>NC_056040.1:5165937-6460498 GCF_004379255.2 Salvia splendens
ATGTAACAGTGTTACTTTATGAATGAGCTATATATAAGTTTACATCATGGAATGCATTCAGATCAAATTTGTGCTAGAGTCAAATCAGGATCAGGTCAGATATGTAGTGATCAGACTAGGGTCGGATTCACTAATTAACAAGACCTCTTTGTTCTTCGTTAGGAGAGCTCAGTCAAACTCAAACCAAGCGACTGATTTATACAATTCAAGGTTTACAATCTTGAATACAAAATTACAATCTAGCTATTACAACAAGATTAAGATCCTCTTAATCTCTTGCAACTCCTCTGCCTGCACACTTAATGAACGAGTTAGTAACACAAAAGATAGATCCTCTCGGATCTTAAACAGTTACAGAAGTAAATCAAGACTAAGCAGAAAACACCGAATAGAACAAGACTTCGGCTCAGCCACCCGCCGATAGAACAAGTCTATTCTCCAGAAAACCGATCCAAGGGAGCACGACTGAATCTATCAGTGATTGACCTCACACTCCTGATTCCAGCACCAACAGACTCCTCAACACCAGATCTAAAACCTCCGAGAACAAACTCACACAGAATCTCTCACACACAAAACCCTAGTTTTCACCAACACACCAGCAACCTAAGTGGTTGCCTTCTCTAGCACTGTAGCAAGATCAACTACACTCTTAACCGTGAGAGATCACAAAGACACTGTCGGAGAATCGTCGGAGAAGAAAGCAGAGAGAGAGAGAGAGAGAGAGAGAAAGCTTCTGAGAGAGAGAAGTCGAGAGAGTGAGAGAATGAAAAAGTGAAAAGAAAAGGAACACCAACCTTCTCACATAACTAGCACACACCTCTATCCAACGGCTGAGAGCCTTGATCCGGGTGGGAGTACACGTGGCTGCATCTGGAGTGTTAGGGTTTAGTTTTGGGCCAAGCCCAAATTAACATCACCTGGGCTAAAGAAATAGACAGCCCAAATGAAAGTCCATCACCAAATATTCGACATACTCCACCTTGGACTTTATTCTGGGAAACCAACTTGCAATATAGGCTAAGGTGTAAGAAATCATCACAGCCTATAACGTAGCCCCCTCAGCCCCAAAGAACAAAAGTTCACCGACATTTTGGGAACCACCAGGTTGCCTCCAGACACTAGAGGGTTAAGCCCATTAGTCTAGGAGGGCTTACTGCCTCAAGCCACCTACCAGTCTTACCACTGCAGGTTAGATGACTGAGGTCTTTTCCTCGGGACATGCACCTATCCTAGATCAAAGTGCAGAAACTTAATGCAGAAAAGAAGTTTTTCAACAGGTAAGGTTTTAGTACCCATATCAGCAGGGTTTTTATCTGTATGCACTTTTTGAAGAAACACTTCACCTTTTTTCTACAATGTCCCTAATGTAATGAAACCTTACATCAATGTGTTTAGTTCTATCATGGAAAACAAGGTTTTTACATAACTGAATAGCAGACCGAGAATCAGAAAACACAGTGGGAGATGACTTCACAAATTTAAGTTCAGAGAGAACTCCCTTTAACCAAACTGCCTCTTTCATTGCTTTTGTGATAGCAATGTACTCTGACTCAGTAGTGGACAAGGCCACTATATGCTGTAATTGAGACTTCCAACTAGTAGAAGATTTGCAAACAGTAAACACATATGAGGTTGTTGACTTCCTCTTATCCCTGTCATTTGCATAGTTAGAATCCATAAAATCAGTTAGGGTAACACCTTCATCACACTTAGAATAACACAGACCATACTTATAAGTATGTTTCAGATATCTCATAAGCCATTTCAAAGCTTCCCAATGCACAGGTCCAGGATTAGACATATATCTACTAAGGCATGATACTGCATAGGCAATGTCAAGCCTAGTACTCACCATCAAATACATCACAGAACCAATTGCATTTGCATAAGGAACTTTCTTCATAGCATCAATATCAGATTTAGTTTGAGGGCACTGGTCTTTATTCAACACAAAATGGGAAGCCAAATGCACTGAAGCAGATTTTGCATCAGACATGTTAAATTTCTTAAGAATTTTGCCCACATAGGATTCTTGATGCAGCACAAGGGTAGAATACTTTCTATCTCTGAAAATATTTATCCCTAAGATTTTCTGAGTATCACCTAAGTCTTTCATGTCAAAATTCTCACTTAATGCAGACTGCACAGACTTTATGGTTTTCAAACATGGACCCATGATAAGCATGTCATCAACATACAGCAACAAGAACATAGGCATAGGAGACTCAAGGTTCTTAACATACAAGCATGCATCAAAAGTGCTTCTTACAAAGCCCAACTTATGCATACATATATTAAACTTGATATTCCACTACCTAGGAGACTGTTTCAAACCATACAGAGCCTTTTTTAGCAAGCACACATGATTGGAAAACTTAGGATCAACAAAGCCTTCAGACTGTTTCATATAGATAGGTTTATCTAAATCACCATGCAAGAAAACAGTTTTAACATCCATCTGTTTTAACTCCCAATTAAAATGAGCACACAGAGCAAACATCAATCTCAAATTAGTGAATTTAACAACAGGAGCAAATATTTCAGTGTAATCTACACCCTCTTGTTGAGTAAAGCCTTTTGCAACCAATTTGGCGTTGTACCTAAGGCCCTCCACCTCATTTTTCAGTTTGTATAACCACCTGCAATCAACCACAGATGCACCAGGAGGCAAATGCACAAGTATCCAGGTAAGATTTATTTCAAGAGAATGCATCTCCTCCAACATGGCTTTATGCCACTGATTCCATAACTTAAATTTTATGGCTTGCTTATAGGACTGGGGTTCATCCCCATCAGATTCAAACACATTGAAAGCTAAATTTATAAGAGCAATCAAGACAACAAATCTAGAAGGTTTTTGCACATTCTGCCTTCTAGTTCTATCCCTAGACAGCACATAGTCACTCAAGTTAGTATTAGCAATATCATTTTGGACACCAGAAGGGCTATGTAAAATGTTCTAAACAAGAGAGTTATTCCTTAAAGGACTAGCATGCACATCAGTATTATCCACATTTTGGGGCACATTATCATTCTCATTTCCCTCATGGGGTGTCTCATCAGGTGTAAAGACTGGATAAGTATTCCAGAAAGGCTGCTCCACCTCACTTGGAGTATCATCTTGATTCTCCACTTCAGTGAGTGGTACTGTGGACTCCTCCTCCATAAGAGGTTCATTGTCCACAGATTATGGATTTGGGTCACTAATTACCAAAACCGCTTTGTTCTTCGTTAGGAGAGCTGAGTCAAACTCTAACCACGCGACTGATTTATACAATTCAAGGTTTAAAATCTTGAATACATAATTACAATCTAGCTATTACAACAAGATTAAGATCCTCTTAATCTCTTGCAACTCCTCTGCCTGCACACTTAATAAACAAGTTAGTAACACAAAAGATAGATCCTCTCGGATCTTAAACAGTTACACAAGTAAATCAAGACTAAGTAGAAAACAACGAATAGAACAAGACTTCGACTCAGCCACCCGCCGATAGAACAAGTCTATTCTCCAGAAAACCGATCCAAGGGAGCACGACTGAATCTATCAGTGATTGACCTCACACTCCTGATTCCAGCACCAACAGACTCCTCAACACCAGATCTAAAACCTCCGAGAACAAACTCACACAGAATCTCTCACACACAAAACCCTAGTTTTCACCAACACACCAGCAACCGAAGTGGTTGCCTTCTCTAGCACTGTAGCAAGATCAACTACACTAACCGTGAGAGATCACAAAGACACTGCCGGAGAATCGTGGAGAAGAAAGCAGAGAGAGAGAGAGAGATAAAGCTTCTGAGAGATTGATAGAATGAAAAAGTGAAAAGAAAAGGATACCAACCTTCTCACATAACTAGCACACACCTCTATCCAACGGCTGAGAGCCTTGATCCGGGTGGGAGTACACGTGGCTGCATCTGGAGTGATAGGGTTTAGTTTTGGGCCAAGCCCAAATTAACATCACCTGGGTTAAAGAAATAGACAGCCCAAATGAAAGTCCATCACCAAATATTCAACAAGATAAATGCCGGAGTCGAGTTTTAATCTAGGCTCGGGTTGGGTCCGAGCCGAGGTGACGCAAGTGTTTGTGTTGAGCTTTTGGATCAAATTTATTTCATTATTTCTTGTACAAATAGAACTATGGAATGAAACAAAACTGTGACATTTGCACATTTGAATGTGCAGCCATGGAATGAATTAGTGGGATGGCTTAAATTATAAATTAAGGATAAACATCCTGGAAAGTACTTTTTAGGTTATCCTAATATATTCCAAAATAAAAGAAAATGACAGAGAAACGTAACTTATAGCACAAACTGACGTGGGCGGAAGTATAAACAAATTAAACGCAAATCGGTTAATCAAATTGTGAGAATATCAGACCATTAACTCACTAATTCAAGAAGGATACCGAATTTTAGGACAAAAATTAACTCTTCTATGAAACAATTACATACTTTATCATTACTATTATTCCATTCTATTTGTAACGAAATCATGAACCCTAAAAAAAGTTGTCTTGCGTAATTGCAACTTTTAACCACTTTCCGAATCAAATCCATCACCAAACTTATACTTACAATGCTAAAACATGAGCAGTAATCTGTTAGTTTGAAAATGACCTCATCAATCCTTTGATAAAGATAGCAAGCAAAATTTGAATATCTAATTGACATGCATACATTAGTATGATATCAAAATTCTAATATTAGATATATATATATATATATATATATTTAAATGTAAAATCAGTTTACAGGTTGGTATTACATATTAACAGGGTCAAACAACCCAGAATTAAAAAAATTAAATAATAAAAATGAGTAATTAAATAGTAGTATAAGCAAAGCAACATAGAAGTCCAGCTAAGAGAGCGTTGTGCTTCATTAAATCCCCCTACCTGCCTTCATTCATTGCTCACTCCCTCCATATTTCCACCTTTTAAATCCCCCTCCCTCCCTCCCTCACACCACCACCTCCTTTTTTTTCGCGCTCTCTTCTCTTTTACTTTATTCTTTTTTATCTAAAACAAACAAACAAATTAAATCACCATGCAAGACATATTGCTCAAGTACATGAAGCTAGGTTATCAATACCTAGTGAACCATATCTTGGCTTTCCTCCTGATCCCTACCGCCATCGCAGTGGCGGTAGAGATCCTCCGGTCATCTCCGGCGAGATGGAATTCCTTTGCTATAGACCCCATCCACCTCATCTTCTGCTCATTCCTCGCCGTCTTCATCGCCACCGTCTACTTCATGTCAAAACCCCGCTCGATCTACCTCGTTGACTACGCGTGCTACAAGCCCCCGGTGACCTGCCGCGTCCCGTTCTCCACCTTCATGGAGCACTCCCGCCTCATCCTCAAAGACAACCCCAAATCCGTGGACTTCCAAATGCGCATCCTCGAGCGGTCCGGCCTCGGCGAGGAGACCTGCCTCCCCCCCGCCATCCACTACATCCCCCCCACCCCGACCATGGACGCCGCCCGCGGCGAGGCCGAGACCGTCATCTTCTCCTCCATCGACTCCCTCATGAAATCCACCGGCCTCAAACCAAAACAAATCGACATTTTGGTCGTCAACTGCAGCCTCTTCTCCCCCACCCCCTCCCTCTCTGCCATGATCGTCAACAAATACAAGCTCCGCAGCAACATCAAGAGCTACAACCTCTCCGGCATGGGCTGCAGCGCCGGATTGATCTCAATCGACCTCGCCCGCGATCTCCTCCAAATCCACCCCAACTCAAACGCGCTAGTCATTTCCACGGAAATCATCACCCCAAACTACTACAAAGGCTCCGAGCGCGCCATGCTCCTCCCCAATTGCCTCTTCCGCATGGGCGGCGCGGCCATCCTCTTATCCAACAAGCGCCGCGACCGGAGCCGCGCCAAGTATAAGCTCGTCCACGTCGTCCGCACGCACAAGGGCGCGGACGACAAGGCGTACAAGTGCGTGTACGAGCAGGAGGATCCGCAGGGGAAGGTCGGGATAAATCTATCCAAAGACCTAATGGTTATTGCTGGGGAGGCACTTAAATCGAACATCACCACGATCGGGCCATTAGTCCTCCCGGCATCCGAGCAGCTCCTCTTCCTTTTCACGCTAATCGGCCGGAAAATCTTCAATCCGAAGTGGAAGCCTTACATCCCCGATTTCAAGCAGGCGTTCGAGCATTTCTGCATCCACGCCGGCGGTCGCGCCGTGATCGACGAGCTGCAGAAGAATCTGCAGCTGTCGGCGGAGCACGTGGAGGCGTCGAGGATGACGCTGCACCGCTTCGGCAATACGTCGTCGTCTTCGCTGTGGTATGAATTGGGGTATATTGAAGCGAAAGGGAGAATGAAGAAGGGAGACAGAGTGTGGCAGATCGCATTCGGGAGCGGGTTCAAGTGCAACAGCGCGGTTTGGAAATGCAACAGGACGATCAAAACGACGTCGGATGGGCCGTGGCAGGACTGCATCAATACTTACCCGGTGCACATCCCGGAAATAGTCAAGATTTAATTTATTATATATTTAATTACTACTACTACTACATAAATATGTTTGTAATCCATAAATCCAACACTCTTGGTCGATCAATTGTTAATGTTAATTAAATTAATCATGTTGTATCAATTTAGGTAACTCAACAAAATTTTACTGCTGCGCAATTTATGTGCTCATTTATTCTGGCTTTATTTATGGCTCTTGCAATCAGCTGTAGAGTCTAATAATAAAAATTAATTTCTTGAGTTGTTTAATGAATATGTTGTCCTGCACGTGAGCAACCAACAGGCACACATGTAAATTGGTGTGAAGAAAGGCACATTGACCAATCAAGAGTGGGGGAAGTAAATGCTATCAACTACTACTTTGTTGCCACTAAATTAAACCATATTCGTTAGAGGGTCTTAATAAGTCGAAATAAATCTAGGACCACCGCCGTGTAGCTGTAGCACAAAGGCGGCGGCACACTAGCTATATTAATCAAATAATCGTGGATATTTAATGTTTGAGGCAAATCATAACGGATGTTTGGTTCTGGCTACTCACATAGATCCATGATGTGGGATGCTGTGCCTACACAAATGCCATTATCTCTTTCTACCTCACTGTCTCAACGGCCTCGTTTTGTGTTGTTTGGCAAATAATAGCACTAGACTAAGGAGAAGACAATTGCACGTCGTTTTTTCATATTTTATTCACAGCGAGAAGACGACCTACTCATTTTGTGGAAGAACTCGAAATCAAGAAGAAGAAGAAATTTGGAGCTGATGTTAGTAACAACGCATCCTCAAATTCTTTTTTGTGTGTTGAAATCCTTTATTTTAGTAGGGCACATTAGTTGATGCATACTTATATTTGAGGTGGGGATTATTATTATTATTATGTAAAATGACTTTATTAATAATTTTGTTGCCAAATATGTGAAGCGTGACAGACATATTGGAAAGAGAAAGCTTAGTTTGGGCATTTTCCAGTAAATGGTAAGTATTAGGATAATTTTGGGGTGCACCATTCTTTTTCTTGGTCTTCTTTGATTTGGATTGCGATAGAGGGGTCGGGTGCCCAATGCATCATCAAAATCATTACATAAATGGGGGAGCTGGAGCTCTTCGTAGTTCATATCTTCGACCAATCATAGCCTCATTCTAATCCAAGTAACTCAGAAACTAAAAGGAAAAAACAGATCACAACATTTATGGTCAAAATCATTTAGAATTTTATTCCATCTAATTTATTCTTTATCAGTCCTATGGCTCCATTCAAATAATACTCCATGATAAAAATGAAGAAAAATATAAAAATAAGAGCTTTGTAAAAAACTAGTTGCTGCAAATAAAGATCTCTTGGGAACTCTTGATACTGATAAAGATGGCATGGTCATGTGGAGAAACACCATCAAGGTTTCTTTGACTAGCCTAGGCACTCTGTCTTATTTATCAGAAGGGCTACAAATAACAAGTAGTCTCTCGTGTAGTCATGTGAGCCAAAAACACATGCTTAAGTCTTTTCCTCAAGGCTTTCTTTTTATCAATCACACTACCAATCTTTGTAGACTGCCAAAGAATTCCGTAATAATTTTTGCAGCTGATGGCTTCATAAAAAATACTACTACTATGATGTTTGTCGCTATTCTACTAAAGGATCAATAATGAGACCTGAAAATGGAAGAGCAACAAAGACCCTAAAATTAACACAACTGCTTTTGATAAGATGACCTTATTTTAAACAATAGAAGCCATGTGGTTTACTGAGTTCAACTTCCAGATTACACTAATTTCTAATAAAATTTGAATACTTGAATTTACAACATGAATAACAAAAGAAATAGAGTTTTTATGTTCTTGGTCAACCACCCCCTCCAAAAAGAAGTTAAAATTATGGCTCTGTAGCATAACATGGACATCATGCAATTAATGTCAAACCAATTAGTAGCATAACTTCTGAAAAAAAGGATAACTTGCAACAAAATACATCGTCATCCCAATTCAATCCTCTTCCCACTCCATGTCTTCTTATTCCTCCTTTTCATGAATTCAAGTTTTTTAACTCGAGAATTATAACTTCTACAACTAACAAGGAACTTTACACAAAGATATATACCAACATCCTTTTTTCTTATACGTATTCATCATACAGAATGTACAACATCATCTTTAGCTTACAAATTTCGTCCTTACTTTAAAGAAGATCAATTCTAGAACTACAATACTTTAAAGCTTTTATTTCCATCCTTGGATCAAAGGACCTTTGCAAACAGCTTGGTGCATTATCTCCCTTCAACACAAAACCTTTGAACAAAATGCAGCACTATCTCCCTTCAACTCTTTGAGGATGAGTATATATATTGCGAATGCCAGAGATTGTAGAGAAGTCTTGGGATGACTACTTAGGGCATCGTTAACGCAAGGGGTCAGGCCGCAAATCGCGAGTCCCGGCCCGAGACACGCGTTGGAGGCGACGGAGTTCCGGCCCAGGCCGGTCCCGAGGTCCGGCCTGGCGGGCGATGGAGCTTCCTGTTGGAGGGGGTTCGGGCCGCTACTGTTCACCAATTTCTGAATTTTTACAGTTCGGAAGAGGAAGAAGAGGGAGAGGGGCGACATCAATTTTCTAATTTTTAATTTTTTTTTGCATTTTTTATATTATAATTTTTAGTTTTTTAGTTTATAATTTATTATTTTTGAATTAAGAATGAATTTCTCGTGTTATAATTATTCAACGTTTTCAATTTTTACACGTAAAATAGGTCGAAGTTGTGAATAGTGTCATTTATTAGTTGCGGCCCGGGTTGTGGCCTGCAGGGTTAGAGCAGTTATGGCCGCAACTGTAGAGGAATGATGACGTGGAGAGGACTTGAGGCCTGAAACCGAGCCGGGGTTAATGATGCTCTTAGGACACCAAATCCATTGGTCCCAGAGATGGTAAGGTTTTTTTTATGACACCATATTGAATTTTCCAATACCTCCCATACCAAAAACACCCAAAACACAAATCGATAATATTGAACATGGATGGCCCATTGTGCGTTGTTGAAATCAGTGAACTGATTCCAGTTTGCCTCGTGTTGGTCCCAACGGGATTCCCCAATGTCCCTGACGAGGTAATCAGTGTCTACTCCCAGATGGAGTGCAATAGACCCTATGACACCCCCACTGCATAATGTCCCTTTATCCTTCTTGGATGCCCGTTCAAGGTGCTTGATCATGTAATGGGCAAGGATGATCGACCTCTTGTGAAGGAGACTCCATAAGAGAAAGAGCTCGTCCCGCTGCATGCTGTCTTGTTGTGATCGGGCAAATGGGTGGCCTGCACATGCCTTTTGGATCATCCTCAATAATTGCCCTCTAGAATGCATTTCTATCGAACTCATCCGGCTCTCTATGGTCATCCGTCGTGAACCCAACGTTCCCTTGAAATCCTCCATGGTCATCTCATACAGGTCGTTCCTCTTGCGAAACCTGATAGCTCTAATGCCCGTTCGGTTCGTGATAACCTCCAAAGTGGAGAGAAACTCTAGTGTGAGCACTTTATAGGAGAAGACATTATCCCCATTGAAGAGCATCGTTAGTTGGCCCACCTAACAAAGCTCGTTGAAACATTGTGCCAACCCTAATTGAGTGAGGGCCTCCGGGCATGGGAATTTGGACACTCAATAATCGGCTTTGTGAGTGCCCGCCATCTTTTCCTCTCTTTGTTGTTCTGCAAATACACATCAGTCATCACAATCCTTGGGTCTTAGCACCATTTTCACCTACAAAGAAAATTTGATATAATTAGGCCTTATTTGTAACCAAAACATCTACCATCAATGCATATTACCAAAGTGAAGGTACTCCCCCAAACTTGTCCCTAAACATAGCACTTATCACATATGTATGCAAAATAGAGTACCATTCACTATCCATTTCCACATCTCAAACAATAGATAGACAACAAGCATAGGCATTACCTCGCAAAGTGTGCTTAATATTCAATAGTCAAGCAAAATACAAACATTCAAGCACAATCTCATATCTTAAAAAACATGTGATGCATCAAATCAAACTACAACTTGCTTTAACAATACAAAGTTCACACTTTTTACTCACCACACAATATAACAACCTCTATCAATATGCAAATTACCAAAACATCTCCCGAAAATTCCAATCCACCACAATTTAGCACAAAGTAAACCACAATCACAAATTATCACCCATCTTTAGCAACAATCCAACAATTAAAATTCCATCAACAATGGAATTCACAACATCCAAGCCTAGACTATGCAATCAATTCTTCCACAAGTATATGTCTTTAAACCACAAATCATTCACAAATTCAACAAAATTCATACTTTACCCCAAAATGTAGCATGTAGCCACAAATCATCCAATAATCTTGCGAACAGCTTGGTACACTATCTCTCTTCTACCCTTTGGGCGAAATGCTACAAAAGGAAAAGAAGCCGAAAAGAGTTGTTTGGTGTGCGTCTTAATAAGAGGATGAGTATATATTGCTAATGCCAAAGATTGTAGAGCAGTATTGCTAATGCCAAAGATCGTAGAGCAGTATTGGGAAGACTACTTAGACCAATGGACCATTGGTCCCGAGTAATGGCGAGGTTTTCTTTTGACACACCATATTGAATTTTCCAATACCTCCCATACCAAAAACCCAAATCGATAATCCTATTTCTCGTCCATCCCAATCGAGCAACCCAAAAGTTGAAGATTTCACCATTATCTTTGGATAGGTAAACAATTGGAATGCTTCACGGCCAACAAGAACTTATATCAGTATAGTCTAGTTTACTATGTGAATTATCGTCATTAACCAAGTACCTTGGTCAAAATGAGTACAGCATTATTTAACTGATTGTACATTTAACTCAACTAATTTACATTTTCAGTTAAATTATCTATAGCATAAGAGATAAAATCGCAGATATGAACCATAAATAAAATTAGAACGAATACACATAAAATCAGAGGTTTTAGCCTGACATAGCACAAATCAATTGAAAGTTGACATTTACATTAGAAGAATTTAACCTTAGCCATGAAGAAATGCAATAGGTAAATATCAAAACAGAGAGAGAGGGAGATAAAACTGCGGCATACCAGAGAGCTGAGTTGAACATATAAGAGTAATGAGAATAACCCTAGTTTTGGGCCTTTAGAATTTATACTAGTTTTCAAAGTATTTAATCAGACTGGCTTGGATACCAAGCCCATGTCAAATTGTTAATCATACATAAAATCTAATTCGAATTTTCTTTTTGAAATTTATTTAAAAATACATTTTATTATAAAAATTCGATTAAGAAATCTATTGTTTGTCCATTCCACGATGAGCCGATGAATATTTTAAATTTTTTTCAAAAACAATTATAGTAATGTTTATAAGGCCATGAGAAATAGGTATTATATTAATATGATTTATACGTAACATCAAATTAATCTTTACATAATAATAGTGTAACACATGTGCATCTCTTTAATTTACTTGTATTAATCAGATTTATATAAAGTAATATCTACGCTATATATAATAAAAATAACAATAACTATATATGTGATAATTTAATACTATATATTTGATACCCCTTAATTTTAAATGTATGGTCTACAAGTTAGAGACCCGAGAAATGACCATGGTGTCGCATCGGCATTAATCTCTCTCACCTCTACACTTTGTTCGCCATCCCTTCTCCTGCCATGGTTCTGGCGGTAGTAGTGGTTTCCACGACCATTGTAACCCCGCGATAAATTAAGTCTGCATTTTGCGCGAATGTTAAGAGGCTGTGATTTTGATGATGAGTTTTCAAGTTTAGTTTGATTTTATTTTTTATGTCGATTTGAAGGCAGGGGGTTAAGGCTTTCAATTTTGAGATTGTACTTATTGATGGAAAAACTTAGGGCTGACAATTTTCGACACGACACGATAATCTGACACGAATCCACACGAAATTATTGGGTTGGGGTCAAGTCTTATTGGATCCGTGTCCTTATCTGGTTGACCCATTAAGAACCCGATAATTTCGGGTTGGGTTCGGGTCGGATGCGGGTCGGATACGGGTAACCCATTAAGAAATAATATTATTATTTTTATTATTATTTAAAATATATATATTACTTTAATTTTTTAATTTCTTATAAATTAGGTTTAAATAGTATAAAACGAATTTTAATTGTGTAAATTAGGTTAAAAATTAAGGTTTAATCGTGTAATATTATGTTTTAATCGTGTAATATCAGGTTCGAGTTATTATCGTGTCGTGTCAACCCATATTATATCGTGTCGATAACGGGTTCGTGTCGGGTGCGAGTCGTGTTCGGATTTGAAGGTAGCAGGTCGGGTTCGTGTTCGGATTTACAGTTTCCTTAACAGGTCGGGTTCAGGTTATGCCTTATTGGGTTGGGTCATTATCAGGTTGACCCGATAACGACCCAATCCGCATGATTTGTCAGCCCTAGAAAAACTCTTTAATTATGGTCAGTAAAATTAATAATTATTCAATACTGTAATTTAGTTATGATTATAACTAATTGCTTCAAATGTAATTAGTCTAATAATTTATAAAATATAGCTTGACTTCGTTAATAAAGTATTACTCCTTCATTCTCATAGTAGATGTCACACTTTTCTTTTTAGTTTGTCTCATAAAAGATGTCACAGTTCATTTTTTTTGTAAAAGTTTTCTCTCATGTTAATATAAATATAATATTTTCTCTATCTACTCAACACACAAAATAATTATCTCATAAAATCTCGTGTCATTATCTAAGTGTGAACCCTTTTTTATTATAATTAGTTAATTATATCATCAGTCTAATGTAATTCGTGAATGAGTTGGTTGGTTGTTAGTTGGATTCAATACGTTGAATGATTGTTGAAAGTTGAAAGTTGAAAGTTAGAATTGAATTGAATTGTGTCATAAATATCAATGGATATACCCACACTTCCTTATAATATCATTTGTATTTTGTAGTATAAAATAACATATACCATATACAATTACGTACTACAAATATCATTTTTTATATCCAAATTGTATTTATAAATATCGAATTTAGTATATTGTCTTATTACTAAGTACATTATTCATATAACATTCAACAAAATAAATAATTATAATTATAATAAAAAAAACTGATACCAACTATTTCTATCTGACACAACCCGCAACTCTTCTAAAGTGCTACTTAGTTAATTTTTAGAATTTCCATCAAATGACAAAATTTTCTATAAGGGGCATTAAGAGTAAAATTTATCACCAATTACCAAAAATGTAGGAGTAATTTTTAAAACAAAAAACAATACTCCTAGAAAGAGGTCATGTTTCTTTTTTCGTTCGTCCTATAGAATTAGTCAATATCCATTTATAACAATCTTTTTCTTCTTCTTTTTTACTTTATCATTTATGAGGTCTCACTATCCACTACACAATTTCAACTACTTTTCCCCTTTCTCTCTTACTTTACCAATTATGCATTAAAACTCATGCCGATTCCAAATGATATATTTCTATGAGACGAGGGGAGTATAAAAAAACATCAAAGACCATTTTTGTGCAAAACACAAATATCTTGTACTCCTTATTTTACAATAACTAGTGAGTAACTTGTTTTAATTTGTGATCTGTAGTAGTAATTATTTTACAGCCCGTACATTATAAAATAGAGTGAACTACATAAATGGTACCTGATCTTTCACTTTCGCACATAAATGATACTTGATCTTTATTTTATATCGTTTTTTGTACTTATAAATCACATTTTTGGTACCTAATGCGATTTTCACCCAAAAATGTCCTCTGAACAAATTCATTTTTCCATTTGTGTCATAGATGATAATTTGAGAATACACAAAACTAGTACCAAAAGTGATATTATAATATCTTCTTTCATTCTCCTCACTCTTTACAATATTATTATTAATCAATATTAATATTTTTATTTTGATGTTATAAATTAATAATTAATTTATTTTTTTATTTCATTCAAATATATTTAATTATATTTATAGTTATAATTATATTTAATTAATATATTAATATTATTGTTATAATACTAAAAACTAGTAGTAATTAATAAATAATTATAGTATAATTATTTAAATTCTGAATCATATAATATTATATAATAATTATTATTATTATTTTGTATTAAATTAATAATTAATCAATATAGTCTTAATAAAATTTTAAAATTGTGAATTGTTTTCATAATGATATAAAGAGTTGAATATTTTAGTTAGGTGTTTCAACCCTAAAATGAGTATAAAGTAATTGTTGTAGAGTTTAACTAGATGAAGTGATGCACATATGCACGGAAGCAATGGTGGAATGCACTACACACAATCAAGAAATGAGAGTTTAAAAGTTAGTTACATAACGGCTACTAGCCGTTTTTTTTTTATTTTTTTTATTTTTTTTTTGATGACTTGTATAAATAGAAGTAGTTGAATTAGTAGAGAGATATACAAAGTTGTAAACACTCATTCTATACACATTGAATAAGATTCAAAAGTTCTACTCTCCAAATTCGACTCTCTTATCCTTCATTGATTATTCTTGATCGGCTATCTTGTTCTTTATTCAACAATTGGCACCGTCTGTGGGAAGAATGTGTGATTGATCGATCAAGCAACTGTAACAATGGCAGCAAGACTCGAGGCGGAAAAGTTTTCTGGAAAGAATGATTATGGCTTGTGGAAAATGAAGATGAAGGTTGTTCTAGTGCAGCAAGGGCTTGCAGCGGTTCTGACTTCGGCTGAATCAGAAGGGAAGGGAAAGGCTCCTGCGCTAGATGAGAATGCTCAAGCCAAGCATGATTAGATGCAGTTGAAAGCACATAGTGCTGTCATTTTATGTTTAGGAGACAAGGTGTTGAGAGAAGTTCAAGGAGAGACTACTGCATCTGGAATCTTGAAGAAACTGGATTATGTTTACTTGGCCAAATCTCTTGCTAATCGTTTGTATATGAAGAGAAGATTGTATTCATATAGTTTCTCAGAGGATAGATCGATTGTGGAGCAGCTGGAGGACTTTTGCAAGTTTGTAGATGATCTTGAGACAGTAGATGTCAAGATCAATGATGAAGACAAGGCAATTATGGTGCTCAATGCCTTGCCTAGCTCTTATGATCAATTGAGAGATGTTATCCTCTATGGAAGAGATAAAGCTATCACCTATAATGAGGTGTATTCTGCACTTATGGCTAAGGAGTTGCAGAGAGGCAGTTCAAGAAATATTGAGTCTCAACCAGAATCTCTCAACATCAAGAAATGGAACAAGAAGAAATTCAAGAAGAAGGCTCCAGAGTCTAAGCCCGATAACTCTGGAATGAAAGAAACCATGTCTTGCCACTGGTGCAAGAAACCAGGTCACTTGAAAAAGGAGTGCTATGGATGGAAGAAGAAGTTGGCATCAGAGGGCAAGTCTCACACCAATGTGATCAGCAGTGATGGAGAAGATGCTGCTGAAGTGATGAATGTGATGGATAGAATTGAAAAGGGTTCATGGATAATGGACTCAGGCTGCTCATTTCACATATGTCCAAACAAAGACTGGTTTCTTGATCTTGTGCATTCTGATGGATCTGTGTTGCTAGGAAATAACAAAGCCTGCAACATCAAGGGAATATGGAGTATAAAGTTCAGATTAAATGATGGATCTGTGAAAATTCTATCAGAGGTCAGGTACATCCCAGAGGTCAAGAGGAATCTGGTATCTCTTGGCACTCTTGAAAGGAAGGGATACTCGTTTGTTTCAGAGAATGGAGAGATGAAAGTCTGCAAGAATCAACAAGTGAAGATGGTGGCTCACAGAGCAAGCAGCCTATACTATCTTGAGGCTACTGTGATTTCTGGTGAGTCCCATGTTACTACAATCAGTGATATCAGAAAATGGCATCTCAAGCTGGGGCATCCAGCTGAAGGAACTTTGAAAGCATTGATCACAAATGAGATCATTAAAGTTAGCAGTTAAGAGAAGATGGAGAGATGTGAGGACTGTTTGCTAGGAAAGGCAAAGTAAACATCATTTCCGGCAGGTAATCATTCTTCCACATCACCCCTTGATTACATACATTCTGACTTGTGGAGTCCATCTCCAATCAAGAGCCTTGGTGGAGGAAAGTATTACATGTCTATTATAGATGACTTCTCAAGAAAAATGTGGATTTATATCTTGAAAGAGAATCAGAGGCTTTCCAAACATTTAAAACATGGTGCAAGGATATGGAGACTGAGAAAGGTAGAGTTTCTAAGGTGCTCAGAACTGATAATGGCTTGGAGTACTTATCAAAGGAGTTTGAGACATTCTGCAAAGAGAAGGACATTAGAAGACATAGGATCGTTCCTGCAAATCCACAACAGAATGGTGTTGCGGAAAGGATGAACCGCACCTTGCTAGAAAGGGTAAGGTGTCTTCTGTCTTCTTCTGGGATTGGGAAGGAGTTCTGGGCAGAAGCTGTGAGCACTGCAGCTTATTTGATAAATAAGTGTCCTTCCTCGGCTATAGGAGGCTCTATACCAGATGAAAAATGGTATGGCACAAAGCCTGATTACTCCAGATTGAAGCCTTTTGGATGTAAGGCATTTGCACATCTAAAACAAGGTAAGTTGAATGCAAGAGCCTTGCAATGTGTGATGATAGGCTATCAGAGAGAAGTGAAGGGGTATAGGCTCTGGTGCTTAGAGCCTGGGAACCAGAAGATAATAATTAGCAGAGATGTTGTCTTTCTTGAGGACAATATGTCATTCTTAACTAGTAAGAATCATGGAAAGGAAGCTGAGACAACAACTGGGACAACTGATTTTGATTCACCACTGATTGAGAGTCGGGATGCTTTATCTGATGATGCAAGTAGAGAAGCAGATGAAGCAGGTGGAGTAACCGGTGGAAGTCAAGATTTAGAGCATGCTGATCAGTCACATCCAGATGCTCAGCAAGAGTATCAAATGGCTAGAGACAGACCCATGAGAGCAAATATAAGAAAACCAGCAAGATTTGATGATTATAAGATGCTCTATTATGCTCTCCATGTGGCTGAGGAGTTAGAGTCCACTGAGCCTAGCTCTTACAATGAAGCTGTGAATGGACCAGAGAGGGATCAATGGATCCAGGCCATGAAAGAAGAGGTTGAATCCTTAGTCAGCAACAAGACTTGGATTCTGGTTGATAAGGCAGAATCCAGAAAAGTTATTGGGTGCACATGGGTGTTCAAAAAGAAGATTGAGACAGCTGATGCACAAAAGATAAGATTTAAAGCAAGGCTTGTTGCAAAGGGCTTCAACCAAGAAGAGGGGGTGGACTTCAATGAGGTGTATTCACCTGTTGTCAAACATAAATTCTATTCGGATTCTCCTAGCAGTAGCAGCAAAGGAAGGTTGGGAATTGGAGCAATTAGATGTGAAAACAACATTTCTAAATGGAGATCTTGAGGAGACTATCTATATGTGCCGGCCAAAAGAATATGAGATTCCTGGATCAGAACAAAAATTGTGCATGTTGAAAAAGAGTATCTATGGACTCAAACAAAGCAGTAGGCAGTGGTACTTGAAGTTTGGAGAGAGTTTGACAAATCTGGTATCACTAGATCTCTATATGATAGCTGTGTGTTTGTGAAGAAGAAAGGGAACAAGGGGCCTATCTATCTACTCCTATATGTAGATGATATACTCATATCAGGTCCAGACATGACAGAAATAATGAAGGTGAAGCAGCAACTCAAGTCAGATTTTGAAATGAATGATTTGGGCAATGCAAGAAGAATCCTTATAATGGATATAATTAGAGACTGGAAGGAGAAGAAGCTATGGCTATTCCAGACTGACTATATCCACAAGACTTTGAAGAAATTCAAGGTTGATAATATGAGAAGTACAACAACAACCATGGCTATGCATTTCAAGCTGTCAAAAAGTCAGAAAGCTGAAACAGATGAAGAGAAGAAGGAAATGGAGCTGGTGCCTTACTCCAACATTGTAGGCAGCTTAATGTACTTGATGATATGCACAAGGCCTGACATAGCTCATGCTATAAGCACAACAAGCAGATATATGGTAGATTTTGGCAAACAGCACTGGAGTGCTCTTAAATGGACACTTAGATATCTTGTTGGTGCAGATAAGCTGCGAATTTTGTTCACTGATGCAGGTGGAGCAGGAGAGGAGCCTCTAGTGGGCTATTGTGATTCAGATTATGCAGCAAATCTGGATACAAAGAGGTCACAGACTGGTTATGTCTTCACACTATTTGGATCAGCAATTTGCTGGAAGTCTAGCCTACAGAATGTGGTTGTTTTGTCAACAACAGAAGCTGAGTATATGTCTTTGACTTCAGCAATGAAAGAAGGGAAATGGCTATTTGGGCTCATAGCAGAATTTGGAGTGCAACAAGGTAGTGTAACAGTGCATTGTGATAATAGTGGAGCTTTGTGTCTTGCTAAACACCAAATGTTTCATGAAAGAAGTAAACACATTGATGTGAGGTTGCACTTCATAAGGAACGGGGTGGATAATGGTAGGGTGAAGCTGATGAAGATAAACACAGCTCATAATCCGGCTGACATGTTAACTAAGCCACTGGGTAAAGAGAAATTCAATTACTGCTACAGATTGAACAGTTTGTGTGCAGTGAATACTTGAGCATTACTTCATTAGTTAAGGTGGAGATTGTTGTAGAGTTTAACTAGATGAAGTGATGCACATATGCATGGAAGCAATGGTGGAATGCACTGCACACAATCAAAAAGTGAGAGTTTAAAAATTAGTTACATAACGGCTACTAGCCATTGGATCTTGAAGCTTGAAGCTTTGGTTACAACTGTTTTAGTGAGTGAAATCTCAATCACTCATTCTAGTTGATGACTTGTATAAATAGAAGTAGTTGAATCAGTAGAGAGATATACAAAGTTGTAAACACTCATTCTATACACATTGAATAAGATTCAAAAGTTCTACTCTCCAAATTCGACTCTCTCATCCTTCATTGATTGTTCTTGATCGGCTATCTTGTTCTTTATTCAACAGTAATTTCATAAAAAATATTCAATTGATTTAATTACTTCAGATAATTAATTTAATTATGTGTTTTGTTCTTGGTTTATATTATGAATGCAATTAGATGTATGTATAAAACACAAAATAGAAAGAAGAAAAAGAAGAAAAAAGAAAAAAGAGGAAACATAAACTAAGGAGAAAAAAGAAAGAAGAAAGGAAGATAAAATACTACTCCCTCAGTATTAAAAAAATAGAAACATTTGAAACGGCACGAGTTTTAATGCACAATTGGTAAAGTTAAAGAGAAAAAGAAAAAGCAATGAAA
Source organism: Salvia splendens (assembly GCF_004379255.2). Lineage (NCBI taxonomy): Eukaryota > Viridiplantae > Streptophyta > Magnoliopsida > Lamiales > Lamiaceae > Salvia > Salvia splendens. Next base: position 5,185,748 of record NC_056040.1, read on the forward strand.
GTAGAGTCACTGGATTGTGGGGTACATGTCCTAAAATAGAAAGATTCTAAAGTTTTTATTTTTAAGGAACAACCCAAAATATAAATAGTTGCTATTTTAAAAAAACGGAGGGAGTATAAAGAAAGAAGAAAATGAAGAAAAAAGAAAGAAGAAGAAACTAAAGAAGAGAAAAAGAAATAAGAAAGGAAGAAAAAAAACCCACATATTTGGTACTATTTAATTGAAATTTACAAAAATATCCCCCATAACAAAAAAATCACATGTTTGGTACCCAGAGTTATTTTTTGTCATGAGTTACAAAAAACGATATAAAATAAAGATCAAGTATCATTTATGTGTGCAAAAGTGAAAGACCGTGTACCATTTATTAGGTTCACTCTATAAAATATTATTACCTTTGTCCTTGAAAAAATAAAAATGGCATGAATTTTAATGGATAAATGCTAAAATAAAAGAAGAATTGGTAAAATGAGATGGAATGAAAAAAATGGATGAAGTGAGAGGGGAAGAGAAAAAGGAATAGATTTTGGGGTCCATAATCCTAAAATAGAATGTTTTATTTTTAAGAAACAATGCAAAATAAAATAATTGTTATTTTTAAGGGATGAACGTATAATAATCATTACATATATTATTTTTAAATTTGGAAAAATAAATTAGTTGTACGATTCAAAGTATATTAGTCTCGACTACCTTGCCAAGTACAGTGGAGTACTTAGTTTTTATTTGCTGAGAAATTATTTGTTAATTTTATGTTAAGGAATCACGGATTTTATTTTGGAATATTTTAGATTTTGAATTGTATAATTGTGATGAGGTAGACTCCATTTTGAGTTGTGATTAATATGAGCAAGAAATAGAGGAACATAAATGATGAAAAACATTTAATTTCATTGACCATCTTAATATCTGTTCCCTCCTATATATTTTTGTACAACCAAAACATTTATCAGTACTTTGAGATGTTAAAAAGGAACAAAAAAAGAAAACGAGAAAACAAAGAATATATCAATGAAACTATTCATCTGAGCCGTCAAAACTGATCATCATCGTCAATCCCCTCACAAAGCCGAAAAATCAAGCCCCAGCTCCATTTTACAAAGCCCAGCTTCCTCAGCCGAGCCGTCAACAGCTTCACCAAGCTTCCAACTCTTCGGCTTAACACAGCTCTTAATCGGCTCGAACCCAAGCGTCAGATCCAGCCCCATCCCATCCTCGCCCTCCGATTCCGAGCTGCGATCCGCTACCGGCTCGGGGGTCTCCGCCGAAGCCAAACTCTCCTCGCTCCGCCGGCTCGTCCTCTCCGCAGCCAGCTCAGACTGATGGCTCAGAGCCGACCCGTTCCCGCTTTCGTCTGGCGACCCGACCCGGCTCCGCCTGGCCCGCTTGAAGCGGCAGCGGTTCCTGACCCTGTGCAAGTCGTCCGACCCGGACAGGGTGTCCTCTTTGGTGACGTGGCGAATGTCGAAGGCCTTGAGCGGCGGCCCGTTTTTGGCCTCGGCGGCGTCGGTGGGCATCGGGGCGATGGGCGCCCCCTTGAGCACCGCCTCCACCGCGGCCTGGCAGAGCTGCCAGCTGCCCGACCACATCAGCCCGACCGAGCCGTATATCGGGTTCACGATACGCCCGCACGCCTCGTACAGCAAAGACCTAAACGTAGCTGCATAATTCGAAAATTGAGGGTTAAGAAAATCGAATTTTAGATTTTGTTTGAATCAAAAATGTAAATGAGGAGGGGTTAGGGGCGGACCAGGGCGGAGGTTGTCAGGGGCGGCATTGATGAGATTCATGAGGCCGGCGCGGCCGTAGAATTTGGCGAGGAAGACGGTGGCGTTGGCTTGGGATTCGGGGCTTTTGATCCACTCCAAACACGGCCTTATGCTGCAACTGTCGCTGCAGCCCTTGCGCAGCACTCGACAGCCGTTACAACTCAGTCTCATTTTGAAGGAGCAATCCAAAATAATTCAAGGAGAGAGTGGAAATAATGGGAGATGGAGGTGGTTGAGTTAAATGTGGAGGTAGTGTGTGTGTATATATATGAATATGAATATGTATGAGGTTTGTTGGGGAGTTTATTTAAAGGTGGGGAGTGGAAACAAGAAAGGGAAAACTAGGGTCGCTTGCAGTTGTTTGGAGCAGGAAAGAGAGTGGTATTTGGTGAAAACCAGGTTGCCTGCCACATTCATGGAAATGGGAGGTGTACACTCATTTTCAAATTAGTAATTATTATTGCTACTATAATGTCAATTCAATCCAATATTTTCAAACCTTTATCAACCAATTATAAAACTCAATTCCTTCCATCACCGCGTGCTCTTCACCGCACCAACTTATAGTAGTTCAAATATTAAAAATTATGGGATGCGATTGGACTAGCATCTTCTTGGCTACAAATAATAAGATTAAATGTCAATTTTTATTAAATGTCAATTTTGGTTCATGACTAAAATATGAATTTGATCTAAAATATTTATTTTTTAAAAACGTGTAAATGAAAATGTCACTGAAGTAGTCCTTTTTTACAGTTCCGTCAAAAAATTAACGGTCAATGCTAATTGCATAGTGGCATGACAATTAGTTTTTTTACGGAACCGTTCAAAAATGATCACTCCGATAATGATTTCATTTGTTATGGACATGTACGTTAGCTTATCTTGGGACGGAGGGAGTACTAATATAGAGTTTGTGTGTGGATCGACAAATTATCACAGCAGTACTAGAGTTGAGGTTTGGAGGGCCAGTGTGGCTCATGGTTTGGAGAATTGCTTGCACATTCTCCAGTGTTTCTGTATGAGCTCGATTAAGACCAGTGGTGACTTGTGACATATGTGGTCTTAGCCTTGTAGTCTTGGTTTAAACGAATGATTGTTGAGATTCAAACTATCCCACATCAAAAAATTAGAAAATGTATAAACAATATATAAGTGCAATCTCTACTCCATTAATATGAGACTTTTGGGATATATTCTAAAAATAAAATCGTGAAAGCTTAGTTCAAAACGAATAATATCACATACTAATATGAAGTTGTGGTTTCAATTGTAAATAACTTTGTTTCAATTCTTTGGAATTTAGATTGACAAAACTTAATATGCATTTTACACATCTTCATGAAAATTTAGAAACAAACCGGTGGAAACTTTTTTTTAAAAAAGTTCATGGTATAAGCAGTGGTATTGCATTGAATTGGAAATGGTCATAGAGTTGGACGTTGTTCATTGCTAATAGACATAGAATTGGTAAAGGTCACAAAAACATTATTGACATGACTTGTCGAATAGATCACGTAATCTATTAAAAAATTAAACATAGATTATACTATTAGACTTGATGATTTTTCTCAGCCTATAAAAATTTAAATAGATTTACTAACGTAACAAATTGCAACTGAAGCGTGGGTTAATTATTTGGGTCTCGGAGGTTTTACATTATACTTCACCACCATTGGTGAACAAAACCTAATTTTATTATGAAGATAAAATATGACAGAAAAATTAAATAAAGTGAGTAAAGTAGAAAAAATATAAATATAATAAGCAAGAAAAATATAAAAATTATAAATTGTGATTATTTTTTATTTCTAGTATGAAATTAATTTTGATAGGCATATAAAATTTAAAAGATGGGATTATTTTTGCAATCATATACTCCTTATCCTAAGACGGATGTTACACTTTATTTTTTTAATTTATCACATTAAAAATGTCAATTTTATAAGAAAAATCTCAATGATATTAATATAAATATATTTTCTCATTCTAATACTCAAAATAATTTTTTTTAAATCTCTGTCATCTTATATGTGACACTACCTTAGGATATAGATAGATGTATTAACATAGAAAAGGTCGTAGTTGAAGTGTGAATTATGACTAAATCCATTGGTTATAGGAAAAGCAGACGTGTCGGTAGAAGGAAGAGTGGCGCGTGGAAGGCACAAGGAGGTGTCAGAGTGCGGTCGAATCGCCACATATCGTGGAGAAGGTGGGGCCTAACTCCACAGACTCCTGGTTTTCTGGAAAACCGCTCACTCCCCAAAACCGGCGGCTCAGTACCTGGTTTCTGGTATAAGGTCTGTGGGCGGAGTGGACGCGGACTCACTCAACTCAACTCAACTCAACTCAACCCAACCCAACCCAACCCGCTCGTGCTTATCCCTTACGTAACACAAACTTTTCTCATTACTTAATTCACATTATTTTTCATTATTCCAACTTCTTTCCTACGGATTTTCCTCGACCAGTGGGCGTTCTTGTTCATTGTTTGCCCCTTTCACCTTCCTTCACTAATACTTCTTCCGTTTCTCCATAGTTAGAGTCATTTTTTCATTATAGAAAGTTTCCTTCTAGTTGAGTCATTTCCCTATATAGTAACTTTTTTCTATCTCTTACTTTATTTTCTTTACTTTATTCACCTTCTATTTTATTCTCTCTACTTTTTTCCATCTCTTACTTTTTTATCTATTTATTTAACACATTCAACATCCATTTCTTAAACTCTGTACCGAAAAATTTTACCTCAACTATGAAGAAATGGAGGGAGTACTAATCTTTTTTAATAATTAAAATAATATTCCATTCTATTTACGGATTTATAATTTGGTTGGAGAAAGGATTAGTTATTTATGTTTATTTCAGTAGTAATATGGACAAATGAAACGACCAACTTTCTGAATAGAAGAGAATATGTTCAAAACCGTGTGGTGTGTGTTCCCACTGCACATAGAAGTAGAATAATAATGTTAATGGTTTGAAACATAACTAAATTGTTAAAAAAATTAATAATAATGAAGGGCATTTTTCGATTGAAAATCAGAGAAAAAGGTTGCGTGGTAATTTATGATACAGATGCTAATTTCTTGTTGATTCGGCCAGTCAAGATAAATGTATGTAATTTCACCTAACTTTGTGGAATTATCTTGAGAATAATTTAACCACATTTAGAGAGGAATTATGTAATTTCCGCAAAATTTGGGACCAAATTAGTTATACCGACAGAGGCTTCAAATTTATGGATTAAATATTAACAGTTTTTTAAAATGCGTGATAAATTTGATTACAAATTTCAACCTTTTCACTTGGCTACCCTTTGTTACAAATAGCTATTGGAGTTCGCCACAAATTGAATTACACATCAAATTATTGTTCAGCCGTTGGATTATGTTTGAAAATGGGATGTTCAAACTTTAAACAAGCAAATTGACTGGAAAAAAATCAACTTCAGTGGAACGAAAGGCCATCTTCAATTAACAAAAAAAAAAAAAGGCCATCTTCAATTGTAAAGAAAAATTAAAAAATGTAAAATTTTGGTGGATGATTATAATTATTCGATTTAATTATGATGCTTATTGATCGAGAATCTAATTTAATGAAATAATAGCAAGTTGGCGGACAATGACTCGTCCTTGCGTGGAATAATATTGCAATCCAATGATAACCTCGTCTTCTATTCTTTAAAATTTTCAATTTCGTACAAAAGCATACGTGGCAATGGCCCATGCGCCATTATGTTTATATGCTCTTCTATAAAATAAGTATGACTTCAGATCCACTTATTTAGACATACTACTTGTATTTTAGAAAGGCTGGGGGATAAAATACCTAACTTTTTTAGGATAACTGTCACACCTGATCTTTTCATATGTGATTTACTAAAATAGTGTTTAACCAGATGGTGCTACTGCTAACCATATAAGATAGAAAGAAGAAAAAGGTGCAAAATATATTCAACCACTTCATTCACTAAAATAGTGTTTAAACTTTAACCCTCTAAAATAATAATCCAATCAACTTAATTGGAATATAGCACTAAATATTTTGGTAATTTTAATTTCCCTAAAAAGAAAACAAGTAAAGGCGCTACATTTTGGCAAAACAAGACTGGGCCAAGAGCAGTGCAATATTGGGCTGCTAAAATTTAATAGGAAAACCCAAATGAAGGTCCCCAGTGTACTCCAAAGTCCAAACCTCAAAGCAGGGCATAATAAATTCACAGATATATACAGAGGGCAACAAAGCTTCATATCTCATTTCTTCTGTCAAGAACAAAATTATTTCCAACTATTTGACATGATATTTTCCATACTTACAAAAAAGCACTCTTTACAAAGCATCTCCCGCATAAACGGAAGGAACTCCCAATCGATATTTCCTCCATAAACAAAAACAAAAAAAAAGAATGGCATTAAACTCTAACTTCCTCCCCGGCTTCAATGTTCCGGACTTATTGCTTTTGGTCAGCTGAACATGGGTTACTCCTCAAGATCACCTAATTTTATTATTAAGCTACCCTAATCTAGAATATAACAGCCTAAGTTTTTTATATCTTCACTCCCTTGCAAGTGGTTCTCTCTCTCTAAGTTTTTACATGCAAAATTTATAGTATGCTATGCCATGCACTAGTAGTAACACGGGATTGACAATCAAAACCTTCAACTCTTACCGCTGCTTGTTTGTGTCCAAACTTCACTCTAGAATGGGATGGTGGAAGAGAAGCTGAATCGGAAGGGGAGGAAGCTGAGGGGCTGTGCTTTTGAACCCTGAAATGGGCATCTTGTGCAAGAGGATTTTGAGCTCTGCATGGAGGAGAGCCAAAGAAAAATGGGGGAGATGATGATACAGTTGTAAACCCTTCACCTTGGAAGCCCTCCTGTTGAACAAGATAAAAGGGTTCAATATTTTGGCTTATCACATGATAATGTTATAGCATGCAGGCTTGCACCTTATGATGTCAAAAGCCGAAAGAAATGACGTGATAACTTTTCACAAAAGAGAATATCATGTTATTCAAAATAAGATCTAGTTTTCTACTTCTGATGATGACTGCAAGATGAGATGTAGAGCTGATTGCTTTACAGCACCAACAAACAAATTCTCCAACTTCTCCATCTGGATATTATTAGTAGGAAGCTTTAATTAAAGATATTTTGTGTGACGTAAATTGGTTCCTATCTGGTAAGCTAGAAGACAGAATAAACTTGCAAATATCAGCAATCAGTATTTGCAACTATATAATCCTAAAGATGAAGCCAAAAGCACGGAAGATTGTAACTGATGTTCTGAGAAATTTTTGGCTAAACTTGTCACACTGTATGCTTGTAACATTAAATCTCCCTAATAGGATGGTAACAGTACAAAATAATAATAATAGTGCACTATAATTTTGCCGAATAAGAAACCTGGTGTAACCGTGGATGATTTGATTGTATACAGTTAACAAGGTTAACCAATTTATTCTTTTACGTCATCAAGCCTCGTCGTAGAAAAGGCACTTAATGCAGAGATTTTAGGAGCGAAGCAGCACGATTTACTGGAATATACAGATAGTACCAAATGTAATATCTGATGAGCAACAAAATACATAACTTATAGAGAGGCATTGCCAACAAAAAAAGGAGAGCAGATAGAAAACTAATCCCTACTTCTTCTGTTCCACAAAATGATTAATTAACAGATCAAAAACACCAAAGCTACACGGTGTAGATAGACAATCCGCAATATGTATTTGACTAATAAGGCTAAAGCAGTATGTCAGGTATCCAATTCGGAAACAATGAGGGATATTTGTAGGAAGAGAGTTAAATGGCAAAATCCAATGGACGTTGAAAGGAAAATGGGAAAAACTAAGTTACATGGAAGGATTTAGCCGAAGAATGATCATCAGTTACAAGATGCCTGAGATTAACTAACACAATGAATTCATGGTGTGAGAATAAAACGTGATAACATTCAGAATCATAGTTTTCAATCAATAATCGACCTCGTGCGAGGACACACGCAAGAAAAAAATATCAATTAATTCAGAAAATAACCATAAAATATAACCGATTCTTTAAATTAACAAATTATTATTCGCATAAATCACATAAACTATTTTATCAGCAAATAACGGAAAAATTAGAAGGAAGACAAAAACTACCTTACAAAGGGTTAAATCTAGCAATTCAGCGCCGGCTCTCGAATCAAACGCCTCAGCACCATTTCTGCTCCATCAGAAAACAAGTGAAAAATGAATGCATTTCCTTTGTTTAAGAAAATAATCTCCTCTCGAAAAAAGAGAAGGGCGAACCTTACCGCAAGTGACATCTCAAGGGCAGCACGGAATTGCTGAAATTGGAGGGGCAAACGCGACGAGGCTTGGGACATACAACCCGCCCCGTAGCTATTAGGTTTTCGTAACAATCCATTTTCGTCAATTTTGTGACATGTGATGAATTTTATGAAGATAACTGAATTTCGTGAAATTCAAAGGAGTATATTTTTGGAGAGAGAGAGTGAGAGAAATGAGGCGAGTGGCTAGTTCCACGAGGATGGAGGAAGACGAGTGATTATATAGGGAGGATAGTATTGGAATTATATCCAAGCCCAGGGGCATAATCGGAATTACCGTTACATAGATTTTATGTATACTACCGAATATTCTGATGATGCCAATTTTGGAGGAGAGTCGAGGAATACGTAGCAAACTTTTGACAAATAGAAATATATATAAACTCAATTCCAACTAGATATGTAATATATGGAAACAATCTAAATATAAATGTATTATATGGGAAATTTATGCATATTCTATAATCTATACTATATAATAGACACACTATATATAAACACTAATATATATACCCACATAATATATAGTAATCGAAATGACGAGCACATTTTTTTTAATAGTAGTTTTAGTTTATAAAATTTTTATTTAATTGCTTTAAATTCCAACAATAATTTGTCTTATTATTTTTATGAAGTTTTTTCATGATATATTGAAAATGATTAATGTAATTAAATTAGTTTTTTAGATCATTTTATAATTATTATTAATAATAAAATTAGATTATCTTATTATTACTAACTATATTTACTATAATTTAACTTAATGTATAATATTCATACAGTTAATATATACACTATATAATTACCCATATAATTATTTAATTTATACACTACATAATCCCTTGTATGTATTAATTTAATTTATATAGTATTTAATGCCATCAAATTTGAAGTTATAATTACACTTTTTATCTGTCTACATTTTTTTTATTTATAAAGAAGAAAAAAAGTAATCTCCTAAAAATCTTAAAATAAGTGATGTGATCATTTTTTTATATTAATTTACGTCCAAGATGTCTGAGTGAATAAATCATTTAATAATTTTAAATTCATGAAATGATGAACCTATATATATATATAATATGAGTAGTGATTTAGAGACATAATGTCTCCATGCCATAATACCCTTATGTCTCTTTGACATAAGATTAATTCAAATATGGACTAATATACCCTAACTGAATTATACATACCAAATCAAATTAGATATATATCCGTATTGATTTTAGCTAAATTGTAATATTCCGTTTTCATTTATGCATTAGATTAGACTTTATTTTTACAAATATTAGGCAGATTTTTATATTTTTTTAAGTAGTAGTATTAGGAAGCTAGTATATTTTATTATATATTATTTTTTATATCTTAATTATATTCGTAATGTGCTTTGTATAAGTTTGATTTTCTTTCTATTTTTATACTTTTTATATGCCATTAGTTAGTTTGTTTTTTAATTTTTATATTATTTAATTGTTTTAATCTGTTGGTATGTATTTGAAAGTTCAATTTGTCATTGTATATTCATTTTTAGATATAAGATATACTCCATATTTTGTATTTTATTGTTTATTTTGTGATTATAATATTGTTAGTTTTACATAATATGACATGTGTTTCTTAATTGTGCTATAAAATAAGTAACTATTTTAATTTATAATATGTTTGACTTTGAAATTGAACATTATGGTGATAATGACTCAATTTTTTAATTTAAAAAATAGTAAATAATAAATGAGGTAATAACATATGATTATATTTTTTATTAAGATATGACTATAGCGTTTCAAAAATGAAGAATTAAATGAAATTAAATTTGGGATTGTAAAGAATTACAACAAAATTTATGAAATTCCTAAAATTAGAATCACAAACTTAATTTATACCAATATATCATACTTATACCAAAATTTAATTTATTTCATCATAATGAATTGAACTAAGAACTCTAATATTTTATAAAGCATATGAGAAAATATTTAATATATAAATTTAAAATATAAAATAGATGAGTTTGGAACATGTGATTATTTCTATAGATGAGTTCAATTTATAATTTGTTTCATGATATAGTGAATTGACCTAAAAACTCTAATATCTTGGTACAGAAGATAAAATAGTACTAACTGCATAGCTTTAAACTACTAAATGGATGAGTTAAGAACACGTGATTATTTTTTTATCTAGGGCGACTTTAACTATCTAAAACTAAGTACTTAAAAAAATTAAAATTTTGGAAAATAAAGAATTCAAATCAGAATCATAAACTCGATCAATATTAATATAGTATATATTTTAAATTTGAATTTAGCTCTTAATATATTGATTGAACTAAGAACACTATTAACTTTAGAGCTTTAAAATATTAAGCAGACGGGTTAAAAACATATGATTATTTTTTTATCTACGTTTGACGCAACGTTCCAAAAATTAATAGATAAAGTAGGAGTGAGAAAGAGAAAAAAACTGTGAACAAATTTCCGCAAATAAAAAGGATACTAATTGCAGTGGACGGACCAAAATTAATATGTCGGAAAGAGCAAATATTAAATTTATATTTTTTGTAAAATTATTAAAGCATTTGATTTTTTTATATTTAGAATTATTTGTTTTATTATTTTTTCATATTAATGGAAAATAGTTAAAAATTGATAAACTTTTACTTATACATTCATTAATTTATTTTCCAGCAAATTAAAAAAATAAATCAACTACGTATAAAAATTACTCCCTTAGACAAATAATCTTCGAACTTATATAGGAATGTATTTGAATATTAATCCATATCTTCCATATATATTTCTTATAATGAAACCATCTTATTTATATCATACGTAATTAATACCCCTTATTCAAATTTTCCATTTTCAAGATATAGGGGCAAAAAAGTAACTTTATAAAATACAAATTTTATTAAAAGTAGAATATAATGTAATATTACTATTTAACCCTCATTATGTCTTAGACATTATGTCTCCAAAACATTTTTCATATAATATAGTATGTGCGTATATATAGTGTCCATAGAATGTGCAATCTTTCCATATAATAAATGGTGTGCATTTATATTTAGATTGTTTTCATATTTTATATATCTAGTTGGAATTGAGGTTTTATATATTTTCATTTGTAAAAAATTTAAGGGTGTGACATACCAAATAGAATTGCCACCTTGGTATTCCTTGACTAGGGAATTTTTTCTCATTTTGGAGATCTTTTTCTTTATCCACATCGATATTTTCTGCATTTATCTAATCTCGATTAAATCTAAATATATTTATTAAGTGTGACAAATAGAATGCATTTTTCATGCGATTCAAATTCATATTTGAGGAGGTCTTCCTTGTGGACATCTGCAATATGAAGGTCGTTTAGTAAAATTGTTTGATTACAATCTATAATAGGACACAATCCACACATAAATTGTTATGATAAATTTTTGTTCCCAAACAATTAATCAGTACTCCTTGTTAGTTTTAGAAGAAAAATCATTACTCACAAAATTGTTAACACAACATAAATTGAAGTGGTGAAATTCTCGAATATTAACTCCAACTCGCAAATACTGATTTATATCGCAAAGTGAAGGAGATGTATCCCTCAAATATTGACTCGGGGAAATTAATATTCAGTCATTTTCACAAAAGAATGCTTAATTATTCCATTGGTACTTCAACCAATTTGATAAATTGATATTGGACTCATATTCCATTTACAATATCTTTTTCATATATGATACTCTACTTATTTATATTCTTGCATGGTAAGTTAGGGTACTTATTTTCTTGCATGATAAGCTAGGATCCTAGCATTATAAACACTATGAGACATTGTTATTTTTTTTCAAATTGATGGATGAATAAATACAATCATCTCTTAATTATCATTTTCTCTTGCAACAAATCCTAACAAACTGCCTCCCTCTGCTCGATGAATTTCCCACGACGGAGAAAATTATCTCGCTGATCACCAATCTTTGGATACTGATCACTCGATAGGGTCACACTCGTATCATAAATGGCCAAAAGTTTAACCAACTATTTTGTCTCAATTCCATATCCTTGTAAATTTTAATAATATGAGTTGTGATTTTTGTACTAGGGCAGACACATTCCTTGATATTAAGACCTTAAACACTATTCAATCATTTTTCATTTTAAATTTTTTTATATATTTCAATTAAATTAATTTATGAATAAATAAAAATATTAAAATTTCACTAAAAGAACAAAATATATATAATTGAATAAATAAAAGGTTATATTACCAAAAAATATTAAATTATCTCACTAGGACATCGCCCCGGATTCGATGGTATTACCCAACCACCTAAATATTAGACCACTGGAGCTTAAATATGATATCGATTGTGCATTGGCTTCAATACTTTTATATCTATGTTGGTTGAGAAATTCCACTCAACATAGAAAAAGTAAAAGAAGAAATTAAAATAAGAATAGAAATTAAAATAAGAATTGAAATCAAAATTATGAGAGAAAGATAAAGAGAGAGAGAGAGAGGGGGATGGTGTGAAGGTGTGAATAATAAAACGAAGAATTAGTGTATCTATAGATGAAAAATGATTTTAAAACTAAAATCAAATGAAAGCAATTTCAGGTTGTGCTCATGAATTGCGACATCCCTGACCCTCATCACATATTATTTTACATAGTAGCATATATTATTGGTATTTATTATTATGAAGTATTATTATTTACATTATAAAAATAACAAATAAGTATGAAAATGATGTGTTAATAAATTATGTGAAAGTAATATAGTAGTGTACATATATAAGTGTACGTGTGTAGAGTAAGTGTGATGATATATAGCCCTTATTGGAGAAGCCCATATCTGCCAACTTGTAACGAGCCCAATATCCAGTGGCCCATTGCTATTTTGTGTTTGGCCCATGTGTATGAGTCCGGTGCCATGTGTTGGCTGTTGGGTGGAGGAATGGGTTGAGTAATTTATATACCCCAACCGTAATTCCTCTTCCTCACTTACTCGATTCTTCTCCGCAGCTTCTCTCTCTGTAATTCTAGGGTTTTCCCCTGAGTGATTTTCTGTGCTCTGGCTTGAGATCTTCCTCCTTCATGTGTGTGTAAACACTGGTGTGTGAGAGTGAGGTATGGTGTAGAAACCTCAGGTTTCTGGTCTGTGCTTCTTGACTGGGGTGAAGCCTCTACCGATGGTGAGAGATCTAGTGAGGAGAGATCTGGTGTGTGAGATGTGTGTTCTTAAGGTGGTTCTTCAGCAAGGTCACTGGATCTAGGGTTCTCCGAGATACAGTACTTGGCAGATTCCGGTCTGCTTGTCACTTCTTCATCCTTGCGGCAGATCGAACTGTGAATTGGGATATTGTGGGCTCGATATTAAAAGGACATGTGCGGTTGTACCTAGTGCAACTTGAGCCCATTAATTTTTGATCTTTTTTCACTTTACTTTCTGATCTACTTTTGGAGTCTATGGTTTCCTTGAAGTTACTAACATTTTATTGATGTTTCAGGAAGATCTGATCAAATAGTTTGCTTAGATCTTGATTCTGTAACTGATATGTTTACTGAGGGTTGATCTCCTCACAATTTTGAGTGTACTTAGGTTAGAGCATCCACAATGGAGGCTAGCGGATAGGCTAGCCGATCGCGAGCCCTAGCTGATCCGCTAGCCTCCATTGCGACAATTTAGGCTAGCCGATTCGCGGGCAATAGGCGATCCGCTAGCCGCCATTGCTGGCTCGGAATCGGCTAGCCGATTTTTTTTAATTATGTACTTTTTTTTTATAATTTACTTTTTTTAATTTAAATAAAATTATTGCATTTTTTCGTATCTGTGTCGTAAATTTAATTTCGTATTTGCGTGATTGTAATTTTTAATTATGTAATTCCGTAATTCGTGCTTCGAAGAGGAGTTTTTTTTTTAAATTAATGTAATTTTTTTAATTAACGTACTTTTTTTAATTTTAATATTATTATTGAATTTTTCTGTATTTGTGTCGTAAATTTAATTCCGTATTTTGCGTGATTGTAATTTTTAATTATGTAATTCCGTAATTCGTGTGTGGAAGAGGAGTTTTTTAAAATTAATGTATTTTTTTAATTAATGTACTTTTTTAATTTTAATATTATTATTTAATTTTCTCATATCTGTGTCGTTAATTTAATTCTGTATTTTGTGTGATTGTCAATTATTCAGCTTATATAATTTTGAGTGATGTGGTTAGGCTATTGCTGGGCTATTTGCTTGTCCCGATGATGTGGCATGATGATTTTTAGTGCTGATAATGTGGCAGGAGGTGTTTGTGACTGAGTTATGGCTGAACTATTGCTGGGCGAAAGCCATTGTGAATGCTTTTATTCAACCTTAGCCTCCGGGTGGTCGATCCCTAAGTAAGCGTAGCAATGTGGAATATTTTATTTTTATATATATGGGGCGTCATTTTTATTTGGCTTTTAAAAGTGATTAAACTTTATCCTTTTAGGAGTATTTTAATTATGCTTTAAATAATATTTAAATCTTTTGTACATGGCAAAATGGATACTACACGTGTAAGTAGGAAAAAGGATTGTGTTATCTTTGTGCTTAGGTGGATTACTCTGAAAAGGGATGACTAATGGGCTAAGCAGACGTTCGATACACACATGAGGAATTATAATTGGGAAAAGAAAAAAAAGGGGACGAAAAAAAGAAGAGAAGTCAGGAGAAAAATATAGGGAGATATTACAGTAGAGGATTTGAGGGGAAGAAGTGGAATCAGGGGTTTATCAAACTACTTATCATAATTAGTAATTAGGTGGGTATAAATAACACTTTTAATTTTATATGTGTGATGTGGTATTGATGGAATATGATATGGATATTTAATAGATATGTTTTATATATATGGTATTAGACTCATATGAATCACATGACTAAAGAGGATTTGTGACTGGATCTGAAATCACAATGGACATATTGGGACCTTCGGATCAAATCATATTTGGACCTACAGGTCCAATCACAGTGGGACCGTCGGGTCAAATCATATTGGACCTACGGGTCAAAGCATATTGGAACCTTCGGGTCAAATTATATTGGCATATTGGAAATCCCGAGCAGATACCAGACTTGATTTGTCATAGAATAATAAACTGGATAGAGAGGCATATGCATATGGATGTGAAATTATTTATGATATTTAATGTTTGTAATTGATGGTTTGGCGAATTTTTGATGGTGATGAATGCTGGAAAATACAGATCACGACACAGAGATTTACGTGGTTCGATTTACTGAGGTAAATCTACGTCCACGGGAAGAAAAGAGGGCAGAGTTGTATTGCTTGATCTGTTTTCTACAGCTTACAATACAGACTTGCTATTTGATATTTGATCTCTAGAGAACTTCTTTAGAACTTAACCCTTTTCTATCTGATCTAAGTTCTATTTATACATTGAACTAAGATCGTGGCTTGCATCACCACTAATGATGGTTGTGGATGTCGTGGAGGTCATGGAGATCCTGCATGGGTCCACTATCTTGCATGAGATCCTGCATGAGTCCACTATCTCTGTACTTGGTCCACTATCCTGCATGTGATCCTGCATGAGTTGATTATTTTCCAGTTCGGTCGAATACTGAGACCGAACTGCTGAACTATTGCCGAGCAGCTTTAGCCGATCTGAGAGTAGAGCTTGACTGGTCGGCTTTTACCGAGCTGTAGGCTGGGGCCGAACTCTTTGGTAATGCCGAACTGATACTCTTCCTTGGGCTTTGGGCTGATGGGCCGTCACTGCTGTTGGGCTTGTTTAGTCCGTACCACATCACTACCCCCCCCGAAAAACGAAGTGAATCACTTCGGCGAAGCGAGTCACTTCGGCATTTTGATAAAGGTACGGGGGAGGCTGACGTCAGGGGACGTGCCTTGCGCGTGACTGCATTAAATGCGACAGTAAAATCCGGCCGTTGAATCCTAAAAAGGTGGGATTCGAAACGGTGCGATGATTTTGAAATCTTCTCCGAATCTGATAAATACGCCCTTTCTTCATCCTTTGAATACTTTTGCTATTGCTTCTTCTGCACTCTGTCTCTTTTGCGTAAAAATTTCCTTCCGCTTTCAAGAATTTCTTCAGAATTTCTTCAGATTTTCAAAGAGTAAGAACCATGTCTTCTTCTTCTTCTTCTGAGTCAGGTAGCGGTAGGAAAGGGGATAAGGGGTCTTCTAGCCGGAAAGAATCCGGGGAGAAGACCGTAGAGTATTTTCACAGCATCTTGAGTAAGGATACTGTGATATCCCTACACGAAAAATATTTTTTTCCTGGGGGGAAGGCGGTGGTTCCTGACGATGATCATAGGGCTAACGACCCGCCGGAGGGTTATGCCACCGTTTACGAAGCCTGCTTAGAATGCGGGCTTCGTTTCCCTCTTCCCCCACCTTTTGTAGAGCTTCTTGATTTTTTTCAACTCCCTTTAGGTCAGGTGACTCCGAATTCTTGGAGGCACTTGTCGGCTTTTGCTGCCGAACTCCGTAGGCTAGATAAGGATCTGTCTCTGCGGGCAATCCTTAATTTTTTCCAGTTTAAAAGGAAGGGATCTTGGTTTTACTTGATCCTCTTACAGCCTTTTAGGGCCTTCTGCAAAACCAAGTGGCCGAAATGGCAAAACCGTTTCTTTTTTTATAATAGGACTTCGGCTCCGGGCTTTCCTTGGAGAGGGCCGAAGTCCGTGATTCCCCATCCTCGGTTAGAACCGTTGGCCGAGCTCGAGGGCGAGCTCAATAAGATTCCTATGATTAGGAAACAATACTCGGAAATTGAGCTCGTCAAGGGCGACTTCGTGTTCAATATCTCGTCTTCGGACGAAGAGACTGAGGGTGAGGATTTCTTTTTTATGCCTTACTGCTTTAGCGGCGAAAACTAACCTTGTTTCCTTGTTTTTCGGTAGTGAACATATTGAATAAGCTGAGCCGCAAATCTTCGGAGTCCAAGGAGCCGGAGAGGCCGAAAACCACCAGCTCGGCGTCTGATGCCGAGAGGACTCCGAAGAGACAAAAAACCTCTTCGGATCCGAAGAAGCCGGAGTCGACTTCGGCAAAGGGGAAGGGGAAGGCCCAGAAGCCCCCAAGAGCGTCGGAGAGAGACATCGTCATGGGGCCCCCTTCGGAAAATGTCTGTGAGCCTTTTGCATGGCCCACGGACTTCGCCGAGGTGAATTGTCTTCTTGATTCTTTGGCTTTGCTTCTTTCCTGTATTTTTGGTGCCCTCTGTTGACTTTTTTCTTTATCCATTTTCAGAGGAACGATATGCTCTCCAAGCTCGTCGCCGTCGAACTCTCCAAAGCGTCCAATGACTATGCTGAGATGCAGAGGAAGTTGGCGGCTGCTTGTCATCGGGCCGAACAGGCTGAGGCCAACTTTGAGAAGGCCAGAGCTGCTAGGATCTCGGCCCAGGATGAAGCTCAGTTTGCCAAAAACCAGCTCGTCATCCAGCGAGAGCAGACGAAACGGAGGGATGCTGCCGCCGTGGTTGCCCAAGGAGAGGCTCTCCGTGCTTTCGCGGAGAAACTCTTTCTGAGCAACCAATTTTCAGCCTTTGTCGGTGATCTGCTGAAACTGATGACCGATAAAGCCGAGCAGGGTCCCGAAGTCATCCTGCCGCTGTACGGCCGAGAGATAGCAGCTCGGCTCCAGAGTCTGCCGGTGCTTGAGGAGCTTGCTTCGTCCTCGGTCCTGCTTTCTGCGGGCCAAGTTCGTAGTTGCCGAGCTGACCGCGATGAGAATATGGAGGCTATCTTTGCCTCCATAGGGTCAGTTTCACCCGCTCCAATTTTCCACGGAGAGGGTGAGACCGAGCAGCTTGAGCAGCTGGTCGGTGATGAGCAGGCCGAGCAGGAGGCGCAGCAGATCGGCTATGGGGGCGCCGAGCAGGCTGGGGGGAGCAAGGAGGCCGAGGCTGAAGCTGAGGCAGACAAGGAGAAGGAAGCTGAACCTCACCGAGGAGCCGGAGACGAAGCTGGCGGAGTATGATTTCGTCTCCCTTCTCCTAGTTTAGTTTCTTCCTTCTTGTAAGATGGCCTTGAAGCCCTCCTTGTGTAAAAAAATTTTTTCCTTATGTATGAAAAAATTCTTCTGTCTACCCTTGTGTCTTCGTATAGCTTTTCGTACTCTCTTACTCCTGTTGTGGTTTACTACCTGCTCGGTAAGCTGAAATGCCGAACTGACGTAGCTGCTTTGTATTCTTAACTCTCAAGGAGCTGGAGGTACTTCACTGGAAGCGGCTGTACTCTTCGGCTTTAGACGAAGCTGAGAAAAGAGCTATAGCTGACCAGATGAAGAATGACGAACTCTTGGCTCGTTCAATGAAGCTGGAGGCCGATAATAAGGACTTAGAGTCCGAAAAGAAGGATCTGGAGGCCGAGCTGAACACTGCCGTCGCTGAGAGGACTGCGTATGAGGATTTCATCTGCAGGCGTGGGGGAATGACCATCTCTGAAGTTGAAGAACGAGTTGACGAACTGTGGGAGGAATATCATGTACTCCGGAGGAACAATGCGCTGGAGAGCTCGGCTTGCCAACAAGTCGTGAAATCATTGCGGCGCTGGGCTTCTCGGTACGACATAGTTCTTTCCCGGCGTCCCTCAATTGAGAGATTCCTCAGGCATTTCCCGCCAACAGATGCTAGTACTCCAGCTCAAACCTCTGATTCACTTGCTCAAAACCGTACTCCAAGTCAGCAACGAACTCAGGGACAACCAGAGACGTCAAGTCGAGGACGGACTGAAGTTCGCAGAGGAGCTGTGGTTATGAGTGAGCAAGATCGGCAAATGCTTCGTGAAGAGACTCTTCGCCGCCGAGGTGCTAGGGCTTCCCGGGCTCAGAGAAGAGGTGGCAGGTCGATTAGAGCATCTCGTCGACCTGCTTATTCTGCAGCTGCCTGGAACGCCCGAACTCAGCTTCACGAGGATTTTGTGAATAGATGGCTCAACTTTAGCAACCCTGGACAGTAGAATAGTCCTTTGTAATAGCGTAACGCCATCTCGTAGGGTAGCGGAGTTGTGTGCCGAACAAGATTTGAAAAATGAAATTTTGTTTTCGCTTCTAACACTGTGTATTTACAGCTTAGCGAAAAAATTTCATCGTACTTGTCCTCGGTCTTATGAAGTAAACTTCTTTGACCGGACTTGGTCCTTGGTCTTATGAAATAAACTTCTTTGACCGGACTCGTCTTTGGTCTGATGAAATAAACATCTTTGACCGGACTCGTCTTTGGTCTGATGAAATAAACATCTTTGACCGGACTAAGCTTGTGTCTTAATTTGGCGAGTTTTATCGCTTGGATCGGACTTTCCCTTGTCCTAATTCGGCGAGTTTTATCGCGTGGATCGGACTATCCATTTGTTGCAGTTCGTTTCAGACGAACTGCTTGTTTTTTAAGCCGAATTGTGGTCTTGTATCCTCCTTAGAAGCTTGGACTCACAATCGTTGGCTTGTTGTTGCAGTTCGTTTCAGACGAACTGCTTGTTTTTTAAGCTGAATTGTGGTCTTGTATCCTCCTTAGAAGCTTGGACTCACAATCGTTGGCTTATATATGTTCTAAAAAGGGGATCAGCCTTTGAAGAACAAGATACCTCAGTAACATTTGTAAGAGACGACACACACACAGACAGACAAAACGCACATAGACAAACAAAACGCAAGTAAAAAACAAAGAAAGCACATACCCCTAGGACCGAACTAGACACAAGACTGACTGACCGGACTGTCTCTTACAAATGGAACTTCATGAGGTTGGAAATGTACCATGTTCGGGGTGCTTGTTCTCCTGACATGTGAGTCAATTTGTAAGACCCTTTGCCGAGGACTTCTGACACCCGATAAGGACTTTCCCATGTGGGTTCGAGTTCGCCCAGCTTTTCTGCTCGGCTTACTTCGTTGTTTCTCAAGACGAGATCTCCCACTTGAAATTGCAGCTTTTTCACCCTTTGGTTATAATACCGGGCTACTTGCTCCTTGTACTTGACTGCTTTTATGCAGGCCAATTCTCTTCTTTCTTCGGCCAGATCTAGTTCGGCTCTCAGTCCGTCATCATTCATTTCTGAGGAGAAATTTAGAGTTCGGGGACTGGGTATGCCGATCTCAACCGGAATCACGGCTTCAGTCCGTTTGCTTGTGGGTGGGAGACCGAGCTTTTAAACCTCTCCTCTATGACTTCAGAGACGATTTAGTCTTCCCGGCAGGGAGAGCGTCAATAGTTAGGATTACTCCATCATATTGCGGCTCGTTATCGTCTTCGGGATCCTGTTGCCTTTTCGGATCCTGAGGAGCGCAGTTCGCACCTCCCTGCTTTTTGTTCTTTTTCGGCTGCTTGCTTTGGTATTTTTTTAATGTCCCTGCTTTCACAAGGGCATCAATACCTGCAGCCAAATGTCGGCACTCCTCGGTATCGTGACCGTAGTCTTGATGGAAGGAGCAATATTGATCCTGAGGTCGGCGCGCGGCCGATTTCGTCATCCGCCTTGGCTTTTCGAACATATCGGAATGCAGTTCGAAAATTTCCGCTCTTGACTTGTTCAATGGTACGAACTGAGCGGGCGGCTTCTCAGGATTGAGACGTGGCCCCAATCGGTCTTGCACCGGAGTCCTTTGAATCCTTTCAAAAGGAGTTCGGCGAGGATGTCCCTGATCGCCAAAAGGAGTTCGGCGAGGATGTCCCTGATCGCTATGATCGGGCTTCCTCCTGTCTCCTCGGGATGAGCTGTCTAAAGACCGTTTGCGACGGTCTGCCTCATCGGCACGGGAGAACTGGTCCGCAATGTCCCACATCTCTTGAGCTGTTTGCGGACTGCATTCCACGAGCTTTCTGTAGAGAGCTCCGGGCAGGATTCCATTTTGGAATGCCGAAATGACAAGTAGATCGTTGAGATCATCTACTTGTAGGCATTCCTTGTGGAATCTCGTCATGAAGTCGCTGATCTTTTCGTCGCGACCTTGACGTATAGAAAGCAGCTGAGCCGAAGTGATTCGGGCTTCCGCTTTCTGAAAGAACCTCCTGTGGAAAACATCCATTAGATCTCGGTAAGATCTAATGCTGCCTTGGGGGAGGCTATCGAACCACCTTCTTGCGTTCCCGATAAGCAGCTCGGGAAACAGCTTGCACATATGGACCTCATTGAGACCCTGGTTCGCCATGTTATACTGATAGCGTCCCAAGAAATCATGAGGATCCACTAACCCGTCATAAGTCATCGACGGAGTTCGGTAGTTCTGTGGCAAGGGAGTTCGGGTGATATCGTCCGAGAACGGAGTCTTCAATGCTCCGTACATGGCGAACCCGACATCTCTTCGGTATGGAGGAGATGGAGATCTCCTGTGATTCCGGTACCGAGGAGGAACAGGAACATGTCGGGGTTGAGGATTCTTCTTCCTGGAAGACACGGCACTACTGCGGTAGTGACTTTCATGTCTGGATGAGGAAGGAGAATCCACCGTTTTCGTCTTCGGCTCTTGGCTCTTTTGCAGGAAGGCTAAAAACTCATCCTGCTTCTCAGCCAAGAACAGCTTGACAGCCTCATTCAAATCAGGCTGCTGGGAAGACTCGGTGTGTGGACCTTTTGAGTGGCTTGTTCCTTCATCGTGAAAACTGGAAGTAGATGTCTCCCGAGGCTGTTTTCCGGACCTGCGGGCTGGACTAGCTTCCTCATGGTTTTCACGAACGGTATTACGGGTAGTATGTGATCTGGTATGCATTTTTTTGGGGTGGAAAAAGGGTCAAAAATTCGCTTTATCACAAATTTGGTTCTCTGCTTCCCACAGACGGCGCCAGTGATGGTTTGGCGAATTTTTGATGGTGATGAATGCTGGAAAATACAGATCACGACACAGAGATTTACGTGGTTCGATTTACTGAGGTAAATCTACGTCCACGGGAAGAAAAGAGGGCAGAGTTGTATTGCTTGATCTGTTTTCTACAGCTTACAATACAGACTTGCTATTTGATATTTGATCTCTAGAGAACTTCTTTAGAACTTAACCCTTTTCTATCTGATCTAAGTTCTATTTATACATTGAACTAAGATCGTGGCTTGCATCACCACTAATGATGGTTGTGGATGTCGTGGAGGTCATGGAGATCCTGCATGGGTCCACTATCTTGCATGAGATCCTGCATGAGTCCACTATCTCTGTACTTGGTCCACTATCCTGCATGTGATCCTGCATGAGTTGACTATCTTCCAGTTCGGTCGAATACTGAGACCGAACTGCTGAACTATTGCCGAGCAGCTTTAGCCGATCTGAGAGTAGAGCTTGACTGGTCGGCTTTTACCGAGCTGTAGGCTGGGGCCGAACTCTTTGGTAATGCCGAACTGATACTCTTCCTTGGGCTTTGGGCTGATGGGCCGTCACTGCTGTTGGGCTTGTTTAGTCCGTACCCCATCAGTAATCATATGTGTTGGTCAGAGAATATGTTTGATAATTGTAATGTGAAATTATTTTATACTTTTAAGTAATTATTTATTATTCATCTTGTACTGTATTTTATCCCGTTCAAATACATTTTGAATAGTTTGTATTATCTGATTTTTAACTATGGTGTAATTTATAGTGCTTCAGTATTTCATCAAGTGCACCAATCAATATTTTTAACATGACGTTGCTTGTGAAAATTTCGTGACAAATAGAGGAAAAAACTTGTACTATTTCTTTAGTTATTTCAAAGTTGGCAGTCTTTTTTCCAGTTTTCTTCTTTGAATTGGGGGATAAGGAATTGTGAATATTATTCAAGTATGCAAACACGAAATTTGCAAAAGGAAACTGAATAATTGTAAAGAGATGAATTTGAAACGGTCCCATGTAGCAAATGCACGCCTTCACCTCCCATGCCTTCCTCACCCGGAGCAACAAATGCACCACCATTCAAATAAAAGGAAACCGATGACACAGCAGTGCAGATGAGCATCACCAACGCCGAGCACACACGGCATAGACAATCCCAGCAAAACCCCCCCAACACTCCCACTGGAAACTGGACCAAAACCTTCACCAATGAGCCTATAGTAGTATTTGTTAAACTATAGAATTCAATGCTTAGAGGTTAGTCATGAAAATAATGAATTAAATTAGAGGTTGGATGTTGTATCACAGGGCAAATAGAATTCAATGTTTATTATTATTATTTTTTAATTTCATAGCCAATATCATTATACTCCATAAATCAACTGAATATATCATGGTAAGTGAAGTAATGATGAGAAAGTAAATAAATGTAGCTAGCTAGGAGACACGGGGAGTCTGCATGGCGGAGAAGATGGCTTAATATATTCGAATCTTGTGGTAGTGGGTGCGGGCTTTTTTCCAATTTATTTGAGATGAATGGTTCCAATCCTAATGTTGTCGCACGGCTTGTCTTTGCTGCAGATGAATGTTATGACATTCGGTGTGGCGCTGGTGCATGTCACGTTGTTGATCTCCACGTCGTTGATCTGTTTGAGGGATGACTTAACCACTAAGCATAGGTTCCATGGGCAATACTTTTGATGAAAAACGATGGGGTTGCCCGCATTGACCATGGTGACGTTGATGACGTGGAGATCCGAGATGGTGATTGTCCCTGGCTCATACGGCCACGTCTTGATCCTTATCCCGTTATGGGTGTTGGTGAAGGTGCAGCCCTCCACCCTTATCCCATTCACCCTCTTCTCATGCACGTTCTTCCCCAGACTCCCTATGTTGATGTCGTGCCCTGGCCCCATGTCAGGTTCTTGATGAGCACTTTGCTCAACTCATCCCCCATGGAGATGCAATCGTTTCCCGTCCCTATGAAAGAGTCGTGGACCTTGATGTCATGCCCCCAGGCAATGTGTAGGCCGTCCGTGTTGATGTTGTCCCGTGGGGCAGAGACTGTGAAGCGCTGAAGGTGATGTTGAGGTTGGAGATGCAGTTGGTGTGCCAGTTCTTGTTGTCCTTGGTGGTGATGTCATGGATGATTGAGTTGTTGATGAAGTTCAAACTCAGGTTGATGGGGAGGTTCAGACAAGTCTTGTTTTTGTTGCAGTCATTTGCTTTCCAAGCTTGTTCGCCCTTCCTGTCTAGATGGTCAAGGTGTTAGAGTTTGTATACTAGAAATCACCTTTCGAGTGATTGAATACTGTAAAAATTCTTATTTTATTTTCTAAGGAATGAAATAGATTATTTTTTTCATAATGTTGTTATGTTTTACATTTAATGGATGTTTATTGCATGTTTAAATGTATAAGTGACTTAACAAAGTCTAAGTCTTTGTTTTAGTAGATCGGTGTGGGCGTCGTCCACTTTAATGTAACACGGTCAGTTCTGAACAAAGAAAAATAAGAATTTCACAACCCAGATAGGGCTAGACTACCTATCTTGAAAGGTTGCAATGTCAGTCCGCATATTTCTAAGCCTTACTGAAATAAGATGACATTGGTGTGATAGAGCACTGAATTGGATCTAACAACGAGACAAGTCTTTATGCTATCTACTGAAAGACGAGGTTTTGATAATTATTTATTTCTTAATCAATGTACATTAGAACATACGGTATTGATTATGCACTACTTTGACTTACCAAATGGTGCGGGTTTTTCGCTACCCAATAATCTTGGTATATTGGGTAGTGGTTATTAATATCTAGCGGTGCTAGGATTGCTATTATATTGAATAGTGCGTGAGGTGAGTCTCGTTTGATAAAGTCCTCACGAGGAGCTCGAAACAAGGCTTTATTATTCAGAACCTAGCTAGTTGGAGTTTGATTACTCTATGAATAATAAATAAGCGTTTTTTGTTAAGTTCACTCTTGGAATTAATAAGATGTTAACTAATTAAGTCCATAGCAGATACTAATTAATTAATGAATGTTTTTATCTTAAGCACGGGAAATGAACGACAAACGATGAAAACCCGGATTACTTATAATTTTGGATTTTAATGGGTAGTACAATATTATTTCTGTAGTGGCTGCTAATAATATTTCAATATAAGATTGTATTAAATTGTGGGTTCAATTTAATTAGTACAAAGCTAATTGGGGAGGCCATATCCAAAGTCTTTCATAAATCCCTGACTAGGTCCAATATGTGACTTAATATAAATATGAGAATAAATGAGATAGAAAATACAATTATTTTTTCCTCAAAATTTTCGTCCCCCTCCTATTCCTTATAGGGAACGATTTTTCTTTTCCTCCGTGAGATAGTTTTCTATCTTCTTTATTTAAGTTCTAGTATTCTGGTGAGATCAGCCCACACTGATATCAGCATACAGTCCGGGAACCAGTCAGAAGATCCGTGGTCTGGTACTCAAGATCTTCACGTGGAGAAGGCGCGAGCTATCTTCGATTCTTTGGAGAATCATCAAGGTAAAATGGCTAATCCGTAGAAAAGCATGTTTTAGGTTTCAATTACACTTAAAGCACATTTTGATTCGAGTTAAGAGGATGATACATGTGATAATTACGCGAATAGAATTTGTCTAAATAATCTGCTAAATAGATCAGAATTAGTATGTAATTGATTTATGTATGCCCTTCCGCTGCCAACCCCTTCACAGGGAGCCACATAGTTGATGGTTATCCATTGGATTGATTGGGGCCTTGTTTCGCCCTGACATGTGGGCTTGGCTTAGCGTCCAATTTCCATGGTTATCCATTGGATTGATTGGGGCCTTGTTTCGCCCTGACATGTGGGCTTGGCTTAGCGTCCAATTTCCTGCTGGGATCAGGACTTGACTTGCCATTGTTGATACAATTGTACCATTCCATGCTATCATCAACGCCCGTATTTGCGTAGTTTAGATATGATGATAGTCAGTAAAACTATACAAATTGACCAAAGTCTAGTCCAACTACAAATACAATATTAGTAAATCACTATCACATCCATTTAATTAATTACATCACTGATGTCACCGCTAATGAATCAACCTTCAATAGTAACTGCAAAACTACAACTACGAACACCACATGAATTTTCATTTTGTCTCGCTTTTATTACGAGGTTTTGTAATATTTTTACTCTATGGCTCCGTTTGGTACT
Organism: Salvia splendens; assembly: GCF_004379255.2. Lineage (NCBI taxonomy): Eukaryota > Viridiplantae > Streptophyta > Magnoliopsida > Lamiales > Lamiaceae > Salvia > Salvia splendens. The sequence continues at coordinate 5,211,880 of NC_056040.1, forward strand.
ATGGAATTGGAGGTGTGGAATTGGAATTTGAGCCTTAAATTCCAAATCCAATGTTTGGTACTATAAATTGAATTGCAATTCCAAATCTTTCAATTTCTTAATTTGAATTCCATATCAAAGTAGAAAAATTAGAATTCCAAATAGTAATTTAAATAGCTTCACTATATATCCGCAACACACACTCCACACACTTCACACACTACGCGCACAATGCACACATTTCACTCACTACCCGCACTACACATACTACACGCACTTCATACATTTCACACACACTACACTTCACACACTACATACATACACTAGTTTAGGAATGTCAGTTTAACCTAAATTCGATGGGCTAGCCCGAATAACCCGCTACATTTCTAGGGTTAAGAATGAAAAATTACATCCCAATAAGAAATCAGGTTAATTGGGTCAGCCCGGTTGGGTTCGATTTGCTGGCGGTTTAGCAGGCTAGCCCAATTGGGCTGGCGGGTCGACCCGCTGGGTTACCCTTAGTTAGGGTTTACTATGTTTTTGCGCCGCACCACATCCAATCCAAATCCAATGATTTATTCAAATTTTTAAAAACATAACTGCTAGATCCCATAGTTTTATTTTACGTTGAAAAGTTTGCTTTCCAAATAATAGAAAAAACTATCGCATCTCCTAATTTTCATTTAACAAATTAAAAAAATTGTTAGCCAAATCTATATCTTGATTTATTAATTCAGATTTGCAGGTTCACGACTCTTTTTCCTTTACTACTAGATCGAGTGTTTCATAATTCATTTTCTGTATTGTAGTACATGATTAATTTTTCAATTTATTTTATAGAATTAAGTGTTTACAACTTATAAATAAATGATATTTTTCATCTAATTAATTCGAGATAAATATGATACTAACTAATGTAATGACTTTTACATTACATAATTAAAATGGTATATACTAGTATTACATTTCTTTTTAACTTTTAAAGAGGAAAAAGAACTTGTTTATAAACTATTTCACGAGGAACACCAACAATAGTACTACTATTATTTTTCACAAATCAGGTTAACTATATAATTCCATTTCTTACTAAATGTAATTTTGTTACTTTTATTATACATACCGAGAGAGGAAAATTGAGAGATGATTGAGAATGCTCTCATGGAAATTCACCATAGTACTTTGCAGTTTGCATGCATATAATGAATTAAGAATTTTAAAATTAAGTGCTATGAAATTATCTTGACGCGTTCCTTGACATGTATGGGGCATTTGTAGATGCATAATCCCTGATTTAATTTACACGTGACTATGGCCTATATCAAGTGCAGTATTAATCTACCTAATTTACAATAGTATTTTAATTAAAATTGATAGTAAAAAAATAGAAGACTAATATGTTAATTAGGTAGAATGAAGAGAGTTGACTCATCGTATCAACTCTCTTCTATTGTTATCAAGTTTATTGTCTTTTATTATACTCATATTTTTGTTATTTTTTCTAAAATTCTCCATTTTTATATGCATAGATTTTGGTACTAGGCAAATAAGTTTAAATTTCTTGTAGTGACGTTCAAGTTTTAATTAAGTATCGCGTTCTAACATGTCGTTGTCAGATGCAATTGACTTGCTACAATATATGACACATTTTATTTTACAATAAGATTATGCAGCTTCCGACCAAATTGCAAGTGTCCAAATCATACCATTTTCTACGCAACCTTTTCCCATCATTCCAATATATTTGCATACTGAAATACCAATAAGGAGCATATTATCATTCAAAGATAATGGAAGTGGAAAACACGGAAGATCTTTTTGTTGGTTATTGCGTGTAAACTTCATAAAATGCCACATCACATTAGGAATTGCAATGCATTATAGATTCATTTCTTTAGATCATCCACAATAGCGGCGAGCCCACAGGCTAGCCGATGCCTGGCACTCGTATTGTTGACGCTTTGGAGCGTCGATATATGTGTTTCCGCTTCAGGTACGATGCGGCTGGCAGACCCGGCCACACACCTATTCAAAAGTGCACTGCGGCAATCAGGCAGTTGGCCTACGGAGGCGCGGCAGACATGTGGGACGAGTACCTCCACATCGGTGAGACGACTGCCCTTGAATGTATGAAGTATTTCTGTCAGGGTGTGGTTGAAATATTCCGTGATCGGTACCTTCGAAGCCCTACCCCCGAAGACTGCCATGAGCTGATGCAGATGCACGGGGAAAAGCATGGGTTCCCGAGTATGTTAGGCATCATAGATTGTATGCATTGGGAGTGGAAGAACTGTCCCGCTGCCTGGAAAGGGTTCTACACGACCACTACAAGGGAAAGAATCCCACGATGATCCTCGAGGTCGTAGCTGATTACCGGCTGTGGATTTGGCATGTATATTTTGGGGTAGCGGGGTCGAACAACGACCTCAACGTCCTCAACTCGTCGCCCCTTTTCAACGAGCAGTGCCAGGGCGTCGGTCCGACCATAAGTTTTATCGCCAACGGGACCAGCATGATATGGGCTACTACTTGGCGGATGGGATATACCCGAGGTGGCCCGTCTTTGTGAAGACGATCAGGTGGGCATCAGATGAGAGGAAGGCCTACTTTGCGGAACGGCAAGAGTCGGCGCGCAAGGACGTGGAGCGCGCATTTGGTGTGCTCCAGTCTCGATGGGCGGCAATTAGGGGTCCAACGCGTTTGTGGCTTGTCGACTGCATTGCTGATATAATGTACGCATGTATTATCATGCACAACATGATTGTCGAAGATGAAGGTGTACAACTGACTAGTTGGGCCAACGACGATAATGAAGCCGGTCCAAGCCACGGCGTGGCCGCCCCCAACGTACGAAGTGGGGTACCTCACGATGAAGTCGGCCGCCTCCAAGCACATGCTGACATGCACTAAGTAGAAGCTCTTATTCGACTCCAAAAGGATTTAATTGAAGAGTTGTGGGTGCGGAGGACTGCACGGCGTTAGTTTTTTTTTTAATTATGTAATTTTTTTTAATGTACCTTTTTTTAATTGTTTATTGTGGCTAGCCTATGGCTATGCTATTGCTTGTCCAATTGCTTGTCCTGATGATGTGACAGTAGGAGTTTTTAGTACTGATGATATGGCAGAAGGAGTTTTTAGTGCTGATGATATGGCAGGAGGAGTTTGTGGCTAGGCTATGGCTGGGCTATTTCTATTGTGGATGCTCTTAGAGCATTAGCAGTGGTGCGGATGTCCCGGCGGACATCCCCGTAGACATCCCAAAAACACCTCTTGCCACGTCATACAGACATCCTACTGCGGATGCCACGTCATACGGATATCCCACTACACAGTGACGGACATCCCGACAAACTTCCCACAATAAAAAAAAATTAATGCAATAATCGGAACATCCGCGCGGACGTCCCTAGGAGTCAATGCAATGGCGGACGTCCGCACGGACGTCGCGACGGATATCCGTGGAACTCCGGTGTCTGCAGCGGATGTCCGTATTCGTACCTCCCTTGCACAATGGCGGACTTCCGACATGCCGGTCGGAATTCCACCGGGACAGACGCCATTGCTGATGCTCTTACAATATTTTGTGGAGAGTAAAGAGGTTGTCCAAAGCCACCGGCATTGCATGTGCGCCACGTGGCCCCCTAAACGTGTCCGGCGATTAATTGGTGGGGTGAAGAAAAAGTTTGGGCAGTCTTTCCATCCAATTAGGTTGCCTCTTTAGATTTGGGAAAAGCTTGAACAAACTTTTGCACTGTGCAATAAAATGAATGTGAGTGCGCAATTGCATAAGCCATGAAGCCGACCCTGCCTTTCTTTATTCTACACATGGAGGCTTCGTGTCTTCATAGCAAAGCTTCCCATTTCCTTTTTCTTTTCTTTTTCTTGTTGCTACACGATATTTGTTAATTGCTGACATCCTCTGATTTTTATATATGTAGGCCTCTTTCTCACTGCTGCTGTTGAAACTTCTAAAGTCAGCACAAGGTATTATCTGTCTTTATCTTGAATTCGGACATGGCCTTGTCTTCTGGTTTTTTCACCCCTCAACTCTGTGCATCTTTCAAGGTACGGTTGCATTAAATCTCTTATTAGGGCAGTTTCGGTTTGCAAGATTGTATCTCATGATTAAATATGTAGTGTGTTTTGGTTCAATCCTAGATGGATAATTATGTGATAATTAGTTATGACCAACCCCTCCAACTAAAATAATCATAGATTGTATTTTGATAGTACTATTTTATCTAGCACACCGAACACCACCGTACTGTTCTCAATGTTGTTCATTTTTTTAGTTTTTACATTTCTGCAATAGCTCTGTTTTTGGTATTAGACAAGTGAATGATGAATTGATTTCAACTTGTAGGTAGAGCGGCGGAGAGTGGGGTGGTGCAATAATTTGGTAAGCCAAAGATTTGGTCCATCACTTAGAATTAGAAGCAAGAAGATTAAAATGTTTGGGCAGCCATGGGGAAGTGATGTAAACCAAAAGTGGAGCTTTCTGAGAGGAACAATGATACTCACTCGACCAAATCATGGCACTAATATTCGCTTCAGAAACGCCTCACCGGTGGTGTATGCTTCATGTAATTCTTTGGCTTTTTATTATTCATTCAACATCTGGATCTCTATTTCAAGATATTTCATTTCTGGTTTTTGCAGTGGTGCCATGTTCTCAGATTGCAAGTAATGCTTTTACACTGGGAACAGCAGCTGTTCTTCCATTCTATACCTTGATGGTTGTAGCACCTCAAGCTGAGCTTGTAAGTATTTCTCAGGCAATAAACTTTTCCTAAGTGTGTTGTTAGTCTGAATGATTTGGTTTTGTGCAGACAAAGAAAATAGTGGGAAGCAGCTTACCTTACATGGCTCTTGGGGCATTATATGCGTATCTTCTCTACTTATCTTGGACACCTGATACTATGCGTTTCATGTTCGCTAGTAAATACTTGTTACCCGAGGTACTTCTTCCTTCCTTCATACACCATTACCATACCCAATTAGCCTCAAAATTCATCTTCATTGAGATTTGTGTAAAATTCAGTTGCCAGGCATGGTTAAGATGTTCTCCAGTGAAATGACACTGGCTTCTGCTTGGATACATTTGCTGACTGTAGACCTTTTTGCTGCAAGGTTTATCTCTCTCCTCCCCTCTATCTTACGTGATAATGGTGATTGCTGATTAACATTTTAATTCCAAGCAGGCAAGTTTACGGCGATGGGCTGCAGAACAATATAGAGACGCGGCATTCTGTGTTGATGTGCCTCCTATTTTGTCCGGTTGGAATCCTCGCGCACGCCATCACTAAAGCCCTAACCTCAGGAACAAATGAAACGAAGACCGATGAAGACGATACCATTTCTACTGATTTAATCAAATGATCCACACATCCTACATTCCCAACTCTTACTATATTGTACAGTTGATTTTTTTCTACCACTAGTGTTTAGCAACATAGCAGCTTAGTGTAGTCTACTTTATTACAACCGAAATCATGGAGGAATATACAAGACTTCTTCATGAAGCTCGACGCCAAACTGCCTCCACACAGCCTCCTTAGCCAAGTCAATGAGTCGAAGCATGTCGCCACTAGTTGCACCACCGCGGTTGATGAAGAAATTGGCGTGCTTCTCGGAGATCACAGCACCTCCGACTCTGCATCCTTTCAACCCGGCCCTCTCAATCAGCTGCGCTGCACACAAATCCGTCCCCTCTGGATTGCGAAACACCGAGCCAGCACTCGTCTCCTCCAATGGCTGGCTGCATCTCCTCCTATAATGTAGTAGTAATAGTATAATTTAGTATTGTAGCAATACAAGCAAATATATACCAAATGTCTACCTTTCCATGTATTCTTGCTGGTTTTTCTTTTCTGATTCAGAGACCTTCAGTGTGAAAGTGACAGCAGTTATAGCAGCCAATTCCTTCATGTCTTGAAACGAAGACCATCGATATCCAAAACCGAGCTCGCTTCTTTTAAAAATCACGCACTCTCCTTCCCTCGTCATAATCTCAACACTTTCCACAGCATCAGCCGTTTCCTTCAATATAAACATATCATCGAAAAATCAGAAAATGTGCAAGCAATATATAAGCACAATCCATACTCTATTAGTAGTACGAGTCCTAAAATTGGCAATATCATACTAATATGGAGTTTATAAGTACAATCACTATTCCATTAGTATGACGCCTAAAACTGATTTTATTATACGCTAATGTGGAGTTTGAGTGTGAATCACCGAAACCTCTAACCTGTCCATTTGCTCCGGCATTCATGTAAGTGGCGCCGCCAACTGTCCCCGGAATGGCTGCGGCAAATTCAAGGCCCGAAAAGCCCTCATTTGCAGTCTGGAGGCCGAGGCGATTGAAGGGGTAGCCGCTTCCAGCTCTGTACAAACCAGGCTCATTCCTCTCTAAAAAAACAATGCTATTTCGGATAACGCATCCATCGAATCCGAGGTCATCAAACAGGCAGTTGGAGCCTTTACCGATCACAATGTATCTCATCGACTGCTCATTACAGTGCCTAAGAGATGAAGCAAGCTGGTGGTGATCGGAGACTTGAACAAAGTATTTGCAGGGTCCCCCAATTCTCCACGTGCTCAGATCGCTCAATAGCTTTTCTCCCTGCGCTCTGCTTCCATTTAGGCTGCAATCAATATTAAGCAGCGCGGACAACATATCGGGAAATTACGCCCTCCAGTTTCAGATCCTCTGGCGTTTGTTGCTTGATTCCGACGGCGGCGGCGGGATCTGTCTCTCAGATTTCTATCTTCCGTCCCGATCCTCCGGCTTCAAATTTATCACTCCATGTTTTGAGCCCCTTCAATTTCCGTTATACTACATTTTACACCCCTTAGTACTCCCTCCGTCCCCTCATAGTTGAGGCGAGACTTTTCGACACAGAGTTTAAGAAATGAATATTGAATGTAAATTAAATAAAAAGATAAAAAAAAAAGTAAGAAAGAGAAAAAGGTAGAGAGAATAAAGTAAGAGAAAAATGTAAGAAAGAGAAAAAAGTTACTATAGTGAACTACCTCAAAAGTTCCTAGCTTTTCCGTTTGTGACACTGCAGGTCCCTAAAAAAAATATCGTCAGACGACCCTAACCTTAAACATAATCACATATCTTGTTAACTAAAATGCACTTAAGCCCTAAAAGGGCATTCTGGTCTTCTCAGTAAGAATGCTGACAGTGGCAGCCTGCATGCTGCACAACATCTACTGTTGACACATGTTCCTGAATAATTGCGACATAATTATTATTTTTGATGGATTAAATTTATAAAACTTCTAAACTTCTAAAACGACTAAATTTAAATTAATTCAATTATTATTTCTTCAAAGAAATAAAAAAGAAATACATCATTTTAAAACTAAGTACTCCTATTTTAAATATAAATTCATCGATGAACCTTAAATACAAATTATTAGTACACAATATTCTTTCATCATAGTATATCGAAAAAAATGAAAAGATGTTAGACACAATATTCAATTAAATGATTATTTATCCAAATCCAATATTTATGATACAGACGAAACAAATGGTTATTTCTCCAAATCCATTTAAACATAAAAGGTACTCCATTTGTCCCATGTTACTCGCACTTTTCATTTTAGGCTGTAAATTTGAAATTGATTTTTTAGTGTAATTAAATTAGAATTTTAAGTGTAATGAGACATCACTTAATAAAGGAGCTCTTAACTTAAACTAACATATTAATTAAATACATTAATTCTAACTTAAACTAGAAATAGTGTAAATAGTTTGTGACGTGCTGAAATAGAACAGTGCAAGTAACATGGGATGGAGGGAGTAGAAAAAAGTCAGTAGGGGCGGCTATAGTGGATATTGGGTCTGGCACCGGCCAAGCCCCCGCTGGAGTGGCGGCTTGGCCTGTGCTAGGTCCGTCCCTGCTTTGGAGATTCATCGTATTCATACATGCACGCCTTTATGCCTTTTCATATTTTGTTGAATAGACTAAATATCTTTTAATTACTACTATTCCAGTTTATGAAGAAGAGAAATGAATTTAAGAAAAAACCCTTGAAATATAGCAAGGGAAATATCAAATATGATTTGACAAAAAGTATGTGTAAGGTCTGCAAATCAGTGTAGGTGTGCGCAGAGTAGGTCTGCAGATTGCAGGTACTTAGATGGAAATGTCCTTCAAGGCATTTGGGTATTTTGGTCCGAAAATTGGCTACAAAAACAAGATATGTGATCATGTTTAAGGTGAGGGTCGTCTGGCGATATTTTTTTTTGTTAAGGGTATGCAGTGTCACAAACGAAAAAGTTAGGGACTTTTCATGTGGCTCACTCATGTGAAAAATGCCTCAACTATGAGGGAACTTTCCGAAACAGAAAAATGACTAAACTATGAGGGGACATAGGGAGTAATACTCTCTTCATCCCTTAGAATTTATCACCTTTTGACTCGACATGGATTTTAAAAAATGTTATAGAAAGTGAGTTGAAAAAGTTAGTGACAGTTCTACTTTTATATATATTAGTTTTGTAATAAAATGTGAATGATAATGAGTTAGTGGAATATGAGGTCCACCGTCAAAAATATTACTCCCAAGAATAAATATAACATAAATTTGAAGGCCGGAGGATAAATCTGGGAGACAAATCCGGCGCCGTCAAAATCAAACAACAAACGGAATCTCTATCTGAAACTGGAAGGTGTAATTTCCCAATATGTTGTCGGCAGTACTTAATATTGATTGCCTCTATGTCACAAAGTCAAACAATTTCTTAAAACCTGAACCGGTCAAATATGAGACATTTAATGGAGACCGGATGGAGTATATAAAAGTAGGACTCATATTTCATTAACTTTTTCAACCCACTTTCTATTATACTCCCTCCGTCCCACAATAAGAGTCATGTTTTGTCATTTCGGTCCGTCTCAAAAAAAGAGTCATATTTCACTTTTACCATAAATGGTATGTAGGCCCTACATTCCACCAGCTTTTTTCACTCACATTTTATAATAAAATTAATATATATAAATGAGACTCATATTCCACTAACTTATTCAATCTAATTTTCTTTACATTTTTTAAAACCCGTATTATAACTAAATAGAACTCCTATTGCGGGACGGAGGGAATATTTCTTAAAATCTGTGTCCGGTCAAAGTGTGACAAAATTTATGGAATAGAGGGAATATAGTTTTTATGGGACTAAATAATTATTTTTATTAAAATCACTTATGTAAAAGAAAATAAACAAAAGTACTAGTTAAAAAAATGAAAGTTCACAAAACCATACAAGAAAATACTCAAATAACGTGATACGAAGGGAGTAGTTTTTAAAAGCACTAATGTAAAACAAAATAAACAAAATTATAGTTAAAAAAAAGGGAACTGCCTTAAAAGTCACCAACTTTGCCCGAATTCCGGTTTTTCCCACGAGCCATAAAATTGACGTATAAAGTCACGAACTTTGCATTTAGGCAGGTATTTCCCAACCCGACCCGACCCTGTGTTTTCCGACAACTCAAAATCCTATGTGGCATGCCTGAATATTGACGTGTCCGGCATTGTAAAATCGGAAAACGACGTCCTTTCTAACACCTAAAACGACGTCGTTTTACGAAGCTGGACTTCCTCTCCAACTGCTCCGAATATCCAGTCTCCGGCGACTTCTGCCCCTTCGTCGGCAACCATGGCCTCGGCCAGAAAACGCACAACTCCTCCCGCAGCTGGTACCGCACCGACCCCCTCATGCTCGAGCTCATCTTCCACCGCCGCATGCTCGAGTACCCCTGCCTCACCCCCGACCCCTCCCTCGCTTCCGCCATCTACCTCCCTTACTACGCCGGCCTCGACGCCCTCCACTACCTCTACGGCCCCGACCAGAACACCAGCTTCCTCCACGGCCTCGATCTCTTCCGCTTCCTCACCCGCACCCACCGCCCCGAGATCTGGAACCGCCGACAAGGCCACGACCCCTTCCTCATTCCATCCCCAAAATCTCGGATTCCTCAAATCCTGGATCCAGCGCGTGAGATGCACGCGCCGCTCGGGATCTTTGCGAATCCGAACATCCGCCGCAGCATCCGGCTGGAGTGCGACAATGTGACCTCCCTTAGGCCGATGCTTCGGGCGAGCTTCCCTGCAACTAAGCGTATCTCCCAAATTGACCCGACCCGATGTTTTCCTGCAACTAAGCATCCTATGTGTTCCTGCTCTTTTTCTTAGAGTCGTCGATGAATTGAAGGTGTTGGATGATACCTTTTCAGCTTTTCTTCTCTGTCATATTCCTCACCGTGGGAGTATTTGAGATTGTGAAAAGAAATTTGTTGTGTGAGTAAGAGCGGCTCCCAATCAATTGGAAATTAAAGGCTGATTGACTAATTTAATTTTGGAAGAAAATTTGCAGATCATCGCATGAATAGAGGAAGATTTGATTCTGGCCATAGCCGTGGTGGCGGAGGGTGGAGGTGGTGTGTGATTTAGTGGAGTTTCTTTTTAATTTTGTTTTTTAAAGTTTTTTTTAATGTTTTTTTATGTTGCACAGTCAATAATTGTTGTCCATGTCACAGCCACGAGACGCCACATCAACAAAATACGACACGTCAGCTCGCTCTTTCGCCGAAAAACCCATCATGGGAAATCGGCGACTAAATGCAAAGTTCGTGACTTTATACGCTAATTTTATGGCTCGTGGGAAAAACCGGAATTCGGACAAAGTTGGTGACTTTTAAGGCAGTTATCCCTACAAAAAATATGAAAGTTCACAAAATGCACTAACTAATATAACCATATTTGAATCCCATCACAAGGATATAAGCCTAATGGGGAAACCAACTACACTAGACACTTATAGTACATGTAGTATAAATATACTATAATAGTCGTATATAGTTGAATCTCAAATTATTAAGTGTATCCTCATGCTTCCATGTAAGTCCGCCACTAGCAGATAGACATGCAAACGTTATATGGTATAAATATCTAGATATAATGTATAGAATTCTCTAGAAATAGGTATTAAAATATCTAGAATTTTAAGAGATAAAATCTAGATGTATAAGTGAAATTAGAAAATATTAAAACATGATCAACACCAAGTTTGAAAAAGGACGAAATCGAACTCAACGATACAAGCCTACAACTTAAAAATCAGAAACATAAATCATACATTTATTTAAGTTGCTTTCATATATTTACAATAAAAATAATGAGAACAGACGAGAACACCGTAAACTGTATTATACTGAGTAGATTGAGTATCTTTTTGATCGAACCGGACAATAACCCTAGCTACGGCATCGGAGACACTTGATGATATGCACGGGGATTAAGTGTGGAATGTGGTGGGCGGAAAAATGACGGTTTTAAAGATGGTTAATATGAAAGCCCTAGCATTGATGGCTGAGATGTAGAGGTTGAACTAGTGAACATATCTTGCCGTTAAATTTACCAATCCGATTACATGGCTATGTGGTTTCGGGTTTTAGAAGACAAAGAGATACCCAATGTCTTGGGCTCAAATTGCATTTGGGCTTGATTTAGGACATTTTATCATCAACTTCAAACAGAAAAATTCAATCAAATCCAAACTAACTGATACTGGATATCGAAATAAAAAAATTAAAATTAGTTTAATAAATAAATTCATGAAAATTATCTATATAAGTAATTATAGTATCAAATTAGCTGAATTTTGTTGTATTAATTTAACCTAATAAATAGGTAAACTAATTATAGACCTCTAACAAAAATAACACTAATAAAATTGAAATTTTGAGACACCAATTATATTCAAATATCCAATAATAATACTTAGTATTTCTTCCGTCCCTGAAAATATGTCACTTATTTCTATTTTCGTTTGTCCCTGAAAATTTGTCACCTTCACTTTTCCCAATTTTACAAAAATCAGTGATGTTAAACCCACAAACTAAATAGTCCATACTGAAGAGAAGCGATCCAATCTAGTCTTTTTCAGTTTTTACTCTTAAACCAATGATATAATGCCATAATTTGAGCCCAAGCCCAAACACAATTTGAGCCCCAACCCACCTATCGAGTTTTCTTTGTCCATACTAGGGTTAACCATCTTTTAAAACCCTCATTTTTTTTCGCGACACATTCCACCTTTAATCCCTGCGTATATCGTGTCTCCGGCGCCGTAGCTCGATCGAAAAGGTACTCTTCTTGTCTACGTTCTTTTTATTTTTGTCGTAAATTTCTGAAAGACAAGCCTTAAATTAATCGTATGATTTATGTTTGTGATGTTTGAGCTCTGATTGTTTAGGCTAGTTTTGTTAAGTTCGATTTCGTCCTCTTTCATGAACGAACTTGGTGTTAATCATGTTTTAATCTTTTCTAATTGCACTTCTGTATTTGTGCTTTTCAATATTTCCCCACGAAGACATTTGGAATAGATATGTGGTCATTATCAATATCTAGCATGATTTGTTTTTGCGGCTATCATGTCACATCAAAATTAACTAATTCCAACCACAGTTTGCTCTAATTAACCAAAAATTTCTTCAATTCATCTTGTGAAAGCGCAAAGATGTATACTGCTTCGCAAAAGATTCACAAGGACTGGGATGCTGAGCCCACTGAGTTTGAGGAGAGTGTAGCTCAGGTAATTCATGATTAATGCTTTTGAGCATTGTGGTTATGTTTGCATTGCGCTTTATCGCGATTTATTTATTTTTTAATTGTCTATGTAGGCTTTGTTTGATTTGGAGAACACCAGTGGAGACATTAAGAGTGACTTGAAAGACCTTTACATCAACTCTGCCTTGTAGGTTTCAAATTGTGTGGATTTACGTCTGCTTCCTTCGATCATTATATACTAATTTTTATAATGGACCTTAGGCAAGTTGATGTTTCTGGGGGCAAGAAGGCTATTGTGATCCATGTTCCCTACCGGCTGAGGAAAGCTTTCCGCAAAATTCATTCCAGGCTGGTTAGAGAACTTGAGAAGAAATTCAGTGGAAAGGTAACACTGATCTGGTTTTGTAAAATAACTTGTATTTTTGTTAAATTATTATGGTTCTATTTGTAATTTTACATGTTCTTGTGGTCAAGTGGACTAGCACTGGAATATTTGCTGGCTTTAGTGTTGAATTTAAATCTATTAGTATATGATTTCTTATTGATTATCATTGAAAATGCAGGAAGTTATTGTCATTGCTACTAGAAGGATTGTGCGTCCACCTAAGAAGGGTTCAGCTGTTCAAAGGCCTCGTTCCCGTACTCTCACATCTGTTCATGAAGCTGTGCTTGAGGATGTTGTTTATCCAGCTGAGATTGTTGGCAAACGCATCAGATATAGACTTGATGGATCAAAGATCATGAAGGTAGGTGATTGCGTCATTTATCCTAACTTTGTAATCTACAACCAGGGCCATAACTGATACTTTAAATCTCGCTGCTGTATTTGTATGCAGGTGTTCTTGGATCCTAAGGCAAGGAATGACACAGAGAACAAGCTTGAGACTTTCTCGGGAGTCTACAGGAAGCTATCCGGGAAAGACGTTGTCTTTGAATATCCAACTACTGAAGCCTGAAAATCTTGCAATCTAGTTGTGTTTTCCATTGCAAGAAATATACTAGTATGGGGGTATTCAAAGTTTTGATGAAAGAGAATTGGGCTGCTGTTTATTAGCTAAATTTGTTAAACCTATGTTGTCTTTATTAAAGCTTCCCTTTTTTGGATATTCTGTTATTTGCATCAAGTAAAAACAGCAGTTTCAGTGAGTCTTGCGGACGAACTAAGAGTAGTAAATTTCATTCTATTGTTTTTGCACTCGTAAATTGATTGAAATTCTGATAAAGTAAGCACAAAAGTTATTATCTCTGATAAACTCAGGCGTCTCCTGTTGAATCTCTCTCTAAATTTTTTCAAAGTTATCTCATATTTTGTCAAATTACAAACAATATTAGAGTGGTGCTTATCTTGGAAGGACTGTCCAAACCCCTCTCTGGACACTTCCAAATTCTTACTATGGAGTAGTACTAACGTACCCGACTTTCATGTTTTTCTAATAATTTCACATTTACAAGTATCGGTTCATATACATGGTACATTATAAGTATTACAAGACGGCAGGCAGCAAAACATGAACACAGGAAAAAGGGGGAAAGAAGCACACACATTTGCTACTTAAAAACCTGCTGCGAACCCCTGCTTTACACAAAATCAAGCCTGAGTAGTTCTCAGTTCTCACACTGATCTGTGCGTTTGCAGGCGTAAACAGCACGTCTCCTTCACCAACCATCTCTTCCAGAAATGCCTGCCGCATGGTTCCTTTTCCTTTCACAACCACAAAAACAAAAGGACCAGGAATGGCAGGAAAGACAGTTGACGCTCCTTGAGGAAGAATACACTGATCTACCTCACAAATTCATCGAAAGGTGGGAGATACTTTAATGTATAAGGATTTGAAGGAACTCTACGAAGAATTTCTGGAAAACCCTGCACCGAAAAATTGATTTGATGAGCAAAAGGAAACTATACCATGATGGTGAACGGAACAATAAATTAGGGATGACTATACCATGATGGTGAACGGAACAATAAATTAGGGATGACTATACCATGATGGTGAACGGAACAATAAATTAGGGATGACTATACCATGATGGTGAACGGAACAATAAAAAATAATCTGCAAGGGTACAGACTGTTTTTCACCCCACGAAGTAACAAAACAAGATGTCAAATCTAATATACTATGTGTGTGTTGGCATAGTGGTACAGTGGTTAAGGCTAACCTATCTTAATGAACAACTAATCTGCTCTCACCTGTTTGTACGTGAGTATGGAACATAGAGTTTGAACATCGGGGGGGTAAGACCAGTTCGTACAACATTGTCTGATGTTGCCATGCACTAAACACATTCACCACGTAGATATGCATGAGGTTCATTTGCACCCAAATATATGGCTTCACCAACTTTAAGTTTCACATAATTAAACAAGAAAGATGCAATGACACCAACTTCCCCTGGATATTGCTTTCCAAGCTGCAAAATTAGTTCCTCCTTCTCAGTCAATCCCCTCACCATGCAATAGTGGTTTTAGAAAAGAGACAGATGAAATCGGTGAACAGGCAACTGGAATCATCTTAGACTGAACTACCACAATAAAGCAAATGCAAACACAAGTCAGAAACAATATGGATCCAGATCTAAATACCTTCCTCTTTATGTTCAGTCGGTTTATCAACTTGGAGACTGCATCAGATATGATGGCCTTGCTAGCCGACATAAGTTTAGTAAATAGAGATCGCAGAACATCTTTTCGTTTCTTTTCCCCGTCCTCTTTGCTTAAGCATAATACTTGATTTGCCGATGCAGTGCCAACCACTTCAGTGATCTCAGGTACATTTTGGAGAACACTTTTAATTTCCTAAAAGCCAGAGAAAAATATCAAATAGATATGTGTAAAAATATCAAGAAATACTAAAGTCTAACTGCATTATGTTTTGTGTGGGGATGAGTGCTCTCTGCAGAAGATGAGTTAGAAAATAGTTTAATCTCACTTTGGGCCACTAAGACCTGTTACTATATTGTACAGTTAATTTTTTTCTACTACTAGTATTTAGCAACATAGCAGCTTAGTGTAGTCTACTTTATTACAACAGAACCATGGAGGAATATACCAGACTTCTTCATGAAGCTCGACGCCAAACTGCCTCCACACAGCCTCCTTAGCGAAGTCCATGAGTCTAAGCATGTCGCCACTAGTTGCACCACCGCGGTTGATGAAAAAATTGGCGTGCTTCTCGGAGATCACATCACCTCCGACTCTGCATCCTTTCAACCCGGCCCTCTCAATCAGCTGCGCTGCAGACAAATCCGTCCTCTCTGGATTGCAAAACACCGAGCCAGCACTCGTCTCCTCCAATGGCTGGCTACATCTCCTCTATAATGTAGCAGTATTAGTTTAGTGTTGTAGAAATACAAGCAAATGTATACCAAATGTCTACCTTTCCAAGTATATTTGCTGGTTTTTCTTGGCTGATTCAGAGACCTTCAGTTTGAAAGTGACAGCAGTTATAGCAGCCAATTCCTTCATGTCTCGAAACGAAGACCATCGGTATACAAAACCGAGCTCGCTTCTGTTTAAAGTCATGTACTCTCCATCCCTCGTCATAATCTCAACACTTTCCACAGCATCGGCCGTTTCCTTCAACATAAACATATCATCGAAGAATCAAAAAATGTGCAAGCAATATATACGCACAATCCCTACTCTATTAGTAGTACAAGGCCAATAACTGACAATATCATACTGATATGGAGTTTATAAGTACAATTTCTACTCCGTTAAACTGGAAGTATCATACTAATGTGGAGCTTGGGTGTCTCTAACCTGTCCATTTGCTCCGGCATTCATGTAAGTGGCGCCGCCAACTGTCCCCGCGGCAAGTTCAAGGCCCGAAAAGCCCTCATTTGCAGTCTGGAGGGCGGGGCGATTGAAGGGGTAGCCGCTTCCAGCTCTATAGAGACAAGGCTCATTCCTCTCTAAAAACACAATGCTAATCCGAGGTCATCAAACAGGCAGTTGGTTTGGAGCCTTCACCGATCACAATGTATCTCATCGACTGCTCATTGCAGTGGCTAACAGCTGGTGGTGATCGGAGACTTGAACCAAGTATTTGCAATTGCAGGGGCATCCTCCAATTCTCCACGTGCTCAGAAGCTTTTCTCCTCGGATCAGATGCGGCGCTCTGCTTCCATTTAGGCTGCAATCAATATTAAGTAGCGCCGGCAACATATCAGGAAATTACGCCTTCCAGTTTCACATAGAGATTCCGTTTGTTGTTTGATTCCGACGGCGCCGGATCTGTCTCCCAGATTTATCCTCCGGCCTTCAAATTTTTGTTATATTATTTTTGGGAACCCAATTTTACAAAAATCAGTGATGTGGTCGGTAAATTAAATTTAAAATTTGATAGTAAGTTAAACTAAGTCCATAGAAGCGATCCAATTAGGAGTAAGTTATAATTTTTCTACTGCAAAAACCCAATTAGGAGTATGTTATAATTTTTCTACTGCAAAAACGAGACATATTCGGTATTTGTTAGTAAGGTTAATTGGGACTAAATTCACCAATTATTACTGAATTCTAAATTCTATTTGTTCTAAAAAAACTAATGTATTGCGATTTTTTTTCATATGTATTTATTAGTCTTGTTTCAGTTTTTACTCTAAAGTCAATGATATAATGCCATAATTTGAGCCCAAACACAATTGAGCCCAATACATATTAGGTAAATCTGGAACCGCATTCCCATTGATTAATCTGACGGTCAATTTCAATCTGTACATCTCAACCGTCAATTCTAGGGCTAACAATCTTTAAAACATTCATTTTTCCGCCCATCACATTCCACACTTAATCCCTGCGCGTATCAACTGGGTGTCTCCGGCTTAGGTTATCATCCGGCTCGATCGAAAAGGTACTCAAATCTATACGTTGTTCTTGTTTGTGTTCTCTTTATTTTTGTTGTCAATTTCTGAAAGACAAGCATCTTAAATTAATCGTATGATTTTGATTGAGCTCTGATTGTTAATTAATCGTATGATTTTGATTGAGCTCTGATTGTTTAGTCTAGTTTTGTTAAGTTCGATTTCGTCCTCTTTCTTGTACGAACTTGGTGTTGATCATGTTTTAACCTTTTCTAATTGTTGTGATGGCGGTGTGCTTTTTAATATTTCCCTACGAAGGCATTTGGAATATTTAGCATGATTTGTACTTTCGGCTATCAAGTCACACCAAAATTAACTAATTCCAACCATAGTTTGCTCTAATTAACCAAAAATTTCTTCAATTCATGTTGTGAAGGCGCAAAGATGTATACTGCTTCGCAAAAGATTCACAAGGACAGGAATGCTGAGCCCACTGAGTTTGAGGAGAGTGTAGCTCAGGTAATTCTTGATTAATGCGTTTGAGCATTGTGGTTATGTTTTAATGGATAGGTTTGCATTGTGCTTTATCGTGATTTAATTTTTTTTAATTGTCTATGTAGGCTTTGTTTGATTTGGAGAACACCAATGGAGACATTAAGAGTGACTTGAAGGACCTTTACATCAACTCTGCCTTGTAGGTTTCAAATTTTGTGGATTTATGTCTGCTTCCTTCAATCATTCTACTAATTTTTCTATTATGGACTTTAGGCAAGTTGATGTTTCTGGTGGCAAGAAGGCTATTGTGATCCATGTTCCCTACCGGTTGAGGAAAGCTTTCCGCAAAATTCATTCCAGGCTGGTTAGAGAACTTGAGAAGAAATTCAGTGGAAAGGTAACACTGATCTTTTTTTTTGTAAAAAGTTCTTTATGTTTGGATGCATTCAATGCCTTTTATATTTCTTTAATTTATCATGGCCCTCTTTGTAATTTTACATCTTCTTATTGAATTTAAATCTATTAGTATTTGATTTCTTATTGATTATCATTGAAAATGCAGGAAGTTGTTGTCATTGCCACTAGAAGGATTGTGCGTCCACCTAAGAAGGGTTCAGCTGTTCAAAGGCCTCGTTCCCGTACTCTCACATCTGTTCATGAAGCTGTGCTTGAGGATGTTGTTTATCCAGCTGAGATTGTTGGCAAGCGCATCAGATACAGACTTGATGGATCAAAGATCATGAAGGTAGGTGATTGCGTCATTTATCCTAACTTTGTAATCTACAACCGGGGCCATAACTGATGCTATAATCTCGCTGCTGTATGCGTTTGCAGGTTTTCTTGGATCCCAAGGCAAGGAATGACACAGAGAACAAACTCGAGACTTTCTCAGGAGTCTACAGGAAGCTATCCGGGAAAGATGTTGTCTTTGAATATCCAACGACTGAAGCCTGAAAATCTTGCAGTCTAGTTGTGTTGTCAACTATTTTTCATTGCAAGAAATTTAACTAGTATGGGGGTATTTGAAGTTTTGATGAAAGAGAATTGGGCTGCTGTTTTTTTACCAAAATTGTTAAACCTATGTTGTCTTTATTAAAGTTTCCCCTTTTTGGATCTTCTGTTATTTGCATTAAGTAAAAACAGTTGTTTCGGTTAGTCGTTACTGATGAAGTATGAGTAGTAACAGTGTTTGATGGTTTTTATTTTCAAATTATCTTCTACATGTGAAAATCTTCATTATGTACCATATTGAAAGAGAAAGATCATTATGGAGCATTGTTTTTGCACTCGTAGATTGATTGAATTCTGATATAGTCTAAGCACGAAAGTTATTAAATTAATCTCTGACAAGCTCAGACGCCCTTGTTGAATCTATCTGTACATTCTTTAAAATTCTAACAGTTTTTGTCAAATTACAAACAATATAAGAATGATGATGCTTATCTTTTAAAGACTGTCCGAACCTCTGTGCTTATAGCATGGCACTACCAAAATTGTTACTATGGAATAGTACAGACTTTTATGTTTTTCTAATAATTTCACACAAACTTATACCGAGAAGATGGATTATGCATTTCATTGATAATGATTTATTAGCGTGTACAAGTATCGGTGCATATGCATGGTACATTATAAGTATTACAAGACGGCAGGCAGCAAAACATGGACACCGGATAAAGGGGGAAAGAATCACACACATTTGCTACTTAAAAACCTGCTGCTAACCCCTGCTCTATACAAAATCAAGCCTGAAGTAGTTCTCACACTGATCTGTGCGTTTGCAGGCGTAAACAGCACATCTCCTTCACCAACCATCTCTTCCAAAAATGCCTGCCGCATGGTTCCTTTACCTTTCACAACCACAAAAATAGACGGACCAGGAATGGCAGGAAAGACAGTCGACGCTCCTTGAGGAAGAATACACTGATCTACCTCAAATTCATCGAAAGGTGGGAGATACTTTAATGTATAAGGATTTGACGGAACTCCACGAAGAATTTCTGGAAAACCCTGCACCGAAAAACTGATTTGATGAACAAAAGGAAAACTAAATTGCATAGGCTGCTATAAATTAAGGATAACTATACCATGATGGTGAACGGAACGATAAAAAATAACCTACAAGGGTAAAGACTGTTTTTCTCCCCATGAAGTAACAAAACAAGATGTCAAATCTAATATACTATGTGTGTGTGTTGGATTAGTGGCACAGTGGGTAATGCTAACCCTAAAAGAACAACTAATCTGCTCTCACCTGTTTGTACGTGAGTATGGAGCATAGAGTTTGAACATCGAGTTTCTTTGGGGTAAGACCAGCTCGTACAACATTGTCTGATGTTGCCATGCACTCAACACATTCACCATATAGATATGCATGAGGTTCATTTGCACCCAAATATAGGGCTTCACCAATTTTAAGTTTCACATAATTAAACAAGAAAGATGCAATGACACCAACATCCCCTGGATATTGCTTTTCAAGCCGCAAAACTAGTTCCTCCTTCTCAGTCAGCCCCCTTACCTATCAGAAACAGTAACTCGTCATTCGTCAGTAAATATAATTTTAAGAATAGAAGCGCGCGCATCTATGATAGGCAATCAAAACTACACTCACTTGCAAATGCAAAACCCATCATGTTAGTATTATTTAATTGGTAACACCTTCTCGCTTAACCATTATTCATATTCTTCTGTTTCATAATTCCTGATGAATGTTCATATATACACTACAGCAATAGTGATTTTAGAAAAGAGAGATGAAATCGGTGAACAGGCAACTGGAATCATCTTTGACTGAACAATAAACCACATTAAAGCAAATGCAAACACAAGTCAGAAACAATATGGATCCAGGTCCAAATACCTTCCTCTTTATGTTCAGTCGGTTTATCAACTTGAAGACTGCATCAGATATGACGGCCTTGCTAGCCGACATAAGTTTAGTAAATAGAGATCGCAGGACATCTTTTCGTTTCTTTTCCCCGTCCTCTTTGCTTATGCGTAATACTTGATTTGCCGATGCAGTGCCAACCACTTCAGTGATCTCAGGTACATTTTGGAGAATATTTTTAATTTCCTAAAAGCGAGAGAAAAATATCAAATAAATATGTGTAAAAATATCAAGAAATACTCAAGTCTAACTGCATTATGTTTTATGTGGGGATGAGTGCTCTCTGCAGAAGATGAGTTAGAAAATAGTTTAATCTCACTTTGGGCCACTAAGACCTGTTACTATTTTCTAAGCTGAACATGGAACTCCACCCGGTTGTTTTAAGGTATAAGCCTCCCCAACCTAACCCCTGTTGACATACTTTTATTTTTCTTTCTGCAACTGTATTTGAAAAAACCATTCTGAGGCAACTCGCAAAGCAAATTGAGGAGCAAAATCGAATCAACACAACAAGGTTAAAATCAAGTTTGTAGTAGGCCTGATGAATTCAGGGGAATGAGGGAGAGAGAGAGAGAGAGAGACCAGGGATATGAATAGTGCTTGGAGATTAAAAAAGGTGAGACAATTTGGTTAGAATCAGTCATTTTCATTAACTGACATCTTCTTACACAAGTTTTTGGGTTTCATTAGTCTCCTCAAGGTGAGATTATTTAGCTGCAAGCCTTGGATGCAATCATCACCATAAAAATGATGATTGAATAGAGAAATATCTGGGTTTCAAAATGAAATTCACTCCTAAAGTTGAAGGTTCAGATTCATTCTTCGACATCAGTGAAATCCTGTGGGTGGGTAACTGGGTATTCAGCTTTGCTGCGGGATTCTTTGGTTATACATAAAGTGGTAAATAACAGGTGTGTGGTAGGTGAAAAAAAGAAGTTTTTGTCTGTAGCTGTTTTCCTACCATCATCAGGGGAAAGGTCTTTTTGCTCAAAAACAACACAATTTTTTAAATATATTTGTGCACGTGGATGCATACATACAGACTCACAGAGTTACAGGGGGATTCACACCTCCAAGGAACAGATTATGCATCAGGATTCAGGATACTCATGGTTCCTGGGTGTGAACCATGAAGCCATCCACAGAACAAAACATATGTACTCAGCCATTATATGATTTCCACCCATGGGAAACCTTAAATAGATCAGTGCACCTTAATGCCTCAACTTTATTTGACAATGCACTGACAGCTTCCAAGCACATGGTAGTCACATGCACAGATATTAAACCAAATTTTGACAAATAACAAAAACCATCCCCATTCATCCAGCAGATATATATCTTTACCAAATTACCAGATAATTCCAAAGTTTACCAGCCTATCTACATCCCAGACCAATTAAGTAAGAAGAAGTCACTGAATATGAAGTGTTTGCAGGTTTCTTAAAAAAACTATGAAGGGGCAAATCAATATTCCAGATCCAAACAAGAAGTCCATAACCAATAAAGAAAAATGCAACATGGAAATCATGATACCTCGAGACCAACGAAACCACAGAGAGCCTCGAACTCAGTGAGCGCCAAGGCCATCTCAGGCTTGTGATTGTCATCCTTATACACTTGCGGCTGTTGCTTATGTAGGATTGCAGCCAAACTCTTATCTGGATGAGCTTGTATAGACAGAGCCTTTGAAACTGAAAGTACCTAAAAGCAACATTCATTATATTAAAGATGGAAACGCTTGCTTTCTAACAGAATCAACGAATTTAACACAAATGAATTAGACAAGTCACAATTTTTTTCTAATACACAGATCTTGATGTCATCAGCAAGTGAGTGGATTTCCGTTTCGGAGGATAAGGACTAAAAAAACAGTTAAAAAAGCACACAAATATGAAAGACTACCTTGAAGAGAAAGGGGAGATTGGGACCCCATTTTTGGAAGACCTTATCCCCAAGCACGACAGGGTTCTGCTCAATCCAATCCTTCAAACTCACTAAATTGAAGCGATCCCGCTTGAAGCCGCTCTCCATCTCCACACCAGCACTCCGAATTTGGCAGTTGGGCACAACGGTTGAGGGGGCCGAGTCGTGGGTCCCCATCCAGAATTCAGCGAAGGGCTCATCACCGTCGATTTCCTCCCCCCTATTACTAGCGTATAGCCGCGCGACACCCGATTCCTCCCCGACCTTGCCCCATTCGTACCTCTTGACGGAGCATCTGAGCCTGACAATTCCCGGAAATTCGGCACCCATGGCAATGCGATGCCTAGGTTTAGGTTTAGTGAGAGAGAGAAAAAGGAATGTGGCGAGGGTGCGGGAAAAGCAGGAGAAGAAGGGGGAATGAGAGTACGCCCATGGAGGAAATGGGGCAGAGGATTGGGGCTTTTTGAAGGCGACGGTGAGAGGGAAATTAAATTGGGTTTATCATTGTAATTTTACTCTTACTTTTTTCTGCGAGGAAAAAAGTGTGTAAAAATGAGAAATTAGGGCGGAGAGCGGCCAACGGCGGAGGGAGACGATGGCGGGGGCGTCGGTGGGGATCGTTTATGGCAGTTGGAGTGAAACTGGTTTTCACAGCTTTTGGGTCCACCTATTTCCTTAAAATAAAAATAAAAATAAAAATAAAAATAAAAATAAAAATATTAAATATCGGTATTTTAAAATAGATTGAATACATGATTTTTCATTTCCTCACTTAAATGATACCTGATCTTTATTTTTTATCAATTTTTTTACTTATTAATTACATTTTTAGTACCTGATAAAAATTTCACCTCAAGATGTCCTCTAAACAAATGCATTTTTCCATTTATATCATGTAGGATATTTTGGGTATAAACAAAACTAGTACCAAAAATGATATTATAATATTTTCTTTCATTCTCCTCACTCTTTATACTATTATTATTAATCAATATTAATATTATTATTTTAATATTATAAATTAATAATTTATTTATTTTTTAATATCATTCAAATATACTTAACTATAGTTATAATTATATTTAATTATTATAATAATATGATTGTTATAATATAAAAACTAGTAGTAATTATTAAATAATTATAGTATAATTATTTAAATTGAGAATCATATAATATTATATAATAATAACAATTATTATTATTATTATTATTATTATTTATATTAAATTAATAATCAATATAGTCTTAATAAAAAATTAAAATTGTGAACTGTATTCTTTATGATATATAAAGAGTTGAATATTTTTAGTTAGGTGTTTCAACCCTAAAATGAGTATAAAATAATTTAATAAAAAATATTCAATTGATTTAATTACTTTAATAAATAATTTAATTAGGTGTTTTGTTCTTGATTTATATTATGAATATAATTAGATGTATGTATAAAACACTAAAAAGAAAGAAGAGAAGAAAAAAGAGGAAACATAAACTAAGGAGAAAAAAGAGAAGAAAATGAAGAAAGAAGAAAGAAGAAAGAAGAAAGAAGAAGAAACTAAAGAAGAAAAAGAGAAATAAGACCGGAAGAAAAAAAAATCACATCTTTGGTACTATTTAATTGAAATTCCCAAAAATATCCTTAATAATAAAAAAAATCACATGTTTGGTACCCAAGATTATTTTTGTCATTGGGTACCAAAAACGATATAAAATAAAGATCATGTATCATTTATGTGCGAAAGTAAAAGATCATGTACCATTTATGTAGTTCACTCTTTTAAATATAAGTGGGCATTGAATTAATCTTTTGCCTTTACTTTTATGGCTTATGGATCTAAATAGGAAGTGAAATGTGCATTCAAATATTGGGTAACTAAAAAAAAAATTTAAAATTTAGTCCGATTTGGGTGGTAGTTAAAAAAGTTCAATTATATCATAATTTTGACTATTGTTTCTTAGTGATATGGTGAAATTATGTATGCTTTTGGCAAAAAGAAAATATTGGGTAAACAAAACATTTGACTATTTAAATGGCGTCCTTCAATACATTTAGTCTATTATGTTTTTAATTTTTACATATATATGCATTACGCATTATGTGGATAAATTCAGAAAGCATGATGAAAATTTTCTCTATAAGACAAATAATAAAATATCAAAATCATGATATAGTTGATCATTTTTAAAAGTTAGAATTTGACCTGCATGATTTTTTTTTGGCCATGTGAATTAATCTCTTTGCCTTCATTTATGGCTCATGGGTCTAAATAGGAAGTGAAATGTGCAATTAAAATATTTTGTCAATACTCAATAATATAGGGCACTGAGATTAAATATTCATTGTATTGTATAGTGCAATCTCAACAATTCTGTCTTACAGATTTCAGCAATATTGAATTTTCAATGCAAATATTATTTGTACGTATCCAATGTCCTCTAATCCTATCCTCCCTCCTTCCGTGAATAAGAGTTCTATTCCTTTCCGACACGGGTTTTAAGAAAAGGGTAAGAAAAATGGATGGAAGATGGTATATGAGTCTCACTTATATATATTAATTTTAAATAAAATGTGAGACCTCTTTACCATTTACTTGTATTCGTGGATAAATTAAAATGAAAAAATGAGATTCCTATTCGCAGACGGGAGTAGTAGTTATACAGTACAGTACTAAATCCATCGCAAATGTACGTAGATGAATATATGACGTTGATGCGTCTGATTTTATTTTCAACTTTAAAGCATTTAATAGAGAGATGTTGAAACTGAAATTCTTAATTGATATACCAGATCAGTCATCAGTGTGCTTGATTAATAATAGTAATTCATAAAATTACGTAAAGTTAGTTGTAAATATATGAACTAACTTTGACTTGAAAAAGTAAACAAATAGTAGTAGTTATACTATTTAATAATACGAATTTCGGGGTAATTACATATTTCATATAAAATATTTTACTTTGTTTCAATTTAGTAAAAAAAGTATTAAGTTTATATATTTCATACAAAAAGTTACATTAGTGTTTTAAATTAATACATTCCGTTAAATATTTTAAACACCGTTAGTTAATTTATAATTTGTCTAATTTATCACCATAATAAAAGAATAATTAGAGATTTAATATAATTATTATACGATTTTAAATTGTTAATTGATTAACACAAGATTAAGTTTTGATTCCGAAAACAAATTGGTAGTATTGCAAGTTTTAAAATTGGACGATAGCTTTTCAAACCTCAAAACGGTTTTAAAATTATATTTTGAAGTATAAAAGCGCCGACGCAGAATAATATTGTCACAAAATTGTGTGTAATCTTTTTTGTATTCTGTATCCATTTAAATTAGTGCTATACTTTATCATAGTCGAGCTTCATTACATTGCAATATAGTGACCCTAATACGCTAAAAACCCAAACCTTGAAACCTAAATCATAAACCCTTAACGTTAAAATATAATCATCATGACCAATAATTGAGCCAAATATAAATAAAATCCTCCCACCGTCCCAGTTCAAATTTACTTTGTTAATCACTTTAAAACAAACTTTAATAATAGAAAAAAATAAAAAGAATATCATAACTTCATGTTAAACAATATGAAGAGTATTGGAAAATATGGAGGGAGTGAAAAACGTGATGAAAAAAATATGTGAGTGGATAAATTACATAATGTCATATATTTATAGTCCAAAAAATAGAAGATAACTCCTCAAAATTTTCACTTTCTTCACCTATTATTAAAAAATTTTAAACCTTTTAATTTCCCAAAAATTAAAAACTAAGCGTTACGTAAATGTTATCAAATTTTGAAAAATGAATGCACAGATTAGGATATTTTAAAATATTAATTTTAAATTATAAATTAACTTGAATGGAATCAGAAATAATACCATTATATAAAAATTGTAAAAAATGTAATGTTAATTATGAATTATACAACTAAAACATACTTATTAAACTCAAAATAATTAATAACAAATTATAAAGATTTGGAGCTATCTGATTCACAATATATGAGTGAGAATCATATGAAACAACATGATTTGATTAATTTCTGAGAAATAGAAAATGAATCCACTCACATCACCTGTGAAATAAGATTCCAATTATAATAACTACAACATTATTTAATGCTAAAATAAAGATATCTTAATAATTTAAAATATTATATAAGATTAAGGGTTATAACATCTTACGAATTACTGGATATGTAAACTTTCTATAATGTAAGATATTTCAAAATATTAATTTAAATTAGAAATTAATTAAATGTAATTGGAAATAATATAATTATATAAAATTGTAAATAAAAAATGTATTTACTAACCATGAATCATTGACTAAAATATATTAAACTCAAAAATAATTAATAACAAAATATAAAAATTTATCACACTCTAATTCAAATACATGAATGAGGATCATCTGAAACAACATCAATTGGTTAAGTTATGAAAAGAAATATGAATGAATTTACAATTAATCAAACTAATAATAATTACATGAAAAGACTAAATCCAAACTTGCAAACCGGACTGGAGTATGCTGGCGATGATGCTACACATAAATACTACCACATCATTGGCCTTCATCCATGGCCAGTCCATCTACCCTCATCTCTGACACAGTTTGTTGTCGAGAAACGCATATTTACAAAACAAAACACATATAATTTGCATACAAATTTTAAACGATGCACAAAACAATACCGCGTAACAACATATCGCATGATCATGAAAACCACACTCTAAACGATGATATTGATTTTGGCTCCATGAGTGTTAGCCTTATAAATATGAATGCGACTATTTTTGATAACCGAATAAACTGAGGAAACTCCAGACCATTCAGCAAGATATGGAATGGTTCTATGGTGTCAACCTTTCTTCCTAGTAAGAACAAAAATATCAAGCTTGAGTTTTAGGAGTACTGTATAAGATAAGTAGGTATGTGTGGATAGTAGGCCTCCAAATGTCATATTTATAGGCTAAAAAAATAACCATAAGGCTCTGTAAAAACTTTTCAAGTTCACTATTTATGATAAAATTATGATAATCAATTGCATATTAATTTAATCATTTTGAAATTAATTTGACCACATTAAGAAATCATTAATCACGTGAATTCATTTACAATAATATGAAACGTAGGAGGTAGGAGTATATAATTATTGACATATCATGGCCTCAACAATGAAACGGTCGGTTATACACAACTATTAGTATATAATTAGTACTCTTATTTTTCACAATTAATTCATAATTAATTAGCAATGGTGCAGGAGTATTCATTCTCATAATTAATTAGTATTAATTAATTAACATGACCTCAATATCTTAGCCAACCGTTTTATGAAAAACGTTTAGAATATTTAGATGGTCATATGATTACACTTATTATATAATTATAGATTCTAGGTAATTGCAATAGTATCCAAAACTTATAACGTTTAGAGAAATTAATGGTATAATTATATTAATTACATTCTCTTAATTGATTATTAATTATTAGTATATAATTAATTTTGTAAAACGTAGAGACGGACTATAGTATAGACCTATTCACGAACTAAAATTGTTTTAATCCCAAACCAAAATTTTAAATTCCCAAAATGTCCCCAAAACTCAACTTTTATATATGTATAGATTAATCACTGGAAAAAAATAGCAATCAATATACTCTATTTTTATTGTATTCTTTATAGAACACAATATAAAATAAGTCCATGTTGCATCTTTACAAAATGACTAATTTGAGCTTCAAATAGTCAATAAGTCAATATTTATTTTTTTCAAAAAAGATTCAATATCTTTTTAGTTGTATTCTCCATTGTTACATGAAAAAGCTTCGACAATAAAATGCAATTCGCAAATTTGATGGTGAAGAGTGGTGATTTTTTTCTATGTGTTTTTCATTTTTGTGAGTAATAAAAATAACTGTGTTTGAAATAATTAATGGAAAATTTTAATTTTAAACTTTTTGTACAAATTTGAAACATTGATGAAACTTTTTATATGTATGATGTAATTGGAAGTAACGGTGTTAGCAAGGACTTAACAGAATGTATTATTTTGTAACACTAAGTAAATTTTTTGTATGAAATATGTAAACTTAATATTTTTTGTACTAAATTGAACAAAGATAAAATATTTTGTATGAAACATGTAATTATCCCACGAATTTCACTTCTACTCGACCCAATCAATATAAGTTAAGTATTATTTCACCAAGAGTAAAGGCCAAAATTGGTCCTAAACATATAGCCATTTTACGATTTTGGTCCTAAACATTATCTTTTGGATTTTTTGGTCCTGCACATATGGACATTTGATCATTTTGGTCCTGCACATATGGAAATTTGATCATTTTGGTCCCCCGTCAACATTTTCGTTAAAAACTAACGGTCAACATTATCTTTTGGATTTTTTGGTCCTGCACATATGGATATTTGATCATTTTGGTCCTGCACATATGGAATTTTGATCATTTTGGTCCTCCGTCAACATTTTCGTTAAAAACTAACGGTCAACGGCCGATTTTTGACTAAAACAATGGGTTGGGTCGGGTCGTGTTTGGGTCGGGTTTGGGTTACACGTTAAGAAAAAAAATAATTATTTTTTATTAATTAAAAAATTATAAAACTTTAATTTTTAGTTATTTTTGTTGATTAAAAATATTATAACGACTAAAACATGATGTTATTATACGATTTAAACATGATATTACACAATAAAATAAAATATTACCAAATTAAAATAATCATTTTTTAATCAAAATAATAAAATTAAAGTATATTAATATTAAATCTATATAATAAAATTAAATAATTAAAAAAATATTTTTAATAAAATCTAAGCATAATATTTTCTTCAAATTCATGAAAAAATTAATTAAAAAATACTATACTTTAATTTTATTAATTAAAAAATATTAATTAATTTTTTAAGAATATTATGCTTAGATTTTAACGAAAATATTATGCTTAGATTTTAAGAAAATATTATTTTTTTCTTAACGTATAACCCAAACCCGACCCGACCCAACCCATTGTTTTAGTCAAAAATCGGCCGTTGACCGTTAGTTTTTAACGAAAATGTTGACGGAGGACCAAAATGATCAAAATTCCATATGTGCAGGACCAAAATGATCAAATGTCCATATGTGCAGGACCAAAAAATCCAAAAGATAATGTTGACCGTTAGTTTTTAACGGAAATATTGACGGAGGACCAAAATGATCAAATGTCCATATGTGCAGGACCAAAAAATCCAAAAGATAATGTTTAGGACCAAAATCGTAAAATGACTATATGTTCAGGACCAATTTTGGCCTTTACTCTTTCACCAATTAAAACTCCAAATTTGATTGAAGATAAAAAAAAATGATTAAAACATAATACAACTTGTGTAAAAAAGTTACAAATTGTCAAGGGAATTGATGTAGCATATTCTTATTTGTTGAGCGTTATAACTTATAAATGTAAAATAATCCCCCAAATGGAAATTTGGAATTATTATGAAATTTTTTTTATATTTGCTTGAAAAATAAGTTATGGTTGAAAATAATTGGTGTCAGGACAGACATAGGCATGTTACTACTCATCATCAAGCCCAGTTGCCGTAGATGAAGATAAACAAGTCTCATCCACATTTTCACCATCTCAAAATGCCCCTTTTCTTAACTCTTAAACTTTCTTCTAGTTTTAATCACAATAAATGCTTTTTTATTTTGCTTTAAATGACACCAAATTGAAGTTTTAAGAAAACTTATTTTATTCTCGTGAATCAATAATCGATTTCATCAATAATTACTACTTTCCTTCTTGAATTCAATTGTATACCATGCATATTGCGTTACAAAATAAACACATTTTACTCTAGGTGTGTGGCTGATTAGTAGAGACTCGTACATTCTTAATTGAAAATTAAGGAATCGATCTTTGACTTCGGAAACAAAAACAACAAATTTGTATTACTATTCTCAATTAAAATTATTCTCTCACATTCAATTCAACAGAAAAATAATTGTACTTTCACATTTTTCTAATCTTATTGATATGATGAGAGATGGAGGGTTCCTCAACAATTTTGAAATTTTTTAGGGATAGTTTAATAATTTCATGTTAAAATGATATTTTTAAAAATGTTATTGGTTAAATTAGTTATACTATTTGATAATTATGAATTTATTTTATTTTAATTTCAAAAGACACCTTGATAGGAAAGGTGTGAAGTATTTAATATTTTAATGCATATCAGCGTGAAATGTCACAAATGTGCATCACTTCAATTTTTATCTCTTCATTCTAACCTTGCATCTAACTTTTGATACCGACCACAAATTTGAAATGATAGAAAAAATTATTAAACAAACATTTTATTGTCATAGTATATTATAAAATTGCCAAAAAATTGCTCTGCGGTCTCTGAAAAATCTGAAGGAAAAATGAAAATATTGTTGTACTTTTTGTGGGTTATATCATTTTCAAAATTCGAAACTAAGATAGGGTCATAGAATATAATCATTAGAAATGCTTCTCTCGTTATTCTTTTCTTAAATATGTTGAGAAAATTCTACGTAGAAAAATTGTTTGAGGTTTTACAAAAATTTTGAGGTTTTTTAATATTAAAATTATTTTCCACGATTTAACCCATTTGTCACGATGCTAATCGATCAATAATATGAAACTAATTAAACAATTGATCAATTTGACTAGTAAATAAATTACTAAAATATGTGCCGCTGGCAGGTTTGCGTCAAATGATGTTAATTAAACTGAAAAAAAGATGCACGTGATTCTGGTAGGTGACTTGTGAATTAGCATATCTTATACTCAAAGATTCTTTTATATATATATATATATGAATTTAATTATTTAATTTTTTCAACATTTCATTTATATTGTTATTGGATTCCATAATTTTTAGGAGTAAATTATTGGATTCCAAAGTTGTTACAAATATATTTGTGGGTCCCAAATTTTTTTTATATTGATGGAGTAATCTAAATATATAGTAGTACATTTTAATTATTTATTGATCATCATGATTCATGATAGACTAATTTAATAAATTATACTAGTACAGATCAGAATGTAAAACCAAAATTGATTTATGTAAATTAGTGAATAAAATATAGAGCCTACGATTGTTGATGTTGAACATTTATGGACTCACTGCATTACCCAATTAGTATGTCATTATCAGTAGCCTTTTCAATTATATAACCCATGAAATAATGGACATACTACAACATTGCATAAATGCCACATGCTACAATGGATCTACCATTCTTCTTATCATCAATTGGGCTCCATGTATCCACTCCTTTTATCACTTACTATACCAACAAATAATTTTTTTCAATTTATATTATAAGTACTTTCGAAGTATTTTATTTTTTGAAATTGAAATCATTATACAAACAAAATTGCGTTTACTTTGCCATCATACTACTAATTTCTGACCAAAATTGAAGTTCACTTTCAATTAATTTCGTTTTCATGTCTTGTTGAAACAGAACTTTATTTTCGTGTGCTTACGTCGACTTCTACGAAAAACTAAAAATGAAAGATTGTTTTATTTTTTAATAAGGAAAAGAGACTTTCCTTCTATAAAGTACTACAGTATTTAAGAATGTGATGTATTTATTACTTAAATGGTCGTGGACAAAAATAATTTAGGTCCTACACATTTCAATTACAGGGTGGTCCTTTCAAACTTGTCTATTTTTGGCAGCAAGTTTTAAAACGGATCTTGTACTGAACATCCCACAATAATTTGTAGTAGGAAATGATTCCTCTACATCTTCACTAAATTGAAATAGAAGTGTTTAATTGAGGCGATTCTCCAACAGCATCCACAATGGATGCTATAGTGGTTGCTACATCAGCATGCCCCTTCTTTCTGTAATGGTTTGGCCCTAGTGGGAGTCCTAAGAGTATCTACAATAGTGTGGACACTTCTCCTGGACAAACCACTTTTTTTGTCCTCAGCCACTTCTGATTTGTCCATAGTAAAAAAAAAAGTTTCCATAGCAATAGTGGACATTTTTTTGGCCACATTTCACTTTATTTTATTTTTTATATATTTTAATTCAATTAATATTAAAATTATTGGACTATACATAATTAGAAAAAAAACGGCTAATTAAATAAATTAAAATTGAAGAATCGTCCTCGTCGGCTTCCCTTTGCACCTCTTGAATCAGAGAATCTCACGCGTCATTCCACAAATCATTCATTTTTTAATAGCAATGGAATTCACAAATTTTAGATAGACAAAGTATGAATAAAGAGTTGAAATGGTGTGAAAATAATGAGGGGAATGAGGTGTATTTATAGGCAATTAAAATAAATTAAAAAACGAAAAAAAAAATATTTGTCCACCGCCGCGGCTCACCCGCCGCACAATAGACCGCCGCGTGCATCGCCGCTCGGCCCCTCACCCCGCCGCGTTCTCGTTGTCTACTCGGCGATGGCCCTTCCGCCCCCTCCCATCCGTCCACGCCGGAGCGGACGTTTCCTCCACTATGGATCGCCGCGGCTGCGGCGACTCTGGGCCGGCCGGCGCGCCGCCCCTATTGTGGATACCCTAATGGGTGCCCTATCAATTAAACTGAATTTGCATTTAATTTTTAATATTATTATTTTTTATTTTTAATTACTAAAATATCAAAATATATTATATTAAACACCACAAATTTAAAAAACAACCACATTACTTGATTAAAAAATATGACCGATAAAAAAAAACTACATCATACTTAGCTAACAAAATAACTACATTACTAAACTAAAAAAAGTGAACTAGGGCTTAGAGGGTATTTATATTGGTTTAATAAAGAATGAAAAAAAAATTGCAAAATGCCCGAGATCGGGCTCGGGCACGTCTCTGCAATGGATGCCCGATCAGGGGGCCCGATGGATCAGGCGCCTGCAATGGATGCCCGAGGACGCCTGAACCCGATCTCGAGCGATCGGGCGCGAGATCGGGCATCCATTGTGGATGCTCTAATGAATTTATCAGCAATTCTAGGTGACATAATCGTGATTGAAAAACATTAGAGATTATATTTAAAAATTTAGAGGGAACATCTTTTTAGGTCCACGAACTTTGCCAAAGTATCATTTTAGGTCCGTGAACTTTGAAAATATCATTTTAGGTCCATCAACTACAAGTTAATATCATTTTAGGTACTTTTTAAATATTTTCAAGATTTTTTCCCCAAAATTGCCGTCAATGCCTTGAGGGGCAATTATGTCAATTTAGTTTGATGGGTGGTCTGACGCTGCTACAATAAGATCAACCTTTTAAGTGCTTTGAGAAAAGAGAGGGAGGTATTTCCTCTATTTACTCAAATAATTCATCCATGTCTCTTTCTTTATCACATTTTCCCCCATTCCTTCTCCTCCCCTCTTTCTCTCTAATTCGGAATATCTTCTAAAATTTCTACATGTCGACCACTTCTACAAATAGGTGTCACTAGTTACGCTTTAAATATGTTAATTGTGTGTGGCGTGAACGGGCAACCCTTAAAATCGCCGCAGTTTCAAGGAGGCATTCGCACGGAATGTTATATTTTGTTTGCGAGAAGAAAGGAAAGAATGGTGGGTGCTCATTTTTCCGGTGGTACAGGGAAGTGACGTCTCTGACGCAAAGATGCAGCGGTGAAGGAATTGTCAAAATTGCCCTTTGAAGGCCTTAAGGGCATTTTTTCCAGAAAAAGTTCAAAATACTTCAAATGATATTAACTTATAGTTGACGGACCTAAAATGATATTTTCAAAGTTCACGGACCTAAAATGATACTTTGGCAAAGTTCGTGGACCTATGTTGTAACAACCCGAACTTTCGTACCTTATTATTATTATTAGCCTAAGATAAATAATAAGTGATCGTTGTAGTATTCGAAATCTGCCATTTTCATCTATAATAATTGATCTTGGAATTATAAATAATCGTTGCTTCAATCTCGAACGGATATTTCAAGTAAAAAAAAAAATAAAATAACACCAAATAAAAGTTATAATGTACGACATATCTCCGAAGTCCGCTAAAGTACTATTATACAAATTTATCAAATCCTTATCTATTACAATTGGAGAAAAGTTCACGCAACCCGTTCAACGGCCGTGCTCGCACTCCAAGAAAGTCCGGTACATCATCAGGGAAGACTATGGATGTTATTTGTTTTTCTACACCAAAGCCACGAACTTGAACCGATTATACCTGCACCAAATGAACAAGTGAACAAATACTCAAATAATTAATTTAATAAACAAATAAAAAAATATATATATAATTAAAAAAAAAAAAGAGAGAGAGAGCAGATCCTTGAGGATCGATTTTTTTCAGTGAGCATTAAATGCTGCATTTAATTAGAGATAGGAATGTTAGCAAAAACTTGATGCCCACGCCACTTTCACAGCAGATATCACAATCTTTATCCTATGACAAAAGATAATATTTAGAAGAGGAATGTCAAGCCACTTGCTTTCCCTCACACCGAAATACCGTCACTTTTACCTACTTCACCTCCCCTACCAAAATTTACTATCTCCAAAAGGCAGCAAGAATTCTTCCACCATAGCAAGGAAAAGGGCGTCCACAACACAAAGCAAAGCCCAAAAACAACAAGTCATTTTCTTCTTCACCCCACATAGGTGAGTACCATCAACACCCCACTTTCTTTCCACCTATTACCACATATTTCATATAGGCAAAACATGTCTATGCCAAAATACAAACTTAATATCCAGAGTCTACATAACACCAATTTAGCATTTGATATATAGACAATTTAGAGCCTCAATAATAGTTGTTATAGCATTCCAAGAACATAAAAAAATGAAGATTATCAAAGAATAATAGGAACTTAGCTTAAAAGGACAGAGGAGTCTGCCGGATTCCGACAGCAAGCTCGGCACTCCGTCGCCGACAATCGACAACCAACGCTCCCAAAGTCAGTGATTTCATTGCTTTAAAAATCTGAAAAATTGAACTAACAAAGTTTAATATCAAAAAAATGAATTCTTTGAGGTTTAAACAAAAGAAAAGAGATGAGAGAGACGAACAAATTTCTGACCACCCTACCTATCGGGAATCGACGTCGGCGGCTGGGGAAGGTCTCGGCTGTGGCGGCGGCCGGCGGTGCGAGGTACGGAGGAGGCCGAAGCTGCCGCCTGTGCATGCACAGTGGCGGCAGCGGCGGCAGCAGACCCTGGAGAGAAAGAAGGGGAGAGGGAGAGGAGGAGTCGGCGACGGCGGTGGATCCGCGGCGCCGGTGGCGGCAGATCGGCAGTGGGGACGGCGACGTGAGGCTGGAGAGAGAGAGAGAGAGAGAGAAGAGGGAGAGAGAAGGGAGGAGGAAGGAGAACCACTGCCGGAGGTGGCGGTGGTGCGACGGCGGCGCCGGAGGGAGGCTGGCGGCGGCGACGTGTGAGAGGAAAGGAAGAGGCGGTGCATTTTGTGAAATGAGGGAGAAGATGATGACTTAGTGATATGTAGGGTTAGTTTTTTTTTCCATTGGGCTAGAGTTTTTAGGAATTGGGCTGCATGTTATTGGGCTAAGAAGATGAGGGAATTAGAAAATAATAATTCGAGCCCAATTCCTTCAAATTAATTTGAGGCTTCAATGCATAGTGTTTTGTGAGGCCCATTTCGAAATTTAATTATTTTTGGGCCTAAGAATAAAATGGTTAAGTAAGCTAAAATAAATTGTTATGATCCAAGTTGCTATAGTTTTTGTAGAATAATTAGTAAGGTATAGAACACTAATTTTAGTTTGGACCGATAATTAAATAAATCTTTGAGTTGATAATTAAATTAATTGTAGGGAATTATTTAATTAATTCTCGGAATAAATCGATGTACAAATAATTTACCCCAAGTTTCGTAATAAATGTAATTGCGAGGGGAAATACTTGCGATAATTTAATTGTGCACTTTTATAATTTTAGGGATTTTAATTCGATATCTTTGAGAAAAATACGAGGAGCCAACGGAGGAATTATGGGCGTAAGCGGCCGACCGGCGTCTCAAGCGACGCCTTGGGCGGCCGCCGAATAATCAAAAATACGCGAAAATTGAGAAACGAGATAAAAGACTTTAATGAGGGTGCATGCATTCTAATTTAAGTAGTTTTGTCCTTGTGTCTAATTAGTGTATTATTATATTTTCAAAAGGGTACCTTCGCAAGTAAAGTTGGAGCGAGAATTTCAAGTTAAAGGAACTAAATGATCAAGGTGAGCTTCTTATACTAAAAATACAAATGGTATTTTATGAAAACACGAACGCAAGTTCGTGATTCTTAAAAATGTTGTCTTGCCATAAATGTTTTTGTGTATGATGCCTATCTGTTGGCTACGGCCAAGTGAATTATGAATGATGATATATGTGAATCGAATTCGGGTCCCAGTGAGGGTGGTGTCCCCGCTCGGACTAGTGTACACAAGCTACCTCTGTCATGTTGGGCAGAGCAGGTGACCGAGGAAGGTGGCCACCTTCCCGGCACATGTATGTAAGGTGACCGTGTGAGAGCACCATCTCAACGGCACAATGTGATCAGATATGGCTAAGTACAGGAAAAAGGGACTGCAGTCCAATGTGATATTTTTAGTAAGCTCGGGTCTTTTCAACAACACCCCGAGTGTTACTGTGATGATGGCTTGATAATATTTTCATATGTATATGTGTAGTTTTCGGCAATGTGTTCACTGAGTACTTTTTGTACTCAGCCCTGCATATATTTCTAAATGTGCAGGTTGAGCAGCGAAGTGGTGGAGGAAGTGCTATTGAGACAAGACATTTAATTCAGTCAGATTTTGACTCTCGGAGGTTCATGTCTTCATACATGGAACCGCGTTCATTTGCTTCTGTTGTGCATTTTAAAAGACTCAAGTCTATTTTGTTCAAAACTCTGATTTTATTTCGAGCTATTCCCATTTGTTTCGAGCTATGGTCGGTTTGTGTTGTTTTCCCCTTTCTTCCCCGCTTCTTTAATCCTCCCCTAGTCGCGATCAACCGTGTTTTCTATCCTTAGAAAATGCGGTCGTGACAGAGTGGTATCAGAGCATTCTTTCTCGCTCTGAACCCGAGAGTCTTTTTGAAAATCTTTGGTCTAGCCTTGTTCCACTAGACTGTATAATCGATGAAAATGCTCTTAGCACTCCCACCAATCGCACTCAACGAGGAAAAAAAAGGTAACTTGTCCCTTTTTCAAAAGAAAGTCAAGATGTTTGAAAGTTTGAAATTGAGAAATAACTCATGCAGTTAATTTGAGTGAACAGATAAACATACCAAGTTTAAAGAAAGAGTTGATAATTCTTGATTTGGTAGCATGCTTAAAGAAAGAGTTAGTATGTCTTTTCTTGGCTAAAGACTGTGAATGTATGAATAAAAGAAGTATCTTTCCTAAGTCGACAAAGGTACTAAAATATGAAAATATAAAGTACACTAGTTTTGTACCAATTGTTGAATTGATGTCTCTTTTTGAGTTAGAGAAATGATACCTCTTTTCGAGTAGTCATTGAATCATGTTGCTAAGATGGGGAAATCAAAATTTCCAAGAACTTAGAATACTTAGTTATGCGTTCCTTCTAGAACACAATATGAGCTCGAACTTAGAAGTACAGTATGAACATTTCTCGCTTTCCCGAGCGACGAAAAGAAAAGGACTCGATAAGAAAGAACTTAGCTCTACAATAATAAGTAAATAGAAATGGCGTGTTACGAGGATGAGCATTCTGACGAACCGAGAGTACCAAGGAGTCATAATTCCCACATATGGTCATCTGACATGATCGTAAGGTCAAAGTAGCTTGTGACCAAAGTTTCCCATAACTCGTTTACCATCCTTTATAAAGGGTTAAACAACGGAGTATCACCATCTTAGTTAACCAGGAAGATTCACCAGCAACGCTTACTTGGATTCTCATGAATTTCATTTTCTCGCATCCTCCCCCTGATCAGAATACTTTTGTTGAATTAAGACCTTAAATGACTTCTTTTGCAAGGTAATGTGCCATTATTTTCCCTCTTCTATGTCAAGGTTGTGAATCACTTTCAGTTTTGAGCTTGCTCCCTCATGTTTTCTGATAACCTCCAGTGACTACGGTTCTTCTTTACTCATTCTGTATAAAAGCAATACTCTTGCCACTAAACTCCTATACTAGGAGCTGCTTTATTTATAGCCTTCAGAATGAACATGTTTCCCTAAACTATTGTCTCTTCTATGATAATATATTCTTCAAAGATCATTAGTAGACCTTTAGTGTTTTTAAATGTTCTTGCTGGCACTCATTAATTTATAAAGGATAGTCATCTCTTCTTAATTCCACTATAATTATTCCATCATGCTGTGAAATCTCCAGCAACTCCAGGTCTAAAGCAATTTGCTCTCTCCTTGAACTAGTTTGTTCTGATTGTCTTCTCTACTGGTTAATTTCCGTGATTTGGTTATAAACTTTGTGAATTCGTTAACGTGACATAGTATCACGATGTTGTTGACCAAAAGAGGTAGTTCCCTGTTATTCTTCTTTCTCTCAAATCCACTTGAGCCCAATCATTTTCAGTCTTACTATATTGTAGCAACCATCTGGTGAGACCTTAAACCTTTTAATCTGACCCTTTGTGTTTTCAGACATACTTATTGACAAGCTCTTTGTTTTACATAAGTACTCTCATCTTCTGAATTCAAATATGACTGTTGTCTCTTGATTTGAGCTTTTCTGCAAGCTCCATGTTAAAGCTGGCACATTGCTTCTCTCTTGGCTAGTTTCCTCTTGTTGTCCTCTTTATTAATTAGTTTCCCTGAATTGCTTATAAACTCTAAAAAAAAAAAAAAAAATTTAGTTGATATGATCTTCTATCACAGTGTTGTCGAGCAAATTGCAATTGTTTGCTTTTTTCCAATTCTTTTCAAATCCATTTGTAACCAACCATCTCAGGTCTCCCTATTATCATCTGGGGATACTTGAAACTTTTCTACTTCACTGTTCATTTTGATTATATTATTGGCAACCTATTATTGACATCTACATTCTATTCATCATACTCTCACTTTCGCAATTTATTCCATCTGGCAAGTTCTTCCCACAATAAAATTTCCAAGCTCTATGGGTATAGCTCAAGCCCTTTGAAGTTGTATCTTTTCTTTTCTGGGAGTGAGCATAATGAGTCCAATTGAGCCTAGTCTTTGCACTTCATGAAAACCTTTGTTGCAAGCTATTGGTGAGATTGTGGTGAACCAAACACTCACGTAATTGAAATAATTATAATCGTTTTATTTTCATGGCTACCTTGGAACCTCCCAAAGTAAGAACGATTCGAATATTTCTCTTGGAATCCCAAATTCAATTCCTATCAAAGTTAAAACTGTTAGACCACCTCTAAATTTCCTCGCGTGAGACCTTTATGGGAGGCAAGACGCTGACCACTGCAGAAAAAAAAAATAATAAAATTTATTGATGCGCCACGAAGAAATCGCTCTAGGGCCTAACCTGAGTTACGAAGAAAAGCCGGTAAAAAAATACTAGATCGAAAGGGTGCTGCAGCTTCGGAACAAGTCGATTACTACAGTGAAGGTTTTGTGGAAAAACCACGGACAACAAGAAGCAAGCAACATGGGAGCTAGAAGAGAAAATGAATAAGAAATATCCCAAGCTTTTTGTCTAAATACTTCCTAAATTTCGGGACGAAATTTCTTTTAAGAGGGGTAGAATGTAACAACCCGAACTTTCGTACCTTATTATTATTATTAGCCTAAGATAAATAATAAGTGATCGTTGTAGTATTCGAAATCTGCCATTTTCATCTATAATAATTGATCTTGGAATTATAAATAATCGTTGCTTCAATCTCGAACGGATATTTCAAGTAAAAAAAAAAATAAAATAACACCAAATAAAAGTTATAATGTACGACATATCTCCGAAGTCCGCTAAAGTACTATTATACAAATTTATCAAATCCTTATCTATTACAATTGGAGAAAAGTTCACGCAACCCGTTCAACGGCCGTGCTCGCACTCCAAGAAAGTCCGGTACATCATCAGGGAAGACTATGGATGTTATTTGTTTTTCTACACCAAAGCCACGAACTTGAACCGATTATACCTGCACCAAATGAACAAGTGAACAAATACTCAAATAATTAATTTAATAAACAAATAAAAAAATATATATATAATTAAAAAAAAAAAAGAGAGAGAGAGCAGATCCTTGAGGATCGATTTTTTTCAGTGAGCATTAAATGCTGCATTTAATTAGAGATAGGAATGTTAGCAAAAACTTGATGCCCACGCCACTTTCACAGCAGATATCACAATCTTTATCCTATGACAAAAGATAATATTTAGAAGAGGAATGTCAAGCCACTTGCTTTCCCTCACACCGAAATACCGTCACTTTTACCTACTTCACCTCCCCTACCAAAATTTACTATCTCCAAAAGGCAGCAAGAATTCTTCCACCATAGCAAGGAAAAGGGCGTCCACAACACAAAGCAAAGCCCAAAAACAACAAGTCATTTTCTTCTTCACCCCACATAGGTGAGTACCATCAACACCCCACTTTCTTTCCACCTATTACCACATATTTCATATAGGCAAAACATGTCTATGCCAAAATACAAACTTAATATCCAGAGTCTACATAACACCAATTTAGCATTTGATATATAGACAATTTAGAGCCTCAATAATAGTTGTTATAGCATTCCAAGAACATAAAAAAATGAAGATTATCAAAGAATAATAGGAACTTAGCTTAAAAGGACAGAGGAGTCTGCCGGATTCCGACAGCAAGCTCGGCACTCCGTCGCCGACAATCGACAACCAACGCTCCCAAAGTCAGTGATTTCATTGCTTTAAAAATCTGAAAAATTGAACTAACAAAGTTTAATATCAAAAAAATGAATTCTTTGAGGTTTAAACAAAAGAAAAGAGATGAGAGAGACGAACAAATTTCTGACCACCCTACCTATCGGGAATCGACGTCGGCGGCTGGGGAAGGTCTCGGCTGTGGCGGCGGCCGGCGGTGCGAGGTACGGAGGAGGCCGAAGCTGCCGCCTGTGCATGCACAGTGGCGGCAGCGGCGGCAGCAGACCCTGGAGAGAAAGAAGGGGAGAGGGAGAGGAGGAGTCGGCGACGGCGGTGGATCCGCGGCGCCGGTGGCGGCAGAATCGGCAGTGGGGACGGCGACGTGAGGCTGGAGAGAGAGAGAGAGAGAGAAGAGGGAGAGAGAAGGGAGGAGGAAGGAGAACCACTGCCGGAGGTGGCGGTGGTGCGACGGCGGCGCCGGAGGGAGGCTGGCGGCGGCGACGTGTGAGAGGAAAGGAAGAGGCGGTGCATTTTGTGAAATGAGGGAGAAGATGATGACTTAGTGATATGTAGGGTTAGTTTTTTTTTCCATTGGGCTAGAGTTTTTAGGAATTGGGCTGCATGTTATTGGGCTAAGAAGATGAGGGAATTAGAAAATAATAATTCGAGCCCAATTCCTTCAAATTAATTTGAGGCTTCAATGCATAGTGTTTTGTGAGGCCCATTTCGAAATTTAATTATTTTTGGGCCTAAGAATAAAATGGTTAAGTAAGCTAAAATAAATTGTTATGATCCAAGTTGCTATAGTTTTTGTAGAATAATTAGTAAGGTATAGAACACTAATTTTAGTTTGGACCGATAATTAAATAAATCTTTGAGTTGATAATTAAATTAATTGTAGGGAATTATTTAATTAATTCTCGGAATAAATCGATGTACAAATAATTTACCCCAAGTTTCGTAATAAATGTAATTGCGAGGGGAAATACTTGCGATAATTTAATTGTGCACTTTTATAATTTTAGGGATTTTAATTCGATATCTTTGAGAAAAATACGAGGAGCCAACGGAGGAATTATGGGCGTAAGCGGCCGACCGGCGTCTCAAGCGACGCCTTGGGCGGCCGCCGAATAATAAAAAATACGCGAAAATTGAGAAACGAGATAAAAGACTTTAATGAGGGTGCATGCATTCTAATTTAAGTAGTTTTGTCCTTGTGTCTAATTAGTGTATTATTATATTTTCAAAAGGGTACCTTCGCAAGTAAAGTTGGAGCGAGAATTTCAAGTTAAAGGAACTAAATGATCAAGGTGAGCTTCTTATACTAAAAATACAAATGGTATTTTATGAAAACACGAACGCAAGTTCGTGATTCTTAAAAATGTTGTCTTGCCATAAATGTTTTTGTGTATGATGCCTATCTGTTGGCTACGGCCAAGTGAATTATGAATGATGATATATGTGAATCGAATTCGGGTCCCAGTGAGGGTGGTGTCCCCGCTCGGACTAGTGTACACAAGCTACCTCTGTCATGTTGGGCAGAGCAGGTGACCGAGGAAGGTGGCCACCTTCCCGGCACATGTATGTAAGGTGACCGTGTGAGAGCACCATCTCAACGGCACAATGTGATCAGATATGGCTAAGTACAGGAAAAAGGGACTGCAGTCCAATGTGATATTTTTAGTAAGCTCGGGTCTTTTCAACAACACCCCGAGTGTTACTGTGATGATGGCTTGATAATATTTTCATATGTATATGTGTAGTTTTCGGCAATGTGTTCACTGAGTACTTTTTGTACTCAGCCCTGCATATATTTCTAAATGTGCAGGTTGAGCAGCGAAGTGGTGGAGGAAGTGCTATTGAGACAAGACATTTAATTCAGTCAGATTTTGACTCTCGGAGGTTCATGTCTTCATACATGGAACCGCGTTCATTTGCTTCTGTTGTGCATTTTAAAAGACTCAAGTCTATTTTGTTCAAAACTCTGATTTTATTTCGAGCTATTCCCATTTGTTTCGAGCTATGGTCGGTTTGTGTTGTTTTCCCCTTTCTTCCCCGCTTCTTTAATCCTCCCCTAGTCGCGATCAACCGTGTTTTCTATCCTTAGAAAATGCGGTCGTGACATATGTTCCCCTTAAAATAATTGTAGGATGTAAATACCACTTGTCAATATTCACTTGTCAGAATTTATAATACACAGCACATACTTCATCTGAATATTTTACTACTAGTATTTAGGGTTTTTATAATTCAGAAGTAAGAAATTAAACAAACTAGTTTTAACCCACGTGCGATGCACGATGAAATATTTTTTTATCATACGATTTTAAATTGTTAATTGATTAACACAAGATCAAGTTTTGATTCCGAAAATAAATTGGTAGTATTGCAAGTTTTAAAATTGGACGATAGCTTTTCAAACCTCAAAACGGTTTTAAAATTGTATTTTGAAGTATAAAAACGCCGACGCAGAATAATATTGTCACAAAATTGTGTGTAATCTTTTTTGTATTTTGTATCCATTTAAATCAGTACTATACTTTATCATAGTCGAGCTTCATTACATTGCAATATAGTGACCCTAATACGCTAAAAACTCAAACCTTGAAACCTAAATCCTAAACCCTTAACGTTAAAATATAATCATTATGAC
This sequence comes from Salvia splendens, assembly GCF_004379255.2. NCBI lineage: Eukaryota > Viridiplantae > Streptophyta > Magnoliopsida > Lamiales > Lamiaceae > Salvia > Salvia splendens. The sequence continues at coordinate 5,256,035 of NC_056040.1, forward strand.
CAACAAATGAGCTAAATATAAATAAAATCCTCCCTCCGTCCTAGTTCAATTTTACTTTGTTAATCACTTTAAAATAAACTTTAATAATAGAAAAAAAAATAAAAAGAATATCATAACTTCATGTTAAACAATATGAAGAGATTTGGAAAATATGGAGGGAGTGAAAAACGTGATGAAAAAAAATATGTGAGTGGATAAATTACCAAATGTCATATATTTATAGTCCAAAAAATAGAAGATAACTCCTCAAAACTTTTTCACTTTCTTCACCTATTATTAAAAATTTTAAAACCTTTTAATTTCCCAAAAATTAAAAACTAAGCGATATGTAAATGTTATCAAATTTTGGAAAATGAATGATAATAATTTCCGCCATTGTATTTGTATGAAATGAGTAACGAATAAATGTATAATAAATTTTGGAAAATGAAATGGAAGGCCATTGAAGCAATAATCTCAGAATTTACTTTACAACCTTTCGGTTAATCCGCATACTCATACAACAAAAGGTCGTTATTCCTCATACTTATAAACACCAATCAATGGCAATATTAAATGTCTGTAAATATCGTTATGGATTTTATATAATTGTATAAAATACTTCAACACCAATGTAGAGACTTTAATATCATGGGGATATTGAAACCTCAATCAAAATTCAGTAAAAACCAAAACTTTTCATTTTGTCCACTAATGATTAGAATTAAATAAAACTTTTTAATTTACTCAATATTGAAACCCCACAAATTGGCAATTTTAAATTTTATATCAATACGTTATTAACTACGGTTAAATTTTATTGGATTGTATTTTATATTTTATTATTAATCAAAGTAATGAAATATGAAAAGACGCTAAAAATGAGAAAGAAAATTAAATGATTGAATTAAATAAATTTATATTATATTATTAATTTTCTCACAAGCTTCATGCTTCATGTTGCGCAAGCAATAGACGTGGAAAGTAATGCATCATTATTAGCAGGTTTTCAAATACCATGCTTCAATTTAATTGTTTTATGAAATTCAAGTTTTTTTCAATAGCCAATGAAATTCTAATATGCCTAAGAAAAATTGCATATAAGAAAAATTGTAACTTCATAATGTTGCTCTTGAAAGCAAGTATAAAAGCAGTAATGTAGTTCTTGAAAGCAAGAATGAAAGCAAGAGAGGTAAACCAGTCTGTCAATATCTTGAATTGTTTATAATTTCATGCATACTGAGTAATCGGTGATGCAATAATTCTACGAGTTAAGTAAGGTAAAACTGAATAGCCGCAAATCTCCAACTAAATTATGTCTTCCCATATGATAATATCTATTTTTTCAAACCAACAGGTTGTGGATTCATATCTTGGTGCAGAACTGTTACTTTTGAAGCTTTCTCAAGGCAAAAGTATACCTGCAAAAATAAGTGAAGATTTTACAAAATAGTTGCCCACATATATTTTTTAATTGTTTGCAATAATATAATGAATAGAATAAAATACAGTAATAAAAAGGAAAGATAAGAAACTAAAATAAGATAAGCATCAAAAGTAAAATAACATAATTAAAAACACAAATTAGATTAAATAGCTGGGAGAGAAGATAATACTCCACATGATTTGACGGACAGAAGCATCTTTACTGAAATAGTATTTTTTGATTAATAGAATTGGTATTTATAGAAGATTTGAGAGTAACTCAATGGTATAGTATTATTTATTGTAAATTAAATTAATAATAAATACCATTTATATCTTGTGACCTTTCAAATTATTTAAGTGGAAGTGAAGAGACAAAACACATTTTCTCAAAACACTACTAATACATTATTTAGCCATGAAAAGAGATGATTAAAACCCCACATATAAAGAGCAAAAAATTGACTCTGTGCTCGGTAAAGAGCACTTTTTATAATGTGTGGATTCCTGCAAGCATATGAGCCTAGCATTATAATTACGAAAGCAATTCAATAGTATTAAAACCAAATAATTACTATAGAGAAGCAAAATCCTTACCTGTCATTATTGTAGAAGAAACGGACCATAAAGATTTGGAGAGTCTCTCTTCCAAAATCTTATCAATTTCCTCAATAAATTTGAAGTAATTATTCAATTTATATTTCAAAGCCTTTTCACTTCCACTTCCCTCAATTTGCATAAAAATAAATAAAATCTTTTCATTAAGATATTTTAAAACATTATTGATTTTAGATGGTAAACAAAATAACTATGAATTATACAACTAAAACATACCATATATTTAAAATACTTAATAACAAATTATAAAAATTGTAGAGCTCTGATTCACAATACATGAATGGGGATATTTGAAACAACATTTTGATTAAGCTCTAAGAAGAAAAATGAATCTAATTCACATCACCTATAACAAAAGATTCCAATTATAATAGTTACAACATTAATTTAATGCTCAAATATAAATAACATAATAATAAAAAATAATACTCATTAGAATTAGTTGTATAATGTAAACAAATAGGTTTTAAATTAATATTAGACAAATTCAGATACACTTATGACTATTGTGTTACATACAACACACTTAATAACAACAAATTTAAAAAATAGGCATGCAAATAAATAATAGAAAATAACTAAACGATTTAGATAATATTAAAGTAACAAAATTAAATATGAAGAATTGGGAATATAAACAAACATTATTATTATATAATAAAATTTATGATGTAGAAAACGAACTTCATATTAAACTAACATTGATAGAGAGTCAAGAGAGTACCTAAAATTTGATCAAATCTCTGCAAAATGTTCAACAAAGAATGTAATGAGAAAAAGATAGAAATGTGTGGATTATAAGCTATCAAATGCTATATATTTATAGTAGAAATTAGAAGTTAATTTCTTTCAAAACCTTTCACTTCCTCCACTTATAATTAAAATAAAAGGAATTAACTTCCTACAATCAAAACCTATAAATATGAAGAATAAAACGTTAAAAAAACTGAATAATTAATTTCATTGATTGGTGGGGTCAAGACTTTATAGGGGACACGTTATTTCTTATATTATGATGAGAAAGTTTTTATTCTTAAATGTCTAGATTGTAGTATTTAAATTATATATTTAAGCTTAAATGATAATTCCATAAATACCCCCAAAACTCCCCCTTTATATATGTATAGATACGAGTATGTGATTCTATCTCCACAATCAATTCAGAACGGGAAAAAATATAGAGAATAGCCAATTTTCACACCAAACATCTAAATAATGATATACTACTGGTAGGAAACAAGATTAGAATCTGAATGAAGCTGGGATGAGAATCAACAGAAAAGAATGTGGCCATATATGTACACAGCCAGAAATGAATCTGATGCTCTCTAGTAAACAAACTGTACGGTCAAGATCACGAGGTACAGCGCTGGATCATGATCAAGAACTAAGTGTCTGAACCCTGATATCAAATTGTGAGGGTGATTGAGATGAAGACAATTACAAAACAAAAATATAACCATACACACTAAATTCAAGCTGCGAAACGAGAAACGATAAGCTGCTGGCCTACCCGAGTGAATGTATGATCACAATGAGAATAAGGTGCTAACTGAAATTAACAATTTTGACTGGACTTGTTTAACAGAGCTTGAGTGCTTCTCAAGAGAACTCCACTTCTCTTTGACATCTTTACTCTCTGTTTATACTACTATTTTGAGTAAAAAGCATATGCGATTTCGTCAACATCACTCTATATATCAATTCATTCCAGCTGCATTACTAGTAACTACATTTGTTTGAATGTTTTGGTGCTCTTGTATTACAAATTAAATCTCACTAGCCCCTGTAGCTGAGTTACCAGATAGTAATATATTGCTAATTAGGTTTTTCCATTATCAATAAAGTGGTGGATAAGATTCAAGGTAGTAATGCTAAGCAAAATATGTGAAAGAAAGTCTTAATCAAATTAAATGTACTCACTAATAAAAAAACAGCATTCATATGAAAGAGATACTGTAATGTAAAGTACCTCATGATAAGATGACAAGTCCAAGATATATTGATGCCGAAAGAAATATGAAGGATATCATTCCCCTGCACAAAACGTTCAACGTTTCTTGACCATCAAATATGCAAGAAATGCTCACTTAATATTTCAAAAATATTACAGGCATATATAGGAACCAAATATTACTAAATGTTTCCGCTTATAACGTTACTAAATAACCTTACTCGTAACTTTAACATTGCTTACCATATAACTCCCCATGCAGCTCCATTACAAGGGCAGGGGCAAAGTTCAGCAAACTTCTCAGCATCACTCGAATTGACTCTTCTAGATATCAGATCATCATATATATCTGCATAGTAGCATATATTTTTCAAATTTGCACTCTGATCTAATCTACTTTATCGACATAATGAGAAATTAGAGTCTGTACCGTAGACAGAAAACAAACTATTCATAACACCTGACACAGAGGAAAACCCCATAAATGAGACAAACTAAAAAGAAATGAATCAAATTTTGACTTAAAAGTAAAGTAAGGATGATACCATACCAATGAAGAGAATAACATAGCGAAGAATACGAACTTTAGTTAATTCTTGCAGCACCCAGATGATACCGATAAAAACAATAAATCCTGACAAGCATATATGCAAAGATTATAATCACACGTGGGGTTCCTCGTAAATTGTAGAAGACCAACTTATGAGCAAAGTAACATACCGATGCAAAGTCCTCGCAATGTCCACTGTTTGATTATAAACTAGTCAGTAAGATACGTGCAAACTCAAGAGCACGAGGACACCACATGGTTTAAGAAAATAATAACTTTCGTGTCAGAAATCAGTGCTTATTATGCAAACATTATTTTCCAATTCTTACGTTTTTTGCAAGGAAGAAGACAATAACAAGGGCAAGGATAAGACCACCAGCAGCAATCCTTGCAGAGAGAAGCTTTGTTGATGCAAGGACAAGAACCATGCCCCAAAAGGATGAACCAAGATCTAAAATAGGGAAGAAATTATAAATGATAAAGAAAAGTGTTAATTTGGAAGTGAATAATGAACATGTATAAGGATGCTATACATTTTTGCCAAAAGAGAAAGGAAACAGAGTATTACATCCAGCCGGCAAGATCAGCCAATAAATGCCACCACGGGTTAGAGTGACGCCACCTTCATTTGCATGAACCTGGATGCCTTCTACCTACATGTATAAAGAGATGTGAGATCCTAATGATGAATACAACAGATATAAATACGAAAACTTCATGATATTCTGTTATACATGTGACAATATTTAAACAATCTTTTCAAATTTACAACATTTATTAAAGCTTAAGAGCATTATTTTTTTCACATAGTAAATGGTGAAAGATACAAGGCAGGGGCATAGCCAGAAAATCATTTCCGCAGATATATAGTGCAATTTTGAGAATTTAGTAAGGGGGCATTTAGTGAATAATTTGAGTTATATTTAAATATTAGTATAAAATTATAGAAGGAGTGGAAGTGAGGGGGGCATTTGCACCACCCCTCCAAAGGCTGGCTCCGCCCATGATACAAGGGCCATAGCATTAAGAAAGGCTTCACGAATGATAGTTCAAATTTTAGATGACTTCTCATTATGTTATATCTTGACTGACTTCGTATTTGTCAACATTTATTTTTTTGAGGCATCAATCCATTATGTTAAATGCCTTGTCTGAGTTTTCTTTCTAATAATTATTATTGATGAACATATTTATTGCTAATTGCACTTTCCTATATCCTACAATTACCGTTTTCCTTAAAAAAAATGAGCGAACGTTATAGGAAGTTTGAGTACCATTCAAATGCATTTATATGAGATATGGGGTATATAGTTTATACTGAAACATATCTAAAGAAGAGTGCACAAGAATTAGACACATATGTAAGACTTGAACTTCAGTAGATCGAAACCAAGCTTAAAGTTAGCAAAGCAAACAAGGATAAGAAAATGTTTTACCTGGCCACATGTAAGCTTACAAGCAATTGCATGGCTCACTTCATGAAGAAATACAGTGATGAGCTTAAAAGGTGTCAGTAGAAATGTCCTCCAGAGCTGTCAATTTCATTATACGTAAAATGGGATAAGTTAGAACTTCAAGGAGTGATGTTAATCAAATCTGTTGGCATGCAAAATGAAATAAAAATTGGAAAAGAGTGGTACTATGTAAATATGGACTATGTTCCAAATTTGTGATGCAACCGAGTGACCAAAACGAATCACGCTATGTCAAGCTTGAAATTTCAGAAAACTAGAACACACAAATAATTGTTAGACTTCATAATTATCTAAGGAAAGCTATAGTGAGGCAAGCACAAGATAATATTGGGTTTATTGGAGATCCATAAAGCACTTTCTGGTTTAATGCTCATAATGTTATCTGGGGCAAGCACAAGCTACTTAAGTTAATCAGAGGTACCAAACGCAATTCCTGGCTTACTATTACATCAAGATAAGCAGCACCCGAGCTCTATAGCTTGAGACTAGGCTTGCTCGCCCAAAACTTAAATCCTGACCCGTTTTTTCACAGTGATCTCAAGCTGGTCGACCTAGTCACACTTGTTTCTGACAACGTATCGTGAGAACCAGTTGCTCAAACGTATCAAAGATTAAAATGTATATACGAAATGACTGACAAAAAAAATCAATTTCAATTTCTTCTCATTCAATCACACCTGCTTTAATAGTAATTCAATAAGCAGGCTGATATTAGTCCAACAGAAAGGGGTAGTTTGTAACAATCATAAGCAGTATGATATTCACTGGTTGATCAATAAGTTTAGGCTGCAAATATCTACCATTTCCCCAAGCAGCAAAGCAAATAAGTTTTCAAGTTTTTATTAACACACCAACATAAACTAAAGCGGAAGTAGAGTCCACCAAACAAAATTGGGGGAAAATTACACAAACAGAAAAAAAAAATGCAAGCGACGTCATAGACTCATAAAAATCTGTTCTTGAAATTGAAGAGTTTCAAAAGAAAGGGGCTCCATATCCCATAATAAAAGTAACAAGAAATAAGAATTGAGCTGTGCAATAAAACGGGAGAAAGAAGCGACTTACAACAAGAATAACAAGAGTAAAGACACCAATTATAACAAGAAACACAACTTGTTCGTGCTGACAGCAATTCTTCAGCTCCCAGTTCGGATCCACCATTCTTCTCTATATGAATTTTCTTGTTACTTCAAAAAGAATAATAGAAAGGGATTACTGGAAAGTTGTATAGTACTAACAGTTTTGATTTATCAAATCAAGAATCGTGCATTGACCAATTAAAACGTAAGGAAAAACAAGAGCCAATTGCAGTTGACAGGGTGAAATAGAAGGATATTTTGTTGGTTAAGATTTGAGATGAGAAACGTTTTGGTTAATTGCTGAAAATGTCGACAGATTAACAGAGTTGGTGTCCTAACTGGCAAAGAACACAAGAAGAAAACTAGAATTGGTAAATTAGTTTGAGTGCCTTCGTCGTTACCGGCGACTTGATCCAAGTCTTCAATCAAATTCATTATTCGTAGTTTAATGCATAAAGACTTCTCTTAAACTTAGGTTTCATAATTCTTGATTTTTGAATCTAAATCCTTGTGTTTATATGCATAAAGACTTCTCTTAAACTTAGGTTTCATAATTTTTGATTTTTGAATCTAAATCCTTGTGTTTATTTTTAATATATTAAGATTTATATATTCATTCTCCAACTATATCGAGATTCATTAATCATTAGCCAAACGTGACGGAAATATTGATTTGTTTAAAATTAGGTGTATAAAAATATAGGAGTGCAAAAATATTACCGTGGGCTTAATTGGGCTTTACGGTAATAGGTTATTCAAAATGGGCTTTCTCCGCATAAGCCCAAAGGTATAGCCTTTCTCGATTGGGATCCATGACAGGACTACAGCCCATCTGGACTTCAGTTCCCGACATATTCACATTACAAACGTCTCTTATTAAACCAAAAAATATCATTTTTTCTACATGGTTGAATCCAAGCTATATACCTTATCAATTAAAAATACATTGACCCCAATAAATTTTTAAAAATTGTACTTAATAAATATTGTATACTTTTATGGACAAAGGAAGTAAAATTAATGTCTAATTTTGTGGGTTATATGTAAGTTTATACCACTAGAATTCTAGAGAGTATCAAGCATAAATGTACACTCACTGCAGTACGATTGCTGCGGTGGAAATTTGTCTTTTTCACCTAATTTCCCATCAATAAAGTTAAAAGTGTACGAGAAAAGATGCCTCTTAAGTCTAAATTTTAATTCCTTTTCTTTAGTTTTTCATGTTTTTCAATTTATTCGTTCAAATTTTAAATTTTAGCTTTATACATATTTTTAAGTCAGTTTTTCAATTAATGATAGGTCACTCTGAATCTAGAGTTTGATCATAGTAATGTACTTAATTTTTAATATTATTACCACATGATATTAAAGTTAAATACTTACATCAGATAAGAAATTAGAGTATGAAAATGTGAAATTAATGAGGGAAGGGGTGACATACATAATTCTATTTTTCTTTACAACAAAAAAGAAGAATATTCGTGATGAGACCGAAGTTGGTTTTCAAGTTTAAAGAATGAATATTTTATCTTCTTTTATTTGCTTTTTTATCCACAAAATTTTTTTAAAATATTCTTTTTGGACTTTGACAATAATAAAGCATATCCTATCTCCTCCTTTCCCTTTCATTCTTGAGTATCCTAGAACTACCGCAAAATCAACCCCTTTCTCCAAACACTATATATATGATTTGTTGAGGGTATGATTTTAGTATCACTATGTAAAATGTTGAATAATGTACGGAGAAATATTATGATTCATAAGTTTAGTCCATGATTTTTTATAATTGAAAAAAATTTAAAAGTCATATTAATCAACCTGAATTTTCTCCACATATAAATCATCATAAAAGAACCTTGTCACAATGTTTTGCATGTTTTAAAGTTGTGGTTGTAAAGAACCTTGTCACAATGTTTTGCATGTTTTTAAGTTGTGGTTGGAAGTCCCAGCCAGCTCCTCTCTCAGTGACTACACTAGGGTTTCATAATGGAATTATGAATTTTATAAAAAAACATTGGCCGGTTAATGGAATAGTTTTGTAGAATGTGGCGGCGCAATTGGAATGGATTCTAGTGTCGGTGGTTCTGAAATTCCAGTATGAATATATAGTCTATGTTAGCATTTTTCTTTTCTTTTTACATAAGTATATAGTATGTTTCAATGTATTATAATGTTATTGACACCTTTAATTAAAAAAAGAATGAAATTTATAATAAATCCTGGAAAATCAAGATTTGCACCTTTTGAGTCAGAAAATTTCGCGTTTAATTGACCAGGAGAAGTAAAGATTATGTTTGGAATGCTTCAAGCTACCTATTTTGCTCAAGTTATGAAGGATATACCTATAAGTCAAAGAAAAAGAAGTGGAAATGTTAATATGACCATTTGCACAATAGACATTACTAGTATTTGATACCAGCATATCTGTTTTGATGAATTTTGGATGGTTTCGACTTTAGATAGCTAGCAATTTTTTCTTTATTTATTTATAAACAAATACTCCCTCCGTCCGCAAAATGTTGTCCATATTTGACTTGGCGTGGGTTTAATAAGTGTGAAGAAAAGTGAAGGGAAAAAGTTAGTGGAATATACGACCCACATTTATATATTAGTTTATAATAAAATGTGAGTGTAATGAGTTAGTGGAAAGTAGGGTCAATTTACCAAAAGTGAAAAAAAGCAAAGTGAACAACATTTCACGGACGGACCGAAATGACAAAATTGGACAATATTTCACGAACGGATGGAGTATGAAATTTTAAAGGTGAGTCACGGTGGATTTGAACTCAAGACTTTTAATCTGGGTATCAACCATTCTATCATTAGGTCAACACACACACACTCTATTTGCAATTTTTTTATAGTTCCTTCTTATGGCAATAATTTATAAATATAATTTTTTCAATATAAAAAATAAAAAAAAGGTAAAAGTGTTATAATTATATTCGCACGATTTCGTGTATGCTTGCTCTATAAAGTAACTGAAATAAAACTTAATTGCCTCAACCAAGCTTTAGGAAGTAGTACTGCGTAACTGAAATAAAACTTAAATGCCTCAATCAAACTTCAAACCTCGCGTGTTTCAAATATCATCCTACATCATTAACTCGTTACTTTATAACAATAAAAACCAACTAACTTCACTTACGCTATCATAAATAACCAAATCTCTAGTCTATCATGGTTGTCAAATGGTATTATTAATGATATTGATAACTATGGAAGTATATATTTATAGCAGTGATATATATGATCCATTGTTAACTAACTTATTTTAGCTAATCTTCTAAACTTAGCATGTTAAAAATATCAGTACGATAATATTAGTTAGTCAATATAAATTTAATTGACATAGTACTTATGTCTTTGTATTGACATCTATATGTAAATGTTAGACATAAGTATGTTAATTGAATTTGCATGTGTTAGTATGCTAATGTCATAATATTGACATTTTAATATGCGACAAATTAGCAGAGTTGACATTTTAAATTTTTTTCCGTTGATTTTCACAATGTAGTATATCGCTTATTATTTTAGGTGTGGTTAATTTATTTTAGTATTTTATTTTCAAGCTATTACGCGCACATTCAGCGTATATAGCCGATTCTCTTGCCATTTTTAAAAGGTAAGCACTTTTGGGTATATTGGTACCACGTTTAATTGGTTACGTGCCTACCATAGGTGAAATTAATGATAAAAATAGACTTGCGATTTTAAAAAGCTAAGAACTTTACGTTTAATTGGAAACTTACCTATTATAGTTTAATCGTAAAAATAGACATGTAAAATCATTAATTTTAACTGGATGATTTTGAATAGTTTCTATTTTAACATTCTAGACATGTGGAGCATGATGCATGTGAGAAACAATCAACAATTGTGCGCTTGAATTAATTCGTTTTCAACGCACAAATGCAATAAAATACCAGGTACTATATATGAGAAGCAAATCATACGCAAACTTAACGTGTACAAGATAATAAATTACTATTAAATGAGTAAGTGAATATAAAAATTAGTAAATAAGAAGATAGAGATAAGAGGAAAGGAGATGGGGACATTGAAGTGGAAGATGTAACAATATTGATGTTATTAGTCACACTTTTAAGTGTTTGCTCACATGGGCATGTGGACATCTAAAATGGGAACCCCAAAAAGAAGGGGAAAAGAAAAAGTTGAATATATGTAGAATTATTGATATCCTCAAATTTCATGGACCCTTCTTCTTTTGGTCACCTCAAAAATCATGGTGCCTTCAAATTAAATTAATACTACTATCATAAAGGGCTTAGAGCATGAGGTGAATGTAGGTAGGTACGCGGTGTTCCCTCAATTTCTTTAGCTTCTTAAGAGCACCCATAACTTGTTCTTAATTGGAGGTTAAGACTAGGTGTACATGTACGGATGCATGGTTCGTTCGCGTGTGTGCAATTTTGCCCCTGCCTCTTGGCGAATTAGACCGTCACATGCCCAGCGCACGCGAGGCGTGTCGATTAGTGTTGCTTGTTGACCACTTTTATTTATAATTATAATTTTTTTTAACTGTTATATAAGAATTTTATTCGGTGATATATAGAATGTGCTCCAAAAAATGAAGGTATCCACCAACAAGGATGCCTAAGACATCACACCTCCTAGGATGGATTGGTGGAGTTTTCACAACGTCGAGTGTGAGCCATCTGATGGATCAAAAAATGGCTAAGCTAGGGGGAAGGCGGCATCGATCAGTGGAATCATATATAGGTCCAAATAATTTTTTTTAAGTGATCGAAAAATTGAATTGTGGGTTGTACAATGATGATCGATATGAACTGCAAAGCGTTGTCCAAAGACACGTCGAAGATGACTGATTCCTAACAACAGAAGCACTACAACTTTTTCGATACACTTGGACATCAATTATGATTTATTTGATCTATGATTTCATTAATTTATTTCAACTTTGTATATTGTTTATTCAATTTTAATAAAATTTAATTCTCAAAGGTTGTAATTTAAGTAGATAAGAATGAAAGTAGATATTAATATAAAATCAAGATGAATTTAAAAATTATGTGGTGGGATCGTGAATAGATAAGGTAAGTTATGTTTCGTGGATCAATTGTTGTTTGATGTTTGTGGTAAGGTATGAGAGCATCCACATCCGTGCTCTTGTCAACGAGCACGGATGTGAGCCCGGACCCACTTTTTCTGCATGCTCTTAGGCAAGAGCACAATACCCACATTCGTGCTCTTCTGCAAGGACGAGCACAAGGGTCCTACCATTTCATTATTCAATTTAAATAAAAACATTTCCATAAAATTAAAATACATTAAAAATACCCGGAATAATATTACAAAATACATTAAAAATTAAAAATTACATAATTAAAATCCAAAAAAATAAAAATTACATAATTAAAATCATAAAAAATAAAAATTACATATTTAAACTACTAATAAATAAAAAATACATAATTCAACTCCTAAAATAAAAAAAAACCACTACTCGTGGTCGAATTTCACCCAAATGTGTTTGATTAGGTCTTCTTGTAGCTCAACGTGGGTTCGGGTATCGCGCATTGTGTGCTTTATTTCGATCCTATCACCCACCGTCGTATGCACACCTCGGCGTGGGAGAGACCTCGCGCTTGATCTTCCGGCTTCATCCTCGTCGTAAAAGCTAGCCGCCCTCGGTCCTTCGTCGGCTATAATCATGTTGTGTAAGATAATACACGTGTACATGATGTCGGTGATATTTTTCACGTACCACAGCCGAGACGGGGCCTTCACAATGTTGAATCGGGCTTGAAGGACCCCAAAGGCTCTTTCGACGTCTTTCCTCGCGGACTCTTGACGCTGCGCAAAAAGAACCTGTCTCGGGTCTTGCGGGTTGCTGAGCGTCTTTACGAAAGTCGACCACCTTGGGTAGATACCATCGGCGAGATAGTAACCCACGTGGTATACATTTCCGTTGACGGTGAAGTCGATCGCCGGCGCTACACCATTCAACACATCATTGAAGAGGGGTGAAGAATAGAGCACGTTCAAGTCGTTGTTGGATCCGGCAACACCGAAATATGCATGCCAAATCTATAGGCGGTAGTCGCCGACCGCTTCAAGGATAAGTGTTGGGCCGCCGCCTTTGTGGCCGCTTAAGTGTTGCCACCTCCAAGCAGTCGGACAATTCTTCCACCTCCAATGCATGCAGTCAATGCTGCCAAGCATGCAGTCAATGCTGCCAAGCATGCCGGGAAAGCCATGGACTGTTTCGTGAAGACGAAACAACCGTTGGCAATCATCGGTGGTGGGTGCCCGAAGGAATTCATCACCGAAAGCTGAACGAACGGCCTCGCAAAAAATTTTAAGACAAAGGATTCCAGTGGACTCACCGACATGCAAATACTCGTCGAAGAGGTCGGCCGTTTGCCAAGTAGCGAGTTGTCGGATGGCACACGTACACTTCTGCAATGCCGAGAGACTTTGTCGACCGGCTGCATCTGGACCTGTTTGGAAGTATTAAAACACGGGCGGACAATGTGTTGACAATACGCATAAACAAGCGCTTTGACATGCGAAAACGGCGTCTAAAGTAATCTTCTGAAAACCGCGACTGGTCGGAAATATAGTTGACAACGAGCCTTTCGTGGGCTCCCTCCCGGTCACGATGAATGTAGCGGCGAGTTGATCTAGTTGGTTGAGGAGGAGGGGCGGGGGTATTCGCTGCGACATATGCTTCATAAGCGGCACGATATTGTTCGTAGTATTCTTGTTCTTCGCGCTCCGCTTCCGCAATGAGATGGGTGAAATCCATTTGAGGTTTTGAGTGAGAGATGAAGGTGTAGATAAGTTGTATGAAAAATATGAATGAGAGATGAATGAGAGATGATTTGATGTGAAAAATGGATGATGAATGTGTGTATTTATAGATGATTTGGGGGGGGGGGAATAAAAAAATACAGAAAAATGGGCAAAAAAAATCGGCCTTTTTGGGATTGTGAAAATAATTTTTTTTTTGGTATTATTTTTTATTTTAAAAAAAAATATTTTCCAACAGATATGCCGTTGGCCAATCAGAACGCGTCACGGCGCCTGCTCGCTAGCACGGACGTGCTCGATGCATCGAGCAGCGCCGTGCCAGCGGCGGACAACGTCTCCGTGCCGCTGACACGGACGGACGCGTCCCTGCTCGCCGATGTGGATGCTCTGAAAAGTTAATGTAGTACAATAGTTAAAGCGCGATTTGTGATCTATCATCGGGGATGATATTATTACACCATAACAAGTAATAAAACGATTGATTTAGGGGTATTGATTTTGAGTGCTTTTATATTGTTTTTTTTAATTATGGTTGTTTCTTTGTTTTTAAAAGTTTGGGGATGAAAGATTATGATTCACTATATTTAGGGTTTTAGTCTCTATAAAGGGGGATGCGTCGCACTAAATTACGAGGCACGTGTTTTGAAACATATTGTTCTATCAACAAAAATTTAATAAGATAAGCTAATAATCATAGATTCTTTTGTCCCCAAAATTAACTTGATCATGGCGATTTTACTTGATGCTTAAATAATTTAAATGCACCCTTCAAATCCACGCAATTTTCCTGATAGTGAGTAGACAGTTGTATTATTTTGCATATTTCAATGTTGAGTTATATTGTTGATGGTGATATCACTCTCAGTGACTATATATATATATGGCCCTCATGCATGAATTAATATTGTCAATTAAGATATAGATATATAGCTCAGTTTGGCTGTTGCCAATTGATTTTCCCTCTTCGAGATTGTTTCCTATCTCCACACACTTCTCACTTTACTTGCATATTCTTTGTGGCTAATAGTAATAATTTCCTCCTTAGGCATGAGTTCAATTATACTCCACGTAGCTTAAATGTTAAATTCTTCGTTTTTACTCTTCATGTTGACCTTTGCTTACGATTCGAAACTTTTTTTTCATCTTTTAAATGATTCATTCCTATATTGATTACCTTGAATATTTCCCAGTAAATTATCAATTGTGTGGTTATATATTTCATTTTGTAATTAAGTGCAAATAATTAAAATATGTCGAGGTTAAACAATTTATAAATTCAAAATTCATGTATAAATAGTAGTAGTATATTATTTGCCACAATGAAGCCAATTCAATTTATAATGTCTTGTATTTTGAAGTTGAAACAGCCTTACTTCATACATTGTCTTGTACTTATTGGGACATAACAAAATTAAATTTTGTCAATGATTCCTACCTTAAAGTTGGGATCTGAGACAGAATCATTTTCTGTGAGATTTGTGGATAATGGATGATTTCCTGAATATATAAGGACATTAACTAGGGATAAAATAAAGTGAGATACATAGATTAGAATTGAGACTGATGGGTTTCGTATTTTTGTGAGTGGCAACCGACTAAAGCACCCAAGTATTATTAGGTGTATATAAAGTTAATTAGATTGTGGAAGTGGGCATCTTGACAGATATATATGTGCCAAATGCTGTCACATATTTGTGTTTTGATTTATGTTTCAGTGGTGTGTGTATTATGCATATGCCCCATTTCAAAAACATGTCTTCCCCTTCACATTGCTTAAGACCCCACCCCAAACCTCCCCACCTATCAACTCTTTTGGTATACTGTATTTTATGTCGTATTTGCCACACTTCCATTTAAAAACCCAACTTAAAACAAGTGTTTATAACTGCAAACCATCCCGGGTTGGAGAATTAGGAAATGTGCAAGCAATATATAAGTCCAACCCATTCTCGATTGTAAGGGCTTAGCTCAAAGCGGACGAATATCATACTAATGTGGAGTTCAAATATACATGGACGAACCATCACTCGTCCCTTTCTAAATCTCTTTTGCTTTATATATCATTATCCCCTCTCAAATTACACAATTCATCTTATTGTAGACATCAATTTGCTTTTCACCAAAAGCCACCCCCTCTCTCTCTCTCACTCTCAATATTTTATATAACTCCATTCCATCTTTGAAGATGCTTGCAAAAGTCTTGTAACTTATTTTGAAATTCGACTTCACTTCATTGACTATGTTACATATAGTAGGAGTAATAGTCAAAGAAACAATCAAACTTCCATGCAAGCAGTCCAGTTGGACTTAATTCTACCCATGTTCAAATTTCCTGTGTTTTGACCGTTTTTTGAGGCGTTTAATGCTTTTTATTTCACTTTCAATAAACCCAACTGCTAAACATATCATTTCTCATATATTTTGATATCCGAATTTATTTAGAAAAAAAAGCAAAGAAAAATGGCGATTGAAGTCTTCCCGGATAGCCCAAGCGCGACCGGCATCAGCCCACGCATCTCATTCTCCCACGATCTCTCCCAATCCGACGTCGTTCCGATCGAGCAGTACATTCGCTCCGCCGCCTCCTCCACCTCCATCGATTTCGACTTCTGCGTCTTCCGCGAGAGCTTCGACCACGAATCCTCCTCCGCCGACGAGCTCTTCTTCGACGGCAAAATCCTCCCCATCCAAATCAAAAAACGCCTCGCTCCGGCGCCGCCGCCGTTTTCCCCATCGCCGCCTGCTCCTCTCCCCCCGCCTCCGCCGCCGCCGCTGAAATCTAAGCAGGCGGAATCGGAAGAGAAGCAGAAGTCGTTCTGGCGATTCAAGCGCAGCTCCAGCCTAAACTGCGGCAGCGGCAGTTACGGCCGGACGCTCTGCCCGCTGCCGCTCCTCTCGAGGAGCAATTCCACCGGATCCACCGCCAGCGGCAAGCGATCGTCAATTTCGAAGCAAAATCTGCTCAAAAGCAATTCATCGCAGAAGCAGCAGCCGCCGCCGATGTCTGGCTATTCCTCGAAGCCGCCGTTGAAGAAGAACGGCCAATTCTCTCATAAATTCAGTCCGGTGCTGAACGTTCCTCCGGCGACTATCTTCGGCCTCGGCTCCATATTTTCCGGCGGCGGCAAGGATCGGATCAGGAAGAAGTATTAATTGATTTTTAATAATTTAATCAATTCCTGTTAATTTCGTTTCTTCTTCCGTCATTTTCTTATTGTATTAGACGGTGATTAATTAAAATTAAGATCGTAATTAATGCATGCGAGTGTGAAATTGAAATTGAAATTGAAAAAAAAAGGTGAAAATCAATAATTGTGCCGGCTTTATACATCATAAATTAAACAGCTTTAACAAATCGATGCCGAATTACAGGTAACGAGTTTATAGAGTTGTCATTTTCTTCTCTCCTCTTTTATTAATTTTATTCTATTTTTTACTATAATATGGAGTAAGTTGTTTGCACATTCTTGTCATCTAAATCTTGTTCTATATTGTTTGCTTTTGCTTTCTCTTGATTCTGTCAGATACATTCTCTGCATATTTTACTATATGTTCAACATTATACATTTATATATATATATATTTAAATACGTGATCAATTAATTATTTCATAGTATTTCAATGTACACCATTTAGTAGTTCATATCTAACAGTGGTTTATATAATCGCAATCTTTAATTGGTTATTAACTAGTCACGCAGAGAATCTGGATTTGGATAACAATTGAGATTTTGTGATCATTGATAATCTAGAAAGGGTTTATGTGGTGGAAAGAGTCAGAGAAAAGTTAATTCAACTTCATTTGGTACAAGAAAAAAGTGTGTTTAGGAGATGTGGGGTGTCACAAACTAGTCCATTTATAGAAACTTAATCACATTATGAAATCATAATGACTCTTTGCATCTAGAAGCTTTTGTCGATAATGCTACTGATATCCATAATATTGACGGTTTCTTAAAGGTTTGTCATATTTTCTTTTGCGTGGGCCGATGTTCCCCCAATGGAAATTCGAAAAGTCTATTTTGCCCTCTCTGCGTCTTATCATTGAACCAAAATATTTTTTCAAGCAAACTCATTTTCAGGATTTTAAAACATTAAATTAAAAACCACTTAAAATACGGGGTACATATCAATTATTTGCAGCATGGAGACCTATATTGTTGCAAAGCTCACGTAAAAAGTGAGAAATTTGAAAATGAAAACACGAAGAAAAGAGGGTTTTATTGTTTCGAGAAAAACTTTTTGTTGCTGCGGTTTATCTATATTCCATGAATTGACATTGTGTGGTTACGTGTTGCTAAAAATTTTCCCTCAAAACACCACATCTTTTGATACACCGAAAAATGGTCATGTTTCAGAATTGAGTTGACTGATATAATTCTAGACTTGTTGCTTAAAATACCACTCTTCCATATCAGACTCTGACACTCAAACTTGATAACTTTTTTACAAATTAAATGGTTTTCCTTCTGCTTTTCTACTCATTTAATTGTTACTTAGTCTTTGAAAATTTATCACTTATTTTTATTTTTATCAGTTTCTAAAAATTTATTATCTTTTTCTTTTACCGTTTTTTATAGTGGTATCCACATTTCACTAACTCATTTTCATTCACATTTTATTACTTCCTCCGTCCCACAAAAGATGACACACTTGTGGGACGACGCGGGATTTTATTGTGAGAGATAATTTTTTCTAAAAATGGAAATTTGACATCTTTAATGGGACAAACTAAAAAGGAAAGTGAGACATCTTTTATGGGACAAACTAAAAAGGAAAGTGAGACATTTTTTATGGGACGGGGGAGTATAAAACTAATACTGTTCCGTCCCAAGATAGTTGAGTCGTATTCCTTTTTTGTATATCCCAAGGTAATTGAGTCATTTCCTTTTTTGATAAAAACTTATTATCTCTCTTACTTAACTCTCTTTCATATCTCTCACTTTATTTCATTTTCTTACTTTACTCTCTTCATTTTAACCTTTAACAAATCAGTTTCTTAAATCTCTTGCCCGAAAGAAATGCTCCAACTACTTTAGGGAGTATTTAAGAGTAAGACTCACATGCCATAAAATTTTTCAACCCACTTTCTATTGAAGTACATTTATTAAAACTCGTGACGAATCAAATATTGACAAATTATAAGGGGCGGAGGAGTACTAAAATAAAATATAAATACATATTAATAAATCAAATACCAAAACAGTACTCCTAAATTATACCGCTTTATAATCTTATGGCTATTCGATTTGTAAGATTATATCTCGTGATTAAATATGTATTGTGTTTGATACATGAGATTGAATCTCACAACTAAATTTTAGATGAATAATCATGTGATAATTATTCAAAGCCCACACAACTAAATTTTAGATGGATAAATATGTGATAATTATTCAAAGCCCACACTTCAACTAAAATAATATCACAATTCAATGCTAAATAGATAATTATTAGTATAATAATTAATCATTAAATGAACCTTAATTTGCATGCTTATGTCATCATGTTAACTGGCCTCAATTGAAGACGGCCGTGCCGTTATACATTAACGAAGTTTTATTCATTTCCATGTTTAATTTTGATAATAACAAATTATGTATACGTATGGAGTAATTATGTTTGCAATAATAGTATCTCTAATAATTTTTCGTATACACTTCATAACAGTGGCGGAGGGAGCAGGAACAATGGGGGTACGAGTGTACCCCCAAAATTTTTTTTTTAGTAGTATTAGGAAGTGAGCTGTGATTTTGATGGGGGAGAGGGAGAAAGATGAGAACCGAGAGGAGGTAGAGCACGACCGGCGTCGCTCGCCGGCGACGCTATAGCCGGCCGCGAAGAGTGACGAGAGAGAGAGGTGGAAAGAGGCTTGAGAGAGTTAGGAAGAAGAGGCGTTCTTTTTTTTTCAAAAATCTGATTTTTGTTTTAGTTGGTAGAACTAGGGCTCAACTCAAGAAGGGCCTCCTTTTGGGCTAGTTTTTATTTCTTAAATTGTTGGACTATTTTTTATGTGGGCCGATTTGTTTAGAAGAGAAAGGAGAAGTTTGACCTCTCATTAATTAAAGTATTGGACTCTAAGTGAGGAATGGACTTTTTTTCTATTTGTTGGATAGAAGAGTTATGGTTTGTTTGTTAATTAAGTTGTTTGGGGTGATTAAATAATTGATCTTATGATTTATTATTTTATTCCTAGTTGAACCTCTCTAGCTTTAACTATTTTACTCTTTTAATTAATTTCTTAAAGATAGAAACCTAATAGCTTAATGAGTTCTCTCCCAATAGATGTCTTTTACTTCTAAAGTCTCTTTAAAAATAGAGAGTCATAAGTTTTGATGGAATGAAGTTATCTTGATCAAACCTTAAACATGGGATGCACCTTATGTATGTTCTTAAGACTAATTGAATCAATATTCTCTTTCAAGAAGGGCGTGTTCGTGGAGTTTGAATCAATAGTGAATTGTTTTGAAGAAATGAAGACTCGTCGAAAAATAAATTAGATATAATGTAGTTTATTTTTGTATTTTGAAATGTATGACTCTAAAATTTGTATATTTCAAAATATATTGCTTTTAGTATTAGTTTTTATTTTTGGTATGTTATATAATGATTTATCATATGACTCGCACCCCCGAATATAAATTCCTGGATCCGCCACTGCTTCATAATATATCACCCCTTTTGTGATTAATTTTGATGTGGTCCATGGACCTCGCCTTTCTACTCCACTTTACTATTGGACCATGTGATCCATCTTGTTGCATTGTAGTGATGGCCAACCTAGTGTTGTTCTATCATTATTATTTGGATTCAATATTTTCATATGACTACAATAATATATCTTGTTGGATTGTTTGATATTTCAACTCATGGGGTTGTTTTAATTTATTGTGTAGTTATGTTATTGTTGACGGTAAAATACCCCAGCTTTACATAAAACTAGTATCCATCTTCGAAAACTAGTTTAACATCATTTTATCATTACATGAATTTGAAAACTAAAAAAACTAACTTTTCAAAATTTAACATCTAATATTTAAAATAAACATGTAGACTACCTATGTATTCATTCCTGAATTTTCTTCCTATTCTCTTTTCTAGAATTCTCTACTTTTTCATATATTATTATATTTATTTGTAGATATTTCTATTATAAATTAAATTCAATTTTTTTTATAAAAATAACTTATTATTTATTCAAATACATTTCGTACAATGACCATAGTTCAAAAAAAAAGCCGACGAAGCACAACTCAATTGATAAAACGTTTTTTCTCCGCCCAATAAGCTAGAGTCTAGAGATTTCAAGTCATCACAGGAATAATGGGGAATCATTATGGATAATCTTTTTCGAAAAAATATAAAACATTACAGATTAACTAAATTTCCTAAAGCATAAGAAAATAAGAATGTTTCTCTCTCAAAATATGTACTCATTTTTATATGATACTCATTTATAGAGATTTAAAACTAGTTTGAGAAGCCATTATCTCTCTATTATATGTATTGGACATTTATCTTGCCCAATAGTTTCTATATTGTTTCTTCACAATCACAAGTTCACAACAACTTTTGTCTAACCAATACATGAATGATGAATATATCTGACTCATATTTTCATCTAACTCTACTTTTGATAAATTTATGTTTTGACTTTAAATAAATTTCTATATGCTTCAAATACCACTTTACTTATTTATGTATTTAAATAAATACTGAATAGATCGTGATTGATTGTCTAATGTAATTTGATATGCCCACCATATTTCATTATGAGAAAATGATTGTGTGCAACAACAGTAGTATTTATATGAGAAGAGACAACATTACCACTTAATATGTATTTTTAATGTTGGGAAGAGACAATTTTTTTTTGTCATATATGCTTATGAGAAAAATATTAAGTATAAGATATATAAATTAACACTTAAAATAACAATTGCATTTTATGCATCTTAATATCACATATTATATGAGAAGCCAAACAAGCTTTATAAGTTTAAAATTTTGATTTAATTTAAAATATTTAAAATTCCATCTAATTCCATAATTTATTCTATAAACTTAGAACTATTACTTAATTAAGTGGAAATTTATTATTAAAAGTTTCTTAATTTTGATTGACTCATTTAGTTAGATCAAATTGGAGATTAATTATATAATTGTACTATTAAATATTTTCATTGAGCATAAAAAATGAAAAATACACTTGTGTGTTGACGCTGGAGTTGTGAACATTAGAGCATCCGCAGCGGTGCTCGCTGGGACGGACGCCGTTCGTGCCGTTGGCGCGGCAATGCGCTGTCCGTCCGTGCCACCGAACAGGCGATGTGGCACGTTTCTATTCGCCAACGGATTATCCGTTGGATTTTCTTTTTCTTTTTTTTTTAAAAAATTAAAAATAATACCAAAAAATTTAAAAAAATTCAGATTCCCAAAAATATAGCCGTTTTATTACCATTTTTTTGAATTTTTTTTTATTTTTAAAAAATTTTTTGTTAATCCAAAAATCATCTATAAATACACACATTCATCACCCATTTTCACATCAAATTATCTCTCATTCATATTTTTTCATACAACTCATCTACATCTTCCTCTCTTACCCAAACCCTCTCTAAAAAATTCAAAAATGGATTTCACCAATATCATTGCGGAAGCGGAGCTTGAAGAGCAAGAATACTATGAACAATATCGTGCCGCCTATGAAGCATATGTCGCCGCCACTATCCCCGCCCCTCCTCCTCGACCAACTAGATCAATTCGCCGCTACATCCCTCATGACCGGGAGGGAGCCAACGAAAGGCTCGTTGCCGACTATTTTTCCTGACCAGCCGCGGTTTCCGAAAGATTACTTTCGGCGCCATTTTCGCATGTCAAAACGGTTGTTTATGCGTATTGTCAACACATTGTCCGCCCGTGTTGAATACTTTCAATCACGTAGAGACGCAACCGGTCGGCAAAGTATCTCGGCGTTGCAGAAGTGTACTTGTGCCATCCGACAACTTGCTACTGGGCAAACGACTAACCTCTTCGACAAGTATTTGCATGTGGGTGAGTTAACTGGAATCCTATGCCTCAAAATTTTTTGCGACAACGTTCGTTCTGCTTTCGGTGAGGAATTCCTTCAGGCACCTACCACCGAAGATTGTCAACGGTTGCTTCATCTTCACGAAACAGTCCACGGTTTTCCCGGTATGCCTGGCAGTATTGACTGCATGCATTGGAAGTGGAAGAATTGCCCGACTGCTTGGAGGGGGCAATACTTAAGCGTCCACAAAGGCGGCGGCCCAGCACTTATCCTTGAAGCGGTCGCCGACTACCGCCTATGGATTTGGCATGCATATTTCGGTGTTGCCGGATCCAACAACGACTTGAACGTGCTCTATTCTTCACCCCTCTTCTATGATGTGTTCAATGGTGTAGCACCGACGATCGACTTCACCATCAACGGAAATGTATACCACATGGATTACTATCTCGCCGATGGTATCTACCCAAGGTGGTCGACTTTCGTGAAGACGCTCAACAACCCGCAAGACCCGAGACAGGTTCTTTTTGCGCAGCGTCAAGAGTCTGCGCGGAAAGACGTCGAAAGAGCCTTTGGGGTCCTTCATGCCCGATTCAACAATATGAAGGCCCCGTCTCGGCTTTGGTTAGTGAAAAATATCGCCGACATCATGTACACGTGTATTATCTTACACAACATGATTATAGCCGACGAAGGACCGATGACGGCTAGCTTTTACGAAGAGGATGAAGCCGGAAGCTCAAGCGCGAGGTCTCCCCCACGGCGAGGTGTGCATACGACGGTGGGTGAGAGGATCGAAACAAGGCACACAATGCGCGATACCCGAACCCACGTTGAGCTACAAGAAGACCTAATCAAACACATTTGGGCGAAATTCGGCCACGAGTAGTGGGTTTTTAAATTTTATAAATTTAATTATGTAATTTTTAATTTTTAGGATTTTAATTATGTAATTTTTAATTTTTTGTAATTTGTAATAGTATTCCAGGTATTTTTAATGCATTTTAATATTGTGAAAATGTTTTTAATTAAATTGAATAATAGAAAGGTGAGACCCTTTAGCATGTCCTTGCGGAAGAACATGAATGTGGGTGTTGTACTCTTAGCGAATAGCAGAGAGTAATGGCCAACATCCATGCTCTTACCAAATAGCATGGATGTGGATGGTTTTACAAATTACTATAATGAATGAAATCCCAATTTTGATTTAAATAGAAGTAAAAATTAAATTCTCTAGTACAAACCTTCATCCACCACGTCACCTCCACATAATATCTAAAATTCACGCTAACTCTATCTTTAATAAAGTTGGTGGATAAATTATATTGGGATACAAAGAAAAAAAAATTCTAGTAAATAAAAGAGTGGGAAAATGGAAAATAGAAATAGGAAAACGGAAAAAAGAATGCCTTATTTGTCCTTTTGCGCATACAATCTTGTCTCTCCTAATTTATTTCCCTTACGGTTATGAATTCAAAGCATATGAATACCATTTTTCCTTCTTCTTTCTCGGTATCTTCTGTTCAACGACAACACAGTATATTTTGCTGGTTATGTATACATTATTTATACATAATCCATCTATTCCATAAAAAAATAGGATATAATATGACATGACAATTTAAAAAAATTAGTAAAATTTGAGAGAGTGATAAATTGAAATATCCATATTTTTGTGGACGAGCGAAAATTAAAAGTACATTTATTTTTATAAAACGGATGGTATAAAAAGTGAGTGCGATAGTTTATAGTCGCTTAATTAAATTGGAGTACGATCTAATTAATGTAGAAGCATTTATTGATTAGTCAAAATCAACCGTAAAATCTCAAAGTGTGGGGGTCCGGTTTCTCTACAAATATATCAATGATTGGAGCACAAATTTTGTGCATTATAATTTTATTATAACTATGCATTTTTTTATATATTTGCATGATGCATGGAAATATGGAATCTTTTATGTTAATAATCTCTTTCATCTCATAATAGGAGTCTGATTTTAAGAAATGTAAAGATTAGCAGATTAGAAAAGTTTAGTGAAATACTTTTTTCTATTAATTTTATAATAAAGAGTGAACTACGTAAATGGTCTCTGAACAATGTGTTTTGCAGGCAAATGGTACCTGAACTTTAAAAATATCATGGGTAGTCCCTCAACTAAGTTGTAATCACGTTCATAGTATTTTTTCACTATTCATAACAATTTTGCACAAAAAATGCCCCCAATGCATGAAGGGTATTTTTTGACTTTCATATCTAGGTACTGGATATGATATTTTTTCTATCTCTCTCTAATATTGGACATGATATTTTTTTCTTATAGTTTGAGTACCTAAAATGATATTTTCACTTCACCTTTTTAATCACTTTATATTCAATCATCTCTCTCTCTAAAACTATTACTCCCTCCGTCCTACAAGAATATACACTATTTCTTTTTTAGTTCATCCCACAAGAATATGCACTTTCTAATTTTGGAAAGTCTTTTCTATCTAATGAGGTGGGATACATTCTCCACTAACAATACTCTAATTACTTTTTCTCTCTACCTCTCTCTTACTTTACCAATTTTACATTAAAACACGTGCCGAGCCCAAAATACATATTCATTAGGGACTAAGGGAGTATAAAATAAAAAATTTAAAATGAAAAATACTATGAATTTTTTAAATATATTAATTATAAAAATTAAATTATAATTAATATCAAAATAATTTGTAGCTAAATTTATTTTTGATTGTGATTTGATTATTTTTTAATATTAAAAATTAAAATTTTTAATTAGCCCTAAAATTTTAATTTTTAACTTTTAATTAAATCAAATTTTTTAATTTTTAATATTAAAAAATAATTGAATCACAATCAAAATTAAAAATAAATTTAGCTATAAGTTATTTTAATAATTAAATTTATAATATTAATTTTTATAATTAATATTAAATAATTTCATAGTATTTTTTATTTTAATTTTTTACTTTCTAAAAGTTTTAGAAAAAGAAAGAGGATAACATAAAGTGATTGAAAAAGTATGATGAAAAATATCATTTCAGGTACTCAAACTATAAGAAAATATCATATTCAATACTAAAGAGAGAGATAGAGAAAAAAAAATATCATATCTAGTACCTAGATATGAAAATCCAAAATTGTCCATCATGCCTTGATGGCATTTTATTGTAAAATTGTGATGAATAGTGAAAAAGTATCATCAATGTAATTCTACCATAATTCAGGGACTACCCACGATACTTTTAAAGTTTATGGATCGTTTGTGTGCGAAACGCATAGTTCAAGGACCATTTGCGTAGTTCACTCTATAATAAAATGTGACTGAAATGAGTTAGTGGAATGTGACATCTACGTACCATTTATGGTCAAAGTGAAATGTGACTCTTATTTAGGGCTGGCAAATCGTGCGGATTGGTTCGTTATCGGGTCAACCTGATAATGACCCAACCCAATAAGGCCTAACCTGAACCCGACCTGTTACCTTCAAATCCGAACACGACCCGCACCCGACACGAACCCGTTATCGACACGATATAATATGGGTTGACACGACACGATAACAACCCGAACCTGATATTACACGATTAAAACCTAATATTACACGATTAAACCTTAATTTTAACCTAATTTACACAATTAAAATTCATTTTATACTATTTAAACCTAATTTATAAGAAATTAAAAAATTAAAGTAATATATATTTTTTTAAATAATAATAAAAATAATAATATTATTTCTTAATGGGTTACCCGTATCCGACCCGCATCCGACCCGAAATTATCGGGTTCTTAATGGGTCAACCCGATAAGGACACGGATCCAATAAGACTTGACCCAAACCCAATAATTTCGTGCGGATTCGTGTCGGATTATCGTGTCGTGTCGAAAATTGCCAGCCCTACTCTTATTATAGGACGGACCAAAATGACAAAATATGATTCTTATTGTGGGACGGAAGGAGTATTCGCCTACGTTATGTTAACATGTATATTTCTAAAGGAATTGAATAACAACGAAATCTAATTGAAAACTTTGGAAGCCGCCTGAATGAGTATATCTATTACTCCATTCGTCTGGCTAAGGCCCGCAACATAAATTTCCCAAGATCTAGAAGCAATAACTAGACATTCTTGACACAGCACAACAACACATATAATCCATAAATTCAGGTTTTTGGCCTAATAGGGTTTGTAATTGAATACTAGAACCCCCGAAAATAGGCTAAACAAAAATACAATACTCAATCCGTCACATAGTAGATGTCACACTTGGAGATTGGCACGAGATTTTAGGAGGTATTGTTTTGTGTATTAAGTGGAAAGAGAATATAATATATTTATATTAATGTGAGAGAGAACTTTTTCCAAAAAAAAATGTGACGTCTTTTGTGGGACAAACTAAAAAGGAAAGTGTGACATCTATTATGGGACGGAGGGAGTACGGTTTTTTAGGCCCGCGATGACATGTGTCAGACCGTCAGTTATTGCAAGCCTAGAGCAAGGGGTATATCACATTCAAGGTTCAATATTGAAAGCCTAAAACTTTGGCTGATGTATATACTCTAGGCGCCAAATTTGCTTGCTGCAATGCTCAACATTATAGATGATCCTTGACATTTGCTCTCACAGAGTCTCATACTCAATTATACCTTTAAATGATTTAGTTACCTATTCAAATTAACCAAATATTGTAAACAAACAACCAGATCACTACTGCACAATGTATTTATTAATGCATAACTTTTACTTAAACGGTTAAACCTAGAAAAAATTAAAATCAGTCAATCTTTGTATGAATTTATAGCATACTGCTATTAAATCAAATAAACAAGTGCATATAACAAATATATATACGTGGATTCCTAACCATAGATAAAGAATCGATTAGTCCCCAATTTAACCTAAAACCTAAAATCTCAATTAAAATTGGTTAAATTTAGATAACATACAAGAAACATGTTTAGTACCCGTTGAGCAGCTGATCCACGATCCGCAACACTAGTTGCGTCGCGCACAGTAAGATCCTCCATAAAGTCAGAAAGATGAACATAAAAAATAGACCAGGATTTGGAGGAACAGAAGAGAGGGTAACAGGAAAGGCCGTTTATTTACAACTTATACCACTATGGTCCACCATTTCAACTCACTAAACACTAATAATTATGTGGGTCTCACTATCCACTAACACTACTTTAATTACCTTTCTCTTCATCTCCTTTACTTTACCAATCGTGCATTAATTCTCGTGCCATTTCAAATGCCCATATTGTTATTGGACGGAGGGAGTATTATTTTATTCGTAACATTGGAAGGATTATAGATTTTCTCCTTTAGTAACAATCACCTAAGTTCGTCGTTCTGTAGATGAATTTTCAGCCAAAATTTACAAATTTCAGTTTCATGCCTGCGTTTTCGATCGATTAAGAGTGAACTTTAATTTATTTTTATTTTTATTTTTTTTTGTTCAAACTACAAAAATCTAATCATAGAGGAAAGCCATGACCGGGAAGTATAAAAAGTTTATCCCAAAGGGAGAGGCATTTCTAATCCCCATTCGACCATGAAGTGACATGTTAGTGTCATTATGAAAATGTTATATACATCACAAAAATACGTCTGCTACCCTATCTTATATGTACAATTTAACCCTACTCCCCTATTTTATATGTACAATTTAACCCAAAAAGTGGAGTGCATAGCAAGCAAGTCAGAATCATGCAAAAGTAAGACTTGGTAACACCCGATAAGATAGTGAGTGGCAAGCGCTATATGACAAGGATGGTATGCCTAAATTGAAATAACAGCTCACAAAAGTTGTCCTGGGTCATTCCATCCAAGTTGCAATTATTAACTATATTTTCAATATAATTGAAATCCATTGTAAGGCGGTTGCTACAATCTGTAGGCTGTGAATGCAAGAAATGAGATTTCATGTCCATAATCATGTTAGATGTGCCAAGCAAGCTTAAAATAGGATGACTAAACTTCCAGTCATTGCCACCATCTTCAAATAAAACAATCTCAAAGAGAGTTTTCAATATTTCATCGACCAGTTCAGGCAATTCTTGGGATGATATGAAGTGCCGGTGAAGTTCAACAGCACCAGGTGGTGGAATGGTATGGGCTATGGTGATGGCATTAAAATTAAAGGTAGCCAATCCATCAATCGCGTTTGCACACTTAGAGGATATATCAGCATCTACATCACTGAGTCCGGCTTTAAGTGAATCGACAATTGTAATGAGGGTTTCAGTCTTACAAAGCAGTATTAAAACCAAGATACGTTTGGTAAATAGAACCCACATCAAGTGGAAGTATTTCTTTTTTAACTTCTTACAAGCCAAAATGTTCTGTATTGGAATTAATACGGCTATCTCGAGTATAGTTCTAATTGTTTCAGCCAGTGCATCATTGGTAGCTTGGTCAAACAACTTAAAGTTGATATATTTCACCAGAAGCACTCCTGATACAAGATTTAAGGAAATGTGCATTCCCCTGTATTTGGAGCTGCACGTAGCACCCGAACTAACCTTACAGCTTTTGGCATGTGCAAGAAGCACGTGCAAACAACACATATAAAATTTATATGAGTGGGCACTGGGATTTTACAAAAACGCAGAGTTTTGTTTAAAATGAGCTCGCCCACAAATTTCAGCACCTGTGCTATCACCTCCGGTATGTCACTCCATTGAAAGATTGTTTTTTGCATAATTGGCATGCTAGCCGGATAAATCAAGTCAAGGAAAACCTTATAAAGCTCGCCGTTATTTAAAGTCATAGCTATCCCCCTTAGATCTCTCATCAACCCAATTAGCATCTTTTTAAATTCACCCATTCGAATTTGTGGTCGCCAAAGTTGTCCAATTTTTTGAGTTCCTCACACAGAGGGAGCATTGAATCCTTGAGGACGTTACTATCCTTCAGGGATATCGACTGTCCTATAATGTAGTAAAACTCTATCCTATGTCTAGAGTGGATGTGCTTTTGAAGAAAATAGAAATGTTCTTCAGCTGATTATATAAAGTGAGATCCATTGTGGGCAGCTGGAGTAGTAGATTCCCAGTCGTATACCCCCATGCCAATTCCAAGAACAACCTCAAGGTTTGTTTGATGATTTCATTGCTCTCCGTATAAACACCGAGGTTTTTAAAGATTTTCAAAATAATAAAGTCCAATAGCGATTGATAATCTTTAAATGAATGACGATTTGTCTGAGTATAATCACCCACATAGGATGTCCAGAGATTTTGAAGTAATATGAGCACTACCACATTGAGTGTTCCGAGTGACATGAGTACTGCCTCATCCCTAGGAAGTTTTTGTAAACCGCTTTCAACAACCTCTACTAATTGCAAGGCAGGGTATACAAGTTCTGCATCCATTCATGCTTGTGATTCAACTAGGGATGGAGAATTATACCGAAATACCAGAATTCCGTACCGAAAAAATACCAAAAATATCGATTTTTCGGTATACTGTAGTTTTCGGTACGGTATGATACCGTACCGAAAGATTCGGTACGGTAACGGTATTAGATTTCTTATACCGTGGTATACCGAAGATTCGGTATGCCGGTATATACCGGTATACAGAATCATCGATATATACCGACGCTTCGGTATACCGTAGTATACCGGTATACCGACTGATTATTACATATATAAACATATATTTATAGGGGTGATGTATTTATTTTCAACATGTAAAACACTTGTTATCTATTGGATCGTGTGATCTAATGGTTAGATTAATGTCACGTGTCATCTAATAAAGTAGATTATTAGTCTAATAATGTAACTTAACTTATAATGTACTATTTTAGTAAAATAATGTAGCCTTTTAGTGTAATAATGTAACTTGACTAATAATGTAGCATTTTAGTCTAATATGTAACTTATCACAACCATCAAATTCAATGATCCAAGACTGATATATTTGATGCTTAACACTAAGGAGGTAGTAGGACCTTAACGTTCCTCATATATATATTTATGTTATGTTTATACTAAAATTTAAAAAGAATAACTGTATGAACAAAATTTGATTGTGGTGAAGTTTAATTGTTTTGGACTTTTTGAAATAGTTGAACACTAGAATTATTTTTTTGAATATTTTGGGTATAATAGATTTTTTTTTCCTGTATAACAGGTACAGTGGTATGTCGTACCGCATTTCGGTATATCGAAAAATTCGGTACGATATCGGTATGGTGTTTTGTTATACCGGAACTTTCGTACGATATACGGTATGACACTCACAGTACGGTGTACCGTACCGAACCACCCCTAATTCAACACTAGAAGCTGCATATTGTTTTCTTAAAATAACAGCAACTATATGAACAATCCAAGCAAGCTTGACTTCAAGATCAAGATGAGGAAGCGTGATATGAACTCCTTTCATCTGTGATACATGCTTCATCTCTCTTTTCAAAGATCCCATGATCTCGATTATGGATTTTTTGTTTTTTAAGTTCTCAAATCTGTATAGATATGGGAAAAAATCCAATTGTTTTTTAATGAAGTCGGCGTTGCAGAGTTGATCACAAAGTAAGTCTTCCTTAGGTGATTTCATAATTGATGTGATGAATTTTTTAACAATCTCATGCACACGCACATGGTTGACAAAGAACTCTGGCATTTTACTGGTCGAGGGGGTCAGGAACATTGGTGGTAAATATCTTACCAACCAAGACAAGAGCTCGAAAATGTAGCAGACACTACGACCATGGCGATCATCACACAAGAGTGAACTTTAATTTTAGTTCATGAAAATTGCATAAAATATTGTCATAAGCCTCTAAATTAAAAAATTGATACTCACTTAAGATTCTTAATTTTCATTTTTTGCACTGCTTTCTTTTTCTCTTATGCCTTTTCTATTACTACTTCCATCTTATTCGTCAAAATGTCCACATTTCTTTTTAGTTTCTCACACTAAAATACTCTCTACCTCTTCATTTCTCTCATTTTCCTCTACATCTTCGTCTCTCTCATTGTGCAAAAATGTCCAGTGAAGGAAGTTAAGGAGGCCAACCACCACCAAACTACCAAATTCCAGAAGCCATTGCCCGTCTCCCCTTCACCGCGGCCGAAATGGAGGAATTGTTCAAATTGAGAGTTGCTAAGTTGGAGGATCCGATCGGAAGGGATGCTGCACACACACACTCGCAGACCGACATGCAAGTGAGCTTCTTTTTTTTAAATAAATATTTATTTTATAAAAATCGAGAAACTAATTTTTAAATTCAAAATAAACCACATTACTCAAATTTATCTGTTATCTGATAGATTTCTACCCAATTTTTTATATTTTCATATTTTGTCCTTTAAACCTTTTATACTCATCTACTCCATAAAGAAGTTGAGCATCTAGTTTATTTAATGATGTAATTTGTCCTTTTTAGGGTTTTAATTATGTAATCTTTGATTTTATCAGGATTTTAATAATGCAATTTTTAAGAATTACGTATTTCAATTAATTTTATATTTAAGCTAAATTTATATTTTAGATAGAATCATAGTAATAAAGAAATTGAAAATAAGAACTCATAATAAGTAGTAACTGAATGAATGACTGATTGTACATGTTGTTTCTAAAGTAATATAGTGAATAAATGGTTTAATTTATGAAATTGTATCTGTCTTTAGTGTTCAATAGTTAAAGAGAATGCTCAAGAGAATAGATAATGTAATTATCAACACCTAAATGCTCCATCCTTTTTAATACATTCATTTCTTTGTTTGGCGTGACTTTTGCAATCACCCTTTTATTTGCAATTACTATCATTTTCAGTATCTTAGACACAGACATCCATTTCTGAATCCCGTGAAATTAGTTTTTCTATTTTTATCTATAGCTCAAGGCCTCAAGCCATTTCTCATTCCTTAAATTAAGTTAAAAAATATTAAAAAAATTGAATAAAAAATAGTTGAAAAACAAAGCAAAATGCGCGTGGTCGATCAGTCACCAAATGGCATTGGTATCCCGTCTTATCCTCCGACTCCTCTCTTGTCTTCTCTCTTCTCACTGTCACACACTACTGTGAATCCAGAGACCAGCCGTTTTCACCAGCACAGCTTTGTCAGCTCCCCAACCAAAATCCCTCCCCTCATTTTCAATTTTTTTCTAATTTCCCTGCCGATTATGCCTTTTTTTATCTCCTCATCATTCTTAATCACGCCAGCAACCCTTCTATAAACATACCATATTATATCTAGTATGCTTATGCACGCCCCCGCTGTCCTTCCCTCTTTCTCGCTCTCTGCACATCTGCTGTCAGTTTCAGACCCCTCTTTCCACAGTTTCTGTTTCTTCATATGAATTTGCTGAGTCCCTCTTCATCATGTGAAGTTTTTTTGGCATTTCTTTCTTTATTAGTGGGGCTTTCCTTGTCAAAGCAAAGCACCTCATGCTTTCCACATGGCGTTGTTGCCACTTCGTTTCGTATTTACCGACATTTGGCTATTTGCCTTATGCCATTATCTTTGTGACTCATGGGATTTCTTTTGATTTGGTAAAGATTTAATTTTTTTTGGAAGGAAATTTGATTGGGGTTTGTTTTGAGAGGTGGGTTGGTTCTGTCTAGGGCTTTATTTCCCCAATTTCTTGGTTTTTGATGTTTTTTGGGAGGAATGAATGATACAGCGGCGTGTTTGGCTATTGTGGAGAAGAAGCCGCAGAGGCCTGGTGGATGCGTTGGTATCTTCTTTCAACTTTTTGATTGGAATCGTAGATTCGCAAAAAAGAAGCTTTTTTCCAAGAAATTATTGCCCCCAGGTAATATTATCTGTTAAAAGTTACATACTGTTTAGAGTATTTAACTTGGTAATTTTGGACTTGATTTTTGTATCTGTTTTTGCTGATTTTATAATATATAGTTCGATTCAAACAAGCTTCGAAGAAATTTGCTGGGGATGAGAAGCAGCCGAAGCTTCGTTTGGTTTGTGTAGTTAGTTAATGATGTTTTTTCTTGTGGTTCTTGTTTACTGGTGTGTGGATGGAGATTTAAATTGATGCACTTACTGTTGTAATTGTGTGAATGGAACATAGATTGCTGATGAGAACAATGGGGGATTCCCAACAGCAAAGATGTCGAATGGGGCTGCCATTGTTGATAATGAACAAAACCATGAAATGCATGTTCCTGGACTTGTTGCCAGGCTCATGGGGTTGGAATCTATGCCAGCATTGCAGAGAGATAAGTCGAAGACAAAGGCTCCTCCTGCATCTGGTGTTGTTTCACGAGAATTGGTCGATAAAAGGGAAGATTTGAAAGTGGAGAAAGTTGGGATTAAGCATGAAGTAAGGCCTCAGAAACTTCAAAAGACAAGTGTAAGTGAGAGACAACCAATAGCCAGATTTGGGGCAGAGAAACTGCCATTCAAGAATGTGTTATCCAAGTCAAAAAAGCATCATCCGAAGTTTCCTCCGCAAGTGAAAACTCCCAAAAATCTTCCAAGGAAAAGGCCATCTAAACTGATTGGTGCAGCCACTAGAATTTTGGAACCTGGTTTGCAGTCAAGTAGATCTAAATGTGTTCTCACTTATTCTAATGCCTCGCGACACACTCCACAGGATACCGACGTGGATGGATCCTTGTCAACCCGTTTGGAAGGTTCTTATGGTTTTGGAAGTGTTGATGCAGAGGGGGAATCGTCTTGCAAAAATTGTGGCTATTTGCTGGATAATTTGAATGGTAAATCTACCATCACTGAGTTTGCTTCACCCTTCTCGAATAATGTAAGATCTTGTTGTCAAGTATCTGAACAAATTAAGCCTGTTAATGTTGCATTTTATCATCAGTTGGAAGAAGAGTGTCGTGATGGTTACCCTGTGGCTGCAGCTCTGGTTATTGGAGATGTTCAAAGTCATTGCAAGCTCGCGTCATATAGGAGTCCTTTCTGTGCCGGGCATATTCAGCAGCATTTGGCTGGCCAGCATTGCAAGGCTCCAAGAGGTGTGCCTTTACCTCTTAGTCCTAACCAGAAGTCATATAGGCAAAGTCAGATGTTACGAGCGAGGGAAACAGTTCCTCTAAGGCCAAATGTGGTTACGTTGAGGAGTAGCCAGGCATCAACAACTGTTATGAATGGGACAAAGAATCCTGTTTCAGAAAATCAAAGCTTAGGCTGTAGTCCCAGGTCTCCGGTGCCTTCCCGGATTGAGAATGGTAGATTTGAAATGGAGAAGAGAATCCCCAATAGGATGAATGACTCGGTACCTACTGGGAGAAAGAGGAGGCCGAACAATCTCTCTCGAGATGGTGAATATTCTGGTTGCTCAAGCTATACAGTTAACAAACCGATTACAAGCTCTCACTTGGTTGACCATGAATGTGGCCAAGTAGGATTGCTGCATCGACAAGACAGAAAATTTACCAGTATCACAGGGAACAACAATGTGGTTTCCTTCACATTTAATTCATCAGTGAAGCAGAAGGTTGGAATTCATGAAGTTGGTGAGACGCTGGTTAGGAGTGGTGATGGTAGAGAGAAACCAGAAATAGGAGAATGTGTTAGAAAGACGGTGTTTGAGAAATCCCGGCCTATAAGCGGAGATGCACTTGGTGCGCTTCTGGAACAAAAGTTGAAGGAATTGAATTGCCAAGGAGAGGATACAGGCAATGCACCTAAAAAAACCACTGCTACGATACTACAAGAGCTAATAACGGCCTTGACTTCGGAGGTTCCATTTCAGCAGGATAATTTACCAACTATATCTGATAAGAGAAATGGTTGGAGTGGTCAAAGCCATTTGTCTAACGCAAGATCTTCAAACGTTTCATCACATGTAAGCCAAAAATATTCTATTATGTAGCAACTATATATATTAGGCTATTGCATCACATTATCTTGAATGTAACTTTGAATGCAGTCTTTTTGTTAGAAAACACAATTTAACTTCATGAAACCTATTAACCTGGCCTAAATTAAAATGCTTTGTTGATGTCCATCATGTCGTAATCGATCTCCATATCTATTATAGGATCTGTTTTGTTTGCTATATGTAGTCTTTACTTGTCTGAAAAATTTAGTGCTCACCCTGTGCCATGTCTTACTACCTGTCCGTTTACTTGGCTAAACTGTGACTCTATGTTAAAGGGAGTGTTTGAGAGATTGTGAGTTGAATACTATGTATGCAGACTCAGTTGGATACATTTTTTTGCTGAAACTGTTACTTTTAGAATTTTTAGCCTCTGAGTATAACCATAGAATGGTTCTGATTTGTTGAGTTGCATTCAGTTGATTTTGATGAAATATTGAAGAGTCATCTCATGATTATATTTGTTATACCTTCATTCAGGGCAACACCGTGGATGTGAACCCGTCTTCTGACCAACTTCTCGACACTGAGTACCTAAGCCCAGAATCTGTTCTTGAAACTTGCTTTTCTACTGAGAGTTTACCTTCCAGCAGTGCAGATGATGGTCTAGGTAACCTTTTGGGCTTCAAGACCATGTTTTTTATGCTTGACTTTTGAAGTCATGAGTTTGTGTTTGCGACTGCCTATCTAACCTCAACTTGTGTCTGCAGGGTCGCCTAACCCTGATGCATTGGACACAGTTGGGAATTCAAAAAAGATGGTCGTTGATATTTACAACAATGTTTCTGATATCTTATCTACTTTTGGGTTGAAAGGAAAAGGGGTCGACCAAGTAAGGGAGGTGCTTTTGAATGCTGAGCTGGTATTCCATCGGGCGCTACTTTCATGTTCAGCAGTAGGAAAAGGCTCTCCGATCAAGCATTTGCTTCTCGATGAACTGGACATGCTCGCCAGCCTTCTATGGATGAACTTCGGTTCCTCCCTCGGGGTCGAGGATGGCAAGGAGGTGAATCAACTCAAAACATTCGTTCTGCATTCTACCATCGAGTATCTGGGCTTAAGGTTTCAAGAATTTCAATCCAATGTGTCGAGGAAACTGCCTCTTCGCATGAACAACCGCATGCTGATCCTGGAGATTGTGGAAGTTGTTAGGAGGTGGGAGGAGCTGTCGAGGCTGGGCGTTGATGAGTTGATCGAGAGAGAGATGAGCCGTTCCTTGGAGGAGTGGACGCAGTGCGAGAGTGAGGCTTTTGAGAGCGGCGTTGAGATCAGCAGACATTTGGTGCAGACTTTAGTAGATGAAATTGTGATGGATCTTTGCAAATGGTAGAAAGTAGATGAAATTATGTTGTTGTGCAATTGTGAAGGACTGACTCCAACAGTTAAACCTAACTAACCATTGTACAAACAAACTGATGTGCATTAATTTTACATTGTTGAATGTATCTTTTGACTGACTCATCATTCGCAACCTTCAAATGAGAATTCTCACAAAAAAGTGAACTTTAAATTTGTAAACATCATTCTTCAACAAAAGCTTGGTTTCTATACAAACTTGAAATTACACACTCTCAATCAATGGGAATCCAAAACTAAAGAATAAAAAATGAAGATGTAAAATACCCAATTCGAATAATATAATATGGTGAATGCAAATTTCCCCCAAATCAAAACTGCCTATGCCCTAAAACAGATCTAGCAACGCCTCTATTGCTTCTCCCTCCACCACTGATGATGGCATTTCCGGCTAGCCCCTCCTTCAATTCGGCCATGCTTGCATAGCTCTTTCTAGCCATCAATCCGCCGCTCCTCTTCTCGGCGGAATTCGCCGACTTGCTCCCTCCTCCGACCTTCCCATAAACGCTCCCGCTCTTCATAAATCCAGCCGGCGGCGTCAGAGACCGCTCCGCCACAGGGGGCAGCGGAGCAGCCGGCTTCCTGTTTTCCTTCCGCAGAGTCGCCGAGAAATCAGGGACGGATTGTGCCAGAGCAGACGGCGGCTTCGGCCTCCTCGGCGGGGTGGAGAAATTCGATCTGAATTTCATCTGCTTTTTGGGCGGGGTGAGAACCGATTGGCTTTGAACATTATCCTCTGGCCGATTGATGGAGTTTTTCATCCTCAGCTTCCTCTCTCTGAGATCGGAGTACTCTTTGAACCTGGGGCCTCGCTCCATGACGAAGCTCTCGGTTGTGAGTTGCAGAAGCTGTGGGCTTCCGGAATCGGAGAACTGAGAGAGGAGGAGGGAGCGGGGGTCGAGCGCGGCGAGATGCGGTTGCCGAGATTCGATTATCTCAGCCATTGACGTGATTTGTTGAAGGTTTTCGAGAATCGAGATGAAGCTTTTTTTGATGATTTGATAAAGCCTGTTGATTTTAAAAGATTTTGTGTTCTAAATTGCAACGGTCTAATTATAAAGAAGGGTAGAAAGGGAAGCGGTGATCACAGAGTTACTCTAACGTTCTTATTGATGTGGGGCCTTTCATAATTGTAAACGGAGTTGTTTAATTAAAGTAAGTTTAATTACTTACGATTGCATTTGTGTTAATACAGATATTTATTTCCTTGTGTAGTAATACCTTGTATCAAATGGACAAATGCAATCTATTCTTTTTTATTATTATTATTAAAAATAAGTCTATTACTTTTTGAATTTTTTTTATGACTCTGCCAAAATATTCATTTATCTTAAACAAATCTTAATAGCGGATATCAAAATAATATATACACTACTTAATTATATAAACTTTTATCAATATGTTCTTTTATTAGTTTATACTCTTAATAATTTAAAACCTAAGCATGTGAAAATCATAATTCATTTGACTACCATTCTCTGATTGGATTTAATATTTATTTCTTTTATTATTAACCTCTTGCTAAGTAAAATGGTTGCTTAATGTTAAAGCTATTAGTCATCTCTAACCATTTATACCAGGATGAAACACATTTTTGATTATATGTTACATCAAAAAGTAATTTTACTTTAATTATTTACACTAAATGCAAAATTCAAAAGAATATCCTAAATTCACCTACTTTTTATCTTATAAATTCAAAAAGTATCTGTAGTACACAGTTATATTTGGTGTTGTCTCATAAAAAAAACCTAAAAATGGGTTTAGATTTGTACTAGTATAATTAGAGAAATTTATTATACCAAAAATGAGATTTGATGTATAGTTGAAGATGTATGAGCAATGCCTATAATTATGATTTTACTTTTTACCATCATCTATTTTTATGATTATCATCATTAGCACTATTTAGTTGCTTCGCCTCTTAAAACATTGTTAATTTTGTTATTTTAGTTGATCCAAAATTGGTAAGTATCTGGCCACTACTCCTTATATTTTACCATCGTGATGTTAATTTAATTTTTTTTTAAATCAAACATTATTCACACATTTTGTCCACGTTATTCATGATGATAACCCAATAATTATGCAAGTCTCATTTATAACTCACCTACACACTTATTTGACATTTATTAATATTTGTGACAAAAAGAAATAAATAAATGTTTTAAGACAAAGATACTAGTAAACTGACATCATTCAGCAAGAGTATGCAACATTAAAAATGACATTAGATATTGTGAAATGTTAGATAAATATTTAATTTGTGGGGAAAGTATCTCATCAAAGGTGAATAATGAGTTGAAAATTTATAATGGTGGATTGTGGACCATTAGTTGTTTCTTTGTAAATAAGGAGTATTGCGATTACAAGAATTATGTTCAAAAATAAAAATATGCGAGTCTTTATGAATATCGAATAGGAGTATAGGATCAAAAATGTAAATGTACAAGCGATCTAATATTTGTGTGTGTTAATTGTTATTTGATATTGTGAAAGTAAATGAATAATACTCCGTAAACTGGTAATTTTATATCCAAGCTACTTTAAAAATAATTAGTCAAAGATTGGTCGCTTAATTATACTTTATATCCCATAAGCACATATAATTTTAACTTTTCCGATATGGTATTTGTGTGTGTTAATTGTTATTTGAAATAGGGTCCAACAAAAGTTTATTGGATTCTAATTTTATGGTCAATCCTCGCATTGCGATAAAGAAAGAAGCTTTACTTCACTCTGATTTTTAAAGTTGTGTGGGTTTGGATTTGAAAATTGCCAATCAAAATAGATACATGGGGCAGCCTCTAATGATTTTGCAAGGAATGATCAATAAATTAGTTGTTTAAATTTGATCCTCCAATTTTCCATGTACATTTTTATAATTGTGCTATTAAATTTAAACTAAATGTCATGATATTATTATTCCCTAAAAACTAAAAATTTACAGTATGAATTGTTATGATTCAATCGAATTACATACTTGTTGAATGAAAGAAATGCAACATGTCATAAAAAGTTATACTACAAACTTAGATGAACTAAAAAAATCAACCCAACAATAAAAGTTAAAAATCAAGAAGATAGTAGTTAAATTGATTGGCTGCTAAAGTAAAAAAGGTGAGGGGTGTGGGATTAACATTTATCATAAAGTGCTAAAGTAAAAAGCAATTCTCCTATTGAATTCATAACTCACTTTGAATATGTTTTTATTAACACTTAAAGAAGACTAATTAGGACCAATTGTTCTAAATTGAACTTTGGTTGTGCTTGAATTTGATTAAAATATTGGAGAAAGTGATTCTTGAAGTAAAAGAGGTTAAGCTGAATTTCCATGGCACCTTATTTTCAGATCATTGATTGCCCTTTCATTTAATTTTAAATTTGGGATGCTTGACAAAAAGTATGCAGCTGGTAAAATTAGCTTATAAAAATAAGGGACTGGTTTTACGAGATTGATCATTGATGTGAGTTTAATTGCATACATTATGCATACAAATGGTGAGATCTCATCTCCTTCAAAGATTGCCGCCTTTGTCCAACTCTCTATTTCATATAAAAAATATAATTTCCCCTTGTGTTTAATTTGTGTACAAGACATTTCTATATTTGAGGAAATGGCCATCTCCCAAACTCCCACAAGTCCAAAGAAATATAAGGACTGAGATTTGAACATTGATACCATGATTTATATCTTGTCCTCTTACATTACACTTAGACAAAACATCTCCAAATCAAATCAAATCAAACTTGATGATACTAACTTGTATTTCTTCCCAAGATTGAATCTTTTCTATTCGACCACTGATCCTTCTAGTACAAGCCTCCTTGTCGCCTCGATACCTAGTTCCAACGCAGCATCTATCTATTCACCAACCATTTTAAACTTTCTAACTTAAAGAAGCCCTTAAATCCATTGTACGAGGCGGATTCAGTTAAGAAACTACCGACCTACGGGGAAATTCACGACCCCCATCTAAGTGCTCCATAGCGATCATCACCCTGTGAAACAAGAACCGTGATCATTGTGTTAATGCCCTTTACAAAAGATCGTATGGTAAAAATCTCGGACGTGACTAGAGTAATTTAGTGATTTCCAGCATAAGTGTTTCGGTAGAGTGATCAAACCAATTTCAAGCCACGCCAATCCAAAATTTAGATTAAAGATGTAGATGATCTTATCAACACAGGGAAGTTAGTAATAATCTTGAGGAAAAGCCCTGTTATTAGATAAGCAAACAATGAAGAGAAAAGAAAGTAGACAAAAGGTGAAATCAAAAAAAATATATCCTCGTACTAGACGTAACAAGAATCAGAATTCAGGTAACAAAAGTTTCCGGGTGGTGTTCTTATAAAGAATTATTTTAAGATTGGTATCACTGCAGTCCAAACATTTTGTATAAACCGTTGAGTTTGGTTATTCATGCTTAAGAGCTCAGTTTGAGGTCATTTGCAAGCACGGAACTTCTAACAACCCAACCCTAGAAAGCTATACGACCAAATGATCGCAACAATTTAGCTACTTAAGAGCTACAAAGATAGCCAAACTAGTAGTAGTAAGTTTATTCCTCTTTTATGTACTCCCTCCGTCCCATAGTAAATGTCACACTTGGGAGATGACAAGGGATTTTAGGAGATGTTATTTTGTGTGTTAAGTGGTGAGAGAAAATATAATTTTATAATTGATGTGAGAATGAACTTTTTCCAAAAGAGGAAATGTGACACCTTTTGTGGGACAAACTAAAAAGGAAAGTGTGACATCTACTATGGGACGGAGGGAGTATATATGTGTGGACTGTGGTGATAGAGTGTCAATTACTCGTGTGGCGCTCCAGTTAGCGTTGCATCTTCTTCTTCATCAAATTCTTGTTCCACACCTTTGACCTCAGGGACGTAGTGCATTAGCATGTTCTCAATGCCAGATTTCAGAGTGACGGATGAGCTAGGGCATCCGCTGCAGGCTCCTTGCATTCGCAGCTTAACTATTCCGGTGTCCAGATCAAACCCTACATACTCAATGTCACCACCGTCGTCTTGTACTGCTGGCCGGATTCGAGTTTCTAAGAGCTCTTTGATCATGGCAACAGTTTCTGAATCATCTTCCTTGATGGCTGTGTCCATGGAGGGAGCAACAGCTGAATCCAATATCAACGGCTGTCCAGAAGAATAGAAATCCATGATTGCTGCAAAGACTTGAGGTTTGAGCAAATCCCATGAGATTTTATCTGACTTTGTCACGGTCACGAAATCTGATCCAAAGAACACCCTGGTCACTCCTGCACAGTCAAGGATAAAATCGATTCCAATGAATCATTAACCCAAAACTTATACTAGTATCTGAAGATGAGATGCTAGAAACTCTAATATAGAAAATGACATGATGGTAGCTCGGATACATGATTTCACAGACAACACACAAGACATTCTCATGATATTTAGAAGAGCCAAGCTTAATATATATCACGCACATGCTCTTACAAGTTACAACCATGAACCAAATCTTCAGCGTATCATGTGTTTGCAACTAATAAATTCTAATAAACACATAACTAACAGAAACTTGTGTACGTAAATCCTTCTTTCGTGAGTAGGAAGATAATGCCTACCATCAATTCCATACAGACTCTTTGCCAGTGGCGAACTCATAGCAGAGTGTGCATTAGGAAAGTCGGCACTCCCTGTCTCCATAACTTGCTTCCCGGGATAAAACATCAGTGAGGCGGGATTAGGAGTTGACTGTGTCTGGATAAACATGCTCCTCCTCTGCTCTGTCATATCCCAAGTTTAGAACTGTTAGCAAAAACATTACCCAGCAGAAATCTGTTTCTACATCAAGTAGTTTTCATATGAAAAAACAACCACTTGCGCTCTCAGACAGTAGAAGGCCAACAGATAGTGCATACAAACCAATCTCATTATTCACACACAATTAAAGGAACAACAAATTTACGAAAACCAATTATTATCAGCGCTAAGCAAACACAAATATCTATTTAAACCCTCAAACAATAGGGATTTTCGGAAGCCTGATTTCATTGATTAATAAACATGAAACCAACCTAATTCGCCTAACAATTTATCAAAAATCCTGTCTTTCAGGCACATCAGCTATATTTAACAGGTGAACAGACCTTGAAACTGATTCCGCTGGGAGAAGCGTAATGAAGACTTCAGCATGTTCAAATCCGACAAATAACTCGAAGGAGACGAGAAGATGTTCCGGCGGAATGTGCCGGCCCCACAAGCCCCATTTCGAGGATTTAAGGGTTTCGATAGTAATCCGCCATTGCTACTGCTCAGAAGAATTGCTCGATTTATCAGTCTTCCCCAAATTTTCATTGTTAATCAAACGATTTCTGCCCCCTCTTTTCTCAGAATTTACGAGTTGTATCTGTTGGAAAGAAATCAATTAAGGAGGGAAAGATTATTAGAAATCAATTACGGCTGTGCAGGCGGGGCAGCGCGGCGATTGAGGAAGTCGAGGCGGCGAGGCAGCTGGCGGGTGAGGCGACAGGAAGCTGGTGTTCAGCACGGGTCGAGGTGCCTGAGGCGGTAGGGGAAGAAGATTCGTAAGCACAGCAGCGAGGCAGCGGTAGCGGCAGATGTGGAGGCGTCGTCGGTTTAGTGTATATCTAGAATTTTATTTTGGGCTTTTAGTATTTTAAATTATACTCCCTCATGTCACACTTGGGATACGACCCCACATTTTAGAATTTGTTATTTTATGTGTTAAGTGGGGAGAGAAAATGTAATTTTATAATTAATGTGAGATGGAATTTTTTCCAAAAAAAAAAGAAATGTGACATCTTTTATGGGACAAACTAAAAAAAGTGTGACATCTACCTTGGGACCGAGTGAGTACTACTCCATAATTTATACCCCATAGGATTTAATTTACATAGTTGCTGTAATGTCCACATTTTTAAAATTACATTTGTTAGTTAAATATATTAATTTAGGTAAAGAGGAGTGATCAATTGCTAACTATCATTTAATTGTTAACTACAATTAATTTAAGACCATAGGATTTTAGAAATCCAGTGGTCTAAAATTTGCCGCGTGTAATTTTCGCTTTTATTAATTAAATCGAAAAAGATAAAAAAAATACCAAATTATGGTTTTGGATGAAAATGTCAATATAGTATTTTGAAAATATAACATAGTGCTTTGAGAATGTCAAACACATGACATTGCTTTAAAAATGACATTCTACATATATTATATTGACATATTTTATATACTATGTTGACATTTGTTGCTGCATGAAAAAATTGAAAATTTTCGAATTTTTTTTCAAATCTTTGTAGGAAATAGAACTTGCTCTCACTTCACCCGCTTCTTGAGCATACACTTAAATACTCACATTGAGTTTTCATTGGATGTAATTAGCTCAGTTCTATGTAGACAATTCTCACAATAATTTGATATGAATGAGATGGCCTACATTTATCTGTCACCCATTAATACAATTATAAGACCATATACACATGTGTAGCAAGAGCTTTAAGTTTTCAGTTATTTGGTAAAAGATCAGTACAACAACTCCTAAAATCATTTCAAGAAAGATAAAAGAGCAA
Organism: Salvia splendens; assembly: GCF_004379255.2. Classification (NCBI taxonomy): domain Eukaryota; kingdom Viridiplantae; phylum Streptophyta; class Magnoliopsida; order Lamiales; family Lamiaceae; genus Salvia; species Salvia splendens. Next base: position 5,300,711 of record NC_056040.1, read on the forward strand.
AATGCAAAAGCTTGAGCACTAAATTTACAATTTGGCTCTCTACTACTGCTGCTGTGGGAAACTGTATATCTTATCCTTTAAACAAAATCAAGCACCAAGGCTTAGTTAACTTGCATTGATAGTGTCGGAATATGAGATGAAACGTATGAGTCCGAGAAGAGTCGGATCAGGTTCCTTTAGTCAAGGAAAGAATGGTGGAAACCATAAGCTTGCAGTCTATGGGTTTAGTTAGATACGCGTCCATGCCAACTTCAAGGCATTTGGCTTCATCAGAAGACATTGCATGAGCTGTGAGTGCAACTATTGGAATGTGCCAACCACTTCCACATTCCCATCTTCTTATTTCTTTTGTTGCTTCATACCCATCCATTTTTGGCATCTGCAAAATCTCAGAAAAATACTATGAGAATCCCTCCCTATCTTGTTACTAGTCAAGATGCAGAAATTGTTAACTTACTTGACAGTCCATCAATATCAAGTCATATGGCAATGCTTTGGCATCATTGTGTTCATTAGATTGGCTCTTGTTTTTTAGAGTATCCACTGCCTGAATCCCGTCCCCTACAACAACGATTCTTGCTCCCATTTTCTCCAGCATGATCGTTGCAACTCTCTGGAGGACGATTGTGTCTTCTGCAAGAAGGATGCAGAGGCCCTCAAGAGGCCTTTTCTGCTCATTCACGGCCTTACATGAGCTTGCAGCGCCACCTTCCTTGTCTTCATGACATGATTTAGTGGAAGACTGTTCTTTACTGAGGATAGAGACGTCATCTTCTAGGTTTACATGGATGTAATCGGCACAGGAGCTGCTCAGCGTGCTTTGAGACACAGGTCCTCTGCTGAAATACTCACTTCCTCTAATCACATTGCAGCTATCATTTTCTAGCTTTTCAGACTCATCCGAGCTAGCTGAAGGGGACTGAAGAGAATCGATTTCATGAAACTCATGATCTGCTACTGGAGTTTGTAGGTGCAAGTTTCTGTCTCTTTTGATGACTGCCTCAAAAATCTGAACTAGTTTTGCTTTGTATAAAGGTTTGTTAACCATTAACAGATGCCCTCTTTTTCGGAGTTCAGCCTTGACCACTTTGGAGGTGTCGTGATTCAAGATCCATGCGAAGCTAGCTCTATCAGAGCAGTACTCCTCTAGAAAATTGAGCTGCTGCTTCCACAGCTCAGTGCTCAAGTCGAGCAGTCCAACATCGATGATTATGATGAAAATGCTGCTTCCAAAGTTTGATTCTTGAGTTTCTGACTCTGGCTTTTGTGAGTTGTCATTTGTGAAGAAATCGTGAAGATTTAACGTGAGTTCATTCCATTCGGACGCTTCATGTGTTTGAACTCCTTTTTCGCGCAACCATTTTGTCATAATCAATCTGGTCATTCTGCCATTAAGTGCAAGCAACACCTGTATTCAGCTTCAATAATTAATAGTTTCTAAAACTTTCAAGACCAGCATACTGTCTAAAAAGGGAACTGAACACTCACAGTTAGATTGTGGTCTTTGAAGTTTAAATGGTAATGCTGCTTCGCCGTCTCAGCAGGCGTGTTGAGAAGCAGATACAGCTGCATCAGAGTTCCCGGCCCACTCTTCTTCACCACTTTGATTTCTCCATTCATCTTGTTCACCTGTCAAAAATTTCACCACCATTAAAGTCCAAGCAAGAGCTACAACATCATCAGTGCCAACTCATCAACTTGAAGTTATTTTTTCAAGAATCCATGTAACTCTCACCAAGGTTCGGACGATGCACAAACCAAGACCAGTTCCGCCATGCCTGAGAGCAGAAGAACTTTTTAAGATTCCCTAAATTAAAAACAATAACAGGATTGCTGAAAATGATAAGTAGCTTACAGCCTAGTAGTTGAGGGATCGGCTTGCTCAAAACTCTCGAAAACTGATTCCCATTTGTCAGGATCGATTCCTGATATTAGAGAATCAAGAAAGTTTAGAATGTTTCGTTGCGTTTCATATGTAAATATATGTATTCTTACCACAGCCAGTGTCATCAACTTCAAACCAAATCATCATTTTGTTGTCTTTCTTGGAGCATATCTTCCCTTGGGCTGCTTCCCGTTTTCGTTTCAACTTCTGTGCACACCATGACTCCTTTGGATGGAGGTAAGACTCTCTTTTCTTACTCTCCGTGTCTACAGTCTCACACCATCCGCGCAAAATGATGTATCCAGCTGTCACAAGCACAGATCATTCATTAATTGTTTGTTTCAATTGATCTTGTACATGTTTGATTGTATTTCCTCACTTACAGGTTGTGAACTTGATGGAATTGCTAATTAAATTTGCGAAAATTTGAAGAACTCTTCCAGAGTCTCCAAGGACTACTTTAGGCATATCATCTGCAACGGTATAAATCATTACAAGTTAAGCAAGGGCGAGGTAGTGCAGACAGATGAGAGACGGTTAAGACCATACCCGAGAGATCAAGAACAGTCTCTACGTTGTGGTTAATCCGCTGCACAGAGAACATATCTGTAAGCCCTTCAAGCTCTCTACCCAACTCAAACTCAGTTTCTTCTAGTATCAGTTTTCCTGACTCAACCTGCACAAAATTTCATATGCCAGTATGAGATCTTGGTTCAAAAATCGATACGTTGAAAGACGAGTATTTTGTTACAGTACCTTGCTGAGATCCAAAATGTTGTTAAGAAGCCTCAGCAAAGCATTGGAGCATTTTTGAATCTGTATGATCATCGCTTGCTGTTCATTGTTGAGGCAGTCGTCGCTCATGAGGATATCCAGCAAGCCGATAACTGCAGCCATAGGTGTGCGGAGCTCGTGGCTATGTCAACAAAAAAATTTGATCAAGGTATATTCTATGAATGCAATCAACAAGCATGATCTCAGCTGCTCACCTCATGTTTGCTAGAAACTGACTCTTGTAGTTGTTTGACGCCTCCGCCCTTCTCCTTGCATCGAGATGGCTTATCAACGCAGCGCGCAGCTTCATCTCCTTGGAAACGCCGTTAGTTAAAATGAAGATGCAGAACCACCCAACCAGCAAGATGCACACAGAAGCAGATATCAAAATCATTAAAGTCTTAAAAGCCTTCTCATCCACTTTCCCCATTATATATTGCCTCGGTATCATGATAACTCCAACCTGCAACCGTTTTTTCCCCCGCAAAAATCAGAAAACACTACTAAATTTCAAGAAAACAGAGTTAAAAACAGGACACAAACCATAGGAAGCCTCTTCAAGTTCAAGAAAAAGGAGTCAATGTAATAAAGATGGTTTCCAAGCCTCGCGCTCTCGATATGAACTTCTTGACTTGGAGGCAGCTTGTTCCCATACGTCCGACTCAAATACTCAGCCCCTGACCTAATCACACTCTCCTGAGAATCCACAGCCATCATAAGCTTAGGCCCGGACGACGAATTCATCAGCAGAGGTGTGTTGGTGGAGGTTGCCAGCAGCCACCCCTCCTGAGAGGTGAGATATATGTGGCCACTATGAAACTCAACCAACTCCTTCATCAACTGGCCAACGCTATACAGAGCAGTGGTAACGCCCACGACAGCGACTATGCTAGTATGGGAAGCATCCCAAACAGGCAATGCTGCTGAGAGCAAAGGAGAGTCGGTGTATTTGCTCACAGCAATATGCCATGTGGCAGTCCCATCAGGAACCTGCGAAATCCCGGCTATGTTGATCAACTCGTCCGGTGGGATTGGGGCGGCCTTTGCAGTCTTATCGCCCGTGGTGGGGTCAAGAGGCTCGCGGTACCAAATTGCAGTCATGTTTGTGTGTATGGACTGGTCATTCCAGCCTTGATGAGAGGAAAGGAGATTGACAGAATATGAGGTGGCTATTGAGTAGTTGGTGAGATCAGAGTAGATGTAGTATGTGTTGTTGCTTCTGTGGTTCCGATGGAAGGCCTGCACGAATCCGTTCCGGTAGCTAAGAGTGATGGAGTTGAGAGCTTTCTGGCTGGCGAAGAGGGCCCACGTCAACTCCTTCATCACTTGGTAAAGCTGCTGAGAATCAATCAATACATAAGATGTACACTTGCTACATAAATGGAGAAATGTTGGGATGATGATTGATTGATTCACCTCGACTTGGTCTGCTTGGGAGGCGGCGGGCTTGTTGTAGCGGCGGATGACAGACTCGGAGAGCTTGACCTGGGCGGTGGCGACTTCGACGGTGGAGTTGAGGATGTTCCACATGCGGAGGAGGGGCCGCTGGAGGAGCTCGTGGCGGAGGCCGTATGCTAAGGTTTTGAGGGATTTGGTGGTGTAGACTCTGGTGATGTGCCATGTTAGTAGAGTCAGAAGGCCAATCAGGATGGCTAGCATTATCTGCACAAACCCGAAACAAATTGTTGAAGAGATGTATGTATAGCAAATTAGTGTGAATTGATTGATACCATGATGGCGAGGCGAACGACGAAGACGCTGTAATAGGAGGAGGAGAGGCAGAGGGTGGAGCCGAACTGGGACTCCTCTTCTTCGACATCTCGCTGGAAAGTTCTGGTGCTGTCGGGAGATGCTGCGGCCATGTTCGTTTTGCAGAAGGTGAGGCCCATTTATTGGTTGATTGTTTCAATTTGTGGATGGAGATTCAGTAGAAGGGAATTGAAGGTAGAGTTGGAGGAGCATATATTTGAGATGGAAGATAATATTTTATGAGCAGTGTGGATTCCCACTTTATGAATTATCAAGCCATTTCTGGTCATGGTGTGTGTGTGTGTTTTCACTTTTTATTACCTTGGTTGACTGTTGATATGGAAGGAATATGATTGGCTTGAGAATATTGGAGTTGGAGTGAGAGTGATAGAGACAGAGGAGAGAGTGAGAGTGAGAGTGAGAGTGAGAGTGAGAGTGAGAGCTCAGTTGAAGACGGAATATATGGTTATAAGTCAAGATTATAGGATAAATTCAAATCTAGGAGCATATATAGGCAGTCTAATAATTATAAAAATGTGTTACCGGAGTATTTTATTTACTAACATTATTAGAAATATTATTCCAAACACAAAATTGGGTTTTTCGCTAAATACTTTTCCAGTGAGATAAATATACACTTAACCTTCTGCCATCATAAGCGCTTTAACACAGAGTATTGCTACCATTCATATTTTGGACTTTTGAAATAATATATTATTATTAGATTAATGAGCTCATTCCCGATTATTCCATTAATACAACGTCTCTAAACTATAATATTAATAAAATGTATTACTACTATTTATTCTCGTTAAAATCTTACGATATACACCTCTCAGCAAATCTTAGTGACATAGTGTACTAGGTAGTAGTAGTGCTTACTAAAGAATATGGATTTGAGATAAGTGTCTTTTTTTCCTTTTGTCTAGTAGTGAGCATAATTGCATATCGTAGGGTTCATTGTTCATGTAACAAGTACATGCACTCAATTTTTAGTAAGTCCAAATTAAACCACATATCATATAACTGAATTGTGATATTCAATATATATGATGTACATTAGTAAAAGTATAAGGCATGATAAAAATATCGTAACAAGTGATCTTATACTATAATAGCATGTGCAAATAGCAATCGCACTTGAAAAAAATTTTATGAGTATGTCGTTCATTTCACACTGTTCAGCACGTTGTGTAATGTAAAAACTCAGTCGCGCACATGATGACTCTATTGCCTCACTTGTCTCCACTCACTCCCTCGACGCATCTCATGTATTGCAAAAAAGTCAAATTCTAAAAAATGTTTCTATTCATTTTTACCGTTAGGATGCCTACAATTCCCACATTTATCGATTATCACTTCACATTTCTTCCCTCGATAAATATACTTCACTCCTCTCACTTCTTCCTTCTTCTCACTCTATATTCTTTGTTCTTCTTCAATTTCTTCATCACATTCTTCTTCTATTTTTTTCACAAATGCCATTACGTTTGACTGGCCATTGATAAACTCGTATTTTGCATAGTTTTAAGAATCATAATAATTGGTTTAGTAGGATTCTAGTCTCTCAATTTCATTGTTGTTATATTTCTAGTCTCACAATTCATGGGGACTAATTATTTAGGATTATAGGATTTTTAAGTAGTTGACTCTAATATATTTCGATTGTTGGTTTAATATTTAGAACCCGCCTTATTTTAATTATTCCAATGCTTTTAAATACCAATTGATTACTAATTTTATTTTGGTTTTGTGCGTGTTATGCTAGATTTGAAATAGAGTTGATGGGCAGTTGCAAGTAACATAAAAGAAATGGACAACACTTTGTGAAGTTTGTTGTATCACAAAGCATTGATGAATTCAAAATTATTGATTTCACAATTTTATATAGAATTTATTAGTCTCCCAGGTCTTCAAAATTATGTCAAAATAAAAACATTTGACATTTAATAGTACGTCATCGGGTGCACTATGTAACTAGAGACGTTCATTTTATTTCTGAAATTAAATATAAATATTTGAAAATGAAAGGGTAAAAAGTGGGCTTCTTTAACTGGTACGCAAATGGAGAAAATGGACCATTAACATAACTCCACTAGTTTAATTAGGTGATTCCAAAGCATGAGTGGAATCCAAAGATTGAGATTCTTTAATCTACACATGTCTATCCTAAACACAACCTTAACACTAATAAATGGAGTATTGGAAAGGCTATACTTTTATATAATTAAAGATTTACTTATTTAAATAGTACAAGTACCCATTTCAAAAAAGCTTCTTTATAATGTCTTCAATCCATTGGTACATGTATCCCCAATTTTTAATCATATGTTTATACTTCATGGTGTTATTTGTTATATTCGAATTAATTGAGCACCACGAATTTGCTGTATAATAGTAGAACTTAATTTACATTTTCAGTTGCGAGATGTATATAAATATAGTGGGACATCATTGTCTTTGGCCAGCTTATATTCTGAATAAGACTCAAGTTCATAATAGAATCAAAATCTGATTTGATGTTTGGATTAATAATTCGCAATTAGCACAATGTATTTAGGTACGAGTCTCACACAAAAGAAGGTCAAATCTGGTCAATCTCACACTTTTCAAGTAAATCATAAAATATGAAAATTTGGCAATTGTCTAACCTGCCTCATTTCTGAAGAAATATATGATGATGTGCTAGTTAAATTTATACACGTCACCCACCACATAGACATGTATCATTTTAACATAGTTATAATACCTTATGTGTTTAAAATCGGCAGCCAATCATCCCATATTTTGTCAAAAATGAGACGGATTAGATAATTATGAAATTTTCATCTTTCGTTATTTAATTTTCAAATTTTGAAATGTATGGAACGGACCAAAATTTAACCTCTTTCATGTTTCGTTTGGCAATTTATCATAAAGAATATGAACATCTTTCAAATAACTTATTGTCTCCATATCGTTCATCTCATATTGATTTTCAAATGTTCGAAAAGGGCCCTGAGATTGGGTTTAGATTTGAGACACTGTTAAATTCTCTAAATTCTATCCCACATCGACTTGGTGAAGATCTCATCTAATCTATATAAGTGTGGATAACCCTCCCCCTTATGAGGCCTTTTAAGGGGTGAGTGGCTCATTTCTAATATGGTATCAGAGCAGGCCCAAGTCGATGATCTTATCTACCTCACGAGTGGAAGACCGATGTCCTTTCCGGCCCACATCGATGATAGTTTCTCTTGCATTGCCTACCCACGTGATGGAAGACCGATGTCCTTTCCGGCCCACACGTGAGGGGGCGTGTTAAATTCTCTAAATTCTATCTCACATCGACTTGGTGAAGATCTCATCTAATCTATATAAGTGTGGATAACCCTTCCCCTTATGAGGCCTTTTAAGGGGTGAGTGGCACATTTCTAATAGACACGCCTAAAGCAACCTTTTATAGTAGTTTATAGAATAAAATTAAGTGCTAATTAAATTAAATTTAATTGGACGACACAAAAAAAACAAACTGGATTTCAACCCTGGAACAAGTAGTGTTATTATATAATTAAAAGAGTACAAACGTTGCTGATATCACAATTCTAATCTCTTCACTTAGTCTCCCACTAATTGCTAAGACGGCTATAGTTAATCAAACAGTTTAAAAGATGAGTTAATTAATTAAGGTGTGGTTTACTTTTTCTCGTCCTCTCAACATATTTGTCGTAAAATCATGCATGGTCTAATTAGAACCCACTCAATTTTTATTGATTTATTTATTAAATCCCATATTCTTATTATAGTAATACTACTAATATTCTTGCACGGGACATTATAAATTTAAAAGCCATTATTATCTTTCAATAAAATGTGATAAAGATACGTTATAAATGTACAATGCTCACACAACATCCTTAATTCTTTAGTAACACTATAACATAGTTGTTAGGTGACTCAAATCCTCCTTAGTCTATTGGTTAGAGATGAAGAGTTTTTTCGTTTGAGTCAGGGGCGGACGCAGAAATAAATAACGATAAGGATTGTGATTTTTAAATTTTATTTTAAAGTATTTTTTAGAGTTTCAAATTATTTATAAGGGCTTTTAAATTATAATTTGCCTTAAATTTAGATAAATTATAAAATTTTAAAAAGAAAAATACTTAAAATATAATTTTATTGAGGGCTTTAGCCCCACCCATTTTATACATGGGTCCGCCCCTGGTTTGAGTTGCGATTCGTCATAATTGGTTACAGATGAAGAGTCTTTTCATTTGAGTTGTGATTCATCGTCAACAATTGACATTGTCATCCATCATATCATCCAAAACGAAACTAAAAACTTCTCACTACGTCCTTAAAAATTTGTCACTTATTTCCATTCTTGTCCGTCCCTAAAATTTTGTCACCTCTTACTTTTATTATTTTTGGTAATGGACCTCTCATTCCACTAAATCATTCTCACTCACATTTTATTATAAAACTAGTATATAAAAGTAGGATATACTTGCCATTAACATTTTCAACCCAATTTTTATTATATTTTTTAAAATCCGTGCCAAATCAAATGGTGACAAATTATAAGGGACGGAGAGTGTACTATAGTATATAATGGACAATTGACCATGGATTTGTCTAACGTCGTTAGTGGTCTCTTTAGGTGTCGAGAAGTCAAAAGATATGTAGGGCGATAAGCATTTCGATATGTAGGGCGATAAGCATTTCAAATTAAATATGTAAGTTAGATTGATACAAATTACTATATAAAACTATAAAGTTGGAAACAATGACAAACCATTATAGTATAGAGCAACGATATCTCTGTGATAACTATCAATCCCTTTGATAGTTGATTATGAGCAAATTGCCAATAAGCTGATTATGAAAAAATAACTCGACTGATATAAAATGAGTGTGAAATCAAAACAACGTTTTCGATTTTGCCTCTCAAACACAACCATAGATAGTACTAGTAGGAGTACTAAAAAGAGTTTTGAGTAATTAAATGTTTTGATCTTGATGTATGTATTATACATGTAGAAATTAGAATCGTGATATCTTTCGATTTACTCAGTTAATTAGTAAAAAAGAAATTGATCCCTTTGTTGGAAACGATGCCATCATCACATTGATACATTTAAAGACAAAATACCAAATATATCACGAAAGATAGATGTTAAATTTTGGTTCGTTTCACACTTTTTAAAATATGAAAAATAAATCATAAAAAATTGTTTTTTTCTCAAATCTCAATTATATCATCCTTCCATTTTACGGCGAATCACGCATTGATGTGAGTAGGTCGGTTTAAAACACGTGGAAGTTAAACAACATTGGGATAAACGTACCTAAGTTCGAAACGAGGTTTTGTCTAAATGTTTAAATAGTTGCCTCATTAGTACGTAATTTGCCGAAAAAGAGAAGGATCATGGGATTATTAAGAAATTTTTTGTGATTTATTTTTCATATTTATAAAAGTACTATAGGACAGACCATTAATCGTGTTTTGTAATTTATTTAGCAATTTATCCTATATTTAATGTACGGTTATATCATATATTTTGTACCCATATGCATACATGGGCGAGTTTACTAAAAATAATTCTCTTTGTCCCATTAGAAATGAAACATTTGTTTTTCGACATGGGATTTTATGCAGTGTTGTTTTGTGAGTTAATGAGGAGAGAATAAAGTAGAGATAGCGTTGTTTCCATTTTAAAAAATATTTTATTTTTAATGGGACATTCAACGTTTCATTTTTAATAGGAGATATGGAGTACTGCTCTTTAGTCTTTACCCCACGTTTGCTTTTATTTTTTTCAAACGATATTAAGAACCCAAAATTGTGTAGTTATACTCTTTAGTCACGTTAGCTATTTTAGCCATGAGATGTCTTATGAAGACTGAGCATATTTAAATAATCAGCAACGGACATGGAATCTATTTCGGACATTTATACGCTACCATCCTACGCAAAGATATACTATTAGCATAACTTTTAATATGCACATGTTTTAAAAAAATATGCTAATATGATTATGATACAAGGAATTGTTAAAAGAAGTGTTGACAAAAGCATTCGTGTCGCTCTTTCCCGCTTCTTTACTTTGCGTTTTCTGACCCTCGTAGTTGGAATCTTTTGGCTGAAATCTATTAAAAAACACTTGGCTCTCTAATATATGAATCATGAATAGGGGTCGGAATTCGCATGGATACCCGACTCGAAAAAACCGTGTACCCAAATCAAAAAATTATCTAAATGCACACTCAATACCTGATCCGATATGTTTTTCGGATACCCAAATATCTGCCACGGGTATCCAAATCCGATGATTGGGTACTCAAATACCCGACTCTTTACATATATTAATAATTAATAAAAAAATTAAAAATGAAAAATATATTAAATATTTTAAAGCTAAAATTCTGTTTATTCATTGAGAATATTTTATTTTTGTTTTATATGCTAATTATGTCTTTTTATGAACTTAAAAATGACAATTGTATTGCCGAGGGAAGCTAATGACTAACCGAGAGGCAACGACAGAGAGTATCTATAGGCGGCAACGTAATAGATACAAAGACTTGAAGAAGAAAGAGATGGAATGAGAGTAGAGTCACTTCAATGGAGAGTCGGATAATTGACTTATTTATAAAGGTTAGAGAAAAATAACAGAATTATAACTTAAGTAAATAATTTATCCCATACCCAACAACCCTAAATGACTAAACCTAATTAAAAATTACACTAAACAATACATTGGGTATTCGGGTAATACCGATTTATCTTAAATTTCACTACCCGATCCCATACTCAATCCCATTTTATTGGATATCGGGTATCCAATACCCGCCGAATATCGGGTCAGGAATGGATAAACCCAATACCCACCCAATATCCGTAGTCCCACCCCTAATCATGAAGTATAATCTATCATCAACCGATTTTTAGTATCAACTTAATTAATGTACTATAGTAATTTTCCTAATGTTTTGACATTGGATAAGGTTCCTCACACCTAGCTCGTTATTGTTTTGTTGTAAAATTTAATGCGTTGTGAAAAGCCCATTTATCCTCGTAGTGCATCTCCCATTTGGATTCATCAAAAACATGAGTGGAACAATATTTTCCACAAACTGGATGAATTCATGTGTGGATATCAAATCATATGTGAGTTTAAACTGAAAATAGCATTCGCCGATTTAAACCAAATTTGATCCACGAATTTCTAATTACTAAAGAATTGCACATTTGCACGATGGGTCAATAATAGCAAGAGCGAAACTAGCATCAAAGTCTATTTCATGGACCAAAAGTATATTAATAAATTACTTCTGTCATAAAGAGTGAATTAAATGCAAATATCCCTTTTTTATACTACTAGAATCTTCATATATAGCAAGAGCATGAGCAGCTTTGAATGCATACTGAAACATTGTGTTGTTTAAAAATGGGTGTGGTTAAGGCTGTTTTGTGCACTGGGTTTTTTCTTCTCATGGCTTTTTGCAGTGGTGATGGAGGCAATGTCGATGTCCACGCAGCATGACGTCTCCTTCATCAAGGCCACACTTATCTTCATCAAGATGTCAGGTTAAAATCTCCTCGTCTATGATAATTATATTATTTGATTTGTTATAAATAAGTTGAATGAGAACACGACAGGGCGGAAGAAGAATTCGAGAATGGACACGCGAGCATTCTGTCTCATAAAAATAGAGAATTTGGGAACGACATATGTTTTAATATCAAATTGGTAAAATATGAGAGGGGGCATAACAAAAATGTGGAGTACTGATACGAGTGCCACCCACGACAGCGACATCAATCCATCCGACGTAGAGGAACCGGCGACTGACTCTGAAACAATCCCTCCGCAACGACAGAAGGGAAAGGTAGCAACGACTCCAAGAACGTTGAGGCCGAGGGATCGAATCAAGCCACCGCAGAGGTTCGTGAAGTAAGCCGCTGAGCAGCGACGAGTAGTTGGTCATTTTTTCTTATTTTACGTTTTGCTGTTTTTATTTTTGAACTATTATTATTATTTTTTATTGTAATTGAGTCGGGCAAATTATAAGCCCCGTTCGAGTTTTCTTAGTTGGTTCTTTCCCGAACGTCTAGGTTAGGTCGAACCAACCCTAGGGTTTAGTATAAATAGAGCCACAATGTCATTAATCGAATGATCTATGAAAATACAACTTTGGCTCAATTAATTGCCCAACAAGAAACCCTCCTATTTGCTGCCGACGGGACTACTTCTCGCGCCCAGCACAACATCGCCGACGTCTTCGCCGACCCATTCTTCGTGGGCGTTCGACGGCTTCGGCTACCGTTTCTTGATTGCGAGGATTTCAATCGTTAAGGCGAGATAAACCTTAACAAGGAGTGCCATTTTTCGACGACTCCTTTTTTTGGTTAGTTTATGTTATGATAGGAATTTGGGCATATTATATAGGTATGGTGAATAACCCCAAATTTCTGGATCAAGTTCAACTGGTCGCATTTTGATAAGGAAGATCATCTCGTAGTGGTAAATTTCTTATCAAAACAAATTACTTAGTACTACTTTTTTTACTAGCTAGAACAAGTCTCTGATTTATGATCTAATTAGATTAAAATGTGGGTTTAACAGTCAGATCCTTGTATGCAACAATTGATCTTCTTAATGCAGTAAGTCCCATTTTCTTAAAATCTAATTTGATTTGTTCAAAATATTTTAGTTTGTCTAGTAGTATTGCCATACCCATTTGCCCGTCTTATTTATTTATCCTATCCCAACTCCCAAGAATATATTTTATACAAAAAAATAAATTTTCATTCCAGAATTTCAATTATCTCTCAGGTAATTTATCCTTTTAATTTTCAAACTAGTAGTACTAACTCTAACACAAAGAAGTTGTTTTTTTCAGGAGTTCAGACATGTGTATAATATGGAAGGAGGATATGTAGTGTGGGTTGAAAATGGATGTGCAGTCTAGATTCAAGTACTTCACAATTTTCTTTAAGACTTAAAGTATCAATGACCAAAGCTTATCGGTTGTAAGTTGTAAGTTGTAACTAACGATAAAGAAAAATTAGATCAGATAGCAAAATTTGGTTATAATATTCTTACAGTAATTATGAATTACAGTATATTGGAAACTGTGTTAAAAACACATTAATATTACTAAATTTTATTCTAAATGGGCAAATTTATTTAAGGGGCGTATAACAATAATACAGACTAAAATTGTAAATACTATTATCTCTTCCCCAACTAAAATGACATATTTTATTTTTAATAACTTTCTTTTCAATTAATACATTCAACTATTTTTCTTCTCTCTAATTAAATATTTAACTCTCTTTCTCTCTTTATCTAATAATCAACCGTCCCAAGAAAGATGACCCCTTCATTAGGCGATACGGAAATTTATATGGAACTTTATTTTGTGGGGGAAGTGGATAATAAAGTAAGAGAGATGAAATAAAATAGAGATCAAGGTGTTTCCATTTTTAGCAATGGATATTTTTGTTGGGACAAACTAAAAAAGAAAGTGAGTCATCTTGGATCGGATATAGGGAGTACTTATCTAAAATCACATGCCGACTAAGAAATGTGTTTAGTTAGTCGGGACCAGAGTAAAAATGTACATATTCTCTTTTCGAAGGTATTTTTATTTCTCATCTCGATAAGCCCATGTTTTGTAAACTATGGGCGTAAAGCCCATAAAAGGAGTATTTTATTGGGCCAACCCGACCATATTTAATTAATTTTCGCCTATTCCATCTGTAAAATTATGTCGTCGCGTTATAGGCTCTCACAAATCAATAAATTATAAGGTCACTTTTTAGAATAAACATAAATTAATAATTTCAGTTAATAATTAAATACTGTTTCAATATTTAACACTTTACTGATTATTTAAAATAGAAAATACTTAATACTTTTATTTTACAAAAATTAAATATAAAATTAATAATAAATTATGGTTATTTCGAATTACTTATATTTATTGCCAATGAAAATGAGTTTGAAGCACATTAAGAAGGAGGCCAATACCGTTGCCAATTGGTCGACGGAGATATCGCAATAATTGCATATCTTCTCCCCAACTATTTCATCATCATGTTATTGCCGGAGTATTAATCTACTCTATTATCTACGTTTTTAAAAAATTATAACTTTTAATATAACATAATTTTTAATTCACAATTGCTAACATGATAGATAGAAACTGTGAATGAAATACTTATTACTCCTTGGAAATGAGTGTCACTCCATTAGGGAGAAATTATTTCTAAAATAGAAAGTTTCTAATTTTAAGAGAATTATCAAAATGAAAATAATTTTTATTTTTAAAATATAGAGGTAGTATAATATAGTACTCCAATATTTAAATTGTTAGAGTCTCTCTTTTCTGTAAAAAAAATAATTAAAGACTAAAGTATTTACACTAACATTGATTATTTGTGGGTTAATTACACTATACATACAAATTTTTTTACCTATGTTTTAAATTAGTATAAAATATTTTAAGTTTACATATATTATACAAAAAGTTTAATTAGTGTTTCAGTTTGATACGTTTAAAAACTTAACACGTTACTCTTCTTATTTTAAACCATTATTATACCCTGCAATATGAAAACATCAATTAATAGATATTATTTGATGTTTTTACTTATAGTTGCTGTCAAAACCTAAATTGCCTTGATGAAAAATGATTGCAACCTTGTGCTTCCATATCGTGCTATACTGATTTAGTTGTTCATTATTCTTCTTCTAATTTTCCTAATTTCCTTCTTTGTTATTTATTTTATTTAAATTTGACTATTGTGGATGAATCAGCCATAACATTAAAATACATCATTAAGTCAATTCATCCAGTGGCATTGCGTCAATTATTTATTTTATTGTTAGGTAACTTATTGTCATAACCAATTTAATTATTTAGAAGCAACAAATAATTATTTTACTGTTTATATAGTAAATTCGATTACTTGCTTGGTTGAATAAATAATTTTCCCGTATCTAAACCTATCTGCTAGTATTATTTAGACGTACTTAATAAATAATTGTAAAGTTGAAAAAACAAACATTTATTTCTTGTTTAAAACATGAATCAAAAGAAATAGCAGTAATATAATAATTGATTCAAAAGGAAAACTAACGGTGTTAAGTTTTTTAAATATAAGGTATTAAATTGAAATACTAATTAAACTTTTTATACCATATAGGTAAATTTAAAACATTCTGTACTAATTTAAAACATAGGTGCAAGTTTTTGTATGTATGATGTAATTACCCTATTATTTGTTCATACAAGTAACTTCTTTACGATATTTAATTTGCAACAGAAAGGTAATTTAACTAGTCAACTATAAATAGCTTTAGAGGGGAGTGCTATATTGTTAACTCAATACTTGATTGCTAAGGGTGTCCAATATAGGGGCGGCGCGCCGGCCGCCCCCATCCCGCCTCCGCCCTGCCTTGCTATAGTGGAGGGACCGACCGCCCCGAGGCGGACGCCCTCCGGCTAGTTTTGTTTTTTTTTTGCTTTTAAATTCAATTTAATTTTCCTATAAATACACCTCATTCCTTTCATTATTTGCACACCATTACAACTCTTCACTCATACTTTCTCTCACTAAAATTTCTTCACTTATAGCTGTTTTTTTCTAATTACGTATAGTCCGATAATTTTAATTATAATTGAATTAAAATAAATGAAAAAAAATTGGGGCTATTGGAAGTGTCCACCTACAGGGGCAGACAACTTTTTTTGTGGGCGCGGACAAATAAACTGGGGTTGTGGACAAAAAATGGGGCGGGGCTATTGGAAGTGCTCGCCTTCTAGTGGACACTCTAACTACAACTAAATAATAGCCATTAGATATTCAAATTAAGGGCCTAGATCATTAGCCCCGGAATGTCAATACGATCAACAAAAAACGTCAATAAGGGTACTAAAGTCAATTTACAACAGATTAGTTTTAACTAACTTTTGAAAAATATTTCATAACTTTAAAACGCATATAACTTTCTCGATCTAAATTAAAGATAATTTCATAAGTATTCTACCGAGATCTCACTTGCATATGTTCCGATGTCAAAATTTGAAAAAAAATTAGAAAATTTTCAATTTTTTCGTACAACAACAAATGTAACATGATATATAAAATATGCCAATATAATACATGTAGAATGTAAATATAAGCAATGTGTTAACATTCTCAAAGCATTGTGTTGACATTTCACAGCATTGTATTGATATTTTTGAAACACTAGATTGACATTTTCATCCAAACCTCTAAATTGGTACTTTTTTTATATTTTTTGATTTAATTAATAAAAATAAATATTACACGTGGCAAATTATAGACTACAGGTTTTCTAAAATCTCATGATCTTAAATTAGTTGTAGTTAGCAATTAAATGATAAGTTAGCGATTGATCAATCACCTAGCTTTAGATATTTATTTTTGTTGAGCAAAATTATGTAACACTCTTTATGTCCCTCCGATGAACATTTGTTTGCGATAGATATTTTATTAAATTTTAGATAAAAGTAAATTGATAGGGCAAAGTGAGGCTTCATTTTTAGATAGAATCACATAATCATGATGTGTTCTGATTAGAAAAATTGGAAAAAAGCTAAAAATATGTGAAGAAGTAGATTTTTGATATGATTGGTCGGCTGAAATCCCGTCCAGGTGCATCTCGTGAATTGGTAGGATTCATCTCAAAACAAAAGCCATCAATTCCACGTGAGAAAAATGGATTCCGATTCCGATGACCTCGCTCCCACTCCCACTTTGAGGATCTAATCGCAATTAGAAGTGAGATATGACTGAAAGTGCAGAAGTAATCTCTGCTCCACTCCGTAAGTCAGCTCATCTAATTTTGATTGCATATGGATTATTAACCGTAATTCCTAATTGAACTGATTATGTGCAGTTGGGGAGACATCATCCGCCGCCGATGGCGAGAATTCGCCGGTGGAGCAGGTTGCCTTGACCGTGCCACCCACCGACGACCCATCCCTCCCCGTGGTCACATTCCGGATGTGGATTCTCGGCGCGGCCGCCTGCGTCCTCCTCTCCTTCCTCAACCAGTTCTTCTGGTACCGCCGCGAGCCCCTCTCCATCTCCTCCATCTCCGCCCAGATCGCCGTCGTGCCCCTCGGCCACCTCCTCGCCGCCGCCCTCACGCGCCGCGTCTTCTTCCCCGGGCGGCGCTGGGAGTTCAGCCTCAACCCGGGCCGCTTCAACGTCAAGGAGCACGTCCTCATCACCATCTTCGCCAACTCCGGCGCTGCCAACCCTTACTCCATCCACATCGTCAGCGCTGTCAAGCTATTTTATGGCCGGAAGATGACTTTCTGGGTCTCGCTCGGGGTCGTTCTCACCACGCAGATTCTCGGATTTGGCTGGGCCGGCCTCCTCCGCCGCTACCTGGTTGAGCCTGCTGCCATGTGGTGGCCGCAGAATCTCGTTCAGGTATCCCTCTTCAGGTGCGTTGACTTACTCATTCATAGATTAGTATATACTTCTACTACTTTTCAAGAAAAAAGTGTTCTTGGAGACACGGTTTGATTGCTGTGTTACTAATGTCTAAAAGATGGGATAAAATGTTTGGTAATTTGTTTGCTTTCGTTTAATACTCAGTCAACTTCAGCATTTATAACTCTTAGAACTTGTTTTCTGTTACTGCAAGACCCCAACATGTTTCAAAATGCTTAGTGAAAGTTTGTTGTGCAATTTCAGCTGTTTTGCCTCAGTTTCTGTTATTACAGAAGAAAGAACGTCGTCAAAACATTCCCTCTTTTGCTCGTTGAATTCACAGCTGTTACAGTAATCCAACTTGATAAAATTGCAGTTAGGAACAGAAAAATTCCCAAGAAAACTAGTGTCTTTTAAGTTACTTTGACTGAAAGTAAGATCTGCATATTCTTTAGGCCAAAATGAGCTGATTTTCGTGTGTTTTTCCTCATGTGGACTAATGAGGATGCATAGTTCGAATATCTTACCTTGCCTTTGAGAATGCAATTTCATCAATAAGACAATTTCTAGTCTCAGAGAACTCTTATGGATCTATTAAGATATGGGTATGAGGATCGATTCATAGTTGAGTATAAACTAATACATACATCTACTACTTTTCAAGCAAAAAGTGTTCTTAGATAGACGGTTTGATTGCTGTCTTACTAATGTGGATAAAATGCTTGGCAATTTGTTCGCTTATGTTTCATACTCAGTCAACTTCAGCATTAGTATCTCTTAGCATTTATAACTCTTGGCACTAGTGAAAGTTGTGCAATTTTAGCTGAAGATTAGGTTTTGCCTCAGTTTCTATGATTACAGAAGAAAGAATGTCGTCAAAACATGCCCTTTTTTGCTTTTGAATTCATAGTTGTAACAATAATCCAACTTGATAAAATTGCAGTTAGGACATAGCCATGAACAGAAAAATTCCAAGTATAGTACTTTGACTGAAAGTAAGAGCTGCAAAATCTTTAGACCGCACGGAGCTGATTTTTATGTGTTTTTCCTGATATGGACTAATGAGGAAGCATAGTTCGAGTATCTTGACTTGCCTACTAAAATGCAATTTTCATCAATCAGACTAATTTTAGTCTTAGAGAACTCTTATGGACCTATTAAGATACCTTCTGTTTTAAATTTGTTAAATGAACATAGTGTGTGCTATAACAAGTATGTAATCATCAGACTTTTAAATTGCAGGGCACTTCATGAGAAAGAAGTCAGAGCAAAGGGAGGAATGACACGGAATCAGTTCTTCCTGATCGCCTTCATTTGCAGCTTTGCTTATTATGTGTTTCCAGGATATCTTTTCCCGAAGCTGACTTCAATCTCCTGGCTTTGCTGGATATTTTCTTCATCCATCATCATTCAACAGCTTGGTTCTGGGCTCCATGGTCTAGGATTAGGGGCTATCGGCCTTGATTGGGCAAGCATATCCTCGTATCTTGGCAGCCCACTAGCTAGCCCGTGGTTTGCTACTGCTAACATTGCCGTTGGATATATTTTCTGCGTGTACATAGTTACGCCTATTATGTACGGGCTCAATGTCTTCAAAGCCAGGACCTTTCCAATTTTCTCTGATGACCTCTTCACATCAGAGGGGCAGGTTTATAACATATCTGCCATAATAGATTCAAACTTCCATGTTGACTTAGACGCATATGAGCGTGAGGGTCATCTCTATCTCACTACATTCTTCGCCACGACCTATGGTTTTAGCTTTGCCTGTCTCACTGCAACCATTGTTCATGTCCTCCTTTTCCATGGCAAGTAAGGTGTACTATAATTGACTCGAATTGCATTCATTCTTTGAGTTACTTATATTATACTTGTGTTGCCAAGAAAGATGGACTATATTTGTATTGATGAGGATTCTGTACTAAAACTAAGCTAAGAACACCATTCTATGTTAGAAACTTCACTAATTTGGCAGAAAACATCTAAACTTGTTGAATTTTTTCTAGAACTTATTTCTTTAAGTATCAAGTTCTGCTCTAAGTTTATATTTTCCTGTCACTGATGCGAACTAGAGAACTAGTTATCAATGGATCGTGGCTGAGGTAAAATAAAATATGAAACCATTTGGTTTGCTTTTTACATCACGTTGCAAATAGACAAACTGAACATGTACCTGTTAGATTAGTTGGCCCATGAAAAGTTGTAGCTGTTGGTCTTTAGAACTGCTACTTTGTTGATTTCTGAAACTGTCCGCTTTTGTGTGCTTAGAGATCTGTGGGTGCTGAGCAAGTCCGCATTCAAGGAGAAGACGATGGATGTACACACCAAGCTCATGCAAAGCTACAAGAAAGTTCCCGAATGGTGGTTCTTATGTATTCTTTTCATAAACATTGCCGTCACCTTACTTCTCTGTCAATTAAACATCGATCAACTTCAGTTGCCGTGGTGGGGCGTCTTATTTGCGTGTGCTCTCGCCTTCTTCTTCACCCTTCCTGTTGGAGTCATTGCTGCCACAACAAACCAAGTGAGACTCTCTAACTGATTCTAACTTTGTTTGCACTATTATTTGCCAATACCAAATGCATCCTCTTATGTGTTGGTTTTTTTATGTCCTTTAATCTATACGTTGTTATCATTAGTTGCAGTTTTGGTGTGAGTAGTTTACTTGTTCCAGATTAGAAAAAAACTGTGCAGTTACTCTGCATTCTGCAAGCTTCAGAGACATGTTAATCGATAAACTTGTTGTGATCAGATACCAGGATTGAACGTGATCACAGAATACATCATCGGATTTCTGTATCCCGGTTATCCAGTGGCCAACATGTGCTTCAAGGTGTATGGCTACATCAGCATGAAACAAGCGTTGGTGTTTCTTCAAGACCTCAAACTCGGACATTACATGAAAATACCACCTCAAACGATGTTCATGGCTCAGGTTACTTCATTTTCTTCCAAACTTCTGCAACGTTTATCATAATAATCTTGCTCATTCTTGATGTTGGTTGATCAGGTAGTTGGCACTCTGATATCATCTGTGGTGCATCTAGGAACAGCATGGTGGCTCATGGACACCATCCCCAACATCTGTGACCGGTCAGTACTTCCTTCTAGCAGCCCATGGACATGCCCGAGCGACCATGTATTCTATGATGCCTCTGTCGTGTGGGGGTTGATTGGACCACAGAGAATATTTGGAAACCTTGGCTTCTACTCTGCCATCAACTGGGCTTTCCTTGTCGGGGCTGTGGCTCCAGGTGTAGTGTGGGTGGCCATCAAGGCCTTCCCCGGGCAGCAGTGGCTTAAGCATGTGTCAGTTCCTGTGATGCTGGTGTCGGTTATTAATATGCCTCCGGCAACTGCTGTGAACTACAACAGCTGGATCATCATAGGGTTCCTGTCGGGCTATGTTGCATACCGATACTACCGAGAGTGGTGGAGTCGACTCAACTACTTGCTGTCCGGAGCGCTAGATGCAGGATTGGCCTTTATGGGAGTGTTTCTGTATCTGTGTTTGGGGATGGGGCATGTTAGCCTCGAGTGGTGGGGAAGTGTTACTGATGGATGCCCTCTGGCTTCTTGCCCTACTGCTAAAGGCATTGTTGTTGAGGGATGCCCAATCTTTTGAACTGATTTTCCCCCTTCATTCCACTTTTCAATATATTATGTTGTATTTTAGTAGTGATTGATAGAATTATCTTCACTTTTGTATGTTTGTTAGTATTAAGTTATTTCATCTTTCATGTTAGTAAGTGTTTTGAATATGACTGTCAAGTAAGTTTCACTTTCATTTGTGCATAAAAAAAAGTTAGGACTTAACCAAAAAAGACAGCTAGAAATTGTTGTGTAGTTACCTAATTTTACTATTTTGATTCGTCCGTGATTTAAAATCACATTTACTTTTTATCCCATTTTTAAGAGATGGGTCTCATACTCTACAGAATTATTATACTCACATTTCATTTTAGAAGCAATACATAAAAGTTGGACTCACATTTCAGTAATTACTTCCATCAACTTTTCTTCACAAAATTATCTTAAAATTGGCGTTGAGTCTAAATGAAATTATAAATGGCAGTTGAACTCACATTCCACTGAATACTTCGATCACTTTTCTTCATAAAGTCAATCAACTTTTTAAAATTGGTATTGAGTCAAAACGAGACTATAAATGGCGGACGAAGTAACAATATAGTAGCCATGAATTAAATTATTGTGAACAAAGGTTTGTATAAATTGAAATTTAATTATTTTGGGGGTGTAAAATAGCAACATCTAACAACTGGAGGGGCGAAATTAGTTATCTGATCTACAGTTCAATTTCACTGAACAAAGGGAACGACGTCGCTTGACGTGGCAACGCCATTGATGGAGCCTCATCAGCCACAGTCAACGCCGAAGCCCTCGTCTTTGCGGTGGCAAATCCTACGCCGCGCTCTTCTTCGCCGTCCATCCAATTCCGGTAAGCTTATCTATGCATGTATGAATTTGAATCACTCCTACGCGCCAAAGTCATTTCTTGTAAAGTTGGAAAATTCTGGATTTTTTGTCAACAAACAAAGAATTTGCAGGTGATTCCAGTGACAATATCAGTTTAGAAAAAGTATCGCGACGAACGAGAAGTGGATTCAATCTGATACCGTGCCATGTGGTGAATGACGGCGGCGAAGATCCAGATTCTTTGTCTAAGAGAGATGTTTGTTACCGCTACACATTGCCGCTGCCTAATGCTCCTGAGATTTTTCTACGGTGAGTTAGGGATGCCAATATTCCGGTAGTTGTCCAGTTGTTAGCTCAATTGGTTGTAGGCTAGTGGCTTAAGGCTGGTATTGTTGAAATGCTGCTTGAATTATGCTTTGTTGCGGTTGTGTAACTAGTGACAACATGTGTATGCAGTCAGAGATGGGAAGATCGTGTTGATCTCAATGACTTTGAAGTCTGTAATCGATACAACATAGATAATACGGGACTTGTCTGTAAGTAGCATGTTATTATATATTCCTATTTATGATGACTAAGACTGTTTCGGCATAATTTGACCTCCTGAGCAATCAATGTCTTCTGAAAACTATATGAGTTTGATTTCTTCTAATTTAAGCTAAAATAAGTATTTTGTTTGCTGCCAGTTAAATTTCCTCGGAATTTTATCATGTCAAGTCAATCAGTGATATTGAACTTGATCAGTATTCTTTAAAGTGCCCTTGTGAAGTTAGCTTTAGAAATATCTCAACTGGTGTACTGTTTTTTGACCCCGTCGACATCAGATTTTTGAAGGATGTTAGATGAAGTTATTTAGGATGTGAAGTTAGATGGGAGTTTATTCTGATTTTGCTCGAACTCAAATTAGTTTCAACCCAAACCCTCTTGGTCCTCTGCAAGTAGTCATATTTGTAATGTAGAGGAAGGACTCCATAGGAAGGGAATGTGGGGCAGTGGGGGCATCAAAATTTACTGGAAATCCATTTCAGTCAGTTTGTGTTTAGTTGTACTTGGAAGTAGGTAAGAGCACCATCCCCATAAGAAGTCGGCAACCCAGTTCAGGAATTTGAGCATTTCAGCTCAATACCTTCTAGTGGACTGTATAAAATTAGAGCATGGTTTTCCTTTGAGTTACTAAAAGAGTGATTAATTCTACTTTCTGATAGATACCATCTGGCAGAGACTCAAATTTTCACAGTATTACTGGTCTGAACAATTAAGACTTGATAGAGGAGTGGGAACTAGATAAGAACAGATGTGTGGGCCTTGACCTCTCTTTTACACTCTGTAGTATGATTATTGATTGCAATGGTTTTGAAACAAAATGTCCTTTGATAACTCTGATTTTTCAGCTGTTTCCCAGGAATGTCAATTTCTCATAACTATCTACTTATTAGATGCCCCAAAGGACTTCTTTATATGTGGGGAGGCTGTATGCTACTTAGCATAGTGCAAAATCTACAATAGATAATCTTGTGTCATTTTAGAAGTATTATGGCGGAATAATTAGCACATTTAAATGATTAACAAAAGAAATTCTAACCAACACTTTGTTCTATAATTTGGAAACACATAAAATTGGTCTCTAATGTTAGTAATACACAAATTAAGTTGTACTCTTGGTGCAAAGTGGTACATAAGGTCAACTAGCCTTTCAGAAATTGGAAATACTTCTACATGTTTGTGTCTGGACATTTTTCAATACAGTGCTAACAATGTTACATAACCCTGGAAGATTGGTAGACAATTATCATAAAAATCTTTGAATTTGCAGATGCATTTTCTCTTCGCATGACAAATCAAAATTTGTCAAATGTTTTTCGAGAAGCCCTCAATGCATCTTAAAATATTAAAAATATGAAAAAGAAATCATAGTATTAGATCGGGTATCATTACCGATGAAAAAGTTGATTGATCACGAAAATTGATCAGTTTCATTGGCTTGGCTTCAAACATTACTTCTAAATATTTGAAACAATTAAAAATGACCTGAAATCTTCCTAAAATGGCTTCAATATAACTTATTTGTATTAGAATATCAGCAATTAAGTTGGGCATGTAATCTGGCTGCTACTCTAGAACTGATATACTGACATCTCTCTCCAGCAATATTGTCTTCAATTCATTATTCATCCTGCTGATTCAATGGAAATTCTTGCATGACTCTACAGCTGTAGAATCCTAGCCACGTTTACCACTGAGAGTTCACATCTCTAAATAAGTTCCTTTTCCGGTCGACTTGGGAATAACACGCAGGCTGTAGCCTGTAAGATGTGACTGAAAGAACATGAGTATTAATTGCATAGAAATGATTATTATAGAGCCTTGAGACAAAACTTAATGACATTTTGATGAAGAAATGAGCCTTGCATATCCAAGATTGGTGATGTCAGGGCATGTGGTCCTGTTTCTAGATATGGAAACACAATATTAGGACTGCAATAACCAATAATCTTCTGTCTTTCTACCCGTCTTTTTTCCCTGGGATTTCTTTTTCATGAATAGTATGCGAGAACAAAATCAGATGTCATGCTGCAGAAGGAATTGACATATTATACTTCTGCCAAGAATTACCAAATGGACATATGGCATGTTTTCGCATCTCATCCATGTGTATTTAAGAAAGAAATTGCTTTTAAGCTATATGGAACATTTGAACTGTCCAAAGTTGTTTACTAGCTATTTTTGTAGTTCCTATACTTGGTTTAAGAAATGATATTTTTTCTGCTCAAACCACTCTTTCTTCTTCATTGCTACCATGACTACATGTTCTGGGGAACACTTATATTTATAGATTCTTTTCTCTTTAACAGGTCAGTGGCCTTCAGAGGATGTACTTGCTTATTATTGCATGTCACATCTTGATAATTTCAGGTTTATTAGCAAGTAGCAACCTTGATTCATTGGCTGCTAATGCATTTCTGCTGAATTTATTTCTGAGTCATTCTCTATATTCTTA
Source organism: Salvia splendens (assembly GCF_004379255.2). NCBI lineage: Eukaryota > Viridiplantae > Streptophyta > Magnoliopsida > Lamiales > Lamiaceae > Salvia > Salvia splendens. The sequence continues at coordinate 5,326,016 of NC_056040.1, forward strand.
GGAATAAAAGAGTTATCGAACTTGGATCAGGGTACGGTCTAGCTGGTTTTGTTATTGCTGTGGCTGCAGAAGCATTAGAAGTGGTGATATCAGATGGAAACCCTCAAGTTGTTGATTGTATCCTCTTGTTATAATCAATTAATAAACTTGTGTATTAGAATACACTTCATGTTATCTACTTGTTGGCTGGTTTTACTCTTTTGATTTAGCAGCATGCAGCATGCTATAATGACCAATTATGCTGCATTTTTCACAATAATGGGCTATGAACTTGTCAAGCTCTTGGCACAATAAATTAAGATAGGAAACCAGAAAAATAGAGTTCTGAATAACTTTTTTTAAGCCTCACTCTGATTGGTTTGGTGATAATTTATATGATGTAAATATGACAAGAAACATCATGGCTTCAAGCCTGCAAGAAATCTAGGCATCTAAGTGATACCAATTGGTGCTAGGGTATAGGTCAGCTTTTCTGGTAGCGTTTGCATAAGCAGCAGTATATAACTTAATGTTGTGTGCTGCCACCAAGGGATTAAAAATGGTACATTCTAAGCATGAACACTTCTAACAAATTGTAGGATTATTTTGATTGAAATGTTGAAGGTGATGTTATTCGTTTCCCCGTATTTTAGGTCGTATGTTTCATTAATTGTTCTGCGTAAAATGAACGTTCTTAACAAGCAGATATACAGCATAATATCAATATCAACTCTGCTGCACTCGGCAGTACAGAGGTGAAGCCAATGATCCTGCACTGGGATCAACATGTTGTATCAGATATTTCTGGATCCTTCGACATCATTGTTGCGAGTGACTGGTAATTGAATTGTATGCATTAATCATAAAGAACACCCAATTTCCCTAAAGTCAATGTGATCAAATTTGTTTTTTGCTGAGGAAATGGATAGATCAGTGTCCTGTGGGTGTAGAACTAGCGACCATACATCTATAGTTTGTAACTTTGTATATATGCATAACAAGAAGTTTTGAAATTATGAAAGACAGTATGTATTATGTATGCAGATGAAGGGTGAGATGGAATTGCTAGATTCTGATAAAAAGAATTTTCGTGAGCCTTATGCTCAAGATCGTCCAAAACAATCATATATATTATGCTACATTAGCTGCACATGCTAGCACTTATGTAAGAGAATTTCTTTTCACTATAAATCAACTCATGGTGTTGACTTTAGCTTGTCATTTTGCAGCACTTTTTTCAAGAAATTCCACAAAGGGCTGGCTCGAACAATCAGATGCTTGCTTAAAGAGCATGGTCCCTCTGAAGCCCTACTCTTTAGCCCCAAAAGAGATGATTCTTTGGACAAATTTCTGCTGGAAGTTGAGGCTAGTGGGATGCACTTCACTATCACCGAAGCCTACGATGCAGAAATATGGAGACGGCATAAAAGTATCATCAACGGCGATTACTCCTGGCCCAACTATGAGCCGGACCACTGTTACCCTTTATTGGTCAGCATTACACGGTGAACTTCTTTTTGTGTTCTGCTTTTGCCGTTTCTTGTCTGCTACCTAGCCTTTGATCTTAAGCTTTCTCATTGAATATTTCAAGATGGAACCATCTATCATTGTGAAAGTTATGACATAGGAAAGCACTAAGCTTGACATCGATTCCTCGAAATTTGATGCAGATTATTTCTTTATACTAGAATAGTATGCAAAGATTTGTAGTACTAATATATAGTAGTATCATCTACTTGTTAATAAATTAGTTTAAAGTATTAGTGGATATAATGGTTTGTTTAAGGGAGGATTGTTTGGTTATCTTTTTGTAGATGTGTATAGAAATATGGTGAGTTGAGGAACTTTAAAAAATGCAAAAGATTCCCCCACCCATTATCCTCATAAAGATATCATTTTTCGCATACTTAATATTGCTGTGAAACAATAAGATAGATTCTGCTAAGACGATAGATGCTTTCAAAAGGTGGCATGGCAGTGCAATTCCCTTTGGATCAAGTTTATGCTTCTCTTTGCGATTTTATTTATTTAGATATACAGATTTTTTCTAGCAAGTTGGGATTTTTTCTACTCCTTGGAGACTGTTGTTACGACCATTTTAAGCGTGAACTTGAAACTTCCATTCAGTTGGTTGAATCTTCAAATCTTGCAAGTTGTATGAATTGAAAATCAAAATTCTTGGGCAGTTAAAACTGTTTTCAAAATTGGTAATTTTATTGTAAATTAATCGAACTCTAATTTAGGATATTTTTTGTGGTTGTTAATTAATTGAGTAGTTATGAAGCCTTCTGCTTGTACATAAAGGTATGAATTATATATGAATTGCATTCATTTTTTAGCTCAAGCTGTAAAAAGAAAAATTATTATTCCTTTTGAATATTTGAGTCCATATTTCTTTGGTCAATAACTCGATTCTTTGGAGCTTGATAAAAAATCTGAAGGCACAAATTTGGAGGCTCTCAACAGTAGTTTTCTAACTGGAAGTGGTATTAAGAATCCAAAATTCAACATTAACAAAAAAATAATAATAATATACTGACTAACTCTTAGTCCATTTTATGATTATTGACAATGATCAATATCTAACACGATGGATAGCATTGTAAAAACTACACTCGAGAGCTTTTTAAACATTGCTTCGAAATTCGGATTGCTCACCAAACTTCAAAAATTGAGTCAGCTAGCAAATGAAGTAAAATTTGGACCCATGCAAAAGTTTACAAAATCAATATTTATGCATTATTTAACGAAGAAATAATGTTAAAATCATAATTTGGTATGCGTATTTTGTATATATCTTAATTATTTAAATACTCCCTCCGTCTCACGATAGGATTCCCTCTTGTTATTTATGATAAAAAAAATGAAATGTGACTCTAATTGTGAGACGGACTGAAATGACAAAATATGACTCTTATTATGAGACGGGTGAAGGAATACATTTGCAATAGTTTGGGGAGAACCGAAGATCCTCTTAATTACCAATTATCCCTCAAAATGATGTTGATAGCAACACAGAAAGACCAAAAAAAAATGATGTTGATAGCAACACAGAAAGACCAAAAAAAAGTTGCAAAGCATCTCCACATTACTCTTGATACACATCTACATGCTTGGTAGTCAATGATAGCAAGCATGTCGGGCAGCTTTATTGTGTCTCGTGTATATGGAACCGTTGCTGACAGTCTTGGGTTGTCGACGACCTCGAATATTTAGCATTGAATGCATCTGGAATGACGCAACAAAATTGCTCAATCATTCTCAACCTGTCAATTCGTCAATACTTGATTGATCAACAAAATCGCAACAATCATTCTCAACAGAATTGATCAATAATTCTGTGAATCGTGAGTTTTTAGACTAGGCAGGGCTAGGGGTTGAAAAATGGATATCGAGTATTGGATTTACCGGCACATATGTATCCGATCCATATTTGTTATGCATTTAGTACCCAATACCTGATTTTACGGGATCGGGTAATAGAATTTTGGATATGTCGGGTATCAGACAACTCGGTCGAATATCGAGTATACTCAATTACCCGATTAATACTTAATTTTAGGCCTGTAAATTAGGGTACCCGCGGGTACCCAAACCCGAAAATTCAAGTACCCGAACCCAAAATCTCGAAAATATCATATACCCAATACCCGATCCGCATGTGAATTCGGGTACCTTAATACCCGGTGCGGGTACCCGAACCTAACTAATCGGGTACCCATAAACCCGAAATTAGTATATTTCAAATTTATTCTTTTATATAAATTATATTGTGATGAGAATAGAAATTATTAAAAATAACACAATAATACTATTTATTGACTATTATTAAAAGTCTAAACTTCAATTCTAATGCTTTAGCTTTCTCTAGATTATGATTATATGACTATATATATATATTCCTTCCGTCCCATAGAAATAAGTCATTTGGAATTTACACTAGAAAAAGTAGTTGAAATTATGTAGTGAATGGTGGGACCCATAAAAAGATAAAGTAAAGATAATGAGAAAAATGTTGTCATAATTGGATATGAGCTATTTGTATGGGACATACGAAAAATGAAATATGGCTTATTTCTATAAGACGAAAGGAGTAGATAATAGACATTAGACAAATAGACATTACTTAATTTTAAAATAAAGAATTTTTTTGCATAAATCTGCATGTGATTAAATAGATTTACCCTAGATTTACCCTACAGGCCATAGGCCCTATACTAAATAAAAATATTTATCACAAATACATAATTAATCGGGCATTAGTCGGGTACCCTAATACGGGTTTCGGGTACCCTAAACCCGAAAAATCCTAACATTAACTACCCAAACCCGTACCCGAACCCATAATTTTGGGTTTCGGGTACCCAAAACCCGTCGGATATTGAGTCGGGATCGGGTATACCCGAAACCCGTAGACTAAATTTGCAAGCTACTTAATTTACTATTTAGGGTGTTTTAAACTAGGTTTAGGACTGTTGCGATCGATGGATGGAGAATCAAGCGGTAAGCAATTGAACAGTGAATACCGTTAGTTAAAAATTAATGAAAGAAACCAAAATGCATATAATTATGGTCAAACCATTTTCAACTTTATCATGATGAAGTCTTGATTAAATCACGTAAAGACAAACTTTACATTATAAAATCGCTATGCTTATCTTCAAAGCAATGATTATTACTCCACAGAAACTAGGAACGCACTTCACTATTAAGCACTTTCAGCTGAAAGTAAAATGACTACTCCATTCCTTTTTTATCATTTTATTATTAAAATATTTACATAGTACCATATTTCATGAAGTACTAGTATTAAATAAACATAAACTTAATACTATCATAAATTAATTTCCAATTATTTAAATTAAATATTCATTCTGTACACGAAAAAATTAAATAAGATAAATGAATGGACTAATTTTTACTCGATGATTTGACAATATAGAGAATAACGTCTTTTTTTTTATATCTGTTTTATCACTTTTTTTAAAAGGCAATGTGATTGGCACTTTGGCTGGACAAACACCTATTTCAGTGTCCCCTCGAAATGCTTTCACACAAATTTTACCTTAAAGTTTATACTTTGGGTCCCAACAAGTAATTTCATTAGAATCAAACAACTACTCCTAAAAGAACATCACAATGTTAAAAATAAAATTCCCCCTTTCCCCCTCGATATTTTGCTTCTAATTTTCTTTTGCGATATTCTTCCATTACCCTGAAAAGGATAAAAAAAAAGAAGGGAAGAAATAAAGATATTTGTGTAAAGAGATAAGTTAGACGCTCAATTTACAATTATTGATAGCATTGAATTTTTAAATATAGAATTGTCATCGAAACTAAATAAAATATTTAAGATTAGTAAATTAGACAGATTTACTATCATGACATGTTTTTCAATTGAATAATTTTGACCTGCTATTTAATCTCATAATAATACCATGTAGCATGATTTTTGTCATATAAATATTGACCTTTAACGAAATTAATCTCGAAAAAATTATGTCAAATTCGAATTGAGTAATCTCGGGCAGCTCAAATTGAAATTTTTGTTTGTGAAATCTACGAGCATTTAATGTTACTTTCAATGTTTTTATGTTTATTAATCATTTTTCGTCAGTTTTATGGTTTGGTATAATTTTACTTCAATTGATACGCTAACAATGGTGAGTAAACTGTAACAAAATATTGATGCACTAACATTTTCTTCATTTTGAGAAAATCAAACATGTGCACCGCATATGTTTCAAAGTGTATATAAATGATAAAATGAAATATAAAGGCGAGTCGTTTTCACATTATTTATAATGACATGAATTTTCATTTGACATAAATTCGTAGCTTTCCTTTTCCGATTATTATCTCTAACACTAAAAAACAAATGTTACAATTGAAAAAGTACAAGTGAAACAGCTAGATGTACAACAATAACTGCCAGCAATGCTTGCACTGTGGCACTAGGACTCGAGTCCCCCGTTGCCAAATCCGCCAACCATGATCCGTCCGCCAAAATCGCCTCCTGCACCGACCCGGATCCGGTTCCCGCCCCGGTCCCTGTTTCGGATCCGGGCTCCGAACCCGACCCGGAATCATCCGTCGTGGTACTGGTAGCATCATCCGATTTTGATGATTTTTGGCTGCAGAAACAAAATTCAGAGTCGGATTTCCACATTAACTGCGTTTAATTTAGGATTTTGTGAATTCAATTTGAGTTTTACCTAGAGTGGGAGGGGCAGAAGGTGATGACGTAATCCGCGGCGGTGCAGGTGAAGGTGCTGGTGGCGTCGTCGTAGGCGTAGCTGTACGACTTAGGGCACGCGCTCTTGAACGCCTGCGAGTACGCCGACGGCTTGCACGTCGCCGGCGATCCGTACTCGCCCTTGCAGCAGTACTCCGGCGTGTTGAAAACGTCGCACGCGCTCCGGCACGCGCCGCCGCTCCCCGCCCTCAGCTCCGCCGGGCACCTCTGGTTGATGTCCTCGAGACACCCGGTCGACGCGCACTGCCCCGATCCGCCACCGCCGGGCACGACGAGCATCGGAAGGTTGTATCCGTCTACGAGGCTGACGTCGTAGAAGTCCATGGAGCCGGAGCCGGAGCCGAGGGTGAATTCGGCGAGCGTGGCGGCGGTAGCTCCGGCGCCGTTGCACTCCAATTGGCCGGAGCCGCAATCGCCGGTTTGGCAGGAGCCGTGGCCGGTTTCATCGAAATTGCAGCCGGTCCGGCCCCAAAAGCGGCCGGACCAGCCGGTTGGCGCTTGGAAGGCGCGTGAACCGGATTTCTTGAGCTCGAAACCTGTGGTTTCGAGCTCCGGACTTCCTAGAATTGCTGGCCAAATTGTTTGTGAGCATTTGTTTACAAATGTGAATGTTGCACCTGCATCATCACACCATTTTCCAATTCTTATCTAATTCTGCAACTAAAAATATACTCCACATAAAATTAAATGATTATACACTATGTTTGCTTACCCTTGGCTTGGGAGAGGTGGAGGAGGAGAGTGATGAAGATGATATTTAAGGAAGAAGCCATTTAATTTGTGATTTTGTAGGATGATATGAAGAGAGCAATAAAATGAATGGCTAATAATAGATAGATGAAGGGTGGTTGTGGTGGTGGTGGTGGAGCTGCTCCTCCCCCAAAATTGAGTGGATGAATTAAAGGAGGGAGGGTGGTGGTGGTGGTGGCGGCGACGGCGGAGGAGCAGTGCAGGTAGTGATGAGTGGAGAGGAGTGAGTGGGACAGGAATCTTAATCAATCTATGTTGTGTTCATATATATATATATATATAATCCCATACACGCACATTCACTCTGCTTTTTCTTTACCAAAAATATACTCTAGTGCTGCAAAATTCAATAGTAGATGTATGCTATGCTTATTCATATTAATAAAAGCATATTAGTAGGGTGGGACAAATTTTGGTGTTTTTCTCTTTCCAAAAGGTTAAAAATGGTTAAAAAAACTTATCAACTTCACATAATGTGTCAATTTCCTGCGACGAGTCATTCAGTCGATCTTTGAAATCGACATGGCACATTTAATCCCAAGGGCATCAGTAGTACGGCGCCCTAAAGTCCGCTCTATGCAGTGTCATGTCAGCATTTTATCTTCCTACTTTTTCACCTGCCGTAGGACGCCCTAAGCATTTTCTTTTATTTGAATATTTAAATAAATACAAAAATTGAGAAAAAACTTCATTTCATTTATAAAATTGGCAAAATAGTCTGCAACTAGACGTTCGTGAGTTGCGGCGTGTTCGCGGAGGACAAATGTCCGACGTCGAATAGGCCTGGGGATTTGCTCCGCCGCTGCCGCCTGCGCCTCCTCGCGTTGCATTTCGGCTAAGCATTCCGCCATTGCGTCTTGAGCCGCTGCATTTAAGGCTTGAGTCAAGGTCGGACTACCGCCCTCCGAGGAACTCCAGTCGTCGTCGTGGTTCATTTTGGTTTGTGAGAGATGAAGAAATGTGAGAGATGAGAGATGCGAGAAATGTTCGTATGAAAAATAGAATGAGAAACGAGGTTTAATAAATAGATAAAATTCGAAAAAATAAAAACACGTTGCATTGTCCGCGTCGCCCACAGTGGGCGGACGATGGTGCGGACAATGTCATATCGTCTGCGCTTCCTCCGCGGACTATCTATCGGGCGAGGACGACGCATCGTCCATCGTCCTCACACCCACAGTAGCGGACGATGGCGAGCCCGAGGCATCGGGCGGCCTATCGTCCGCCCCACTGTGGGTGCCCTAAATACTAGGCCAATAGATTCTAATAATGAATTTATTTGTTTTGCTAATTATTAGCTCCAAACCATATGATATAATTATGTGTTAAATTGATGACATCTACAGCATCCTAGAGTAATACTGAAGTGTTTCTCATCGAACATTTCCTTTAATTGGTATCAAAGCCATTACCTATGCCTTTGTCGTAGAGATCTTCATAGATTTTGGATTCTTTTTTACTTATGTATTTTGATTTTATGCATTGTTAATTTTCATTATTTATTTGTATGGAATTGTGCATATTTTGATGTACTGTTATGGGTTTCATTGTCTATCGTTTTATCTTTTTCTTTATAATTACAAACACACGGAGTTTGACCGTGGTATATTCAGTGTTTTTCTTCTTTTTGTACTTTGTATATTCCCTTTGTATGTTTGGGATTTTTTTATTTTAATTGTACAAATGCAACGGTGGTTGAACATGGGCCATGATTCTTGTGAATTAGGATCATGTGTGCATGATTCTTGTGAATTAGGATCATGTGTGCATGTGTGTGGGCACGGATGTCAATCGGGCCAACCCGTTCGGGTTCGAGCCATTCAGGTACGGGTTATTCGGGTTATGATTTTTTCGGATTATAAAAGTTCGACCCTAACCCTAACCTTTTGGATTTCGGGCTAACCCACCGGGTTATTCAGGCCAATGCCTATTTTTAATTCTTTTAATATTTTCAAAAAAATAATACGTATTTTAATTTTTCTTTAATATTTTTTAAAAAGATTAAGTTATTTAAATTTAAATAACTTATTCATTACATAATTATTTACAAAATATCTATCAATAGTATATTTATGTTTATGTATTTAAAACATAAATCAACTCTTTGTTTCAAAATTCAAACATAAATCAATTCGTAAAAAATTGAATAAAATTTTCATAACGTGAGAGGTGCATCGTAGATGTAACAAAAATATTTTGAATTGTTAAAGAGTGAATTATCAAGATGCTAGCTAATTGGAGTAACTCTAAGTTTTCTTGAATTATGATTGGTCAAATTTAATTTATTCCAACTGTAAATAAATCAAATAATAATTTATCTTTATTTTAAGAATCATCAAAGTACGCATAATTCAATGACGAAGCGGCGCCAAACACTTTGCACTATTATATTGGAAATATACTAAATGAAAGCTTTTATATACGAGTATTTATGAATCCATGAACCACATAGTGATTTTTTTTCGTGATCTTATATAGTTGGTTGACGTATTTGGATTTTGCATGATTTTAGAGGATTGTCTTGGATGATTTTGATTATATTTCTATATTTTGGTATGTTTACATGTTTGTTGAGAAATGATAGAAAATGGATTAGAAAATGTACACAAAATATGTGGATGTGCAACAGCCTAATGCATATCATTCTCTTCATCTTCGAAAAAGCTTCGCGTGGATATATTGCACGCCTCAATCGGAGCTTTGTAGAGAAAGTTATGACCGTTACAAAAACTGCTCGCTGTGCAGAAGCCTTCAACCCGACGGGCCGACCCGTAACCCGAACCCCGCCTAACCCAACAACCCGAACGGGTCAGCCCGACTGGCCGGGTATTACAACCCTAACCATGTATTTTTATCGGGTTATTCGGGCCGGCCCGCGAGTTCCGGGTTACATTGACACCCCTATGTGTGGGTCATTTGAGTGTGAGGAGGTGGTTAGGTGGCTAAGTCACAACCTCATTCCCTGACCAAAAATCACACGGAAAAAATGCCAAAAGGGACGTCATTTTGACACAGGTCATCCTTGATTCCCCGGAGAGTCACGTCTGATGAATCTACAATGTTGAGCCTTCCTTGCAAAATACTGAAGAGGTAATTGAGTTAGTTGTGAGGCGAGATTTTTCCAATTTGATACATATATCATAGCTAAATAAAAATTACACCCGTCCCAAGTTCTTTAAGTCATATTGTGTTTCATTTTGGGTTGTCCCACTTAACTTATGAGTCATTTAACTTTGTTGGGGGCGGGGGAACAACACATTTAATATTTTTTACTTTATTCTATGTCATGTTGTACTATCTTTTATCTCGCCTACTTTATTCTTTCTCCTATTTGATTATCTCTAGTGAACTATTCCCGGTCCCATAAAAATTGAGACATTTAGAATGTCATGAATTTTAATGCATGATTGGTAAAATAGAAAAAAAGATAAAAAGAAAAAAAGTTATTGAAGTATGTTAGTAAAGAATGAAGTTCATCTCATTAGAGAGAAACAAGTTATAAAAATAGAAATGTACTTTTTTTACGAGAACCGAGATGAAATGAGTTTATATTTTTATAAGACACAGATATTAAATACTACATTAATATTTTCTTAAATTTCGTATTCAAGGAAAATAACTCAAATAACAGGTGAAAGATAAAATCATAAAATAATAAATTAACCCAACTAATTGGAAAAAAGAACTAATATTAAGATGGATTAAACAAGAATTGTGCTTGATCATAACATTTCTGACGGTACATTAGGATCTCAAGCAAGGAATTAACGTAGTCTTATCTCAATTCTGTTTCTTTTTACAAAGTCTTATCTCAATTCTTTTTCTTTTTTTTACAATAACATGTCTTCTTACTTGAGAGGATAAGTTCCTAGCAATCTTGGACTTTTTTGTCATCCTACTTTTCTTTTGCATTGTCCACAAGACCACAACATGAGTACTACAAATTATAGATGGTTTACAATATACACATTTAACATTCTCAATTATATGAATGTTTTGTCTGCTGTCCCTTCTTTTACCAAAGTTTTTCATGCATCACCCGCTACAGAAAAAACATTCCTTTCTGAAAAGCTCTCAACTATCTTAATTTAGAAAATGTCTTTAAAAAAGATGAAGACTTGTTTTACATGGGCAAAATTCTGATGATAAGGGTATTATTGTGCAACTAATAATGCTCCTAAAAGGAAAAAGGGGAAAGGGAGGACTTGCATTTTTGCAATGTAATTCAAATATATTTGTTGTTTTTATTTTTCTCTTTTAGGCTAGAGCATGCTTTACATGTTCAGTGGAAACACTGTAGTATAAATAAATTGTGTTTGTACGTATAGCTAAAATTGGGCAATTGAAATAGAAAATATTATCTTCAAACTGCTGCAATAAAATAAGAAAAAATAGTGAGTAAAATTAATATGACAGCCAATGGAATATAGTCATTCCTTGTCAGGACATAATTTTCACCTAACACCTTTCTAATTTTTGGTCTTGCTTTAATTCCTTCCATTCTACTTGCTACTTATTTTACATATCTTATTTCTTTCTCATCTATTCAAAAAAGAAAAAGCAACTTAAGATTGTAAATGAGAAAAGATACTTTGTGGGTGATTTGAACCTTCATTTAGGGATGTCAATCGGGCCAGCCCGAAACCGACTTTGTGGGTGATTTGAACCTTGATTTAGGGATGTCAATCGGGCCGACCATCAGGTTTTGGGCCGGCCCTACTCGGGTTGCGGGTCAATCGGGTGCGGGCTAATCGGGTTGTGAATTCTTTCGGGTTGTAAAAGTTCAACCCTAACCCTAAAAGCTAAGGTTTCGGGCTAGCCCAGTGGGTTAATCGGGTTGCTACCGATAAGATTAACATGCGACCAATCCAATAAATAATGATGAAAATTAGTTATATTCATAAAATGTAAAATATTTAATTATGATAAATTTGAGATATATGGTCAAACTCAATCATAAACATGATCAAATATTAATATTTGAGATATTTCGTGAAATTTTAATGCATGTTTTAGAAATTTAAATATTTTTTCAGTGAATTTGAAGTTTTTAATTTATTTATCAATTATTATATTAATAAAAATTTAACATATAATTTGTATATTTACTATAAAACTGAAAGTTATTTTGTTAGTTATCTATATTATAAAATTAATCAATGAAGTGTCGAATTAGGAGTAAAAAATAGAATAATAGAAATTTTATTGGGTTTTTGGGCCAGCCCATCGGGTTTTCGGATCTGGCCATAACGGGTAGCGGGTTAACCGGGTGCGGGCTAATCGGGTTTTAATTTTATCGGACTATAAATTTCCAGCCCTAACCCTATACATTTGGCGGGCTATTCGGGCCAGTCCACGGGTTGCGGGCTACATTGACATCCCTACCTTGATTTATTAAAAGTCTGTTCAAGCTCATTTAGAGTTTTATAACATAAATCCTTTTCCCTCCGTCCCCCAATAATTGTCTACTTTAGTTCTGACACGAGTTTTAAAAAATATAAAGTAAAGTGAGTTGAAAAAGTTAGTGGAATATGAGTCTCACTATTTATGGTAAAAAATGAAAGTGGACAATTAATAGGGGATGAACGAAAATGACAAAAGTGGACAATTAATGGGGGACGAATGAAGTATAATTTAAACTAGATAATACACGTATCTTTAATTAATGACCATTCTATTTATTTGCTAAATGCATTGTTTGAAAAATACTACAGTACTATTAATTAATTAATAGTAATACTTAATCCACAGTCATATATATACCTGTGTTAGTTACATACATAAGCAAATAAAGAATTATGTAAGATAATATTTTCGTAATGTAAAATAGTTCATTTTAAGGTATATGTTGATCATATAAGTTTCATATTTGGTCAAATAATACGCAAATATAATAAACATGAATACATTTCTAGATTCATAAGAAATACTATAATGAATTTGCCACCGACATGAAACTTGATATGGTTTATTTTTCAACTTAATTTCTATAGGACATGGCAATGTTACACTGAGAAGCACAATGAATTTTAGGACTAAAACAGTTATAGATTCTGAACGAATTTTATGGCTGATAATCAAGTAAACTCAAATTTAGAGTATGCAAGTAAATCGCCCATAGAAGAATATATTCAAGTAAAAAATTTACTACATCTTATGTATTTTTGGTCGAAATTAAATTGGAGCCAACCGCCTTCTATAAATTCCAACAGTCGGCATCTAGCAACCATATTCATTATACAGTAGTATCAAGAAATTGTATTTTCAGTAATATTAATTACTCAGAAAGTTGGGAGTTGCATTAATTGCTTCTTAATTACGAGCACCTAAAACATTTAATGTTTGGGCTTTTAGCTTACGAAAATTTAATATCAGCAATAGTTCGATTTTCTATCCCTTGTTTCAATTAAGCTCCAATTTTCATAAGTTGAGTAAACAAATTTCAAATAAATTAATTTATATGGATGACCAATTTTGTCATCAGCAGCCCATTTCATATTTAACTAATGGGCTATCTGAAATTATACCCAAACATATGTAATTTTATAGTACTCCTTTCCGGTCGAAATGTTAATTTTCTATTAAATTGAGCGTCAATAAATTTTATTTATCTGGAGAGTTTTACTTTTATATGCTTATTTTATATTTTTTATTCCTATATTCTTTGGATTGCAGTTAATTTCAATGCAATCACACTCTATACACTAAAATGGGGTTAGTTTTTCACTATAAAAAAAAGTTTATGTTACTTCACCCTACAACTACTATATACTAAAAGAAAGTGTAAACTAATAACCTTCCCTAATTTTGTGTACTGCTCGTTTAGGAATGAAACTATTGACATTTGCATGAACATGTGATACATTCTTGCCATATTTGTTTTACACTGAGTACTATTCCATAATTCAACGTTATGACTTAATGAAGATTCCATATCGAAAGGAATATCTACAAAATGAAAAAATCCATTTAAAAAATATTGATAAGCTAGTATTTCTTTTATTTTCAAATCATCACAGGTAAATGGAAAATAATTATTGAATTTTTTAATAATTAAAAGAATAAACAAACAAAAAAAATTAACAAATAATGGGCATATCCGCAACACGTGTGTATATATTTTGGGAAAGTAATATCTAGAATTCTGATAAGATTAATATATTTAAAATCCCAATTCCCAAATTAGTTGCACATCATCCCTCCCAACACAACACCTCAAACCCCGCCGCTAGTGCACGGGGTGCTTCGCGCCAGTTCGTTAACGGTGGGACTTGCACGGTTTTCTCTCTCTCGCCTCCGTTGCGTCGTCGATTTGGTGTGAGGTATTTAATTTGCTTTCAACTTTCTGTTTGTATTCATGTTCTGTGTTCGTTTTCATTTTCTGTTCTTGAGCAATGGCATTGGTCTATATAGATGTTCAAAACTTAGTCTATTGGATTTCCACAGCTCTCAATGTTTTTTTTCTCAACCAAAATCTGTTTAGGCCTAGCCTAGTCTATTAGATTTCCAAAACAGTCTTATGTAGTAATTTTCTCACGCCTTCCCGCAATACATACACAATAACTACCGTTTTCCAATATTTTTTTCGATATTAAAAGTCAAATTTTGACAAATTTCAAAGTTGCTACGGTATTTGTTTGCTCTCAAGGTGATGAAATTAATGTAGGGTTTAGGGTTTAGGTATGGTATTTGTATGCTACGGTATTTGTTTGCTCTCAATGTTGACAAACCCCACTCGCAGAGGCAGACAGCTCCTCATCTCACTCGCATCTCCAAAATTTCCACCACAATCACAATGATTTCTCTATTTTCCTCTATCCCAATCAACTCTCCACTCCTCACTACAAATAGAGTCTTCCTGCCAAGAAAATGCAAATGCTTCGCTGCCGACCAGCAGCCCCAAGCTCCGCAGAACAAGTCTCAAAGACCGCGTAAAAAACCCGTATCCGACAAAAAAGATGCTTTGGATCCTGCCGGATTCCTCTCCAAACACGGTATTACAAATAAAGCCTTCGCACAGTTCCTGCGCGAAAGGTAAGTTGAAGACTTTCTTTGGTTCAATTGTTAATTATGCACATCAGCGTATGGGTTTTGATGCGTACTGCAACTGCAATTGGTGTTGGATTATGGTTTTCGCAGGTATAAAGCGTTCAAGGATTTGAAGGAAGAGCTTCTCAAGCAGTATTACGATCTCCAGGAGATGGTTTCTGGGTTGGTGCCTATCTGTCTGTTGATGGAACTTTATTGAGAAAAAAAACATATGTGATGATTGGTTGTCGTTTGGAAAAGATTCATAACTTTTCTTTGTTTCACTTTGATCTTATCCTACTTTGTTGTTTTCAAGGTTTGAGTTATTGGGAATGCATCGGAATGTTCAGCATCGTGTGGATTACATGGACTGGGCTCCAGGTTTGACAACTTTTTCTTGCCGGATATATTGGGCTAGTATGGTCTTGAATGTTTGAAGTTGTTACCTGCTATCTGATTAAATACATATCGATGATATTCCCGTGTGCTGCCATTCATGCCTGGCAGATAAAACTGTGGTAAATTAACTGCTGGACCTTTTGGGTTTAGGTGCTCGCTATTGTTCTCTAGTGGGGGATATCAATGGTTGGTCACCGACAACGGATTGTGCCAGGGAAGGTTACTTAGGCCATGATGATTTCGGTTACTGGTTTGTTATCCTTGAAGACAAACTTAGAGATGGAGAAGAACCAGATGATGTATTTTTTCAACAGTATAATTACATTGATGACTATGATAAAGGCGATAGTGGTGTTACAGTTGAACAAGTTTTTCAAAAAGCGAATGAAGAGTACTGGGAACCTGGAGAAGACCGCTTCATAAAATCGCGATATGAGCTTGCAGCTAAACTGTATGAGCAAATATTTGGGCCTAATGGGCCACAAACAGAAGAGGAAATGGAAGAAATACCAGATCCGATGACAAGATATAAGGCCTGGAAAGAGGAACATAAAGATGATCCACCAAGCAACTTACCACCTTGTGATGTGATAATTGAGGAGGATAACGAAAATGATGAGTTTCAAATTGTAACTGATCCTGCTTGGAGAGAGAAATTTAAAAATAAGAAGCCTCCTATTCCTTACTGGTTGGAAACACGAAAAGGTAGGAAAGCGTGGTTAAAAAAGTATATACCTGGGATGCCCCATGGAAGCAAGTACAGGGTGTACTTTAACACTCCAATGGGTCCTTTAGAGCGTGTTCCTGCATGGGCTACTTATGTTATTCCAGGTCACTTAATGCTATACTTACATGTTGCTTCCTTCCTTTCTAATTTTTCTTCCATTTTCTTTTATTATTTGGATATGTACATAGAATATACTTTCTCAAAAATGCATAGGCTCAAGTTTGAGGCTCTTTATAACTGGGGACTTCTTATGAAATTATTTGCAAGACATTAGATCATAGGGAACCTGAACATGCTATACTATACTCTTTTTTTAGTAAAGGTTTTGGTCCTAAACATATGACCAAAATACGAATTTGGTCCAAAATATTTACTTTTTGAAAAACAGGTCCATAACAAATGAAATCCTCGTCGGAGTGGTCCTTTTTTGACGGTTCCGTCAAAAAACTAACGTTCATGCCACTTTGCAATTAGCGTTGACCGTTAGTTTTTTGACGAAACCGTAAAAAAAAGGCCTACTTCAGCGACATTTTCATTTGTTATGGACCCGTTTTTCATAAAGTGAATCTTTTGGGCCAAATTTGTATTTTGGTCATATGTTTAGGACCAAAATTGACCTTTACCCCTTTTTTTTCTATATAAAACTGAAATTAGTTTAAGGTGATCAAGTTGTCTGTTACAGCCTTTGCTTTTTTTTTTGACTAGATTATAAATCATTTATATACAAGGATAATTTGAAACCATATGCGAGTGACAGGTCAAGTTTTCACTTCACCTGGGCCTGTCTAGATAACGCAGCTTGAAGGAGATTCAGATTTTACTTGATAGGCAACAAATACTAAATTTTGGTTAACAATGTTTTGTACTCCTTTTCTATTGCCTTTTTAAAAAATAAATTGTCTACTACATTTGTTTTCTTATATCAATCTGTTTTATTTGCTTGGAGTCTGATTGATGTACTATATCACATACAGAGGCAGATGGGAATCAATCTTATGCTGTCCACTGGGAGCCTTCTCCTGAGTGTGCCTACAAATGGAAGCATAAACATCCATCAAAGCCTAAATCGTTGCGAATATATGAATGCCATGTTGGAATAAGTGGAGGGGAGCCTAGAGTGTCTACTTTCAATGAGTTCACTGAAAATGTAGTGCTATATTGTTTCCGACATTTATCCTTTGTTACATTGAATTGTACTTTATCTTTTACTCCTGATTACCAAGTACTAATCAATTTTCAATGCAGGTCCTAGTTCATGTAAAGGAAGCTGGTTACAATGCAATCCAATTGATTGGAGTTCTTGAGCATAAGGATTATTTTACAGTTGGATACAGAGTAAGTGAAAAAAAGAAGAAGAAGAATTGCAGCATAAGAACATTATTTAATTCAAAATGCAGGCCCAGCCTATTGATGACCATTGTTGCGCTTTACCATTATAGACTTCTCTGAGTACTTACAGAAACAAAGTGAGACAAAACTGATGATCATAGTGAATACTAAGGCATTAGTGCACCAAGATATGGTGCTATAGTTCTAAATGCACTGCATCAAGCAATGTTAATAATGAACTCAACAATTCAATTCGCACCTTTTATTTATGATGATTATTTGATGTTAGGCTGTTATTGACAATGTTGTGATTTCTTTAATTAATAAATAAGTACAAATGATCATTCCTTCTCAACTTGATACTCCTAGTTTGGGTGGGAACTGTTTTCAGATGAGAGTTGACGTTAGGTACATACTTCTTTCCTTGCAAATTTCGTCCGTAGAATGTTTGGTTGGGGCAGCGAATAGGAAGTCAGTATTCTACACAATGGTGATTCAGGAATGAATTTGTGATGTAGAACTAGGGAATTGTGTTTGGATTTTAAGCATACTCAATTTGGGAAAAGTAATACTGGATATCCACGCTGCTCGAATTGCTTTTTCCACTTCTCAAATTTGACATTTAAAGTAACAGGAAGTCAGGAATTTAGTTTTATATATTTGGAATTATATGGAGAAGAGTGGTAGAATGTCAGGGTAAATTGGTCTATTGAAAGAAAGTCTCTGGAGAAGCAGTAAAAGGCAGGCAAACATTAGTCTTTTTACAGTGGTAGAAATTATATAACGTTTACATTAATCCTTTTAGTTGGCGTCTATGAACCATATGTCTACGCATGTGACTACCTACCATTCAATTGTTTGGTCTACTTCAGTATCACAGTATGATTGGTATAATATATTATTTACGTTTTTCAATTCTTCTATCCTTTCCCTTTTGCAGGTCACAAATTTTTTTGCTGTTAGCAGCCGCTATGGTACCCCTGAAGACTTCAAGCGGTTGGTGGATGAAGCTCATGGTTATATCAAATTTCTTCCAATCAATATCAATTTTTACCAGTGCTTTTATCCTGTTATCAATAGAATAATTTGATATCTTAGTATAATGTTCTTTTATTGATTATATAACATATAACTTTAAAACATTGAAACTAGATTTGGATCTTTGTTCGTTTCCTCATGTAGATAGATATTGTACTATACTAAATTCATGCTAGAATTGAATAGCTTTAGGTCATTTTGACAAATTGCTGGAAATTTGTATTTCATGTTTCATCTTTTTCCTCTTAAGAACAACCGGTAGGACCTCGAATATTGCTGCGGCTTTTAATATCCTTTTGTTGTATTTTATCAGTGTTATTCTTGAGTAGGATGAAACTTCAATCACTAGGAACAACCAGTAGGCCCTCCAATATTGCTGCGGCTTTTAATGTACTTTTGTTGTATTTTATCAGTGTTATGCTTGAGTAGGATGAAACTTCAGTCACTAGCTTTTACTTTTTTCAACATTTTAACTGCTTTAACGTTAGAGGCATACGTTCACAAGGTTTATCCAAATCCTTTTAAGCATTCTCAGAACAACTTTCAGCTGCAATGTATGGGTTTGTTTCACCGCGTTTTAGATTGTTACATGGTTATTTGTTGATGTGTAGGACTTGGCCTGATCATCCTTTTAGATATTGTTCATTCTTATGCCGCAGCTGACGAAATGGTGGGGTTATCATTTTATGATGGATCAAATGATTGTTACTTCCATTCTGGTAATAATTTTTTGACACTAATTATTTTTATTAATTTCAAGCAGTGAGCTATATAAGTTGTAGGTAATAGCCACTACAAGATTGGAAATAAACAGATTAATCCTCTGAGAGATGATATTTATACTAATGTTCCCTCTAGCTTTAAATGTTTCTTGGTTGAGATCACTTTTGTTGTCTTCATGCTAATGTTCTTCCTACCTTTCTGCATGGATATTACTTGGTGAAATTCCTAGATTTATTGTTAGCATGCTCCGGAATCCCAAGCAGGAACAGAGTTAAAGATACTCATCGATTTGATTTATTTTTTATCTTTCTGACAATGAAAAATTATGCAGCAAGGGATTATGGTGTAAGTAGTGAATTGGTAATCATGATCAAAATGCTCCTCATGCAATTGTTCCGATGGTTCATTTCAGAGTCATTGGCAATATTGTATCTGTAGTTATGGGTTCTGATTCTGTCCCAAAGGTTTTTAGACAAAGGAAACAAGTTATGTGATATGGAACACTTTTTCTCTTCCAGATTCTAACCCATCTTTTACTTTAATTTTATATTTTTTCTTCTAAATTCTAGGTAAAAGAGGGCAGCACAAATTTTGGGGCACACGGATGTTCAAATATGGTGATCAAGATGTATTGCATTTCCTTCTTTCAAATTTAAATTGGTAATTAAATACAGCATTTTACCGTTTTGAAGCTTCCTATGTGTTTCATGTTCTCTATCTTTCCGAATCTTTACAACCTGCCTTACGTTTGACACTAAGGCCCTTCTTGGTATGATGGAATGAAATGTGATTCCTACTTCCATTCTATTCATTTGCTTGGTATGATGGAATGAAAGAGAGAATGGAATGAAATGCAAAGGAAATCCGAAGAAATTGTCATTCCATTCCTACCTTTATTTCATTTAAACCTTCATTCCATTCCATCATACCAAGCAAGGCCTAAGTCTTGTAAGGTCACTTTTAATTTGCTTCCCTCCAACTTTTGGTTTTAACAGGATCTATGACATTTTCCAGGTGGATGGTGGAGTACCAGATTGACGGCTTCTATTTCCATTCTCTTTCGTCAATGATGTATACACACAATGGATTTGCTACTTTTACTGGTGATGTAGAGGAGTAAGGCTTCTAAGAACTTAACTTTGCTGCAGTTAAATGCCTTTTAATATAGTTGTCACCACTCAGCAGTGATGGTATACGGCATTACATTTTATTCCTTAATCTTAGTATAACTTTCCAAGTTATGAATCCTCACCTTATCAAGCTTTGTGTGACAGTTGACTTTCCTTTCTTACTTGAAAACTGTGCTAATGTAATGACAGTGTACATACGCATGTTTTTTCCTTCTGCTTATTTAAAGTACTACTGAGCTAATTTTATATGTTAGCTGACCACCTAGGTCTGGTTGATATTTGCTGGTTATCAACCTGATGACTTGATACTTTTCTAGTTCTTGCATTCCTTCCATCTGGCAGTACCTAACCTTTATCTGTTTCAGGTATTGTAATCAATATGTGGATAATGATGCTTTGCTGTATCTAATATTAGTTAATGAGATACTCCACTTCCTCCACCCAAATGTACTGACAATTGCTGAAGATGTAAGAAATTGTTATACATTCTTTATCATTAAACTCTTGATTATTGTTTTTGTTTCTCTTGCTCTTTTGTCTTTCTAATGTTGAATATTAGTAATATCGTGTCAGCTTCATGCCAACTCATTAACGATATGCCACGATAAAAATGAACACGTCACTATGAGGATATGACTGGCACGAACATAAACAAAAGTTATATTGTTTTGACATAACACAACACCATATAATAAAATTATTGATGTTCATATGCATGTGCATGCTGCAATGTTCTTTTAATAGAAGTTACACGGCTTCTTGATCTAATCCCTTTCAGTGGCTTGTTGTTTTTTAGGCCACACTTTATCCGGGACTTTGTGAACCAACTTCTCAAGGTGGTTTGGGATTTGATTATTTTGTTAATCTCTCTGCATCAGAATTGTGGTTGTCATTCCTTGAGAATGTTCCTGATCATGAGTGGAGTATGAGTAAGGTTATTTCTACAACCTTAAGTTTACTTACTCTAGACAGTAGACACAGTTTATGTTGTAAGTTAGTTCACTGCAACTATTACCTCATGTTTTTCTTCTAGCTTGTGAGCACATTGGTGGGAGACAAGTGCGGTGTTGATAAGATGCTTTTGTATGCTGAAAACCACAACCAGGTGATCAGTATTACATTTGGGTACCAAATATGGCCGCTCTCCTCACCCCCCCCCCCCCCACACGCAACTCTTTACTATAGAGTCTCCCCAGAAAGTTGTAACGTGGTTTATTTTTCTTGCTTGCCAGTCAATTTCAGGGGGTCGCTCTTTTGCAGAAATACTCTTTGGTTCCGCTAACACAGAAGTGGCCTTGCTTAGGGGTTGTTCATTGCATAAGGTAACGGAGTTTCTTCATGCTGCCACTAACTATATCATGTCTATACTATTTGCTGCCTCTCTTTACGACGAATGTTGACCCACGTAGGCACCTACCTCCATATCTAAGTTTATTTTCACCTATTCCTTATTCCTTTGTCTTGTATTGATATATGCAATGATTATTTAAATATTATTTCAAATATCCATTGTTAACCACTTAACTAGTTGTAAAAAAGATTTTTATATGCTTCGATATATAAGCACGTTCACAACACCTTTTGTGGTGTTTAAGCTTAACCTCTACTCTTTTGAGTTAAGAAATGCCCTATTGAAGTGATGGCGTTTTTCAGAAAAACACCTATGAAGAATAGTTGTTAGCTTTTGTGGGCGAGTTCATTGAAAAGTACTTGCAATAGGATGGTTTCCTTATAGTTAGTTGGTCTCTACATTTCAGACTATGTTACTTTGAAGCTGTTTTGCCGTATGTAGTATTAATCTAGTGTGAGTTACCTGAAATTTACAGATGATCAGATTAATTACATTTACTATTGGTGGTTCAGCATACCTCAATTTCATGGGCAATGAGTTTGGGCATCCAAAGGTGAATTGCATTAATTTGGCACATATAAAGATTCATTTTTAAGTGATTGACGATTTTTTAATGTTCCAGAGGGTTGAGTTCCCAATGCCAAGCAACAGTTTTTCCTATTTACTTGCTAATCGCTGTTGGGAGCTTTTGGAGGATGAACTTCACAAAAAATTATTTTCCTTTGATAAAGTGAGTTGGAATTTATATATAGTCTGGATTTGATCCAACATTGTTTATTTTCTTATTATAGCTCCATATTGTCACTCAGTTTTATGTTGATCCAATCAGATTGGTATTTATTAGATATAAGCAGTACACATCACATGAATGTCAGATTTCTTGATGTTCAAAATTTTTACTTCAGGATATGATGAAACTGGACATAAAAGATAAAGTACTTCTAAGAGGTTCAAGGGGCCTTTCGAATATTCACCACGTCAATGATAAAACAATGGTATACTCCATTTACCATACTTATGATAGATAATTTTTTGTAAATGCATGTGGGACTGAATAACATCGTTGAACCAGGTGATATCTTATTCACGCGGCCCATTTGTCTTTGTCTTCAACTTTCATCCCACAAATTCATATGAAAGATACAGTATAGGCGTTGAGGAAGCTGGAGAGTATCAAGTAAGTGATGCTTTGATATTAGTATTAAATTATCCTCAACCTGAAGTCCTGAATTTTCATTTGAACTGATGCTACTTCTGTAATTCGTGATTAACTTGCAGATCATATTGAATTCTGATGACGAGATTTATGGTGGTCAAGGATTAATTGATCGAGACCAATATGCTCAAAGAACCATTAGCAGAAAGTGAGTGATGCTGTTCTATGACTTTCTTCTCTCTGGTGTATACAGGTCATTGATCGTGATAGTATCTTTTGCTGAAGTAGTGTTTTACTTAGTTCTAAAATATTGCAACCTCGAATCAGGTTGAAAGATCAATGAACCGACAGTTTGTACACGCTTCTATATACGGAGTATCTTACATACACCCATATAATGATAAATCATCAATTAATAGATAGAGATCGAAAGCAACATGAAGAGACTAAAATTCCTTCTGAACATGTTTATATAGGTAGTGCAGTCTCTTGCATAAACATGTTGTGAATCGGCTTCCTCAACTGCATATCTTTACCATCACCATCTTAGAACATTGACTGATCTTTTATTTTCTTTTCCTAGCAAGTTTCTTCCTTTCAGCATAGCTGCTTATAGTTCGATTTCTGACCATAATTTTGACTAGCATCTATGATGAAAAAATATCTAAATCTTGCATAACAGAGTACATTCTAATCAATTTAACTATGAACTACATCTTAAATTATGTATCGTGGAACCTTGTGTGATGCTATCTATTACTACTATATCCTAGAGCTCACAACGTTAACATATTGCTTGGAATTGCAGAACTGATGGAGCCAGGTATTGCTTGGACGTGCCGCTTCCAAGTAGAACATCTCAGGTTAGTCATGCGAAATATTTAGCATTCACAACTTCTACCCTTTGTCTAGACAATAGAAATACTATCTACAAAGAGAAACACACAGTTTAGGGATTACTGAGAAAACTTCAAGATATTGGAGCTGTGATGTCGAACCATTCATTTGATGCAGGTGTATAAGCTAACTCGAATTCTCAGAGTTTAACTCCAATCCGGTGAAACTCATCTTATTGCCTTAGAATGGGGAGACTTCTTGCAGCAGCTGCATCGGTGAATCTTCTTCCTCAGATATTCTACTGATTTATTTTGTGCTATATTCTCAAGTCAAGCTCTTTAGCCTCTTGTGTTCGAATTGTGATAGATAGTTAACTCAGGCCTAGTTCTTATGCAAAGGAGCTCCTGTACGGATGTCTCGAAACCGAACAAGTTTAGGTTAGTATTGAATTATCCTAATCTGAAGTCCTGAATTTTCATTTGAACTGATGCCACTTCTGTAATTCGTGATTAACATGCAGATCATATTGAATTCTGATGACGAGATTTATGGTGGTCAAGGATCAGTTGATCGAGACCAATATGCTCAAAGGGTATTGTGTGACTGAAAAAGGAAAGGGGAAAGGGAAAGACTCGAGTCTTGCAATGTGATTCAAATTTATTTATTCTCTTTTAAGCTAGAGCATCCATTACCTGTTCAGTGGAAACACTATTAATTATTAATTGTTTTTGTTAGGGATGTCAATGTAACCCGTAACCCGTGGGCTAGCCCGAATAGCCCGCCAAATTTATAGGGTTAGGGTTGAAAATTTCTAACCCGATAAAATCAAAACCCGATTAGCCCGCACCCGATTAACCCGCAACCCATTAGGGCCAGACCCGAAAACCCGACGGGCTGGCCCGAAAACCCGATAAAATTTCTATTATTATATTTTTTTACTCCTAATTCGACATTTCATTGATTAATTTTAACTAAAAAAATAACTTTCAATTTTATATTAAATATACAAATTATATATTGAATTTTTATTAATATAATAATTGATAAATAAATTAAAAACTTTAAATTCACAAAAAAATATTTAAATTTCTAAAACACGCATTAAAATTCTACGAAATATCTCAAATATTAGTATTTGATCATGTTTATGATTGAGTTTAAGCATATATCTCAAATATATCATAATTAAATGTTTTACATTGTATGAATATTAGTAATTTTAATCATTATTTATTGGATTGATCGCATGTTAATATTATCGGTAGCAACCCGATTAACCCGCTGGGCTAGCCCGAAACCCGAGCTTTTAGGGTTAGGGCTGAGCTTTTATAACCCGAAAGAAATCACAACCCGATTAGCCCGCACCCGATTGACCCGCAACCCGAGTAGGGTTGGCCCGAAACCCGACGGGCCGGCCCGATTGACATCCCTAGTTTTTGTACGTGTAAACATAAGCCATTGAAATACTAAAAACTAAGTCTTCCTAGAAAATACTCCCATATTATATGGGCAATGGGTGTGGCACGGGAATTAAGAAAAAATTAGTAAAATAAGAGAGAGGAGGAGAATGGTATGGTAAAGTAAGAGGGGGGAGTAGAATAATAGTTAAAGTAGTGTTAGTGGATAGTAAGACCTATATTATTAAATTGATATAATTTTTTAAAAATGGAATGCATATATTTCCGTGGGACGGATGAAAATAAAAAGTGCATATATTTTTATGAGATGGAGGAAGTATTATCTTCAAACTGCCGCAGGCATAACGAAAAAAGAAAAATTAGTGAGTAAAAAGTTAAGTGAAAGCCAATGGAATATTGTCATTCCTTATCAGGATATAATATTCGCCTAATGCCTTACTAATTTCTGGTCGTGGCTTTAATTCATATCTATTGAAAAAGAAAAGCTACTTAAGATTCTAAATGATTAAACATACTTTGTGAGTGATGTGAACCTTGATTTATTTAGAGCATCCACGGTGGGGCGCCCTATTCTATGTCACATCAGCATTTTATCCTCCTACCCTTCCATCTGCAGTGGGATGCCTTATAGTCTCCCCTATAGTTTTAACTACTAAAAATTAATACTCCTTAATCGTACTTGTGTTATTTACATACGAAAATATATATGCCATACTTTCAAAACTTACAATACATCTCATATTAAGGGTGTCCACAATAGAAAAGCCGATGGCCATGCCCAAGCCACAAAAACTTGGTTAGGCCACAAAAAAACTTGCCCACCCTAATAGTGGACAAGCCCAAGCCACAAACTAATTATTTCTTTCATTTTTCGTATATTTTAATTTAACTAGAATAAAAATTATCAGACTATAATAATTATAAAAAACTGCATAATTTAATAAAAAAAATTGAAACCAAATCTTCGTTGTAGTATAGAAATGGGGAAAATTATACAACGAAAATTTTATAAAAACACTAAAAAACACTGCCACCGCCGCCTACTCGGTGGCGTCATCAGAATCTACCGCTTCTTCTTCACCAGCTTCATCGCCATCGCCGTCTCCACCCACCGCCGCCGTTTCCTACCTCCCCAACTTCGACCTCAACCTCAGTATGAGGTCGTAGTACATCCCCTTGGTGACCGGGTTGGTCGACTTCTCGTACAAGGACAAGTTCTCATGAAGTTGCTTCATCATCTGCACCTCCAGGGTATTGCTCAACGCCGCCGCGACCGGTGTGCTGGGCGCGATGCAGACGCGCCCGCAGCAGAGAGTTGGGAGGCGGATCTAGCTTCTCGGATTGCGGACTGCTGGCCCTGTGGACGTGGGCGCCTGGAGAGTGTCGAGGGGGCTCATTCGAAACGTCGTCGTTGAGGTCGAAGGTACGAGAGTCGCTACTACTGCTGTAGTTGCCGGCGACGCCGAGTCTTGTCCGCTTCGCACTAGGAGCACGCTCTTCCTCGCAGATGGCTCTGAATTTCGGGGCGTCCGCAGAACGAGGAATTCCTCCTAGTAGCCGAACTTGGGCCACCCTTGAGCGCATTTGGTTGCCGTATATGCCAGTGAACCTCTTGAGGGTTTTAGTGATCCTGACGAACTTCTTTCGGACCTGGTCGTGTGTACGCTCGGCGTTGCCTGGCGGTTTGAATCCGTTGTACACCTCCAGAACGTGCTTCCAGAAGCATACGTCGGTCTGATCTGTGCCAACTATGGCATCCGTCGTGACCGCGTCCCAGGCCCTGGCAATAGCAACGGACTCCGCCATTTTGTACAAAGACCCCCGTCGACCGCCACCGCCACTACTGCCAACGCCACTGCTACCGGCACCGCCCCTGCTGCTGTCGCCGCCGCCACGGCCGCCGCCGCCTCGCCTCCCCCCCACCGCCTCCTTTCCCCGTCTTCACACGTCCGGACGTCGGGGTCTCCGGTGTCCCCATCAACTCCTCCCATGTGAATCTATCAGATTCATCCAGAGGAGATTGAGTGGAATGCAATTGGGAAGACTGGAATTGGGTGGATTGGAATTGCTGAGAACGGGTGTCAGAACGCGGAAAGTTGATCGCGTCCATGTTGGGCCGGTAGTCGCCCAACCCTGATTGGAGACGACCCACGTTCCTCTGCTGATGAGAGGGGGATTGACCCTGATTTTGCGGTCTCCTCATCTGGGATAGAGTGGGGGTCGGACTCGATCTCCAAGGTTGGGGAGGTGGAAAGTTGTCGTTTCCCGATTCTCCATAGCCGGGGGAATTATCATCTCCACCTTGCATTTTGAGATTATAAAAATTGTAGAGAATGAAAATTAAGGGTGTAAAATGTGTGGAATGAGGTATTTATAAATAATTTTTGAAAATATTAAAAAAAAATTCGAAGTTGGGCTGAGTCACGGCTCTCGCCTAAGAGCCTCGGCTCCCTCCCCCCCGGCCGCGGCCCTCCGTGTCCTCAGCAATAGGGAGCGCGGCCTAGCCACCTCCTGCCCGGGAGCCGCGGCTCCCCTATTGTGGATACTCTAATTACACTCTACTTAAAGTCCTTGACGTTGATATATGGTCGTATTGTAGTTATTTAAGACGGTTAATCAAATCAAACCTTTGATTTGCTACCGACATGAAAACTAAGAAGCCCAAAGGGCAAAGAATTTCATGATTAAAACAGGTATAGATTCTAAACAAATTTTATGGCTGATAATTAAGCAAACTCAAATTTAGAGCATGCAAGTAAATCGCCCATGGAAGAATATAATATGCAAGTACAATTTATGTAGTACTAAATTTAAAAGGTTCTACTACATTTTATATATATATTTTTTGGAAATTAAATTGGGGCTAACCGACCTCTATAAATTAAAAAATAGTAGCCTTCATTAGTATTTAGTCAGCCCATTTCAAATCCAACTACAAATTGGGGCTTCGAGATCTCATACCTATCTGAAAATTATACCCAAACTGATGTTATTTTATGCTACAAAATTGTTTAAGCTAATTTCAATTCTATTCTTACATTTCGAAACTTAAACTTTCCGTCGGAATTTTAATTTCCATTAAATCGAGCGTGCACAAAATTTATTAATCTTGAGAGTTTAACTCTTATATGGTTATTTCTATCCCTAAATTTTTGTATAGCTTGTTTAGAATGATTTGTATGCAATCAAATTTTGTTAAATGAATCTTAAAATATGATCCTTTTTTAGCATTGAAGCAACGACTTTGCATAGGGCATTATTAGAAAGGATGAAACAACCATTGGGTGTACTGGAAAATCAAGTAACGTTATTTCTTAAATTGTTTAAAATGTGTATTTGCATATATTGTGTTGACGTGAAAGATGGGCATGAAAGAGACACTAATGTATGACATCATTTGTCAAAAATCAGATTAAACCAGCTAATTCTATATGTTGAGAAAGAGCCATATCAACTCACCAACAGGTGTTTAGATGTAAAAATGATCAAGCAATCCTATCTACTCCAATATAAAAATATCAATGTGAAAGACACATATTTTAACATTTAAATAAATGAAATCATTAATATTTTGTTTATATTCTTCAATTTCTTAAGATGAAGAGGGGAATTAAAACAAGATAAGGGTACAAGTATATGATAGGGCTACTAGCCGTGAAATTTTGTATACATTCCTTATATATTGTAATGTATGAAAATGCCAAAATGGCATACTTAAATATGCTTTTCGGTAAATAATAAAAATGTAATAAATTAATTCTTAACAATTTAATTTGCTCTTGCAATTGCACTTTCACTATCTTTCACCTATTAATTAAGTACAATTAATTATGCAACTTGCTCTTTCCATTTGATGGTTTGTAGATTGGATTTGGATCCCTCTCTTGGTCACGTACGTCATCAACTCATTTATTCAGTGGATGTCATTAATCAAAATTATCTTTTATAGCATATTTTCAAAACCATATATGGATTTGAAACAAGAAAGATGACCACTTGCAGATTATGATGCTTCATTTTCTATTAACATTTTTCCTAAAAGGTCGATTATAATTCTTATTCTTCTTCTTATTATTTTTATTACTAATATTATTATTATTATTATTTATTATTGCTATTTATTATTATTATTATTATTATTATTATTATTATTATTATTATTGTTATTATTATTATTATTATTTATTACTATTTATTTTCTACTTAGCATCATGTGGCAATTAAAACAGTAAATTGACCGTGTCTTTATATCAGCTTGAAAGGTTATTATTTGACAACCTTAGTAGTGCTTGTAGAGGCTGCTCCACTATATTTAATAGTACTACATGATTATGTTAACGATAAAAGGTAAATTGTTTGCTACTAGTCTAAGTAGATATGCCTTATCTCCTAATACATTTCCTCCTTTTCGGCTGTGGCGACAATATTAGTAAATGTTTGATTTTTTATAGAATAATAATGCTTGAAATTTGTTTGATTGTAAACACGTTACTCATGTTTATGGAGTGGCCGAACGTCAATCAAGCAAAAAGTAGAGTAATAGAAAGAGAATGATGTTGTAATTGTAAATCCATCGGCGTCTTTTATCCGTCCCTTAACCATCTCTTAAATTATTATTTTTGGGTCTCACTGTACTTTTTACTCCATCTCTTAACTAAGGAATAGAACCAGCAACCCTCCATCTCTTATCCGTCTCTTAACCATCTCTTAAATTACTATTCATTCATTTTCATTTTTTATTTTTATTTCCAACAAATTCAATTAATAAAACACATTTCATTAAATAAAATAAATTTACAACATAAAATTCTTAAAAAAATAAAAAACCATAATTAAAATTCCTAAAAAATGAAAAATACATAATTTAATTTCTTCCGCTCACTCTCACTAAATTCAAAATCTTTAAAGCTCAAAGAAGCAGAAGAACGACGATGATGTGCGTCTACCGGTTGCCAAATTTTGTCCAAATGTGCTCAATTAGATCATCTTGGAGTTGAACGTGGGCGGTAGAGTCACGTGTCCTTGCTCGAATAGACAACCGTTCTTGTATAGACGGATGCACTCCACTGCGAGGCGGACTACTTGCGGTAGAGCTTCCGGGGGCTTCAGGGTCGAACCAGTTTCCCGCCTCAGGTCCTTCGTCTTGGACAATCATGCTGTGCAAGATTATGCACGTATACATGATGCCGACCATACTCTCCATAAACCACGTACGAGCCGGGGCTTTGATAATGTTGAAGCGCGCTTGGAGAACCCCGAACGCCCTCTCCACATCCTTGCGAGCAGCCTCCTGCTTCTGCGCAAAAAGAGCTTGCTTTGCGTTCACAGGCCTGCTGCACGTCTTTACGAAGGTTTGCCACTTCGGGTAGATGCCATCGGCAAGATAGTACCCCATTTTATACCACCAATTGTTAGCGATGAAGTT
This sequence comes from Salvia splendens, assembly GCF_004379255.2. Classification (NCBI taxonomy): domain Eukaryota; kingdom Viridiplantae; phylum Streptophyta; class Magnoliopsida; order Lamiales; family Lamiaceae; genus Salvia; species Salvia splendens. The sequence continues at coordinate 5,356,562 of NC_056040.1, forward strand.
GATGGCCGGCGCTTTATCATCCAAAACTTCGGCGAAGATGTCGGATTGGTGGAGCACGTTTACGTCGTTGTTCGATCTGGGGACCCTGAAGTACGCATGCCAGATCCATAGCCAGTAGTCGGCAACGACCTCGAGTATAACTGTGGGGTGGGTGCCTTTATGACCGCTCGTGTACGACCCCCTCCACGCCACATGGCAATTCTTCCATTGCCAGTGCATGCAATCGACGCTGCCGAGCATCCCGGGAATCCGTGCACTTCTTCGTGAAGGTTGAGCAGAAACTGGCAATGTGTCGTGCTTGGCTTCCGAAGAAATTCATCAGTGAAGGTTGTCCAGACGCCTTTGCAGAATTGGATCAAGCACATTCTCCCAGTGCTTTCTCCAATGTGGAGGTATTCGTCGAACACATCCGTCGTTTGTCCAGTCGCAAGCTGACGGATTGCTGCAGTACATTTCTGCAGCGTCGTGTGGCTGGGACGGCCGACGGCGTCGAACCTTTCTTGGAAGAACTCTTCCCGGGCTACCAATGTATTTGCGATGTGGAGAAATAGCGGTTTCAGCATGCGGAAACGGCGACAGAAGTAGGTATCTCTCCGAACCGGGTTATCGCAAAAGTAGTCGCGTACTAACCTTGCGGCAACTTCCTCCCGGTTACGATGGATGTAAGTCTGGGAGCGTCTTTGGGGCGGAGCGGCTTCCTCCGCCTCCCGGCGTTGATCTTCTCCAAATGATTTTTCCATTATTCGACGCATTTGCTCATATGGATCCATTAGATCGATTAACTTTGGGGGAAGAATAAAAGAGTTGATTTGAGATGAAAATTGGAGTGGAAAGAGAGATGATTTGAGAAGAATAGATGTGTGTTTGTGTGTAAAATACGGATGAAATAGGAGTATTTATAGATTAAAAAAATAAAAATAAATAAAAAATTGGGAAAACGGTCGAAAAACGGTAATATTAACGTTTTCGAACTTTAATTTTAATTTTTTATTAAATAAATCATTTTAAAAAATGATTTATTTCTTCAGCGTGACGAGACCCACTCGCGGGCCGGCGAGTGGGCGTCACGCATCGCGCCGGAGGGCGCCACGTCGCGCTCGCGCGTGGCGAGACAGCTCGCGGGCTGTCTCGGCGAGCCGGGCATCTCAGCGGGCTGGGGACGAGACGGGACGCTGCAACGCGTCCCGCGCCCGTCTCTTCACGGAGGGACGGGATTCGAGCCACTCATGTAACGCGTTGCGGGTGGCCTAATTTTAAGAAATTAAATTTGAAGTTATAATATTTTAATTTAATTTTAAACTTTTTTGTATAAATTAATTAATTGATATAAAATTGACGCACACAAAATTTGATCAAAATTGAAATTAATTTTTAATTATGCATATTTTTAGTTTATTTTGTTTATATACATTATGTAGCTCTAAATTGTTTTTCTAGTATTACATTTTATATTGCGGGGACCGGCGAGTGTGTGTGTGTGAATATCATTTTTTTGTGGGTAGTGTGTACAATATTTTGTGTTCTGCGTGATTAATGTTTGAGTGTGTGCAATATTGCGTTTCCTATATGTATGCAATGTGTTGTTGTGTGTATGTGTTTAGTACAGTGTGTTGTGTGTTTATCTATATATGTGTGGTATGTTATGTAGTGGTTTGTGTGTGCAAGTATATGTTTGAGAGATATATACATTTAAATTTTAAATTTTAATTTTGGTTATATTATTTAATGGTAGAATTAATAAATTAGAATTGAAATTAAAACACACACACTCATCAATTTCAAATATAATCCCCAATTTAATATTGTCCAGCACACTCTTGACACAAATTCTTATAATCTTGATGGTTATTCTCTTTAAAAGGAAATTTGGAGGTATAATATTTCGAAAAATGAGTGACGTTAATGTGTTTGGGTTTTGACTATTGTGGGTCTTTGAGTTAGATGAAGGCGTAAGCAGATAGGTTGGGCTAAACTATTGTTAAATGTATGAAATATGCCCCTTTATTTACTACTAGTATAGTTTAATAATAGTATATAGCTTTACGGAGACAAAATCGTTAAAATTAAATAGCATTATAGTTTCTTTCAAATTATCATATTACAACTAGGGGTGGGGAAACGATCGGTTCAGTTCTAACCGAACTGATTAGTCGGTTAACCAACTCCCTTTTTTTTCAAATACGAGAACCGTAACCGAACCTTTAGTCGGTTCGATTCCTTGAGGAACCGATCGGTCCTAACCAACCGGTTCTTCGGTTCCACCGAAGGAGAGAGCATCGACGTGGAGAGTTGGACAACAGCCTCGTCAAAGAGAGCAACGGTGTGGAGAGAGCAGCAGCCTCGTCGTCACCGGCGTGGGAGAGAGCAGCGGTGCCGGTGTGCTACGGGAATTTAGATGAGAGAGCTCACGAGATATTTGAATTGGCTTCATTGCAAACACTAGGTATTTTTTTAATGGAAGATAAGTCAATGAACCTATACCAGAATGAGAATTTTAAGTTATGTGCTAATGATCCATATTTATCTAATACGTTGAAGTTTCAAATTTAATAAACAAAGTAGTTGTCATGAGATTGGTTATTGAATCAGAGAGATGATTTGTGTTTTCTCTTGTTTGAAATGCAGGCAAATTATAGGGATATAGAGTTTGGTTTCTATCACAACATTATTTTTTGAAACTTGAAAGGGGTAGGGTTTATGAAATTAAAATGAATCTACAAAAAATTAAAATTAAACTCACTAATCGGTTTTTCGGTTCTCGGTTCTAACCGCCTAAATCCTAAATCCTAAATCCACTAACCGGGACCGAACCTTAACCTTATTTTTTCGGTTCTCGGTTAATCAAGAACCGAGAATCGTTTCCCCACCCCTAATTACAACTGTCTAAGTTTAACCGAGAACCGAAAAAATAAGATTCGGTTCTCGGTTAATCAAGAACCGAGAATCGTTACCCCACCCCTAATTACAACGGTCTAAGTTGAATAGTTAATGCCTTCATCTGATAGATGAAGGTATTATAAAATTAAAAGTATTATAGAAATCCATTAGTGTGAATAAAGTCTCGCGGCTAGACTCTCACCAACAGCCTTTGAATGGGTTTGGGATTTATTGAGAATTGATTTTTTCGCAATAAATATATAAAACTAATTATCAAGTTTTAAACAAAAAATATAATAAAATATCTATTCCCAACGAGATTTAGATTCAGATGCTATATTAATTTAGAAGAGATACGTTTATCTTATCTTTCGTGATCAAAGAGCTGACTACATATTCTTATTTCTCATCAATATTTACAATTCTCAGGAACAGGATAAAATAACTCCTTTTTTCTTCTTCGAAATAATTAAAACCACCATTGGACTTTAATTATTGCCACTATATTTTTGGTATTGAGTTTTCTATTTCCTTGGACCTTCCATTCCCTTGTTCGAGAATTAAGACTATCTATTATTTGGCTGTCGTCATTTTTTTAATTAACAAATAATAAATAAAATAAAAATTAAAAGGTGGCATCACAGTTGAATAATTAATGGATTGGTGTTAAAATTTATTTATTTATTTATCAAAACTCACAATTCTTCGGCATTGTAACGTGAAAGGTAATTAGGGCACTCACAGTGGTCACCTTTAATTTGGAGCCCATTTAGAGCTTATCTTCATTTCTTCTTGCTATTTCAGCCCATCTCATAGTCTATTTTCTTGCTATGAGAGCTCTTAGAGCCCATCTCATTTTCATATCCTCACTATTTTATATTTTTCGCTTTTAATTGTTAACGTGAAATAAAATGATATAAAAGAATAAGAAAAATAATTAAAGATAATTCAATAAAAAATGAATTTTATTAAAAAGAAAATATCCTACATTTAAAAAAATATAAAAAAAATAAACTAAAAACATTGAGTGACTAGAGGGCCGATCGCTCAGCGGTGGCAATCAGGGTTTAGGGTTTAGGGAGTAGTATACACGAAATCAAATCAAATTAAATTAGGTTTAGTATTTTTTATCCGACGATTTCTATGTTTCAAATTAATTAATCTGTTATATATCCAACGTAAACTAAGAAAAATAAGAAGTTTCATAGTACATCAAACAAGTGGGAGCAGTAGAATATATATTAGATTTAGATAGAAGATTTAATTTGATTAATTACATGGAAATCAGGCAAATAAACGCCAGTTGCATACATCTCAAGTTTCCAACATAGAACAATTCAACCTCTTTAAAACAATCTTCTCTTTTTCCTTGATTCTTCAACCAATTTGCTACATAATCTCAATTCTCACATTCACAAACAATTTCTACAAAAACTTCACTTCGCTAAATTTTTTGGTGTATGTTGAATATTGGAGTCGACAAATAATACAAATTCAATGTTGCCACCTCCATAAATATAATTGAAAAATAGGCACCATAAAAATCAACATTCTCCAAGAAATTTGCGTGCTTAAATGACCTGTGCTTGAAACCAACGAAACGTTTCCTAATCCCCCTCCTCCTCCTCCTCCTATTGCCTCTCCACTTGATTTCTTGCTGCAAATTCACCATCAATAATTTCGTTATTTATTAGTAAAAAAATAATCATCTGATGGAGTACGTACTAAACAAGCCCAACAGCAGTAAAGCCCAAGACAGAGTATCAATTCGGCATGACTAAAGAGTATCAGTCCGGCGTGACTAAAGAGTTCAGTTCGGCACAACCAAAGAGTTCGGCCCCAGCCTACAGCTCGGTGAAAGCCAACTCATCAAGCTCTGCTCTCAGGTCGGCATCAAGCTCTACTCTCAGATCGGCAAAAGCTGCTCGGCAATAATTCAGCAGTTCGGTCTCAGTATTCGACCGAACTAGGAGATAGTGGACTCATGCAAGATTTCCACCTCCACTACACCGACGATCTATTTAGTGGTGTCAAGCAGTCATTAACTCATGCAGGATAGTGGACCCATGCAAGGTCGCCACGATCTCCACGACATCCACTACCTAATAAATGCTGCATGCCACGATCTTGGTTCACTGTATAAATAGAACCTAGGTCAGATAGATAACTTCTTCTGTTAAATTCTAAAAAGCTCTCTAGAGAGAATATCATAAAGCAGGCCAGTGTTGTAAGCTGTAATTCGCAGATCAAGCAATACAAACCTGCCCCCATTTCTCCCCGTGGACGTAGATTTACATCAGTAAATCGAACCACGTAAAATCCCTGTGTTGATCTTCATTTATTTCCTGCATTTACAAACATCAAAAATTCGCCGATTCATCACTGGCGCCGTCTGTGGGAAACAGAGAACAAAATTTGTGATAAAGCGAATTTTTGACCCTTTTCCACCCCAAAAAATGCATACCAGATCACATAACACTCATAATACCGTTCGTGATAACCGTGAGGAAGCTAGTCCAGCTCGCAGGTCTGAAAAACGGCCTCGGGAGACATCTACCTCCGGTTCTCACGAAGAAGGAGCAAGCCACTCCAGGAGTCATCGCACCGAGTCTTCCCAGCAGCCCAATTTAAATGAAGCTGTCAAGCTGTTCTTGGCCGAGAAGCAGGAGGAGTTCTTAACCTTCCTGCAGAAGAGCCAACAGCCGGAGAAGACAACGGCGGATTCTCCCTCCTCATCCAGACATGAAAGTCACTACCGCAGTAGTGACGTGTCTTCCAGGAGAAAGAATCCTCAACCTCAACATGCTCCTGCTCCTCCTCGGTACCGGAACCACAGGAGAACTCCATCTCCTCCGTACCGAAGAGATGTCGGGTTCGCCATGTACGGAGCATTAAAGACTCCGTTCTCGGACGACATCACCCGAACTCCTTTGCCGCGGAACTACCGGACACCGTCAATGACTTATGACGGGCTAGAGGATCCTCATGACTTCTTGGGACGCTATCAATATAATATGGCGAACCAGGGTCTCAATGAGGTCCATATGTGCAAACTGTTCCCCGAGCTGCTCATCGGGAACGCCAGAAGGTGGTTCGACAGCCTTCCTCAAGGCAGCATTAGATCCTACCGAGATCTAATGGATGCTTTCCACAGGAGGTTCTTTCAGAAAGCAGAAGCCCGGATCACTTCGGCTCAGCTGCTTTCTATACGTCAAGGTCGCGACGAAAAGATCAGCGACTTCCTGACGAGATTCCATAAAGAATGCCTACAAGTAGATAATCTCAATGATCTACTTGTCATTTCGGCATTCCAAAATGGAATCCTGCCCGGAGCTCTCTACAGAAAGCTCGTGGAGTGCGGTCCGCAAACAGCTCAAGAAATGTGGGACATTGCGGACCAGTTTTCCCGTGCGGATGAGGCAGACCGTCGAAAACGGTCTTTAGACAGCTCATCCCGAGGAGACGAAAAGAAGCCCGATCATAGCGATCAGAGGCTTCCTCGCCGAACTCCTTTTGAAAGAATTCAAAGGGCACCGGTACAAGGCAGATTGGGACCACGTCTCAACCCCGAGAAGCCGCCCGCTCAGTTCGTACCGCTGAACAAGTCAAGAGCGGAAATTTTCGAACTACATTCCGATATGTTCGAAAGACCAAAGCGGATGACGAAATCAGCCGCGCGGCGACCTCAGGATCAATATTGCTCCTTCCATCACACCCACGGTCATGATACCGAGGAGTGCCGAGATTTGGCTGCAGGTATTGATGTTCTTGTGAAAACAGGAACGTTAAAAAAATACCAAAGCAAGCAGCCGAAAAAGAACAAAAAGCAGAGAGGTGCGAACTGCAATCCTCAGGATCCGAAAAGGCATGAGGATCCCGAAGACGACGACGAGCCGCAATATGATGGAGTAATCCTGACTATTGATGCTCTCCCTGCCGGGAAGACTAAGTCGTCCCTAAAAGCAGAACGCAGAGGTTCCAATCAAGAGGAACCAACACATAAAAGGCTGAAGAAAGACGAAGTGATTACATTTTCAGATGCCGATCCCGTCCCAGCCATCTCTCCTCACCAAGACGCTATTGTCATTCAAGCCGGGGTGGCAAACAAACTGGTCCACAGAGTATTTGTGGATACAGGAGCGTCAGTCAGCATTCTTTTTAAAGAATGTTTCGATAAAATGGAAGTGGATCCAGCTCGGCTCAGTCCGGCTCCACTTCCTCTGAAAAGTTTCGCCCAGGAGGACACCCGCCCTGAAGGTATTATCAGCCTTCCGATCACGGTGGGAAAAGCGCCTACAAGCTCCAATACGATGATCGAGTTCTTTGTGGTGAAAGCTCGGTCTCCGTACAACGTCATCCTGGGGAGGGACTGGCTCAACACAGTTCGGGCCGTTTGCTCTACTTATCACCTCACCATCAAGATCCCCACTAAAGGTGGGATAGCGGTCATCCGAGGTGATCAAAAGAGAGCAAAAGAATGTCTGCAGATTGCGCTTAAAAGTGCCGAGCAATCAGTTCGGCACCATCAAGCATAGCAATCACAGCAACCGGAGTCGGAGGCAAGCGAGATGACCGAAGTCACTTCAGAGCCGAACTCAATGACCGTTCAGTTATACGAAGATGATCCATCCAGAACGGTCAACGTCGGCTTCGCAGGAACGCCTCTACTCCGGGAAAAGACCATTCAGCTCCTCAAGGAGTACAAAGATGTCTTTGCATGGTCTCCGTTGGACATGACCGGAGTGCCCCCCGAGGTAATCACTCATCGGTTAAATATTGATCTTTCAATCCGGCCAGTAAAACAGAAGCAAAGACTCTTTGCGGCAGAAAGAAGCCAAGTCATCCATGACGAAGTCCGCCAATTACTAAAAGCGGATGTACTATTCGAGGTGAAATATCCTTCTTGGGTGGCCAATCCTGTGATGATCAAGAAAAAAGGAGGAGGATGGCGGATGTGCATAGATTTTACCGATCTAAACAAGCACTGTCCAAAAGATTGCTATCCCCTTCCGAATATAGATAAAAAAGTAGAAGCTTTGATCGGCTTCGAAATTTTCTGTTTTCTTGATTTATACAAAGGATATCACCAAGTGTTGATGGATGAGAGTGACGCTCCGAAAACAGCTTTCATTACCGATTTCGGCATTTTCGCTTATAAAAAGATGCCATTCGGTTTAAAGAATGCCGGAGCCACTTATCAAAGGATGGTAGACAAGCTTTTTCGGCACCTAATCGGGAAACAGGTTGAAGTGTATGTCGACGACATAGTTGTCAAAAGCAAAAGCACTTCGGAGTACGAAGACAACCTCAAATCCACTCTCAACGTGCTCCGAAAAGCCAACCTCAAACTCAACCCCCAAAAATGTACCTTTTTGGTAGATTCGGGAAAGTTTCTGGGTTGTTGGGTTTCAAAGGACGGACTCAAGGCAAATCCCTCAAAAGTTCAAGTCGTTCAGCACATGGCAATGCCGAAGTCCATACATGACGTGCAAAGGCTAACCGGATGTCTAGCCGCACTGAATCGATTCCTTTCCCAAGCAGCCGAAAAGCAACTGCCATTCTTCAAGGTGTTGAAAAAGGCACCAAAGTTCGAGTGGGGAGCCGAGCAGAAAAAGGCCTTTGACGAGCTCAAAAGTTATCTAGCCGAGCTTCCTATTCTCTCTGCTCCAACCGAAGCCGAAGTAATATTCTTATACTTAGCGGCATCAGATCAAACCATCAGCGCGGTGCTTGTACGAGAAGAAGGCCTAAAGCAGCTTCCCATCTACTTTACAAGCCGAGCATTAAGAGGTCCAGAAACAAGGTATCAACCTCTGGAAAAAATTGCTCTGGCGTTAGTAAATGCAGCAAGGAGACTGCGGCCATACTTCTATGCTCACAAGGTATGCGTCTTAACCGATCTGCCTCTTCGGCAAGTTTTGACCAAGCCAGAAGCATCAGGCAGAATCGCCAAATGGGCCATAGAGCTGGGAGAACACTCAATCGAGTACCTACCTCGGAAAGCCATCAAGGGACAAGCCTTGGCAGATTTTCTTACAGAGGCCAAGTTCGATCAAGCAATCCCTGTCATTGCCGAACAGAAAAAGTCTGCCAATACCGAACTAGCACAGCCCTTGAAATCCGAAGTAGAGCCGCCAGACTGCTGGAGCGGATTCGTAGATGGAGCTTCAAACAAGATGGGAAGTGGAGCTGGTATTTTACTCGTCGCTCCCGACGGACACGAGGTAACCTACTCACTTCGGTTCCTATTCCCCACTACTAATAATGAAGCCGAGTACGAAGCCCTCCTTGCCGGACTCCAGTTAGCGCAAAGTCTGCTCGTCAAATCTCTCAAAGTCCATTGTGATTCACAAGTCATAGTAAATCACATGTTGAGTACAAGTGAAGCTCGTGACGAGAGAATGAAGAAGTATTTGGACAAAGCGCAAAGCATCAGCCGAAGTTTCTCCTATTTTCGGATAATCCGCGTTCCCAGAGCGGAAAATAGCCGAGCAGATACCTTAAGTAAGTTGGCCTCAGATCCGAGCTCAAAGGCGGAAGAATTAATGCATCGAAGCATTGATGAAGCCGAGGTGCATTCAGTATCCAGCTCGCCGAACTGGATGACGCCGATCTTGCAGTATCTGGATCAAGGACAATTGCCCGAGGATAAGAGAGAAGCTCGGAAGATCACGTGCCGAGCACTTCGGTACGAACTTCATGAAGGAGTCCTCTTTAGAAAGTCTTACCTCCAGCCGTTATTGCGGTGCGTAGGACCAGAAGAGACGGACTACATCCTCAGAGAAGTTCATGAAGGATCGTGCGGCAGCCACATCGGAGCTAGAGCTTTAGCTAAAAAAGTTCTAAGATGGGGATATTATTGGCCAACCTTGGTACAAGAAGCAGTGCAGCTCGTCAAGACCTGCCCGAAGTGCCAAATCCATGCAAATATCCCAAGGATGCCGCAAACCGATCTATCCACTATGCAGAGCCCTTGGCCTTTCATGCAATGGGGCATAGACATAGTGGGACCACTTCCTCAAGCTCCTCGGCAAATGAAATTCCTAATCGTTGCCGTGGACTACTTTACGAAGTGGGTGGAAGCTGAACCATTAGCTACGATAACGAGTTCGAAGGCATTGGATTTCGTCTGGAAGAACATAGTGTGCCGATTTGGCATACCCCACATCCTCATCTCGGATAACGGGACTCAGTTCACCGACAAGACGTTCAAGAATTGGTGCCAAGAGCTGAATATTCAACAGCGGTTCACTTCGGTCTCTCATCCACAAGCAAACGGACAAACGGAGGTAACAAATCGTATCCTGGTGAAAGGGTTAAAAGCTCGGTTAGAACAAGCCAAAGGACAATGGGTAGAAAATCTCCCTCAAGTCCTATGGTCCTACCGAACTACACCCACAACCTCCAACGGTGAAACTCCGTACAGTCTGGTATACGGCACTGAAGCTGTGATTCCGGTGGAGATCGGCGTACCCAGTCCCCGAACTCTAAATTTCTCCTCAGAAATGAATGACGACGGACTGAGAGCCGAGCTAGATCTTGCCGAAGAAAGAAGAGAATTGGCATGCATAAAAGCAGCCAAGTACAAGGAGCAAGTAGCCCGGTATTACAACCAAAGGGTGAAGAAGCTGCAAATTCAAGTGGGAGATCTCGTCCTGAGAAACAACGAAGTAAGCCGAGCAGAAAAGCTGGGCAAGCTCGAACCCACATGGGAAGGTCCGTATCGGGTGTCAGAAGTCCTCGGCAAAGGGTCTTACAAATTGGCTCACATGTCAGGAGAACAGGTACCCCGAACATGGCACATTTCCAATCTCAAAAAGTTCCATTTGTAAGAGACAGTCCGGTCAGTCTGTCTTGTGTCTAGTTCGGTCCTAAGGTTATGTGCGTTTTTTGTCTCTGTGCTTTATTTGGCTTACTTGGTCTTTTTTTTGTCTCTGTGCGTTTTTGTCTGTCTGTTTCGTCTGTCTCTGTGCGTGTCGTCTCTTACAAATGTTACTGAGGCATCTTGTTCTTCGAAGGCTGATCCCCTTCTTAGAACATATACAAGCTAAACGATTGTGAGTCAAAGCTTCTACAGAAGATACAAGACTACAATTCAGCTTAAACAAGCAGTTCGTCCGAAACGAGCTGCAACAAGCCAACGATTGTAAGTCAAAGCTTCTACAGAAGATACAAGACCACAATTCAGCTTAAACAAGCAGTTCGTCTGAAACGAGCTGCAACAAGCCCACGATTGTGCGTCAAAGCTTCTAAAGAGGATACAAGACCACAATTCAGCTTAAACAAGCACTTCGTCTGAAACGAACTGCAACAAAAGTCCAATTCTCGCGATAAAACTTGCCTGAATTAGGACTAGGGAAAGTCCGATCCACGCGATAAAACTCGCCGAATTAGGACAAGGGAAAGTCCGATCCCCAAATTAGGACAAGGGAAAGTCCGATCCCCAAATTAGGACAACGGAAAGTTCGATCCGAGCGATAAAACTCGCCAAATTAGGACACAAACCAAGTCCGGTCAAAGAAGAGTTCACTTCATGAGACCGTGGACAAACATCAACTTACCCCATACTTTTATCCAGAATGCCGAAGTGATTCACTTCTCTTTTCGGGGGGGGGTAGTGATGGAGTACGTACTAAACAAGCCCAACAGCAGTAAAGCCCAAGACAGAGTATCAATTCGGCATGACTAAAGAGTATCAGTCCGGCGTGACTAAAGAGTTCAGTTCGGCACAACCAAAGAGTTCGGCCCCAGCCTACAGCTCGGTGAAAGCCAACTCATCAAGCTCTGCTCTCAGGTCGGCATCAAGCTCTACTCTCAGATCGGCAAAAGCTGCTCGGCAATAATTCAGCAGTTCGGTCTCAGTATTCGACCGAACTAGGAGATAGTGGACTCATGCAAGATTTCCACCTCCACTACACCGACGATCTATTTAGTGGTGTCAAGCAGTCATTAACTCATTCAGGATAGTGGACCCATGCAAGGTCGCCACGATCTCCACGACATCCACTACCTAATAAATGCTGCATGCCACGATCTTGGTTCACTGTATAAATAGAACCTAGGTCAGATAGATAACTTCTTCTGTTAAATTCTAAAAAGCTCTCTAGAGAGAATATCATAAAGCAGGCCAGTGTTGTAAGCTGTAATTCGCAGATCAAGCAATACAAACCTGCCCCCATTTCTCCCCGTGGACGTAGATTTACATCAGTAAATCGAACCACGTAAAATCCCTGTGTTGATCTTCATTTATTTCCTGCATTTACAAACATCAAAAATTCGCCGATTCATCATCATCCAACAATATAATTAGATTAAATGGTCCTTTATTAAAATCCAATTCGCAGGAAAGACACGCAAGCAAACGATCTTGGACGGTGCCGCTATTTTCAAGAATATTTATTTAAGCCAAATACAAAAATATACATTTGGTTAAAACCCATTTCCGATCTTAGCTAACTGTCCTATTTCGCATTTGAATATTACACGTCAAACTTCAATTTCAAATTTAGATTTTAATACTACCTTAGATCATTCACACAAGTATACATGCAAATACCATTTCAATGATTATGATTGTATCCTATTATATTAAATCACATGACAACATATGACATATTCATAACCGCCCAAAATTGGGATGTGTTTGGAAATTGCACATGGTCACAACTTAGATGCCAACATTTTGTTCACTACTTTTAAAAAGGGAAGAATTTCTAAGTAGGGGTCGACAAAAAAATAGAACCATCCATTTATGAAAAAACTAATTGATATAGATTAGCTATTAAGTAGTGTACTATAATAAACAATAGCACATGTTACCCATCCAACACATTCGCCACTTTACGTAGTATCAAGTTTTAATTCACGTGGCAATGTTTGTATTACAAACATTTGCACAAATAAAAGACACTCAAAAGCCACTTTTCTATCTGTGGATCAATGCAATTTCTCCCTTAATAGTTGCATTTCCCAACAAACTATGCATGTAGATTTATTACTAATAACCTTTGACAAGTTGTTGAGTACTTAAGTTTATATTTGTTTCAAGTGGTATGATAGTATTGAATAAATACATAAATAAAGGGTAAATTGCGGAAAAAATCATACCTGCGGGAAGGAGTTGGGCAGAAAGTGATAATATAATCGGCAGAAGCACATGTAAAAGTACTGGTTTTATCGTCATAAGCATAGCTATAAGCGCGGGGGCAGGCGTTCTTAAACACCTGCGAATACTGGGTGGGTCCACAGGTTTCGGGCGTGGCATACCCGCCAGAGCAGCAATACTTGGGATCGCCGAACGCCTCGCACGCGCTCCTGCAGGCCAGGCATTCCCCTCCGCCGGCGCCGCCAACCACCTTCAGCTCGGACGGGCACGACTCGTTGAGGTCGCCCACGCACCCCGTGCTTGAGCAGTTCCCTCCGCCCTGTGGGACCACGAGCATTGGCAGGTTGTACCCGTCCACCAGGCTGACGTCGTAGAAGTCGAGGCCGCCCGCGCCGTTGAGCGTGAACTCGGCCAACGTGGCTGGCGGCACCGCCCCGGCGCCGGAGCACTCGACAGTGCCGGAGCCGCAGTCGGCGGTGGCGCAGGTGAATTTTCCGGTGGCCGGATCCTGAGAACAGAGTGTCCTGCCCCAAATGCGGCCCGACCACGACGCCGGGACGGACAAGGGGAAGGAGTCGCCGGAGCTGAGCGCGAATCCGGTGGTGGAGAGCGGCTGAGTTCCGGCGCCGGAGAGAATCCCCGGCCAGACTGTGTAGGTGCATTGATTTACTAATGTGAATGTCGCCGATAATGCAATCGGAGCTGCATTTATAGTCAAATACACTAGACAATTAGAACGTTATCTATATAGTAAATATCAAAATTAAGAATCAAATATGTACCTATAAATATGAATGAAAGAATGAGAATGATGAGAGAAAAATGAGGTGGTCTGCCCATTTTGTGTTGAAGGGAACTAAATTGAAATTGACAAGACAATGAATGTGTGATATTCAAATAGTAGCGTGTGTTTGTTTTTGGTAAGGAGGTGAAGAAAAAAGGAGAGAACAGTTGGGATTAGGGGATCTACTTCAATTGTTTATGGTAGCAAAACAAGTTAGTCAGTTTATATAGGTGAAAGAATGGGGCAGGGCCCACATTATAGTTATTGGTTATAAATTTATTTTCTTCACATTGGGTAAAATAATAGACAAAATCAACTCATTAGTCTATATATTCTTGAAAGTTGAAACATCATTTATATTTAGTGACAGTGGAGTAATGTTGCTGGAGAAGTTGGTCATTTTTCCATCCTTATTCTACTTTTCATTTGTTTTTATTCTAAACATATTTTTTTATATAATGATGTCGGAGGTAACAACATGGGTACTACGAGCTTTGTAAATGTATGGAATTTGTCTTGTTTATGATGGGGATTTATGTGAATACGAATATCGGAAAAGCAAAAAAAATAAAACACAGGTGGCCCAAATGAAGTTTAGCTGTAGCCTGTAGCTAATGTGGGCCCAACTGTTTGTAATGGTTAAAACAATTAATCCAATTGAAATGTCTATTTCCTAATTGACTATGTTCATAATCATAAGTGATAAATTTGTCTAGCCCATTCAGTTCAGCCCTTTTTCATTAAAGTATCATCGATTTCCATCAAAACTTCTTCTTACAAAAATCATGAGTAGTCCTTTTCTATCCTTTTTTCTAATGTAGTAACAAGTAAATACAAAGGAATACTAGATAGTTTATAAATTATTGTAATGGATGACAATCGCTTGCTATGTATGACAGATAAAGAATGAAAGTGAACCTAGAGTTATCGACTTCAAAAGCGAAAGTTATAGGGATTTTTGGCCCTCATGAATTGAGGGTTCAGTCGGTCAACCACCAATCTCACGTGGATCTACCATTGCACGTATGATGTTTGAAAATGGCACAACATGTAGACAAAAATGGTTAGCTCCTTAAATCTAACACGTAGCATGAAAAAGCAATCACAAATAATCAAACATGTAAGAATTCAAAAACTTGTGCTCCTTCAGCGAACATATAGGGTTGTTGCCTTAAAGCAAGGTTCGCTTTTTCCGCATAAACTAAAGTTTGGAGCATTAGCCACAACAAATTAATACTGTTGTTAATATTATTTTAGATTATTCCAAATCTCCCTCATAAAATTTGCCATCTGTCCCAACCCACAATTTTTACTTACGCTACTAATTCCAACTTTATAATTTATGCGGTTCTGAGATTAATTACGTATAAAGAAAATTCAAAGTATGGACAAAATATGACCAATCTGAACCTTCCAGAAATAAATGTGTTTTCTTATTAATAATTCGACATTTTTAAGACATATCATATGTAATAACCGAATTAAAATAATGCGAGTCAAAAATAAAATGTACTATGTATACTACTTTTATATGGGTAAGATGCAAAGCAAATGGGTGAAGTATTTAATAATGAAAACTTATGAGCATAACATAAGCCCATAACTATTTAAGAATGCAAAATCAGATTTGCATATCCAATTTTGGATGAATAATGTGGTGGTTGGCTTTAAGGGAATTTATTTTTAATAAATAAAACAGTTGAAATTGAATGTGGATAGTCTACAATACATACAGTTTCCTAAGCATTTTGTGAAAGAAATTTGGAAAGGATAACCATGAATCTTAACATCTCAAAGACGTGGAAAGAGAAATAAGCCATTTCGCCGCCTACTTATCACTGTTATTTACTTTTATCATTTTTTATATATTATCCTAAATTAACATTTACTGTTTATTAATTTTCCATTTCAAATCTCCACTATTGTCTATCCTGAAATAATATTCAAATCGTTCTACACTATTTGCAACATGTAACGTATTGTTTGTATTGAAATTAAAAATATAAAGTGACAGGGGAATACGTACAAAAATTCAAATTATATTTTCCTCACTATTATTTAAAATTATAAAACATTGTCGTACATATCCGAGAGTTCCATAACCGTTTTAACCGACTCCTTCAACACAATTTACAGTTGAGATTCTTCTAATTTAAAATTTTGCTCATTTGTATCCACATTCCAACAGTCGCTTTTTGATTTGGGCCTTTTCAGTCTATTATTCATATCATGTGTATATAACCACCCATAAGCTATACACAGGATCTGTTTGGTAGGCTTAGGCCCAAAAGCGATTTTCACTCTCTTGGGCGGATGACAATATTTTTTTTAATATTTTCATTTAAATTTTGTACTCCATTTCTAGTCGGGCTGGCCCTGTAATTATTAATAATTTATTGCATCATATTAAGGCATATATTTTTTTTAAATTAATTGTCACTTTTATTAGATAAAAAAAATGAATACTCCCTCTGGTCCCCATTAAATATCTCATATTTGACCGGTGCAGGTTTTAAGAAATTGTTTGACTTTGTGAATAAAAATTGGTAGAAAAAGTTAATGGAATGTGAGTCATATTTTTATATAATAGTTTTATAATAAAATGTGAGTGATTATGAGTTAATGGAATGTGATGTCCAACACTAAAAATGGTAAACTGTAAAAGTGAAATGAGACATTAATTGGGGACTGTCCAAATAAAGAAATACGAGACATTTAATGGGGATCGGAGGGAGTATTTGATCGAGGGGGAAAAGAAGAGTCAAATTTCTATATGATCGTTGAATGGTACTGGTGATAGTATATGAGGTCTAATTGCTACAAGAGGTCAATTGACCGGTTTAGTACCATTTACGAAACATTCATGCAATGATCGGTCAATAATCTAGTCGGATCACATGTCCTATATATTTTATGCATCACAAGTTACTAGTATGAATTTAACAATATTTAAATATATTTTTTATGGGGGAACTGAACCTCAATATTTGTTTATAATATAAAATTGAAGTTTAAAAAAATTTAAACCGAAATTATTGTATAACCTACAAAAATACTAACAATCTATAATTATTTAAAATACTGAGTATAAATTAAATTTTAAAACTAATTATAAAAATTAGGTAGATCAGTATTGAATCTTACAAAATACTAGTATCCCAAAGTTAAAATGAAGCACTAGAGATTGAAATTGCAGATATAAAATTATAAACAATACACTACAGAAGAATTGATAATGAAATCCGAGTGAGACATCAAATAGTGGGATTATTGATCTAATAAGTGGCTGAAAAAAATTAAGTGGCTGAAAAAAATTAAGTGATCTAATATGGGTGTCAGTTACGTTCATTTTGTTTTGGACCGACGGTTAAGATCTCAATGAAAGTGAAATCGTAACCGGACTATTAAGTAAATTTCCAGCTTCAGTTTTGAATGGCAACAACCGATTCCGGTTGAAAACTGATAGATTTGAGTATTTTTTGTCTTTTTTCAATGATTTCCATGATATTCTTAGTCCGTACGTTTACTTTTTTTTTTTTGGACAAAAAACGTCAGTTAACGGTTGAAAACTGTTCCAAAAATCCTAGAACCAATTCGATTCATCCCTTAAAAGGCAGTTACGGCTCCAAAGTCGAAACCAACTGTTTGATTTTACACCGAACTAATTTTTCTAGTTTAACCATTTAACCATGCATCCCTAAGCATTACACATTTCTTTCCTTGAAGATTATATTAAATAAATCACATATGAATACTCTGTCATCTGTATTATAAATGTATGTGTATGTTTAATCTTTGATCAGATATTATAAAAATCTGAAGTAACAATATAAATAGAATGAATAAATTTGTATGTAATTTAAAATGGCCTTCTGAGATGCTTGAAATCCGAAGAGTTAACATACTCAATCCTACTGCTATACCTTTTCAACACCTTCAACAACTCCGTGACCTTCTCCTTAGTCACCTCATCGCTCCTAATCTGCAACACCAACAGTAGCTTCTGAAACTCCCCCGCTTGAAGCGCCTCCACCACACTCTCCTCCTCCCTCACAATCTTCAACAGAATCGAAACCGAAAAATCCATTGCAATCTCCAAAACTCGAAGCGCCTTCTTCAGAAAATATGTTAATTCGAGTAAGACAACACATGTAAATAACTCAATTCCATGGAAGCATGTTCCAAGTCTCCCAATTCTACAAAACGATATCTACTTCATAAAATCATACATATAACAATAACAAAAAAAATGATAAAACAAGTTGTCGCGTCACTATCTTGCAAAAAAGGATTGAAAAGCATAACATACCAAAAGTGTTGTTGGGCTTTAGTGAATCGTGCAATGGAGTGAAGCCCGAACCTAGAATAGATGAATAGCTACTTCTAAAGAAAAGAAACCACATCACTAAAAACACAAATCACATTGCTTTCCTTGCACACAACAACAATAAGCATGTATTTAATATGGTCCAATGTCGCAGGCCTGGTCCGACCTAGCTTAGTCATGGGCCTAAGTTTCCCCCGAGATGTTGGTCCATCAAATAGAATATATAGTAACTGGATTGTCGGTAGGGTCGTTGCCACGAATATAAATGGAAGGGGCCAAAATTATGTTAGGTAAATTTGGAATTTGAGAAGGGCTAAAACATAATGAATTTTCAAAAAATTTGCCTTTGGTGAAGGGACACTTGGTTTGCTATTTCATTGCAAAGGTTGAGTCAATGTTGTGCTTATTGTATATTCTACCTTTGATGATGGATGTACACCTTGCTTTGTATATGGTGTGTGCTTGTGAAAAGAGAGAAAACATGTGATAATCAGTCTATTTGGTAAGGATGGATTCAGTTTGAACTAGAATTAAATTTTGATAAAGTCAAACCAACAACTCAATTTATTCATTTCAGTTAACATTTGTGATTCGGTTTGGTTTGATTTGGTTGATTCGGTTATTTTGATTAGGCAACTTTTGTGATGTAAATTTAAAATAGACAAATATGCACCACAAAATGACATAATTGATTTTAAAACAATAGACGAAACCATAGCTATTAAAAATTTTAAATTGGCAATTCAAATTGAAATATACGATAATATGACATCATCATAGTAATTAATGTTGAACATTGGAACCTGATGGAGTACGTACTAAACAAGCCCAACAGCAGTAAAGCCCAAGACAGAGTATCAGTTCGGCATGACTAAAGAGTATCAGTCCGGCGTGACTAAAGAGTTCAGTTCGGCACAACCAAAGAGTTCGGCCCCAGCCTACAGCTCGGTGAAAGCCAACTCATCAAGCTCTGCTCTCAGGTCGGCATCAAGCTCTACTCTCAGATCGGCAAAAGCTGCTCGGCAATAATTCAGCAGTTCGGTCTCAGTATTCGACCGAACTAGGAGATAGTGGACTCATGCAAAGATTTCCACCTCCACTACACCGACGATCTATTTAGTGGTGTCAAGCAGTCATTAACTCATGCAGGATAGTGGACCCATGCAAGGTCGCCACGATCTCCACGACATCCACTACCTAATAAATGCTGCATGCCACGATCTTGGTTCACTGTATAAATAGAACCTAGGTCAGATAGATAAGTTCTTCTTCTATTAAATTCTAAAAAGCTCTCTAGAGAGAAGATCATAAAGCAGGCCAGTGTTGTAAGCTGTAATTCGCAGATCAAGCAATACAAACCTGCCCCCATTTCTCCCCGTGGACGTAGATTTACCTCAGTAAATCGAACCACGTAAAATCTCTGTGTTGATCTTCATTTATTTCCTGCATTTACAAACATCAAAAATTCGCCGCTTCATCACTGGCGCCGTCTGTGGGAAACAGAGAACCAAATTTGTGATAAAGCGAATTTTTGATCCTTTTTCCACCCCAAAAAAAAAAAAAAAAAAATGCATACCAGATCACATAACACCCATAATACCGTTCGTGATAACCGTGAGGAAGCTAGTCCAGCTCGCAGGTCTGAAAAACGGCCTCGGGAGACTTCTACCTCCGGTTCTCACGAAGAAGGAGCAAGCCACTCCAGGAGTCATCGCACCGAGTCTTCCCAGCAGCCCAATTTAAATGAAGCTGTCAAGCTGTTCTTGGCCGAGAAGCAGGAGGAGTTCTTAACCTTCCTGCAGAAGAGCCAACAGCCGGAGAAGACAACGGCGGATTCTCCCTCCTCATCCAGACATGAAAGTCACTACCGCAGTAGTGACGTGTCTTCCAGGAGAAAGAATCCTCAACCTCAACATGCTCCTGCTCCTCCTCGGTACCGGAACCACAGGAGAACTCCATCTCCTCCGTACCGAAGAGATGTCGGGTTCGCCATGTACGGAGCATTAAAGACTCCGTTCTCGGACGATATCACCCGAACTCCTTTGCCGCGGAACTACCGGACACCGTCAATGACTTATGACGGGCTGGAGGATCCTCATGACTTCCTGGGACGCTATCAATATAATATGGCGAACCAGGGTCTCAATGAGGTCCACATGTGCAAGCTGTTCCCCGAGCTACTCATCGGGAACGCCAGAAGGTGGTTCGACAGCCTTCCTCAAGGCAGCATCAGATCCTACCGAGATCTCATGGATGCTTTCCACAGGAGGTTCTTTCAGAAAGCGGAAGCCCGAATCACTTCGGCTCAGCTGCTTTCTATACGTCAAGGTCGCGACGAAAAGATCAGCGACTTCCTGACGAGATTCCATAAGGAATGCCTACAAGTAGATAATCTCAATGATCTACTTGTCATCTCGGCATTCCAAAATGGAATCCTGCCCGGAGCTCTCTACAGAAAGCTCGTGGAGTGCGGTCCGCAAACAGCTCAAGAAATGTGGGACATTGCGGACCAGTTTTCCCGTGCGGATGAGGCAGACCGTCGAAAACGGTCTTTAGACAGCTCATCCCGAGGAGACGAAAAGAAGCCCGATCATAGCGATCAGAGGCTTCCTCGCCGAACTCCTTTTGAAAGAATTCAAAGGGCACCGGTACAAGGCAGATTGGGACCACGTCTCAACCCCGAGAAGCCGCCCGCTCAGTTCGTACCGCTGAACAAGTCAAGAGCGGAAATTTTCGAACTACATTCCGATATGTTCGAAAGACCAAAGCGGATGACGAAATCAGCCGCGCGGCGACCTCAGGATCAATATTGCTCCTTCCATCACACCCACGGTCACGATACCGAGGAGTGCCGAGATTTGGCTGCAGGTATTGATGTTCTTGTGAAAACAGGAACGTTAAAAAAATACCAAAGCAAGCAGCCGAAAAAGAACAAAAAGCAGAGAGGTGCGAACTGCAATCCTCAGGATCCGAAAAGGCATGAGGATCCCGAAGACGACGACGAGCCGCAATATGATGGAGTAATCCTGACTATTGATGCTCTCCCTGCCGGGAAGACTAAGTCGTCCCTAAAAGCAGAACGCAGAGGTTCCAATCAAGAGGAACCAACACATAAAAGGCTGAAGAAAGACGAAGTGATTACATTTTCAGATGCCGATCCCGTCCCAGCCATCTCTCCTCACCAAGACGCTATTGTCATTCAAGCCGGGGTGGCAAACAAACTGGTCCACAGAGTATTTGTGGATACAGGAGCGTCAGTCAGCATTCTTTTTAAAGAATGTTTCGATAAAATGGAAGTGGATCCAGCTCGGCTCAGTCCGGCTCCACTTCCTCTGAAAAGTTTCGCCCAGGAGGACACCCGCCCTGAAGGTATTATCAGCCTTCCGATCACGGTGGGAAAAGCGCCTACAAGCTCCAATACGATGATCGAGTTCTTTGTGGTAAAAGCTCGGTCTCCGTACAACATCATCCTGGGGAGAGACTGGCTCAACACAGTTCGGGCCGTTTGCTCTACTTATCACCTCACCATCAAGATCCCTACTAAAGGAGGGATAGCGGTCATCCGAGGTGACCAAAAGAGAGCAAAAGAATGTCTACAAATTGCGCTTAGAAATGCCGAGCAGTCAGATCGGCACTATCAAGCATAGCAATCACAGCAACCGAAGTCAGAGGCAAGCGAGATGACCGAAGTCACTTCAGAGCCGAACTCAATGACCGTTCAGTTATACGAAGATGATCCATCCAGAACGGTCAAGGTCGGCTTCGCAGGAACGCCTCTACTCCGGGAAAAGACCATTCAGCTCCTCAAGGAGTACAAAGATGTCTTTGCATGGTCTCCGTTGGACATGACCGGAGTGCCCCCCGAGGTAATCACTCATCGGTTAAATATTGATCCTTCAATCCGGCCAGTAAAACAGAAGCAAAGACTCTTTGCGGCAGAAAGAAGCCAAGTCATCCATGACGAAGTCCGCCAATTACTAAAAGCGGATGTACTATTTGAGGTGAAATATCCTTCTTGGGTGGCCAATCCTGTGATGATCAAGAAAAAAGGAGGAGGATGGCGGATGTGCATAGATTTTACCGATCTAAACAAGCACTGTCCAAAAGATTGCTATCCCCTTCCGAATATAGATAAAAAAGTAGAAGCTTTGATCGGCTTCGAAATTTTCTGTTTTCTTGATTTATACAAAGGATATCACCAAGTGTTGATGGATGAGAGTGACGCTCCGAAAACAGCTTTCATTACCGATTTCGGCATTTTCGCTTATAAAAAGATGCCATTCGGTTTAAAGAATGCCGGAGCCACTTATCAAAGGATGGTAGACAAGCTTTTTCGGCACCTAATCGGAAAACAGGTTGAAGTGTATGTCGACGACATAGTTGTCAAAAGCAAAAGCACTTCGGAGTACGAAGACAACCTCAAATCCACTCTCAACGTGCTCCGAAAAGCCAACCTCAAACTCAACCCCCAAAAATGTACCTTTTTGGTAGATTCGGGAAAGTTTCTGGGTTGTTTGGTTTCAAAGGACGGACTCAAGGCAAACCCCTCAAAAGTTCAAGTCATTCAGAACATGGCAATGCCGAAGTCCATACATGACGTGCAAAGGCTAACCGGATGTCTAGCCGCACTGAATCGATTCCTTTCTCAAGCAGCCGAAAAGCAACTGCCGTTCTTCAAGGTGTTGAAAAAAGCACCAAAGTTCGAGTGGGGAGCCGAGCAGAAAAAGGCCTTTGACGAGCTCAAAAGTTATCTAGCCGAGCTTCCTATTCTCTCTGTTCCAACCGAAGCCGAAGTAATATTCTTATACTTAGCGGCATCAGATCAAACCATCAGCGCGGTGCTTGTACGAGAAGAAGGCCTAAAGCAGTTTCCCATCTACTTTACAAGCCGAGCATTAAGAGGTCCAGAAACAAGGTATCAACCTCTGGAAAAAATTGCTCTGGCGTTAGTAAATGCAGCAAGGAGACTGCGGCCATACTTCTATGCTCACAAGGTATGTGTCTTAACCGATCTGCCTCTTCGGCAAGTTTTGACCAAGCCAGAAGCATCAGGCAGAATCGCCAAATGGGCCATAGAGCTGGGAGAACACTCAATCGAGTACCTACCTCGGAAAGCCATCAAGGGACAAGCCTTGGCAGATTTTCTTACAGAGGCCAAGTTCGATCAAGCAATCCCTGTTATTGCCGAACAAAAAAATTCTGCCAATGCCGAACTAACACAGCCCTTGGAATCCGAAGTAGAGCCGCCAGACTGCTGGAGCGGATTCGTAGATGGAGCTTCAAACAAGATGGGAAGTGGAGCTGGTATTTTACTCGTCGCTCCCGACGGACACGAGGTAACCTACTCACTTCGGTTCCTATTCCCCACTACTAATAATGAAGCCGAGTACGAAGCCCTCCTTGCCGGACTCCAGTTAGCGCAAAGTCTGCTCGTCAAATCTCTCAAAGTCCATTGTGATTCACAAGTCATAGTAAATCACATGTTGAGTACAAGTGAAGCTCGTGACGAGAGAATGAAGAAGTATTTGGACAAAGCGCAAAGCATCAGCCGAAGTTTCTCCTATTTTCGGATAATCCGCGTTCCCAGAGCGGAAAATAGCCGAGCAGATACCTTAAGTAAGTTGGCCTCAGATCCGAGCTCAAAGGCGGAAGAATTAATGCATCGAAGCATTGATGAAGCCGAGGTACATTCAGTATCCAGCTCGCCGAACTGGATGACATCGATCTTGCAGTATCTGGATCAAGGACAGTTGCCCGAGGATAAGAGAGAAGCTCGGAAGATCACGTGCCGAGCACTTCGGTACGAACTTCATGAAGGAGTCCTCTTTAGAAAGTCTTACCTCCAGCCGTTATTGCGGTGCGTAGGACCAGAAGAGACGGACTACATCCTCAGAGAAGTTCATGAAGGATCGTGCGGCAGCCACATCGGAGCTAGAGCTTTAGCTAAAAAAGTTCTAAGATGGGGATATTATTGGCCAACCTTGGTACAAGAAGCAGTGCAGCTCGTCAAGACATGCCCGAAGTGCCAAATCCATGCAAATATCCCAAGAATGCCGCAGACCGATCTATCCACTATGCAAAGCCCTTGGCCTTTCATGCAATGGGGCATAGACATAGTGGGACCACTTCCTCAAGCTCCTCGGCAAATGAAATTCCTAATCGTTGCCGTGGACTACTTTACGAAGTGGGTGGAAGCTGAACCATTAGCTACGATAACGAGCTCGAAGGCATTGGATTTCGTCTGGAAGAACATAGTGTGCCGATTCGGCATACCCCACATCCTCATCTCGGATAACGGGACTCAGTTCACCGACAAGACGTTCAAGAATTGGTGCCAAGAGCTGAATATTCAACAGCGGTTCACTTCGGTCTCTCATCCACAAGCAAACGGACAAACGGAGGTAACAAATCGTATCCTGGTGAAAGGGTTAAAAGCTCGGTTAGAACAAGCCAAAGGACAATGGGTAGAAAATCTCCCTCAAGTCCTATGGTCCTACCGAACTACACCCACAACCTCCAACGGTGAAACTCCGTACAGTCTGGTATACGGCACTTAAGCCGTGATTCCGGTGGAGATCGGCGTACCCAGTCCCCGAACTCAAAATTTCTCCTCAGAAATGAATGACGACGGACTGAGAGCCGAGCTAGATCTTGCCGAAGAAAGAAGAGAATTGGCATGCATAAAAGCAGCCAAGTACAAGGAGCAAGTAGCCCGGTATTACAACCAAAGGGTGAAGAAGCTGCAATTTCAAGTGGGAGATCTCGTCCTGAGGAACAACGAAGTAAGCCGAGCAGAAAAGCTGGGCAAGCTCGAACCCACATGGGAAGGTCCGTATCGGGTATCAGAAGTCCTCGGCAAAGGGTCTTACAAATTGGCTCACATGTCAGGAGAACAGGTACCCCGAACATGGCACATTTCCAACCTCAAAAAGTTCCATTTGTAAGAGACAGTCCGGTCAGTCAGTCTTGAGTCCTGTTTGCTCAATGTGCTTTATTTGGTTTGCTTAGTCTTTATTTGTCTCTGTGCGTTTTGTCTGTATGTTTTGTCTGTCTCTGTGCGTGTCGTCTCTTACAAATGTTACTGAGGTATCTTGTTCTTCGAAGGCTGATCCCCTTCTTAGAACATATACAAGCACACGATTGTGAGTCAAAGCTTCTACAGAAGATACAAGACCACAATTCAGCTTAAACAAGCAGTTCGTCTGAAACGAGCTGCAACAAGCCAACAATTGTGAGTCAAAGCTTCTACAGAAGATACAAGACCACAATTCAGCTTAAACAAGCAGTTCGTCTGAAACGAGCTGCAACAAGCCAACGATTGCGAGTCAAAGCTTCTACAGAAGATACAAGACCACAATTCGGCTTAAGAATCAAGCACTTCGTCTGAAACGAACTGCAACAAAAGTCTGATTCTCGCGATAAAACTTGCCTGAATTACGACTAGGGAAAGTCCGATCCACGCGATAAAACTCGCCGAATTAGGACAAGGGAAAGTCCGATCCCCAAATTAGGACAACGGAAAGTTCGATCCGAGCGATAAAACTCGCCAAATTAGGACACAAACCAAGTCCGGTCAAAGAAGAGTTCACTTCATGAGACCGTGGACAAACATCAACTTACCCCATACTTTTATCCAGAATGCCGAAGTGATTCACTTCGCTTTTCGGGGGGGGTAGTGATGGAGTACGTACTAAACAAGCCCAACAGCAGTAAAGCCCAAGACAGAGTATCAGTTCGGCATGACTAAAGAGTATCAGTCCGGCGTGACTAAAGAGTTCAGTTCGGCACAACCAAAGAGTTCGGCCCCAGCCTACAGCTCGGTGAAAGCCAACTCATCAAGCTCTGCTCTCAGGTCGGCATCAAGCTCTACTCTCAGATCGGCAAAAGCTGCTCGGCAATAATTCAGCAGTTCGGTCTCAGTATTCGACCGAACTAGGAGATAGTGGACTCATGCAAAGATTTCCACCTCCACTACACCGACGATCTATTTAGTGGTGTCAAGCAGTCATTAACTCATGCAGGATAGTGGACCCATGCAAGGTCGCCACGATCTCCACGACATCCACTACCTAATAAATGCTGCATGCCACGATCTTGGTTCACTGTATAAATAGAACCTAGGTCAGATAGATAAGTTCTTCTTCTATTAAATTCTAAAAAGCTCTCTAGAGAGAAGATCATAAAGCAGGCCAGTGTTGTAAGCTGTAATTCGCAGATCAAGCAATACAAACCTGCCCCCATTTCTCCCCGTGGACGTAGATTTACCTCAGTAAATCGAACCACGTAAAATCTCTGTGTTGATCTTCATTTATTTCCTGCATTTACAAACATCAAAAATTCGCCGCTTCATCAGAACCCTCTATATGCACCCCTCTGTTAAGCAACGAACAGTCTTTGAGAGAGTTATTTTTCTCCCAAATTTAATATTTAATATTTATAAAAGCAAACCAACAGAAAATAAGAATAAATGTATGTAAATGTAATATAGCTTGAATTAGGCAAGGATTTATCAAATAAAACACTGACATAATGCAACTGGAGAAAATGAGGCATACACATATGAATTATTCAAGAAGATATAAACCTGAAACTCCTCCTTTGCCCTCACAATTCTGTCTCGATCCAGAGAGTCAACAACATATATCTGCATAACAGAAGAGTTGACAATAATACAACATAATGTTCCAGTAAGTGTATCAATCAGCACATGCATTAGAAGTTTGATTTCCTAGACTAGCGAATAAAGACATCAGCTGAAATAAAAATGAAATAAACATCAGCAAATAGCTCATTACATAGGGAAATAACAACGTTCATAAAGAGGATTACATATTAAGTAGTTAAAAAAATTAACAAAATAATGAATTCAAAAGTGCCAATCGAAACCCACTTTGACAATCTCTCCTCCTATCGCTGGCCTATTCCTCCGCCTACTCTGGCCTACTTGATGCACTTTTATTAGCACTAAAAATACCTGCAATTATACAGGGTAGATCTAAAATAGTTAAAGGCCAGTACCGGGATATCGAACACGGGGAATATAATTGCAACTGGCTATCATGTACTAAGCGTCATATACTATCTAGAGAAACAAGAGTTTTGGGTTTAAAATAAATAAAACAAATAAATAAAGCAAGCAAACAACTAATTGCAATTAAATCACAAAGATAAAGTATGAGAGATAAGGGAATTCCAGAGATGTGTGTTCACAGTTATGGTTATACAAATTCCTACTACAATACCCTAGCACAGTTATTACTTCGATAGAATGGGTTACATAAGTTTTGCCCATGCGGCACAAGCGTAGATTACTAACACTAGGGGCGTCAATCCTAGATCCGTAACTCCCCAAAGCTCCTAAGACCCTTGAAAAGTCCACACTCTCAATTAATATTGTCGTTTTAAGGGAAGCTAATTGTAGTGTCTACTAAGTGGACCTAACTCGCCAACCTCCTCTCACGATTATGTAGCAAGTTATATTAAATCATCACAGAATGTGTCACTCAAACGTGAAGCATTATCCAACAACTTAGGGAAGAAACGAAGTAAAAATAAAACGGACATTAAATAGCAAAACGGAATTGTATAACCAAAGTAGTTACTAACACATCCCTAGAATCCTATGAATTTAGTTACACATAATTGAATAAGCTAAAAACATAGATTGTAGGGAAGACAAAATGAACATAAGTGCTAAAGCAAATAAAACCCAAAGGTTGAATCATTGTAGCTCTTTGATGATATTTTGCTTCCTTCTTCAACCCCTTGCACAATGAAGAACTCTCAAATTTAAGCTCTGGGTTTATTTGGCAAAAAGAAGATCTAGATGAAGGTTTAGGGTTGAAGAATGGAGGGAGGAGCCACGAAGGCTCCCCTTTTGGGGGCTATGAATTGGTGAATATTAT
Organism: Salvia splendens; assembly: GCF_004379255.2. Classification (NCBI taxonomy): domain Eukaryota; kingdom Viridiplantae; phylum Streptophyta; class Magnoliopsida; order Lamiales; family Lamiaceae; genus Salvia; species Salvia splendens. Next base: position 5,384,560 of record NC_056040.1, read on the forward strand.
TAATTAGGTTATATGGTATATATAGGCTTGAAAAAGATTTAAATTTGGTAAAAAGTTTCCTCCAAGCAATAGCAAATATAGAATTTTCGTGCCTAATAGGTTAAGGAAAAGATTTGGCTTCATAAGGTAATGTCTTCTTTTCTTCTTTCAATTTCCGCCACCAACTCTGCACTTGACAGCTTTGCGCGACTTTGGTAGAACGGTCATAACCTTCTCCACAAAATTCCGACTGAGATCATCAAGGTACCAACGCGAATCTCTTTCAAAGGCGAAGAGAATAACATATAGAACGCCTTGATAAGACTTCAGAATCACCGAAAAATTGAGTTTGAACACAGCCTGTCGTGCGCGACCGGGCCCAGCGGGCGCTGGAGAAAGTCAAAACGTTCTGGAGTGATTTTTAGCGACCGCTGGTGTGCACCAGCGGTCGGCTAGGTTACCTTCCGCTCCAGCTTCCGAACTTTGACGTTTTTATGCCCTTTTTAGCTCTATTTTCCACATTTATCACAAAATACGTCAAAATACCAAAATAGATAAAATATGCAAATAATGGACATGTAATGCAACTTTGACACTCAAAACGGACCATAAAAGGGCCTTAAAATAGTGCAAAATCCGAGCGTATCACTACTCCTCTTTATCCTTCTTCTTTTCATCCATCTCCATAGTTTCTGAGTACTTCTGCATCTTCTTCCAATCACCCAATTGCTCCAGGTATTCCCTCAGATGAGAGATCCAGTTCCGGCGCGTTCCCTGATTTTCCTCCATCTTGTAGTACTCGTCCTTGTCCTTGGCGTGCAACCTTTTCAGAACCTCATTGAAATCATCTTTGGAAATCCCAAATTCCACTGGGCAAGGATCAAACGTCATGCACCCAACAACATCCCGTCAAGTGCAATTTCCGCAGAACGTACATGTATATTTGCATAGCTCCTTGTTTTTTTTTCTTACAACAATCATCCACTGGGCAATCAAACATGTGTTCTTTGAACCAATGCTCCGTCACCTTCTTAGGAGATTTCAAGTTAGTTTCACGTATATGTGAACTGACTTACCAATTTGGAGTGGGAAACAAATGTGCGGCCATAGATTTAAAGCTAAAATGCATCTTATCAAGTTGGAACCTTACGACCTGAGTGATATTGCATGGAAGGAAGTTCAACACACTATAGATGAAGTAAGTTTTGGATGGTTACCATAGCCGTACATTATAATACCATTTTCGTACATTAAAGGGCAATTTGGGCATATTAATGTTACATCATTTATATGGATTAGTACATTAACTTAACGTATACATTAATGTGTTATTAATGTAACATCAATGTGTTTTAATGCATATGCCCCTTCTACGTAATATAGATTATAATTTATTGAATGAGTGACGAAAGTTCTATCCATCCTCCAAGGGTTTAGCTATCCATGAGGCTAGGGTGTAGTACCGACTCAGTAACACAAAGTTCACTAGGGTAATCTTGTGGATACTATACCCTAGCCCTAAGGATAAGTTAACCCTAGAGGACTGGATCTAACTTCCTCCGGTTAGTGAACGTTATGTTAATATGATGGTACTACACCCTAGCCCCATGGACTACTAAACCCTTGGTGAATGATGTTAACTTTCGGCTCTAAGGAAATTAATACGATGCTACATTACTGGATAAGTGATGTACGATACATTATCATGGTATATCTTACATTATCATGGGTATATCATACATTACTGAATAATGTATACATTATCATGAGTATATCGTACAGTACTTTCCGACTCATGAATTTGTGGATGGAAGCCATACTATATAGCATCCACAAATTCACTAATTCATGAGTCGGAAAGTTATTATACCCATGATAATGTATACAATATTCAGTCACGTACGTACATTAATGCGTGAGACTCATATATTAAAATACCATTTTCATACATTAACATCATGTACTAATAGAACATGATGCACAAATATAACTACATCATGTAGCGAAATCATGTACAATTGTGCTTTACCATTTTTACCCTTTTTGATTATTTTATTAATTTTTTAATTTGAAGTGGCTTCCATATCAACCATCAGATCACACCTAATTAATGGATGAAATTAGTTTTTTCTTTTTAACAGTTTTGTACACATTAATCTGAATACATCCCTATTAGTATATACTCTAAGTTGGCGAATGAGATGTTTCTACATAACTAAATTGAGGACACCTTTAGCAATTCAACCTTAATAGGAATGTCAGTTCAATAAACGTTCATTTCATTTTGGACCGACAGTTACACGATCTCAATGAAAGTTAAATCGTAAACAGACTAATAAGTAAATTTATAGTTTTAGTTTTGAATGACAACCATCGATTCTGGTTCAAAAACAATAGATTTGATCAACTTTTGTCTTTTTCTCAATGATTTCCATGATTTTCTTCAGTCTGTCCGATTAATTTTTTTTATTTTGGGCCAAAAGCCACCGTTATCTATTGATCATTGTTCCAAAATTTTTGGAACCAATCCGATTCATCCCGTGAAAGACAGTTACGGACTTACGGTTGCAAAATCGAAACCGGCCACTTGATTTTAAACTGAACCAATTGTTTTGGTTTAAATGGAGAGGTAAAGAGAAATAACTACCATATTTATCTCTTCATAAAATTTTATGCTCCAACGGAAAGAGTAGTTGAGGAGGTATTATTATACTTTTTTCATTTTAAGAATATATCTTTACATCTTCTTGATACAAAAGGTAAAAAACTAATTATTTTTTTGTCTCTTTAATTTACCTTCTTTTCTTGGAGTCCATTACTTTTTAAGAGGTATAATTACCTTTTTTTAAGGTAAATGAGAAATATAATTTTCCTTGTATCTTTCTCACTTGAAGACATTATATACCATCAATAGGCAATACACACATTTCTCCCTTGAACCTTATAGTATTAAAATAAATCACATATGAATACTCTGTAATATGTATTATTAATGTGTTTAGGTTTAATCTTTGATCGGATATCATAAAAATATGAAGTAACAATATAAATAGATTGAATAAATTTGTACGTAATTTAAAACGGTCTTCTAAGATGTTTGAAATCCGAAGACTCAACACACTCAATCCTACTCCTATACCCATTCAGCACCTTCAACAACTCCGTGACCTTCTCCTTAGTCCCCTCATCGCTCCCAATCTGCAACACCAGCAGCAGCTTCTGAAACGCTCCCGCTCGAAGCGCCTCCACCACACTCTCCTCCTCCCTCACAATCTTCAACAGAATCGAAGTCGAAAACTCCGTCGCCATCTCCGAAACTCTCAGCACCTTCTTCACCAACAGCGGTATCATCAGCGCATTCTCCCTCGCCCTCCTTCTCACCTCCTCATGGCCGCACATTCCATCCAAAACGCCAAGCACCTTCTCCGTAACGCTTTTGTCCCCGTCCACCGCCATATCGAGAAGCTTCTCCACCATCCCCATCTCCATCAGAGTCACCGCGATCGCGTTAGAATATTCATGTGATTTGAGCAGATAGTAAATCGAAAGTAGAGACGCTTTTGTCGTGGTCGGGAAAATCGGCTCTTTGATCAGCCTGATCAACGCCTCTACCACGCCTTCGATCTCGGCTACAATTTCAAACGATAGAATCGATCTCAGCGCCAACACTGCATTTCTCCGAATAGACAAACTGCCGAATCTCATAAACCACACCAACTTCTGCAGCGAATGCTCAGAGGAAAGGTTGCGGCTCGTTTCCTCATCCAGAACCGGCGTTAAAGTAATCATCGCCGATAAGATTTCCGCTAACACATCGCTGGATTCATCTGAATTCGAAAACGCTGCAAATGCGGCGGAGAGGACTTTAGTGGATCCATTAGCGACGAAGCATCGTTTGTTTCTGTCGCTTTCCTTCGCCGATTGTTTGATTTTTGATACGAATTCGATGCATCTGCTTTCGTCGCTGGCGTCGGAGACTCTCGATAGCATCTCGGAGACCTCGGTGGAGGTGATCGGGATGCGCGGGGTGGGGATCCGTTCGACGCCGCGGGAGCGATTTTCGACGCACCATTCCTGGATGATTTTTCGGATGGCGTGATTGGGGATGGGTTCGAGGTCTCTGAGGGCTTGTTTGGTGACGGGGCAGGTTTTGTTCGATCCAGGTTTCGATGCTGTGGCGGTCGTAGGTGGTGCCGGTGGATAATGTGACCGGATCTTTCATGAGGTGGAGAGAGATCGGGCAGAGGAAATGGTTGGGGATGGTGAGCTCCGGCGGCATGCGGACGGAGTTGCGGCGGCAGCGCCTTCTCCATGATTTGAGCATGGCGTTAGGTATTGTTTGTGATGATTTAACGAATTTTTGATGGGAATAAATACAAGTAATAAATGAAGATCACAACACTGAAAATTACGTGGTTCGATTTACTGAGGTAAATCTACGTCCACGGGAAGAATAGAGGGCAAATTTGTATTGCTTGATCTAGCTTACAGATTACAATACTGATTTGCTATATGAGATTCAGGATCTAGAGAACTTAACCCTGGTCTATCTGATCTAAGTTCTATTTATACATTCGAACTAAGATCGTGGTTTGCAGCCCTGGTAGGGGGGTTGATAACTGCTTAATACCACTAAATAGATCGTGGGTGTAATGGAGGTCGTGGAGATCCTGCATGGGTCCACTATCTCCTTGTTCGGTCGAATACTGAGACCGAACTGCTGAACTTTGCCGATCAGCTTTTGCCGATCTGAGAGTTGAGCTCGATTGGTCGGCTTTTACCGAGCTATAGGCTGTGACCGAACTCTTTGGTTGTGCCGAACTGATACTCTTTCTTGGGTTTTGGGCTGATGGGCCGTCACTGCTATTGGGCTCGCAATTATTGTTTAGTTGTTTAGTTCGTATCCCATCACCACCCCCCCCGAAAAGCGAAGTGAATCACTTCGGCATTTTGGATAAGTGTAAGGGGGAGGCTGACGTCAGGGGACGTGCTCTGCACGTGTCTGCATTAAATGTGACAGCAAATCCGGCCAGAGAATCCAGAAAAAGTGGGATTTGAAACGGTGCGACGAATTTGAAACGCCTCTGCGAATCTGATAAATATTTCCTTTCTTCATCATTGGAACACTTTTGCGATTATTTCTTCTGCATTCTCTCTCTTTTTCGTAAAATTTTCTTCCGCTTCTTCAAGAATTTCTTCAGAGACTTTCGACCATCAAAGAGTAAGAATCATGTCTTCTTCTTCTGAAACTGTTTCTGAATCAGGTAGTGGTAGGAAGGGGGGTAAGGGATCTTCTGGCCGGAAAAAGTCCGGGGAGAAGACGGTAGAATATTTTCATAGCATTTTGAGTAAGGATACTGTGATATCCTTACACAGAAAATATTTTCTTCCTGGGGGGTTAGTGGTGATTCTCGACGACACTCATAGGGCTAACTCGCCGCCGGAGGGTTATGCCACCGTTTACGAAGCCTGCTTAGAATGCGGGCTTCGTTTCCCTCTTCCCCCCGCCTTTGTAGAGCTTCTTGATTTTTTCCAACTTCCTTTAGGTCAGGTGACTCCAAATTCTTGGAGGCACTTATCGGCCTTTGCTGCCGAGCTGCGTAGACTAGAAAAGGATCTGTCTCTGAGGGCAATCCTTAATTTCTTTCAGTTTAAGAGAAAGGGATCCTGGTTTTACTTGATCCCTTTACAGCCCTTTAGAGCCTTCTGTAAAACCAAATGGCCGATGTGGAAAAATCGCTTCTTTTTTTACAATAGGACAGCGGCTCCGGACTTTTCCTGGATAGGGCCGAAGTCCGTAATTCCTCATCCTCGGGTAGAACCGTTGGACGAGCTCGAGGGCGGGCTCAATAAGATTCCCATGATTAGGAAACAGTATTTGGAATCTGAGCTCGTCAAGGGTGACTTCGTGTTCGACTCCTCGTCTTCGGACGAAGAGACTGAGGGTGAGGATTTCTTTTTTATGCTTTACTGCTTTAGCGGCGAAAACTAACTTTGTTTTCTTGCTTTTTGGCAGTGAACATGCTAAGCAAGCTTGGTCGCAAATCCTCCGAATCAAAGGAGCCGGAGAAACAGAAAACCACCAGCTCGGCGTCTGATGCCGAGAAGAATCCGAAGAGGCAGAAGACCTCTTCGAGTCAGTCTTCGGATCCAAAAAAGCCGGGATCGACCTCGGCAAGGGGGAAGGCGAAGACTCAGAAACCCCCAAAAGCGCCAGAGAGAGACATTGTCCAGGGGGGTTATGGATCAGGAGTGGTTACGGCCACTTCGGAACATATCTCTGAGCCCTTTTTATGGCCAAAGGACTTTGTAGAGGTGAATTTTCTTCTTGATTTTCTGGCTTTGCTTCTTTCCTATATTTTTTTGTGGCCCCTCTGTTGACTTTTTCCTTTTTCCATTTTCAGAGGAACAATATGCTCTGCAAACTCGTCACAGTTGAACTCTCTAAAGCGTCCAGCGATTATGATGAGATGCAGAGGAATTTGAATGCTGCTCGTCACCAGGCCGAACAGGCTCGGGCAGACTTTGAGAGGGCAAGGGCCGCTATGATCTCGGCTCAGGATGAAGCCCAGCGTGCCAAAGACCAGCTCATCATCCAGAGAGAGCGGTCGAAACAGAGGGAGGCGGCTGCCGTGGTTGCTCAGGGGGAGGCTCTCCGTGTTTACACGGAGAAACTCTTTTTGAGCAATCAATTTTCGGCCCTTATCGGTGATCTGCTGAAATTGATGACCGATAATGTTGAGCAGGAACCCGAAGTCGTCTTGCCGCTGTATGGCCGAGAGATTGCAGCGCGTCTCCAGAGTCTGCCGCTCCTTGAGGAGCTTGCGTCTTCATCGGTCCTGCTTTCTGCTGAACGAGTCCGTAATTGCCGTGCTGACCGTGACGAGAACATGGAGGCCATCTTTGCCTCCTTGGGGCCTGTTTCACCCGCTTCAATTTTCAAAGAAGAGGGTGAGCAGGAAAATGAGGCCGGCAAGGAGACCGAGCAGAAGGATCAGCAGACCGGCGACGGGCACGCCGAGCAAGAGGTGCAGCAGATCGGCGATGGGGGCGCCGAGCAGGAGGGAGGGAGGAGGGAGGCCGAGGCTGAGACCGAGGTCGACAAGGAGAAAGAAGCTGAAACCCACAGGGAAGCCGGAGACGAAACTGGCGGAGTATGATTTCGTCTCCCTTCTCTTAGTTTAGTTTCTTTCTTTCTATTTGTAAAATGGCCTTGAAGCCCTCCTTGTGTAAATTTTTTCTTGTGAATGAAAAAAATTCTTCTTTCTACACTCGTGTCTTCCTTATAGCTTTTCTTAATCTCTTTTACTTCTATTGTGGTTTACTGCCTGCTCGGTAAACTGAAATGCCGAACTGACATAGCTGCTTCGTATTCTTAACTCTAAGGAGCTGGAGGTACTTCACTGGAAGCGGCTATACTCTTTGGCTTTAAATGAAGCTGAGAAAAAAGCTATAGATGACCAGATGAAGTATGATGAACTCTTGGCTCGTTTAGTGGAGCTGGAGTCCAACAATAAGGACTTAGAGTCCATAAAGAAAGATCTGGAGGCCGAGCTGAATACTGTCATCGCTGAGAGGACTGCATATGAAGATTTCATCTGCGGGCGCGGGGGAATGACTATATCTGAAGTTCAGAATCAAGTTGATGAACTGTGGGAGAAGCTTCATGTACTCCGGAAGAACAATGTGCTGGAGAGCTCGGCTTGCCAACAAGTTGTGAAATCATTGCGGCGCTTGGCTTCTCTGTATGACATCATTCTTTCCCGGCGTCCCTCAATCGAGAGATTCCTTAGCCGTTTCCCGCTAACAGATGCTCACACTCCAACTCAAACCTCTAATCCACTTACTCAAAATTCTACTCCAAATCAGCAACGGACTCAGGAGCAACCGGAAACGTCAAGACAAAAACGCCCTGAAGTTCGTAGAGGAGTTGTGAATATGAGTGAGCAAGATCAGCGAATGCTTCGTGAAGAGACTCTTCGCCGCCGAGGTGCTAGAACTTCCCGGACTCAGGGAAGAGGCGGTAGGTCGATCAGAGCATCTCGTCCACCTACTTATTCTTCAACTGCTCGGAACGCCCGAACTCAGCATCATGAGGATTTTTCGGATAGGTGGCTCAACTTTAGCAATCGTAGACAGTAGAATAGTCCTTTGTAATGGTGTAACGCATTCTCGTAGGGCAGCGGAATTGTATGCCCAACAAGACTTAGTAAATGAAATTTTTTCATTTCGCTTCTATCACTGCGTATTTACAGTTCAGCGATTTTTTATTTCATTTATTGTACTCGTCCTCGGTCTTATGAAGTAAACTCTTCTTTGACCGGACTTAGTTAGTGTCCTTATTTGGCGAGTTTTATCGCTTGGATTGGACTTTCCCTAGTTAACCGGAGTGGTTTTCGGCTTATTGCAGTTCGTTTCAGACGAATTGCTTGTTTCTTAAGCTGAATTGTGGAATCTTGTATCTTCCTTAGAAGCTTGGACTCACAATTGTCTTTAATACATGATCTAAAAAAAGGTGATCAGCCTTTAAGGAACAATATACCTCAGTAACATTTATAAGAGACAAAACGCACATAGAGAGACAAATAAAAAGGACGAAAAAGATTTTAATCTTTTAAAAAACGACAAGTATAAAGAACAATAAAAATATGAAAGCCCATAACCCTAGGACCGAACTAGACACAAGACTGACCGGACCTTGTCTCTTACAAATAGAACTTCTTGAGGTTGGAAATATGCCATGTTCGGGGTACTTGTTCTCCTGACATGTGAGTTAATTTATAAGACCCTTTTCCCAGGACTTCTGACACCCGATACGGACCTTCCCATGTGGGTTCAAGTTTGCCCAGCTTTTCTGCTCGGCTTACTTCATTGTTTCTCAATACGAGATCTCCCACTTGAAACTGCAGCTTTTTCACCCTTTGGTTATAATACCGGGTTACTTGCTCCTTGTACTTGGCTTCTTTTATGAAGGCCAATTCTCTTCTTTCTTCGGCAAGATCTAGTTCGGCTCTCAGTCCGTCGTCATTCAGTTCTGTTGAGAAATTAAGGGTTCGGGGGCTGGGTATGCCGATCTCAACCGGAATTACGGCTTCAGTGCCGTACACTAGACTGTACGGAGTTTCACCGTTGGAGGTTTTTGGTGTAGTTCGGTAAGACCATAGGACTTGAGGAAGATTTTCTACCCATTGTCCTTTGGCTTGTTCTAACCGAGTTTTTAATCCTTTCACCAAAGTACGGTTCGTTACTTCCGTTTGTCCGTTTGCTTGTGGGTGAGAGACTGAAGTGAACCGCTGTTGAATATTCAACTCTTGGCACCAATTCTTGAATGTTTTGTCAGTAAACTGAGTCCCATTATCTGAAATAAGGATATGGGGTATGCCAAATCGGCAAACTATGTTCTTCCAGACAAAATCTAATGCCTTTGAGCTTGTTATCGTAGCTAATGGTTCAGCCTCCACCCACTTTGTGAAGTAATCCACGGCAACGATCAAGAATTTCATTTGCCGGGGAGCTTGTGGTAGTGGTCCTACTATGTCTATGCCCCATTGCATAAAAGGCCAAGGGCTTTGCATAGCACATAGATCAGTCTGCGGCGTCCTTGGGATATTTGCATGGATTTGGCATTTCGTACATTTCTTAACTAGCTGTACTGCTTCTTGTACCAAAGTTGGCCAATAATATCCCCATCTCAGAACTTTTTTAGCTAATGCTCTAGCTCCGATGTGGCTACCGCAAGATCCTTCATGAACTTCTCTAAGGATGTAATCCGTCTCTTCTGGTCCTACACATCGCAATAACGGTTGAAGGTAGGACTTTCTATATAGGACTCCTTCATGAAGTTCATACCGACGTGCTCGGCATGTGATTTTCCTTGCTTCTCTCTTATCCTCGGGCAGTTGTCCTTGATCTAGATACTTTAATATTGGCGTCATCCAGTTTGGTGAACTGGTTACTGAGTGTACTTCAGCTTCATCAATGCTTCTGTGCGGTAATTCCTCCACCTTTGAGCTCGGATATGAGGCCAACTTACTTAAAGTATCTGCTCGGCTATTTCCCGCTCTGGGAATGCGGATTATCCGAAAATAAGAGAAATTTCGGCTAATACTTTGCGCTTTGTCCAAGTATTTTTTCATCCTTTCACCACGGGCTTCACTTGTACCCAGCATGTGATTCACTATGACTTGTGAATCACAATGAATTTTGAGAGATTTGACAAGTAGACGTTGCGCTAACTGAAGTCCGGCAAGAAGGGCTTCGTATTCGGCTTCGTTATTAGTGGTTGGGAATAAGAACCGAAGTGAATAAGTTACTTCGTGTCCGTCGGGAGCGATAAGTAGAATACCAGCTCCACTTCCTGTCTTATTCGAAGCTCCATCTACGAATCCAATCCAACAGTCCGGCGGCTCTACTTCGGGTTTCTGGGGCTGTGTTAGTTCATCATTGGTAGGATTTTTCTGTTCGGCAATAATAGGGATTGCCTGCTCGAACTTTGCCTCTACAAGAAAATCTGCCAAGGCTTGTCCCTTGATGGCTTTCCGAGGTAGATATTCTATTGAATGTTCTCCCAACTCTATGGCCCACTTGGCAATTCTGCCTGATGCTTCTGGCTTAGTCAAAACTTGCCGAAGTGGAAGATCGGTTAAGACGCATACTTTGTGAGCATAGAAATATGGCCGCAGTCTCCTTGCTGCATTTACTAATGCCAGAGCAATTTTTTCCAGAGGTTGATACCTTGTTTCGGGACCTCTTAATGCTCGGCTTGTAAAGTAGATAGGACGCTGTTTTAGGCCTTCTTCTCGTACAAGCACCGCGCTAATGGTTTGATCTGATGCTGCTAAATATAAGAATATCACTTCGGCATCTGTTGGAGCAGAGAGTGTAGGAAGTTCGGTTAAATAACTTTTGAGTTCGTCAAAAGCCTTTTTCTGTTCGGCTCCCCACTCAAACTTTGGTGCCTTCTTCAAAACATTGAAGAACGGCATTTGCTTTTCGGCTGCTTGGGAAAGGAATCTATTCAGTGCGGCTAGACATCCAGTTAGCCTTTGCACATCATGTATGGACTTCGGCATTGCCATGTTCTGAACAACTTGAACCTTTAGGGGATTTGCCTTGAGTCCTTCCTTTGAAACCCAACAACCCAGAAATTTTCCCGAATCTACCAAAAAGGTACATTTTTGGGGATTGAGTTTGAGGTTGGCTTTTTTGAGCACGTCGAGAGTGGATTTGAGATTGTTTTCGTACTCCGAAGTGCTTCTGCTTTTAACAACTATGTCGTCAACATATACTTCAACCTCTTTTCCGATCAGGTGCCGAAATAGCTTATCTACCATCCTTTGATATGTGGCTCCGGCATTCTTTAAACCAAATGGCATCTTTTTATAAGCAAAAATACCGAAGTCAGTAATGAAAGCCGTTTTTGAAGCATCATTCTCATCCATTAAAACTTGGTGGTATCCTTTATACAAATCAAGAAAACAGAAAATTTCGAAGCCTATCAGAGCTTCTACTTTTTTATCTATGTTGGGAAGGGGGTAGCAATCTTTAGGACAGTGCTTATTTAGATCCGTAAAATCTATGCACATCCGCCATCCTCCTTCTTTTTTCTTGATCATCACAGGATTGGCCACCCAAGAAGGATATTTTACTTCAAATAATACATCCGCTTTCAGTAATTGGCGGACTTCGTCATGGATGACTTGATTTCTTTCTGCCGCAAAGAGTCTTTGCTTCTGTTTTATAGGCCGGACTGAAGGATCAATATTTAACCGATGTGTAATTACCTCGGGAGACACTCCAGTCATGTCCAACGGAGACCACGCAAAGACATCTTTGTACTCTTTGAGGAGCTGGATGGTCTTTTCCCGGAGTAGAGGTGTTCCCGCGAAACCGATCTTGACCGTTCTGGATGGATCATCTTCGTATAACTGAACTTTCATCGAGTTCGGCTCCGGTGTGACTTCGTTCATTTCGCCTGCCTCTGACTCCGGCTGCTGTGATTGCTATGCTTGATGGTGCCGATCTGATTGTTCGGCACTTTTAAGCGCAATCTGCAAACATTCTTTTGCTCTCTTTTGATCACCTCGGATGACTGCTATCCCTCCTTTAGTGGGGATCTTGATTGTGAGGTGATAAGTAGAGCAAATGGCCCGAACTGTGTTGAGCCAGTCTCTTCCCAGTATAATGTTATACGGGGATCGAGCTTTTACCACAAAAAACTCGATCACCGTACTGGAGCTAGTAGGCGCTCTTCCTACCGTAATCGGAAGGCTGATAATACCTTCAGGGCGGGTGTCCTCCTGGGCGAAACTTTTCAGAGGAAGTGGGGCCGGACTGAGCCGAGCTGGATCCACTTCCAGTTTATCAAAACATTCTTTAAAAAGAATGCTAACCGACGCTCCTGTATCCACAAACACTCTGTGGATCAGTTTGTTTGCCACTCCAGCTTGAATGACAATAGCGTCTTGATGAGGAGAAATGGCCGGGACGGGATCTGCATCTGAAAATGTAATTACTTCCTCCTTCTTCAGCCTTTTATGTGTTGGCTCCTCTCGATTGAAGCCTCTGCGCTCTGATTTTAGAGACGATTTAGTCTTCCCGGCTGGGAGAGCGTCAATAGTCTGGATTACTCCATCATATTGCGGCTCGTCATCGTCTTCGGGATCCTGTTGCCTTTTAGGATCCTGAGGAGCGCAGTTCGCACTTCTCTGTTTCTTATTCTTTTTCGGCGGCTTGCTTTGGTATTTTTTTAACGTCCCTGCTTTCACAAGAACATCAATATCTGCTGCCAAATTTCGGCACTCCTCGGTATCGTGACCGTGGTCTTGATGGAAGGAGCAATATTTATCCTGACTTCGGCGCGTGGCCGATTTCGTCATCGGCTTTGGTTTTTCGAACATATCAGAATGCAGTTCGAAAATTTCCGCTCTCGACTTGTTCAATGGTACGAACTGAGCGGGTGGTTTCTCAGGATTGAGACGTGGTCCCAATCTGTCTTGTACCGGTGCCCTTTGAATTCTTTCAAAAGGAGTTCGGCGAGGATGTCCCTGATCGCTATGATCGGGCTTCCTCTTGTCTCCTCTGGAAGAGCTGTCTAAAGACCGTTTTCGACGGTCTGCCTCATCAGCACGAGAAAACTGGTCCGCAATGTCCCACATCTCTTGAGCTGTTTGCGGACTGCATTCAACGAGCTTTCTGTAGAGAGCTCCTGGCAGAATTCCATTTTGGAATGCCGAAATGACAAGTAGATCATTGAGATCATCTACTTGTAGGCATTCCTTGTGGAATCTTGTCATGAAGTCGCTAATCTTTTCATCGCGACCTTGACGTATAGAAAGCAGCTGAGCCGAAGTGATTCGGGTTTCAGCTTTCTGGAAGAACCTCCTATGAAAAGCATCCATTAGATCTCTGTAAGATCTAATGCTGCCTTGAGGGAGGCTATCAAACCACCTTCTTGCGTTCCCGATGAGCAGCTCGGGAAACAGCTTACACATATGAACCTCATTGAGACCTTGGTTCGCCATATTATACTGATAGCGTCCCAGGAAATCATGAGGATCCACTAACCCGTCATAAGTCACTGACGGAGTTCGGTAATTCTGTGGCAACGGAGTTCTGGTGATATCATCCGAAAATGGAGTCTTCAGCGCTCCATACATAGCGAATCCGACATCTCTACGGTATGGTGGAGATGGAGTTCTCCTGTGATTTCGGTAACAAGGAGGAGAAGGAACATATCGGTGGTGAGGATTCTTTCTCCTGGAAGATACGACACTACTGCGGTAGTGACTTTCATGTCTGGAGGGGGAGGGAGAATCCGCCGTTTTCTTCTCCGGCTTCTGGCTCTTTTGCAGGAATGTTAAGAACTCATCCTGCTTCTCAGCCAAGAACAACTTGACAGCCTCATTCAAATCGTGCTGCTGGGGAGGCTCGGTGCGATGACTTTTTGAGTGGTTTGTTCTTTCACCGTGAGAACTGGAGGCAGATTTCTCCAGAGGCTGTTTTCCAGACCTACGGGCTGGACTAGCTTCCTCACATTCATCACGGACGGAAGTATGGGTATTATGTGATCTGGTACGCATTTTTTGGTGGAAGAGGATCAAAAACTCGCTTTTATCACAGTTTTGGTTTTCTGTGTTCCCACAGACGGCGCCAGTGATGATTTAGCGAATTTTTGATGGGAATAAATACAAGTAATAAATGAAGATCACAACACTGAAAATTACGTGGTTCGATTTACTGAGGTAAATCTACGTCCACGGGAAGAATAGAGGGCAAATTTGTATTGCTTGATCTAGCTTACAGATTACAATACTGATTTGCTATATGAGATTCAGGATCTAGAGAACTTAACCCTGGTCTATCTGATCTAAGTTCTATTTATACATTCGAACTAAGATCGTGGTTTGCAGCCCTGGTAGGGGGGTTGATAACTGCTTAATACCACTAAATAGATCGTGGGTGTAATGGAGGTCGTGGAGATCCTGCATGGGTCCACTATCTCCTTGTTCGGTCGAATACTGAGACCGAACTGCTGAACTTTGCCGATCAGGTTTTGCCGATCTGAGAGTTGAGCTCGATTGGTCGGCTTTTACCGAGCTATAGGCTGTGACCGAACTCTTTGGTTGTGTCGAACTGATACTCTTTCTTGGGTTTTGGGCTGATGGGCCGTCACTGCTATTGGCTCGCAATTATTGTTTAGTTGTTTAGTTCGTATCCCATCAGTTTGGTTATGTGATTTTGTGAAGAGCGTGTTTATTTATGTGTGTTGAGAGAGGAGACCGAGTCCAAACGCGCCTCAAATATTTTTTTTCAATGTGTGTTGCGTTTGTGAATGGATTAGAGAGTGTCAACCCAGGTAAATTATGGTACGAGGAAACATATCTCTCTCTATATATATAGATTATTATATAGAGATATTTGAATAATTTGAATGGGAAAGTTGGACCGGAAATCGTCAATGATCCGGCTGGCTGACTGACTGACTGGACACGGAATAAAAAATGATATACTAGTATTTATATTATTACAAATATATTTCCAAAAATTCAATAAAAAAAAGAAGCTATGTTTTTCTATATAAAAAATAGGGAGATCATTAATTTGACTATAGATTGGGTCGTATCTTTTACTTGTATAAATTAGGAGGAGAAAGACCAGTCACTTTTCATGGGAATCAATAAAATGTTGGGTCCAAATTGGGATTATATAATTATAAAAAACGGAATATCTCAACTTGTTTTACTGGAATTAGTCTTTATGTTAGAATTACTTGAATTGCGTTTTCTTCCTCTTCTTTTTTCTTTTCTTTTTTTATAATTGATGACTTAATTTGATGATTCATTACATTTACATCTCCACTTCTCCAGTACTTACATTAATTATATTAGTACTAATTTTTTTTATTATTTTTCTTGTGACGTGTCAAATATTTAATGTTGGTTATTTATATGAAGCGAAGATCATGGGATGCAATATTAGACAAATATTAGACATAGTGTGAACAAAATTTGAGTTGAAATGGTAAGAAGTTGGTGACAGTGACAACATGGAAAAATTAAAGAATGTAGGGCACTCTATTCCGTCTCGTTTTGGTGTTTATTTAATAGTGGCAATTATTCCTATAAGGTGATGATTTTCATTATTATTATAATTAAAACTAACAATAATACAAGCAATGAAGGCCAATAAATATTTCTGGATGATCATGTAAATAAACAGTTTGAATGTGAGCGGTGAATTGGAAATTAATGGATTACGATATTAGTAACGCGAATATTTGTAAATTTTATATTTATAATATCGTGTTTTATGATTATGAAAGAGAAGAGTATGAATTGAATATACAAATGTGAATATATGTAGACACGTCACACGAGCCTAACGCGGAGGCCAAGATTCTTAAACATTTCAACACTTTTACATTTGCTTTCTCTAATTCTATAGTAGTAGTACTCCCTCCATTCCATTAAATATGCAACATTTAGAAATCGGTACCAGTTTTTATGTAGTGTTGCTTTACGAGTTAATGAAGATAGATGAAAAAGTAGAGATAGAGATATTTTTTATTTTAGGAAATATTTCATTTTTAATGGGATAAATTAAAAAGGAAAATATTTAATTTTTAATGAGACATAGAGAGTATTATTTTTCTAGATAGAAGCGTGTAACAAAATTTCTGGTGGGACCCCTGGATTTCTTAGCTGCGTTATGAATAAATTTGACTCAACTCTACATCGTGGGTGGGTGTGGGTGGGTCACTCCCTCCTCCAAAACAAACGCAAATGATAAACACAACAAAAACAGGACAATTTTATAATGTAGTTAGTCTTTTCTTTTAATTTTTTCATTACTCTGATTGAAAGTAAATAAAAGCAAAATTGCCAGTAAATAAAGGGAATCAGGGAACTATGATTGAAAATTGGCAGAAAAAAAGATATACGATTGAAAATTGAATTAAACACTAACTTATAGTAGTAATTCTATTTGCCTAGTGTAAGCTTAAAATACGTGGGATGATCTGAATAAATCGCTAATTTTAAAAGTAAGTGTTGAAATCTGGTAAAATTTCATGAGAGCTCAATAAGCTCGTAATACGCTAAGCGAGTAGGGATGACCAAAATCTGATAGGCGATAGGCTAGTCCAATGGATTCCTAGATGCAATTATTGTTTGTTCTCCTGTCTTATTTGGCAATTGATTTGACACTTTAATGGTGATTTTGATAAAATGAATAACTACATAAAATAAAATAAAATTAACCTTCATTTTATATTTAATATTATATGCTACATATATTTTTATTAATATTCCCTCGTCTCTTAAAATTAACCTTCATTTTGGAATGCATCTTATACTCTTTATTTATTTTAGAAAATAATTTATCTTTTTTATATACATTTTCCCTTTAAAATTTAGTAGTACTCCTATTACTTTTTGGAAGGTTATGTTTTAGAAGGTAAATAGATAATTATATCTTTTCTATATACCTTACTCCCTTAAAGATGCTCCAAGTATAGTATATCACAATAAATTAATGCTTCCTTCGTCCCCCAATGAGAGTCACATTTTGTCATTTCGGATCGTCACACAATAAGAGTCACATTTAATTATTACTATAAATGGTAAGTAGTACCTACATTCCACTAACACACTTCACTCACATTTTATTACTCCCTACATCCAGGAAGAGGAGTCCTATTTAGTTATGACACGAGTTTTAAAAAATATAAAGAAAAGTGAGTTGAATAAGTTAGTGGAATATGGGTCTCACTTATATATATTAGTTTTACAAAAAAATGTGAGTGGAATAAGTTGGTGAAATGTGGGGTCCACTTACCCTTTATGGTAAAAGTGAAATAGGACTCTTATTGTGGGACGGACCAGAACGGCAAAATATGACTTTTATTGTGGGACGGAGGGAGTATAAAACAAATACTATAAAAAAGTGAATCTTACTTCATATTCCACTGACTTTTTCAACCCATTATTTTTTACATTTTTTAAAACATGTGCCCACACCAAATGTAACTCCTATTATGGGACGGAGGAAGTATTTCACTAATTCTCACCCAACTTTTAATATAAATCATTGCAAAATATTAAAGTCAGTTTATTTTTTTTTAAATAGATTTGTATACATAAAATCTGATTTTTTTTATCTAAAATTTTAATATAAATCATTGCAAATTATTAAAGTCAGTTTATTTTTTTTAAATAGATTTTTATACATAAAATCTGATTTTTTTATCTAAAATTTTAAAAGGGATTGAAAATGATACTGCGAGCTGGCTTCAAAGCATAATAAGCATAATGTGATTGGCGGGGAGGTGTAGGGCACGTGGCGGGACGCCACCCTTATGCTTGTTATGGGCCCACATGTTAAAAATATTAAATTTTGTCCCACGTCGACTTAGTGATAATCCTATCTCATTTATATAAGGATGGATAACTCTGCCCTTATAAGACATTTTAAGGGGTAAGTAACTCATTTCTAATAGCACGTAAAGCTATGCCTCCTCTTACGTCTCCCCAGAACGCGGCCGCACAGAATACCAAACAGAAATACTTAAACCAATCCACAAAGATTAAAAAAAAACATACAAATAGTTATGACAAAAAAACATACGAGAAATTAAATGAATTTCATTTACTTAAGTATAATCAATTGGTAGATACGTATATACATACATGTAAGAGTGAAAAGATGGTCCAACAGCAGCAACAAACAATTTACAGCAAGAAACCAAACTACGATTGAGAACGAGAGCAACGCCCAAAACTTAGTTACACAAGCCGAAACCATGCTTGTCAAGACATCTTTTTTTGATGCTGATTACCTCTTGGAGTGACACTGGTCGAGCTCATACTCGCAGTTCTCAACAGCCTGCGGAATTCTGACAAGCTGATCTTCCCATCTTTGTCGATATCCGCTTCTTCTAGAAGCATGTCCATCGAACCCCTTAGCCCCGTGTGCTGTTGACAAACAAAGCAACGGATCAACATTTCTCACAAATATATTGATTGCATAGGTTTATGGATTTCAACATCAACTAACCATTTTGATTTCCTCTGGTGTTATATATCCATCTTTGTCAACGTCGAATTTTTCAAAAGCGGCCTTGGACCTCATCTGCCATTTCTCTGAGTTGTGTTCCTCCAGCTGATTCACGTGAACAGTCGCAGCAACAAACTCCGAGAAATCTACTAGTCCATCGGTGTTACTATCAATCTGCTCACATCCAACACATGACATTCATCATTAGGAACTCACAACACTGCCACAAAAGCAGACCATATGATTAAACATACCGCTTGAAGGATTTCAAGAACGCGTGATTCTTTTAACTTCCAAGGGAGATCCTTCGCCAAGGCCTATGACAGGTGATATAAACACAAAAAAAATGAATTTCCAACTTCACCTGAAACATCGAATGAAGTAAACACTAATTTATCAGTGAAGCCAACACCTACTTGTCTCATTTCCTCGAGACTGATGGATCCGTTTTTATCCACATCAATTGCATCGAACTGATCTTGTAGATCAGCCAGCTCTTCCTTGTCAATTGTGCCAGCCAGTGCCTGGAGTATTAAATTAATCAGAATGAACTACTTTGAATAATTAAGGGCGTTTACTTCGAGCGATATGATAGATTGATAAAACACAAGATTAGGTATTTGAAAAAACAAAAGAAATACCCTAAGTGCAAACTGCTTCAATCTGCTGTACGTCACAAAGCGCCGCATGTTGGCTAGAACGGATATGTCTAGTGGAATATCTGAAGCTTCACCTCCTTCCCGTACCCATGGATGAGCTAGACAAGTTTGAAGAATGAGTCTACTAATCCCATTATTAAGTACTTATTTAACTCAAGAATCAGTATACATACATAGAGCTTGGGCTGCAGTAAGTCTTGCATGGGGATCTTTCACGAGCAACTTCCTCACAAAATCTTTAGCAGCATCGCTTATACTTGACCATGGTTTCCGCCGAAAATCAGGCTTGTTTCTGAGAACCTATAAACATTAAAATAAATATGTGTTCAAACCAATGCCGAAGGAAGCAATAAACACATGTATCATCCGGTAAAATAAGACAATCATCTCTAAACATGCTACGGGGTAGCAAAAGAAAGGAACATCTTAACTCAAATATTACTATTAATAATCGGAAAATCTTTGCGTCAGATACTAACAATCTTAGTATATTATAATAACAGATTATTAAGAGAAATGTAGATAATGGGGATCCAACCTCCTTAAATATGCCATCCTCAGTTTTATCCCAAAAGGGCCGACGGCCACAAAGCAAAATGTAAGTAATTACACCAATGCTCCATACATCTGATTCCGGGCCTGACCTACGCTTCAATACCTCTGGAGCAACATAATATGCACTCCCAACAATGTCGTGGAACTTCTTTCCTACATTAACAATAAATTAGATAAATTGCAAAACAATGAGCTTTGAATGAATGGCACAAGATAAAAGTATTCAACAAACCAAAACAGAAAGTAGGGAAGTTTAAAAAACAGAGGATAAAATCTGCTAACCTGGTTTTATGAAGTCTGAAAGTCCAAAATCTGTAGCTTTCAGTGGTGAATCCTCATTGGCCGACTTAAACAAGAAGTTCTGAGTAGAAGAACGGATCAGAAAATAAAGCAACATAGTACGTTACAATCTTAAGCTATTTCCAAATACCTCGGGCTTCAAATCACGGTGTACCAAACCATGTAAGTGGCATTCCGCGGCAACTTTCAGCATCTGCCTTACAACAATTGCTGCATCTTTCTCTGCATAACGGTTATCTTTTCTGTTAAAGAGAATCGGGTTGAGTCTTAGAATAATGCTTTGCCAAGAACTTCCATATAACTCATATAACACAATTTAGGGCTTGGCTGTGCTTACTTAGATAATATACGGTCTAGTAACTCTCCACCCTCACATAACCTGAATATGCAACCGCAAAAAAAACAAAAAAAAAACTAATTCAGATTAATATAGTGATAACAAATTGATGCAGGAAAACAGTTATAGTAACAAACAAGCTACGAAAACTTACTCCATCACTATATATACATATGAATCATCGTCGAAAGCATTATGGAACTGAACCACGTTCTCGTGACCGTCTAATGCTTTCAATATCTCGACTTCTCTCTTCACATCCTCAACAGCAATTGGAAGAACCATCTGACATGATAAACATAAGCAAACTATTGACTAATATCAAATCATAACCAAAGCAATAAGTCCAACAAAAAGCTAAACTCTACAGTTTTATTTCGAGATTAGCTTTACATAAAGGTGCGCATGCCATACCGAGTTATCCATTCGTATCATTAAAAGTACCATATTCTTGAAGCATGTTTAGAGAGTGCCTGGCCTTAGCTAAAAGGTCTTCTAAAGATGTGATCTACAACTACATTGCTTGACAATCCATAATTATCAATTGAAAAACTGCACATTGTCAAAAACCTAATCAAACTATCACAACAGGCAAAACTAAACCATCACATTTTGATCAAAAGCTTTACCAAAAAAAGAATTGAGCATCAACAACAAATTCAGACAATGGGGGGAAAAAATTTCACCTTGTTCTTCTCAATTCTCTTGACAGCAACACGATCGCCATTGCGGTTATCAACAGCAACATAAGTATAGCCAAATTGGCCATGGCCCAGCAATTTCCCAATCGTATACCTCTCATTAAAATCCTTCTCGTACGCAAATTCGGTTCTTTTCCCACAAGGGATCGACAAATTCTGCTTTCTCGGGTTGTGCTTCACATTGTGCGGAGACTGCTTCTGCTTCTGCTTCTGCTTCTGTTGCTTATTCTTCTGATTATTATTATCCTTGGGTTTGTGATGGGAGCCCTCCTGCTTCTTCGACGCGAAGTGGGGGCGTAGCTTGGTGACGGGCCAGGCGGCGTTGCCTTTTTCGTGGTGGGCTTCTGCGGCGGGTTTGGCGGCGGCGGCGCTGCTGGAGGCGCTGTCCTTGGGGGTGGAATTGCAGATACCCATTTACAGATTTCCTCTTCTTGCTCGGAAATCGAAGGATTGGAGGGAGATCGGCTGAATCATGTGGGAAAGGGGATGGGAAGAGGTGAAGATATATGAATAGAATAGAAGGGGGAAAAGGCTGTTGAATGATGAATTGAAATGAAATCCAGCGAGATGAGGAAGAAGGGAGGAAGGAGAAGGAGAGGAAGGAGGTGAGGTGATGGTCAAAGAATCTTGTGGTCAAAGGGAGGGCAAACCGCAAATGTAATGAATCTCCTTCTCCAGTTCTCTCTTCCTAGTAATTTCTTTCTTTATTCTTCTCTGTCTTAAAATTTTCATTTTTGACGGCTCTGTTTAAAACATTTTTGAGGCCTGTCTTTAAAACTTTCATTTAGTCATGCTACTTATAACAGTAATTTATCCGTTCATTTATTAATATATTCATGACAATCTTTATAGAATTATACTATATCCATTCATTATCAATTAATACGATTCTCGTCTCTTGATTGATGAACAACGAGGAAATAAACTAAAAGTCTTGATACGAATCTTCTAACAACACGACTGAAGGCTCGAAATGGATGGATGGATGGTCAGATGGATGATGCCACAAACAGATGAATGAACAATTTGATAATTAACGACACGTGTGAAAGTTCGACTGGTAAGTCGGATAAAAATTTCAATAAATTAAAAATTCAAGAAATAACTCAAGAGGGACAAAATATTATTTATAAAAGGTCTAATTTTCATTCATCAAAATGAAGTCTTTAGATTAGTCACTAATTCTAAGATATAACTTTAAAAAATTATAAATCAATTTATGGAAGAAAAATAAATCGAAGCTTTGCATTATAAAGAAAGTGATATAATACCATATTACCAAGAATAAAAACAAACTAACTAGTGAATGGAATAAAATAAAATATTAATTTTAGATTAAACGTATAATCTCTATATTTTATATAGGCTGATAATTTTCGACACAAATAACAAGAAATTAGTGGGTTTAGGTCAAACCTCATTGTGTTTGTATTTTTATCGGATTGAACCATTAGGTACGTGATATAGTTTTGGATTGGACGTTCGAGATGGTTGGGTTGGGGCGGATTACTCATTAAAAGTAATAATATTATTTTAATTATTTCTAAAAAATATTATAGTCTACTTGTATCCTTTATATTCGTGAAAATCATATTTAAATCGTGTAAATTAGAATTTTTAATGTGACGTGGTTATTATATAGTGTCGTGTGAGAGTCGTGTTTGGATTTGATGATTCCTAGAGGATGACGATTTTTATCATGAATCCACGAGCCACCTCTTTATATAACTATACACAAAAGGGAATATACAAATATAATCTGAAGAAAAGAGAGAAATTAACCTTGATTTCTTTTATGTTTCTTGATTGTTCACATGATATCAGAAAATACAATGTCAGGTTTTCCCCAATGAACTTTTTCACACACAAAGTTAGACTTAGACCATCTCAATTTCTAATCTGTATGTTGTGAAAATTGTATGTATAGGAAGTAAAATATTGCTCCATGTTGCGTCCACACAGACACAAACAATAGTCAGTGAATAAGAAATCAATTATCATAGTATATTGAATTCTACAAGTCAAGTCAAGTCAAGTCAAGTCCAAGTGTCGACTATTTGAATGTGTAATAGAAAAAACAATTGTTCAATTCCAGCTGTACTTTGCCACATCCACATTTTATATTTTATAATAATTCATCGTCACATTTTATACTCAATAGCTTATTGGGCTGGGCTTTGTGGGTGAAAAGGGTTAGGGTCTCATATGAACTACTACTAGTTTCCTTGCATCTTATAGCATAATTATTATTATCAATCCAATCCATTTTTTTCGTTTGATACTTAGGTATTACTATATGAATATTTAGTCGAGTAAGGTCATCCCTAATATAATAAGACCGCAAATCGCAACCACGCCATGCGACGCCCTATTTTCTCTGGCAATGGGATTTCGGCATCTCGCTAAGCGATCGTTTTTTCAATCCTTTTGCGTGCCGTGTGTGACTCGTTTTTATTTCACTTGAAATAAATACGAGGCTGTTGCTGTAAAAATATTTATTGTTGAGCGAACTAGCTAGTGTAAGAGACTAAAGAGCCCATTTGATAGGGAAAACAAAATAATGATTCTTACACAGAGCCCATTTCACAGGAAAAAATAGATAAGAGTATTCATTTTTGATTGGATATGTTAAATACTATCTGCTCTACTTAAACGGAATATATGCCAGTGTTTAGGAGTTAGGACTTCATTTTTATGTAGTATCTTCTATTGAATAATAGAGAGATAAATAGTAACTGTTGAAGATTTATTAATACTACAATTCAAGCTAATTAACACAAAAAGGCAATGACGACAAATGACAATAATGGAATAAAACATGTTTTCTATATGGAAGGAATACATAAATTTATTGAAGACTGGAATTTACTTTACAAAACTCTACGAAAATACATATGAAAGAAATAGTGAAGAATATACAAAAAGGAGACCATCTTTTACATATAAATATAGTACATTCAACATTCGGCTAATTAATATATTCCCGAAAATAAACTAGAAATTGAAGTCCAATAATATGAAAACCTATTAGCATAGAATTTGAAAAATTAACACAATAATTTGGTATGAAAATGGATGGAGTAAGAGGATGATGACAGAAGAATAGAGAGCACAAACGAAAGGCATGATGCATCCATTATGCATCCCCTCATCTATGCTTTCTATCTTCTGTCAACAACTCATCTCTTCTCCCTTGTCCTCACAAACAAACATCGATTATATATATGATTTCATAGAAAGTAATAGAGATAATAGAGTAAAGAGCAAGAATGTGATGACAGGAGAAAAGAGAGCACAAAGATTGAGATACACCTATTTGTATTCTCATCGTCTGTGCTCTCTCTCTTCTGTCAACACATCACCAATGCTACCTCACCCTATCATCATCCCTAGACAACATATGTTTACACAGATTAGCTCAAAATATACATAGCATCTCTATGAATTTTAAACAAATAGCACTTAAAATATTTAAAGCTGTTTAATTGGATCATAATAGAAGGAAGAAATGATGATGGTATAGTAGAAGAAGAAGAAGAGTGAACTAAGTTGTAGTACGATTTAGAAAGTTGGAGAAGCACCTCTATTTATAGTGAAAAACTGTAGCTTTGCTTACGTATGCGAAGGTGTGTAGGATCAATGAAGCTCATGCAATTGGACATTAAACCTTCATTGATGTTATAGAGAAAATCCATTAAAAAGCTGGTGGCATATGAAATTCGTAGATGATTTGAGAAGAATATTTTGAATGTATAATAAAAAATGAATGACAATTGAAATTTGGGGGCAGTGAGAATAAGAATAAAACACTTTCAAGTATATATTTGGTGCATGAAAGAATCAACTTCATTATGTCGATAGAGTTGGAAGCTTTTTATTTGTTTTATGTTAGACCACATCACATATTCCGTCACTTCAATTCTTCGTCAATTCAAGAGCCCCATGCATGTTACTAATAAATCACAAAAATAATCACCATTATTTTGATTACGTTTAATTATTTTTTACAAGAAAAAGTAGAAGCAGATGAAACCCTAATTAATAACGTATAGTATGATTGAGAGAGGTTAATTGATTCCAAATTGAGGCAGAAAAATAAAATGTAGAAATGGTAGTATGAGATTGGATGGGTAGTAAATATTTGGAGATGGGCAGAGAAGCACATATTCCTTATCAAGTAAGAATGAGAGATGCTTCAATTTGGGGACTCATCTTCCACATGTAATAACCCCATATATTCACTTTAAATTTATTGATTCCATTCTCTATCTTCATCTTACCACATTCAAACATTTTGCAGAATAATAAGATTGGATACTTATAGCTCAATTTGGAACTTGGGTTATGAGTACAACAAACATATGTTTCTTTCTTGTAACATGACTTTTTAGTTTGAGTCGTATTCAAATTTTGTTACAGAACTTGTGCGATTATATATAATCTTTGCACATGCACCCACAAATCACGATTCTGCTACTCCCTTCATCCCCATTTTTAGTCCACTTTGTAATATTGGGTACGGGTTTTAAAAATTGTAAAGAAAAATAAATTGAAAAAGTTAGTAGAATGTATGTCTCATTTTTATATATTATTTGTATAATAAAATGTGAGTGAAATGAGTTATTAGAATATGATTCCTACTTATCATTTATGGTAAAAAAAATGAAAGTGAGCAATAAATGAAGTACGGATGTCAATGTCATTTAGTTAGTTAGATATAGGCTAAGCCAATGTCATTCACAGAAGAGTTGGTATGTACAACAAAAGAACTGTTAGAAAATATAATGCGGAAAATAAAAGATTATTGCGAAAAGTAAAAGACGGGGAGAACTTTAAAGACTACATTGTGAATGACTTGAATTGATTATCTCAATGGTTACACAACCTTTTATAGATTCTAATTCTAGCTATACATGGAAAATATATTCTAATTATACTAATATCCTTTGTATTTGATTTTCCATAATCTTTAATTGCTTTCCTTCTTTATTCTTGCCATAACTTCATCCCTTGCCTTCTTGTTCTCTAATTAATTGATTTCCTTATTCCAACACTCCCCCTTAAGTTAAGTATCGAGTTTTTCGACACTTAACTTGCACGATCTTTAGTTTGATAAATGGTTTATACTCGTATTTAAGAGTTCTTCAATTTCCATTGACAGTTTATGCTCGTATTATAGAGCTTCTTCAATTTATCAATGATAGTTTATACTCGTATCAAAGAGTTATTGAAAGTTTAGACTCGTTTCAAGGAGCTTTTCATTCATCATTGAAAGTTTAAACTCGTTTCAAGGAGTTCTTCAAATTTCAGTCGACATTTTTAACTCATGTCAAGGAGCCATTCTAGACAGTTTTAACTCTTGTCAAGGAGCTTGTCTAAACAGTTTTTACTCATATTTAGGAGCTATCTTAGATAGTTTTTGCTCGTATCTAGGAGCCACTTAGATAGTTTTAGCTCGTATTCGGGAGCTATCTTAGACAGTTTTTGCTCATATCTAGGAGCCATCTTTGATAGTTTTAACTCATATCAAGGAGCTAATTCAGACAGTTTTGACTCTTGTCAAGGAGCTAATTCAGACAGTTTTGACTCTTGTCGAGGAGCTTATTTAGACAGTTTTTGCTCGTATCTAGGAGACATCTTAAGGCCATTCTCAGTCCATTCCAGCTCAAACTATGAGCCCATTAAGCTTCACCAGTATTCACGTATTACTTCTCGCTCTCTTGGCGACTCTATCTTTTCCGGCAGGGTATTGCCTCTCTCCCCTCTGCCGAATAATTCTTCGACTGCTTTACCTTTCCGGGTTGTCTTGCTACCAATCTTTCCTGGCTCCACTGACATGTGGGCTGCGCCTTTGCAACTTACTCGCCCTCTCATTATCGGTCATCTTTGGCCTTCACGACCATTATAGATTTGGAGAGGAGTTGTTCGGTCGCATTCTTCCTCTCCCCCTCGGCCGGACAAACCGTGAACTTCTTCTTTCTTTTCTTAACTTGACCGAGGAGAGGTGTCGGACATGCAGCCACCTTTCCCTTCTCCAACAGGAATATATCAAACATACTCTTGCAGCAAGTCCTAAAATCCGCCGATACTATACACTCCTAAAATAAAGAATGCCTCCTGCATATTTATGTCGAGCTCGGCCTGCTCTCGGGTTTATCTGTTTCCATTGGCTCCGCAGGAGGCTGAGGGTCTTCGCTTGCGGTACCAGCTTGGCCATTCTCTGTCGCTTGAGGAGATTCACCTCCGGAAGGCGCTGGGGAAGCAGGCTTGTAACTCAGGATCTGAAAATTTGCGTCCAATAAAACGTTTTATCTGTGATATCATTTTTTTTTGGATTCATCATACTTGATGCACCCCCTGCTGTTCCAAGGAATCGCTGTTTCTCGCCAAAACATACGATAGCAGGAGTTTCGCGCTTAGACTCATCGTCGAGCACAACATTGATCCCTCTTTACCCTGCAACAGCAACAACACCACTTTCATTGCCAACATCGAAACCTACCACACTCATGTTTGCAGCGAAGTCCCTTTGTAACGTGACATGTATTTACCTGAGAACAGATCGACCGCGCCGCGGAGAGGAATTTGTGGGATTCTCTCTTAATGTCTTGGTTGGTGTTTTCCAAATCAAACAAAGCTTGTGCAACAGACTCCTCAAATTCAGTGGGATCAACATCTCTTTGTGAATTTTTGCAATGCGGTAAACATATTGACTTTTTGGCGGAGGAAAATCCAAGCTTCGGCGCCGTTTCCGTCGGGTCTTGCTATGCCGTCACTTTGTTGGTGAAGAACTTCCTGTTGCTAATCGCAGAAGCCTACACCTGCTTTGATGATTTTCTAATAGGGTTTTGTTTTTTTTTGTTATTTTTGCTGTAGAGACAGTGATCGATCCATGTGATCGAACCTGCTCTGATACCATGTTGAAAATATAATGCGGAAAATAAAAGATTATTGCGGAAAGTAAAAGACGGGGAGAACTTTAAAAACTACATTGTGAATGACTTGAATCGATTATCTCAATGGTTACCAACCTTTTATAGACTCTAATTCTAGCTATACATGGAAAATATATTCTAATTATACTAATATCATTTGTATTTGATTTTACATAATCTTTAATTGCTTTCCTTCTTTATTATTGCCATAACTTCATCTCTTGCTTTCTTGTTCTCTAATTAATTGATTTCCTTATTCCAACAGATGTGATCGAACCTGCTCTGATACCATGTTAGAAAATATAATCCTGAAAATAAAAGGTTATTGCGGAATGTAAAAGACGGGGAGAACTTTAAAGATTACATTGTGAATGACTTGAATTGATTATCTCAATGGTTCCACGACCTTTTATAGACTCTAATTCTAGCTATACATGGAAAATATATTCTAATTCTAGCTATACACGTAACTTAGGACGCGTTCAGTTTCCGTGAAATGCCCCGAAATGGGTTCAATTAAGGGTAATATCTATTGTTCAGTTTTTGAGATACATTTCTATGAAGCCCTCGAATTTGTCAAGACCCGCACTATTTAGATCTCAAATAGTCAGAAATAAATATTTGGTTGGGGTGGTTTTCAAATCTGGGACAATTAATTACACCAAGAAATAGTGGCCTAGTTACAGCTATACCCCTCACCTTCCATCTCCCACTCTCTAGATATTTGGGAATTTTAAAATTTTAGTGGGTCATTTTTGTCAAAAGACGTAAAACACGAAATAAATACATAAATTGTTTGCAGCCAAAACTGTGTTTAAATCTAGAACACTGAACGCATGTTTCTAGTTTCATTTATGTGGGCCCCATGCAGATAAATCAGATCCACATTTGTTTCTATTTGTTCCACATGCGAGAACAGTGAAACATTTAAATTCTGTACAATATTTAAGCCATACCGTGAGAATAGAATGTCTGCAGTAATAATATACAAGGTGGTGGGCACATGAATGCATAATTGTGTATCTTGCAAGTCATCAAAATAATACTCCCTCCATCCCACAAAGATTATCTCATTTTTCCATTTTCGCTTGTCCCACAAAATTTGTCTCATTTCACTTTTTACCATTTTTAGTAGTGAATCTCATATTCCACTAACTCATTTATACTCACATTTTATTATAAAACTAATATATAAATTTAGGACTCACGTTCTACTAACTTTTTAAACTTATTTTTCATTACATTTCTAAAAACTTGTGCTCGGTCAAAGTGAGACAATCTTTGTGGGACGAAGGGAGTAGTAAGAAGGAATATGATTCTCAGTTAAATAACAAAATCCCCCGACAGATACACGAGCCTAGTGTCATAAGGCCACCCGCAACGCGTCACGCGGGTGGCCCGTGTTTCGTTCCGCAGTGACGGAACCGGGGCGGGACGCGTTGCAGCGTCTCGTCCAGTCACCAGCCCGTCCCCAACCTGTCACGCAACCCGCCCCGCCGCGACGAAACGCGGGATGGCTCGCCACGCGCCGAGGCGACGTGGCGCGCTCCCAGGCCATGCGTGAGGCCCACGAGTGGGCATCATCACGCTGACGCAATAATTCATTTTTTAAATCGGATTAAATAAAATAAAAAATAAAAACTGTTAAACGGTAATATTACCGTTAATAGAGCCATTTTTTCCTTTTTTTACTCTATAAATACTCATATTTCATCTTCATTTCACACACAACTACACATCTATTCTTCTCAACTCATCTCCATTTCCTCTCCAATTTTCATCTAACATCTCATCACAAAATGTCCGGCGACGGAAACTCCGGCAGTGGCGGCTCCAGCGCGTGAGATCTCAACGCGTTCGGCGACTGGGGGAGCATGTACAACACATTGGGTGGTTCCGGTTCGTCGACGTCGGGCACCCAGGGTTCGGGCACGCAGGGGGGTACCAACCACCCAATTTTGATGTTGATGCATACGCCCGTCCCTCCGCCCCGCGGTATTCGTAGGGATTATCCCGCCTCCAAGTGGCCTCAGGGCACCTCCACCGCCTTCGGGGGATGATTCGCCGGCAGAGTAGTTTTTTTATTTCCTATAAAATTGTATTTTAAATTATGTCATTTTTATTTTTTTAGGATTTTAATTATGTCTTTTTTATTTTTTTGAATGTTAAGTTGTATTTTTATTTTATGTTGTAATGTTATTTTATTTTTAATGAAGTGTGTTTTTTATTAATTGAATTTGGTGGAAAAAAATAAAAAAATGAAATTGAATGAATAGTAATTTAAGGGACGATTAAGGGACGGAGTGTTGCAGGTTCCGTCCCTTAGTTAAGGGATGGAGTAAAAAAGTACAGTGGGGGCCGCAAATAGTGTTTTAAGGGACGGTATAGTGACAGCGTTTTGGATGGCCTAATGCCGCAATCACGATCATACCAGGTATACATTGCGGCAACAAACAACCATTTATGCAATTTCTCTAACTTTATATCAACAACTGCCCAATATCATCGGTCTTCCACAGCTACTTTATCAAATTTTACTCAACATTCATATTGCAGAGAATGTCTCCTTCAAGGGATCGATCAACTACTATACATCTACTATAGCAACCAAAAAACAAACATGTAAAAGAATAAAGAACTTATTGACAACTCTTACCATTCAACCATGAAAATCTCAATGCACGTATCCTTGATCAACGCGGAGGTGCCACCATGAGGCGCTCCTCCTCGGTGAGAGAGTGGCGGAAGTGGCAGCGATGGCCGTAGGGGCATACGTCTCCAGCAAGCACCATGCGACAGACCTCGGTCTTGTAGCGTGGGTGCCTTATCACCGGTCGCAGCTCGTTGATCCCGTGCGCGAATTGGCAATTCTCTCCGTAGGGGCAGGCACCCGTCTCCTGCCACTTGTTGCAAAGCTCCGTTTTCGTCATTCCTTGATTGTACACATCCAGCTCCTCCACATTTTCTGCTGTGGACCCACCCACATACACTCTTTGCTGCTCACGCTAATCACAACAACACCAACACATAGTGATACAGTTAACTTAATTTCCGAGCCTTAATCAATTTTCAATCTATTTTTCAGTCACAAAGAAATAGGAGATGACTTCAATTCGATTATAACACCGTAGGATATACGTAATACCAGCACATCACAAAAGAGCTGAAATTATCGGATTTCGGCATTAGATCAGATTCAGCTTACGAGACATTTTAATTCATGGAACATCGTTATACATTAAACTAATCTGTGCATTTATTGATTTTTGCATATATGCGAAGAAAACGTTCTATACACATCAACATGGAAAAGGCACATATAGAGCATTGATTTGTACGAATTCCGCCTCCAATCCACACTTACCAATTGTTGATTGAACGTATACACGAAATGTGCTAGGTTTAAGATACTCCAAATCAAATACGAGACGATCGATTTTACACTATTAGACATAAGGTGATTATTTTGTAACTTAAGTATTGCAACTAATAAAAAGTTACGAGAGATTAAAGTTGATGAGCGACTCACCAATTCAGGAGTGGGTTGACTCACTGCTTTTTCGCCAGTTGTGTCTCGACCAGGCCGAGTCATCTTCAGGAAACCGCTAGTGCGCACAGAAATGCTCTTCGGAAGCGTGACTCTCTCAATACTCCTCCGCTCGACACGATTGTGTTCGGCGAGAGGCTGAGTCAGGCTCAGATGAGCGGCGCGCGGCGCGGCGGCCGAGGGAGAAGCGACGTTCAGGCGGTTGAAATCAGATAAGAGGCGATCGCGCGAGAATAGCAAGGCAATGCGGTGCGTCAGATCCGCATTGGAGAGGCGGAGAGACTCGTTGTCGCGGCGGAGCGCGTCGGCCTCCTCGATCGAGTCGTGGAGCTGAGCGAGACAGAGCGTGTAGCGATTGTAGAGCTGCTGATACTCGACGACGCAGCTGGCGTCCTGGAGGCGGCGATCGGCGTCGTCGCCGCCGTCGAAGGAGGCGGTGTCGGAGGTGGTGCTGGACGAGTGATTCTGGAAAAGCGAGGAGTAGAAGGAGGCGTCGGAGTTCACGTAGGTCGGCGACGTCGGGGGAAGGAACGGATTGGTGAAAGAGAATAGCAGCGACGCCGCCGCTGATTTATCGGCGGCGGAGGAGGTGAGAAGAGAATCGTATGAAACATCCTCTCTCTGCATTTTGAATTAAGATTGAGAAAGGGGAGAAGAGGATTGAAACTGTAGAGGAACAGAATGCAGTTAAGCAGAAATATAAAGCAGGGAAGGGAAATATTCGTGTGTGCGTGGGTGTAGGGGGGTGTGTTGCGTGGAATTGAATTTTTGGCGGCGAAAACTTGCGGTTATGTCATCCACAATGCTGCCACTAAACCGTCCCTTAAATTACTATTTACGGGTCCCATTATACTTTTTTACTTCATCCCTTAACTAAGGGACGGAACCTGCAACCCTCCGTCCCTTAAATTACTATTCATTCAATTTCATTTTTTATTTTTATTTCCAACCAAATTCAATTAATAAAAACACACTTCATTAAAAATAAAATAACATTACCACATAAAATTCGAAAAAAATAAAAAAAAAACTAATTAAAAATCCTAAAAAATTTAAAAATACATAATTTAATTTCCTCCGCCAAAGTTTGCCCAAATGTGCTCCATTAGATCATCTTGGAGTTGGGCGTGGGCGGTAGAGTCACGTGTCCTTGCCCGAATAGACAACCGTTCTTGTATAGACAGATGCACTCCACTTCGAGGCGGACTACTTGCGGTTGAGCTTCCGGGGGCTTCAGGGTCGAACCAATTTCCCGCCTCGGGTCCTTCGTCTTGGACAATCATGTTGTGCAAGATTATGCACGTATACATGATGTCGACCATGCTCTCCATGAACCACGTACGAGCCGGGGCTTTGATAATGTTGAAGCCCGCTTGGAGAACCCCGAACGCCTGCTCCACATCCTTTCGAGCAGCCTCCTGCTTCTGCGCAAAAAGCGTCTGCTTTGTGTTCACAGGCCAAGTGCACGTCTTCACGAAGGTTGGCCACTTCGGGTAGATGTCGTCGGCAAGATAGTAGCCCATTTTATAGCACCGGTTGTTAGCGGTGAAGTTGATGGCCGGCGCTTTACCATCCAAAACTTCGGCGAAGAGGTCGGATTGGTGCAACACGTTTATGTCGTTGTTCG
Source organism: Salvia splendens (assembly GCF_004379255.2). Lineage (NCBI taxonomy): Eukaryota > Viridiplantae > Streptophyta > Magnoliopsida > Lamiales > Lamiaceae > Salvia > Salvia splendens. The sequence goes on from NC_056040.1 coordinate 5,417,755, forward strand.
AGCTGGGGACCCCGAAGTACGCATTCCAGATCCATAGCCGGTAGTCGGCGACGGCCTCGAGTATAACTGTGGGGTGGGTGCCTTTGTGGCCGCTAGTGTACGACCCCCTCCACGCCACCGGGCAATTCTTCCATTGCCAATGCATGCAATCGACGCTGCCAAGTATTCCGGGAAATCCGTGCACTTGTTCGTGAAGGCGGAGCAGAAACTGGCAATCTGTCGTGCTTGGTTTCCGGAGAAATTCGTCGGTGAAGGCTGCCCAGACGCCTTTGCAGAATTGGAGCAAGCATATTCTCCAAGTGCTGTCTCCAATGTGGAGGTATTCGTCGAACACATCCGCCGTTTGTCCAGTCGCAAGCTGACGGATTGCTGCAGTACATTTCTGCAGCGTCGTGTGGCTGGGACGGTCGACGATGTCGAACCTTTCTTGGAAGAACTCTTCCCTGGCCGCCAATGTATTTGTGATGTGGAGAAATAGCGGTCGCCGCATGCGGAAACGGCGACGGAAGTAGGTATCTCCCTACACCGGGTTATCGCAGAAGTAGTCGCGGACTAACCTTGTGGCGGCTTCGTCCCGGTTACTATGGATGTAAGTCCGGGAGCGTCTTTGGGGCGGCGCGGCTTCCTCTGCCTCTCGGCGTCGATCTTCTTCAAGTGATTCTTCCATTATTCGACGCATTTGCTCATACGGATCCATGAGATCGATTAAATTTGGGGGAAGAATAAAAGAGATATGATTTGAGATGAAAATTGGAAAGGAAATGGAGATGATTTGGGAACAATAGATGTGTAGTTGTGTGTGAAATGAGGATGAATTAGGAGTATTTATAGAGTAAAAAAAAGGAAAACGGCTATAAAACGATAATATTACCGTTTGCCAATTTTTAATTTTTTTATATTAATTCGAATTAAAAAAATGATTTATTGTGCCAGTGTGACGAATCCCACTCGCGGGCCGGCGTGTAGGCGTCACGCATGGCTTGAGAGCTCGCCACGTCGCGGGAGCGCGTGGCGAGACGTCTCGCAACGGGTCTCAGAGGGACGGAACGCGGAACGGGCTGGGGACAAGACGGGTCGCTGCAACGCATCACGTCGCCGTCCCGGCCCTCCATGACGGAATACGGGCCACCCGTGTGACGCGATGCGGGTGGCCTTAGAGCATCGTTAACGCAAGGGGCCGGGCCGCAAATTGCGAGTCCCGACCCGTCCTGCGCGTTGGAGGGAGAGTCGTTGCGGCCTGGGCCGGTCCCGGGGTTCGGCCCGGGCTCGCGTTGGATGGTTCCATGCCGTGACGGAGCTGCAATTTTTGCCAAAAATTGGAAGAGGAAGAAGAGGGAGATGGGTGACAGAGCCCAATTTTCTGATTTCTTTTCCATTTGGAAGAGGAAGAGGAAGGAGGGAGAGAGAAAGTTGAGTGAGGAAGATGAAGAAGAGGGGAGGAGTAATTTTTAATTTTTTGCATTTTTTTTATGTTATAATTTTTAGTTTTTTTGCATTTTTTATGTTATAATTTTTAGTTTTTTTGGATTTGTATTTTTTTTTCTAGGATTTGTGATTTCTTTTTTCGAATGAACAATTTATTTTCCCGGTTTGAATTGTTCAACGTATTACATTTACAAGTCAAATAGGTTGAAGTTGTGAATAATGTCAATTATTAGTTGCGGCCCAGGTTGTGGCCTGTAGGGTTAGAGCAGTTGGGGCCTGAGCCGCAACTATAAAGAAATGAAGATATGGAAAGGACTTGAGGCCTGAAATCGAGCCGGTGTTAATGATGCCCTAAGGAGGAGGGATACAAAGGGTAGATGTGGAACCGTTAATAGGAAAAGCGTAACGAAAAGGAAAGGTGGTGTGACAGGGACATCACTGCCAAACTCTGCAGTTAGTTGGAATTTTTTAGTCCATGGCTGTGTCAGGAGTTTTTAATTTATGTTTTTTTCAATTTAATTTTATATATGAATAAAGTGGCGTGGGATATAAGATTAGTAAGGTGAGGAAGCTGCTTTCCGACACTAGTCTTACTTAAATTGACGATAATTATGATTGAGAATATGAGGTTGATAAAAAAAAAAGGCTTTCTTCGCTAATTTAAGCAACCGCCTTTCAGTTACCATATACTCTAATATATTTATTTCAATTCAAGTGTAAGTACGCAAATGACGAACTTATGTGAAGATGAAATATTGTACTATAAATTGTTTCGTTTTTAAAAAATCAGTAATACTCCTCTAATCTAATTTAATTTAAATAGTGTTTGGATTTGGTTTTAATATCTATTGCTAAAGTATGTTGTGGTATTGACCTATTGTGTAGAGAGAGAGAGATAGTTGCTTGGTTAATACTACTCTAACTAATTCAACAGATTAACCTCCATATATCCCTATCCATATGCATCAGAGATGCCCACGGTTCGAAAACCGGCGGTTCCGGTTCGGAACCGCCGGTTCCGGTTTTGGCGGAAGCGGAACCGGAACCGGACCGTGAGGCTATTTCACGGTTCCGGTTCCGGTTCGAAAACCGGGCGGTTCCGGTTCCGGTTCGGAACCGCCGGTTTTCCGGCGGTTTTGGCGGTTCCGGTTTTTGAACCGGCGGTTTCGCCGGTTCAATTATTATTTTTTTTTTTTTTTAAATTTGAAATTTGGCTTTATACAACAAATCGGAACAAGACAATGCATAATTCAAGCACAAATAAGACGAATAAGGAGAAAATGAAATAAATTTTATTGATTTTGAGTTGTAACGGACAACGATACATTACAATTTACAATACATAAGTATACAATACAACAACATACAACAATGTAATATAATTTACAAGTGTCGTCGGGCGTCGGCTCGTCGCCTCGTCGGACTCGGAAGGTAAATTTAAAAAAAAATGAAATGGGGGGGAAAAAGGAAAAATTGAAAAGGGCTTGAGATCAACTTAAACTTTCAAAGTTAAACTTTTCAAATTTAAGTTGAGTTGCCTACGTATCCACAATTTTATTGAGGAATCAAAGTCCACGTAGTTCTCTTACCTTGGGATCAACCCTTTTTTCTTGCAAAATGTTGCCCATTTTCTAAGCAAACACATATCAACATGGAAGAATTCGAATTTGAAATTTAAAAAAAAAAAAAAAAAATTGAATTTTCACAAAACCGGCGGTTTTGGCGGAAAACCGCCGGAACCGGCGGAACCGCCGGTTTCCGGGCCAAAACCGCCGGTTTCCGAAATAAAACCGCCGGTTCGGTCAACGAACCGTCTGCAAAAGCTGCTCCATTGTCGCCTCGTGCTCCGCGCCGCCTCGAAAGTCACTAAACCGGCGGTTAACCGCCGGTTAACCGCCGAAAAATCGGCGGTTTCGACCGTTTTTGAAGATCACCACCGGCCCCCATCCCCCTGCCTCGATTTAAGCGCCGGAACCGGCGGTTCCACGGTTAACCGCCGGTTCCGAACCGTCCCGAACCGCCGGTTCGGTGACGGTTCCGGTTCGAAATATCTTGAACATGAACCGGACCGCGAACCGAATTGCGCCGGTTCCGGTTCGGGAATATTGCGCCGGTTCCGATTCCGGTTCCGGAACCACCGGTTCCGGTTCGGCGGTTAACCGCCGGAACCGGAACCGGTGGGCATGTCTATATGCATGTATGAATTTGTGGTAGGGCCTTCTCCTTGTGGGCTTTGTCATGTTTGTTCTAAATTTCTATTACGAAAAATTATTGTAATTTACTAATATCCCCAAAAGTCAAATCCACCAAATTTAGTTTGTCAGAGGCCCCGCTTTTAATTTTCCAACTCCAACTAACTTTGTTCTCAAAGTACTAATTAATCACTTGGTTCATCATAAGAGCATCTCCAATAGGTTAGGACGTCAAATAGCCCTCAAATAGCCTTCACACTGCCACATCATCAGCACTACAATTCTCCTGCCACATCAGCTTGCCACATCAACTGGACATCAAATAGCCCTCACATAGCCTTCACACTACCTATCCACATCACTAATAACAATTATATAATTTAATTTACACTCGTATCAACATACGGAATTTAATTTACGAGACAAATACGGAAAATTCGAATAATAATATTAAAATTTAAAAAGTACATTAATTTTAAAAAAAAAGTACAATAATTAAAAAAATTACATTTAAAAAATTACATAAATTTGCATAAAAACTAAAAAATGAGGTTCAACGCGCGTATATATAGTGTTTTCGAAAAACAAAAAAAAAATAATCCGACGCCGGTTTGGCGCCGATCCGGGACGCACAATGGCGCATTTGTTTACTATGACATCAAACTCAACGATACATTTCCACTCTCCTTAGCATTGTTCATTTACATGATAAAATTTTCGGTCGTCTTCATCATAAACACTCCTTTAACATGTGTTTTCTATATCTAAAATGTGTTTTCAAGAGTTTGCTACGCGTGGTTCATATATGGAAATTCGAACCACGCATAACAAAGTAGGATGGGTAAAGTCTGGGAAGAGCGGAGAAGGCTTTAGTATATGTGGTTCGAAAATGGAAATTCAAACTTCTATGTACTAAAGCTAGACAACCAAAGCTTGGCTCAAGCGGACGAGAGTTTGGTAGGTGTGATTCACATATGGAAATTTGAACGACGCTTAGTACCAAGGCAAGGGCACAAACCCAAAGTGGAATGCGTGAGACTTTGCTAAGCATGGTACATCATTTGAAAATTCGAAGCATCCACACCAAAGTCAGCGCGTGATGACAATGCTTGACATGCTCAATTTTTTAAAAAAATCAAACCATACATACCTAGGTCGGATTGTATTGTCAAGGTCCAATGTGCTCAATTTTGTTATGCGTGATTCGAATATAGAAAATTCAAACAAGGGGTAGCACCAAGGTTGAACATGACACCCAAGGCCCGACGCTCGACTTTGATACTATAATGTATCTATGTTGCAAAGTTTCTTTGTTATAATATGTAGTATGTCAAATTTTTTCTCCTATGCTTGATTTATGTTTCAACTTTTGTATCCAATAATTTTAACTTCTACATTTTTGTCCTCTTTACTTTCATCCTTATTTCTTTTTCTATACGTTTTAATTTTGTAAAGTTTTACCACTCGCACTTTTAATTTCATTTCAATTTATTTTCTATAATTTTTGGTGACATCGAGATTCTAGTTGCAGCCCAGCCACAATATATCGCAAGAAACCGTCCCATAAAAAAACATAATTAATAATCATTAATTTTATAGAAAGTTATGACTATTAATTTAGCAACGTTGTCGACTAGCTAGGTTCTACTTTTGCACGAAAATTGCTTATATATGTTATTAAATCATCTTAAGAGTTCTTTTTTTTATGTAACATATTTAATCTTATATCATTGAAATGCCACGTGGATCTACTTTTTATTGGAAAAACATTAAACAAAAAAGAAAAGTCAAACAAAATGTTTTCATCCTTGACTAATAATTTGACTGTCTGAAACTTATACTATGAACTAGTCTCAATTTGAAGATCGTATTATTCTTCGAATAAGACATTAAATTTGCGTTACAGTATGCATGATTAAATTTTCAGAACCAAAAAAATAAGTCTCATCATATTCATATTGGCCCAACCAATTTCGACTGTAGTTTAAAATTCACACGTGTGGCCCAAAAAGAAAAAAAAATACTACCATCAAATGATTCAAATTCATATGTGGCCAAACCAATTTTGACAATTGTACTTCGAAATTCATTTGTGCCCAAATCACTAACGAATTCTAACCTTCAAAACATATTTTAAGTTGATATATGTACACCTCTGTAATGTTTGTAGAAAATATATAAATTAAAATATAGGACATGTGTATGCTTGCCCGAAACCATTAGTCCACAAGTTTAGGTGTACCTTAGTTAAATTCAGTGTTTCAGTAATTATACTCATGATTAAAATAAATCTTATTGGAATATATGAATCCTGATTAATATTTTCCACTACAAAATTTGGCATACGCTAATAGTAATTAGAATCCTCAATAATAACAAATTATTAACAAAAATATTAAATTTTAATTCTAAAAATAGTCATACATTTGGTTATAATGAATCCTACGTCAGAGTTGTTATGTTAGCTAAAGTCATTCCAGAGTAATAATTTTCGTGGAGCGAGGTTTTTTTTCTTCAAAAAAAATATTATTGGAAAAAATATATAAAATGACTGACGCATTAAACCTTTTAGTAGCTAGATGAGTAATAGTCAACAAGCATAATGAGTTTGAAATTAATTCCATGACAGCAATTTCTTCAACTATACTCATTTCGATTTGCAACATATCACATACTATTAGGGCTGACAATTTTTGACCCGACACGAATTCGCATGAAAATAATGGATTTGTGTCCTGCCTTATTGGGTTCGTGTCCTTATTGGATCGACCCGTTAAGAACCCGAAAATTTCAGGTTGTGTTCGGGTTGGATACGGATAACCCATTAAGAAATACTATTATTATTTTTTATTATTTTTAAATTATTAATACTTTACTTTAGTTATTTAATTTCTTGTAGATCAGGTTTAAATCGTGCAAAATAATTTTTTATCATGTAAATCAAGTTTAAAAATTAGGTTTATTTGTGTAATATTATGTTTAATCATGTAATATCAGATTTTTTATTGTGTAATATCGAATTCGGATCGTTATCGTGTCGTGTCAACCCATATTATCGTGTCGTTAACGGGTTCGTGTCGGGTTCTGGTTGTGTTCAGGTTTGAGGGTAGCAGGTCGGATCCGTGTTCGGATTTACAGTTTCCTTAACAAGTCGGGTTCAAGTTAGACCTTATTGGATTGGGTCGTTATCAGGTTGATCCGATAACGACCCAATCAGCACGATTTGTCACCCTATAGGCTATGTTTGAATATTGCATCCTAAAGTAAAAGGTTGAAAAGTAGATTACATGAAGTCATGAATGAATTCTCACCTTATTTAATGGCACTAATTTAACTTTGCTTGAGCATGTGATTAGGTTAGGCAGATGTAGAGTAGTGCCAACACTAATTGAGGTATAGATGATAGAGGAGTTCTTATTTATCTACTCGGACAAAGGAAATCAGAGATTTTCTACAATCTTCTTAGAAATATTCGGGGCATATGCGACATGAATTCATGTAGTGGTGTGGAATGTGTATATATCGAGCCTAATTCGACCATGAATTATTTGACAAGATGCAGGTCGTTGGTACAATAGTCGAGACACGAGTTGGAACATGCATAAGGACCATCAATATATTGAGGTAAAAAAAATGTTATTCTTGAGTGATCGTTTGGGGAGTGTATATGTTCAAGGTAGCGAGACTGTAACTTATAACTTATAGTATTAAGGATAGTTATTTTCTTGTAATCAAATTTTTTTTTATCTAATCTTATATCGGTCTCAAACTGAATGCATAATTTAACACACTGAACTTATATATAAAACTATATCTAATGAATGTCAATGAATATATTGCAATTTATATCTCCAGAACTATAAATATGTTACCTAATGCAATAAGTCACACAATTCCAATATAAAAATACAAAATAAATGTATACCTACAACGGTTGGGTGGTTCCAAGAAACAATACCTTTATTATGAAGAACCATTAAAAAAACAAATTTAATTATTAATATAACAACTACTCATCCTACCTATAATTAAGTCACTCCAACAAATTAATCAAATTCTAAAAAAAATCATTTGTAAGAAAACAGTAAAAATAGTAATTTCCATGATGCAAATCAGATATTCAACAATTTCACATTAATCCCATCAAGATGATAGTAGTAGAAAACATCATTTTAACAGTTAACCGAAACATATTTGCAAATTAATTAAATCTACTGGCTACTTGTTGTAGCCGAGTTCAAGCGAAGCCACCATGGACTTATAAATCTCGAGCACGAGGCGGTTCTCGAACTCGGTCCTCGAATACTCCATGGGAGCATCCCGAGCTTTGGGGATTCTGTTGGCGCCGAAGGCCGTGTTGGCTGCGCCGGAGGTGCCTGCGATGTTGGCGAATTTAAGCATCATCTTCATGTAGGCGTTCTTGAATCTGCACCACAGCTTCATCGGTGACGCCAGCCTCACCAGCCGCAGCTTCGGCGTCAGCCGCAGCCTCCATGACCGCTTTGAGCTGTTCAGCCTCACCACTTTCAGGCTTCTTCGGTTTGGCGGCGACAGCCGGTTGTATCCTCTCTTCCTCCACCTCCTCGTCACCGGGCTCCCGTTGAACGCCGTTATTTCCATTGCTGTGTTTAGAGAGAGAGAGAGAGGGAGATAGTTTGGTGAAGATGAAGATGAAGATGAGATGAAGTTTGAAGAGAGATTTAGCTAGTTTTATATGGGAAGGGAAATTGTTGTAGAGTTGGCCTAAGGTTTTAAGTCAAATAAAGCCGGTATAATTTATTGCTGGAATATTGTGTTTAATTTAGATTATATATATATTGTTACGTACCAATATTTGCGGAAGGTATAGTTCTAGAATTGGATTATTAATTAAATAAACTAAGGACGAAGAATTGATGATTCAACGCCTCGTCCTTAAGCATGAGGTTAACGTGTCCATGTGAATGGAGCAAACTATTTGGTCAGTTCCATACCGCTTATTGCATTGACTGTAGGGACGAGGAATTAGTCCTCTGGTTGTCAGCAAGAGGGTTACCTTCCGATATTAAAAGACGAAGAATTGGATTAATATAAAGAATGAGTTTTCTTACAGTTTTAATTTGGAAAAATTGGGATTATTAGTTCAAACTGAATAGGTTTTCTTGAGTCGTTCATAAGTATTTGCATCTTATTTTAGTCAAGAAACAAAAGCATGGTATTTTGGTGGCGTGGAAAAGTTGAAGGGTGGAAGTAGAATATGATGAAGGTTACATAATTTTCAATTATTCTATAATTAATATTCTATTGGGTGATGATGTCGACAATTTAGTTCAAATCTTATCAATAAAATTAGAAAGATCGCATAAATTTTGGTTTTAGAAAAATGAAGAAGACCAGAAAAATGAAGTAACGAGAACACGTGGGTATGAAAACTTCCTATTGTAAAGTTTTGTGGTTGAATATTTGCTATTCAGCATTTATTTTTATTTCTCATTTTGATTCGTATAAGTGCAGTCAAACTAAGCATAGTCACATCCCCCATTCAAACATTTATATAACGAATCATGAAAAAACAATAAATAAAATAAAATAAAATAAAATAAAATAAACAAATTTGAAATGGGTCGCGAATCGCGATCACCAAACGAAAGTCAAGTTACGGTGGTCAGAGCAAATTACTATTATTGTATTATTGCTTACTTATCCTTTATATATTTTGTTTCTATTGTGTAGTCACCCATGACGTTCTGAAAAAGACGTATATATCTACATTATATGGGTCTGGAATATTTTATAATTTTTTGTCAGCATCTTATAATTGAGGGTAATTAAGAATTTAGTTTGACGAATTTAAACTGAAAATAACCAACCACCTAAAGCTTTAGACCACTCTTATTTTTAAATAATTTTGTCAGCATCTTATAATTTATAATTGAGGGTAATTAAGAATTTAGTTTGACGAATTTAAACTGAAAATAACCAACCACCTAAAGCTTTAGACCACTCTTATTTTTAAATAATAGAGATAACTGCCTTAAAAGTCATCAACTTTACCTGAATTTTGGTTTTTTCCACTACCTATAAAATTGGCATATAAAGTCATCAACTTTGCATTTAATCGCCGATTTCCCATGATGGTTATTCCGGCGAAAGAGTGCGCTAACGTGTCGTATTTAATTGATGTGGCGTCTCGTGACGGCTGACATGTGCAACAATTATTGACCGTGCAATATAAAAAAATAAACTTAAAAAACAAAATTGAAAAAACAATTATTGCCCAAGCCTTCATCGTCTTCCTCCCACCCCCGTTTCTGGCTCTTCATCGCCTTCCTTTGAGCCCAAGCCCTCATCATCTCCATCGCCCGCACTCCCCCCCTCTGCTTCCCCGACAGCTCCTCCTCCCCCTCCGTCCGCTACGTCCCGATTCACTCCAATACCACCACTCTCCCAGAGCCTCCTCCCGTCCCAGGGACAGAGATAGCATAGGCCAAGCCATCGCTCCAGCGGGGGCTTGGCCGGTGCTGCCCTCCTAGATTTGCCTGTGTTTCTGGATTTTATTTACAGGGATGAATGGAGGAAGAAATGCAGGAGAGAGAAGGGAAAGGGGAAAGAGGAGAGAGGGTGAAAGAGGGGTATAGACATAGGAAACAGAGACGTTTAAAATTCATTTACTGATAGCTTACGTATTTGTTCTCTATCTTTAAAATTGTTATAAGAATTAATTACTATAGTTAAAAATTTTATTATTATAATAATATCTCATATTAATCTAACTTGTATTAATTTTGAATTCAAAATTATGCGTCTCATTTTATTTTTGGTCTATATGTCGATACATATTTATTTATTCTTTATTAATTTTAATAAACTCACCATCTACTCATATATTATTATAAAATTAATATATGAAATAATTTATATTTTATTATTTTTTTCTACCAATTTAAAATTATATTATTAATATTTGAAACTGAAGCAAAGTAGGGCAAATAATGGCGCTTGGAGTACCATAATTATGTCAAATTAATATTTAACAACTCAATATGCAAACTCTTGGTATATGAGTATCAAGATATTAGTATACTTGTATGAAGTGATATTTTCTTTGAACTCGTAAATCGAAAATCTTATATACACCATTGCATACCACTAGAAAGATAAGTCGCTGTAGGAAATTTTAGGAGCATCGCGCATCCTACCGTATTTGTCATTAAATTTCAGCACCGGCTCATTTCAAGTTCTAGTTCTGTCCCTGTCCCGCCCTATACACCGATGATTGCCCCTCCGGTGGCGTCTTCTCCTACGACCTCCCCCCTCCTTCAATCGCGACCTCGTCGTCCTCAATTGCACCGATCTCGACTTTTGGAATTGGGAATGCGGCATCATCTCCAACCACGGCTAAGGCCGCGCCTCCTCCGAGCTCCGCCGCACCCTCCCCGTCGATCTCCACAAATCCTGGTACCACACCAATCAATTCTCCCCGCCGATCTCCTCTTCCACCACCGCATCCTCAGGCACAATTGCCGAACCCTAGAGCCGGATCTCGCCACCGCGAAAATAACGGGGAATTAAAAAAAACAAAATTATTGACATGAGATTGCAGTTGGTCGGAAACTGCCACTCCGTTGCGGCGGCGGGGGGTTTCAGCTGGCGGATTGGTGCCGCCGATGGCTCTGATTATGTCGGTTAGATCTCCTTGATTGTAATTCTCCATCCTCTTTAGCAAGTCACGACTGCGCATAATCGCTGCTGTCTCATTTGGATCCTTCGATTTGATCGCAGCAAATTAGAACGTGCAGTTTCCGATTGAAGCTTGCTGTTGCTGCAGAACTGAAAAACCTAATTTAGGAAGTTGGCAAAACAAGAGAGATTAAGCTTTAGAGAGAGAGATTAAGAAATATTTTAATTAGAGGGTTTTAACTTTTAAGAAGGTTTGGATTATTTAATTGGCGGAAATGAAGACATCAAAAGGGTCAAAATTGTGCAATTGTTTCTCGCCATCCACGTCAACATTCAGGCATGCCACATAGGACGCTTAGTTGCTAGAAAACATCGGGTCAGGTCAATTTGGGAGATACCTGCGACCCGGTAAAGTTAGTGACTTTATACGCCAATTTTATAGGTAGTGGGAAAAATCGGAATTCGGGTAAAGTTGGTAACTTTTAAGGCAGTTATCCCTAAATAATAACGAGGCACATATTGAATACTTTAATTTCATATGACTTCGAAAAATTGTTCTAGATGAGATGCAATCAGTACTTTCCAGTTAGCCTAGTGTTGATTGAGTATATTAATTCATATTTACATCATCTAAATAAACTTTTATGATCATTAGCCATTTCTCAATCAGTTTATGCCTGAACTATAAACTAGTTTTCTTGTGCAAAATCCCTTAAATAATGGAATATGAAGTCTATACCACAAAATATTATTTTTGTTTGCTTTATTACATGCCAACATTAATCAAGAACAATTGGACAAGGGACAAGATGGTGGTTGTATTGTATTTACCTAAAAATTAGATATGTCTATATTTATAGATGGTGGTAAAGCAATAATGAATTACGCGGCTTGATTTGTAGTTACATGCCCTGCAACTACTAGAAGTCATTATAAGTATAAATGTGGACATATATTTAATTGGAGCTTCTCGAATCTCGAGCATCAAAATAGATAAGGAATGAATTACAAGCTGGAGAATAAAATCATAAGTCGGTAAAGAAATAGGAGAACGCCAATAATGAACAATAATATTATCCCAAAATAAAAATGGCGAATCAAGATTAAAGAGGATGAAATTACTTTTTAAAGGTAAGAATGGAAAAGAAATAAGAGTGAGAATTTCTTATCCATCATTATCCCTTATAAGTTACTACTATAACCAAAGTGAATGCAACCTAAGGTTAGTAATTAGTAACATAAGATTATATTTATGTAAAGTAAAGATTTTTAGAGAGAGAGAGAGATCATGATAAAGAGAAGATTAGGAAAAAGTAGATGAATTAATTCTTATGATGAGAGCCTAAAATATGTACTTAAGCGAAGGAGCTGACAGATTAGTGATGAAGGAAGAAACATATTTTTACGTAATTAGCTGTTAATCTTTGAAATTAGCAGACCGATTAGGAATTTAGGCAGTTCCATTGTATTTGATTTGATTCTCGTGCTATCATTATGCCATAGCAAAAGTTAGATAAATCTTTAGTATTGGGGATAAAGGCATAGTGATAAAATACAAACTCTAAATAGTAACAAATTTAAAATTATAATATTTTGAGTTTATATAATATTTGAAGTTCGCGTTTGATCACATTCAATATTTGATCACATTCAATAAGATATCCACTTACGCCCAATTAGTAGAACATAAAAATGTCTTTTTCATTTTGGAAATTTGACTAAATGTTATTTATAAGAAGTTAGACTAAAATAATTTTAGAATATTTGGTGACAAAGACTACGAAACTATTGATTCTTCACCCGCCAAAATGGAATGTGCATCGTCTCTTACCCTTGACTTGCAAATATTATACAAGAAGAAAAAGGAATAAGCATCAAAATTAGACATATTAAGTGTTCATTTAACATGTCACATTCTATACAAATATCATGGTATCCATTTTGCATTCAAGCACTCTTCCAAAATAGACAGCGGATACTGCAAGCCATTTTACTCCAAATCCAACATACAGAATTCAAGATCCTTGAGAATTTTTACATACCTGGGAATCTGCAAAATCAAGAATTCAACTACACATTCAATTTCAAGTGCCTGTGTCTTGCTTTGTCAGATAACTTAAGCCGAAAGCTGCAAAAATTGGTGGTGAAGACATTTGACCAGTGTCAAGGAAGTGAATCTTGTGACTTGGATGTCATGCTACCCTGAGTAGACCGGCATCGTCATCCATGCACAGGTCGACAATTTCCACCTTATGCGCATTCGAGCCTTCATCCTTGATCCCGTTCAAAGCATCCAGCACTTCTTGCATCGATGGTCTCATATCCTTCTCCTGCTGCAGACATCTGAAAGCCAATTCTGCAACCAACGTAACCATCCTTCTCACGGAACCATTCGTGTTGAATTCAAGACTTGAATCAACCAGCTCGTGCAATGTATGGTTTTGAATCTTGTTGATAGCCATGTTTGATAAATTGATGTCATGGCGATGCCTGTTGGTATCTACTGCCGGCAGTGATGATATGAGCTCAATTAGCACAACCCCAAAGCTGTACACGTCGCTCTTCTCTGTGAGTTGGTAGCACTGGTAGTACTCAGGGTCCACATAGCCGGGAGTCCCTTGTGGAGCAGTCGACACATGAGTTACGTCGTTGGGGAATAGCCTCGACAACCCAAAATCAGCAACTTTTACATGGAAATCATTGTCCAGAAGAATGTTGGTGGTTTTGACATCCCGGTGTATGATATCTGATTTATGTAGATAAGCTAATGCATCAGCTGTTTCCACAGCAATTTGTAACCTAATAGGCCAAGATAGCAAGCCCGATTTGGCACGTTTTCCATGCAGATGATCTGCCACTGTCCCATTCGGTACATATTCATACACCAGCAGTAGCTCCTGGCTTCTCCTAGAAGTGCAACCATAGAGTGTCACAAGGTATTGGTGCCTTAACCGAGTCAGAATCTCAATCTCATTTATGAACTGCTCTGCGCGCTTGAAATTGTTCTCGTATAAGCGCTTAACTGCAACTACTCGACCATCAGAAAGCACCCCTGTTTGAAAAATTGAAAATAACATTTTCAGCTCCTGCACTTAACAAAGAGAAGACTATTTTTTTAATCATGATGATCGCGAAGGATGGGATACGAACCATAGTATACAGTACCAAATCCACCATCTCCAAGTTCTCTTGAACGATCAAATTTGTTTGTGGCTTCTTCAAGTTCGGCGCAGCTGAAGACCTGCACCCCAAATTCTGAACTTTCCCTACCAAAGTCCGACTTTGTAGATGGATAGGAAGGCATGCTTTTGGTGTAATGATTTGAAGGCAAGGAAAGGAGGCCTCTCATTGAAGGAGAAGAACGAATATCCTTGCTTGAGGTCTGAGAGGACATCAATGCAAGCTTCTGCTTCCTCTTTTGCCTACAATGGAAAATCAACCATCCCAGGCCAACACCGGTAAGAATTGCACCTGCTATGAAAAGACCTGCACACGCACATAACGAAAACATATTACGCTTTTCTAGCATTAAACATTTGTGTTAAAGACCATAACTTCTGCACTTCCAATGGCAGCGTACCTATACTCCTTTCCCTATTTCGGTTTCCTGCAGCAACCAAGAATTCACAAATAAGAGTATGTATAGAATTCTAAGAACCTCAGGATTATACTACACAACTAGGAACAAAACTGGAAGTTAACCGGCTTATATAGAATAATTGAGATGAAGAACATCTCTACTCTAACCAATTTACATGGCAGCACTAATGAAACAATCAACAAGTTTATAATCTATTCCAGAGTCATTACATACAAATGAATTTTCAAAAAATGGCATTGCTATATACCTTTCCCAACTCTGCAACTACGATTCTACTCACATAAACATGTCATTCACAGTGATTCAAATAACAACCATAACATCATGCCATTATCTACAAATTCAATTCAAACAATTCAACCATGAACATGACCAATCAATGACACAATCTAACTACCTAATTCACCAATTCCAATCAAACACACAGATAATTACCGTCTGGAGCATCCTCGGGACTAGGTGCCGGCGGGAGCGTCAAAGGAAAAGGACAAACCCTGTCGCCGCAAATGCAAATGAGCTGATCCGTAAACCCGCATTGCCCGCCCAAATTTTTGCATTGGGAGCACAATCTCTCATCCCGCACGCTGTAACTGACGTGGAAACCCTGCATCAACGCCTCCCCAAGGCTCAGCGTGGAGTTCGTCAGCCGATCGCCGGCGATCTTCAACATCGGCACATTCAGACTAATGTTGCAGGTCATGATTTTCAGAATCGGATCGATGGGAAGTGGCCCGACCCAATAAAACGCGCTCGAGAGATTAGAATTAGTGGAATTGCACTTGATGCGATTGTCTCGCCCGATTCCCAAATCCGTCGTGTTTCTCCCCGTCGAATTGAAGTCGGATGTGTTGCAGCCGTATACCATAGTGAGTTGCTCGTTTTGGGGGAGAGTGTTGTATGTGAAATAAGAGGTGTTTAGGGTTACGTTGCGGAATTGGGAAGGGCAAGTGTTGTTGTAGAGATCGGAGCGGGCGAGGAGGAGCGATTTCTGATTCTGATCGAGGTGGAGGACGCGGAAGGTGCCGGCGAGGTCGGTGGTGTTTCCGGTACGGCAGGTGAGGGCGAAATCGGGGATTCCGCAGTGGGAGGGGCGGTCGCCGCCGTGGAAGGGGAATGTTACGTTGGTGATGGAGCCGCAGGAGAAGGTGCGGTCGCAGTTGGGGTAGGAGTCGGTCTGGCAATGCGCCGCGGCGAAGAGGAGGGCGGGGAGAAGGAGGAGGAGGGGCATGGTGGCGGTGGAGGAGTGAGAGGGATGGAGTTGGTGAGTTTAGGCATGGTGGGGTGGGGTTGGGAGGTATTTGAACGTTGAATTCAATTGGAATCGGAGCATAGCTGCCTTTTGTTGACTCTCATGTCGTTTTCGGAATCATAGGGATTTTTTTATTCGTAAATTGGCGACTTTCATTTGTACCAAAATCAATCTCAATCTTACGTTGCTGCCTTTCATACTATTAATATTAGAGGGAACATCATTTTAGGTCAACGAACTTTGCCAAAGTATTATTTTAGGTCCGTGAACTTTGAAAATCTTATTTTAGGTCCGTGAACTTTGAGTTAGTATCATTTTAGGTCCTTTTTACTATTTCCAAGTTTTTTGGGACGAAAATACCCTCAATACATTAAATGTATATATTTTTAATAAATTTACCATATACTCATATTTTTTTTATAAATATCTTTACAATATATTTTTGACAAGTTTTCTAAATATAATTTGACCTTAAATATTATCACTTAATTTTGTGACATGCAAGTAAAATTGCTTCTTCAATTTTTTATCTTATTTTTTTTAATGTTGAATAAATAACTTTACTCTAATAAAAAAAATTGAATAAAGATCTTTTCTTGCATGTTACAAAATTAAATTATAATATTGAAGGTCAAATTATATTTAGAAAATTTGTCAAAAATATATTGTAAAGATATTTATAAAAAGATCTTTATTCAATTTTTTATTATTAAAGAAAAGTTCTTTATTCAATTTTAAAAAAAATTAATATAAAAAATTGAAGAAGCAATTTTACTTGCATGTCACAAAATTAAGTGATAATATTTAAGGTCAAATTATATTTAGAAAATTTGTCAAAAATATATTGTAAAGATATTTATAAAAAATATGAGTATATGATAAATTTATTAAAAATATATATATTTTAAGGTATTGAGGGTATTTTCGTCCCAAAAAACTTGGAAATAGTAAAAAGGACCTAAAATGATACTAACTCAAAGTTCACGGACCTAAAATAAGATTTTCAAAGTTCACGGACCTAAAATGATACTTTGGCAAAGTTCGTTGACCTAAAATGATGTTCCCTCAAAAAAATAAGATAAAAAATTGAAGAAGCAATTTTACTTGCATGTCACAAAATTAAGTGATAATATTTAAGGTCAAATTATATTTAGAAAACTTGTCAAAAATATATTGTAAAGATATTTATAAAAAAAATATGAGTATATGGTAAATTTATTAAAAATATATACATTTAATGTATTGAGGGTATTTTCGTCCAAAAAAACTTGGAAATAGTAAAAAGGACCTAAAATGATACTAACTCAAAGTTCACGGACCTAAAATAAGATTTTCAAAGTTTACGGATCTAAAATGATACTTTGTCAAAGTTCGTAGACCTAAAATGATGTTCCCTCTTAATATTATTATGTTTTTTGCATCTCACGAGTAACGACTATAGGTGGTGAATTGTGATTGATATTTTTAGGCGGTGGTGGTGGTGGTGGGGTTCTATTTGTTTGGGAGAAGCAACTAAGCAAATGCAAATCCATAATTGGTCGGCTCTTCTTTGACTCATTCGCTGACACAGATATTGATTGCATTGAATATTTGATTTGACGGTCGGCGGTGGGTCGCGAACCGTTGCCTTGTCTCGTCCGGTTTGGCACGTTAAACCGTCTGATATTTGAGCCGTTTTGAACCTCCTAAGCCGGCCGGTTCGGCTGGAAACCATGAACCGATCGAACCAGTTCAAACCACGTTTTTACTTTTTTTTTTTCAGATCTAAATCATTTGAAACAGTTTCTCTCATCATTTTGATATGAACGCATCATTTCGCATATACCCACCCACTCCAGTAACTCCTCTCTGTGAAATCTGGTGCCACTTTATTCACCATCGCAGGCCTCTTCTCTTGCACCGATTTAATCTGGTTAGAACAGAGGCAAAATTGAAAAGAATAGAGAGGGGCTGCGAAATTGAAAAGGCAAGGAGAAAGTGACATGGAAAGGCAGCTGCGAAATTGAATAGGGAAAACGAGAGAAACTGAAAAAACAAAGTTTCTAACTTTAAAAGAGAGGCGACATGTGATAACCTACATCATTTAATTAAAAAAAATTAAAAATAAATAACCATTCACCTCTTTCTACAGCAATGACCGGATCTGGCTGTGCTAAATGCCCCGGGGGATACTGTGCTAAAAGCCACAGCAGGCACACATATTTTACTAATAAAAGAAATATTAAAATATTAAATTTATTTTATATAAAATAATAGCTTGTTTGCAACAGCACCCTCTGCTATAGGTGTGAGCACAACCCGCAATGACCACTCGCCACATTTAATAAAGCCACGGCAGGGGATCCAAACCCACAATAACCACTCACCACATGTAACAAAAGTGGAGAGTTTTGGTAATTGTAAAAGAATAATATAATGATTTGAGTATGTAATACATATAAATTCTGCAACCTACCAACCTCCTTAGACTATTAAAATCAAATAAAAATTAAAAACCTCTCTAATTATTATTACTATTAATAATTAAAATAGGAGTATATATTTAATTACTATACCATTCCGGTTCGACCAATGGTTCAATCAATCATACTAGTAAAATCGTGAATCAGTTTCACCGGTTCACTCACCGATAGATGGTGGTGGGCTTTATGTAAATCAAGTCAAATTTATAGGCTATGATGCCATTTAAGTAGAAAATAATCTAAAAATAATTAGTACTCCTAGATTATACTACTCCCTTCGCTCACCAATACTTGGCACAACCGGATACAAATTTAAAAAGTTAGTAATCAATGACGGACCCAGAAAATAGTACCCATTGGGGTCGGAAACAATGAAATTTAATAGATAAAAATGTAATATTTACATAAATATTTTAAAACATTACAGTAGCAACATTTTTTTGTCCCAGATTTTTTACGTGGGATAGTTGATTTATATGTATATACAAAATGACAAATTTTTAGTACTCAATATTTTTTTATTAATTTAAAAAAATCAGTAAAATAAAATAGAAATACTAATGAAACTAGTAAAGCAAAAATTTGAAAACTAACTATGTTGAACTAATCCAGTACCAAAACTAACTAAAGCCCCATAATAAAATAGGCCCAAAACTTTTGGCCTTTTACTTAACTAAAGCAACCTTCGTCTTCCTCATCTTTCCACTGTAGAATATTTGAATTTACTGTGTTACTTCCCCAATCTCTCACCTCAATTCTTCCTACTATTGTTTCCCTCTCTTCTTATTTTCTAGAAAATGTAAATGGGTCACTCACCTCTTAAAAGGCCTCATAAGGGGGAGGGTTATCCACACTTATATAGATTAAATGGGATCTTCACCAAGTTGATGTGGGACAGAATTTTTAGAGAATTTAACAAAAGGTCGAAGGATTGGATGTAATTCAAGTGATCGTGGGGTCGGAAGTGTATCTGTGATGGGTGGAAGATCGATTATGTCATTCTCCGGCAGTGCCTGGTGGACCGGTAGTGGGGTCGTTCGACCCCACCTAGGTCCGTCTCTGGGTCCAATGTTAACAATTCTGATGTATTTTTGAACCAAGATAATACTATTTGTGAGATATTTTTTTGATCAGATGATAGTAATAGAAGTAAGAGATTCAAATCCCACGTAATACTATTTGTGAGATATTTTTTTGATCAGATGATAGTAATAGAAGTAAGAGATTCAAATCCCACTGCTCGTATAGTTGCTTCCATCTCTCAGGCAAAAGTGTGAGGTCTCCATCTCTCAGGCACAAGTGTGAGGCCTTGGGGGATGGGCTTCTTGCAATCAGTGGCTTCTGGCAATCAGTGGGTTAAAGTATCCCCTTAACGGGCTACTGCGTATCCTGATTTAACTTAACCCCTTCACATGATGTCGGGCCGAAATGCTGGGGGCTGCCAAGACAACGGAATTGCCTTTAATGCTGCAATGAAATAATGATTTTTTAATTTGCATCTTTATGCACATTTAAAACAGAAATGTCTAATTTTCCATAAAAACGCATCAGAATCCTTTTAAATAAATTATACATGGCGATCTCATATATTGTCAGATCAAAATTCAAATCTTCTTACTAGTTAAAAAAATTCATAAAATCTTTACCAAAAAGAAAATAAAATCATAAAACCATAAGTGATCATAGGAGTAAGACTAGGAGTATATAAATGTAGTTAGCAAACTTGGGATTGGCAATAGAGAGTAAGAGAAAAGTCAAAAGTGAATTTTCATTACCAAACTGCAACTGCAGCTTGGATTCTAACAATGATGTGAACAAAAGTGAGAAGGCAACCCAACCCAACCCAACCCAACCCAACACCATGCATGATACCGTGTCTCCCCACCAACACAACATACAAATAGCAACATATATTATCTATCACAAGTTGACAATGCCCTGCACCTTCGTCTCCAACACCTCCGAGCATATCTTCCCCATCATATGGTAGAACGCCGTCAGATCCGACAACTGCTCCACCGACATCTTCCCTATCACATTCCTCGCCTGCTTCTCCCTCTCCTCGCTCAGCCTCAGCCTCTCCAAGTACGACGACGCATTCCTCACCGTCGCCCCCATCTGCTTCAGCCTCGTCTCCTGCTGCACGCTCAACGCCCTATTCGACTGCATCCAATTTTTCCAATATTACTTCCAAGAATAAACACAATTTGACAAACATTCTAAAAAGGAGTACGACTATACCTCAAGAAACTCTGCTCCAGCCTCGAGGTCTGATTCCTTGGCCCCACCCCCACCTTGATACAAGTTCCTTGCAAGTGAAAAGCTCCTCACAATAATATTCCTTTTCTTCTCCATCTCCACATCAAGCTTAGGAGCACTTGTCATGCTATTCAGCTTCTTCTGATAAGCCAAAACCGCCTTCGCAAACTCCTGCAAATGCAATACCTTTTTAATCACTCAAATCATCATACTCCATACCAACAATCAAAGTAGATGACACGCACCTTATAAGCAAAAGGGCAGCCAGGGTAGTCGAATTCATCGGATTCCGGCTTCCTCATTCTCTCAGGATGAAACTGCAGCCCCATTATAAACTTCCCATCCTCCGGATTATAAGCATCCGGATCGTAAAACCCTTCGATCAAACCATCGGGAGCAAACGCCATCGGCACGAACCTCTGCGCCAGCTTCTTCACCCCTTGATGGTGGTAGCTATTCACCCAAATCTCCTTCTCACCCTCACCATTACCATCACCATCCAAAGAGTCATTAAACCATTGATGCAGAGGGGTTCCGTCCACGATCCTCACCGGATGGCGGTGGCCGTCGTAGTTATCATAGTCCATGTGCACAACCCTTTCATCCTGCGCCACATTTCTCGACACTTCCTTCCCAATGTCTTGATACAAGGTGCCACCGCAGGCCACGTTGAGAATCTGAGATCCCCTGCAGATTCCCAAGTAGGGAATGTTCCTCTCGAGGCAGAGCTTGGCTAATCCGAGCTCGATTGCGTCCTTCTCTTTGTCAATAGCGGTGTCGCTGGTGTGTAGCCTTCGGATTTCCTCCAATTCCTCGGGGGAGAGGTTGGAGGCGTCGGCTTCGTAGTGAGAGGGATCGATGTCTTCGCCTTCGCAGAGGAGGACGCCATGGATGGGCTCGAAGCTCTCCAGAAGCATGTTCACCCCCGTCACTCGCGGCACGATTACCGGAACCGCGCCATAGCTCACTATCAGATCTAGATGGTATTCCCCTGCGTTTTGGGGAAAAAATTGAATTCAGCAAATTCATTCTGCCCTAATTTTGATTTCAATTTCGAATTTTCAGAATGCTGAATTGAAGAAATTGTGCATGCATGTTAAATCAGAGAAGCGGATTCATACCGACGAAATCGACGAACTTGTTTTTACGAACGCTGCGTCTGGAGACGATGAGAACGCGAGGCAAGATAACAGAGAGATCAGCAGCAGCCATGCGCAGAAGGAAAATACGCCGAGCAAAATCAAATCGAGAAGATATGAGAATGAGAAGATTTTATAAAAATCACAAAAGGGGTATAATTGGAAGAAAATAAGGAAAGGTGCGGATTTGAATTTATTTTTGGAGAAGATGAAGAAGAAGAGGAAGAAGGCGAGAGTGAGCGATGAGTGTGGAGAATTGGAGGCGGTATTTATAGGGAGAGGAGAATATTGATGCTATTCAAACGGTAAATCAGACACGTGGCAAGAGGCGGCAAAATGAAATCGGTTGCGACTGAGGTGGGTCAATCCGAGGCGATACTGACTCGATTATATGGATTAAATGCTAATTTGGTGGAGGTCTTATCTAAAATTATACAACCAAATTCGCTTTTATTTTTTCTTTCCTTACTTAGCATGCCATGCAAATGGATCTAAAAATCCTATCTATAATCACATTTTTCACAAATCTAGAGAATAAACTAAAGTATAATTTTTGAAATAATATAATTATTTTTAACGAGTTATCCAAAATTAACCCTAAATTAAATTATTAGGTAAAGTACGATCCAAACTTATTATTTTATGCTTATTGATGTCAAGTTTTCATGTGTCAAAACTTCCATCTTTGTCCCGATATGTACTTAATGGTAGAGATTGACAAAACATAAATATTGAGTATGTCGAAGATAAATAATCACATTAAAGTTAATGATGAATTATTAGATTTTTTTTTATCAATTCACCATATCAATCAAGCAAACTCTCCTTATAAATATTTATATTAGAAAATATTTTTATCTGTAATGAGATGAGATCGATTATCCACTAATAATACTATAATCTTTTTTTAATCACTCTTTATTTTATAATTGTACATTAAAATTGGTAAATTCAAAAGTTTTAATAGAAAATTGCATTTGAATTTCGATGTGCGCACATCAAATTCAAATTTATTTTGTAGTCCTAGCAGTGCTTGAAACAAACTGCAAATTCTTGAAATGGTATATCATATTCATCCTTTACCAAATAATTTATTCAATAAACAGTCGGCAACCACCAATTTTGGAATGCGTTTAGCATATACTATATCCGAGTTAATTATTCCAAATATAATTAGCTATGCAAATGGCAAGTCATGTTGGTCAAGAAGGGTGAGTTGTACATATATATCCAAATTCAAAGAGAATTAAGTATGATGAAGATATTGTATTAGAACGTAATGATAACATTTTTAAATATGTTCTCTTAATAAAAAAAACCTTTTTAATTATAGACCAAAACTGTTTGGATACGTTTATCTACTAATAAAAGTTTAAGATAATTACGAACTTCTTAATTTGATATACGCAACTTATTAACAAGCAATAACAGTGCATAAACGACACAAATAACCGAAACAAATTATCACAACTATACCTTGGTCGAATATCAACATAAAATTGGGGAAAAAACATGCAATCCAAACTGAAGATATTAACCTTAATTGTATTGTATTCTCTTCACTTATTTATTTATTCGAAAAAGTAGGTGGTTACTTCTAAAAAACTAATGGATCGGATATGGTTAATGACTAATTAATGAATACTCCATAAAATTAATAATTTTGAACATGAAAGAGAATAAATGGCTGTTTTATCGGATACCACTTTTCCTGATTTCCAATTAATACATTTGTAATACCCGCCCCTTTCATTATCCTTTTCCGTCAATGTTTAATGTCGAACTAGTGAATCCTAGCTCACTTGACTCGTGTTTTGGAATGAAATTCATTACCGTTCATAAATGCTTAATGTTGTTAGTTCGCAAAACCGAAGACGTAAGTAAGAATCGAACAACCAAGACGACTTTGATATAATTAGGAAAAAGAGTACAAACATCGACAAGGAACGGAAGGTTCGTTCGGACTAAAAATGTTCGAATAACTTTTTCATACATAATAAGCTACCATCTAATTACAAAATTTCTTATACACGAATCGACGAGATGAATGTTTAGAATACAAAAAAAAACGTGCGTTGGGCCTTCTCTTCCCAAGCCCAAGTCACGGCCCATCTTCCTGGCCCGTCGGGAACAACAGCAGGATAGTAGTATGACAGCCAAAAACTATTGTTCCCCATGCAAAGTAAAAACAAACATTAGTCCTAAAGAAGAAAGGAAATTAATGGGAGCACCTAAATAAGGGAAAGGGGACAGCCCCTTTGCTGAAGGACCGAAGACTCACCAAAGAGGCAAGTCAAGACCTGCAAGGGGCAGCACCTGCCACAACCAAACAATCCCAATTACTAACTAAGTACTAGGTACCCACATAGAGCCAAATTGCAGCCATGGAGGAGGGACAATGAGGATCACTAGAAAGAAAACAAAACAAGTAACAGCACCATTATTCCTCATCCAAGTACACTACAATGCGCCTATAAGAACCCCCACACCACCTCTTGTTCGAAATCTTCAGCCAAATAACAAGTTTGAGAGTGAGTGTTTGGGAGAAGAGTTTCTGCAGAGTCCCTGTAGGCAGTTTCTACTCTCCTTAGGTAACAATTAACATACCTTCTTCCTTCCTTTCCACAAGATTTTGTTCATGCTCAACCGAAACTCACTCTTTCCCTAACTTAACAAAAAGAATCAGAAACACAAGTGAGCAAGCTGCAAGTCTTAGGATCAGAGGAAGATATCAGCAGCTACTTCAAGAGGTAATACACCTCCATGTCTTAGGATCAGAGGAAGAGATCTTTATTTAATTTTTTATTATTAAAGAAAAGTTCTTTATTCAATTAAAAAATTAATATAAAAAATTGAAGAAGCAATTTTACTTGCATGTCACAAAATTAAGTGATAATATTTAAGGTCAAATTATATTTAGAAAATTTGTCAAAAATATATTGTAAACATATTTATAAAAAATTATGAGTATATGATAAATTTATTAAAAATATATAAACTTTAAGGTATTGAGGGTATTTTCGTCAAAAAAAACTTGAAAATAGTAAAAAGTACCTCAAATGATACTAACTCAAAGTTCACGGACCTAAAATGATATTTTCAAAGTTTACGGACCTAAAATGATACTTTGGCAAAGTTCGTGGACCAAAAATGATGTTCACTCTTAAATTAAAGTAGGAGATTGGGCATAGATTAATTAAAAGAAGGAATGGGGTGTTTCGAGTTGACCAGTCCAATGACCGTCGTGGAATGTGGCCACATTCCCGGTTCACATACGTTCAGATATGGTATCTATGTTTATGTGATTGCGCAATCAATTTTATGAAATGAAAGGAATTTAGTTACTCGGATCTTTTAAAATGAAAACCCCGTGTTCACTCAACCGTGGCTGACATATTATAAGGAACTTATTTTTGGCACTATGCTCACTGAGTATATCAAGTACTCAGCCCTGCATGTTTCTTTTCTAACTTGCAGGTTGAACATGAACGAGGAGGCGTAGGTGTTGGGAAATTACTATTAATAAGTAGTTAGGTAGTCTAAAGTAGTATGTCTTCATACATACTATTTTGTCTTGAACTCTTCCGCTGCAATAGAACTATGGTCTATGGATTTATGAATTCAGTCTTGATACTCTGATTTTCTTTTGACTATGTACCCATTCGCCTTCGAAACTATTACCTCGAGTTGATTTATTGCTCTTATGCTTACTTCATGATTGATGAGAGTATTTTTAGTCGCGAAATAGCTACGCTCACTAGTACTAGGCAGTTAAATTTTTTTTCTTAATTATTTTCTATAAATACACCCAATTCTCTCATTTTCCCATATTTATAATACATCGAATATTTAATTTTATTTTCAAAAAAAAATTAAAGATAATTATTTTCTAATTATTTTCATCCGATAATTTTTATTCCAATCCAATTAAAATATACCAACAATTGATTAAATAATGTGATTTGTAGGTGTGGCGCTGCTATTTATTGGGTTGGCCAAGTTTTTGTGGCTGTGGAAGTGTTTTTGTGGCTGTGGACAAGTTTTTGTTGTTGTGGCGTGGTTGTTCCGCCTTATCGTGGACACTCTAAATTTATAATAGTGGTGTAAATAAACATGATTAGATGAAAATGATGGAACCATGTGCATAGGATTTGGGTTGGGATATATGTTAATCGTATACCACGAATCAAACATTAATTATTTCCCCAAATAGAAACAAATAATTGTTAATAAATTAATAGGACGAATTGAATCAATTAGGCCTTTTCAAATAAAGCGTGCGACTATTACAACTAAAATAATGGGAAGTAAAGCGAAAGTGTAACATGATTGGTTTGTGTAGAATTGGGATGGAAGTGAGTATTTTAGGTAGGGTAACACTAATACTCGAGTTCCACAGATTTTGATATTGAAAAGGAAAGGTTATTCAAGAAGTTAGCCCTTGGCGTTAAGGAAGAGGCATATGGCTTCAAAGACTGATATTTTGTTGTGCCACCGCGTGATTGAGAATCCGACGTCAGCAGCAGCTAGTATACCACATTTTATCATCAAAAGGAATTAAAAGTTATTTAGTGTTCTACTTTCATCATATGCTCTACTTTATATGAGTTTGATATTATATGAGTTTTATCATCAAAAGTAAATAATACTCCCTCCGTCACGGGCTACTCGCACATTTGCTTTTCAGCACAGAGATTAAGGAATGAGTGTATAGCAAAGTCAACAATTGCAGCTGTATGTGATAATTTTTACTAAAAATGGAAAGAGTGCAAATAACTTGGGACGCCCAGAAAGGAAAATAGTGCAAGTAACACGGGACAGAGGGAGTAATAAAATTATCATATTATGTGAGTTTGATAAAAAAAAGGTTTTATTTAGCTAATACTCCATACGAGATCCGTAATAAATAAAAAGTATAAAGAGAAGTAATATAACGAGTAGTGATATAGTAAAAGTTCAATTCTAAAAAAAATATAATTTTGTTGTTTATTTATTCTAGTACATAAATAAGATGTATTATGAATAAACATAAAATAAAATAAAGGAAAATGATACATTTAGTCTAGAGATTTAGTATTCATATTTTTAGAAAATAAAATAAAGTCACGTAAAATTAGGTTATTAGAAGAAAAATAAAATTAAAATATGCAAATTATGTGGATGTTTGAGAAGAGTTTATTTAGCTAAAATATGAGATCCGTAATAAATAAAAAGTATAAATAGAATTAATTTATTTAAAGTTCAAATATTCTGATAAAATACAATTTTTATTTATTTTAGTGTATATATAAAAATAAAATAAAGAAAGTTGATACTACACAGTAAGAATTGAACACAAGGTGACAAGGGCCATGCATGCATTAAAGTCCAACAACTTGTCTACTGAATAACTCAAATTCAATGATCAAAAGGCTCAAATTCATCATCAATGAGGTCAGAAGCAAAGGTGAAAAATAAATGTGTCCAAACTATCATATGAAACAATATTGTGGGTGATGAATTTTGAAATGAAACAAGCTTAGTCTCAATAATATGTGTTACATTTTACAAACTTTGGCACTTTGCAGAGTGACTCAAAAGTCTCAATTTTCGAGGCACCGAAAGATTTTCGGATGGAAGAATAGCCTCGAACACTTGGGAATAAAGAAGTTTAATAAATTCGATATTTTCTATCGGAGGTGCAAAATGTATGAAGGAATCACCAAACCAGATCATTTTTGACATAAACATGTGCAGTTTCTGGCTTTGAACAGTCAAGGATAGCCATTCAGCCTGATGATCAATAAAAGTGTTAGACAAAAAAAGTACTCCAACCGCCCCCCTCAAAAGAAAGTTGTTAGGTGAGTAAGTACAGAGAAAAAGAAAATTAAATACATTCATGAAGAGAGATGAGAGAGATTTATTTTCAAATATAGAAAGTAAACATCTTGAATATGACAAATTAAAAACGAAATATGAACATTTTGAATGAGACGGAGAGAGTACATATTAGACTCTGCAAATGAAAATAAACTGAAGAGGAAGTGCAAGATAATTTGATTTCACGTGCAATCTCATCAAGATAATATAAGCATATTTCCAACTCCCATGTGCAGGGACGGAACCAGAAACTTATACAAGCTGATGCTGAAATTTTTTATAATAATAATAGTAATAATATTATTACTAATATTAATAATATAATTAAAATTTTTAATTTTATATATAATGAGGTTACAATTATTTATAAGACATTAGAAATAATTATAATAAAAAATTTAATAAACCTTTACTCTCAAACATAAATCATAAATCACATATTACAACCCTAATTCCTAATCACAAATCACTATCACAATTTTATTGAATAAATAAATAATGTTCTAGAGTCTATATTCATTGTTCTTAGAGCATCTATAGTGGGACGGGCGATAGTCCGCCCGATGCATTGGGCGGACTATCGTCCGCCACTGTAGCCATGCGGACGATGGCACATCCATCGTCCGCGCCCTATGCTTCGTCCGCGGACGATAGGGCTTCGACCACGCATCGTCCGCGGTATCTTCCACCCCACTGCGGGTCACGCAGACGATGCAACGCGTTTTCCTTTTTTTATTTTTTTATTCTTCAAATTTTATTATATATATACACCCCAACTTCACTCTTCCATTCACTCCACTCTTCCATACACTAAAAATGAATCCCGGTGATTACCCAAGTCCGAATAGTCCGATGTTCAGTAATGGTGCACGGTGGACGGGTACAGACCCTGATGAATATCGGCCCTTTGACTCCAACACCCAGTACGATCCCGTTTTCAGTACGAATTCGTACGGGGTGTCAGATGTGCGCGATAAAGCGCTTGCGTCGTACATTTCATTGTATGGCGATTTCAAGCATTACAACTCCTGGCTCCTCTTGAAGGATAAGCAGAAGTTCCAATGATGGATTATGCCCCTATCAGCTGCGGCGAAGAGGACGAAGAACACCGCCGCCAGTGATTATACTAGCAGCGACAACGGCGCACCTCCGATGGACATCAACCAGCCGATGTACAAGGATGAGAGTTCCGACACACCGATGTCCTCCCGGCATCCCATTGGCGTCAAGCTTGCCAAGAACAAGGGCAAGGCGAAGACGACATCCTCACAGGCCGCGGCCCCGGACCCGACCCCGATCGCGACCCCGACCCCGACCCCGACTTCGGCTGCGAGACATGCCTAGGCGGAGTTGGTGGCGGCCTCCAACCGGAGGACGTTGTTGGACACGCACCACGCCCTCATGCAGTGCGAAGACCCGAGCAAAGCCGAATACCTCAAGTGGATGATCGATGATCTGCGCCGCAAACTGGGAATGAAGGATTAGTAATGTAGGATTTAGTGAACTTGTTTTTTTTATTTCTAACTCTTGTAAAAAGAATTTTAATTAGTAATGTATGATTTGCCTTTAATCGTAGTTTTTTTTTAAAAATTTTGCATGACATATTTGAAAACAAAAAAAATTAATTAACAAAATAGTGAAAACTATAAGGCGGACTTTAGGGCGTCCCACTGCAGGTGGAAGGGTAGGATGATAGAATGCTGATGTGGCGAAGCATACGGCGCCCTATAGGGCGGACTTTAGGGCCCCCCACCTCTTAAAAAATTGGTCGTCTAATGAATCGAAAAATTAAATTAACCATCTAATTGAAAAATCAACACCTGTTAGTTAGTTAAATGTAGATTGGTAAGTAAAAGCATATTTTTATAATTAAAATAGACAGGAGAGCGTTTGATTTCATAAATGTAAAAAACAATAAATGTGATGGGAAAATAAAATACTTGTTCGATTAATAGAGAAAAGGGATTTAATAGGTGTGACTTTCTATGTAGCTTATCCATAGGTTTACTTTTTATTAATTCAACATATATTCCATAAAACTTCCTCCTAAATCTCTTCGTCCTCCCCTCTTTTTATCTTACAGACTCTGTCCACGCATACTTCAGGGGACGGCCATGGCAGGGTACTGGTCCGGTGCCGGCCAAGCCCCTGCTGGAGCGGTGGCTTGGCCTGAGCTAGGTCCGTCCCTGCCCATGTGACATGTTTCTATATACATCTCAATGACCGATTAAACCTAGGCTTTGATACCAAAACATGTAACACACCTTACCCGATCAATTTAATATAATCAACTTTTATCGCATTTTAACTAATTATAAATTTATGTAATTTCGGTCCGTTACACCATGGTTACTAGAGCAAATTAAGACATGGATTTTGAAATCCAAATTGTATGTTGCATGTGTGATATCAACTCTCTTGGTTTACTTATCCCTGTTTGACATAGAATTTCAGATCAGAGATAAAAAACATCAAAAGTCATCATATTATATATAAGTGTGTGATCATAAATACAAGTTTATTTAGTTATTAGATTCATAGTAGTAGTAGTAAAAAAGGAATGATGCACAGCTAGCAGAGTCCGTATAGTTTATTTAAGAGATGGGCAATTGGTGGGAATGGTGACGTTGCAGGCGTTGGCTACATTGGCGGCGTTGGGAGATTGGATGTATTGCTTGTAGGCTGGGTTCTTGATGAATGAGCAGAAACAGGGCTCCTGCTCCTTGAGCCTACTGCAGCAGTCAGGCGTCGGAGGATCCGGAATCCCCGTCATTATCGACGACGCGCACGGCACGAGCCTGGTGGCGTCGCACTCCACGGCCGCCGTCTCATGCACCACCACCGCCATCACCACCACCACAATCAAGCCCGCCGCAACACCCTTCTTCATCTTAAATAGCAGTAGCAACTCACACTTGTATATGTATATGTATATGTATATGTATATGTATTGTATGGTGAGAAGGTAAGTGTGTAATTTAAGTGGACTTATTTATAGGCGATTCAAATCAAATGTTGTCTTCATTCTTTTTTAAATGATTTGCTAAAGACATTTCAGCGACTCCATGGCTTTATTGAATTTTATTTCATCTTTAAATTATATATTACGTGTCATTCATTCTGTATTTAATCTCTCCTTTATGGGATATAAATATAAATATGTCAATGCTGATATATCACCAGATGTATAAGCATAATATATGCAACTACACACTTATTCCATCACACACACACCAAAACGAATGATAGAGAACAATTTTAATTTGCTAGCTAACCGCAGATTTGCCAAATCAAATGGTTTTCAAATAAATGTTAGGTGAGAGGGCAGTCAGAGGGAAAAATAATGTTTTTTAATAATCGATTATAAGTGAGATAATTTCTTAGTAACTTAAAAAGGAAAAAATAATCATCAATTAATCCTGTGAAAAAAAAAGCCTGGACAGGAGAGGAATTAATACTTTTGTTCACAGACATTATCATGTGAGATCAAATTATAGGCTTCGTAATCGTATCATTAGTCATGCATTTAGAAGTATTTTTTTAAGGACATAAAAAAAATTGAGAAGCAATTACTTTCATTGGAAAGTTTTAAAAAATAATAATAATTTAGGACGCAAAAGAAAGCATCCCGATAAATTAACTTAATTTTTTTAGGACACTTTCATTTGCGTTCTCTGATTTTAGTTGGGGCACTAACGGTAAGGACGTTTTTGAAGCGTTTTGTGATATATTTAGAAACACAAATTAGCATCCTTAATTGCATTAAAATATGTCCTTAATGATTTGTTTGTTGTAGTGTTATCATGATTTCTAAAATAGAGTTGTTTGATGTAACTGATTTTAAGTCATAATATAAGGAGATGTAATTGATTTTAAAATAGAGATATTCTGTTTTAAGTCATAATTTAATTAAATTAAGGAGATAGAAAATACAGATGCATAACCACTTTTTGGTAGCATATGATGAAATCCAATTTTATGTTACACAATTCTATCTTGTATTTTGTGCACAGTTAATATTTTTATGAAAGTTGTTTGCATATAAGTTGTCTAAAATTTATGGATTACTATTATTTTGTAACTTTCATTCAAAGTTTTATTTTTCTTAATTTAATGTATTTTACTACTGATTGTATGTGCTTTATTATAAAATAATTTTAAAATGTGTCTTGTACGGGTGGGATGCTGGTTGTGGACAACTAAATTTTGACAATTACTAGTAATATTTATGGCTACTTTTAATAAATATTTTTTTATTTTCTATTTTTGATGCATTAACAATATGATACGTTTTTAAAGGTAATACAACGGGTTGTGCATTGCACGGGTGAGACACTAGTTATGGATAGCTAAATATCGCACCATGGATAAATATCCCTGTGAAAATTGAAATCCATGATCTCGTATTTTTCCTCTCATCTACACGTTTCTCCTCAATCCTAGCAACTTCACAAAAAGTGTTTTTTTTATGATATAATGAAAATACTGGAACTGAAATCTGAAATCTGAAAATTTGATGAAGAAGATGAATTGTCAAATGGGCTTAACTTATTATTTTTCTGCTTGGCTTTTAATTAATTTAGTTGGGCCATTTTATCTTTTCGAGCCCAACTTTAAACCCCATGCCATAAAGAGCTGTACGATTGTACATTGTTAATTTGTGTGTTTTATGATATAATCATAATTTTGCTCTCTTCTTTTAAATTACTTTTTTTCTTTCCATTTCATTTTCTTTTTTTTTCAATCAAGAGGGGGACTCTCATCATCAAATTTTGATTCTTTAAAGAATATAAAGACTTGTATTTCTTAATTTTCAATATTGGGCCAATAATTTTAATCCATCGTCTAATCTTCAATTCCATAGGTTTTGTTATTTAAATTATTTTCAGTTATTATAGACTTTAAACTAATGAAGTATTGTATTAACATTTGGTTCATACTTGAACACTAATTAAAACAAGACACTAAAAATTATTTTATCTTTCAAATTTGCAAAACTAATTTAATACCAAATATTTGCGAAACAGACTGAAAAATAAAGTCATTGCTATGCCATGTTGTTTATGATGAAATTTGGCCATTAAACATCATTAAAGGAGCAAATTTGTCATTTAGTTTTAATTTTAATTTTCATACTCGTATTATTTACTTTTAAGTTTTAAGGACTTCTGCACCACTTGTAGATAAGGCCGCAACAAAAAAAACCCTTCTTCATCTTGATTCACATTGTAACTGTATGTATGTATAATGTATGTATGTTGAGAAATGTGTATTTTAAGACCTGTATTTATAGGAGTAATCTACCTGGTTTGAATAGACACCTATGTGCCTGTGTATGTAAGTACTCAATTAAATTTTTTATTATAACTAATTATATCAATTGAAGGAGTAGTAGAATTTCAATCATTCGAATTTGTGATTTCAGTCATTCGAATTTCAATTGCTTCGGTGTGTTTACAATTTATTTAGCAGAATTGTGATTTATGGGCACATATCCATGGATTAAATATAATCACGTGAATCTTTTCGCAATGTTTTCATCACATAAAAATAGAGACTTTTGAGATTGACACAAGTTTTAATGCACAATTGATAAACTAAGAGAAATAGATAATGAAAAAGTAATTGGAGTATTGTTGTGGAGAATATGACTCAAGAAAAAAAAAAGAAGTTAATACTAAAAATAGATGTAGGCTATTTTTATGGAATAGACGAAAATGGAAAAAAAATCTCTGTTTGTTTTTATTCTGTCTCTTCTCGCGTCTCTACAGGAGTTCTTGGAGATGGATTCATGGCAAGTAACATAGCCTTCCAAAACACAGCTGGCCCGAAAACTTATCAAGCTGTGGCATTCCGATCAGACAGCGACCGTTCCATTATCGAAAACTGCGAATTCCTCGGCAATCAAGATACTTTGTACCCACATGGCATGCGGCAGTACTACAAATCCTGCCGCATCCAAGGGAACGTCGACTTCATCTTTGGTAACGCAGCCGCATTCTTCGAGGACTGCCACATCCTCGTCGCTCCACGGCAGCAAAACCCCGAGAAAGGGGAGAAAAATGTTGTCACGGCCCACGGGAGGACAGACCCTGCCATGTCAACAGGGTTCGTCTTCCAAAATTGTGTGGTCAATGGAACAGAGGCCTACATGGCTCTGTTCCGCCAAAATCCAAAGGTGCACACTAATTTTTTGGGTAGGCCGTGGAAGGCCTACTCGAGGACTGTTTTTATCTCGTGTGAATTGGAGGATATTGTTACGTCAGATGGATGGATGCCGTGAGACGGGGACTTTGCGTTGGAGACTTTGTACTATGGAGAGTACAAGAATGTCGGTGCCGGGTCGGACACGTCGGGTAGAGTGCGGTGGAGTAGCCGGATTCCGGCGGAGCATGTTGCGTCTTATTCTCTCGCAAATTTCATTCAAGGAGATCGGTGGATTAGTGGCATCTGAAGTATTAACGTATTGTTTTCAACTTTTCATTATATGAAACGTTTCATTTTTAATGGGACATGAATATGCAATATTGTTTTAATAAAATTGCAAATATCTAGTGAATCCAAATATTTGATGGATTATTGACCAACTGCCATTTAAAATCAGAGTATCCAAAAATTTGGGTTTGTGAATATTTCTTAGCTTATTCTGTCTCAATAGTGTTTGGAGATGGATTCATGAAGTAACGTGGCCCCGTGTTGGGGAATTTTGAGGTATGAAACATAAGCATTAAATATACGGACATGTAATAAAATACTCTAAAGTTATTTCTAATTGCAATAGAACATGATCAGAAACAATGAATTAAGGATTGAACGCACAGAGACAATTTAATTAAAAAGATTTGAAACCAAAGTATTTTGATTGTTTTGAATTATCTAGGAAACTCACCTGAGAACACAAACGCAAGAAGTAAACTGAAAAACTTTTAAGGAACGAGAACTACGTTGATTGTGTGGTCAACAGGGTTCGTCTTCCAAAATTGTGTGGTCAACGGAACAGAGGCCTACATGGCTCTGTTCCGCAGCAATCCGAAGGTGCACACTAATTTCTTGGGCAGGCCGTGGAAGGCCTACTCGAGGACGGTTTTTGTCTCGTGTGATTTGGAGGCTATTGTTACATCAGATGGATGGATGCCGTGGGACGGGGAATTTGGGTTGGAGACTTTGTATTATGGAGAGTACAAGAATGTCGGTGCTGGATCGGACACGTCGGGAAGAGTGCAATGGAGTAGTCGGATTCCAGCGGAGCATGTTGCTTCTTATTCTGCCGGAAATTTCATTCAGGGAGATCGGTGGATTCATGGCATATTCTAACGTGTTGTTGAAACGTTCAAATGTAGGAATAATTGAAAAAATAATTAACATTACTAGCTAATAAGCAGTAAACACTCTCGGTTATATTGGTTAAATGAACCAGTAAATTGCACCCATCATAATTACCCATGTGTATGCCATCATTTTTATCCTAGTATTTTACTTGGTCAACAAAATGCATGTGTATTTATCAAAAGTTGATTTATGAAAGGATTATTAAATTAATTAATATTTTTACTAAAAATTTGATCATTTTCTAAGTAATACTTTAATAATAATGATATGATCCTCGTTCTTGATTTAAGATCTAACGACGAATCAAACCGATACAGTGAATGAATAAAGCCACAAACGGGATATATGGACCATTTGATAAGTAGTGATATGGAGTACATGACGCCACAAACGAGTATGAAAATTCGTTTAATATGTCAGATAAAGATCTCAATAAATTGAAAGTTCGAATAATAACTCAATAGAAGTAAAACTCATAAAATATGATTCAAAAATAGGTGTGAAATTCGTCCTAACATATGGGGGCCTTTTATAAGCACTAGTTGTTTGAATTTGAGTTTATCTTTCATTTGGACAAGAACACAACCATTTTGCAGCAATGCTTTTCTTGGTTTTTCATTTTTACATGTAGTGTTTGAATTGATGTTATATTATCTATAGTTCTTAATAACACATGTTTGATTTGTTAAAGTCACATAATAGTAGGAAATTCCAAAAATATCCTTTGACTTTTTCTATATTTTCAAGATTAGGGCTATATTAGTAATTTTAGGTAATCTAAGATTGGAATAGTGTTGCACATATTATTATTACTCAATTTTTTATGATAATAAAACACCATTTTTAAGTCTTAATTCAACGGGTCCTACCTTATTGAGCGGGCCACACAGAAAATTTAACCAATATATCAAACACTAGATTGGATCATAAAATACACTTTATCTACTCATTCAAACACAATAAGATATAAAGGAAAATAGGCTAGAAGAAGATAAACATGAAAGAAAACTTTAATTTAATAGAAGGAAAGACAATATAATTAATACAATTTCATCTATCTATTAACTAGGAAACAAATAAATATGGAGTAGTAAAACAATTGAGTAGCCTTCAAGACATGTAAATATTGAAATTATTAAGAATCTTAATTCTCTTGGGCTCTTTTACTCACAAATCAGTCTACTTGCTTCAATCTTTGATCCACTTACACGTACGTAACTATTAATACACCTTGGATGGCTTAAACATTCATCTTTAATCGGCCTTTTATAATTATTGAGTCAATATTTATTGAATTAATTCATTCAATTTATTTTAAATTTTTGGCTCGGCTTTTAGCGTGACCACTGTAAATCGCTATGCTTAAGCTATATAACCTAAGTAATGAGGAAAAGTTTATTTGATTTGGTGAATCTATGTAAATTTTAAACTTGATAGTTGCATCGAATTTTCAAAGGAAATACTCCTTATTTCAGTAATTATTAGGATTTAGCAAATACAGTAGTTGACTGGAAAGTGTGAAATAGGAATCGGCAATAACTGACAACGAAACATCGGAGTATCAACGTGGCCTCAGCCTCTCACTCACACGCACTCTGAAGTCGGCTGCGGATCACCAAAACCTTTAACCTCCTCTCGCTGTGAACATTCGCTTCCGCAATTTTTTTTTTTTAAAAAAGGCTCCTTGAAAAGGTGAATGTATGTTCTTTCTCCCGTCATCTTTCTACTAATTCTCATGTCAATTTTATAATTAAATTAAGAATTATAATTCCGTTAAAGTAGCCTTCCGCCCAATTATTGATGCTTAACTACCTTGTTTCGCTTGGACCCTTTGATTCTTGCAAATTGTATCTACTTTGCTTTCATGAATAGTGCCATTTTTCTACTTATAAAAGTAGTTTTTCAACTGCAACCTTTATTCCTTTGTAATTTCATTTTTTTGCATTTTTACCACCAGTTCATCATCAAGCATGCCGTCGCTTGATTCCGAATCCAACTATTGTTCTAGAATTTTCCGAGCTTCTTTCAAGTCTCAGGTCTCTGGGATTTGTAGTGATGATAATCAATTCGTTTTGTGTGATAAATTCACGAGCTGATGCTCATGTCCATTTTGTGCTTCTCTATTCGGGTGGTTTCTATGTTTCTCTTTTTTCTGTTTGATTGACAAGTAAATCGTTGGCATATTTGAAAGATTTAAGAATTGGGTTGTATTGATGAGTATCTTGTGAAACTGACTTATGTTTTTCGAATTCAGAGGCGCAATTCCGGTGATAGGTTTTCTCAACTTGACTCTCCTTTGATAGGCTCCAACCCCCACCAGGTCCGTTTCGCGATTCTACTATACTCCTATTTAATAAAATACTTGATACTTGTAAGTTGGTATACACCCTTCTTTACGGATGACTAAAATGTGAGTGGCCAAAGGTAGAGATTATAGACAGTAGCTGATCTTTTGATATAATGCTCAAATTGAATATTGAGGATCTCCTTAGGATATAAATGGCATTCACACTTACCGGAACCTATAAGGAGTAGTCAACAATGTTATTCTTGCTCTACTCCCATATCATCATTTTTGGCAGTTTGTCAATGTGTATGTACTAATCAGTAATTAGATATATATCGAGTTTTATCTCATCGATTGTTTAACAGATTTTTAGTTTTGTTTGCTTTGTACTCCCCGAGGAGGGTAGTAGTATCATGAATCTCCCCTCGGTTGATGTCGCGAATCAAGGTCAAAGCATGTTTCATCTTTATTGGCAATTATCTAATTATAGCTCAACATATTGAAGCTATCATTAGAAGTGACCTTTACATCATCCCTATTTCAATTGGCACTAAAAGCACATATATATCTAGTCTAAGCCTGCAGCTTTGATAAGATTAGATCAAGTGCAGTATAATTGAGTGTTGCTGAGGTTTAAGTACTACACCATTAGTCTGTTCATTACTCAATTAAATTGTTATCATGCTAATCTCCGACCAAAACTAAGGCTAGAATATAACCATTTCGAATAAAGGCATAGAAAATAAATGGAGGTAGATGCTGTACATATTCAAATAAAATATACAGCCATCTGCACTTATTTCTGATTTCTGAACGAAGACTGCGCAGCTGATTCCATTGAACTTTCCATTTATCAATTTTTCCCTTTATGCATTTATACAAAGTGAGATAAATATTTGCTCTGCCTATAGTAGATATTTGAAACTGAAGAAAGTTACTTATGTAATTTTTGTTATTTCTCTGAAAAGTGAAGTTTCACAGAGGTGTGATATATTGAAGTATGTGTCAAATTGTGCAGAGTGAAATGTGGCAAGCAAGGGATGGAACTCATACCGTGAGGTCTCATGGAGTCAGAGTAGCAAAGATACATATCCATGATTGGCTAATACTTGTGTTGCTGGGTTTTATTATACTTAGTTTGAATGTCATCCATCCCTTTTATCGCTTTGTTGGGAAGGATATGATGTCCGATCTCAAATATCCTCATAAGAACAACACAGTTCCTTTTTGGGCTGTAGTGGTAAGTTAAAACTTTACCTTAAAAAATCTCGAGTTTTCCTAAAAGTTAGCACTGTAAGTTGATTTTCTTGGTTTTTTCTAGCTAGCTGCAGTTCCATTGCCGATTTTCGTTTTCCTACTATTCTATCTTCGCCAAAGAGATGTATATGATCTTCATGCTTCCATACTAGGTATTATGATACTTTCAGATCTCTGGCCTTTGCTAGCACCTCATATTCTACTATGCAGTAAGGATGACTTGACAATTGTTTGTAACGTTTAATGCAATTGTCTATGTATAGGACTCCTGTTTTCTGACCTCATAACGGGGGTCATAACTGATGCCATAAAAAATGCAGTTGGTCGCCCTCGGCCAGACTTCTTTTGGCGATGCTTTCCAGATGGACAGGATGTAAGTGGCCTCAATATTTGATTGTATTTCCTTTTTCTGGCTAACCTTGTTTCTTTTTTTTGACATCGATTCGCCTAATTAATTTTCAATAGCTCTTCAGGCATACGATCGATGGGGAAATGTAATCTGCCATGGTGACAAGCATCTCATAATGCATGGGCATAAGAGTTTTCCCAGTGGGCATACTTCATGTAAGACCGAAATCTAATTCGGACGTCATTATAGTTTTCAACGAAAGAAACTCTAACCTGTTCACCATTTTAAGAATATCTTGTTCTATCAATTAAAAGACTAATCAAACCGACACACAGGGGCGTTTGCTGGCTTGGGCTTCTTGTCTCTATATTTATCCGGGAAGATAAAGGTGTTTGATCGAAGAGGCCATGTTGCCAAACTGTGTCTGGTTGTGCTCCCTCTACTCACTGCGTCTCTGGTTGCTGTTTCTCGTGTGGATGACTATCGGCACCACTGGCAGGATGTGTTCGCAGGAGGTTTGATAGGTTGGTCTGTTGCAGTTACAGTAACTGATATCTAAATTGTAAGTTTTCGAAACCAAGTTTAATGGAAGTTTATCTTGGCAGGTCTAGTAGTTGCTACTGTCTGCTATTTGCAGTTCTTTCCACCACCATATCATGTCAATGGTATCTTCTAATCTTCCTTTCCTCTTATATAAATAGTCATTTTCTTTCTTACAACTAGAGCTGTCGAAAGGGCTAGGCCGTGACCGCTCTAAATTACAATAGAAATGTTGTTAAATGTGCTATGGTTGCTTCTACGCAGGGTGGATGACATACGCGTGCTTGCGCTTGTTGGAGGAGATGAGAGCCAATACGAACAATGGTCAGGTCAACGGCCAGGCTGCCGAGGTCGAAATCCAGCCAAATCAAATGAACAACAATTCTGCCAAGGCTGGTACATCCAGCTTGCCAGATGAAGATATCGAATCTGGAAGAAGATAGTTTCAAAGGTGGGCAGTTTAGAGTAGCTAATGTGCATATGAAGTTGGGACATATTTTTTCTTCTTCAAGAGACATATCTCACTGTAGTTAATGATGTTGGAGCTATTATGATTAGGAACATTTTATGTATACCAGTAATTGTTTCCTCTTATACATTCATGTAACAAAATCCCTTTTTTGTCAGGTTTAATGGATTTGACTTGGAAGTAGAGAGATTTGACTTGGAAGTAGAGAAATCAATTCCTAATTCATTATTTCATAGTATCACATAAATGTTTGGATTTAGAATAAGATTTCAATTTCATATCTTTCTAATTTCACAGTTTGAATCTATATCTAAATCTTCATAAAGATACTAAGAGCATCTGCAGCTGAGGGGATGCGTGGCATTTTCTGATTAGGAGTTAAATTTATTTTTCTTTTTGAAAATTCATAAAAATCAGAAATAATCCAAAAAATAAAAATATATATATATATTTAGATTCTCAAAAATATAGCAGTTTTATGGCCGTATTTTTCAAAAAAAAAAAAAATTATTTTTTTAATATCCAAATCATGTATAAATACTCACATTCATCATCCATTTATTACATCAAATTATTGTTCACTTATACTTCTCTCATATTTTTTCATACAACTCACCTTCATCTTCCTCTCTCCCTCAAACACTCTCTCTAAATTCAAAAATGAACCCGTATGATATGGACCGGATCATTGTAATAGTATTGCGGAGTATTTAAATTGAATAATAGAATAGTGAGATCCATGAATAGTGTAAAAGCATGTCTTGCGGAAGAGCATGGATGTGAATGTTGTGCTCTTACAGAATAGCATGAAATTAAAAATGAATAAAAGTGGGCCCGGGCAATACTATCTTTATTTATTTTAGAATATAGGGGTAACATAGTAATTTGGTTCGTATAAAATTTGTTACTATACTCCCTTTGTTCCACTCTAAGTTACACATTTTCCTTTTTGGGTATCTCACTTTAAATGACACATTTCTAAATATAAAAACATCACTCTCTCTACTTTTTCCTTCTCTCTTACTTTAATCTCTCAACATTACTCAGAAAATAACACTGAATTATATCTCATACCAAATTAGAAATGTTTCACTTAAAATAAAACAAAGGGAGGCCACCTTAAAATTTTGGTTGATATACGCAACATCTAATTTTGGTTGATATACGCAACATCTAATTTACAGATAATACTCCGTTCTATATTAAAAATGACAAGATGGTACACTAAACTTAAAATGAAGTAGGCAATTACAATGATACTTTACCATCAATCTATTTTTTTTATTTTTGAGTAAAATATATTTATATTTCAGTTACTAAAACAGACTCAAATTATTTTTTAAAATTTTGTGAATGAAAAGGGAGTATAATATTGAAAATATTAGAGTAAAATTAATATTTAATATGATATTATATTAAAATGAGTTTGAATTTAATATAAATGATTGGGAATGGTAATAGTGAAAATATATACGTGCATATAGTAGGGACGTGGGGATCCATATCCAATAAAATGGTTGGTAAGAAATTAAATGCAAAATTGTGATAGATATGGAGCAAAGCCCGCTTCAGATTTTCTTGTCTCAAACAAATCACCAACTTCACATATATGGATGTATA
The DNA here is from genome assembly GCF_004379255.2 of Salvia splendens. Lineage (NCBI taxonomy): Eukaryota > Viridiplantae > Streptophyta > Magnoliopsida > Lamiales > Lamiaceae > Salvia > Salvia splendens. The sequence continues at coordinate 5,459,451 of NC_056040.1, forward strand.
CCACCGACTCTGATATAAATCAATTTCTAAACAAAATACATTACACTTTCTGAATTGATATCAGGAGAAATTTGTATGAGTAGAACACTGGTCAGTTATATTGAAGTAATATTCACAAAATTCATTCTCTTCGAGGATCATCATTGGTCCATATACTTCTTGTTCTACCGACTGATCAGGTAATTAATGACTATTTACACATAGGGGATAAAGTTTGAAATCCGCTAATTAAATCATGAAGTTTTAATTTTTTCAGTTCATCCCATGAATCGAATTTTAGGTGGGATCTTTTGAATCGAATTTTAGGTGGGATCTTTGTTGACGTAGATTACGATTTCAAGTTGGATTGAGATTTAAATCACAAAAAAGATACTTCATCCGTCCCAAGATATTAGACTAATTTCTTTTAGCTCAAGAATTTAGGAAGTGTTGTTTAGTGGTGCAAGTGGAGTTGGTAATAAAGTAAATTTTTACCATAAATAGAAATGACTCAAGTATGTTGGGACACCCCAAAGTGGTATAGAGTCTAATATCTTGGGACGGAGGGAGTGCGTGTATAATCCAAAGTGTTATCATAAGGAGTTTGATCTTGAAGTTGGATTGAGATTTTAATGTAGAGATGCAAATATTCCACCTAAAATTTGACCCATGGGTTAAACTAGAAAAATTGAAACTTCGTGATTTAATTAGCGGATTTTAAACTTTGTGGGATAGACCACATTTTGATCAAACTTGATGATTTAAATGACTATTTACCCTTTCGTATAATGCGAAAGAAATTGAAATAATCATATAATTAAGGTTAATATATGAACCCTTCTCTCATGAGTGAAACATGATTAGCAGTGGCGGATCTAGGGGACGGCCGCCCCTTCCGTGCTACTAATTTCCCCTTATTCTTAGAAGTCTAATGGTTTAGTCATTAAGTTTTGAACTAAGAGGTCTAAGGATCAACCCTGAACGAGAACATATTTTTACAATTCTTTACTTTTTTATTTTATCAATTTATATTTCTTCTTATAATCAAAATAAAACCTTGTAATGCTTTATGAAATCTAAACTATTACTACTAATTTACATAATATTATTGTGTATATTTATTTTTTAGGTAAAATCATTTTTAATATTGTGTTTACTTTTTTTTATGCCCTAAATTAAAGTACTTATAATTTGTGATCCGTATCATATTGCATCTTATTCTCTACGTAACAAAATAAATATTTATGAAATATAAATATTTGCTACTCTATTTATATCACTTTTGTATATATATTTTATTTATATCATTTTTGTATATAATACTTACAAGGATTTTGGATGTAGTATATAATATTTACAATGATTTAATAGTTTTATATGAATAATAAATATATGTAAGTTAATGCATGTTTATATTTTACTATAAAAGAAGCTAATATTAAAATAATATTATTTATTTTATTATTAAAAAAATATTGTATATTATATTTAATATTTAAAATATACAATTTCGCCCTCTCTATTTTCGGCTTCTGGATCTGTCACTGTGTGGGACAGATGAAATATTGTTATAACTATAGATTGAATAATGTGAGAACCGGGAAGAAGGGGGTAGTTTTTAGTAGCACACAAAATATGCATGCAATTTATCCCATAATTAACGTCACATGTATGGAGGCTCGAAAGGTGGTACGCGCAGATGGATCAAGCTATATATAAGATAACCGAACCGAGTGGATCAGTTAGCAAATGTAGTTGCCACTTGATCAAGACATTGTCTCTCATTCACCCAAATATATTTATAACTCCCAGACGTGCACTACTTTAACAATAAAACGGCAAGTACGGAGTCGATCCTACAGAGAAACCGGTGCGTTGAGTGTGTGAATAGTGAACAGGGGTCGGCTGCTGCCACACTTTAAATTAGGAGTTTTAACTATTGGATTAAGCTAGGCGGAAAGTAAACTAACTACTAGATCAAGGGACTCATCATGCTGGAAAATAACTGACTAATCAAGTAAGCGATAATTTAAATAAAGACCTAACTACCTTAAGATGCTTCGGCACTACAAATCACTTTGTCATTCAACATAGTTAAACACAAGATCGAGAATTTTAAAGTTGAAGCTAAACTGGAACAGTAAACAAGATCCGGAAACAAAATAACTTTGATTTTTATAAAAGATTTCTAACTTGGAACTGGAGAGTGCGGAATACAAGCAAGAGTCTACGAAACAAAATGAAATTTAACTAAGCTAACAAGTTCATAAAACAAGAAAGTAGGAAAGCGAATAAAGCCGAGAAGCTCTCAATCGGAACTTGAGACAACGCCGCACATATATTAGTTTCTCTGCCGCGCTCCCTTCGGTCGCTCTCTTCTAACTAACCATTGCGATTATCTAACTAAGCTCTCTTTGGAACTGGCGAAAACTTGGAACTGAAAACTAGACTAAAAAGGAAAGCTAAACTAGAAGCGGAAAGAAGATGATTAATTAGGATGGTGCATCCTCTATTTATAAGCTCGTCGCAACAATCTCCAGCTGGGGTAACGTCTTTGGCAGCGAATATTCGTCCTTGCTGGGATTGAGCGCCTCATTGATTGATACGTGCCCTCCTTCTAGAATGTCGTCCTTGATAACCGATTGATGATCGCCATCCAGCGCATCAGCCTCACGTGTCTTTCTTCTAGAATGCAGTGGTACCCCGTCTAACGGCTTGATTGCCCCCTTGATCAACTCTCTCAATTTTGGCCTTTTTCGCCTTCTGTACCAGCTTGATCAGCTTGGCCTTGTTGCCCTTGGTCAAGCGGCATTCCTGCACAATTAACACTCGTTTTGCGCGATAAACTGATCAAATAGCATACATTTTACCCCTAAACCGATGCATGAAATAGGCTTTATCAATGTACTTAATTATTTTTTGTATAGTTATCTTTGATGAGTTTTGCTAACTGCTAAGAGCATCCACAATGGTTTTAGGCTAGCCATAGGTCAGCCATAGGCTAGCCACAACTCTTCCTGCCACATCATCAGCACTAAAAACTCTTCCTGCCACATCATCAGGACAAGCAACTGGACAAGGAATAGGCTAGCAATAGGCTAGCAACAATAAACAAAATTATAAAAAACAAATAATTAACAATCACACAAAATACGGAATTAAATTTACGACACAGATACGGGAAAATTCAATAATAATAGTAAAATTAAAAAAAGTACATTAATTACAAAAAAATTACATTAATAAAAAAATTACAATAATTTTAAAAAAACCCTCTTCCACACACGAGCCCTCGCCTCCGCCTCACTCCTCGTGGCCGTCGCCGTCGCCGCTATCCGGGACCACCACCTCTGCGGCATCTGAGCCCCCCAATCGTGCCGCGGCGGCATCCAAATCGACCCGCATACTCTCGAGCATTGAGTGAAGAAACCTCTTCTCCATGGGGTCAGTTGCCGCCCTCCATTCAGCTAAGATCTTGTGCATCTGAGCCAGCGTTTGTTGACGCGCGAAGAAGGCGAGCTCGGTTGGCGACGAGCCAACAGGGGGGATGCCGACTGGACCTCCTGGGACCCCCTGGGCGACCCCTCTCGCTACCCGTTGCTCACGCCTTTGCCCAACCGGGCGAGTGCGGCGAGTAAACGATGGAGGGGACGGGAACTCCTGAACATCCTCAGGGAGGTCGTGGGAACCGCCGCTGCTGCCGCTGTAATCACCGGCATAGTTCAGTCGCTGCTTCTTCGGCCAGCCAGCATCGACACCTGCCCGAAACTTCTCGGAGTCCATCAGGACCTCATAGCAGTTCGAGTAGGTGAACTCCTTATAAAGCACGGGCAGGGGGAAGGCTTTCTCCGCTATCCTCCTGCAGTCCTCAGTTTGGCCACTGGTCTGCATGCGGAGGGCGTTGGTGTACAAGCCCGAAAATCGGGAGACCGCAGCCCTGATTCGGTCCCACCCCTTCCGGCACTCCTCCCCGCTGAGTGGCCTCCCCTCCGGGCAAAATGCCTTGTAGGCTGCTGATATTTTAGCCCACAAGTTGATGATCCTCTGATTGTTCGAATGGAAGGGATCATCGCAAACACTCACCCAAGCCTTGGACAGCGCGACATTCTCCGCATCCGTCCACTTCCTTCGTGCCAGGCTGTCGTCATCAGCCGGCTGCGACGACTCGCCGACCACCCTTTTGCCCTTCCCCTGCCCTTCTTCTTGTTTGGTGCGCCCCGACCCCGCCCTACTCCCCCCGTTTGAACGGGAGTGTCCGCATCCTCGAGATCTATCCCCAGCTCCTCTAAGGAGAAAGTCTCACACCCAGTGAACTGCGTCTCCGATGGGGTCGATGTGTACGAAGAAGCAGTCAAAAATCAAAACTGGGGCGATAGACATTGTCCACCCCGACGTCCCCTGCATCCCGGGCTGCATCCCCGGCTGCAACCCCGGCGTCATCTGTATCCCGGCTGCCCAGCCCGGCATCATCTGCATCCCGGGTTGCATCCCTGGTACCCCCTGCCCGCCCTGCATCCCCTGCCATCCCGACATACTACCCCCGGCTGTCATCCCGGACATCATCTGCTGCCAAGGGTACATGTTGTAGTACCCGGTCCACCTCCCATGGGTACCGTGGGAGTTTGAGACCCGCTCGTCACTGGAAATCCCTCGTTGTTGTTCTCCATTTTGCTTTATTGCTCTTGTACATAAATTAAGTGAGAGAGAAAACTCGTTAAAACAAGCAGTGCGAATGAAAATGACGTGCAAATCGCGTATATATATTGTTTCGAAAATTAAAAAAAAAAGTGTTGGCCGATCGCTCGCCGATCGCCCGCCTACAATGGCGGCCAGCCGATCGGCGAGCGCCCGAGAATCGGCGTCCGCTAGCCGATTTTTTCGCCGATTTGGCGCTAGCCGACTCCAATGGTTCGGCGAGCGAACTGGCTAGCGCCAGCAATTGGCTAGCCGGTCCGCTAGCCGCCATTGGAGATGCTCTAAATGAATGATTACACACACATTATTAAAGTCCGAAAAAGAAGAACCCCAAATATTCAAATGAGTAATGTGTGGTCTTATGTGACACTATCATGGTTTGGTGAGTGTCTTACTAATAAATAGACAACCATTTCCAATAAAGATATCATTAGTTGCCATCTCTGCCTTCGTTCCGTTGGGGCATTTTTAATGGAAAAGAGGGGTATGGGTGGGCGATAACGATGCTCATTTATCGGGAGGCGTTGGATGCAGAGGGGCGGGCGAAAATTAATACGACTATTTTTTATTCAAATTTATCACTCTATAAATACATTTATTTTTTACATTTTAGGAATTGTAGTTTTAAATTTTTATGATTTTTATTGGAGTAATTTTGTTACTAGTATAGTACTCCTATTAATTAATTTTACAAAATGAATGATGATTAAAAAATAAAAATTAAATTGAAATTTTATACTGTGGAATTTTTTTTTTGGAAGGATGAAATAATATTTTTGAAACTTACAATTAAAATATTCTGAAATTTTCAAATTTATTAGAGGCCATGAACCATTTTCTGCAATGCTCCATCAATGATTGAACGCTGATTTTTTTGTTTCTTATAATCAATGAGTGAAACTACAATTTTTGGAATATTATGTACTACAATTCTTTTTGTTCTTTCCGCGTCGTGGATGGAGAAATAATAGAGTATATTAAATTCGAATAATACACATATTTCTTCACATTGAAGTTTATTTTTGAGGTTCATTAGATAAATTATCTAACTTATATAATATTATCGATATACATACAATCCTAGTAACCAAAATTTGGAGAATGTATTTAATTAATTCTACAAATTATATTACTCCCTTTCCATGGTCCTACCACAAGTGATGAATTTACTTTTTAGCTAAAAACAAAATATCAATTATCATTTACTTTATTATTTCTTTCTTATTTTATTCTCTTTTTATCTCTTTTACTTTTCAATCTCACCACTTTAACTCAATACGTATCATTTTCTTAGTTCATGTGTTCAAAAGAAATCTATTACTTGTAATGCGACAGAGGAGGGGGTGCGTCTTATTATGTATGTATTCATTTATGAAGAAATACTATAAAAACATACTCTCCATTATTAAAGGGTGCATCGTATATTCATAAGTTGCAGAAGTAGTACTACTTTTACTAGAGAGGGCGACCGCAGATCTCAGTTTACCACCTGAATATTCCCAAATCCCCAAATTAGTTTCTTTTCCAATCAATTTCTATGCAGAAATTCAAGTTGTTAGCAACCCAATGCGCCGTCGCCGGAAGCCCTACCCGGAGCCCGACGACCAGCCCGGTAATCCACCTCCGCCGCCGCACAACCCTCCGAATGCTTCTCACCCGCGGCGGAAGCAGACCGGCCGGCCGCAGGAGGCTTCCACCGCGCTGCGATCGGGGAGAGCGCTCGCCGGAGAATGCCTCCGTCGCCGTCAGCCACAAGCTGAAGGATTTGTTCGTGTCGTCGCCGCCGTCGTTCAGCGAGAGGGCTTCGGAGAGGGTTGGAGAGAGGCTGATGCCGGCGGGAGGAGGGAGGAGAGGTGGTGGGGCCCGCGCGCTGTCGGTGACGTTTCGGCAACGGTTGTTGAGGAGGGCTTGGCGGCCGGCACTTGTCGCTATACCTGAGTGACCATTTGTTCAATTTCTGTGGAAAATTTTGAGTGCTTTTTACGTTTTGTTATTATAATTAATGTTTTGAGGTATCTTAATTAAATATTTTTACCGTTTCATTTCTTAGAAAATTCGGATAGTTGAAATGATAATTCTCTAGTTTTGGCCTTAGGGATGCTATGCTCTGGTCAAAATAATCTTGAAAATATTTCGATATGTGAAGGTTAAAAGTCTTAAATCCCTGAATCATCAATGATTTTAAAAACCTTGCATAAAAAAAATTATACATAAAAAGTGAATTCATAATTGTATTCCCCCCACGCTGATTAAGTTATCACATATTCATACCACATCAAACAAACCTTTATTGAAAATAACTTAAGTAATTACTACTCCCCATTTAATATCCAATGTTTTATTTTGCGAATAAAAATATTTTCTGAGACATTTGTCTCATAAAATATTTATGTCATCTATCGATATGACTATAAAAAATACTACTGTCACTTAGCTAAATTACAAAAAAATGTATGATGTATATTTCCAACCAGATACAAAAAAAAAATCTAAATACACATCAACATTATTGTTTTAATTCATTGTTCAATACCTCAACATCATTTTTTTCAGTTCTTAATTCAATCAGAAGCGAATTCAAATTTGTCTCACACCTCCACTCCTAATGCGATGGTTTCATGGCTCAATCAAGTTGAGAGAGAGACACAACGGAACCCGATTGTTTGTCGAGAGATTAAGAAGAAGGATAATAGTAGAATTCAGAAACTTTACTTTCAAGTTTCAATGCATCACGTCTTCTCGGACGTAAATAATCAATGCACGTCCTCTCTGTGATACCAACCATTCTATTCATGACTCGGAATTGTTCAGAAATTATATCGAGCAACGCAAACGTTCCAGCAAGACGCATTTTCTTATTTTTCTGCCTTCGACGGTTAATCATCGAGAGTACATGACGGAGCAGCAAAATATTACGATCATGAATTCTCATCAGTTCTTCAATAACTAACATGATATTTGTCATTTCTTGTGAAAGTGGTGATCCCTGGTGCAAATCATTCAAATTTTAGAACTCTAAACACACGCTTATAAAAAACAACTGTCTGGATAAGCCCATTCGAAACAAAAAAATCACATAATACAGATCCTAAAAAAGGGCTTGATTAAAATTTTGGAACAATGGAAGAAGTCCAAAATCATGAAAAAAAATACTTCAAGAAGTATGATATTTACATAATTTCACATAATACAGCAACTAAAAGGAGCTTGATTAAAATTTTTATACAATTGAATAAGTCCAAAATCATGAAAAAATGCTTGTATCTGAAAATTTCCACCTAAAAATTGGTGTATTATATGCTCAGATCCGCTCGAAAAAAAGGGTAATGATAAAATACCTCTTTGTCAATAACTCCGTCAACCATGTCAATTTTTCAATGAAATGCCTGGTAGCTGCTGCAAAGCTTGAGTCTGCCTAGTAGCTGCTGCAAAGCTTCAGTCTTCCTGGTAGTTGCCGCAAAGCTTGAGTTCGCCGGCGGGATGTAGATATCGGACTTAGAGAGGATTTGCACACAACAAAATTGGGCAAACAACATTATACGAAAGGGAACTAATGGATGTATACAGAAAGAAAAAAAACGGGGGTAAATCGGACAACGACTCATCTTTTTGTATCGTGATTTTCATGGTTGGCCACAAATGCAGAGGAGGAGAGGTATAGGGTTTGCTCTGAAATTGGGTTAAGAAACTAGAAAAAAAGGCATTCAAACAATGGGAAAAGGCAGTAACATGGGCCTATCGTGGGTCTAGCAAGGCATTCAAACAAGCCCTTAATGAGTCAGAGTCGCATTCAAAGACACATTCTAAATTATTTTTTGATGGAAAGCAATTAATGAAAATATTTAATTTTATTTTCTTCCTTTCGATAGATATATCAACACACTTGACATAGTAAAACATTTCTCCTCTATCAAAATTTGTTTTGTAATTAACTTACTTCTGTGGAAGTAATTCGAATTTTTTGCTACTAATTGACTATTGTGCCTTTTTTAATTCTTTTTTCCTTTTATATTTATATATTCAAAAAAGATTATAATATATGCAAAACTAATTACTACTGTCGAATCAATAAATTGTTTATTAGTATTAAATCACTTTACTAGTTTACTTCATTTTAAGATCATTGTGCATTATTTAAAAAATAAATAAAATAAAATGGTACTATTAAAATGAATTTCGTATAAAATAAACTAAAACAAAAAAATAAACTAAAACAAAAAATAATCCTAAAAACACTTTTTAATTACATTACTGTATTCTGAATTTACTAGTGTAAATTTAATTTTTCCAACGTTCGAAAATCCTCATAAAACTACCCTCCTTTGAAACTCAGCTTACTTTTTTTCTTCGCTCGGCCCTCTTCCACACGCGCCACCACCTTCCCCGCGCCGGCCGCCTTCATTCACTGAAAGGAGATCTCAACACGACTGCGGTGGCTGCTACAGTGAGAGAGTTGAGCTTGATTTATGAACTGTACAAGTCAATTCAGTCAGCTGCCACAGAAAAAAGGGGAATAGTTTGAGGAGGACAAAAAGGTATGGGCGGGGTGACGTCATCGATCGCGGCTAAGTTCGCCTTCTTCCCGCCGACTCCGCCTTCATACACGGTCGTGGCCGACGACTCTCGCGGCGGAGCACTTTGCATACCGGAGGTTCCGCAGAGGGAAGACGTCGACGTCTTGAAGCTGAGGACGCGCCGCGGTAACGATGTGGTCGCGGTGTACATCACTCACCCCAAGGCAACTGCTACGATGCTCTATTCACACGGAAACGCCGCCGATTTAGGTCAGATGTATGAGCTGTTCGTGGAGATTACCCTCCGCCTTCGCATCAATCTGATGGGGTAATTTTTTGATTTATTTACATTTATCAATTACTGTTTGGTAGTATTAATTAAAGTAACGCTTGTAAACTTGGAAAGGTCAAAATTATGGAAGAGATTTGTAGTGAAATTTACATTAATCAATTAGTACTACTATTTGGTAGTATTTGGTCATACTTGTCGAGCAGATTTCCATATCAGACTAGTTGGAATGAGAGGATAAAACCGTTGAGCTGCAGGTAGCAGAATCAACTTAGAATACAGTGTTTAAATCTGGACAGATTTCAAAAATTTCTCAATGAAGAATACTTTGGATAAGTATATGCTAGGATAAGCCTCTATAATTGATTACAATAAAAATACCTTAAGAGATCCCCCAAGCATTGCAAAATATAGTCATTACCTTCCGTCTCGGCTGTTATATTTAGTTACCTATAATGGTATCAGTGGTTATTTTCCTTACTTGCTTATTCTGTTTTTTCAGGTACGACTACTCAGGTTATGGTCAGTCGTCTGGAAAGGTAGCTTCCTACTTTGAACAGCAACAAAATTTTCCGACTTAGAAGGTTATAGTTAGTGGGACCATCAGATTGCTTGCTAGTAAAATTGGTTATTCCTTTTGAAATCAGTTTTTCTCGAAACCTTAGGAAGGTTATATATCATGATAAAATGTTATTGCATCTTTCACTTGTTTTCTGCTAGCTTAAGCTTGACCGTGATGATAACAACTACAAATGTACTGTTTCATTATCAAGAAAGCATTATACAAGTTACTAAACAGTGATGGATGAAAAAAATCGGGGGGAAATATTGCCCATTGACATGGTTCTTCGTTCTTGCCTATAGTGTATAATAAGCAACAAGGTTTTAGATGGTTGTTGTTCAGAAATGTAACTGTATACGTAAGAACCCAGATACCACCTCGCAGAAGCTCAAATTTCAGATGACTCGTTAATCACACGGCCGCGCAAAAGTTTTTATGAAGAATCCATAGTTCCAACATGATGAGTTGTGTATTGTCCTTGCCCTTCTTGATTTATTTTCTGAATATGCATTCAACTTGGAAATGAAAACCGGCAATAGGTTTCCTCTTTTCCCAAATATCACATCTCATCAGTTGCTATTCCCTTTCACTAGGAAATCACCAACTCATAATTTCAATAATCTAGAGACAAGAAAATCGGTCCAAGCTATCAAGGTTAGGGTGAGAATATAAATTATGAGTAGTGATAATTGTGTATTTTAGTTAATTTTACACGTCTTTTTCAGATGTGTGCACAAGCATCAGCTTAACTTTGTTCAGAATTGGAATTGGCATCTCGGTTGGATGTGTGCACATTCAGCAAGGCAAAATCTGCTCAAGATTACATTAAATTTTAAGCTGTTTTTTTTAAGTAGTATAAGTACCTTTTTTAGATATGCTCCATATTTATTGCCAACTTAGTCATGCCATCACGTGCTAAGTGGTTATAATTTCGCAGGAGAAAGCAATTTCTGGATTTATACAAGTGACTATGTATTAGATGTGCTTCAATTTTTTATTAGATTTCTTGCTATTTGAATCTCCTAGTATATCTTGGAATCATGGGGCACTTTCCTTGCACCTTGTATCTGCAAAAGTCTGTTCATTCTTTGATCTGGATAAGCATTATGGATAATAAAGTTTATCTGAATAGCTTTATCAGAAATTCTGAATTTCCCTATAAGTGCTTATGCCACTAGTTCTTGTCACGGTATGACACAACCCTCTACTTTCTGTGAAACAGCCATCAGAGTGTAATACATACACAGACATTGATGCTGTATATAAATGCCTGAAGGAGAAATATGGAGTGAAAGACGAACAGTTAATACTTTATGGGCAGTCTGTTGGTAGTGGTCCCACTATTGATCTAGCATCACGGTCACCAAACTTGAGAGGTGTTGTTTTACATAGCCCGATATTATCTGGTTTAAGAGTATTGTACCCTGTAAAGAGGACATATTGGTTTGATATTTACAAGGTGATTATTGATCTTACAGCTCATTCATTGTCTCTTTCGTTGTATTGGTAATTGGACATTTCAACAATTAACGCTCAGTTATTTCTTTCTTAACTGCAGAATATTGACAAAATTGGTGCTATAGAATGTCCAGTTCTTGTTATCCATGTAAGTTGCTTTTCTTTGTATGTTTATTTTTGCCTTTATCCCTGTTTTCTGTACATTTATTGCACATAATTAATTGATCAATGAAACTATGTCTATTATTAGTAAGAAATTGCTTGTTAATTCTTGGTTATTGGCAACCCCACCAGACCTCCCTCGTTTTGTGTGTAGGTTGCAATCGAGATGCATTGATTAGCACAGTATTGCTTATGTCCAAGGGTTACTTCCTATTATTGTTGGCTGATACATCTGGAGAAACTTCATTGATATAATATTCTTATCTGCGTCATAGTTAAGAAGTACATGAGGTTCTTATTTAGGACCAGAAATGAGGACCTTGTATGACTCCTTTCCTACGAAAAGCTCAAACACAAAACAATTGCACAATTCTTATGTATTCTGCACAACTTTTTATATGTGACAAATGCATACTTCTGACTTTTCTTTTGCATATCTAATAACTTGTGCTGTTATGTGTAGTCTCTCTCTCTCTATCAGAAGAGGGTCCAGGAGTAGAGTGGAGTTGAGTTTTTCAAGTGAATTCATAAAACTTTGAATTGACTGAAGTGGGATCTGAATAGGACTAGAGAGATAAACAAATGAAGAAGTAGAACAGAAGATTAGGGAACGAGAGGAGCAGTAAATACTCCCTCCATCCCCAAAGAGTATGAACTTTGGGTTCGGCATGAATTTTAATAAATAAAGGGAAAAGTAAGAGAGAGAGAGAGAAAGGGTAGTGGAAATAATGTTAGTGGAGAGTGGGGTCCACATTATTATAATGGTATAAGTGTTAATGGTAATGATATAAGTTGTAAATAAAATGATGTATAGGGGTAGTATGTTGTTTGGATTTTTCAAAATTAGAAAGTTCATACTCTTTAGGGACGGATGAAAAAGGAAATAGTTCACTCTTTGGGGACGGAGGGAGTATGAAAAATTGAAGGCAGAAAGAAGTGAGAAAAGAAGAGTTTGGAGAAGTCATGGAAAAGAACGGGCATAACAAAAAAGAAAGAAGTAAAACTGAACAATATAATGGGGAAGAGTTAGGGAAGACAAGAGGAAGTAGATGTCGAGCTTCAGGAATATGACATTAAAAAGAAATAAAATGAGGAAACGTAAACCTGTAGAGCTGGAACTGGACTTGTAGATGTTTGGGAATATAGATGGGCATGGACTGGTGAAGATGAATAGGAGATGCTAGTATTTGTTGCTTAAACTTCTCCAAGACATCATATGACATACATCATGCAATTTTCTGAGGTACAGTGCACCTCTGTCCCAAAAAGGCCCACATATTTGCTATGGTTAGAGGCATGTGCCTTTTAACTATACAGTATACAATATTTCTAGGAACACAATCAAGGCATCAGCTACTAGACAAACCCAAAGGGTGCAGAATTTATGAGATGCCTGGAAGGTATTTAGAGATCAGATGAAATTTTAGTGTCTTGATGTAAGTGGTAAAGATGATATATAGAAGAATAAACTAAAAGTAAAAAGGGTAGGGGAAGCTTTACTATTCTGTCTTTGAATATGCATAAACAACTATGTTATTGAAGCGGAATCCTTTCCAGAGGAATTAGTTTTCTCCCTCTAGACTTGTTTTGATCTTTTAGCTCTGATGGAATAGTGACCATTAATAAACTGTACAATTTTAAGTATGAGGAAACTACTAAAAGTCTAAAACACTAGCCATGAAGTCTTAACTTGTGAAATGTTAAGCTAGCATATAATTCACATTATTTCATTTTTTGGCTCATTTCACTCAGATTGAGTTTAGTGTGGGCCAAAGAACCCAGAATGACTGAGTATGTAAATTCCAAATGACAAAATACCTGATGAATTAAACGGACTGAGGGGAAGACATGCATGTAATCCAGAAACCTCAATTAGCACATTTCTTGACATATATAGCTTACATGGTCAGACTAAGTTATACGCTTGCATGATTAAGTTTTACTTACACTGAGATTTATAGCAGACCTAATCGACTGGTCTGCCACAATGAGTATTTGCCTTGGTGTAACATTATTTTTACTTGGGATATGGTGGACGTTGTGCATAACTATTTCATTACTTAACATGAAATTCCAATAGTTTATGGTGATTTTAGCTTTCTCTTGCATTGGGGAGAATGTCTCTAAATATTGGTTCTATAATAGGGTACTGCTGATGAAGTTGTCGATTGCTCCCATGGGAAGCAGCTTTGGGAGCTTTGCAAGGTAAAATATGAACCTTTATGGATAAATGGAGGTGGGCACTGCAATCTTGAACTATATCCAGAGTTCATCAAACATTTAAAAAGGTTTGTTCTGGCTCTTGGGAGAGCAAAGCCAGCTGTGAATGGTGTGGTAACACCATCACTTAGTTCAGACATTAAGCTTACAACATCAGTTAGTTCAGACAGTAAGCTTACAGCTGGTGAAAGCAGCGGCACAGAGTCATTTGATTTGCAACCTGATGTTCCAGACATTTCTAGAAATAGTTTGGATAGCCGGCTTGACAAGTCCAAGAAGACGAGCAAGCCTGAGAAGTCTAGAATGAGCACAGATCGTGTCGACAGATTCAGGAGAAGAAAAGGGTTGATGTGGTAGTAGACATCAGGTTCTGTCCAACCTGAGTTTCTCACTCAGCTGGGAAGGTTTCTGTGTGCTGATTTAGTAACTTAACTCTAATCATATTTGATCTGATCTTGTCAAAATAATTTGTTTTAAATTGTAAAATTTTGTGTTGATTAGATGCGAGCAGTTTACTGTTCTTTTTTAACTGCAATTCTGTATATTATACCTGTGGTTTGTAGGAAAGAAGTTGCTATGAGATCTCCAGCATGTCACCATATTTCTCATCTCAAAAATTTTGTGATGATTTGATTTGCCTTTTTAACTCCAATTCTGTTATACAACTCTATTTAGGTTCACGTTGCATATATATCAACTAAATAGTTTAATGAATTAAATTGTTTCTAATAGTAGTATATGTTAACAAGATCATATGCTTCAATCTTCCAAGAACTGTGAGACTCCACCAAAAACGAAAAACCCTTCAAATGGTGGCAACCAACTCTCAAAATCTCCACCACAAAATTCTTCAAAATGCATCATTCATATCTCCCTCAGCAATAGAGCACCTCCCCTTCTCCAAACGATGAAACCCATTCACATCCATCACCACAATCTCTCCCTCTCATACGCCTTTGACACCAATTTGAAGTTTGAACGCGTTGTGGCGGTCCCCTAAGGTTCTTCATTATGCGCAAAACTGCCCTGGGCGCTTGTTTAATATCCCAGTACATCGTGCTAGAAAAAGGTAAATCAAATCTCTACTGTTTGAGGATTTGATGAAATATCATCGCCACCAAGAAACATAATAGCCTTCCCGTCATTCTCAATCCAACTGCATCCGGGATTCTTCCTCACATTCTGCGACTTCTGCAGAGCCCTCAACGCCTTCGCCTCGTCCCACATTGCAGCCTCTGCATACATATTCGCAAGTATCACATAGTTCCCACTATTCTCCTTCACCAACTTGAATAGCTTCTTGGCTGACAGCTCAGATATCTCAAGATTGCGATGGCTTCTCCCTGCAGCCAGCAATGACCCCCACACGCTTGCCCCAGCCAGCCGGCATTGGCATTTTGGAGATGACCTCATACGCCTTCACTAATCTCCCAGCGCGCCCCAACAAGTCCACAATGCATGCATAGTGCTCGTGCCTTTTCTCCACTTGATAGTCCGAGCTCATGGAATCGAAGAATCTCAACCCTAATTCCACTAAACCGGAATGACTGCAACCCGATAGAAGTCCTGTGAATGTAATGCTATCCGGGCGAAACCCTTCTTGAATCATGAGGTCGAATGTGTGGACTGCCTCTCCGCCTCGCCCATGAGAAGCATAAGCACTGATCATCGAGTTCCAGGCGACTAAACTCCTCGAGCTTGGATTGATTCGATCAAAGCACAGCTTGGCATCGGGAAGGCTCCCACATTTCGCATACATTCCTACTAAAGCAGTCTGCACTGACGGATGACAGTCCAAGCCCTCCTCTCGTGCGAACCCGTGGATCCTCCTGCCTTGCTCTAACGCAGACGAATGGGCGCAAGCAGGGAGAACGCTCATGATCGTCACCCAATTCGGCTTCAAATCCGAGTCTCTCCCCAACATTTTATCAAAGAGTTGGAGAGCATTAGATGCAAGGCCGTTTTGGGTGTAACCTGAGATCATACTCGTCCACGTCACAATGTTCTTCGTTGGCATTTCTTCAAACAGCTCTCGTGCTGAATCAACCGCACCTTCTTTCATATAACCCGATATCAATGAGTTCCAAGACGAGACGTCTCTCACAGGCATTTCGTCCAACAGCTTGCGCGCGTCGGAGAGCTTCCCACATTTCACATACATGTCGATCAACGATGTCGCCACTTATAAATCGAATTCCAACCCGTCTCTCATGCTCATCGAATGTATGCATCTCCCGATGCGGAGAAGCTCCAGATTCGCGACTGCTTTCAACACGAAAGGGTAGGTGAAATAATCGCCGCGAAGATTCAAGGAATGCTATTTCGTAAAAATTTGCAGAGTCTCTTCGGAGTATTTATACAGACTGTAAGCTCGAACTATGGAATTGAAGAGAAGCAGAGAGGGGTTTTGGACGGAGTGGAAGATCCTGGCGGCGGAAGTGATGTCGCCGGAGCTGGCGTACATCGCCACCATTTTGGCGGCGAGGAAGGGCGTGGGGGGGAGGCCACGGATTTCGATGTGCGCGTGGAGCTGCTGGCCTAATTTGAGGAGGTTTTTGCCGGTGAAAGCTTGGAATACGGTGGCGTAGGAGGAGGGTGGGAGTTGGAACTGGGAAGAATTGAGGAGGGGTTCTAGAAGGATCGTCATTGTTGGTCTCATAGAAGCTTGGTGGTTCCATTTCATGAAGAATTTGCGGCGAGAAATGGTGGCGGCGGAGGGGTACAGACGGTGGCTGGGGTTTTGGGGTTATGTTTTCAAATACGAAAAATTCATGTCTCAAAATAGATACTGATAAAATTTATGGGAATTCAAGACTTTACCCCGTAAATTTAGTTATTTAAAAAAAAGCTAGTATTAGTCCCAAAAATAATAAACTTAAGTCCATATTTGGTACTTTTCACAAACTTAAATTTTGGCTAGATTTAAGATATTTTCCTACCAAAATTTGGGTTTGTAGGAAATGTAGTTAAAGTTTAGTACTATTATTTTAGAGACCAAAATCTTTTATTTTATCGTACTTTTCCAACCAATACTACATTTCTTTATAATGTTCTTGGACATGGCGACATTGAAAATAATTACCAGTGTCTCGTAAAAATGGTAAAATCTTTATATTTTAATATTATTATTATTTTAAAAAATTAAGCACCGATTTATCCCAAATTTCTAATTCGTCACTATATATAGAGTAAGCATGGAGAAACATGAGAGAATCGGGATTTGAATAAAGAAAATGGCATGCAACGAATAAATTAGTTTGAAAATTAATAGATGCTGGATTCTTTACTTTTCTTGTGTAAGTTGTGTTGATCCAATATAAATATTCATGACTTGTTCTCCAAATTTCTTGTGAGAAGGGAACCATCCATTTATATATAGTGGTGGCCTGGTGTTGTTTGAGAGAAAAAGTTATTAAGTTAATACGATTATATACTCCGTTCGTTCGTCCCAAGTTAGTTGAGGCGTTTCCATTCGCTTGGAGTAATAAACATGTGTTTTGTAATTGTATTTGTAGGTGGCATGATGCAGGAGGCACATATGATGCAAAAACAAAGAGTGGAGGTCCCAATGCTTCTATTAGGAATCAAGCTGAGCTCAATCATGCTGCTCTCAATATTGCCATTCAACTCTGTGGTCCTTCTCTAATCTCACTCTCTTCTTTTATCTTTTCTTAATACCAAACAGTACTTATCTGATTAAATTCTATTTCTGGTTTTGAACAGAAGAAATAAAAGCTAAAAATCCAAGAATCTCATAGGCAGATCTTTACCAGGTATATGATCTAAAGATTTGGAGAATGTGATTAGCTTTGCACTTATTTAATCCTTTCCTGAGTCTTCAGCTTGCTGGCGTCGTTGCTGTTGAGGTAACCGGAGGCCCCACCATCGACTTTGTTCCAGGCTGTTTGGAACATTCCAACATCGTAGCTTCCATGGCCTCCCCGGAAGAAGGGCGCCTTCCCGATGCCAAACAAGGTTAGGAATCAATCAATCTCTGTGACACTAGAATCTTCTTTGCCATCCTTTTGTGCTTCAATAAATTCAATTGACTTGCATTCATCAAACTTAGAAGTTGATATAAAAGAACTTGGTCCTACCAATTCCCATCCTCTATACCTTATACTGAAGTCTAAAAGTCTTCCATTCATCTACTATTCTGTGAAAATATTAACTTTAATAGTTAGTTACTGGCTATATAATATGTTAATTTTGGATAGTCACAAAGTAACAGGAAAGTTAAATGGAATGGATTCCTTCCTCTTGGTTCAAACATATTAAACATTTTTCACCGATCTATACAAGCTTCCTTTTATGCTTCTACAACTAATCTCTCTCTCTTTCACACACATTTGTAGGTGCTTCCCACCTAAGGAATGTTTTTAATCGAATGGGCCTCTCCGACCAAGATATTGTAGCACTATCCGGGGGGCATACACTGGTAACTCTTACATCTCAAATTTCTCAATCATGGATGAAATGCGTGTAATGTAACTTTGTATATCGATCAGGGAAGAGCACATCGTGAGAGGTCAGAGGGTTCGAAGGCCCTTGGACACGAGATCCTCTCAAATTTGACAATTCTTACTTTGTGTAAGTTATTATTAAACAACAAACTACTCATATTTCATAATCAACTTGTATCTCATATCTAAAATTGGACACAGCTTCTTAAAGGAGATTCAAAAGGTGTGCTAAAACTACCTACTGATAAAGTTCTCGTAGAGGATCCCGAGTTCAGGAAATACATGATCTTGTACGCTGAGGTACATAGGACTCATGACTATTATACATTCTTCAAAATAACCATTGTCATAGTCATTGCTCATTTCCCATTAATGTGAATGTTGTATTTAAGGATGAAGATGCATTCTTCAGAGACTATGCTGCTTCGCACAAGAGGCTGTCGGAGCTAGGATTCAGTGCACCGTCGTCTTTGGGATTAGTCATCAAGAAGACAATGATCGCGGCTGCTGTAGCTGTGACAGTGGCACTTCTGAGTTACTTCTATGAAATGAACAAAAGAGACTTGTCTAAGTGATGAGTATTGCTGCCGTGTAAATACATTTCTCACCAAATAGAAATTTCATTGAATCCATTTTAAACAAAACGTGTACCCCAAAATTATTAGAATTACAGTCAATAAATTATTGTACAAAAATAAAATATAGTATATTCCTTATATAGACAAAAGGTTGTGACAAGAAGACGACTATTAATACAGAAAACCAATTTTAAACCCTCAAAATTGTATATACTACATAGTATATCAAACCACAAAACAAAACTCATAATAACTTGGTTCAACATCTTTTTCTAACTCATCAAACAGAGCAATAAATAAGGAGTCATTCTCACAAACCAAACATGTCATAAGATGAAACCTCCTTAAATGAACTATTTTGAAACTTTTTCACCCATTGCCAAGATGAAAGCAGTTTAGTTAACAATTCCTCAATATGAAGGTTTTAAGTAATATTTTGACAAAAGAAAAGAGACCTCCTAAATTAGAACTGATATATATATACATCATTTACAATTCATAAAAATAGAACGCTGCAGTAAAGCAACAAAAGCTACCACTCTTCTATTTCATCATCATCAACCTCGTCGTCTACACTCATACCATCGCAATCATCTTCATCAAAGCTAACTTCATCTGGGGCTTGATGGTCTGCTGCAACTCTATGTCCAAGCCATTTGAGTGCAGGATTAAATTCAGTTGCTAAAGTAGAATGGCTATACAAACTTGCACTAGTAGTATCATCTAACCTTCGACTCAGTATTTGATTCTGCAAGTGCATTCACAAGAGAAGAAAACAGTATGAATCACAAACAAACCATAGCAGGAGGTACATGTCTTTCCTGCACCAGGCCCCTAAACACTACCAACAAGCAACAGACCATTGCAGAATAAAAATAGTTTGATGACGCAAGATGTAGATGTTTAGGTATGAGTAAAGGGTACCATCACAAGACGAAGAGAGATATAGATTGATACACAAAAAGATACTGAATGGGTGTGGAACTAAAAGGTTGTTACCAAAATAAAGGATATTTTCTTAGCCATAAGAAGAAGCTGGTTACAAGAGTGTTATTGACTCCAAAAGTAAAATTAAAACAAACTGTGAGTAAGCCTCGGAATGGTTCTTTTCATAAGCGATTAACTCATAACAAAAGGATCCATTAGGTACATTTGAAAATCTTATTACGTTATGCGGAAGATAGTTATCTGACTTACCTTATTGTGCTTCAGAGATTGATCAATCTGCCAGAGCACAGGACGGCGAATTGCATGCCACCTGCATATTCAGAATGTCATTAGCATCTGGTTCACAAAAAACAAAGAACAGATTTCTCAGGAACTATACCGAGAAGATAGGGGACTGGTATTCCCAAATAAAACTCCACGAACAGCAACTGAAGCAGCAGCAGATTGTAAGACATTCTCAGCTTCCCAGGTTTTACTGGATGGGGTGAGAAGCAAGTCGGTGTCGCTTAAGTATGCTCCTACAACCCATGCATCCTCGATTGCTTCCTCATTCACAAAATCTAAAACTGTAATTGCAATCATCAAACAAAATAAAACCACCAATGATCAATCTCTTACTTTAACTCTCCCATAGCAAATAACAAAAGTGCAATCTGAAACACATATTTGATATCACAGGGTAACAGTAGAAAACAATGGGGTAACATGCCTTCTCACAAGATTTAAGACATTATTAAAAATTCAAATGCAAAAGAAGCTACCATTTTTAAGAATAAGATAGCATATAATAGTATGGATTACCATTTTCATGGAGAAAATCAGTAACAAGCCGTGCCTGCCCATGTGCTTGACAAAGTACCAGCTCTGGATCATCCATTTTGATCGGACACCTGGAAAATTTTTCCTTTAAAAGAATCACATCTGTATCTACACAACAACGTAAAAAAAATCAGTATAGCAGTCACAAATTTATAAATTTCCTTATTCTGCATGAACATAAAATTATGAATGGGAATTTCAAATACACATCTCAAGATGACTGTTGAAGGATTTTCTTTTCAAGAGTTTGGCTCGTTTTACAAAAGAAACAAATTGTTGTGTCCTACTCCCTCCGTCCCACTATAGTTGAGGGCATTTCTTTTGGACACATAAATTAAGAAATGAATGTTTAATGAGTTAAGTGGAGAGAAATAAAGTAGATAAGGGAAGACAAAATAAAATAAGAGAGATTAAATGTGTTGATTTTTGCCAAAAGGAATTGGCTCAACTACAGTGGGACAGCCAAAATAGGATCTCAACTACAGTGAGACGGAGGAAGTAGTATTTTTGTGTCTTTAGGTAAATAAGGTGGGTCGAACTCCAAAAATTAAGTTTGAGCTCACATTTCACAGAAAATCCAGATTTTAATTTCATGCACCATGTTTGCATTCAATATATCTCCATCAGTATCCAACACTTTGAAGTGTATGATACAAAAAAGCCCATTGCATGAATATACCTGATGGAACTGTACTTCCAGTTTCTCTCTTGTTGTGCAAAAATTTTCCAAGCGCATGAAATAGTGACAGCGTCGCATCTTTCCCAAATGGCAGAAGAACTCTATCATCCAACCTGTTAGTCTCAGTCTGTTTTTCTTCTGGATATGTCGAGACCGAATTCAGAACAGATAAAGTATCAAGGGGATGTGGTTTCAACGAGAAGTACTGCAAAGATGTAATAGCACTTCTTATATCTCCTTCACTGGATTTTGCTATAAAATCAATATATTCATCATTCACTTTGAGCCTTTCCAATCTGCAAATTCTTGTAAGTGCTCTTTTGATGGAATTGGCAGTGATTGGGTTAAACGTCACCTGATAGATTGAGTTTGATGCTAAAACATCAGCAAACCCAAGTAGTAGCTCTGGAATATGACAAGGTAAGAAACACAACCTTATAAGCCCCTGCATTTTGAAGAGACGACTGGAGCTCTTCCCAATACCGGCTATGCTGTTCTGCAGATTCAGACCGGCCATAGTCATTGATCAATATGGCTGTTGGAAGGCGGACAGATTGCAGAAGAAGATACAAGCACCTCTGAAGTCTTCCATAAGAGACCTTTCCATTCACCATAGGGAGATCATCAATTAACAGTACAACAGATGCTGGAGATACTCTGGTTAAGGATGCAGAAACTAATCCATATTTTCGTATTCGTTCAACAAAACTTTCAAACTCATCCAACTTTGACATATACTGGATCCCTATGTCACATATTCACAAACCAGAGACATGTGAATATAAAAAATAGTACAGAAATAAATTGAATAGAACATTATCAAATGACAATTTTGGACCTGAATTAGAATACATTTGGAGACTGAATAGAGACACTGTGAGTACCTGAATTGGAATTATGCACATGTTCCTGCCAAATCGTGGGGGTAGGTGTTCTCCATTCATACACTTCCATTCCAAGATGACATGCAACAGCATAGATGGTTGCCTACAATATTATGCCATTCAATGGATGGATAATGCAATATTGAAACAACAGAAACACTCTCTTAACAGACAAATGTCTATTTTTCACTTTTTCACAATGCAAATAATTTTCAGTGCTATGAACCATAGTGCGTACAGATTTTCCAACTCCAGCTTGACCAGAGATTAGGATCACATTACTGAATGAATTATCCTGCAGATAGTAAGAAACAAAACCTATTACTTTTAAGGTGGCAGAAGAACAATATATTTTCAATGGTAACCAATCAAATTATGTCCAGTACTGGCTTTTTTTGTAAATAGTTAAAATGAAATGGAAAGAAGTCAATTATTTAGTGACCACTACATTTAGAGAATAAAAAATACTCTTGCTTAGTTATGCAATAACATGGGGAAAAAAAGGAATAGAAAGGTATAACTATCGTCCAGTGATCCATAAAGAGTTCTCTTGGTTGTTATAGTTTCTGTCACTTGGGGCATTTTGAAAATATGATACCCTAAATTACCAAGTAACAATATTCAGTATTCTGTATCTTTATTGACGTGGAAGATACATTTAGGATTGCATAAATAACTAACATATAGAACATCTTAATTATTCTGGATTCTGGGCTTTGCTATGAACTAATTCAATTTATTCTGGCAAAGTGGCAATAGCACCCATCAAATTCAAACAGTTATAAAAGTCATTGTAGGACTAAGTCGCCAATCAGAAGAGAGATATACCTAAATTAAGTCAAAAACGGCAACTAAGATTATAATTTGACCCAGTGAAAAAAACTAAAAGGTAAATTCTTAAAAGTTGAAAGGACGTAATATAATAAGCAAGAAACAATGATGACAGAATGGTTGATGCAATTTTAGGTAGTAGGAAAACAAACAAGAAGAGCCAGGCAGGTTTGTTAGAAGAGTACCGCATTACTTTTGAGTTTCTCCTCAAACCATGATTTAACTTCTTCAACCTGACAACCACGAGGGAACCATGAACAAATGACTAAGGTATGGATGAGTTAGGAACAGTAATCATAAAGTGGTTTGTACCTTCTTCTTATGAACGGCTACATCCCCTAAGCAACTCGGCGTATACTTTTCCACCCACATGTCCTTGTTACCACTGGAATCTGCGCAAAAACCATAGGAACTGAAGATCAGATGGAAATCAATTAAAATTACACATCCCTCAAATGCATGAAGACAAACCAGCCTATTTGGGAGAAGGAAGTGACATGTATTCAATACTTCAAAATAGAACATTTATAGCAGGTGCAGATGAATCAAGATTAAGTTCTCTCATACAACAAGCCAATATGAATCTACAGAGAATGGGAAATATTCTGAGTACTCAACAAGCAACACAAAATGAACAATGAAGACCAATTTCTACAACAGCATGGTCATGAATTCATGATAGCAAACAACATGAGTATATTAGTAATTAAGTCAAAGAGCTTTTAGTCATGAAGGTCCAATCCTATACACTTCAGAAAAAAATAGGAAAGGAAATCTCAATATAAAGAGTGAGAAAATGCGAATAAATGCATAAAATTATAATAATAGCATACCAGATGTTACCTTGAACTGAGGGAACCCTTGATCAAATTCCTCACAAATCTGATTGACCTGCATTGAAAAATAGCATGAGAAAATGTGTAGGGGTTTCAATAAGAAACTGAGAGTTCAAGTAATTATTAGAATCAGATCCAGAGTAACTTTTACTAGGTCTAGTCAACCAATGCACTGGTTTTAAGAAATCTTTCTTACTCACTAGAAACTGGTTTGGAAACCTTTTACATGATTTTCCAAAAATAGAAGCTTAAATGTGTTTGAATTTTGATGTTTCATAAGAATTTATCATAGTAAATACTAATTCAATTCACCATTAAGAATAAAAAACTAAATAAATCCTATAAACAGCCTTGATGTCCTTACACATGACTACATGAGATGGGTTGATAAATATTTAAACCTTGAGCATTGCTATTTTCTAGACTACTTGACCTTTAGTGGTTATTCTGATTATGAAACAATTATTCACACAATCTTCAGCTTTACATCATCTAGTATTCTAGTTCAACTAACATCACCAAATGATATATGACTTCAATAGTCACAATAAGATGTCAATCTTGAGTAAGATCTAGTTTCCAACAAATTCATCAATTTCCAAAATAACAGGAAAATTATGCATTATTCATGCAGCTAATCAAGACTCAGAATGAGGCGAACAATGTCATCATGCAAAAACTTGACGGCAACTTCATGCTCCCACTGGCCAGTAAGAGACCCAACAGCCCCAGTGGCTACTGCGGACTGCCTCCACTTTAACAGGCAAATCAACTCAAGAATCAAACATATTCTACGAATTTTATGCTTCATAATAGTATATAAGTTCTCAGGAATATCTCAAAATGCATTTTCCTAATGAGTAACGAAAATTGAGTAAGAATCTATCTTATCACTACAATTGCAGTTTCCTAAGTCTTACTTCCATCCACCTATCAAGTATCAAGACAATGACTCAGGCTAGTATGATTTTCCATGGTCTTCTTAGTTCGTCGTGGACAATGTATCAGTCGGCCAAAGTGAATATATCAGAATAGGAGTAACCATAGGGTAACCCACTGATAAGTAGCATCAAATTTATATTCAACTTCCTTACTTAAAATAGCCTGCATAAACTGCCAAAGCTAAGATTTCTACTGCACCGTTTAATATTATACTTGAAATCAAGTACTACTATTACTGAATACTAAAATTTATTTGGTCGACAATAAAATCTTCAACTTCCCTATAGCCCTCGACTAATATAAAACTAGTTCGACAAAATTACCCCAAATCTACATCACAAAATAAATTCCAAGGCCATGGTTAACCACAAATTCGCTAAGCCAGTAATTTCATTTAGATTGAAAGAAAACACTCATAGAAAGGTAAATAAAATCTAACAGATGTCAGAATGTACCTCATCGAAATCAATGGCGCTGGAGTTCTGAAATGGCGATGAGTAAGAGCTGGAGACTGTAAGCTTCTTAGCTCTTTTAGGGTTTTTCCGAGGTGGAGCTGATTTCGATAATCTGACACTAGTTTTATCTTTAACTTCATCGTCATCGGATGATGAAATTACAATGGTCGAACTCCTTTTCCCCTTCCCCATCGAAGGCTAACCGTAGTTTGGCTCCTCTGCAAAATCTCCAAATTATCAGTAAGATTTTTGGAACCCTAGAAAATGGCAATTATGGGAAGTATCCTGTGTTTTAAAATGCGCGGTTTTTCTCTGAAGAAACACAGCATGTGCTGTGCACAAAACGCACAATCATTAGGCATGAAACGCAGCCCATTTCCTTTTTCTTTTCTTCAATGTTTTCATTATTACTAATGTTAGTACAATTTTAAATACTAAAAAACATTGTAAAATCGAACTATACAAGTACTATTAATTGTGTAATCACTTATGAAATAAAATGATTAACTCAAATATTCAAAATTGAATGATAAATATATTCTCTAATTTAATATTGAGGAAATCATCAATTATAATAAAATAGTTCAATATAGGTAAAGAAATAAGGACAACTCATTTTTCAGTTAATCATTTCATTTTAAAAATGATAATAGTAATAAATAATATATTAACAAATTAAATAGATTTTACAATGTATTTTATCATTCAAAATTATACTAATAATACGTAGTACTTAATTAGAGTATTAAATAAGGATGAAAACATTAAAGAAAAGGAGAAAGAAATGGGCTGCGTTTTATGCCTATGATTGTGCGTTTTGTGCAAAGCACAATATGCTGTGTTTTTGGAACAGCAGGGGATCCATCTCCTTTAACTGATTAATAAAATTCATTTAAAATTGATATTCTCAAATCTTATTAATTTAATTTATAACATAGTGCTATTATTTTTAGTTATAAATATTAAATTTAAGCCATTTAAATGGCGTGCCGAAAAGTTTGCAAGGAGTAAAATTAAATTTCACGATATTTTATTATCTAACAATAGAGCTCTTATTCCAGTCTTAGAATGAAAAAAACATTTGGTGAAGTGTATTATCTAATGATTTAATTTAATTAATGTTAATCAAAAGTTAAAAAAAAGTTCTTATATCAATTCTAACTAAACAAAATTAATTTTAATATTAATAACCACAATAATGTAAGCAATGAGGGAAACATTTAAATACTGGTGGAGTGAGAGGAAGAGGGTGGAGCGGTTCAATGGCAGCATTTCCCGGCTAAATAAGGTATTATGCGTGATAGCCACTCGATTTCTACCAAGCCAATCAATTAACCATATTATTCTTGTTTCTCTCTCTAGATTCTGATCCCACATTCTTCTTCTGTACATTCTGCTCAAGGGTTAGGGTCCGAATTGGCTGATTATCTAGTTGTCCTAGCTTTGATAGGGAGGAACAATGAGAAATCTAGAAACTGTTTGTGCTCCTTTTACGCGTGTGTTGTGCATTTCTGCTAATTAGGTATAGTCGGTAATTGCACATTGCCGAGAGAGAGAGAGGAAGGGGAGGTAGTTTTATTCGGGAAGAATGAGCGCTTCAAGATTCATCAAATGTGTGACGGTGGGCGATGGTGCGGTGGGAAAGACATGTCTCTTGATTTCCTACACCAGCAACACCTTCCCCACGGTCTGACATTTTTATTCCTAAATTTTGTCTAAACTGCCATTTTAATTGGTGGCATGCTACAATTATTCACATCTCATGAAATTTCCCCTTTTTGGTGGTATGCCTATTATTGTGAAATACTAGGAAATAGATCATATGGATCTCGTTGTATTTCTTGATGGCTGTGAAGGATAATTGATGACATTGCCTTGGCTTTAGTGAATGAAAAGAACCAAATATGCATGGAGGCACCTTATGTTTCCCTATTGTTATTGATCATGTGGCCATTGAGATTTTGAGAAAAAACGGTATTGGTTTATTGATTTTAACTTTTTGTTTCGTTATTGTTAGAATCACATTGAGATAGAGAACAGTTATTTCTCATGGAAATTTGCATATTTCATATTTCATAGGTGATATTTGCTCTAAATAATGGCCAAGTATTTTACTATATGTGGCAAGAGAATCGATTCTACATTTTTGTGTTCATCTGGACCTTCTTCCCTTGACAAGTCAACCATAATATTGGTGCTACTTCTTCAGTAATTGTGCTGCAAATCTCGGGGCAATTTACTTTTGTTGCCAGTTCAATCATAACATTTCTTTCTGATTTATTCTCATGTTATTTCATTTTGTTTTAGCTTTAATAGTCCTGAAAGCAAAATGCTCTGGTGGTTATTTGCATCTTATATGATTCTACACTTCATTCTTTGAAAAGTGATCTATTATTCCATCATACGTCTTTAACTTTTATGTTTTGCTTTTTATGCGGAACAGGATTACGTGCCTACTGTGTTTGATAATTTCAGTGCCAATGTCGTTGTCAATGGAGCCACTGTTAACCTTGGCCTGTGGGATACTGCTGGTAAGTAATAGAGATATTTTCCATGTACTTCCGTAGATGATTACACCTAGGATAAATTTAGTTATATGATAGTACTTCTTATAGTTCAAACATGTGAGCCTATGGTTATTGTTCTGTGGAACAGGGCAGGAAGATTACAACAGACTAAGGCCTTTGAGTTATCGTGGAGCTGATGTTTTTATTCTGGCATTTTCTCTTATCAGCAAGGCAAGCTATGAAAATGTTTCCAAGAAGGTAAGGATTTGATTTCCATACAGTATGTATATTCATCACTCTTCTACTCTTTTTTTTGCACCAATTTGTTTTTTGTTAATTGTCCTTTTTTCTGTATTGGGCTCTGGTGCATTTCTGATTCAGTGGATTCCTGAATTGAAGCATTACGCTCCTGGTGTCCCTATAGTTCTTGTTGGCACAAAACTTGGTGAGATATCAAATTTAAAAGTGCATAAAA
This sequence comes from Salvia splendens, assembly GCF_004379255.2. Classification (NCBI taxonomy): domain Eukaryota; kingdom Viridiplantae; phylum Streptophyta; class Magnoliopsida; order Lamiales; family Lamiaceae; genus Salvia; species Salvia splendens. The sequence continues at coordinate 5,487,747 of NC_056040.1, forward strand.
TAGTTAGTTTCCTTATTAAAGATTCTTATGATGATATTGTGTTTACTGGTATTGGCAATATTATGATTGCTTTCTTTAGAGCATGAAAGATATTTGTATCAGCTTCAAGCTTTCTGCAACCACCCTAATGCTTCTGTCGGAAGGGTAATAAATATGCTGGAATAATATACAAGAACCTAGAGTGAGGGGACTCTTTTTGTTTAGTTTGTATGAATACAAACATCCATTTTGCGATTATCATGCTATCGTTATGTAGGATAAAAATGTTTTTTGCAAATCCTTGCCCATATTTTTAGCTGATAATAGCTTAATACATTTCTGATAGTAAATTTGAGGTGAAGTCAGAAGCATTTGAAATCACCATCCTTTCTTTCTCGCCTCTGGAAACTGTGATGTGATAGTCTTAAGAGTTCACCTACCTTTGGTCATCTCACAGACTATATTCATTTAAGCCGCTGGCTTCTTCAAAGGACTTTTTCTGTGTATATCAAGTTGCATATCAAAAAAGTTGCATATCAAAAAAGTTGCATATCAAGCAAATAGCATGACTTAAACTTGGAATTCCAAGGTCTTTCTTAATTGTATTGATCTGTCTACCTTGTGCTGTTGTCATTGTAGTATGATTCTAGAGTTCCTTTCTAGATGGTCATTTTATAATTCTTTAATACATAGAATATTTGTTTGTCACTTGTTGAAATTTTGTTCGTGATTTGTTCACATATTTAAAAGATGGAAAATTTGTTCGTGATTTGTTCACTCTGTTTTCTTAGTTAGATTTAAAAGTCAAAATGGCATAATCCATTGTGTGAAGGTTTTATTTGTTGTTTGTCTACGACTTGTATTTGATTCAGATCTTCGTGATGATAAAGAGTTCTTCGAAAATCATTCAGGCTCTGTACCAATCACCAACGCACAGGTGAAACTATGTGACCCCGGGTTATACCAGCCTTATTTTTGTTTTTCTTTCTATTATGTGGTGCTGGTTTTTGTGATGGCTAAGCCCTATTGCTGTAGATTTCATTCTTGTCACTCTAAACCTACAGGGAGAGGAGCTGAGGAAATTGATTACATCTCCATCTTATGTTGAATGTAGTTCAAAAACACAAGAGGTATGATCCTATTGAGTTGCCGCTTTTATTAAAACAAAGCCATTTCCATCACGATATCGAGATATAAAAATGAACATGTTTGGTGACATAATATATGAAAACAGAATGTGAAAGCAGTTTTTGATGCTGCCATTAAAGTTGTTCTCCAGCCACCCAAGCAAAAGAAAAAGAAGGGAAAGGCTCAAAAAGCTTGCTCCATATTGTGATCAGCTTGAGGTGAAGATATACGTCCACCTCCCGCCCTTCCACCCATCTACGTCTGTTTCTATTCTTTTTGCATAACAATTAGGAGATCACACTTTTAGGCCACTTCATTGTGCCCTTTATGTTTTCCTTCTTTTTTTTATGTATCGATCAGACATAAAACTGTGATTTTGGCTAATGGTTCTTGAATTTGTTTTCTTCTACTTATTTTGTGTATTGTATCATGAGTTTTAAATCTATGAAGTGTGAATGTGGGCTTCTATTTTGTTATTTTCAAGGTAATTCATCTCAAGAACTAGAGAATTGCAGTAATATTTTTTTAGAATTGCACTAATGTCTGTATGTATCTCTAAATCCTTCACACTTCATTTTTCAATTGTTGGTTTAGGTTATTGCACATAAACATGCGCACTCTATTTAAAAGTGTATACTTGATAGATACATTATGTCTGATATGTTTTTATGAAGAACAAAACATGATAGATTAAGAACTAGAAACACCCTAACAGAAGGGGCAAGAGCATGAGCTACGAAATTAACCTCGCACATTGAAGAATTTCGCCGGATTCATAAAAGCGTGGCAGTTGTTTCGGAGCACCAACTACGACCTTGCTATCCAGTTGAAAAACCATGCTGAGTCGAGAGGCCCGGGATACAGAGAGCGAACATGCATAAACTGCCTTTCCTCATCCCTTACAGGTCATCCATGTACATGTCTATCAATATTATAAATCAAATTAAACGTCATATGACGAGACCGAATGACATGTAGGAATCTAGCCCGATCAAATTATGTGTTAGATGCTGAGAAGTGAGATGTTGGAATTTAGTCCGACCAATGTAGATTGACAGAGTCGTGTAAGTGACAAGATTTAATTTTTTAAAATCACATAATATAGAATATATCTACATTTCGACTAGATGATTGTGGTATATTCATTTTATCTAAACCTATTTGATTTAAATAGTGAAATAAATTTAATTAAAGTTTGTCACTTAATTATGAAGTTATGAAATTAATTAATGTGTTAATTAATCCACATGATAAAATGAACTTTCAATATTACGTCTACATTTAAGATGCTCTATTACTATGTGAAATAATCGTGTTCACAAATGACGGTTTGTGAAACACATACACGCACGAGCCGTTTTGCCTCATGCAATCGTCATGGCACTGTGGGTTTGGGACCAACTCACGTTTTGAGCAACATATGATTTTTCACCCACCATATTATCATCGATTTTATCACACTCGGGCATAGTGGGATAATTATTAGTAGTTTAAAATTCACAATATTAAATTTCATTTCAAAATGTCGTGAAATTAACCAGAAGTATAACAATTTGGAAATATAAATGACAACTTCCATTGGTACTTTATAGTTTTTTAGGATTAATAATCATTTAAATCATGAAGTTTAGTCAAATCCTAATTTGTGCCATGAACTTCAAAATTAGAATATGAAATCACAAAGTTTCAATTTTTCTCAATCGTATCATTCACACATAAAATATCGTCTTTTAATGATATTCAAATTGACATATTTAATTAAAATAAGTATTTTATTCTTTTATATTTCTTTATCTCTCATTTATCTTCATATTTTATTGAAATGCTGTAAATTTTAATGTCACATAAAGATGTAATTTTGTGCATGATTCATGAGACAATTGACAGGGACAAACTATAATTTGACAAAACTTAGTGATTTAAATGACTATTATTTCATTTATTATTTTAATTGAATAGTTTTAGCTGCTTTTGAATGCATATGATGATAATAACTTGAATTAATTGAAATTTTTAAAGCAAAGTTATCATGCAAGAAAAAATTAAGGGCTAATCAAATCAAACAAAATTTTGGAAAAGATTTGTTAGTATAGACTTAGAATTCCTATTATAACGTACTAGCTCCGATTTTGAGGGATTGTAAACAATTTAATTGGATCAGATTTAATAGGGGAAAATTAATAATGTGGGTAAAAACCTACAGTAATTTTTTCCTTTCATAATTTCTCTCAGAAAACTAGCTTGGGGAGGGAAAGGTGTAATACCTGATTTTCACAATTGTGTGATCAAAACCGGAGAGGATCACGTCATTCAAATAATACACCATTTCATCCTACATTAATAAAATAATGACATATGGATTAACAAAATAATAGACTAAAGATTAATTATCATCATACATATCCTCATACACCAATAGCTTACTGACATATACGTATTCTTTAAAAAAGGAAATAACAAACTAAAACCCCAACACACACACGCATCATCAATTCATCAACATCAAAGGATCAACGACCAACATATATTATAGTACTAAAATCACAACTCGATACATCTAGAGATAGTTGTCTATTTAGCCACATATCATACTCTTTAGCCTGCATGATGACTGACCTGTATAAAGTATTTTTGTTGGGAATCATTTGATAAAACCCAAAACTCTTTGGTGAGTGATGAGTCCGCGAATTGTTGATGTTAGTAAATGCAGGAAAATACAGATCACGACACGGAAATTTACGTGGTTCGATTTACTGAGGTAAATCTACGTCCACGGGGAGAAATGGGGGCAGGTTTGTATTGCTTGATCTGTTTTCTACAGCTAACAATACAGACTTGCTATTTGCTATTTTCTCTCTAGAGAGCTTTACAGAAGTTAACAGAAGATCCTTATCTATCTGACCTAGGTTCTATTTATACATTGAACCAAGATCGTGGCATGCAGCATTTATTAGGTAGTGGATGTCGTGGAGGTCGTGGCGACCTTGCATGGGTCCACTATCCTGCATGAGTTAATGACTGCTTGACACCACTAAATAGATCGTCGGTGTAGCGGAGGTGGAAATCCTGTATGAGTCCACTATCTCCTAGTTCGGTTGAATACTGAGACCGGACTGCTGAATTATTGCCGAGCAGCTTTTGCCGATCTGAGAGTAGAGCTTGATGCCGACCTGAGAGCAGAGTTTGATTGGTTGGCTTTTACCGAGCTGTAGGCTGGGGCCGAACTCTGTGGTTGTGCCGAACTGAACTCTTGAGTCATGCCGGACTGATACTCTTTAGCCATGCCGAACTGATACTCTTTCTTGGGCTTTACTGCTGTTGGGCTTGTTTAGTATTTGTTTAGTACGTACTCCATCACTACCCCCCCCGAAGAGTGAAGTGAATCACTTCGGCATTCTGGATAAAGGTACGGGGTAAGTTGATGTTTGTCCTCGGTCTGATGAAGTGAACTTTTCTTTGACCGGACTTGGTTTGTGTCCTAATTTGGCGAGTTTTATCGCTCGGATCGAACTTTCCGTTGTCCTAATTTGGGGATCGAACTTTCCCTTGTCCTAATTCGGCGAGTTTTATCGCGTGGATCGGACTTTCCCTAGTCCTAATTCAGGCAAGTTTTATCGCGAGAATCAGACTTTTGTTGCAGTTCGTTTCAGACGAAGTGCTTGATTCTTAAGCTGAATTGTGGTCTTGTATCTTCTGTAGAAGCTTGGACTTCACAATCGTTGGCTTATTGCAGCTCGTTTCAGACGAACTGCTTGTTTAAGCTGAATTGTGGTCTTGTATCTTCTGTAGAAGCTTTGACTCACAATCGTGTGCTTGTATATGTTCTAAGAAGGGGATCAGCCTTCGAAGAACAAGATACCTCAGTAACATTTGTAAGAGACGACACACACAGAGACAGACAAAAACACACAGACAAAACGCACAGAGACAAATAAAAAGCACATAGAGAAACAAAGATCAAGCAAACCAAATAAAGCACCTTGACCGGACAGGACTCAAGACTGACTGACCGGACTGTCTCTTACAAATGAAACTTTTTGAGGTTGGAAATGTGCCATGTTCGGGGTACCTGTTCTCCTGACATGTGAGCCAATTTGTAAGACCCTTTGCCGAGGACTTCTGACACCCGATACGGACCTTCCCATGTGGGTTCGAGCTTGCCCAGCTTTTCTGCTCGGCTTACTTCGTTGTTTCTCAGGACGAGATCTCCCACTTGAAATTGCAGCTTCTTCACCCTTTGGTTGTAATACCGGGCTACTTGCTCCTTGTACTTGGCTGCTTTTATGCATGCCAATTCTCTTCTTTCTTCGGTAAGATCTAGCTCAGCTCTCAGTCCGTCGTCATTCATTTCTGAGGAGAAATTTAGAGTTCGGGGACTGGGTACGCCGATCTCCACCGGAATTACGGCTTCAGTGCCGTACACAAGGCTGTACGGAGTTTCACCGTTGGAGGTTGTGGGTGTAGTTCGGTAGGACCATAGGACTTGAGGGAGATTTTCTACCCATTGTCCTTTGGCTTGTTCTAACCGAGCTTTTAACCCTTTCACCAGGATACGATTTGTTACCTCCGTTTGTCCGTTTGCTTGTGGATGATAGACTGAAGTGAACCGCTGTTGAATATTCAGCTCTTGGCACCAATTCTTGAACGTCTTGTCGGTGAACTGAGTCCCGTTATCCGAGATGAGGATGTGGGGTATGCCAAATCGGCACACTATGTTCTTCCAGACGAAGTCCAATGCCTTTGAGCTCGTTATCGCAGCTAATGGTTCAGCTTCCACCCACTTCGTGAAGTAGTCCACGGCAACGATTAGGAATTTCATTTGCCGAGGAGCTTGAGGAAGTGGTCCCACTATGTCTATGCCCCATTGCATGAAAGGCCAAGGGCTCTGCATAGTGGATAGATCGGTTTGCGGCATCCTTGGGATATTTGCATGGATTTGGCACTTCGGGCAGGTCTTGACGAGCTGCACTGCTTCTTGTACCAAGGTTGGCCAATAATATCCCCATCTTAGAACTTTTTTAGCTAAAGCTCTAGCTCCGATGTGGCTGCCGCACGATCCTTCATGAACTTCTCTGAGGATGTAGACCGTCTCTTCTGGTCCTACGCACCGCAATAACGGCTGGAGGTAAGACTTTCTAAAGAGGACTCCTTCATGAAGTTCGTACCGAAGTGCTCGGCACGTGATCTTCCGAGCTTCTCTCTTATCCTCGGGCAATTGTCCTTGATCCAGATACTGCAAGATCGGCGTCATCCAGTTCGGCGAGCTGGATACTGAATGTACCTCGGCTTCATCAATGCTTCGATGCATTAATTCTTCCGCCTTTGAGCTCGGATCTGAGGCCAACTTACTTAAGGTATCTGCTCGGCTATTTTCCGCTCTGGGAACGCGGATTATCCGAAAATAGGAGAAACTTCGGCTGATGCTTTGCGCTTTGTCCAAATACTTCTTCATTCTCTCGTCACGAGCTTCACTTGTACCCAACATGTGATTTACTATGACTTGTGAATCACAATGGACTTTGAGAGATTTGACGAGCAGACTTTGCGCTAACTGGAGTCCGGCCAGGAGGGCTTCGTACTCGGCTTCATTATTAGTAGTGGGGAATAGGAACCGAAGTGAGTAGGTTACCTCGTGTCCGTCGGGAGCGACGAGTAAAATACCAGCTCCACTTCCCATCTTGTTTGAAGCTCCATCTACGAATCCGCTCCAGCAGTCTGGCGGCTCTACTTCGGATTCCAAGGGCTGTGCTAGTTCGGCATTGGCAGACTTTTTCTGTTCGGCAATGACAGGGATTGCTTGATCGAACTTGGCTTCTGTAAGAAAATCTGCCAAGGCTTGTCCCTTGATGGCTTTCCGAGGTAGGTACTCGATTGAGTGTTCTCCCAGCTCTATGGCCCATTTGGCGATTCTGCCTGATGCTTCTGGCTTGGTCAAAACTTGCCGAAGAGGCAGATCGGTTAAGACGCATACCTTGTGAGCATAGAAGTATGGCCGCAGTCTCCTTGCTGCATTTACTAACGCCAGAGCAATTTTTTCCAGAGGTTGATACCTTGTTTCTGGACCTCTTAATGCTCGGCTTGTAAAGTAGATGGGAAACTGCTTTAGGCCTTCTTCTCGTACAAGCACCGCGCTGATGGTTTGATCTGATGCCGCTAAGTATAAGAATATTACTTCGGCTTCGGTTGGAGCAGAGAGAATAGGAAGCTCGGCTAGATAACTTTTGAGCTCGTCAAAGGCCTTTTTCTGCTCGGCTCCCCACTCGAACTTTGGTGCCTTTTTCAACACCTTGAAGAACGGCAGTTGCTTTTCGGCTGCTTGGGAAAGGAATCGATTCAGTGCGGCTAGACATCCGGTTAGCCTTTGCACGTCATGTATGGACTTCGGCATTGCCATGTTCTGAACGACTTGAACTTTTGAGGGGTTTGCCTTGAGTCCGTCCTTTGAAACCCAACAACCCAGAAATTTTCCTGAATCTACCAAAAAGGTACATTTTTGGGGGTTGAGTTTGAGGTTGGCTTTTCGGAGCACGTCGAGAGTGGATTTGAGGTTGTCTTCGTACTCCGAAGTGCTTTTGCTTTTGACAACTATGTCGTCGACATACACTTCAACCTGTTTCCCGATTAGGTGCCGAAAAAGCTTGTCTACCATCCTTTGATAAGTGGCTCCGGCATTCTTTAAACCGAATGGCATCTTTTTATAAGCGAAAATGCCGAAATCGGTAATGAAAGCTGTTTTCAGAGCGTCACTCTCATCCATCAACACTTGGTGATATCCTTTGTATAAATCAAGAAAACAGAAAATTTCGAAGCCGATCAAAGCTTCTACTTTTTTATCTATATTCGGAAGGGGATAGCAATCTTTAGGACAGTGCTTGTTTAGATCGGTAAAATCTATGCACATCCGCCATCCTCCTTCTTTTTTCTTGATCATCACAGGATTGGCCACCCAAGAAGGATATTTCACCTCGAATAGTACATCCGCTTTTAGTAATTGGCGGACTTCGTCATGGATGACTTGGCTTCTTTCTGCCGCAAAGAGTCTTTGCTTCTGTTTTACTGGCCGGATTGAAGGATCAATATTTAACCGATGAGTAATTACCTCGGGGGGCACTCCGGTCATGTCCAACGGAGACCATGCAAAGACATCTTTGTACTCCTTGAGGAGCTGAATGGTCTTTTCCCGGAGTAGAGGCGTTCCTGCGAAGCCGACCTTGACCGTTCTGGATGGATCATCTTCGTATAACTGAACGGTCATTGAGTTCGGCTCTGAAGTGACTTCGGTCATCTTGCTTGCCTCTGACTCCGGTTGCTGTGATTGCTATGCTTGATGGTGCCGAACTGATTGCTCGGCACTTTTAAGCGCAATCTGCAGACATTCTTTTGCTCTCTTTTGATCACCTCGGATGACCGCTATCCCACCTTTAGTGGGGATCTTGATGGTGAGGTGATAAGTAGAGCAAACGGCCCGAACTGTGTTGAGCCAGTCTCTCCCCAGGATGATGTTGTACGGAGACCGAGCTTTCACCACAAAGAACTCGATCATCGTATTGGAGCTTGTAGGCGCTTTTCCCACTGTGATCGGAAGGCTGATAATACCTTCAGGGCGGGTGTCCTCCTGGGCGAAACTTTTCAGAGGAAGTGGAGCCGGACTGAGCCGAGCTGGATCCACTTCCATTTTATCGAAACATTCTTTAAAAAGAATGCTGACTGACGCTCCTGTATCCACAAATACTCTGTGGATCAATTTGTTTGCCACTCCGGCTTGAATGACAATAGCGTCTTGGTGAGGAGAGATGGCTGGGACGGGATCGGCATCTGAAAATGTAATCACTTCGTCTTTCTTCAGCCTTTTATGTGTTGGCTCCTCTTGATTGGAAACTCTGCGTTCTGCTTTTAGGGACGACTTAGTCTTCCCGGCAGGGAGAGCATCAATAGTCAGGATTACTCCATCGTATTGCGGCTCGTCGTCGTCTTCGGGATCCTCATGCCTTTTCGGATCCTGAGGATTGCAGTTCGCACCTCTCTGCCTTTTGTTCTTTTTCGGCTGCTTGCTTTGGTATTTTTTTAACGTTCCTGTTTTCACAAGAACATCAATACCTGCAGCCAAATCTCGGCACTCCTCGGTATCGTGACCGTGGGTTTGATGGAAGGAGCAAAATTGATCCTGAGGTCGGCGCGCGGCCGATTTCGTCATCCGCCTTGGTTTTTCGAACATATCGGAATGTAGTTCGAAAATTTCCGCTCTTGACTTGTTTAAGGGTACGAACTGAGCGGGCGGCTTCTCAGGATTGAGACGTGGTCCCAATCTGCCTTGTACCGGTGCCCTTTGAATTCTTTCAAAAGGAGTTCGGCGAGGAAACCTCTGATCGCTATGATCGGGCTTCTTTTCGTCTCCTCGGGATGAGCTGTCTAAAGACCGTTTTCGACGGTCTGCCTCATCCGCACGGGAAAACTGGTCCGCAATGTCCCACATTTCTTGAGCTGTTTGCGGACCGCACTCCACGAGCTTTCTGTAGAGAGCTCCGGGCAGGATTCCATTTTGGAATGCCGAAATGACAAGTAGATCATTGAGATTATCTACTTGTAGGCATTCCTTATGGAATCTCGTCAGGAAGTCGCTGATCTTTTCGTCGCGACCTTGACGTATAGAAAGCAGCTGAGCCGAAGTGATCCGGGCTTCTGCTTTCTGAAAGAACCTCCTGTGGAAAGCATCCATTAGATCCCGGTAGGATCTAATGCTGCCTTGAGGAAGGCTGTCGAACCACCTTCTGGCGTTCCCGATGAGCAGCTCGGGGAACAGCTTGCACATATGGACCTCATTGAGACCCTGGTTCGCCATATTATATTGATAGCGTCCCAAGAAGTCATGAGGATCCTCTAGTCCGTCATAAGTCATTGACGGTGTCCGGTAGTTCCGCGGCAAAGGAGTTCGGGTGATGTCGTCCGAGAACGGAGTCTTTAATGCTCCGTACATGGCGAACCCGACATCTCTTCGGTACGGAGGAGATGGAGTTCTCCTGTGGTTCCGGTACCGAGGAGGAACTGGAACATGTCGGGGTTGAGGATTCTTTCTCCTGGAAGACACGTCACTACTGCGGTAGTGACTTTCATGTCTGGATGAGGAGGGAGAATCCGCCGTTGTCTTATCCGGCTGTTGGCTCTTCTGCAGGAAGGTTAAGAACTCCTCCTGCTTCTCGACCAAAAACAGCTTGACAGCTTCGTTTAAATCGGGCTGCTGGGAAGACTCGGTGCGATGACTCCTGGAGTGGCTTGTTCCTCCTTCGTGAGAACCGGAGGTAGATGTCTCCCGAGGCCGTTTTTCAGACCTGCGAGCTGGACTAGCTTCCTCACGGTGATCACGAACGGTATTACGGGTGGTATGTGATCTGGTATGCATTTTTTTGGTAGAAGAGGATCAAAAACTCGCTTTATCACAAATTTGGTTCTCTGTTTCCCACAGACGGCGCCAGTGATGAGTCCGCGAATTGTTGATGTTAGTAAATGCAGGAAAATACAGATCACGACACGGAAATTTACGTGGTTCGATTTACTGAGGTAAATCTACGTCCACGGGGAGAAATGGGGGCAGGTTTGTATTGCTTGATCTGTTTTCTACAGCTAACAATACAGACTTGCTATTTGCTATTTTCTCTCTAGAGAGCTTTACAGAAGTTAACAGAAGATCCTTATCTATCTGACCTAGGTTCTATTTATACATTGAACCAAGATCGTGGCATGCAGCATTTATTAGGTAGTGGATGTCGTGGAGGTCGTGGCGACCTTGCATGGGTCCACTATCCTGCATGAGTTAATGACTGCTTGACACCACTAAATAGATCGTCGGTGTAGCGGAGGTGGAAATCCTGTATGAGTCCACTATCTCCTAGTTCGGTTGAATACTGAGACCGGACTGCTGAATTATTGCCGAGCAGCTTTTGCCGATCTGAGAGTAGAGCTTGATGCCGACCTGAGAGCAGAGTTTGATTGGTTGGCTTTTACCGAGCTGTAGGCTGGGGCCGAACTCTGTGGTTGTGCCGAACTGAACTCTTGAGTCATGCCGGACTGATACTCTTTAGCCATGCCGAACTGATACTCTTTCTTGGGCTTTACTGCTGTTGGGCTTGTTTAGTATTTGTTTAGTACGTACTCCATCAGTGAGTAACCTGTATGACATTGTTGAATGACCTTCAAAGTGTTAATACTTTGACTGTTAAAAGGGGTTAATTGTTTTAAGTAGCCATCACAATTTCATTAATGTGTCCTGATCATGTTCAAATTATAATTTCAATAAATTTTCAAGAATTTTCTTTATGCTGAATACATTTTTGCATTTGAAAATACAACTCCAGGTCTACATTCGAGATCAATCATTTGAGCCCGACAAATTCTATCCATTTGGTCGTCCGTGCCCTTTAAATTGCACAAAGGAAACTCAGGAGCACATTCACTCAGATTATAGCAAGAACAATGACAAAAATTCTGGAGTTAGATGCAACAAATGTCATCACTGGTTATACAACAAGACAATTGCTGATGCTCTCAGAAAACTAGCTTGGGGAGGGAAAGGTGTATGTTACGTGGGGTATATAGACTAAATGGGCTCTCTCTCCTAACAGGCTAGTCTTTTGGGATGAGTTCTCTTGTTTGGTCTGTATCAGTGTAATACCTGATTTTCACAATTGTGTGATCGAAAGCGAAGAGGATCACGTCATTCAAATAATACACCATTTCAAATAATACACCATTTCATCCATACACTAATAAAATAATGACATATGGATTAACAAAATAATAGACTAAAGATTAATTATCATCGTACATATCCTCATACGACCAACATTTTAGTTAATCAAACCAATAAATAATACTCTCTTTAAAATTTCTTTCATTTTCTTCCCCCACAGTCCGGCGCTGGTCCTCAAAGCATCTGTAACGCGTCGGGCCGGGCCGTAAATCGCGAGTCCCGGCCCGTCCCATGCGTTACACGGAGGCGAGTCACGGCCCAGGCCGGTCCCAGGGCCGCGTTCCCGGCCTGGTGAGCGTCCCGCGTCCCGGCCCGGGACAGGGTTGCACGGTGACGGGCAGCATGTCCCGCGGCCCGGCCCAGCGTTACACGCTCTTCGGGCCGGGCCGCAAATCTAATTTTTTTTAATTCGATGTCTATAAATACGAGCTTGCGTTCCATCCATTTCAATCCCGCGTTCCATTTCAATACTCTATTGTACCCTTTGTTTCGGCGCCAATGGATTGGTTCAACAGCGATCAACGTGAGATGGAGGAGTTCGTTAACTCGAACAATTGGTACATACCGTCGTCGCAACCATCGCAGACACAACCTAGTCCGGGAGTCGGTAGCAACGTCGACATTACATCGCCGGTCAACACCGAAGATTTCGAGCTCAGTGAGATGGATCCCGCTCAAATGAAGAAGTAGTAGTCGTGGCCCGGGTTTCTTGTATTTCAAATTTGATTCGTTTAGTAATGTAATGTTAATTTCTAATGAACAATGCATTTTCCCGGTTTCAATTGTTCAACGAATTGCGTTTACGAGTTAAATAGGTTGGAGTTGTGAATAGTGCCATTTATCAGTTGCGGCCCGGGCCGCAACCTGCAGGGTTACAGCAGTTGGGGCCTGGGCCGCAACTGTATAGGAATGATGACGTGGAGGGGACTTGGGGCCGGAAATGGGGACGGGGTTAATGATGCCCTCACATTCTCTGCTTCAAACTCAATTACTCAAGCACGATCGAAAATGGTGAGTCTTCGCCCCTCCGTTTCTCCAGATTTTCCGTCGCATTGCTATCGCGTCTTCTGATTATTTTATCGCGCGTGGCTCACTTGATTTGATTTTCGTTCCTCGTCTAGTTCGAATAAGTTATCAATTTTTGTTTTGGTGAGCTATGTGTTTAAGTCTACTAATAATCTAGAGAGGTGATCTGGTTTCTACTGGATGCTTCTCTTTTGAGTTGTATTTTTCAGTACCGAGATTCGGAACTCATGTCGAATTCATTTAACTATTGAGATAAGTTTGGAATTCGCGTGGAAGGATTGCAACTTAATTGTGCTTGAGGCGTGGTGCCTGATGTGTGATTGATCTAACATTAGTTGCAATTCGTTTCTGTGATTTTGCTCGATTGAAGATGATTTTGTCCAATTTTTGAAGTTTTTGCAAATCATCCTAACGTGTTTTTAGCAGATAGATTCGAGTTTTTATACAGTTTTTTTTTTTTGTTGATGGTGATTCCTCTTTATCTGTTTTCTAACAATGCAATGGCATAATTGTTGTGGTGTTATAGTTTGATCTATTTGTATTCATCATCATGCAGGCTAAAGAGTATGATATGTGGCTAAATAGACAACTATCTCTAGATGTATCGAGTTGTGATTTTAGTACTATAATATCTGTTGGTCGTTGATCCTTTGATGTTGATGAATTGATGATGCATGTGTGTGTTGGGGTTTTAGTTTGTTATTTCCTTTTTTAAAGAATACGTATATGGCAGTAAGCTATTGGGGTATGAAGATATGTATGATGATAATTAATCTTTTAGTCTATTATTTTGTTAATTTAAAAAATATCCACGTGTCATTATTTTATTACTGTAGGATGAAATAGTGTATTATCTGAATGACTTCCAACATTTTATAAAACATCACATAATACACAAACAAGAAATTGACACGTGGATATTATTTAAAAAATCATAAAAATACTGCTATCACTCCAAATTCCTCACGCCAAACACCCTTTCTCTCTATCTCTCATCCCCACTCAAAATGCAAATTCCTCACGCCAAACACCTGTTCTCTCTCTGCCTCTCATCCCCACTCAAACTTGCATTTTAGCAATTTAAACCCGACAACATCAAAATCCGGCATCTTCAATTTCGCCGGCAATGATCTCCCTTGCTGGAATTCAATGAGCGACGACCTCCGCCGCGGGAAGCCGATGATATCTGAATTCAAGCAATAAAATTGAATACAAAGAACAGAGGTAGAGAGATTTACAAATTCTAATCGCGCAAAATCAAAATTGGAAGTACTACTGCCACATGCACTCCTGAAGAAGAGAATGCAAAAGCTGCGCAAAACAATGTTGAAAAACTTCCCGTCTCTTTTCTTCTTACATATTTGTTCTTTTGTGCATTGTATAACCATGAATTTATTCTTCCACATTATGATTTTTTAAATATCCACGTGTCAATTTCTTGTTGGTGTATTATGTGATGTTTTATAAAATATTGGAGGTGATCCGGGGCGCTTCCCTCCCGCATTTTTGGAATCTCTTTACAATCAATTTCCTCCTTCTTTCAAATTTTTCTCGAATAATTTGTCGATTTATCTCCCTTTGCGAAATTGGATTCGCATACTGCTGCTTGAGAAGTTTGATTTCGTCAAAGCATCGAAAAACCCTAAATTTGATTTGGATGGCAGCGTCGTTGGAGCCTCCGTCTACTCTCATTGATGAAGATCAATATCGCGTGTTCGTGCAGTCCATGGAGGCGCAAGGCGCGTATTCGCCTCCTGGTCCTTCATCTGTGGGCATTGTTGATTTCGAACGGCCTGATTCGCGCTATTATTTATGTGAAAGCGATATAGCGGATTTGACTGCGTATGAATCTGCTGCTGGTGCGGCGAAGAAGCCGGTCTGGAACAAGTCTTCGAGTGGGGCAGCTGGGAAGGTTGGTGCGGTGATGGGGGCGGAGTCTTGGCCTGCTCTCTCGGACACTGCTCGTGGATCCCCCAAGTCTCCGCTAGTTTCGTCAAATGGACAGGTTTCATCATCTCAATTTTATGTTTCTGTTGTTTAGAATGCCTTTTGCCTTTCTTGTTCGTTTCATGCTGTTCTATTCAGAAAACAAAATGTTGCATTATGAGTTTTGTTCTTCATTTAAATATTTATTTATAGAATCTATAATTCTTTTATAGGGAGTAGTAGTATCAGACACTAGCATCTCGAGTGGTGGTTACAGTATGAACCACATCAGATTGGAGGCTGATGGCACCATATCTCAAGCTCCTTGCATCATAGGAGCTTTAGCTGAATCACAGCAGCAGAATGCTGGAAATTATGGGCAGAGAGAAAGATCATTTGGTGGTAATGAGCAGCAGTCACAGCATGGTTCTTTTAGGGGTAATAATAATGGGCCACAAGCTCGACCTGATGGTTCTTACCGTCATAGACACGGTGGAAGACGCGATCATAACCGGAGGGAAGGCTTTGCATCTCAGAAGAGAGATGGTTCTAGGCCCTTTGTACGCGGGCCAGCTCCAAATTGGCCTTTTGTACCTCCTCCAGTAGTTATGCGACCTTTTGTAAATCCCATGGTTTACCATGGTATGTTTATGTGACCTTTTTGTGAATCCCATGGTTTACCAAGGTAGTATAGTGTTTTCATGTAATTCCGATGCAGATGATGTTTTGATGAATCTTGCAGAGATGCCACAGGTATTCTTTGTCCCTGGCCCCCACCTAGATTCACCAAGGCCGCCACCTATGGTTTCATATACGCCACTTTTGTTTCCTGTGCCCGATCCTCACTTACTTAACAAGATTTTGAACCAGATAAACTACTATTTTAGGTATTTGTTACTTGTGTTTGGCCTTCATTTCCTGGTTTCTACTAAGTGGAGCCTCTTATTTATTTTTTCTCACTATTGTCTTGTAGTAATGAGAACCTGGTCAAGGACATACATTTGCGCAGGAACATGGACTCTGAAGGATGGGTGTCTGTTCACCTTATTGCTGGGTTCAATAAAGTAAGTTGCCTACAAGATATTGTTATTAGTTTGATGTTTGAGTTCTGGCAAACTTCAATGGTGAATACTCCCTCCGTCCCAAGGAAGATGACCCCTTGGCGGCACGGGATTTTATGCAGTTTTATTTTGTGTGTTAGGTGGAGAGAATAAAGTAAGAGACATGGAATAAAGTAGATATAAATGTGTTTCTATTTATTAAAAAAGTTGTGACACAGGTGAAATCCTTAACTATTTACTCTGATTCTGCAAAAAATCAGTTTTTGAATTGTTGGAAAAAATGTGATAAGATACTTTTGGTTCTTAATAAGTACTCCTTCCGTCCCATTCAAGATCTCCACAATCTTGAATGGCATGGGATTTTAGGTAAAGTAGTTGTGTGATAAAATAGAGTGGAAAAGATTATTGAATATTTTAATGAGAGAAGAGATGGATTTGTTTCCATATATAGAAAGTGGACATCTTTAGTGGGACAAACAAAAGGAAAGGTGGACATCTTGAGTGGGACAGAGGGAGTACTATATTTATTCATAAAGAAAATAAAACTAACTAATTATAGACAGTAAATATGTTAACTTTATAAAAATATGTCTTTTGGATTGTACTTCTGTAATCATATTTATATACTCCCCCCGTCCACGAAAAATAGACCACATTGTGAATGACACGGGTTTTAATGTGGAATTGGTAAAGTAAGAGAAAAGTAGTGTTAGTGGAATGTGAGGTCCATATTATTAGTGGCGTTTAATTGTGTTAGGTAGCAAATGTGAGGTCCTTTTTCAAATTTGGTTTGGACAACCAAAAGTGGCAAATGTGATCTATTTTTTTGTGGACGGAGGGAGTATAAGAATTATGGTATGCCCTAGGTAGAGTACTTACTGTTACAGATTCAGTTCCTGTTGTGCTTATGAGTTGATATCTTGAGTGGAAGTCAAAGTAGATGTCTGTTTTGCTTATGTGGATTATAGTTTTAATTATATATCAATGGATTATGTTCATTTATTCATTGTGATGTTGGAAGTTTATATAGTCCTTTGAGAAACTATGGGATATGTTGCATCGCCCCTTTTCTTTTATTGATTCACAATGTCTGAATTTGCTCTCTGGGATATCCATATAAACTCACTTGTCTGATGGGATGGTTTTTAGCCTTTGCTGTAAATTTCAGTTTACGTTTCATCAATTTTACAGGTCAGGCAGCTGACAAACAGTGTTCACCTTATATTAGATGCCTTACAAGCTTCCTATATCATCGAAGTGCAGGTAAATTTATGACTTTAGTCTTTATCCACTACTTCCAACATACCTATTATACATACATATTAGTCCAAATCATATTTGCCTAGTTCTAGTGGTGCTATAAGTCTGCGAGATCAATGTTTTTTCATAAAATCTTTGGGACCTTAGTTATGTTGGTCTGTCGCTTAATGCATTTTCCCCCTTTCCATTTGCCTGCAGGGTGATAAAGTGAGACGCAGAGGTGATTGGCTTAAATGGTTGATACCGCCTACTCAAAATCCTACCACAAGCCCTGCATTTTATGCTTCTAGTCAGTATAACTATTTAGAAGATATCGACTAGAGACCTGCCCTGCTTAACACGCCGTATGGGAACTCAAAGCCACCCAAACTGCGTAGCGTGCATTTATCCAAGATGCATTTGAATGGAAAACAATCCCCATGTCTCCCCCCTTGGCACAATTTTGTTTGTTTTTATTTTTGGAGAAAACAGGAAAAAAAGGAACCTGGCAGCATAGGCCGGAACGATTATTTTTAAGCAGCAGGCGGTCACAAATGTGTGACGGAATGATGTCTTTCGTCTTACTGACAGCGGCTTCACTTCTTGGTTAATCGCAAATAAGAGAACAATTGGTAGAAAATTATTTGTAGTTGGAATTTTGTGACTTTATAGCCTGATTTTTTTCAGGTTCAATTTTTGTTTCCAACTTTCCCATGAGTTTTTTCTTTACTTTCTTCTTGTCTAGCTTTATAATTCATAGAAATGAGATATGTACAGAATAAGTCCAATTTGTGAGCCAATGCTTGGATTTGTTGAAGATTTTTCATGTTTTCTTCATTGATGGCTGATTTCTTGTTTATTTGTTTTCCTTTTTGTTCAATCATTTTAATAATGTGTTTGGCTTTTCTTTTAGTTAATAAGACTTTATGTATAAATAATTATAAAAGGCAGCTCTAAGTAGATGAAAACTTTAAAGCAATCTTTGGGATGATTGATTTTCATCATAACATCGTGGAATAATATCTCTTTGTTTTAATTTATATAGCTCCTACTTTTGTAGTCAAATTCATGAATTACTCTCAATTGATTTTTGCACCTTGTTAAAGATGCACATGTAACCAATATTATTTATGGACAAGATCTCGATCAATTAAAATATATCTGCCCAGTCATATATTTACACACACAAAAAAAAACTGTAGGTACATGCCCCTAATAATAAAATCAATGGTTTTAACTAATGACAATTTGTCGGATATTGCTCTAGTAATTATTATTTTATGTTTTATGTCCCCTACATTATGTTATGCTTTATTATTTTAGTAGAAATACGTTGAAGGAGAATCCATTCATCTTTTGAGAATGAACACTACAATAGCTAGTGACCATGGCCAGGGGAATTAGCTTTTTGTATTAATCAAACAATTTATTTTCTTGCTTGCTATTTTTATAGATTATAGACTTGTAGAGTTGGGCAAATAATTAAATCACTGAGAGCCATTCTCGGCCTCTTTATTTGCCCTTCTAGCTTAATAAATTGATACTAGTATAGTTATATTTTATAATGTGTATAATACATAGAGCCGTTATTTTGTAAAAGATCTTATGTTTTGGAAAAAACAAACAACCATTCAATTGAAGAGAATAAAAATAAAAATAAATGATTATGAATAGGAAAACATGGTAAAGAAAATAAAGGCACTCATTAAATTATTTATATTCCAACCTAACATATAAATTATAATAATGACAATGACATTCAACCCTTTGGCGTTCACTTTTTCTTAACCAAACACCCTTAAACAAAGGTTTCACGTTGTTAAATGTAAATTAGTATGTGAGAAACTAGTAAAATCGAGCCTATTTTCATAGAAATTCCTCGTCGCGTAGTCTTAATTCATTGGATGAATTTTCTTCTTCCTCTGTTTTGACCAACAATAATATTAATTGAATAAGAAGATTTAAGCTGCACAATTTGACCGACACGATTTTTCAATCAGTATATGATTCTTTCTTTATAAGACGATCACTTTATGATTTAGATCCACCAAAAAGATTTGTTAGTTCCACCATTTATATTTTCTAAACTACAGTTTTGTAATATAATAATAGTACCATATACGCCTTTTTTATAATCAAAATTATTAGTTGACTACTAATTTTATTTTCACATTGTGTAGCCAAATTTTGAGATATAGAGATATGAATGCTCTTTTAACTCATTCATTTTAACTTTTCTCTCTTTCTTTCACTTTTGATCGTCTTTCTCTACAACAATTCTCTTATCTAGTCTCTTTTTTCAACCTCCCCTTTCTCTCGACTGCATTAACGGATTAAAAAAATTCCCAAGCTTTTCTTACATTTAACTTTGGTGGTTATTCAAAAGTTTCTTTAACCACTAATATATACTCCCTCCATCCTATAAAAATATATGCATTTTCCATTTTTGTCCGTCCGATCAAAATATGAGCATTTTCATTTATAAAAATTTCTCAACACTCTTTACTCATTTATATCAATTTATTTACAACTTATACAAGTATGATCCACCATTACAACTCAATAAATACTAATAACAATTTCCGATCGTCTTCTCCAAATAACCGCGCAGTGTCCATGCCCATCACACACAGGTTTGATAAGCACAGTTTGATCGGCCAATTAAATCACACATACTAAACTAGTATTGAGGTTGTATGCTTGTAACTTGTAAGTCTGGTATTCATGGTTTCATATCATGCATACCAAACTTTCAGCGGCAATGTGATAGACAACATAGACGAACTAATTCAAATTATGCATTCCAATCTCTATGTAGTTCACAATGTACTACTCCCTCCGTTCCATAGTAGTGGAGAAATTTCTTTTCGGCACAGAGATTAAGAAAAATGTGTTAATGTACTCCCTCCGTCTACGAAAAATAGACCGCATGTGCCATTTTTTGTTGTCCACGAAAAATAGACAAGTTTGAAAAAAGGACCCCACATTTGCTACCTAACACAATTAAACACTTCTAATAATGTGTTCTATTTTTCGTGGACGGATGGAGTATTAAATAAAAAGATAGGAGTAATAAAATAGAAGAAGTGAAAAGATATAGAGAATAAAGTAAGAGAAGAAAAAGTAAATGAAAAGAAATATATTGATTTTTACTAAAAAAAAGAAATGACTCTACTACTATGAAATATACCAAAATGACAAAATGACTCTATTATTATGGAACAGATGGAGTAATAGAGTCAATGCATGGGAAGGTGAATAACATACCTTATTCCGTTATTCCTCAATAGTTTTCCAAGAGTTTTCTTCATCTTCTTGTCATTTGGAAATAGCTTTGTTAATACCAACAAGTCAAATGTGAAAATGTAAAAAAAGAAAACGTTTGAGCGTAATGTTTATAGGAGTTAGGAGTACATAAGAAAATACAAATATTGATTAATTTATTAAAAATAAATTGATGACTAATTATTGAATTTATAAGTCTATATTAACTCTTACACGTTATTAATTTGTTGTGTATGCGTGTAGTGTCCTGTCTACTAGCATCAATAGTCCCATCAAGCCACTTGAAAATAGCCTATCATCCAAATAATTGATTTTAAACAGTTGCGACAATTGTCCTTTCTAGTCAAATTATTTTTACCACCTTGTAAATTAATTACAATAAACCTAAAACGGAATCGAATAAATATCTAAATTATAGGAGTACTAATAGAATCGAATAAATATCTAACTCATAGAAGTATAATTTTTTTTACATATTTCTAATTCTATCATTCCATTCTATTTCTACACTACATATTTCTATGCATAGTATGTATGTTCTATCCCTATTTAAGTTTAAATTTACTTTTTTTAACTCCGTTAATACTGCTTTAGAATTTCACTAAAACAAACTCTAATTCTTTTGTGTGATCTCACTAGCATCGATAGTTTAATAAAAATAATCCTACTATAATTTAATATTTTTCATATATAAATTCAACGTAGTAATTGTGAAACTGAAGTGTACAATTTTGTCATTTTAGTACGTTCCATAATAGTGGAGTCATTTCCATCTTTAGTAAAAGTCAACACATTTCTTCTCACTTACTTTACTCTATTTTACTTTATTATCTCTTCATCTATCTACCTTTTTTATTTTCTATTTTATTCTTCTTTTATCTAACCTTAAATCATGTACGGAAAAGAAAAGTATTCATTACTATGGAACGGAGGGAGTACTTACTTAACGCTGAAAATATAATGGAGGAAATCACATTTATTTTTTCACACCTATTTATAGAGATGGACCAAAGTACTTTAAATTTAAAATCATGAGTATTTAAGTACTAATACACTTGCTTGATATGTACAATGGGACAACATACATTAGAGCATCCACAATGGTTTTAGGCTAGCCATAACTCTTCCTGCCACATCATCAGCACTAAAAACTCCTTCTGACACATCATCAGGACAAGCAACTTGACAAGCAATAGTCCAGCAATAGGCTAGCCACAATAAATAAAATTATTAAAAATAAATAATTAACAACCACACAAAATACGGAATTAAATTTACGATACAGATACGGAAAAATTCAATAATAATACTAAGATTAAAAAAAATTACATTAATTTTTAAAAAAACCCCTCTTCCACACACGAGCCCCCGCCTCCGCCTCACTGGGGGTGAGCAAAAAAAACCGGAAACCGAATATCCGAACCGAACCAAACCAAAATTTTGAATTTCGGTTCGGTTATTTCGGTTTTTCGGTAAATACAAAAATTCCGATTTTTCGGTTCGGTTCGAGCGAAGAAAAAAACCGAATAACCGAATAACCGAATTTATTTAATTATTTATATTATATATATATGTGTTACTATTATTTAATTGTAACTGAATATAAAATCCTAAAAACTAATTGTACTTTCACTCACGCTTGCGCCTCCTCTATTCTCTAAACCTAATCTCTCCACATCCACTCTAAGCAGCCACCAGCTGTACTGTCCACCCGCCCTCCAGCATCCAGCCATCCACGCCGGTCGCCGTCACCTCCGGAAGACCCACGACAGCTCCAGCCCGTCGCTCCTCCACCCTTCCACCTACGCCGTCGCCCCTCCACGCCTTCAGCTCTAGATTCACGCCATCGTCTCCAGCCTTACACACCCATCCACGACACGCCTCGAGAAAAAGATAAACGCTATCTGATATAATTTTTCTGTATGTATTTATGTTTTTGTATTTGATGAAATTGAATGTTCATTGTAATGCAAAATTGTATGATTGTTGTTTGATAGGAAATTAGGAATTGTATGTTCACTGTAATGTAAAATGCTATGATTTCATTATTCAGTTACATAGATGTTGTGTAAAATTGATGATTTCTTTGATAAATGTTGTGTAAAATTGTATGATTGCAGTTTGGTTCTCGGTTTTTCATCATTTCGGTTTTTCAGTTTTAGTTCGGTTTTTTTTAGTTCAGTTTTCAGTTTTTCGGATTTCGGTTTTTCGGATTTCGGTTTTTCGGTTTTCGGTTTCTGTTCGGTTTTGATTTTAGCCTAAATTCGGTTTTTCGGTTTCGATTCGGTTTGGGCAAAAAACCGAACCGAAACTCGAATGCACACCCCTACGCCTCACTCCTCGTGGCCGTCGCCATCGCCGCCGTTGTCGCCGCTATCCGGGACCCCACCTCTGCGGCATCTGAGCCCCCCAACCGTGCCGCGGCGGATCCAAATCGACCCGCATACTCTCGAGCATTGAGTGAAGAAACCTCTTCTCCACGGGGTCAGTTGCCGCCCTCCATTCAGCTAAGATCTTGTGCATCTGAGCCCGAGTTTGTTGACGCAAGAAGAAGGCGAGCTCGGTTGGCGACGAGCCAACAGGGGGATGCCGACTGGACCTCCTAGGACCCTTGGGCGACCCCATTCGCTACCCGTTGCGCCCGCCTTTGCCCAACCGGGCGAGTGCAGCGAGTAAACGATGGAGGGGACGGGAACTCCTGAACATCCTCGGGGAGGTCGTGGGAACCGCCGTTGCTGCCGCGGTAATCACCGGCATAGTTCAGTCGCTGCTTCTTCGGCTAGCCAGCATCGACACCAGCCCGAAACTTCTCGGAGTCCATCAGGACCTCATAGCAGTTCTAGTATGTGAACTCCTTATAAAGCCCGGGCACGGGGAAGGCTTTCTCCGCTATCCTCCTACAGTCCTCGTCAGTTTGGCCACTGGTCTGCATGCGGAGGGCGTTGGTGTACAAGCCCGAAAATCGGGAGACCGTAGCCCTGATTCGGTCCCACCCCTTCCGGCACTCCTCCCCGCTGTGTAGCCTCCCATCGGGGCAAAATGCCTTGTAGGCTGCTGATATTTTAGCCCATAAGTTGACGATCCTCTGATTGTTCGAATGGAGGGGATCATCGCAAACACTCACCCAAGCCTTGGACAGCGCGACGTTCTCCGAATCCGTCTACTTTCTCCATACCGGGCTGTCGTCATCAGCCGGCTGCGACGACTCATCGACCACCCATTTTGCCCTTCCCCTTGCACTTCTTCTTCTTTGGTGCGCCCCAACCCCGCCCTACTCCCCCCGTTTGAACGTGAGTGTCCGCATCCTCGAGATCTATCCCCAACTCCTCTAAGGAGAAAGTCTCACACCCAGTGAACTGCGTCTCCGATGGGATCGATGTGTACGAAGAAGCAGTCAAAAAATCAAAACTGAGGCGATAGACATTGCCCCCCCGGCATCCCCTGCATCCCGGGCTGCATCCTCGGCTGCCACCCCGGCATCATCTGCATCCCGGTTGCCAACCCCGGCATCATCTGCATCCCGGGTTGCATCCCCGGTACCCCCTGCCCGCCCTGCATCCCCTGCCATCCCGGCATACTACCCTCGGCTGCCATCCCGGACATCATCTGCTGCCAAGGGTACATGTTGTAGTACCCGACCATCAGACCCCATCCACCTCCCACAGGTACCGGGTTACTTTATTGCTCTTGTACAGAAATTAAGTGAGAGAGAAAACTCGTTAAAACAAATGGTGCGAATGAAAATTAAGTGCAAATCGCGTATATATAGTGTTTCGAAAAAAAAAGTGTTGGCCGATCGCTTGCCGATCGCCCGCCTACAATGGCGGCCAGCCGATCGGCGAGCGCATCGGCCAGCGCCCGAGAATCGGCGTCCGCTCGCCGATTTGGCGCTAGCCGACTCCAATGGTTCGGCGAGCGAACCGGCTAGCGCCGGGAATCGGCTAGCCGGTCCGCTAGCCGCCATTGGAGATGCTCTTATTTTATTATACTTTTACTATTAAATAAAATGAAATTGCGGTGGTAATATTTAGTGCTAAGCAAAGAATAAAAGAGAAAGCTACTGAGAGAGAGAGAGAGAGAGAGTCGAGGGTTGTTTCTCTGTAGAACAAGAAAAAAAAAGGAAACTGCAGTGACGAGAAAAATCTCTCCGTCTCCGCTCTTTCCTTCGATTCTGATCGATTTTTGGAATGTTCGTTGATTGATTCGATTGGATTCGATTCAATTTTTTTTCTTTCTCATTTCTATTCCTTCGATTTTTTTTTTCTCTTTTGGTTTCATTGATCGGCTTTAATCCAAGTGATGTCTTGAGTTTTGATCCACTGAAATTTCGCTAACCCAATCAAGTATTGGAATCAGATTCCAAAAGCTACTACTAATTCTTCGAATTTGCTGAGTTGTTGAATTGGGGAGTACCAAAACCCTCATTTGGCGGAGGAAGAAAACCCTAATTTTGGGATGTCGACGGCCTTTGACGCTTCCTCCGATCCTATCCAAGCTCAAAATTCTCCCAGAGGCCGCCAATCAAGGAGGTCGTCGGTGGCGCGTGGCGTGCCTTCCCCCTCCGCCTCTCCCCCGTCTATGCCGATTTCGGGAATCGTTGATCAGGAACACTTTTTGACTTCCTCTTCTTCAACGTCTTCGGATTCCTTACCTGTCAAAGAAGTCAACACGGTGGTGGATGATGGTTTTGCCACGGCGGCGGGTGAAGATTTTCAGCTGGAAAATGGGGAGACCGGAAAGAAGCCAGTGTGGAACAAGCCATCCAATGGGGCAGCTGCCAAGGCGGTGGGTGCTGTAATGGGTGCTGAGTTGTGGCCAGCTCTGTCCGAGTCTGCTCGTGCATCCCCTAAATCTCCTACATATTCTCTCAAGCCTCTCTCTCATGGATCAGTCAGTATCTCACAGGTTTTTGGTCGTTGTGCATTGATTTTAATTTAACCTGATTCGTTATATTCGTATTCATCTAGATTATTATGAGCTTGAATGATTTTTATTACTATTCTATTTTTCAGGATCGATGTTTTTTCCTTGCATATTGATTTTATTATGTCTGTTATTACTACTATATATAGAAGTATGTATTTGATTTGTTGAACCTGAATGTTATGCCTATATTATTTTACACTTTGAAAGAAATGAATGTATATTAGTGTTAATTTAGTACTGAATGTTTGTTGAAAATGAAAATATTATCTGTAAATTTGTGTTTGTGTTGTGATGTGTAGGAGGATTTGACTGGAGGATCTCTGTCTTCACCAAAAGAAGTTGGTAGTAGTATCTCGAGTCCAAAATCAGTTTCGAACCATGTTATCCCCTCTCGCCCCAAGCGAGAGTCAGCTAAGCATAGCAGTGGCAGCTCTAGTCCGCACATGCCATCTACGGACAATATTTCTCAAGCTCCTCTTCCACAACATGGTTCAGCGGTTGATGCTCTGACTCATAGTACAGGTAAACTTTCAGTCGGAGAACCTTCTAGGGATAACAACACAAAAAATAAGGACAATGGACAAAGAGGTGGATCTTATAGTGCGAATGAGACACAACCACAACAACGTACTTATAGAAGGAATAATAGTGGGCCACTTACTCGAGGTGATGGTTCTTATCACCATGGAGGACGACGCGATCAAGAACGTGGTGGAAAACAAGATTGGGGTCATCGAAGTTTTAACCATAGAGAAAGTCATGGATCCCAACAGCGAACGGGCTCTAGGCCTTTTCTACGTGGACCAGCTCCTAACACGCCTTTTGTTCCCCCACCTCCGGTTGCTGTACGACCTTTTGTTGCACCTGTGGTTTATACCGGTGAGTTTAATCGTTTGAATTTTGCTTTTGAGTGTGTAGAATGTATTTGTGGTGCTTATATAACATAATGTTTCTTCTTACAATTGTTTGGTGAATATACAGAAATGCCATCTCCTGTATTTTATGTCCCTGGACCTCATCCAGATTCACTTACGCCTATGTCTATGGTTCCAATGCCATCCATGTTTTTCCCCATGCCTGATCCTCACTTGCCTACCAAGATAGTGAATCAGATTGATTATTATTTTAGGTACCGTTTGGTGGTTTCTTTTGTCTTTTGCATTTAGGTCTTATTTCTTTAGCTCATATCTACTGTATTTCATGTCTTGTAGTAACGAGAACTTGGTAAAAGACACATTCTTGCGTCAGAATATGGATGGCGAGGGATGGGTTCCTATTAAGTTAATAGCAGGCTTCAAGAAAGTAAGAAAACCACAATCGATTTTCAATTTTTAATTGTTTTTCTATTTCCTTGTCTTTTATATTGAATTTTATGGGCCTTCAAGTTATTGACTGGCCCCAAAAATAATCAAAATTGGGAAATTAATTGTGTGATTGTAACTTTTGGTGGAACCAGTTGATTCGATATATAATGAATGAGAATGGAAATAATCTTTTTGGTGAGATTTGGTACCTTCATAAAAGGGATCAATGTCCTTGAGGTCAATAGCACAAGATTTGTGCATAGTGTATACTGAGTTAATCTAAACCACAAGTTGGTTAGAAGATCATGTTCTAGGCCTAGGTTGCTAGCAAACTTTTATAAAGGGTCACATATGGAGTATTATATTGGAGGATTTTAAAATGTTTGGAAATACCATTTATAATTTTTTCATGTGCCTTCCAAAGCTCTCACTTCCTATTCACCATCAGAAAAAAAATATAGTTTCAGTAGGCGGCTTGCAAACTCTGCTGTGAACTAACTCCGTCCATGAATAGGAGTACCGTTTTTCCAATTTAGTCCGTCCGCGAATAGGAGTCCCAGTTCACTTTTACCATAAATGGTAATAGGGTCCCACATTCCACTAACTAATCCAACTCACGGTTCATTTAAAACTAATATATAAAAGTGGGACCCATATTCCACTAACTTTTTTCCACCACGTTTCTTAACATTTCTTAAAACCCGTGCCGCCAAGAAATGGGCCTTCTAATCGGACAGGGGGAGTATTTAGCACCACCTATAACTAATCTAATTTGTTACGAAGCTGAGATATATGAAGATTTTTCTGTCAACTATTTGTAAATTGACTCTGTAACAATATTAGGCTGGATACTCTTAGGTGTCAGAACAGTACTCAGTGATCCTGAACTGTAGTTGCCATTATTCAATTATTTTTATTTTATTTTTGTTTGATATAAGCTTTAACATCACCACTATCTTCTCCTTACATGTTTTGTTTATTGTAACTTATGCTTACAGGTCATGCAGCTGACAGACAATATTCAGCTTATCTTGGATGTTATAAAATCTTCGAATGCTGTGGAAGTGCAGGTGAGTTAATAAGATAGTACTTGTATCTATCACCATGATGTCTCCCATGTGAGGCAGGGCAGTTCTTATTACATTGGATAATCTACTTCAGTCGAATTCTGTTTATGTTGGATTTAGTGTTTAGCACTACATTTATCTTGAATGGTTTGGTCCTTTTATGTGGTTTATATTGAATTTCTAGTCCCACTGCATTACTATACTCCCTCCGTCCCTGAAAAGTATGAACTATTTCCTTTTTAGTCTATCCCGGAAAAGTATGAACATTCTAATTTTGGAAACTCTCTTCTCTCTAATGAGGTGGGAACCATTCTCCACTAACAATACTTAAAAAGCTTTCTCTTTCTATCTCTCTTACTTTACCAAGTATGCATTAAAACCCGTGCCGAATCAAATGTCCATACTCTTTGGGGACGGAGGGAGTATTTTATGCTAGGATGGATAACATTTTAGCTACTTTTCTAGTTAGCTTAAGTGAGAATTTCTTTGCTTTGCAGGGTGATAAAGTGAGGCGCAAAGGAGACTGGATGAAATGGATAATGCCACCCTCTCAAACCACTGTAATGAGTCCTCAATCAATTAACGGATTCAGTCCGAATATGCTTGCAACACTGGATGAGAAACCAGCCAAATAGAGAGGCATATCCCACGCCTTCTTCTAGAAATGTGGAATCACTGGCACAATCTTTTACGACAGACTAAGCTGTTCAGATGACGCACACCCCACCCACACTGCTGAACTTTTGTTTTTCTCTCTCGCTCTCTCTATATATATATCACTCTCTGTCTCTTCCTTCTTCCGTGATTTTTTTGGAGAGAACCTGATGAAAGATCGACCAGCCGTTTATGCTGGATATTTATTTACCGGGAGATAGTTGATTTTGATCTTAATATATGTGATGGGATGATTTCTATAGACAAATAAAAACAGTAAGCTTGGTGAAGAACAAAGGAGGATAGAAAATAAGGAACAGTTTGTTTTAAAATATTGGGTTCGACTTTTGTATGCCATTGTTCGCTATTTTGTGGCTGATGTTTTTTGTTGCGTGAGCGTTTGTGGATGCTTTATGGATATAAATTACTACTACTTATTTCTTTGCGTGAAGGTTGTGTTGCGTTTTTTAGTACTGAGAAGATGATGATCCTTTGTTTTCGGTTATATTTGGATTTGTCTACTTTCTCCATATATTTTGGTTGACATAGATAATTTTGTTTAACACCTAAAGAAAGATAAATTTTTTTTTTACCTTGAGAAAGATAAAAATAGTTTTATATGTTGAGTGAATTTGTATCTAGGTTTTTTCAAGTGGCTGGGCAGAGGCCAAATATTACTACATGCATTGAATTGAATGATAAAATGGCGTTTAACTATTTAATGCTATTTGTGATTTGAAATCCTTGGTTGAAATCATTGATGCGAGATATGAAATATCACTTGAATTATTGTTTGAGATATAAGTCTATGCCTAGATTGTACTAATTATGTTCAGGTAATGAAATTATAAACTTGAATATAAATTCTCCCTAGTGAAAGTTCTGGTTTTAACCACCCTACTCAAGAATAGTTTGTTACAAATCATCATATCCGAGTGAGTTAATAAAATTGCATCAATACACATTTGGATCCATAGTTTCACTCTCTAAATATTTCTTCTATTTTTGTCTTTAGAAGGTCAATATGAGTAACAATTTTAGTTATACGAGAATAAAAAATCTATACAAATAAATATTGAAGCATAATAAATCTGAAACAAATCACATAATATAATGTTTAAACATTAAATCATGGAGTATGAAGATGAAAATCTATCACAATAAAGGATTAAACACAATGGATAATTACTCATCATTTTTAAAACTTCTTTGTACACTACATTAACTTTAAAATTAAAATCAATTTCATCATAAACTAAAACCTTCAATTCTTCACAATTCGTCACTCTTCAACAAAACTTATAGGTAAAATAACCCGTTTGTCATCTTTAAAGTCGTCCGTCTCACCTTAAACTACAATAAAATAAGGAACAAAATCAATTTGCAATGCACAAAATCAATAATTAATACTCCCTCCGTCCCTGAAAATTTGTCCCAACTTTCCTTTTTCGTCCGTCCCCCAAAATTTGTCCCATTTCACTTTTACCATTTTTGGTAGTGGACCCCACATTCCACTAACTCATTCCTACTCACATTTTATTATAAAACTAATATATAAAAGTCAAGCCCACATTCCACTAACTTTTTCAATCCACTTTCCATTACATTCCTTAAAACCCGTGCCCGGTCAAACCGGGACGAATTTTGGGGGACGGAGGTAGTATGTACTAAAACGATCATCCGTAGAGCAAAGCATAAGATGAGACCCATGAAAGTACACCATCGAACAATTCACACCACATGCATTCGATGAAAGGACAAAAAATATTTTTATTTGGAATTCTAATCAAACGTTTAAACTAAATTTAAATGACAAGTAAAACCTCCCACTCACTCCACTTAATCACGTGTGACATAGTAAAACCTCCCATTCACTCCACTAAACCACACGTTTAATGGCCTTTAAATTATATATATTTAATTTATATAATTTTTTTAATTGAATGATAATTTTGTAAATTTCTCCAAAACTCCCCTTTTACATATTGTATACATGTTATAGTTAACAGACACCAACTAGCCTCCATTTATTTATCCTTTCCGTTGTTTTATATTCTCCTTCCAAGAAAGAGACTCGCTATTGGTGGTTAACTGTATCAAATTATCAATCGCAAAATTCACTATTTGATTAATACAATTATGTATATTCGGTTTGATAGATTATGTATATTCGTATATAAACATGAATATATAGGGAACATCCGGTTCAGATAGATAAATTAGCAGCGGGATACAATATTGGATAAGTTAATATAGATTTTGTCTATTAGTACTCGTTCCATCCCACAATAAGAGTCCCTCTCTTGTTATTTTTCTGTTTGTCTCATAACAAAAATTCACTCTACTATAAATATAAGTATGTCACACATTCTACTAATTCATTTCACTCATATTTTATTATAAAACTAATTATATAAATTTTAGAACTCATATTCCACTAATTTTTTCAACATACTTTACTTTACATTTTTAAAACTAGTGTCTAGTCAAATATTAACTCCTATTCCAAGCCGGAGGAGTGCTAAATTAATATTCAGATTATAATAAGATGTTTGATTGTCAAAATTATGTTTAAAATAATTTTAATAAGGTGTTTGGTTGATAAGAATAAAATAAAATAAAATAAAATAAAATTAAATATATTTATTATAATAAATATGAATCAATTTTAATTAATCCATTAAATAAATTATTAACTCCCATTAATGTCATTAATTAAGAATCAATAAGATCAAACAACAGTAGTTGATAGGGATCTCCTCACACGACATATCTTATATCTTTTAGTTACCTTGCATCTTTTATAAGCTTTTATTTAATTATCTAGCAAGATAAGTTTTAGGATTTAGAATTCGTTAGTATTTTCATCATTGAGAAATAATAAACAAATTATTCTCATTCCTGGTTTTGACAGAAATGCCCCCTAGCACCTTAAATAGGGTTTTATCATCTTCTAGCTTTAGTGTGCTCTTTGAATTCCGGCGATAAACCATCAAAGATCTATCAATTGGTGCTTATCATCAGCTTCTTTTCTCTACATTTCCGGATTATCATTGTCAAACATAAAATCCACCCACCAAAATAAAAAAACCACACAAAAACCCGAAATCACACGAAGAGCATCGTGGAAACTCAGATATTCAGTAGGAAGGATTATGGGAGATCAGACAATCTAGTCACAGGGGTAGCCGTGAGATTGTGGAGGAAATGAGGCTGTCGAGATAAAGAGAGAAGTCTTGGCTTGTAAATAATGTATCAATGCCGTGAAAAATAAATAAATACTAGTATACTGCCCCGTCCACGAAAAATAATGATCCATATAGCTATATAAATTTAAAATTTTATAACAAAATTAATTAAGAAAAAGAATATTAAAAAAATGATTAAAGTAGTGTTAGCAAAAAATAAAATCCACCATACTAGAGTTAAATAAACAGTTAAAGGTTAATTTTAGTGAATAGACCAAAATCGAAAAATGCAACTATAATAATGCACTAGTAACTGGTGCTCTTTTCAAATGTAGCATCTATTAAAACATCTTAATTAGGAACGTCAAAAATAGATCTGAAATATATATTTCAGATTGATCAAAAAGATTGGAATTTATCCAATGTTGTGAATTATGATCAAAATGCCATAAACAGAACAGACTTGGCCCACACAGGGATGAGGACATTCTCAAAATTAACATTTTGAAATAACTAGCCTCAAAAAATTGGGTGAAACAAAAACCTAACGTTTTGAGCCAACCTAAGTTATTACTTACATCAATCTGTCTGTAAAGTGAATGGCATGATGTGCAATGGACAGGCTCAAGAATAAAAGAAAAACTTAGTTTATCTCAAACTGTACAATCACATATACATGCAATACCACTGAAATACCAAATCAATAAGATCACCAAATAACAGAGCTATTACAGTTGGATCCGGGTGCAACAACGGTGAAGTGACAAAGGTCGACATAATTAAAGACTAGCGAATTAGCAACAGAGTTTAGTAGTTAAGGATGCATGAGAACCCAACCGTTGTTCGACCAAGAAACCCTAACTCGTGGAGTAATATACATTAACAGTGTAACATCCTATTGTGAAGCAAGGTTTGGTGTTGTTAAAATACAATGTATACAGCTAGATCCGAACATAGGACACAATGAGACCACTATCACAAGTCAAAATTTTCTCTACACTAAAGGATGATCAAAAAGCAGAATGACCAAACCTGAAACTAGTGTCTAGAATTTTATTTACATATCATACATACGAGACTTTAGGGAGATATTCTACAACTAATGGTTCGAAAGGATGAATGGTCATACCCTACATGTAAGTATGAGGAAATTTTAAAAAAAAGAAAGCAGTTTTCCGTGTAATATAATCAGAATAAATATCACAGATCCCTTCTGCACAATGGGCAAGAACCATGTCTAACCAGCCAAGTATCAATGCAAGGTAGATGAAACATGTGGTGACAATGTGGCAAGCGACGTACGGTCTCCCCAAGCTGAAAGTCCTATACATTCACAAAGGAGACTATTGAGATAAACTTTTCAATAAAGCTATTGAGATCATTTTTTTAATACAAATAAACAAAATGCAATTGATGGTATGAGAAACTGCATTGGTACCTGAAGACAAACTGAACATGAGACTCCATCCCCTGAAGTATCAGCACTTTCATCTCCGGTGATTGTGAATTTTGGGATCTTCTCAACCATGTCTACCAATAAACCTTTTGCCCCTCCCGTGTCAAAGATGTTCGGGACTTCTTCAAATGGTGCTTCGACAGCTCCCATCTGATTCAAGAAAAATAACTAGGTAAGCAAAAGGAATCAACTCATGTACAAGTCCAGTAATACTTCCTGGAAACTACACAGCCTTATATACCTGGCTATGCACTGCACTAAGCATAGCTGGTCCAATACGTTCACGTACAAGTCTCCCACTCAGGAGGCTCGCTATGACATCAATCTACACAATCCAAGAAACCAATTTTAAGGTTTTGGAATTGAACATATTTAAAAATGTGATTCTTGACAATGCACATTGCTTTAATGGACAAACTAAAAGACGCAACAATGATACAGATGAAGGACGTTTCCCTCACCAGATAGAGGAGACACCCTAATCCAGATTCATCCGACTGCCATAAAAGCAGAGACGACTCGAAGACCTCAATAGAGAAAACAGCCCCGGAAATGGCTCCCACCGAAGCCCCTCTAATAAACCCACTTTCTGTCTCTTGGCCGATCAAAGCTCCTGTAATTGCCCCAAGTAGAGTTCCAACTGCATAGACAAGGACCGACGCATTTGTTAGCTTAAATATTTAAAAAGGGCACAAAACAAAGAAGTATATGATGCCAAAATGCATCATCCCAGCACCAAATCTTCAAAACTATAATGATAGTATATCGAATTCGCAATAAAAAAAATCCAGGTAAAATAATACCTCGTATCTAACATTGCAAGCAATGTAAAATGACAAAATAGCAACTTTGCATATAAATAATAACCCCTCAAAAAGAGACAAAATCTCAAAACCTAGATTAGTCCAAACCTTGGTTTCCCCCCCGCTAAAATCAATACAGCTAAAAAGCCTAAAAGAGAAGTCAATTTTGAGAGCACTTGAATAATATTAGGTGATAAAGATTTTCAGGCACAGAGATCTTAATTCGCCCAATTATTGAGGGATAAGACACAAAGCACAAACAAGAATTAGGGAAACCCAACAACATGCAAAGATCACAAAAAATGTGCAGAATAAGAGAAAGATGTTGAGAAATTAGAAAAAAAAGAGCAAAACGATGAAGAAGCGGAATCAAATGAGGAATCACTCACTCAAAGCGAAGAAAAATGTGAAAATTGCGGAGAAAACGTTCCCCAGTAGAGCAGAAACCGCGCATCGAATGAAATCTTTGATCTTATTGAGTAGAAATCCGAAGGAGGAATAGGTTTCTGAGGAGGAAGGCGATGATGATGATTGGGGGAAATGATGAGACGGGTATGCGTAAAACTCCATTGATTCCTGAAACGGAGAGTCTACAATTACGAACCTTTTTCTCTTTCTTTGAAATTCGTTTCCCCTATTTTGTTCAGGTGAGGAGGAAACAGCTGTCCCAAATATATAAACACATATGAATATAATATTCATTTTAATTTGTCATCAATTATTTATTGAATTTACTAATTTCGAAATATCTCTGCGCTTGCGCGACTCCAATTTTCTATTATAAATCTATTTATTTCCGACAAAATATCTTCAACACCAACACTTATTTATTTACTCGAATAGTGATCATGACACTTGAACATAAACTTTATTCAGATAATAATATTATCAATTTAAGTTGGATTGTAATTTACTTATTTAACTTTAGCAAATTCCGAATATTACAAGTAGGATGAAAGTTATTGCTTCCGATCGTAAAACTGTTGAATGTAATTAAATAATAAAAATATTACTAATATTTTAATGAGAATGAAGATTTTTAGTTTTTTTTGCCAAATATAAAAAAATAGACAAACTAGAAATGAAAGATGAATAGTATCTTGAATGAGATGAAGTGTGATAATTAGTTTGCAAATTATGCGCATGTAAGCATTGGCGGACGGAATGTAGAACTAAGGGGTACGGTTGTACCTCCATTTTTTTTTTCTTTTTTAATGCTATCATGCCTATATTATTATTTATAATTTAATATATTTCTAATTAAGGTCATCCACAACACTGTCACTAAATCGTCCCTTAAATTACTATTTGCGGGCCCTACTGTACTTTTTTACTTCATCCCTTAACTAAGGGAAGGAACCTGCAACCCTCCGTCCCTTAAATTACTATTCATTCAATTTTATTTTTTATTTTTTATTTCCAACCAAATTCAATTAAAAAAACACACTTCATTAAAAATAAAATAAAATTACAACATAAAAAAATACAACTTAAAATTCAAAAAAATAAAAAAAGACATAATTAAAATCCTAAAAAAATGACATAATTTAAAATACAATTTTACAGAAAAAAAACTATTCCGCAGGTGAATCATCCCCCGAAGGCGGTGGAGGTTCACTGAAGCCCTGAGGAGGCGGAATGTCAAGTTGTGCCGCCATAAACGCAACTCCGTTAAGCCAGACTTGGTATTGGGAGGGCATAAAGTGAGAAGTGTCCGCCATTGTGGCGGTCATGTACATGTCAATAAGGGAGTTGGGGGATCCCCCCGAGCCCGAGTCCGCCTGGCTTGATTCGGCTCTGCCCCTCCTCCCTCTAGCCGCCTTCGCCGCATTTCTCCCTTGCGGCCGACGACGCCCACGGGAGTACCCCCGACATCGTCTGCCGGGGTCTCAGCCTCCTGCGAGGCAAACTCTTGTGGCCCGCTGCCCAACCGCCCTCACCAGACGAGTATTGCCACTCACCGTGTGCTTCGTGCGCTTCGAGGTCGAGCCCGTGCTGAACCGCACACCGCCGGCCCACCTTTCCTCGTCCTTGACGACCTCCCAAACATCGACATATTTGAATTGTTTGTCGGTGTCGTCGTAGTAGACCCGCAAAGCCGACCTCAGAATGTCGGCTCCCGTGGCTCCGCTTTGGTAATGAGCCGCTTCATTCTTGTGGATAGCGCAGAATCGTTTGACCTCTCTGCCGACTCTGTCAAAGTGAGCCCGGAGAATCTTATATGTGCGGCGGCGGGTCTTTTTCGGCTTAATCTCGTGGTAGGCTTCGGTGACCTTTTCCCAGAAGCACTTTCGGGGTTGTTGATTCCCGACGATGGGATCGTACGAGACACTGATCCAAGCGTTGTACACCGCCAGCATTTATTTGGGGCCGTAGGGATGACGGCCAAGATCCTCCTCCTCCTCGGCCTCCGCCCTGGAGCTTCCCCCGCCTCGGCCTCCTTCCCTGCCTCGGCCTTCTTCCGGAGTGGGTTGAACCGGATAATCCTCCCAAATCTGGGATAATTCCTGCGAATACCGCGGGGCGGAGGGACGGGCGTATGCATCAAGATCAAAATTGGGTGGTTGGTACCCCCAGCGTCGACGAACCCTGGGTGTCTGGCGTCGATAAACCGGAACCACCCAATGTGTTGTACATGCTCCCCCAGTCGCCGAACGCGTTGAGATCCCACCCGCCGGAGCCGCCACCGCCGGAGTTTCCATCGCCGGACATTTTGTGATGAGAAGTTAGATGAAAATTGGAGAGGTAATGGAGATGATTTGGGAAGAATAAATGTGTAGTTGTGTGTGAAATGAGGATGAATTATGAGTATTTATAGAGTAAAAAAAAGGAAAACGGCGAATAAAACGGTAATATTACCGTTTCACATTTATTATTATTATTTTTATTTAATTCGATTTTTTTTTAAAATGAATTATTGCGTCAGTGTGACGATGCCCACTCGCGGGACGGCGAGTGGGCGTCACGCATGGCCTGGGAGCGGGCCACGTCGCCTCGGCGCGTGGCGAGTCGTCTCGCGTTTCTTCACGACAGAATGGGACGGGTGACGGGCTGGGGACGAGACGGGGCGCGGCAACGCGTCACGTCGCCGTCCCGTCCCTGAGTGACGGGATACGGGCCACCCGCGTAACGCGTTGCGGGTGGCCTAAAAATTATAAAGCAATCTCAGGTCTGAATTAAAGAAGATATTTAACCTAAATTAAGCCGCTAGAAAATAGTGATATGGTAATGATATGGAGTATATGATACATGGCGCCTCATTTTAGATTTATTGTCCAATTATGAATATGATACAACATTTTATTAATATTCACACTTTATTTTTTTAATTCTTGTTATAGTCATAAAAATTTGTGCCCTTATTTGTTGTTATGTTAGATAATTTATAACACAGGAGTATATTTTCTATTTTAGTAATAGTTTATATTATTGTTTGTGTTATTTGGAGAGAATAAAGTAAGTGGGGACGGAAAAAATAGAGAGAGTGGTGTTTTTGTTTTTAAAAATGTGTCATTTAGAGTTGGACATCCCAAAAAGAAAAATGATTCACTGGGACAGATGAAGTATTAATTTAAAATTAAACAATGTTTTAATGTATAATACATTAGCAATATTTTTTTTCTTTGTTATGTAATTATCTACCTTACTATTCGCACCCCCGGAAAAAAAATCCTGGATCCGCCACTGCATGTAAGTTGAATGCAAATTTAGGTAGAATTGTTGAGTATAATTTTAAATAGAAAAAGCAGTATACTTTAATATTCAATGAGATGAAAGAAAAGAGAAATTTATGATAAATATACAAACATGAGAAATTAGAAAATAAAAGATGGACATCTTAAATAAGACAGAATAAATATTACTACTACTACTAATTATCATTATCATTCTTGAAATATGATTAGTAAAAATTTCATTTAAAGTGAAAAATTAACTAAAAAACTAGGATTGAAATAATTGATATAGAAAATGGCTAAATCAGCTTAGAAATCGTGCAATTTTTCAACAAATTATCATATTGGTCAGTTTTTTATAATCAATCCACTTTCAATTTTTGACAAGTTTTATCAAGTAAGCATCTCCATTCTCCACTAACAATACTTCATCAGTTTTTATTATATCTTTCCCACACTTTACTAATTTCACATTAAAACTTGTTCATTCTCAAAGTCTATTTTTATGGAACAAAGGGAGCAATAATTTTATTTATTTTTATTATTATTTTCTTAATATTTTTCACTTTACAAATTTCACATTTATCAATAAGTGGACTTTCAAAAGTAGTAAATGACAATAATAAGTCCAAGATTAATTCAGACGAAATTTTAGAGAAACCAAGTCAGAACATAAATTATATTTCTAGAAAATATTGAAGTAATACATACTCCATAATTTTCAAAATTATTGATTGTTGATTGTTGAAGTCGTCATTTAACACGCTTGCCACGAAATGTTTCATTGTTCATTTAGTGTGTTTCATTATATAAACTCGTTTTGAAGCTACGAATTTTCATAACTACTCAATTCAATTTGATGACCATGTTATATCGCGTTCAAATAATTCTTCTATAATGTACGGAAATAGTCAATGATTCTTATAGTTATATGTATGGTATAATAATTCACTCAATAAATGCTTCAATCTTCAAACCTCTCTCTTTCCCCCCTTTTGATATTTCAACATTTTCAATCAAGTTTTCTTCTAGGAAAAAGGTATGTGAAAAATAAAGCATATAAAATCAATTACTTGAACGTGTGATGTATATGTAAAAAGTCAAAAAGTTATAATATAACATGATAATGAGCAATCGATTTTGTAAAGTATATAGTAAATTAATGATTGATTGCATATCCCTTTTCGCTTTTTTTGCTACTAGCATGAAATTTGCGGTTGTCAATTTGATATAGTTTATTAATCTTTTTCAACATGCTCACCAAAAACCCAACCACATTTCGTTTTTTATTATTATTTTATTTTATAGAAATTTAAGTTATAAATTGGTTCCTAACCCATGAATGCAATGTATAGTATTTCATGTGACAATTGCGATGTGACTGGGTACATGCAATATAAAAATTCATAAATTCAACTTTCAAATTGGAATTAATCCTGAAATTAATTATTTTGTGAATTTGTCTACGCAACTCCAATGCATATGGACTAGTTATTTGTTATATACAACTATTAAAATGTCAGCGCACAATTTGATGAGGGTGATGACATCTCCAACACGAGAACCATATCAAAAGAAATGTATATACGTATGTAATTAATTACAGATAAAATTAGAGCATCCACTATGGGCGGACGTCCCCAATAGCCCGACCCCTTTTTTGTCCACAATCCTAATTTTTTTGTCCACATCTTCAAATTTTTGTTTCCGCCACTATAGGCGGACACTTCCAATAGCCCCGATTTATTTTCGTTTATTTTAATTCAAATATAAGTAATTAAAATTTCCGTTTATTTTAATTCAATTATAAGTAATTAAATTTATTGGACTACACGTATTTATAAAAAAACGGCTATAAGTGAAGAAATTAAAATTAAACACTACATTTTCGTCGTATTAAAGTGGGGGGAAAATTATACAACGAAATATTAATCTATTGAACGTCATAATAGTGTTCACAATGCGCCGCCACCTCCCATACGTGCCCAAACTTGTTCAACCAAATTGGTCTGGAGTGTGGTATGTGCTGTGCTCCTGCGCAAATCACTGAAACGTTGGATCAAATATTCATTGCTCCGTGGTACGCCCATCTAGATCGGCGCGGAGGCAACACCGTTACTTGTACTTGCGCCCTCTTCCGGTGCCCAACGCTCTGCCTCAAATCCTTCATCTTCTATTATCATATTAACATGATATTCGCGACATCATCTTCGTGCCAAACTCGTGCCGGGCACCGTATAATGGCCCACCGTTGTTGGAGGAACCAAAAGCTCGCTCAACATCCTTCCTAGCGCCCTCTTGTTTCCGTGCAAAGTATTGTTTCTTCGGTTCCACCTGTTGGCGAATTGTCTTGACGAATACGGGCCACCGAGGATATATCCCATCTGCCAAATAGTATCCCCTACTATATTGAGTGTCGTTGGCTACGAAGCTGATTTCTGGACCCTCACCTCGGCACTCGTCATTGAAGAGCGGCGATGACTGAAAAACATTGATGTCGTTGTTTGAACCTGCAACACCGAAATACACATGCCAGATCCGCAAGCGGTAGTCAACAACGGCTTCCAGAATCATTGATGGATGTTTGCTTTTGAATCCAGTTGTGAACTGGCCTTTCCACGCCACCGGCCAGTTCTTCCACTCCCAATGCATGCAATCGATGCTTCCTAACATTCCTGGGAAACCGTGGATCGAACCGTGCATATTCAGCAGCCTTTGACACTCATCAGGAGTGGGCTTTGGTAGGAACTCCCCACCAAATATTTCCTGAATCCCCTTACAAAACTGCCTAAGCACCGTGAGGCTAGTCGTCTCACCCATCTGTAGGTATTCGTCGAACATATCAGCTGGTCCGGCGTACGCAAGCTACCAGATTGCAGCGTTGCACTTCTGAAGCGTAGACAACCCGATCCGCGCAGTGCAATCACTCCGGAGGGTGAAGCACCGGTAACGCTCCGCCAAATTCGTCGCTATATGGTTGAAGAGCCGTTACGACATTCTGAAACGCAGTCGGAAAATCTCGGGTAGATAACGGGGGTTATCCACAAAGTAGTCCGTCATTAGACGCTGGTGCGCTCCGCTATGGTCTCGTTGGATGGTCCGCTGACGACTAATCGCACGAGGGATCGCGCCCTCCGCCACTTCCGCCGTGCGCGTCGCTTCCTCCTCCTCGGCCTCGTACTGCATCTCTTGAATAAGAGAATTCCACGCGTCGTTCCACAAATCATCCATTTCAGTCTACAAATTCTAGTGAGAGAAAATATGTGCGATGAAGAGGTGGAATAATGTGAAAATAATAAGATGAATGGGGTGTATTTATAGGTAAATTAAATTGAATTTAGAAAAAAAAATTAACATCGGACGTCCGCCCCAGATAGGCGCGCCGAGCACCTCCCCTCTATAGGCCGGCGCGCCTATCGCCCCGCCGCCGATGCATTGCCGCGTCCTCGCCCGGAAGTCGTCGGTGCTCCGTCCGCCCCACTTTTTCTCGTCCGGCCCGTTCCGGACGTCCTTCCCACTATAGGGCACCCCGCCGTCGCCCCCTCCGAGGCTATAGTGGATGCTCTTATAGCAGAACCAATAGCTAGCAACAACAAAAAAACGGCTAAGGATGATTTTTAATGCTATTAAGAACGCTAAGGCCACCCGCAACGCGTCACGCGGGTGGCCCGTATTCCATCACGAAGGGACGAGACGACGGCGTGACGCGTTGCAGTGCCCCGTCTCGTCCCCAGCCCGTTCCACGTTCCGTCCCGCCGTGACGAATGGCGAGACGTCTCGCCACACGCCGATGCGACGTGGCGTGCTCCGGCGCCATGCTTGACGCCCACTCGTCGGCCCGCGAGTGGGCATTGTCACGCTGACGCAATAATTCATTTTTTTTAAAAAAATTCGAATTAAATAAAAAAAATTTAAAAATGAAAAACGGTAATATTACTATTTTTTCAATTTTATTTATTTATTTTTATTTTTTTTAGTCTATAAATACTCCTAATTCATCCTCATTTCACACACAAATGCACATCTATTATTCCCAAATCATCTCCATTTCATCTCCAATTTTCATCTAACCTCTCATCACAAAATGTCCAGCGACGGAAACTCTAGCGGTGGCGGCTCCGGCGGGATCGACATCAACGCGTTCGGCGACTGGAGGGGCATGTACAATGTCCTCGGTCGTAGTTCCGGTAAGTCGATGCCGGGCACCCAGGGTTCGTCGACGCCGGGGGGTACCAACCACCCCATTTTGATATGGATGCATACGCCCGTCCCTCCGCCCTGAGGTATTCGCAGGGATTATCCCAGACTCGGGAGGATTATTCCGTTGATCCCACTCCGGAAGAAGGCCGAGGCGGGGGAGGAGGCCGATGCAGTGGAAGCTCCAGGGCGGAGGCGGACGAGGAGGAGGAGGATGATCTAGGCCAGCATCAGTACGACCCCTAAGAAACGCTGGTGGTGTACAACGCTTGGATCAACGTCTCGTACGATCCCATCGTCCGGAATCAACAACCCCGGAAGTGCTTTTGGGAAAAGGTCACTGAGGCCTACCACGAGATTAAGCCGAAGGGCTCCCGCCACCGCACATATAAGATGCTCCGCGCTCACTTTGACCGAGTCGACATAGAGGTCAAAAAATTCTGCTCCATCTACAAGAATGAAGCGGCTCATTGCCAAAGCGGAGCCACGGGAGCCGACATTCTGAGGTCGGCTTTGCTAGTCTACTTCGACGACACTGGCAAACAATTCAAATATGTCGATGTTTGGGAGGTCGTCAAAGACGAGGAAAGGTGGGCCGGCGGTGTGAGGTCCAGCTCGGGCTCGACCTTGAAGCGCACGAAGCACACGGCGGGTGGCCAATACTCGTCTAGTGAGGGCTGTTCGGGCAGTGCCGCAGACGAGTTTGCCTCGCAGGAGGTTGACGGCACGACAGACGATGCCGGGGGTCCTCCCGTGGGCGCCGTCGGGCGCAAGGGAGAAATGCGGCGAAGGCGACTAGAGGGAGGAGGAGCCGAGGCGAATCAAGCCAGGCGGGCTCGGGCTCGGGGGGACCCTCGAACTCCTTTATGTCCATGTACATGACCGCCACAATGGCGGACACTTCCCGTATGACGCCTCCCCAATACCAAGCCTATCTTAACGGAATTGCGTTTATGGCAGCACAACTTGGCATTCCACCTCCTCACGGCTTCAGTGCACCTCCACCGCCTTCGGGGGATGATTCGCCAGCAGAGTAGTTTTTTTTTATTTTCTATAAAATTGTATTTTAAATTATGCAATTTATATTTTTTTAGGATTTTAATTATGTGTTTTTTTTGAATTTTAAGTTGTATTTTTATTTTATGTTGTAATTTTATTTTATTTTTAATGAAGTGTGTTTTTTTTAATTGAATTTGGTTGGAAATAAAAATAAAAAATGAAATTGAATGAATAGTAATTTAAGGGACGGTTAAGGGACGGAGGGTTGCAGGTTCCATCCCTTAGTTAAGAGATGGAGTAAAAAAGTGTAGTGAGGCTCATGAATAGTAATTTAAGGGACGGTTAAGTGACAGCGTTGCGGATGACCTAATTTGTATGTCTAGCTCTACCACTAACGCTTCATAACATGTCTTTATTGTTAACTAAAATTAGGGGACACAAATAGAAATATCTTTTAAAAAACAAAAATTAATCCTCAATTTAGAGACGTTTTCTTTTGCGTTCTTAGTTATGATTATTTTTTAAAATTTTCAAAACGCTAGTAATAGGTTATTAATTTTTTGGTCCTTAGATGCAAGTTTTTTTTGTAGTGGCTTTTAATAGCAACAATACTGACGAAACATATGGAACAACGAAAAATTCAAGAAAAATTTGCCATAAAACTTATCAATTTTTTCAATTTCCTAATTTTATATTTGGGTGAAATTATAATTTATAAAAATTTATCCGAGGACAAGACTAGGAATAATCTTCTTCTTTTTGATTTATTCAGTCGGCTTCAGGAACTCCACTCAAACACAATACGTCTTTATTTGTATAATCAATTTTATTTGTTTATATATTTGTGTTTGGAAACTGTCAAAGTTAGCCTTCTTCCTCTACTAAATTGAAAAACAGACGAATAAAAAGTACAGTAAATAATTTTGTTCATAGAGATGAAATGCATGCTTGTCTAAATTGATTTACTTGGCACGATGATTTGATGGAGTACGTACTAAACAAGCCCAACAGCAGTAAAGCCCAAGACAGAGTATCAGTTCGGCATGACTAAAGAGTATCAGTCCGGCGTGACTAAAGAGTTCAGTTCGGTACAACCAAAGAGTTCGGCCCCAGCCTACAGCTCGGTGAAAGCCAACTCATCAAGCTCTGCTCTCAGGTCGGCATCAAGCTCTACTCTCAGATCGGCAAAAGCTGCTCGGCAATAATTCAGCAGTTCGGTCTCAGTATTCGACCGAACTAGAAGATAGTGGACTCATACAAGATTTCCACCTCCACTACACCGACGATCTATTTAGTGGTGTCAAGCAGTCATTAACTCATGCAGGATAGTGGACCCATGCAAGGTCGCCACGATCTCCACGACATCCACTACCTAATAAATGCTGCATGCCACGATCTTAGTTCACTGTATAAATAGAACCTAGGTCAGATAGATAAGGTCTTCTGCTTCTTCTTTTAAACTCTAAAAAAGCTCTCTAGAGAGAATATCATAAAGCAGGCCAGTGTTGTAAGCTGTAATTCGCAGATCAAGCAATACAAACCTGCCCCCATTTCTCCCCGTGGACGTAGATTTACCTCAGTAAATCGAACCACGTAAAACCTCTGTGTCGTAATTTATTTTTACGTGCATTAATTACCATCGAAAATTCGCCGCTTCATCACTGGCGCCGTCTGTGGGAAACGAAGAACCAAATTTGTGATAAAGCGAGTTTTTGATCCTCTTCTACCAAAAAAAAAAAAAAAAAAAAAAAAAAAAAATGCATACCAGATCACATAACACCCGTGCCTCCGTCCGTGATAACCATGAGGAAGCTAATCCAGCAGCCCATAGGCCTGGAAAGCAGCCTCGTGAAAAATCTACTTCCAGTTCTCACGGAGAAGGAGCAAGCCGCTCAAAAGGTCCACACACCGAGTCTTCCCAGCAGCCTGATTTGAACGAGGCTGTCAAGCTGTTCTTGGCCGAGAAGCGGGAGGAGTTCTTAACCTTCCTGCAGAAGAGCCAACAGTCGGAGAAGACAACGGCGGATTCTCCCTCCTCATCCAGACATGAAAGTCACTACCGCAGTAGTGACGTGTCTTCCAGGAGAAAGAATCCTCAACCCCGACATGTTCCTCCTCGGTACCGGAACCACAGGAGAACTCCATCTCCTCCGTACCGAAGAGATGTCGGGTTCGCCATGTACGGAGCATTAAA
Source organism: Salvia splendens (assembly GCF_004379255.2). NCBI lineage: Eukaryota > Viridiplantae > Streptophyta > Magnoliopsida > Lamiales > Lamiaceae > Salvia > Salvia splendens. The sequence goes on from NC_056040.1 coordinate 5,532,597, forward strand.
GACTCCATTCTCGGACGACATCACCCGGACTCCTTTGCCGCGGAACTACCGGACACCGTCAATGACTTATGACGGGCTAGAGGATCCTCATGACTTCTTGGGACGCTATCAATATAATATGGCAAACCAGGGTCTCAATGAGGTCCACATGTGCAAGCTGTTCCCCGAGTTGCTCATCGGGAACGCCAGAAGGTGGTTCGACAGCCTTCCTCAAGGCAGCATCAGATCCTACCGAGATCTCATGGATGCTTTCCACAGGAGGTTCTTTCAGAAAGCGGAAGCCCGAATCACTTCGGCTCAGCTGCTTTCTATACGTCAAGGTCGCGACGAAAAGATCAGCGACTTCCTGACGAGATTCCATAAGGAATGCCTACAAGTAGATAATCTCAATGATCTACTTGTCATCTCGGCATTCCAAAATGGAATCCTGCCCGGAGCTCTCTACAGAAAGCTCGTGGAGTGCGGTCCGCAAACAGCTCAAGAAATGTGGGACATTGCGGACCAGTTTTCTCGTGCGGATGAGGCAGACCGTCGAAAACGGTCGTTAGACAGCTCATCCCAAGGAGACAAAAGGAAGCCCGATCAAAGCGACCAGGTGCTTCCTCGCCGAACTCCTTTTGAAAGAATTCAAAGGGCACCAGTACAAGGCAGATTGGGACCACGTCTCAATCCTGAGAAGCCGCCCGCTCAGTTCGTACCATTAAACAAGTCAAGAGCGGAAATTTTCGAACTACATTCCGATATGTTCGAAAAACCAAAGCGGATGACGAAATCAGCCGCACGGCGACTTCAGGATCAATATTGCTCCTTCCATCAAACCCACGGTCACGATACCGAGGAGTGCCGAGATTTGGCTGCAGGTATTGACGTTCTTGTGAAAACAGGAACGTTAAAAAAATACCAAAGCAAGCAGCCGAAAAAGAACAAAAGGCAGAGAAGTGCGAACTGCAATCCTCAGGATCCGAAAAGACATGAGGATCCCGAAGACGACGACGAGCCGCAATACGATGGAGTAATCCTGACTATTGATGCTCTCCCAGCCGGGAAGACTAAGTCGTCCCTAAAAGCAGAACGCAGAGGTTCCAATCAAGAGGAACCAACACATAAAAGGCTGAAGAAAGACGAAGTGATTACATTTTCAGATGCCGATCCCGTCCCAGCCATCTCTCCTCACCAAGACGCTATTGTCATCCAAGCCGGGGTGGCAAACAAACTGGTCCACAGAGTATTTGTGGATACAGGAGCGTCAGTCAGCATTCTTTTTAAAGAATGTTTCGATAAAATGGAAGTGGATCCAGCTCGGCTCAGTCCGGCTCCACTTCCTCTGAAAAGTTTCGCCCAGGAGGACACCCGCCCTGAAGGTATTATCAGCCTTCCGATCACGGTGGGAAAAGCGCCTACAAGCTCCAATACGATGATCGAGTTCTTTGTGGTGAAAGCTCGGTCTCCGTACAACATCATCCTGGGGAGGGACTGGCTCAACACAGTTCGGGCCGTTTGCTCTACTTATCACCTCACCATCAAGATTCCCACTAAAAATGGGATAGCGGTCATCCGAGGTGATCAAAAGAGAGCAAAAGAATGTCTGCAGATTGCGCTTAAAAGTGCCGAGCAATCAGTTCGGCACCATCAAGCATAGCAATCACAGCAACCGGAGTCGGAGGCAAGCGAGATGACCGAAGTCACTTCAGAGCCGAACTCAATGACCGTTCAGTTATACGAAGATGATCCATCCAGAACGGTCAACGTCGGCTTCGCAGGAACGCCTCTACTCCGGGAAAAGACCATTCAGCTCCTCAAGGAGTACAAAGATGTCTTTGCATGGTCTCCGTTGGACATGACCGGAGTGCCCCCCGAGGTAATCACTCATCGGTTAAATATTGATCCTTCAATCCGGCCAGTAAAACAGAAGCAAAGACTCTTTGCGGCAGAAAGAAGCCAAGTCATCCATGACGAAGTCCGCCAATTACTAAAAGCGGATGTACTATTCGAGGTGAAATATCCTTCTTGGGTGGCCAATCCTGTGATGATCAAGAAAAAAGGAGGAGGATGGCGGATGTGCATAGATTTTACCGATCTAAACAAGCACTGTCCAAAAGATTGCTATCCCCTTCCGAATATAGATAAAAAAGTAGAAGCTTTGATCGGCTTCGAAATTTTCTGTTTTCTTGATTTATACAAAGGATATCACCAAGTGTTGATGGATGAGAGTGACGCTCCGAAAACAGCTTTCATCACCGATTTCGGCATTTTCGCTTATAAAAAGATGCCATTCGGTTTAAAGAATGCCGGAGCCACTTATCAAAGGATGGTAGACAAGCTTTTTCGGCACCTAATCGGGAAACAGGTTGAAGTGTATGTCGACGACATAGTTGTCAAAAGCAAAAGCACTTCGGAGTACGAAGACAACCTCAAATCCACTCTCGACGTGCTCCGGAAAGCCAACCTCAAACTCAACCCCCAAAAATGTACCTTTTTGGTAGATTCAGGAAAATTTCTGGGTTGTTGGGTTTCAAAGGACGGACTCAAGGCAAACCCTTCAAAAGTTCAAGTCATTCAAAACATGGCAATGCCGAAGTCCATACATGACGTGCAAAGGCTAACCGGATGTCTAGCCGCACTGAATCGATTCCTTTCCCAAGCAGCCGAAAAGCAACTGCCGTTCTTCAAAGTGTTGAAAAAAGCACCAAAGTTCGAGTGGGGAGCCGAGCAGAAAAAGGCCTTTGACGAGCTCAAAAGTTATCTAGCCGAGCTTCCTATTCTCTCTGCTCCAACCGAAGCCGAAGTAATATTCTTATACTTAGCGGCATCAGATCAAACCATCAGCGCGGTGCTTGTACGAGAAGAAGGCCTAAAGCAGTTTCCCATCTACTTTACAAGCCGAGCATTAAGAGGTCCAGAAACAAGGTATCAACCTCTGGAAAAAATTGCTCTGGCGTTAGTAAATGCAGCAAGGAGACTGCGGCCATACTTCTATGCTCACAAGGTATGTGTCTTAACCGATCTGCCTCTTCGGCAAGTTTTGACCAAGCCAGAAGCATCAGGCAGAATCGCCAAATGGGCCATAGAGCTGGGAGAACACTCGATCGAGTACCTACCTCGGAAAGCCATCAAGGGACAAGCCTTGGCAGATTTTCTTACAGAGGCCAAGTTCGATCAAGCAATCCCTGTCATTGCCGAACAGAAAAAGTCTGCCAATGCCGAACTTGCACAGCCCTTGGAATCCGAAGTAGAGCCGCCAGACTGCTGGAGCGGATTCGTAGATGGAGCTTCAAACAAGATGGGAAGTGGAGCTGGTATTTTACTCGTCGCTCCCGACGGACACGAGGTAACCTACTCACTTCGGTTCCTATTCCCCACTACTAATAATGAAGCCGAGTACGAAGCCCTCCTGGCCGGACTTCAGTTAGCGCAAAGTCTGCTCGTCAAATCTCTCAAAGTCCATTGTGATTCACAAGTCATAGTAAATCACATGTTGGGTACCAGTGAAGCCCGTGACGAGAGAATGAAGAAGTATTTGGACAAAGCGCAAAGCATCAGCCGAAGTTTCTCCTATTTTCGGATAATCCGCGTTCCCAGAGCGGAAAATAGCCGAGCAGATACCTTAAGTAAGTTGGCCTCAGATCCGAGCTCAAAGGCGGAAGAATTAATGCATCGAAGCATTGATGAAGCCGAGGTACATTCAATATCCAGCTCGCCGAACTGGATGACGCCGATCTTGCAGTATCTGGATCAAGGACAATTGCCCGAAGATAAGAGAGAAGCTCGGAAGATCACGTGCCGAGCACTTCGGTACGAACTTCATGAAGGAGTCCTCTTTAGAAAGTCTTACCTCCAGCCGTTATTGCGGTGCGTAGGACCAGAAGAGACGGACTACATCCTCAGAGAAGTTCATGAAGGGTCGTGTGGTAGCCACATCGGAGCTAGAGCTTTAGCTAAAAAAGTTCTAAGATGGGGATATTATTGGCCAACCTTGGTACAAGAAGCAGTGCAGCTCGTCAAGACATGCCCGAAGTGCCAAATCCATGCAAATATCCCAAGAATGCCGCAGACCGATCTATCCACTATGCAAAGCCCTTGGCCTTTCATGCAATGGGGCATAGACATAGTGGGACCACTTCCTCAAGCTCCTCGGCAAATGAAATTCCTAGTCGTTGCCGTGGACTACTTTACGAAGTGGGTAGAAGCTGAACCATTAGCTACGATAACGAGCTCGAAGGCATTGGATTTCGTCTGGAAGAACATAGTGTGCCGATTTGGCATACCCCACATCCTCATCTCGGATAACGGGACTCAGTTCACCGACAAGACGTTCAAGAATTGGTGCCAAGAGCTGAATATTCAACAGCGGTTCACTTCGGTCTCTCATCCACAAGCAAACGGACAAACGGAGGTAACAAATCGTATCCTGGTGAAAGGGTTAAAAGCTCGGTTAGAACAAGCCAAAGGACAATGGGTAGAAAATCTCCCTCAAGTCCTATGGTCCTACCGAACTACACCCACAACCTCCAATGGTGAAACTCCATACAGTCTGGTGTACGGCACTGAAGCCGTAATTCCGGTGGAGATCGGCGTACCCAGTCCCCGAACTCTAAATTTCTCCTCAGAAATGAATGACGACGGACTGAGAGCCGAGCTAGATCTTGCCGAAGAAAGAAGAGAATTGGCATGCATAAAAGCAGCCAAGTACAAGGAGCAAGTAGCCCGGTATTACAACCAAAGGGTGAAGAAGCTGCAATTTCAAGTGGGAGATCTCGTCCTGAGAAACAACGAAGTAAGCCGAGCAGAAAAGCTGGGCAAACTCGAACCCACATGGGAAGGTCCGTATCGGGTATCAGAAGTCCTCGGCAAAGGGTCTTACAAATTGGCTCACATGTCAGGAGAACAGGTACCCCGAACATGGCACATTTCCAACCTCAAAAAGTTCCATTTGTAAGAGACAGTCCGGTCAGTCAGTCTTGAGTCCTGTTTGCTCAATGTGCTTTATTTGGTTTACTTGGTCTTTATTTGTCTCTGTGCGTTTTGTTTGTGTGTTTTGTCTGTCTCTGTGCGTGTCGTCTCTTACAAATGTTACTGAGGTATCTTGTTCTTCGAAGACTGATCCCCTTCTTAGAACATATACAAGCTAAACAATTGTGAGTCAAAGCTTCTAAAGAGGATACAAGACCACAATTCAGCTTAAACAAGCAGTTCGTCTGAAACGAGCTGCAACAAGCCCACGATTGTGCGTCAAAGCTTCTAAAGAGGATACAAGACCACAATTCAGCTTAAACAAGCACTTCGTCTGAAACGAACTGCAACAAAAGTCCAATTCTCGCGATAAAACTTGCCTGAATTAGGACTAGGGAAAGTCCGATCCACGCGATAAAACTCGCCGAATTAGGACAAGGGAAAGTCCGATCCCCAAATTAGGACAACGGAAAGTCCGATCCGAGCGATAAAACTCGCCAAATTAGGACACAAACCAAGTCCGGTCAAAGAAGAGTTCACTTCATGAGACCGTGGACAAACATCAACTTACCCCATACTTTTTTCCAGAATGCCGAAGTGATTCACTTCGCTTTTCGGGGGGGGGTAGTGATGGAGTACGTACTAAACAAGCCCAACAGCAGTAAAGCCCAAGACAGAGTATCAGTTCGGCATGACTAAAGAGTATCAGTCCGGCGTGACTAAAGAGTTCAGTTCGGTACAACCAAAGAGTTCGGCCCCAGCCTACAGCTCGGTGAAAGCCAACTCATCAAGCTCTGCTCTCAGGTCGGCATCAAGCTCTACTCTCAGATCGGCAAAAGCTGCTCGGCAATAATTCAGCAGTTCGGTCTCAGTATTCGACCGAACTAGAAGATAGTGGACTCATACAAGATTTCCACCTCCACTACACCGACGATCTATTTAGTGGTGTCAAGCAGTCATTAACTCATGCAGGATAGTGGACCCATGCAAGGTCGCCACGATCTCCACGACATCCACTACCTAATAAATGCTGCATGCCACGATCTTAGTTCACTGTATAAATAGAACCTAGGTCAGATAGATAAGGTCTTCTGCTTCTTCCTTTAAACTCTAAAAAAGCTCTCTAGAGAGAATATCATAAAGCAGGCCAGTGTTGTAAGCTGTAATTCGCAGATCAAGCAATACAAACCTGCCCCCATTTCTCCCCGTGGACGTAGATTTACCTCAGTAAATCGAACCACGTAAAACCTCTGTGTCGTAATTTATTTTTACGTGCATTAATTACCATCGAAAATTCGCCGCTTCATCAGAGTGCGATGCATCCGCTTATCAAATGTTTAATCATATTTCTTTCGTTGTCTTATACACCAATCAATTTAATAGGAGTATTTCATTTAATCATGATGAAGCGGCGAATTTTCGATGGTAATTAATGCACGTAAAAATAAATTACGACACAGAGGTTTTACGTGGTTCGATTTACTGAGGTAAATCTACGTCCACGGGGAGAAATGGGGGCAGGTTTGTATTGCTTGATCTGCGAATTACAGCTTACAACACTGGCCTGCTTTATGATATTCTCTCTAGAGAGCTTTTTTAGAGTTTAAAAGAAGAAGCAGAAGACCTTATCTATCTGACCTAGGTTCTATTTATACAGTGAACTAAGATCGTGGCATGCAGCATTTATTAGGTAGTGGATGTCGTGGAGATCGTGGCGACCTTGCATGGGTCCACTATCCTGCATGAGTTAATGACTGCTTGACACCACTAAATAGATCGTCGGTGTAGTGGAGGTAGAAATCTTGTATGAGTCCACTATCTCCTAGTTCGGTCGAATACTGAGACCGAACTGCTGAATTATTGCCGAGCAGCTTTTGCCGATCTGAGAGTAGAGCTTGATGCCGACCTGAGAGCAGAGCTTGATGAGTTGGCTTTTACCGAGCTGTAGGCTGGGGCCGAACTCTTTGGTTGTACCGAACTGAACTCTTTAGTCACGCCGGACTGATACTCTTTAGTCATGCCGAACTGATACTCTGTCTTGGGCTTTACTGCTGTTGGGCTTGTTTAGTACGTACTCTATCACTACCCCCCCCGAAAAGCGAAGTGAATCACTTCGGCATTCTGGAAAAAAGTATGGGGTAAGTTGATGTTTGTCCACGGTCTCATGAAGTGAACTCTTCTTTGACCGGACTTGGTTTGTGTCCTAATTTGGCGAGTTTTATCGCTCGGATCGGACTTTCCGTTGTCCTAATTTGGGGATCGGACTTTCCCTTGTCCTAATTTGGGGATCGGACTTTCCCTTGTCCTAATTCGGCGAGTTTTATCGCGTGGATCGGACTTTCCCTAGTCCTAATTCAGGCAAGTTTTATCGCGAGAATTGGACTTTTGCTGCAGTTCGTTTCAGACGAAGTGCTTGTTTAAGCTGAATTGTGGTCTTGTATCCTCTTTAGAAGCTTTGACGCACAATCGTGGGCTTGTTGCAGCTCGTTTCAGACGAACTGCTTGTTTAAGCTGAATTGTGGTCTTGTATCCTCTTTAGAAGCTTTGACGCACAATCGTGGGCTTGTATATGTTCTAAGAAGGGGATCAGTCTTCGAAGAACAAGATACCTCAGTAACATTTGTAAGAGACGACACGCACAGAGACAGACAAAACACACAAACAAAACGCACAGAGACAAATAAAGACCAAGTAAACCAAATAAAGCACATTGAGCAAACAGGACTCAAGACTGACTGACCGGACTGTCTCTTACAAATGGAACTTTTTGAGGTTGGAAACGTACCATGTTCGGGGTACTTGTGCTCTTGACACGTGAGTCAATTTGTAAGACCCTTTGCCGAGGACTTCTGACACCCGATATGGAACTTCCCATGTGGGTTCGAGTTCGCCCAGCTTTTCTGCTCGGCTTACTTCGTTGTTTCTCAAGATGAGATCTCTCACTTGAAATTGCAGCTTTTTCACCCTTTGGTTATAATACCGGGCTACTTGCTCCTTGTACTTGGCTGCTTTTATGCAGGCCAATTCTCTTCTTTCTTCGGCCAGATGTAGTTCGGCTCTTAGTCCGTCACCATTCATTTCTGAGGAGAAATTGAGTTCGGGGACTGGATATGCCGATCTCAACCGGAATCACGGCTTCAGTGCCGTACACCATCGAGTTCGGCTCCGGTGTGACTTCGGTCATTTCGCCGGCCTCTGATTCCGGCTGCTGTGATTGCTATGCTTGATGGTGCCGAACTGATTGCTCGGCACTTTTAAGCGCAATCTGCGAACACACTTGCTCTTTTTCGATCACCTCGGATGGCCGCTATCTCTCCTTTAGTGGAGAAGGTGTTCGGCGAGGATGCCTCTGATCGCTATGACCGGGCTTCTTTTTGTCTTCTCTAGATGAGCTGTCTAAAGACCGTTTTCGACGGTCTGCCTCATCGGCACGAGAAAACTTGTCCGCAATGTCCCACATCTCTTGAGCTGTTTGCGGACCGCACTCCACGAGCTTTCTGTAGAGAGCTCCGGGCAGGATTCCATTTTGGAATGCCGAAATGACAAGTAGATCATTGAGATTATCTACTTGTAGGCATTCCTTGTGGAATCTCGTCATAAAATCGCTGATCTTTTCGTCGCGACCTTGACGTATAGAAAGCAGCTGAGCCGAAGTGCTTCTGGCTTCCGCTTTCTGAAAGAACCTCCTGTGGAAAGCATCCATGAGATCTCGGTAGGATCTGATGCTGCCTTGAGGAAGGCTGTCGAACCACCTTCTGGCGTTCCCGATGAGCAACTCGGGGAACAGCTTGCACATGTGGACCTCATTGAGACCCTGGTTCGCCATATTATATTGATAGCGTCCTAAGAAGTCATGAGGATCCTCTAGCCCGTCATAAGTCATTGACGGTGTCCGGTAGTTCCGCGGCAAAGGAGTCCGGGTGATGTCGTCCGAGAATGGAGTCTTTAATGCTCCGTACATGGCGAACCCGACATCTCTTCGGTACGGAGGAGATGGAGTTCTCCTGTGGTTCCGGTACCGAGGAGGAACATGTCGGGGTTGAGGATTCTTTCTCCTGGAAGACACGTCACTACTGCGGTAGTGACTTTCATGTCTGGATGAGGAGGGAGAATCCGCCGTTGTCTTCTCCGACTGTTGGCTCTTCTGCAGGAAGGTTAAGAACTCCTCCTGCTTCTCGGCCAAGAACAGCTTGACAGCCTCGTTCAAATCAGGCTGCTGGGAAGACTCGGTGTGTGGACCTTTTGAGCGGCTTGCTCCTTCTCCGTGAGAACTGGAAGTAGATTTTTCACGAGGCTGCTTTCCAGGCCTATGGGCTGCTGGATTAGCTTCCTCATGGTTATCACGGACGGAGGCACGGGTGTTATGTGATCTGGTATGCATTTTTTTTTTTTGGTAGAAGAGGATCAAAAACTCGCTTTATCACAAATTTGGTTCTCTGTTTCCCACAGACGGCGCCAGTGATGAAGCGGCGAATTTTCGATGGTAATTAATGCACGTAAAAATAAATTACGACACAGAGGTTTTACGTGGTTCGATTTACTGAGGTAAATCTACGTCCACGGGGAGAAATGGGGGCAGGTTTGTATTGCTTGATCTGCGAATTACAGCTTACAACACTGGCCTGCTTTATGATATTCTCTCTAGAGAGCTTTTTTAGAGTTTAAAGGAAGAAGCAGAAGACCTTATCTATCTGACCTAGGTTCTATTTATACAGTGAACTAAGATCGTGGCATGCAGCATTTATTAGGTAGTGGATGTCGTGGAGATCGTGGCGACCTTGCATGGGTCCACTATCCTGCATGAGTTAATGACTGCTTGACACCACTAAATAGATCGTCGGTGTAGTGGAGGTAGAAATCTTGTATGAGTCCACTATCTCCTAGTTCGGTCGAATACTGAGACCGAACTGCTGAATTATTGCCGAGCAGCTTTTGCCGATCTGAGAGTAGAGCTTGATGCCGACCTGAGAGCAGAGCTTGATGAGTTGGCTTTTACCGAGCTGTAGGCTGGGGCCGAACTCTTTGGTTGTACCGAACTGAACTCTTTAGTCACGCCGGACTGATACTCTTTAGTCATGCCGAACTGATACTCTGTCTTGGGCTTTACTGCTGTTGGGCTTGTTTAGTACGTACTCTATCACTCTCAAAACATGAATTGAATAATGACGATTGCATGAATTTCAAGCAACTTAAGGTATATTCATGGGTAATTTTGGTTATATAAAATGAAAAATCAAAATCGAAATCAAAAAAATTATTAGAGAGAAATAAAATTGTGAAATAGAATATGAAATTAGATTGTGGGTGGTATAGGAAATGTTGGGGGATTAATAAGGTACATTCATGGGTAATTTTGGTTATATAAAATGAAAAATAAAAAATGATCGTTTAAAAGAAAATTATCCATTATATATTTAATTGTCGTGGCATCGTGCTTAAGCGCTAAGCACGCACCAAGTCACCAGCTGCTTTGGGCAGCCACTAAGAGTGTCCACAATGGTGGCCTTCAAAGGCCACCATTTGTGGTCCGACCACCAATTGTGGCTTCCATGTGGCCTTTGTAATGGCAAATGTAAAAAAGTCAATGCAAATTCAAAGGGCCACCAAATGTGGCCCTCTAAAATGTTAATTTTTTTTTTTGCTTTTTTTAATGTTATTTTTTAATTTAATTTAATGTTATTAAATTTTAGTAGATTAATAATTTGGATAATAAAAATAATTTAATAAAGAGAGAAGTAGAGACAAATTTTCGTCGTACTATTAATAGGGGAAAATTCTACAACGAAAATATTTTAAAAACACAACATAATAATAAAAAGAAAAAAACGCCACCGCTGCCTACTCGGTGGCGTCATCGGAATCCGGCACATCTTCTTCACCTCCTCCACCGCCGCCGACACCGGCCCCACTGCCGCTTGCTTCGCCCGTCGCCGACCCATCGGAGAAGCCCAACTTCGACCTCAACCTAAGAATGAGGTCGTAGTACTTCATCTTGGTGATAGGGTCCGTAGACTTCTCGTACAAGGACAAGTTATCCTGGAGTTGCTTCATCATCTGCACCTCCAGTGTTTGAGTCAACGCCGCGGTCGGTGTTGAAGGGTGCGGTGTCGCCGCGCTCGCCCGAGAGACTTGGGAAGCGGATCTAGCTTCCCGGATGGCGGATTGTTGGCCCTGCGGGCGCTGGCGCCTCGACATTGTCGAGGGGGGCTCATCCCTCACATCGTCATTCAGGTCGAATGCACTTGAGTCGGTACCACTGTTGTACGTGCCGTCGGCCCCGATTTTTGTCCGCTTCCCAATAGGACCGGTCTCATCGGCGCAGATCGCCTTGAATTGAGGGGAGTCTCGGAGAAGCATGTATTCATTCCAGTAGGTGAACTTGGGCCAGCTTTCAGTATTAAACAACTGATACGATAACGCCCGTACGTCGCCTTCGCTGCGGCCGCTTTCGGCATTCTGGAGCTGTCTCTCGTAAATGTTCCTGAACCTCTTCACAGCGCTACTGATCCGGCCGAACTTCTTCCGGATCTGGCCTTCATCACGTTCGGCACTGCCTTCTGGTTTGAAGCCGTTGTACACCGTCAGGACGCGCCTCCAGAAGCAAATGTCGGTCTGATCCGTGCCGATGACCGGATTCGTCGTGACCGCCTCCCAAGCCCGCGCAACAGCGAGGGATTCGTCGTCGTTGTACTTCTCGCCACGCCGATCACCACCGCCTCGGCCACCGCCGGTGGCCGGCTCTCTGTCTCCACCTCGCCCGCCGCCGGTGGGCCCATGCTCTCGGCCGCCTCGCCCCCCCACAGCCTCGCCTTCCACCGCCGCTGCCGCCTCGCCTCCCACCGCCGCCGCCTCGCCTCCCACTCCCACCGCCGCCGCCTCGCCCCCCACCACCGCCGGTTCGGCGACCCCCGGTGGGGGCCTCCATCTCCACACTACCGGATGTCGGGGTCTCCGGTGTACCCATCAACCGTTCCCATGTGAATCTATCAGATTCAGACAGAGGAGACGGGGAGTATTGGAATTGGGAGGATTGGAATTGGGAGGATTGGAATTGCTGGGATGGGTTGTTGATCGCGTCCATATTCGGTCGGTAGTCCCCGAACCCCAATGGTTGGCGAACCAAGTTCCTCTGCTGGGATGGCTGGACCCGGAATTGGGGCGAGTGCGGACTCCACGTCTGATTGGGGAAGCTGCCGTATCCCGAGTCTCCATATCCCGGGGAATTACCATCTCCACCTTGCATTTTTTGTAGTGTTTGAGAGTGTAAAATGAAGGGATTTGAAGTGTAGAATGAAGTGAAAAAATGGAAATGAGAGTGTATATTTATAAAAAAATTTCAAAATAAAAAAAATATATATATATTTCCCGCGGCCCAGCCGCGATTCGCGGCGCTTGCAATGGGAGGGCCGCGGCTCACACGGCTCAGCCGCGTGAAGGCTGCGGCCGTGGCTCAGCCACGCTTCTCGCCTCTCTGCCCCGGCTCTCGGGCTTTGCAATGGGGGGCCGCGTGCCGAGCCGCGGGCCGCGGCTCCCCCATTGTGGACACTCTAAGCTTGCCTCTGTATATGCTCTAAGGGTTGATTATTGTCACATTAAAAAAAATACTCTCTTTGTTCACAGTCGATTGTCTTCATATTAAATAATATAGATCTAAATGTAAAATTAGTTAAGTATATAAAATAGTTATATATTATATGCATATAAAAAATACGTAAAAAATATTGATACGTATGCATATGGTCAGGGGCGAACCTAATATTGTTGGGAATGTAGCCTAATTCAAAAATTTAGGAAATTGCATTTTAGGCTGATTGTGCAGTTGATCGGGACTGGATGTAAGCCTTATAATGAGGTAAATTTAAATTTTTTTCGAGCTTTCCAATATTAAAATTCTGACTTTGCCCTCATTCATTATATTAGAAGGTAAATTTACTACTATAGAAAATGAATACTAGTACTAATTTTTGTCAAGGATTTAATACAAATAATAAGATTATTATTTGTTGACAGAGAGTATAAACTAAAGAGTTCAACACCACAACAATTTTTTTGGTAATGATCACCATTGTGTCGTTTTCTTCTGTTAGGGAGTTTAAACAAAACGTGAACAAATCGGATGTCCTGAAAGGCGTGAAACACTTTCAGATCAAATCAATTTGGCGGTTCTACCAATATTTGATCGGATACAATTCAGGTTTCGAAGATATTCGTATGTAGATTATGTCCTACTCTTTGAACCCAGAAATTGATCATAAGAAGAGGCTGAAAACGAAGAGTCGCGTCTCTTCGTTTCATAACTGTTAACAGTTTTTGGCGGGAATAGGAAATTGCAAAATAGTCCTTCAACTTTCAGAAATTATGTTTCCGGATGAATTTTCTATACATCAACTTTAATGGAAATAAAAAATTTCCCTGCCAGGGCTGCCGCCCCTTGGACCCCACTACTCGGGGGCGCTGCCCCAGAACCCCGTCTAATCATAAGGAATTCAAATAAGTGTACACTCCGCACTTCCAACTTATTTGATGTCTCATTATGATCACGTTGATCAATCAAGTTAATCCAAATAAACTAAAATATCAAACATTTTCTGCATGAGGAATAAAGTAAATAAATAAAAAGAGAAGAGGAGAAGGGAGGCTTTTTTTTTTTGACAAAATAGAAAGCGTGTTATAAAAGTATTGAGAATGGTCCACTAATTGTCACATGCTACACCTTCTTTAATTACATTCAATTCCTCTTCATCCACTAGTTTACAATGCACTCGGTTTTTATTTCAAACCATGGGCGGTTTCAACTTTAAAACTTAATTAAATCAATTTGATCAAGATTTATAGTCTTACTTTAGTTGAACAAGTCGTTGTGTACACTTCTATCTCAGGCTATACCTAAAAGAATATTATTATTATTATTATTATTATTATTATTATTATTATTATTATTATTACTATTCAAGATTTCAGTTGTGGGTATGAATGATAATTAAATAATTACATTGACTCCGAACGCAGAAGTTAGAATAGGAATTGTTGAGAGAAAGGACACATCGGTAAATTCAAATAACAAAGAAAATTGCTAATAATTATTTTTATTACTTTTAGAGCTACATAATTAGATGTGTAATAAATACTTGATAATTATACAATAGGGGAGTGATAATTATTAACTCATCATTTAATTATTAACTATAATTAATTTAAGATCATAGGATTTTAGAAAATTTATGGTCTACGATTTGCCACGTTTAATTTTTGTTTTTATTAATTAAATTGAAAAAGATAAAAAAAACTATCAAATTAGGGTTTTGGATGAAAATGTCAATATAGTGTTTCGAAAATATCAACACAATACTTTGAGAATGTTAACACATTGCTTATATTGACATTCTACATTATTATATTGACATATTTTATATATCATGTTGACATTTGTTGTTGTACGAAAAAATTGAAAGTTTTTTAATTTTTTTTCAAATTTTGACATCGTAACATATGCAAGTGAGATCTCGTTAGAATTCTTATGAAATTATCTTTAATTTGATATATGTTGTGCAAAAAAATAATTTAAATTGAGAAAGTTATATGCGTTTTAAAGTTATGAGATATTTTTCAAAAGCTAGTTACAACTAATTTGTTGTAAATTGACCTTAATATCCTTATTGACTTTTTTTTATCGTATTGACATTTCGGGACTGATGATCTAAGCCCTTAATTTAAATATCTAATTACTATTATTTAGTTATAGTTAGCAATTAAGTATTGAGTTATCAATATAACACTCCCTTTATATAATAATATGAAAAATAAATTATTGTTCCTAGTTGGATCGGCAACTTATGTCACACTTGTATGATTATATCGGACTTCGTGTGTGAGATGTATAGTCATTCAAATAATTACTTATTCACGAAGGGTCCAAAATACATATTTTTATAGTAGATATAAAATTTAGATCCAAGTTTTAAATCTCAAGTTTTAGTTAACCCAAAATAATGTGTGTATAATCATATTAGGGGGGTGGGGGGTGTGGGGTTTCCAGATGAGATTCAATCTTTAAATGCATGCGCCATGTTTTATTTCATATAAATACTGTAGTATTAAAATTTAAACAGTATTAACAACGGATCGTTGCGCAGTTGGCAGCAAGGAGATGTGGTGACCTCAAGGTTATGTTCAAATCATGCCACCCGTTGAGAGACTTTCAGCCTTAATTCCAAACCCGGTCGAACATGATTAATCAGATTTCGCCAAAGGCGGGTTCGATATATATGTGATAAATAAAAAAAATTGTAAACAATATACTACATGATTCACTTTATTAGGGTAGACCTCGACCCCCAAATCTAATGGCATGCAAGTTTGCAACTATTGATGTTGCCGTATGATGTGCCAATAATTAGAGGAAGGTGAACCACGCAAATATTGATGGTACAGGTTACTCAAAATTATGATTATTTATATCAAATTAATTTATAATAAGAAAACCTAAAAATACTATTAATGGCGTCTGGAGATATGTACAGATTCGTGGACCCAAAATCTGAAATATAATTAATTCGACGAAGAAATGAAGAAACTAGAAGGCTTTTATTGTTTAATTAATTTATAATTATTTATGATATTCCTCAACTGTAAATTGGAAAGGTGGTGGAATCAACCCACTTCTACTGACATTATTATTTCTTCCTCACTAAGATAATACACTTCATTTATTGCAGCTGATCTGAATAATATGGAGTACCCTATTCATTTAGTTGAAATATCAGATGTAGGAAAATGATATTGGAAGGTCTACTATTTTATGAACCAAATTGCATGAATTTAGATAAAAATATTTAATAATGATAATTATGATATAGTGTGGTTATATACAATACATGATAAAGGAAAAGAGAAATGACGTATTCAGTTTAATTGAGCAATAGATTCTAAACTACTACTAATAATAAAAGGATTAAATATGAAGAAAATGACGAATTTCATCTTTTAAATACCCTCTTCCCACGCTCTATGATTTTTAGTAAATAAAGGGGGAATTAGAAAATTGAAGTCTACTAGTAGTATATTTTTATAATGGGAAGCGTCCATATTTTTATAATAGGAAGAAACTAGTATTATTATTTAAGATATCCAGAGAATATAATTGTATTGTATCAATCTAGCCCAGTCCAGCACAAGCCAGACTAGATAACTTAGGGCCCGATCCAACCTAAGCCCACTTGACATCCCTGCAATCCAAAGACTTTTTAGCACCAAAAACACCAAAAACACAAGCACATTACTAGTTTTGCAAAACTTACAACAATAATCTCATCATCTTTTCTAAAATGAGCTGATACTTCTTCCAAGAATTTTGGATTCCTTGCCATACCTGTTTCATCATATTACAGCTCAACTGTTAATTAGGAATCGAAAAACTTCAAAGAAAACATTTAAAAACTGATATCTATCTAGATTGTACAAACTGAAAACAATCAAACAAATTCATGAAGAAGAAAGCCATAAGATATATTTCTAGTTTTAGCAAGAGTGTGTATTGTCACTGTTCCATTTCATGAAATACGAAGAACTACATCACACAACTATATAGCATAGATTAGAACCATCTAGAACTACTTCTTAATCTATGTACTATCATTTAATCTCTTGCTTAACAAAAGTAAACATAACAGAATCATGAACGGCTCTTCTTCAAGGCTCCTTGTACTGCCACGTCCCTCCATGTCCTCTTGTGGTCCAGGTGCACAGCTGGTGCTTGACTAACAACCTCAGTATCAGATTTGAATGGCACAAGATCAGTCCTTGCAATGTCTCGTGCTCCATTTCCTTTCACGTGACCAATAGCCAGATCATCTTTATGCAACATTGTAAAACAAGCAACCTTAGCATCTCCTTTGGACTGATCTTCAACACGCCCCCTCAATCCGAGGGAAGCTAATGATATTATACCCAACTTAGCTCTCAGCTTCTCGAAGGATTGTCTGCTCAAAGGTTTGGTGAAGATATCTGCTATCTGATCTGCTGTAGGGACATGCCTTAGCTCAATTTCCTTGGCTAAAACTTTATCTCGAACAAAGTGAATATCCAATTCAATATGCTTTGTCCTAGCATGTAAGACTGGATTCGAAGCTAATGCTATAGCACTTAAATTATCCACCCAAATGACTGTGTTAGATTTCTTCTGAAAATTCAGTTCACCAAGTATAGAATTCAGCCAAGTTACCTCTGAAGCAGCAAGAGCCAAGCTTCTATATTCTGCTTCAGTGCTCGATCTAGCCACCACAGCTTGCTTTTTCACACACCAAGATATTAGATTTCTTCCAAAGTAAGTACAGAAGCCACTCGTTGATCTCCTATCATCAAGATCTGCTGCCCAATCCGCATCAGAAAAGGCTGAGATCACTCCATTCGATTTGTAAATCTGTATTCCATAATCCAAAGTACCAGACAAATATCTGAGGATCCTCTTAACTGCCCTCCAATGAGTATCCAATGGTGATGACATATATTGGCTAACTTTGTTCACTGCAAAGTTGATATCTGGCCTTGTAATGGTTGCATACTGCAAAGCTCCCACAACACTCCTATATAATTTTGGATCAGAAACTGGTTCTCCAACATTCTTACTCAATTCACATCCAGAAGTCATAGGAGTTGGGCATCCCTTTGCTCCTACCATATTAGCTTTCTTTAAAAGATCCTTGATGTAGGCAGATTGACACAAATGCAATCCATTTTCAGTTTTCACAACTTCAACACCCAAGAACAAATTCACCTCCCCAAGGTCTTTTAAAGAGAAATGAGAATTGAGTTGAGAGACCAAAGTGTGGATAGAAGATGAAGAATTACCTGTGATTAACATATCATCTACATAGATGAGTAGATAGATCACCTCTCCATTTCTCTGCCGAAAGAACATAGATGCATCAGCCTTGGATTGAGAGAATCCCAGAGAAATCAAAACTGAGTGAATGGTCAGAAACCAAGCTCTTGAAGCTTGCTTCAAACCATAAATAGCTTTCTTGAGTTTACAAACCAAGTGAGGGCCTCCTTGCTCAAACCCAAGAGGCTGTCTCATGTAGATATCTTCTTTCAAATCCCCATTCAAAAAGGCATTATTCACATCAAGATGGGTAATGGACCAACCAAGAGATGTGGCTAAACTGAGAATTAGTCTGATGGTGGTTGGTTTCACAACCGGACTAAATGTCTCATTGAAGTCAAAACCAGGTTGTTGGGAGAATCCCTGAGCAACAAGTCGTGCTTTATGCCTAGCAATAGTTCCTGAGAGATGAAACTTGATTTTGAATACCCAAGTGCAACCAATGAGATTCTTGCCGGGAGGCAGAGTTGTTAAAATCCAAGTACCATTTTTCAAAAGAGCAATGAATTCTGATAGCATAGCAGCCTTCCAGACAGGAATAAGCAAAGCTTCCAAAGCAGATCTAGGAAGCAAGCTAGGAGAAATAGCCAGAGAATACACTTTTGGCTTAAAAATGCCTGCTCTAGCCCGAGTGGTCATGGGATGAGTGGACTGAGTATTTTGAGGAGGCTGAGCATTTTGAGGAGGTTGAGAATCAACAGATGACTCAGACATAGCCAAAGAGGAATCAGAACCATTTAGAGATGAAGCAGCAGGAATATGTGATGGGGGTGAAGCAGAAGAAGAACTGAAGATTTGATTATGATGAGGAGAAGATGGAGGTGAAACTGGGGCTGGAAAGGTGGGAATGAAATTTGAAGAAACTGCTGGAATTGGTTGTTCTGGATTAATTCTGATATTATCAGAAGCACTTATAGGAGATGAAGAAAAGGGAAAAACATTCTCATCAAAGGTAATGTCTCTTGTGACTATGACTTTTCCATCAGGAAGTAAGGCTTTATAGCCTTTATGAGAAGGGCTATATCCTAGAAAAGTGGCTTTAACTGATCTAAAAAGGAGCTTGTGCTTGTTATAGGGTCTAATCAAAGGATAACACAAACAACCAAAAACTCTTAGAGAGGTATAGTCAGGTTTCTGAGAATGTAAAGCTTCATAGGGTGAAACATTCTTGATAACCTTAGAAGGCATCAGATTTATAAGATGAACTGCAGTAAGAAATGCATCATCCCAAAACTTGTGAGGGAGAGAAGCTTGAGATAAAAGAGCTAGACCTGTCTCTACAATGTGTCTGTGCTTTCTCTCAGCAAGGCCATTCTGTTGGGGTGTATAAGGGCATGAGATCCTATGAATAATCCCACTCTCTTTGAGAAGAGATGATAGTCCTTGAAACTCACCTCCCCAATCAGATTGAAGGGCCTTGATTTTGGAATTAAACAGGTTTTCTGTCATAGCTTTGAACTGTTTAAAAGCTGAGTAAGCATCATTTTTATGCTTCAAGAGATATATCCAAGTAAACCTAGAAGAATGATCTACAAACGAAATGTAGTATGAAAATCCATTTCTGGAAAGGATGGGTGAAGGACCCCAAAGGTCACTATGAATGAGTTCAAGAGGAGAATTTATGATAGTAGATGAATCTGAATAGGGCAATCTGTGTGCCTTAGAAACACAGCAAGGATCACAAAGAGATGAATTTTTCATTGAAATAAAGGGGATATTACAACTATTTAAAGCAAGTTTCACAACATCTTGAGTAGGATGTCCTAATCTATTGTGCCACAAGGTAATATCTAGACTAGAACTATTGGAAGAACTACTACAAGAGTTGGAATTTGGCAGAATTGCAGAATGAGCAGCTGGAACGTCAGGATTGGAAAAGAAACTGGAGCTATGGCTTCCTTTGATTGGGGAATGATCAACTAAGAAGTGGTATAGACCTTTGTCAAGTGTTCCCTTGAGGACGACCTCCTTGGTGCAAAGATCCTTGACAAAACAGAAGTTAGGATGAAATTCAAAAAATACAGAATTATCCTTTGCAAATTGGGAAACACTTAGAAGATTTTTGGTGATATTTGGAACATGAAGGAGATTTCTAAGATGAAGTTTTCTAGAGAAATTGGAAGAATGAGGTTTAATCACAGATTCTCCTACATTAGCTATAGAAACAGATGATCCATTCCCAAGAACAAGAGTTTTACCTCCAGTGTACTCAGAACTGATGTTGAGATTGCTCAAGTCATTTGACACATGATGTGTTGCTCCAGAATCTGGATACCAGCTTGAAGAAGCTCCAGTATCATAGCTATACTCTGATGGGCTACCAACACTGAGAGGGACCGAGGGAGTCCTTGGTACAGACTGAACCATGTGAGCTGATGGGTTATAGAAATTTTGCTGTTGTGGCAAATTTCCTCTGATCTGCTGCATCTGTGGAGGAGTGTAGTTCTGCTCAAAACGATGCCAACACTTTGCTGCCGAGTGTCCTGGTTTCTCACAGAGCTGACAAATGATTTTGTTAGCTCCTCTTCCAAAACCTCTTCCACCTCTGCCTCCTCTTTGGTTCCTTGATCCACCTCTTCCACCATTTTGATCAAATTTGTTGTTGTAAGAATTTGAGTCTCTTTTCTGAGTTGGTTGTTGTTGAAGCAAATTTAGGGAAGGTTGAGATCCCTCAACACTAGTAGCATGGGCTCTAGTTGCTTCCATTCTTGACTCAAAACTCAAAAGAAATGAACTGACATCAGCTATGCTCCATGGCTCAGTCCTGGAGGTCACCGCACACACAGCCGGGTCATACTCTTGCCCTAGGCCACCCAAGAGATGCAGTACCTGTTCTCCATCAGAAATCCTACAGCCAACTGAACCAAGAAGGTCAAAATAAGACCTCATCTTACTCAGATATTCACTCATAGAAAGTGTATCTTTCTTGAGATTTTGCATTTGCTGCCTATATTGCATAATTTTTGCTGTCGATCTGCTAGCAAAGTTGGTTTCAAGAGCACTCCAAATATCTCTAGCTGATCTGAGACCAACAACAAGTACAAGTGCTCCTTCAGAGAGTGAAGACAGTAACCAGCCAGCAACCCTTCTATCTTGCCTCTGCCAAGCTACATATGCAGGGTTCAGCATCATTGCGCCTTCAACTGGATCTGGAACCATCTGCGGTGGTGGTGTTGCTTCTCCTGTGAGAAAAGCCTCGAGGCCATAACCACATACTGCAACATCCACTTGCTGTTGCCACATAAGGAAATTTCCATCAGTAAGTTTCACTGAA
Organism: Salvia splendens; assembly: GCF_004379255.2. NCBI lineage: Eukaryota > Viridiplantae > Streptophyta > Magnoliopsida > Lamiales > Lamiaceae > Salvia > Salvia splendens. Next base: position 5,553,701 of record NC_056040.1, read on the forward strand.
ATGGGGGGTAATTGTGAGAAAATAGGAAGTGCAGAGAGTGGAATAGAATTGGCATTTGAATCGTTTGATTCTGCCATTTTGGAAAAGATACAAAACAAGAAAGAGGCTAGGAGAGACAGGATCAAAGAGATCCTGCTCTGATACCATGAAAACAATCAAACAAATTCATGAAGAAGAAAGCCATAAGATATATTTCTAGTTTTAGCAAGAGTGTGTATTGTCACTGTTCCATTTCATGAAATACGAAGAACTACATCACACAACTATATAGCATAGATTAGAACCATCTAGAACTACTTCTTAATCTATGTACTATCATTTAATCTCTTGCTTAACAAAAGTAAACATAACAGAATCATGAACGGCTCTTCTTCAAGGCTCCTTGTACTGCCACGTCCCTCCATGTCCTCTTGTGGTCCAGGTGCACAGCTGGTGCTTGACTAACAACCTCAGTATCAGATTTGAATGGCACAAGATCAGTCCTTGCAATGTCTCGTGCTCCATTTCCTTTCACGTGACCAATAGCCAGATCATCTTTATGCAACATTGTAAAACAAGCAACCTTAGCATCTCCTTTGGACTGATCTTCAACACAAACATCTTCTGATTATTTACATATCACAATTTCGACAAACAATCTTCCCTTTTTAAAGTTTTAAGCTCAGAGGACTTCTTTGCACACCTTCTCTACTATATGTCAAATTATACTTTCTTTTTCTAGTCACAGTGAACGAATATTGCAAGGGCGAACCTGAGCCGCGCCTCAGCATGAAAGGAACATTAACAGCACCGACGACGTGGCCACCACTATACTCCTCTGTGGTTCTGCAAAGTGCAAAATTTGCCAAGCATCAGATTTGTTCATGTCTGAAAGAGTAATACGAAAATGATCACCTAACATCGAGATAACGATGACCGGCTTGAAGTAGTTCATTTGCCACACGAACAGGGACCGAGGTTGGCACTGCAGGCGACTGCACGTTCCCGCTTTCTGCTACCATCCCACTGCACAAAATCCATCAACACCAATGATCATTTGTGACTTTGAGGTTCAAGAATCTTGGCTAAGGATGAGAGTGAAATCGAAACAACATAATGCAAGTTCAAAATCGAGTGTGTGTGCATCAGCCCCTCAACATCCCAGTTTCAGAATTTACTTAACAACTTCAAATGAGAGAAAATTAAGTAGATCACCAGAGGAAAATTATGGACAATATCCCCTAAACCAAACAAGACTCCACAGCTAGGGAAAGTGTAAACTGATTTCTCAAAATGATAACATGCAAGATCTGTACTAGTACCCAGTGAGACATTAGTGAAACTAAACAAGATTTGATCATAATCCACTCAAATCAATGGGAAAAAATTTATTTGGGTGCAATTTGCAAATGAAATTAAAGAGCATAATGCAATCGAACTCAAAAAACAAGAATCAATACCTGAAGCCGGGAACTCGGTGGGTGGTGCTAAAACTACGTCGTATGATCGGCCCAAGCTGATTCTTGATCACCTTTTTAGAAGACACTGATGCACACCTAAAACATATAGAGAAATTTCAAAAATTAAATCATTGCTTGACACATGCAGCAGCAATTTCATAAAAAAGAGCAAAGTGAACAAGAAAATCACCCAGTATTTACATCCTGTTGAAGATTTAGAGGAAGTAAGGCAGCAGAAAATGATAGAGAGATGGAGCTCATCGTATTCTTTGAAAAAACTTTCTTGATTTTTGAAGACGAATTAGTGGTGATATGAATATGTGATGTTTGCATTATTATGTATGGGAATTGGGACCTATATATGTGTGTGAAATTGTGATATTTGTTTATTTCTATGGTTTTTATCTAGATTGTGTACCAGAGAAATCCAATTGTAATTCAAATTTTATTAATCACATTTATTTTTAAGACCGACAATTTGAGGTGAATGTCAGCTGTCGCGCGATAGTGGGAAAGATTGATAGCTTTTTGATAGAGTTTGATTCAACATCTGAGACATGTGCATCGAGAAGGAAACTGTGCTGCAGATTTCTTGTCACATCATGCATACAATTTCGAGAGAGGAGTGCACGTTTTTGAACAGCCGCCTACATGTCTTGCTATTTGGTTATTACATAATATGTTATGAATTTCTTATGATCGGTAGTATGTAGTCGTGTTTGGATGTTGCCCGCTTTCATTACCAAAAAAAAATATTTGTTCGGAGTTTATAAAATTGATGTACAAGACCAAAATACAGGCAAAATTACGGTATTTGGACTCAAAAAATCAAATTAATTCCGCCTAAAAAATCTACTATATCAGTTTACCCCGTGCATTTGCACCTATTGTACATAGGGGGAAAATTTTTGTTTTGTCCACAAAGTTGTCAGGATATCAATTTTTTACCGTAATATTTTAAAATAGCATTGAGGCATATAAACTTTCGATTTAATATCAAATGAATTACTTTTTAGCTGTTTCAAATTTTTTTATTGCCGAAAATAGCCTTAAGGCTATAAAAGACAATTCAGTCTATATTGTCTATCTTCTTTCTTCTTCTACCTTTCTTCCTTCCCTTTTTCTTTCTTTTTCCCAATTTCTTCCTTCATCCTGATTTCTTCCTTCTCTCTTATTTTCTATTTCACTGTATTGAAAGCCAAAACTTTGAAGTTAATTGGGATCAAGCTGATATGGAAATTGAATTTAAGGCATATCAGTTTAGTGAAGTGGAGAAAGAGAGAAGGAAGAAATGGGAAAGAAGAAAGAAAAAGTAAAGGGATGAAGAAAGAAAGAGAAATAAATAATATTTTAATAATAAAAAGAGAGTAAATAGACTTAATTGTCATTTATGGCCTTAAGGTATTTTAGCCAAATATATTTTTAAATGGTGAAAAAGTATATCATGTGATATTAAATCAAAGTTTGTGGACCTCAGATGCTATTTTGAATCGATATGGACCAAAAACGAGAGTACGTTAAAATGGACCAAAAATAATATAGTACTCCATATTTACCTTTTTTTTAGTTGAGTCATTTTTTATTTTTATGTAAAATAGGTTTAAGGGCCTTTATTTATATCAAATTTACCCGCATTAAGAAAGATGGTCATCGCCATTTATGTTTAATTAAATTTGAAGAACTCAATTCACATTTAACACACAATAACTCTAATGATTTGATTTTTCATTTTATGAAAGATGATAGCATGCACGATAGCGCACTTCTGTGTCCTACACTTACACATCCAACCTAGTAATAGTAAGAGCACCCGCAACGCATCTCGCGGGTGTCTCTTATCTCGTCCCTCCGAGACGAGACGGACGCGGAACGCGTTGCAGCGTCCCGTCTCGTCACCATCCCGCCGAGACGCCCGTCCCACCGAGACGAATGGCGAGCCGTCTCGCCACGCGCCCGCGCGATGTGGCGCGCGCTGGCGCCACGCGTGATGCAATAAATCATTTTTTTTAAAATTCGAATTTAATTAAAAAAATATTTTAAAAACGGTAATATGACCGTTCAACGGTCATTTTAATTTTTTTAATTATTTTTTTCTTTTTTTATTCTATAAATACTTCTCTTTCACACACACAAACACACATCTATTCTTCTCAAATCATCTCTCTTTCCTCTCCAATTTTCATCTCAAATCGTCTCTTTTATTCTTCTCTCAAATTTAATTCATTCATGGATCCATTTGAGCAAATGCGTCGAATAATGGAAGAATCGCTTGAAGAAGATCGACGTAGGGAGGCGGAGGCAGAGGAAGCCGCGCCACCCCAACGACGATCCCGGACTTACATCCATCGTAACCGGGAGGAAGCCGCCGCAAGGTTAGTACGCGACTACTTCTGTGATAACCGCGTATGGGGAGAGACCTACTTCCGTCGCCGTTTCAGCATGCGGAAACCGCTATTTCTGCACATCGCAAATACATTGGCAGCCCGTGAAGAGTTCTTCCAAGAAGGGTTCGACGCCGTCAGCCGTCCCAACCACACGATACTGCAGAAATGTACTGCAGCAATCCGTCAGCCATCCCAGCCACACGACACTGCAGAAATGTACTGCAGCAATCCGTCAGCTTGCTACTGGACAAACGACGGATTTGTTCGACGAATACCTCCACATTGGATAAAGCACTGGGAGAATGTGCTTGATGAACTTCTGCAAAGGCGTCCGGGCAGCCTTCACCGACGAAATTCTCCGGAAGCCAAGCACGACAGATTGTCAGTTTCTGCTCCACCTTCACGAAGAAGTGCACGGATTCCCTGAGATGTTTGGCAGCGTCGATTGCATGCATTGACAATGGAAGAATTGCCCTGTGGCGTGGAGGGGGTCATACATGAGCGGCCACAAAGGCACCCACCCCACCGTTATACTCGAGGCCGTTGCCGACTACCAGCTATGGATTTGACATGCGTACTTCGGGGTCCCCGGATCGAACAACGACGTCAACGTGCTCAACCAATCCGACCTCTTCGCCGAAGTTTTGGATGGTAAAGCGCCGACCATCAACTTCATCGCTAGCAACCGGCGGTATAAAATGGGGTACTATCTTGCCGACGACATCTACCCGAAGTGGCCAACCTTCGTGAAGACGTTCAACAGGCCGGTGAACGAAAAACATGCTCTTTTTGCGCAGAAGCAAGAGGTTGCTCGCAAGGATGTGGAGAGGGCGTTCGGGGTTTTCCAAGCGCGCTTCAACATTATCAAAGCCCCTTCTCGTATGTGGTTTATGGAGAATATGGTCGACATCATGTACACGTGCATAATTTTGCACAACATGATTGTTGTTGGGGTCGTGTTGCCGCCGATCTCACACGCACACGATCGAAAAATAAAACACACAAAGGTGTAACGTGGTTCGGTGATGAATCACCTACGTCCACGGAGAAGATGACCGGAATTTTATTGATGGAACTCTCAACACAAGAACTTCACACACACAATCTATCACTCTAAGCAAACGCTAGCTAGTGCAAGAATTCTCTTCCAATTGTGTGCGTAATCTGTGTTCTGCGTCTCTCTCTCTCTCTGATTACAATCGAGCTGTAAGTATATATGGGAGTCAAGAAGAAAAACAAACTAACTAATTTGTTTCTAAAAACAGTTACAACCGCTAAACACCAACGGCTAGTTTCAGCTCGGCAGCTCAAACCAAGCTCCCTGCTAGTTCCAGTTCGGCAGCTCAAACCGAGCTCAAGACCGCACTCCCTTCTCGGCGCTCAAACCGAACTCCCTTCTCGGCTAGTTCTAGCATAAGCCGAGCTTCCTTCTTGATCCCTGCCCCGAGCTTCAACGGCTCTGTCACTTGACTGAATCAGTGAACTGCAAGGACACACCTTCACAAATCTCCACCTTGTCCTTGCAAGTCTCCATCAACATCTAAATTCCCTTCTCAAAACCTGTTTCATACCTCAGCACTCCACAACCTCAACCAACTTCAAACAATGCTTGAACTTTGAAGCCGGTAGAGATTTTGTCAACATATCTGATGCATTTTCTTCAGTAGGAACCTTTACCACATCAATCCTTCCATCCTGAATTTCATCTCTAATGAAGTTCCTCCTCACATCAATGTGCTTGGACCTCTCATGGAACATTTGATGTTTTGCTAAACATATAGCCGAGTTGCTGTCACAGTTAATCTTCACTGCTCCCAGCTTCATTCCTAAATCTTCCAAGATTCCTTGCAACCATTTCCCTTCCTTTGCAGCCTCAGTCAGAGAAATATACTCAGCTTCGGTTGTGGACAGTGCAACCACAGACTGCAAATTTGATTTCCAGCTAATTGCTGTGCCATATAGTGTGAAGATGTAACCACTCTGAGACTTTCTGTTGTCTAAGTTAGCCGCATAATCCGAGTCACAGAATCCTTCTAGGACTTCCCTCTCCTCAGACCAAACTCCACCACCAAACTTCAAGCCAACCATGACAGACCCTTTCAGGTATTTCAGAATCCACTTTAGTGCTGCCCAGTGATCCCTACCTGGATCAGCCATATATCTGCTTGCAACGCTTATGGCATGAGCCACATCCGGCCTTGTACATATCATCAAGTACATCACACTTCCCACTATATTTGCATAGGGTATCCTGCTCATCTCTTCTCTATCTTCAGCTGTCTTTGGCATCTGTTCTTTACTGAGTTTGAAGCAGCTAGCCAATGGAGTGGATACTGACTTTTCACTCTTTACCTGGTATTTTTCTACCACCTTTCTGATATAATCAGCCTGAACCAATTTCAGTTCTTTCTTTTTTCTGTTCCTGACAATATCCATACCCAAGATTCTCTTGGCTTCCCCAAGATCTTTCATATCAAATCTCTGCTTCAACTCATCCTTCACAGACAGCAGCTCACTCTTGCTTGATCCTGCCAGCAGAATATCATCCACATACAGCAGTAGATAGGCCAGTATTAGATTTCCACTTCTCTTGACATACACGCAGCTATCAAAACTGGATCTCTCAAATGCCATCAATTCCATCTGCTCATGAAACTTCTTGTTCCACTGCCGGCTGCTTTGCTTGAGCCCATATAGGCTTTTCTTTAACAGGCAAACTTTCTTTTCTTCTCCCGGCTTCTCAAAACCCTTAGGCTGCATCATATAGATCGTCTCCTCTAGATCTCCATGCAAAAATGCTGTCTTCACATCAAGTTGATGCAGCTCCCAGTTGAAATGAGCAGTCATGGCCAATAAGATCCGAATAGAAGTGTGCTTCACCACTGGAGAGAACACCTCTGTGTAGTCAATACCCTCTACTTGTGTGAATCCTCTAGCAACCAGCCTTGCCTTAAACCGTATACTTTCAACTTCCCCCACCTCTACTTTCTTCTTAAACAGCCATTTGCAACTGATCAGCTTCTGAGTCCCTGGATCAGTCACCAAAATCCAAGTCCCATTTCTCAGCAAGGACTCTATTTCTTCTTCCATGGCCTTGATCCATTTCTGACTTTCCTTGCAACTCATGGCTTCTTCATAGGTTGAGGGTTCTGAAAACATGAGTACTTCTGCTACACATAGAGCAAAGAAGCTCATGTCATAATCTGAGAATCTGCTAGGTAGGCCTGCATTTCTTCTTGGATTTCTTCTGGCCCCTTGAGCTGCAGCAGCTTGCTGCACTGGTGACTCCTGCTCACCTGTGTTCTGAGTATGTTGAGAACTAGTTGCTCCACCTTCTTCTTGATTTTCTGTGATCACAACATCCTCATCAGTGTCTGTTCCAGCAGATTCTCCACCAAACTCAAGGTTTTGCATATCAGAGCTACTGCCACCACCAGAGGGCTTCCCATCATCTTTAAATGGCATCTCCTCTTCATTGAATGTCACATCTCTGCTCACAATGATATTTCTGCCTTCTCTATCCAAATTCCACAATCTGTATCCTTTCACCCCATCTTGGTATCCCAACAGCACACATTTCTTTGCCCTTGGCTCCAATTTACTCTGCTTAATGTGTGCATAAGCAGCACACCCAAACACCTTCAAGGCTGAGTAGTCACCTAGGCTTCCATACCATCTTTGATCTGGGGTCTCATTGGATATAGCAGATGATGGACACTTATTGATCAGATTAGCTGCAGTAGAGACAGCCTCTGCCCAGAATCTCTTTGGCATTCCAGAGTAGAATAGCATGCACCTCACCCTTTCTAGCAATGTCCTATTCATTCTTTCTGCCAGCCCGTTCTGTTGAGGATTTCTTGGCACGGTCCTATGCCTTCTTATCCCTTTCACTTTACAGAAACTATCAAACTCCGCAGACAGAAACTCCATGCCATTATCAGTCCTTAGATATTTAAGCACTGAGCCCTTTTCATTCTCATATCTAGCATGCCATTCTCTAAATTTTTCAAAAGCTTGGGACTTCTCTCTTAGAATGTAAATCCACACTTTTCTTGAGTAATCATCTATGATGGAGATGAAATACTTGCCTCCACCTATGGATTCAGTTTGGGATGGCCCCCACAAGTCACTGTGGGCATACACAAATGGGGCTGATGAAGTGTGTTTCCCACCAGAAAATGGCAGCTTCTTTGCCTTTCCTAGAATGCAAGATTCACATTTCTTTAGGCTGTCTGATGCACTTAACTTCATCACTCCTCGTTTAGCCAGCTCTCTTATGCCTTTCTCACCCACATGTCCAAGCCTGGCATGCCATAGATACAGGTCTTCTGTCTGGGCAAGATTCACAGCATCAACCACGGTTTCACCCAGCAAATAGTATAGGCTGTTCTTTCTCTGAGCCTCCATCACAATTCTGGTGCCTTTTGTTACTGTGAGGATCCCATCACCAGAGTTGAATCTGCACCCTTTTGACTCTAGCATTCCAAGAGATATTAAATTTCTCTTGATTTGAGGAATGAATCTGACTTCTGTGAGAGTCTTCATACTCCCATCCTTCATCCTCAATCTGATGTTCCCAATGCCCTTGACATTGCACACTTGATCATTTCCTAGCATCACTGATCCTTCCCAAGCTGATAATTCTTGGAACCAAGATTTGTGTGAGCAAATGTGGAAGGAGCAACCTGAATCCATGATCCAGCATTCCTCAATCTTGGCCCCTGAGTGGATATTCAAAGCTTCATTATCTTCAACATCCTGAGCCAGATCAGCAGTCTCTATGTTCCCAGCCTTTTCTCGCTCTTGTTTCTTCTTCCAAGCAAAGCAATGCTTCTTTAAATGGCCCGGTTTCTTACAGTAGTGACAGCTTCTCTTCTCCTTCCATACTCCACCTTCTTCCTTCTTCTGGAACTTCTTCTTGGAACCCTTTTTATTCTGATTATTTTTCACATGCAGACTCTCAGCTACTGGATCAGTTTGTTTGTTATCAGCCTTCTGAGATTCCTTCATCTTTAATGCAGAATGAATCTCTTCATAGGTGACCTTGGTTTCTCTTCCAAGAAGCACTGCATCCTTGAAGTGCTCATAACTTTTAGGCAGGGAATTGAGCAACATCAATGCCTTATCTTCATCTTTAATGACCTCATCGATATTCTCAAGATCATCTATGCATTTCCCAAACTCCTCAAGCTGTTCAGAAATGCTCTTTCCATCTGAAAACTTGAAAGCAAGAAGCCTTTGCTTCAAATGTAACCGGTTCGCCAGAGACTTGGTCATATACAATGACTCAAGTTTCCCCCATACTCCTGCAGCCGTCTCCTCCTTGGAAACTTCCCTTAGCACCCTGTCCGTGAGGTTCAAGATCAGGGTGCTATAAGCCTTATACTGCATATCTTGAAGCCTTTGCTTCTCCTTGTCATCAGTATCAGGTTTGCCTTCTTTAGCGTCACCTTCATTCTTCAAGATATCCCATAGGCCTTGCTGCATCAAGATGGCCTTCATCTTCAGTCTCCACAGCCCAAAATCGTTTCTCCCGGTGAACTTTTCCACCTCGAACTTGGCTGTAGACATTTCTCAAAACGAGCGGTGGGCAATCGCCAAGATCAGCTTATACAACGGAACCTCTAGACACGAACTCACCCAGAAGCCAATTAATCGGCAAATCGTGGAAGTCTTCCCACAGACGGCGCCACTTGTTGGGGTCGTGTTGCCGCCGATCTCACACGCACACGATCGAAAAATAAAACACACAAAGGTGTAACGTGGTTCGGTGATGAATCACCTACGTCCACGGAGAAGATGACCGGAATTTTATTGATGGAACTCTCAACACAAGAACTTCACACACACAATCTATCACTCTAAGCAAACGCTAGCTAGTGCAAGAATTCTCTTCCAATTGTGTGCGTAATCTGTGTTCTGCGTCTCTCTCTCTCTCTGATTACAATCGAGCTGTAAGTATATATGGGAGTCAAGAAGAAAAACAAACTAACTAATTTGTTTCTAAAAACAGTTACAACCGCTAAACACCAACGGCTAGTTTCAGCTCGGCAGCTCAAACCAAGCTCCCTGCTAGTTCCAGTTCGGCAGCTCAAACCGAGCTCAAGACCGCACTCCCTTCTCGGCGCTCAAACCGAACTCCCTTCTCGGCTAGTTCTAGCATAAGCCGAGCTTCCTTCTTGATCCCTGCCCCGAGCTTCAACGGCTCTGTCACTTGACTGAATCAGTGAACTGCAAGGACACACCTTCACAATTGTTGCCGACGAAGGCCCTGAGGCGGGAAATTGGTTCGACCCTGAAATCCCCGGAAGCTCTGCTGCAAGTAGTCCGCCTCGCAGTGGAGTGCATCCGTCTATGCAAGATCGGTTGTCTATTCGGGCAAGGACACATGATTCTACCGTCCACGCCCAACTCCAAGATGATCTAATGGAGCACATTTGGGCAAAATTTGGCAACCGGTAGATGCACATGATCTTTTTTCTGCTTCTTTGAGCTTTGAGATTTTGAATTTAGAGAGAGTGAGCGGAAGAAATTAAATTATGTATTTTTCATTTTTTTAGGATTTTCAATTATATATAAATTTTTAATTTTTTTAGAATTTTAAGTTGTAATTTTATTTTATTTAATGAAGTGTGTTTTTATTAATTGAATTTGTTGGAAATAAAAATAAAAAATGAAATTGAATGAATAGTTAAGGGATGAGATGATTAAGAGACGGATAAGAGATGGAGGGTTGCAGGTTCTGTCTCTTAATTAAGAGATGAAGTGAAAAGTACAGTGGTGCTCATGAATAGTTAAAAGATGAGACGGTTAAGAGACGGATAAGAGACAGCGTTGCGGATGAACTAATACGACCGTACTAATCTATAATCTATATGCAGTTCTTTAGATTTAGCTTGTAGGAGTAGTACTTTGTGCGATTTTGCATTCCCACAATATTCACTTTTTATTTCTTTTATTCTAACTATTTACGTTATATTTTCAAGTAAAAGCAGCGCACGTTTTTGAATTAATTGTTTTCTGTGATTATATATTGATTATTGATTTTAATTTGTTGAGGATCTTCGAGTAAGCATATTTATTCGCATCAAGTTAGTCAGCTGCCAATGTTAGTCAGCTGCCAAGCCACTGCAATTTTTATTCACGACAGACTCTAGTATAAGCTGAAGAATATGAGTGTGACAACTACTTAAAAAAATTGGCACACTGTTATTACGACGCCCTGCATCAGCTCTACAATATTGTACACTAATTTTTCATTTTCTTTAAAAAAAAGAATATGTTAAATTCTAAATTGCCTATATAGGCATTTAATTTGTTGCTCTAATTCTCTTGCTGGCAACACTTGACAGTAATATGTCCACGCAATATAGAAGATACTTGAGGGTTGAACTGAACGAAGTCATGAACCGACTCGAGAAGAACCTTGACTTCAGGCATTATAAGATCTACAAAATAGTATGTACAAACTAATAGTATCACATTGCATGGACATATTACTATTGTCTTGCTTGCTAATTGTGCATCTAATTGCAATATGTAAGATTTCTATTTAGAATTCTCAAATCTCAATTGATAATCTCTACAACATCATGAACAAGATATTTGGTGTTGGAGTGTCTCATCAACATTACCACTACATGCGCTTGATGCATACTGCACCTGCACCTGGATCAACGACTTGTTGGGCCGCTACAACTAGAGATGTTAACTTCAATATGAGATTAATCCGCTTAGTTTAGAGTGTTAGGGCTAAAAAATAACAACCCGATTAGAAATCAGTCTAGGCCGTTCAGGTTGGCGGACTGGATTGTTGGGCTTCAAGAAAATATGATTTTTACTTGTTTTTCGTTTGTGTTGCGTCACACCATTTTATTCAAATCATTCGTTATACATTTTCTTCTTCTTTTTCCTTGACGGATTATAATTGTCTCAAACTAAAAAATAAAAAGACAAACATATTTTTTATATAGATAAATGCTCTAGATTTGATTATATTTTCTTGAGTGAGAATTAATGATATTCCCGTGATTTCTTATGAATTTTGATGTTTTATCTATTATCCACATTATATTTGTAATAATGGAGTGCTCATTTCAGTTGGAAGAAGAAGGCAGAAGAAGGAAGCTCGGCGTTGAGCTGGAACTAGCCGAGAAGGGAGTTCGGTGTTTGAGCCGAGAAGGGAGTTCGGTTTTGAGCCGAGAAGGGAGTTCGGTCTTGAGCCGAGAAGGGAGTTCGGTCTTGAGCCGAGAAGGGAGTTCGGTCTTGAGCCGAGAAGGAAGAAGCAACCTAGAGAAACTAGCCGTTGGAGCAGCAGTTAGTTAGCTGAGATGTAGCGGTTATTCTTCTTGTTTTCTTGATTCTTGTTGTAGTTAGTTAGTAGCAGTTGCTACTTGATTGTAGAGCTTTAAATAGCTCATAAACCGTGTATGTAGTTAGTAGTTTTATCAATAAAGAGTTTTCCAGTTTCTCTCCAAGATTATCATCTTCAATACTCAAAGTGTGAGTGTGTGTGTTTCTGCATTGTGTGATCTCATACAACAGTGAGTGTGTGTGTGATCTTCTTGAGTGTGTGAAAGCCTTGTGTGTGTAAAACCCAACAAGTGGCGCCGTCTGTGGGAAGGGATATTGAAGCTGATTTGCAGAGGATCAAACGGTTTCAGAGATGGCAGCAAGGCTTGATGCAGAAAAGTTCACAGGCAAGAGTGATTATAGCCTGTGGAAGATGAAGATGAAGGCGGTTTTGATTCAACAAGGCTTGGCCGCAGTTCTTGCAAAACCAGAGGAGAAAGGAAAGGCTCCAGTGCTTGATGATAAAGCTCAGGCAAAGATGGAGGAGATGCAGCTCAAGGCACATTCTGCAGTGATTCTGTGCCTTGGAGATAAGGTCTTGAGGGATGTTCAAGAAGCCAAGACTGCGGTGGAGATCTTGGGCAAGTTGGATGAAGTTTACTTGGCCAAATCCTTGGCTAACCGGCTGTATCTCAAGAAGAGGTTGTATGCCTATAGTTTTTCTGGAGATAGGTCCATCATTGAGCAGCTAGAGGAGTTCAACAAGATCATTGATGACCTGGGATCTGTTGATGTCAAGATTTCAGATGAGGATAAGGCCATTCTCACATTGAATGCCTTGCCTAGCTCGTATGACCAGTTAAGTGATGCAATTATCTATGGAAGAGATAAACCTATCACCTATGCAGAAGTCTATTCAGCCTTGATGGCCAAAGAACTCCAGAAGACAGCCAACAGAGGCTCTGCAAGCTCCAATGTTCAAGCTGCAGAGGCCTTGAATGTGAAGAAGTTCAAGAAGCAGAACTTCAAGAAGAAGTTTGAGGGCCCTAAACCCTCAAGTTCTGATGCTCAGAAGGAAACCAGAGCTTGCTATTGGTGCAAGAAACCTGGACATTTGAAGAAAGATTGTCATGCATGGAAGAGAAAGATGGCCTCTGAGGGACACAACCAATCTGATTGTGTGGAGAGTGCTGATCCCCCGGCTCAACTTATGAATATTAGTGACAGTGGGGTCAGTCACAGGTGGATAATGGACTCGGGGTGCAGCTTCCATATGTGCCCCAATAGAAGCTGGTTTCATGATCTTCAAGAAGCATCGGGTACGGTTGTTCTTGGAAATAATCATACTTGTCAGATAAAAGGGATAGGGAAAGTGAAGCTAAGCCTACAAGATGGCTCTGTGAAGATCCTGACTGGGGTGAGGTATATTCCAGAAGTGAAGAGGAACCTCATCTCATTGGGAATGCTGGAGCAGAGGGGGTTCACTATATTAATGAGTCAAGGAAAATTGTTTGTGAAATCTGGAGATGCAGTGATGATGGAGGCTGACAGAGAGCATATTCTCTATTATTTGAAGGCTAAGGCTGTTGATGGAGAAAGCAATGCTGTGTCAGATGATTCCCTAATGCTATGGCACAAGAGGCTGGGCCATCCAGCAGAAGGAAGCTTGAAAGAACTCATCAAGAAGGGCCTGATCTCTGGAGATTTCAACAAGATGGACCCCTGTGAGCAGTGTATACTTGGAAAAGCAAAGAAGGCACCCTATCCTACAGGTATTCACTCTTCTACAGCCCCTTTAGACTACATACATAGTGATCTTTGGGGGCCTTCACCGGTGTGTTCAATTGGTGGAGGAAAGTATTATCTAGCTATCATTGATGACTATACAAGGAAGTTGTTGGTATATATTCTTAAGGAAAAATCTGAAACACTCACTAAGTTCAAGATATGGTGTAAGGAGGTGGAGCTAGAGAAAGGAAGGAGTGTTAAATGTTTAAGAACTGACAATGGCTTGGAATTCTTGTCTGCTGAATTTGATATATTTTGCAAAGAGAAGGGTATGAAGAGGCACCGTACTGTTCCTGGTAATCCCCAGCAAAATGGTGTTGTGGAGAGGATGAATAGGACTATCCTAGAGAGGGTGATGTGCTTGCTTCTTGGTTCTGGTTTGAGCAGCAGGTTCTGGGGAGAGGCAGTGTATACAGCAGCCTATCTCATCAATAAATGCCCATCTACTGCCCTGAAATCTGAAACTCCTGATTACATGTGGTATGGAGCTCATAGTGACTACTCAAAATACAAGGTGTTTGGGTGTGCAGCCTATGCTCATGCTAGGCAAAGTAAGCTTGAAGCTAGGGCTCTGAAATGTATCTTGCTGGGATATCAGAGGGGTGTTAAGGGGTATAGGCTCTGGTGTATTGAGCCTGGTAGGCAGAAGGTGGTGGTGAGTAGGGATGTGGTGTTCTTGGAGGATCAGATGCCCTACTTGAAAGATAAGCTGGACTCCAGTGACTCCAGTGAAGTTGAGAGTGATTTCTTCAAGGTGGAGCCTATGGGAGTTGGCCTAGGAGCAGGTGGAGTCACTGACTCAGAAAATGAACCTGATCCAGAGGGTGATGGTGCTCCAGCTCAAGGTAGAAGAAATGATGAGCCCACAGCAGATCCTACCAGAGAGTACCAGATTGCAAGAGATAGGGGAAGGAGAAATGCAAAGCCTCCTGAGAAATTTGCAGATATGGTCTATTATGCACTGTGTGCTGCTGAGAGTATTGATATTGCTGATCCTCTCACCTATAAAGAGGCCATGAGAAGCAAAGACAGAGAGAGATGGATAGAGGCCATGAATGAAGAAATAGAGTCTTTACTCAAGAACAAAACCTGGATTTTGGTGGACAAATCCAAGCTGAATACAGATGGAAAGGAGAGGAAGCTGATCAGTTGCAAGTGGTTGTTTAAAAAGAAGGTAGAGACCACTGATAAAGACAGAATCAGGTTCAAAGCAAGGCTGGTGGCAAGGGGATTTACACAGCAAGAAGGAGTTGACTTCAATGAGGTGTTTGCTCCGGTTGTTAAGCACACCTTGCACAATCCGGCTGACATGCTAACAAAGTCTCTAGGTAGAGACAAGTTTGATCATTGCAAGAAGTTGATCAATGTTTGTGCAAGAACTGAGATGAGCCCTCAGGTGGAGAATTGTAATAATGGAGTGCTCATTTCAGTTGGAAGAAGAAGGCAGAAGAAGGAAGCTCGGCGTTGAGCTGGAACTAGCCGAGAAGGGAGTTCGGTGTTTGAGCCGAGAAGGGAGTTCGGTTTTGAGCCGAGAAGGGAGTTCGGTCTTGAGCCGAGAAGGGAGTTCGGTCTTGAGCCGAGAAGGAAGAAGCAACCTAGAGAAACTAGCCGTTGGAGCAGCAGTTAGTTAGCTGAGATGTAGCGGTTATTCTTCTTGTTTTCTTGATTCTTGTTGTAGTTAGTTAGTAGCAGTTGCTACTTGATTGTAGAGCTTTAAATAGCTCATAAACCGTGTATGTAGTTAGTAGTTTTATCAATAAAGAGTTTTCCAGTTTCTCTCCAAGATTATCATCTTCAATACTCAAAGTGTGAGTGTGTGTGTTTCTGCATTGTGTGATCTCATACAACAGTGAGTGTGTGTGTGATCTTCTTGAGTGTGTGAAAGCCTTGTGTGTGTAAAACCCAACAATATTTTTATTTTATATTTCTAATTTTAATATATACAAAATGTATTTTTATTTATAGTGTACATTGTTAATTTCTAATGATGTACAGATGTGTATGTGCAGTATTATTTATAGAAAATATACAATTTTTATGATTAAAAAATTTACAAGATACTTTTAATTAGTAGTATTAGTTTTTACTTTTTAGGCTGACTGGGTTAACTTTAAACTCAATCACTTAGAATTAGAGTTGAAAATATTTAATTCGATAAAATTATAATCCAACTAGTCCACATCGAGTCTTACCCGAGTAGGATGGACCTGATATCCAATAGACAAATTAGCTACAACTACTTCATATGTGGGTGCACTACAATACTTTGTCCACCAGGTTGGAACCTTTCCTGAAAATACTCACCATATTAAGAGCCTACAAATCTATATACTAGTATATTGTAGTTGTACTTGCTTGATTACCAGTGGCAAACTTCCTCAGACAATCTCCATTCATATATGCTCAATGTGGGCCTCATCTTCTTCTTCCTCTTCAACTTCCCACAACCCTACTTTTCCCATTTTGGAATGACGTCATCCTTCCCTCCTATTCCCACCACCCTTCCGCCGCCGCCGGTCTCATCCTCCATGACCTTTTCCCCAAAGAGCCGCCCCCTCTTCGCAACACCACTTCCACTCACTGCCGCCGGAATCTCAGACATTTTCCGGCGACCGCAGCCGCAAGCGTATGATGAAAAACCGAGCCTCCGCCGCTCGCTCCAGAGCTAGAAAGCAGGAAACTACCATTTTTTTCAACCCTCCATTTCTTTTTTGCCTGCATTATAAAAGCGACCTTCATTTTGAACATTAACCACTCTACCATTAGGCTAACACATACACACTGAATATGATCATTCCATGGATTTTTCTTTATTAGCATATATGCACGTGATCTTTCAGAAAAAATCATAAAATAAGTTAGAGCTTTTCATGTTTTGATAATTTGTGTTAGTGCTTTTTATTTGTTGTGTTAACCTAATTTGCACTTTGGATAGTACATTTAATTTTGATAAAGTACTTGAGCTCTGATTAAACAATGAGATGAAACAAGTTGTACGAGACTGATAGTATTATTCAATGTCCATTTTTACTGACAGGCATATACGATGGAGTGTGAGTCTTTTGCGAGAAGAGAATGCCAATCTCAGGAAACAAAAACAGCAACAGGTTTATATATATATTTCGTGAAATGTACAAAAAGAATAATCAAAGCATGGTAGGTTATTAAATTCTTTAGTTAGTTTATTTATGTTTCTTCTCGGGCCATGACCTTTATAAAAAAAAGTATTGAACCAAGTCATATATTGGTAATTGGTTTGTTCCAATCTATAAGAATAACTGGAATAAATTGACTTTTTTCATAATACAAGATTTGAACTTAAGTTTAGAAACGAATAGTACTATGTATTGTAAAAACTTGTACTGAGTGGAGTTAAATTTGAGAGGTGTGCATAGGCTAGGCATAGCAGATGGTGAGAAATGTGGAGAGAAGAGAATTATGCATCGCACATCATCTGCCCCATTTTAGGAATTAAGTAGGTAATTAAGTTGTGATCCATAGCTGGTTTGAAATCTTTATGGAATGTTTCTGTAGATTAGAATGACAATGTTTATTTTGATTTTGTACTATTTCGGAAGAGATCGTCTAATTTCCGTATTATAGTATTGCATTATGAATTCGATACGAGTATGATTTCATCAGATGATACATTGCTCTATGTTCGATTATATATAATTAATTAAAAGACCACATCACACACAAACACACAAATACTTATTAGGAAGTCTACCACCATTATATGAAAAATAAACATTGCGTGTCAGCACAAATAAACCTTAAATCACACGCGAAGGAGCAATTTGTGATTAATTAATTTTCCCACTTAAATTAGGCATTGACAATTCTAAAACATCAAACATGTTTTTCAAACACTTACTAGAATATGAAGTCATGAACTATCCATATCTCTACATTTAAAACTAGAAATGGTTATATTTACTTTTGTGTATTTGGAACATGGATATATATAGATAGAGAGAAAAAATGTACTTCTATTACCTATTTATACAGATACCGTTCTCATTTAATTCACATTAATTTATTTTCTACGTTTAGTTCGATTTCATATCTAAAAATTATTATTCTCATGATTGATTCTGAAAATTGTAGAAAACTCCAAGCATATATTGTTTATTTATTTGAAATTTTAATGGAAAAAAGAATAAATTAAGATTTATTTTATGTAATTTGTAAAATAAATAACAATTTTGAGTATTAAAAACAATTTAAATATAAAAAACAATACTATCATTGATTTAACAATAATGTCAACGGTCACGGCTCAATTAAATAACTAATCCACCTAATTTATTAATTGGTTTGCAATGCTAACGAGTGGAGAAATCCACTGATTTTAGATGGAGGATCAATTTTTTCTTGAGGAAAAAGATTGTTTATTAAATTATAGAGTTGACCAAAACAGCTAAAAATAAATATAGTTGAAATGAGGCGAGTTTTAATAAATCGTACTCGTTTCTAGCTCAAGGATTTCGGATTTCGGATTTCGGATTTCGGATTTCTACGTCTCCGTCGAATCAATTCCTCTTTCGCAATCCAGATCCTGATTAATTCTGCACTCGATCACCCATGGCGGGGAAGGGGCGGCAGCACTACAGCAGCGCGCCGCGGCGCAAGACGGCGTCGTCCACGCTGGTGCTGTACGGGCTGATTTTGTTGTCGTTGCTGATTGTGATTGTTTTGGCTTTCGGAATCCTTTCCAGCAGCACCAATTCAAAGCATAAAGCGCATGACCTCAGCGTCATTGCTCACGATTCATTACACGGGTAATTCTACTCAATTCGCCAAACCTCAATTCTGATTTGTTTTTTTATTTGAAGTTGCGATTTGATGATTTGTGCGATTTTGATTGTTTCAGACGTGATGGCGATGAGGAGAGCAAGGATCAATGGGTTGAAGTTATTTCCTGGGAGCCGAGAGCATCTATTTTTCATCACTTCTTGGTGATTCTCTCTCTTATGTATCGGAATCGAAAGTTTTAGCTTCTTATTTATTTAGATCCGTCGTTTATGTTAGGCATGCACTTGTTAATCCTGTAAATTCAAATCCGTATACTCTGCAGGTCTGATTTCATTGGTTTTAATTCCATGTTTTTTACTGTCTAGTATACATTAGACAATGGAAGTAGGTTTGGTGTGGGTTATTTTTGTGAGAGTAAAGTATAACTGGTTGCAATTAATTGTCTTGACTATTAAATCTTGAAATTGGTGTTTGAGGAAGATCCAATTGGCATGACCTGTAGAGATTTCATTCAGCACACAGATTACCGTTCATATTTGTCAGGGAAGTTTGTTTGCTGAAACATATTCATATATTTCTTGACAGTCAAAAGAGGAATGCGAATATCTAATTAGTATTGCTCAGCCTCATATGGAAAAGTCAACTGTTGTCGATTCTGAAACTGGAAAAAGCAGAGACAGCAGGTTTGCCTATTCTAATTCCTTTCTTTTTATCAAATTGAACTCATTTCTTACTCATTAGGCTGAGTTATTGTGTGATTTACCTTTTTTTTCACAGAAAAAGAAAAAGCCGTTGCCAGAGTTATATCACAATGTTCAAATGTATTCTGTCATACGTTGCTCTATGTTATTCACATTGCTTTCTCATAAAATTACCTTCAATACGGACTTTACTTGTCCACTTTACTAATACCAGATTGTATACCGTGCATAATTTCTTTATGAAATGAACACAGCTTTAATAACTATTCGGAGAACCTACTGGAAAACCACCAAGATCTGGAATAAATATTGAAAACATTGAAACAGTTTTTTTTTTGTTGGAAAAAACTTAAATTTAGGGATCAAGCAGTGGACTGCATCATGTCTTTACGCTCTGGAAATATTATTCAAGTCACCTTCATAAACTAGTCTGCCCGTTTCCTGTGTATGTTTAACATTACTCAAAATGCGCCTTCCACAAGATTACCTTTGGATAAACATTACCATGCGACTTTCTGACCTTTTACCTTAATTTCATGTGCATAACATAATTGTGAGATCCTATTGAATCTTGTTGTGTGTTTTTAGCAGTCTTGTGACATGTGAGATCCTAAAGCTGAGCTGATCTGCTCTTATGTAACCCAACCAGCTTTAATCCTATTTTACCTAGCCTCAAATTCTTGCCTTCTGTGTAAGCAATATTTTCCAGCCTTGCCTTTTTGGTGTACTCACCTCCAGCCTCCAAAGTACCTGGTCATACTTCTAAGCCGACTAAAAACCAATAGGAATACTTGATCTTATTCTGATTTCCAAAAAATTCCAAAAGCATTAATAGTTTTCTTTCTAGCAATTAGGTACTTTTCTGATCCTTTCACAAATTCTGCATATCAATCTGATTATTCATCATATACTAATCAATAATCATAGCTACATGCTTTTCACTTACCATGTCTTATGCACCACCAAGAAGGAAAATTTAACACATACTATACATACTATTGTGTTCTTTCTTGATTTTCGTTTGAATCTTTGTAGAGTTCGTACAAGTTATGGAACATTTCTGGCGAGAGGACGTGATAAAGTTGTTCAGAGAATTGAGAAAAGAATTGCTGATTTTACATTCCTCCCTGTAGGTATGCAATATGCATTGAAAAGTTCATGTGCTGAAATCAATTTAGAAATCTGGTCATTAGATTACAAGTAGTTCTGTTTTAATCATATTGGATCAGTGACACACTTCAGTGTCTTTTTCTGTCGCCAATACTTGTGAAAGGTAGTTCTATGTTGCAATCAGATTGCAGATTGCACTATAAATTTCTTGCCACCATGCTAGATAAACTTCATATGGACTATTATGGCATTGGGAGCTAGGGAAACATTCTTAAAATCAATTTGAGTTATTTTTTCATTCAACATTGCCAAATGCAGTTGTTTTTTAACTATGGAGTGCCAAAACCTTTCTGTTGGTACAGATCGTAACCTAGTTTTCATAGGGAAACTTAAATGAATTTGTTTCTAGTATCATATGTATCTGCAATTAGAGAAGAAAGTAAATACTTTTTCCATTGGCAATTGTATTGCATCAAATTCTATGTTTAATCGTTTGCTTAAGTTATTTTGTTGTTTTTTCCCCTGCATAAAAGATCTTATGTTGCTTAGGCCTTATTGTATTTAATTTACTGGATATACATGCTATGACTTTCTATAGATTCCCTGGGGCTTTAAAACAGATATCCCCTACATCACCTGTGAAATGTGGAAGTATTAATGTATCATCAGTCTCATTCCATGTATTGTTATTCACATTTTGGGCTTCGCATATATCATTTTTTTTAATCTGCAGAGCATGGTGAAGGCCTTCAAGTTCTTCATTATGAACCTGGGCAAAAGTATGAGCATCACTACGACTATTTTCTTGATGAATATAACACGCAGAATGGTGGCCAACGGATTGCCACTGTTCTAATGTACTTGTAAGTGGCTTCTCTATTTCAGCACTAAAGTATATGTGCAAAATTTCTCTCTTCTGAATGTTCAATGTGAAATACAGATCAGATGTTGAAGAAGGAGGTGAAACTGTATTTCCTGCTGCAAAGGGAAATTTTAGCTCGGTACCCTATTGGAATGAGCTATCTGAATGTGGGAAAGAAGGACTTTCAGTTAGACCAAAAATGGGCGATGCGCTACTTTTCTGGAGCATGAAGCCGGATGCAACTTTGGATTCATCAAGTTTGCACGGTTAGTTGTGGTTCAGACAAGTAGTTTTAGTGTTCACTTAAGTATTGATCTTTTCGATATATCCCCTGGCAGTTATCTTCTCTTCTATGATGCATTATGTTATTTAATGGAGTAATAAAAAAACATGCTTCTGGTCTTCTTCAGGTGGCTGTCCTGTTATTAAAGGGAACAAGTGGTCTTCTACAAAATGGATTCGTGTTCATGAGTACAAGGCCTGATTCAACGCATCATCATGCAACTGGTGACTGGTGGTGAGCTTCAATATTTGGATGTTTTGTTAATGTGCCATTTTACGTCAATAGCAACAAAATAGAACTAATGTGTCATGCTAAGTTTCAACTTTGGATATGCAAGATGGTTCTTGCAGTTGGCCAAATGAGTAATAGATGCAGATGAAAGTTTTTTTTATGGTTATACTAGTTTTTAACTTATAAATAGGTATATATCCTTGTTAACTTTAGCGTAGTTGCACTTAAGAGAGAAAATTAACATTTCAGCTAGTCCATAGGATGTTTTTTCACATGTTGATTGGTTGCGGGTGGACTTTAATCAGGTTTTTCTGGTATCCATGAGGTCTAGCCAGTACAGGTTGAAATCCTATTTAATCGTTCTGAATTTTCTAATAAACAAGTACTACTTTGGTTTTGTGTTCTTGTTTAGTTTCTTGATTTTACAGTTTCTTTGCAAGTTATTGTAGCATGCAATTATGTTGGAAGATTCTCCTAACCAGCAAAGATGTGGTGTTCATGAATTAAAGGAATTTAGCTTATAAAGCGTAGTGGCTGTTTGTTTTTGTAAGATGTTAACCAGAAAATGACTTTCATTACTGTGTGTAATGTTTCTTTTGTGTACATATGATGATGATGATGATGTTACTCCAATTACGTGAAAACTGTCATCACCATGGTCAATAGTTCATTTGAGTGAAGTTATGATAATCCATTTGATTTGTTGGCAGGGTCGACGATGAGGTTTCAACACTGCGTCTTCTTTGGGAGACAATTTGGCGTTTATGCTGTTGTTATACTTTAATTTATTTTACACAGCTAACCTTTTTTTTTGTGCCTGGGAACACCATAATACCATATGTATAAGGATGTTGTAACAACTTTTTTATATTGGATATGTGCATTTATGATTTAACAACTCTCGGTGGTTTATTCTCTTCTCTTCAACAGCCGACTGACTATAAGGGAAATCATCAGAAAACGTTTCGAGTTTTGTCACAAAACCCTGTCATATACAATGGTACCCTTCAAATAAACTTGATGTCATCATAGTAGCTGATCGGTGAGGATCATCTACACCAAATCCTACACCACCTCCTATTCCACCCCTCACAAACATAATATATTATATATGATGGTGGGGTCTATTACTCATGTTTATGAGTGTGGAATAGGAGATGTTGTAGGAAATATTTTTTTTGTTTTTTAATAAGTGGATCATGTACTCCATCAAGTCATTATATTTGCATTCAAATATAGTATTAATTATAAACTTTTTCATCAAATTTAATTTAAAAAATCAAATACTAATATTTTAAAATTGGGGGTAAGTTATGTGTCTAAATGACTGACAAAAAAAGTATTTATTGACCTAAGAGCATCAGCATCCGCATCGCTGCTCGATGCGGAGGACGGCGTCCGTGCCGCTAGCGCGGCATTGTGCTGTCCGCCGCTGTACTCTTGCCGACAGCACGGCGCTGCTCGAGGCATCGAGCACGTCCGTGCCGCTGAGCTGGATGACGTGTCATGCCGCTGAGCAGGATGTCATTTTAATTTAATTTAATTTTTAAATTCGAATTTAATTAAAAAATCATTTTTAAATTAAATTTTTTTCCCACTTTCCAATAAATTATATCCGTTTTCTCACCACTTTTAATTTATTTTTCAATTTTCCCCCAAAATTCACATTTTCATCCATAAATACCCTCATTTCCACAAAAAAAAAATTCCACTACACTACACAATTCTCATCTAAATTCTTTCATCAATTCTCAATCTTTCACTCTTACTAAAAAACTGTCCGGCTTCGGCGATCACCCCTCCGACTCCTGCGGCTGGAACCACGAATGGTTCGGCTCAACACCATTCCCTAGTCCGGAAATGCAATTCTCGGCCCCTCCTCAAACCTAAGGTTCTCAAATTCCGGGTGGCTACCGGCCTTACCCGGTGGACGACAAAAATGGCCCCGATGGGCGATACGGGTAGGCACCCGAACAAGGATCGGGAGGGAGCGGTGGCACTAAAACTCCTCCTATTCCTACTCCTACTCCTACTCCTCGTAGTGTTCGTGTTCATGGTCGTGCCGGTGACACTCACGTCCGCACCCCGTACACTCCGGGGGAGATGGATAAGTTACTCAAAGCCTATTTGGAAATCTCTGAAGATCCGGAGGTTGGCACGAACCAAAGCGGGGATAGGTTTTGGTTTCGCGTCTCTTGCCGGTACAATGAAAACCGACCGGATGGAACCATCGAGCGCAATGAGAGTATGGTGCGCAATGCCATCTTCAGAGCCAACGAAGAAATCTAAAAGTTCCAGGGTATTACCTCTAGGAAGAGCGGTCGCGGGGAGTGGGATGAGCGAGCTCGACATCATCAGTGCCACCATGGCGACCTACCATACAAACCATTCAAGTACCTCAACGCTTGGCAGGAGGTGCGTGTGCATCCGAAGTATAGGGGAGACGTATCATCCTCCTCCAGCTCCTCCAGCAAACGGTCGAGGTCGGTATCCCTATCCGACGCCGGCGAGGATGAGGTGGCAAGCCAGCTTGCTGGAGCTAACTTGGGTAGCCCCGACGCCGGCCCGAGCAGTTCCCAACGCCGCCCTCAAGGAAGGAAACAACGCCGCTTCCTTTGTGCCACCTCAACCTCCCACCAACTCGTTGTGGACCCTTTTGGCTCAAGTCAATATGGCCGAGACGTCTCACATGTCTTCCGAGCAGCTTGAAGCACATCGAGCAATGATACGAGGTCTCCGACGAACATTGGGGATAGGGCCAGAGAACTAGTCTTCCACATGGTATTTTTTAGCCTTTAATTATGTAATTTTTATTTTTTTAGGATTTTATGTTTGTAATTTTTATTTTTTAGGATTTAATTATGTAATTTTTATATATTTTTTTAATTTATAATTGTAGTTCGAGTATTTTTAATGTGTTTTTATATTGTAGAAATGTCTTTAGCAATTGAAGTATTTAAATTAAATAATGGAATGGTGGGACGTTGAGCATGCTCTTGCGGAAGAGCATGTATGTGGGTGTTGTGCTCTTGGGGAAGAGCAGAAAGTAAAAAATTAATAAAAGTGGGTCCGGGCCAACATCCAAGAGCATGGATGAGGATGCTCTAAAGCACATCGGCATCGGTTTTTAATTGGCGAAAACCCTGAAATGAAAACATATTAGAATTTGGTGACGGATGAAATATAATGTACTAGCTTGCTAAAACATTCAAAACAATGTCGTCTTAGTAAAAAAGTTGGTCCGATTCGATTAAAAATTTGGGTACATTATGCACATGCATTTGGAACAAATAAGATGGTAGTGCGACACACCAACTCATCTAATAAATAAATACATACTACTTGACAATAACTTTAATTATAGACAAACTAGATTGTGCAATTCTTTCGCATCCCGCCTTTCAACCCGGTGAGAAGGCCGATGTCACCCATTCTAACACATACACTTCAAATAAAAAACGTAGTTATTTAAAGCTACAAATTTATGTAGGTATTTCTTTTAGTTTAGTCAAATAATTGAACAAGTTTGTGGATAAGAAGATTAATTAATAAGTTTAGGATTTCACCAACGGGTTGTAACGCAGTTGGTAGTGCGGAGTTGTGGTGACCTTGAGGTCATGGGTTCAAACCCCACCACAAATGAAAGTGAGACTTTCAGCTTTAATCCGCAAGCCCGGTCAAGCCTTGAGGGAACATCATTTTAGGTCCGTGAACTTTGAAAATATCATTTTAGGTCCGTGAACTTTTAGTTAGTATCATTTGAGGTACTTTTTACTATTTCCAAGTTTTTTTAGACGAAAATACCCTCAATACCTTAAAGTGTATATATTTTTAATAAATTTATCATATACTCATAATTTTTTATAAATATCTTTACAATATATTTTTGACAAATTTTCTAAATATAATTTGACCTTAAATATTATCACTTAATTTTGTGACATGCAAGTAAAATTGCTTCTTCAATTTTTTATATTAATTTTTTAATTGAATAAAGAAAATTTCTTTAATAATAAAAAATTGAATAAAGATCTTTTTATAAATATCTTTACAATATATTTTTGACAAATTTTCTAAATATAATTTGAACTTCAATATTATCATTTAATTTTGTGACATGCAAGAAAAGATCTTTATTCAATTTTTTATTATTAAAGAAAAGTTCTTTATTCAATTTAAAAAAAATTAATATAAAAAATTGAAGAAGCAATTTTACTTGCATGTCACCAAATTAAGAGATAATATTTAAGGTCAAATTATATTTAGAAAATTTGTCAAAAATATTTTGTAAAGATATTTATAAAAAATTATGAGTATATGATAAATTTATTAAAAATATATACACTTTAAGGTATTGAGGGTATTTTTGTCCAAAAAAACTTGGAAATAGTAAAAAGTACCTCAAATGATACTAACTCAAAGTTCACGGACCTAAAATGATATTTTCAAAGTTCACGGACCTAAAATGATACTTTGGCAAAGTTCGTGGACCAAAAATGATGTTCCCTTTTAAAATTATGGAAAATGATTTTTTGGCATAATAGCAATACCATAATAGGGTTTAAATAGTAATTTTATTTTAAGTTTGGATTTTGTATACATACTTATTATTTCTTGATATTTTTAGAACATTACAGTCGAATCTCGATAAAATATAATAGTATGTTCTTAACTCATCTATTTAATATTTTAAAGCTATATAGTAGTAGTTAATATTTTTATTTTTTTGTGAAATATTAGAGTTCTAGCTCAATTAAATTAATTTTTGTAAAATAAATAATATTAATTGATAATCAAATAATATTAATTATTTTAGCGTTTCATTCAATTTTGATTCGATTTTCCTTTATTAGATGTATAGCCAATTAATATGATATTAGGATAAATTAATCATAATATAAACTATACTTATGTTAAAAAAAAATATAAAGGCATTATGGCATGGAGACATTAGGTTTCTAAATCACTATCCTAAAATTATTTGTTATAATGGTTAACCACTAACTTTCTTATGAATAAAAGTTTCCAGATAAAAAAGAAGCTTCTTGATGTTTAAAAGTGATTAGTATTCTTCATAAAATTAATTGACTTTCTAAAAAAAGTATTCATGACTATACGACCAGATCATATCTGGTCCGACATTAAATATGTTAGTAGTATTTCCTTTAATACGCAACCCTCCTCTTCTAATTACAAAAGATATCAACTCTGCCACAGACTAACACAATACAATTGTAGTGCCAAATACAAGGGAGTATTGAGTTGAAAAATTGGTCAAGACATTTCGGTAGGAAGTGTAATTAATTCAAGGTGGATTTAATCAGTTTGGAGTTAATGGTTAACTCACGCACACATCTGCTTGCAAGAGAGAGAAAGAGATAAACAAGTTGGGAGTTCAACCAAAAAGAGAGAGATCAAAATTAGTGATAAGTTATGTGAGTTTGTATTTCTCATCAATGTATTTACTTCTTTGGCGATTAATGGACAACAAGTCCCGATTCTTCAGTGGGTAGTACATCCATGCTCTTTGGTGGAGCTTTACTGGCTGCTAAAGGAGGTCCTTGAGAATTTGTAGACCTATTTTTCCAACAATATTTCGGCATCCACCAACAGAGAAACCTATAATTCGACGACCAATGAAACACAACAAAAATTAGTGAGGATCTGTAAAATTATCAAAATAAAAAACACAATCTCTGCCCTTAGTATCCGGGGTTTTTTTTATTGTGGGCCCTGTATCCTTTCGTTTGACATTTCTACTGAAACCTTTTCCACCCTACCCCATATCCTCCATTTATAGCTGGGGGATTCCTTATGATTTTCTAGAGTATAAAGGACACTTATGCATTCTTGCGAATGAAGGTGAGGCATTTCGTGAACCTGAACTTTGCGTTTTGAGCGATGATGGATCATGGATGATCGAGACTTTTTTCCGTACTTGTCTCTTGGGTGGCCATTGTGGTTTTCACATGATGGTAATCTCTTGTATTTTACAAGCTTAGTTGGTGATGAGCTAGTGGTGTTTGATTGCACCATGGGAGAGTTGATGCATCTTGAGGTCAGGTGCTCTTCTATGATTCCGTTTTATCGGAGTTTTACTCAGATTTTTAAGATATTGTGATCAAGTCTTGGATTTGAGTTGCTCTTGTGTAACTCTATATTTCTTTTATTTAAGATCATTTCAGTTGTTTTGTTTGGATTTGTTTTGCTGTAGCTACTCTTGTGTAACTCTATTTATAGGAATTCATTTCTTTTAGTAATTAAGATGAGTTAATGTTGTGTTTGGATTTGTTTTGCAGTAGTTGTGTTTGTGTAATGTAATCTTATTTACTCACTAAATAAATAGCAGAATACTTTGACCCAATTCCACCTTGTTTGTGGTGTGATTCTCTTGCATTCCTAATCATCATCAATTTTCATATTTTTGAACAAAGTTTCCATTTTTATTTAATTTGTTAGTTAAAAGTGGAATTAATGTTTTCATATTATCCTACATAAATTTTTATCATAAGTTCAAAGTCTCCATTAAAGGTCGATCTCAATCAAGTGATGAGCTTTGTTATTTTCATGTAAAAGGAGAGGTAAAACTAGCAAGCGTAAGCAGAGAGTTAGTTTTCCATGCTTGTTAGTTTTGATTTCATGTGTTAATACAAAAAAATTAGGCATTATATTATGAGACTCCAGATCGATTTGGCAAGCTCATATTGAATAATTTATCTGTTTAATGGTGTTTGGTTCGTAACTTCGTCTGACTTTTCATGAACTCATTAGTCAAGGCTAGTCAGTATATAAGTCTTGAGTTGAACTTTTAATCAAGTCTTCAATGGAGCTCAACTGCTCGAGTTTTTTCAAGCCTTTCATAAGCTTTTAATGGCACTCGAGCTTATTACAATTATTTGAATGTCAGAACTGAACTGAACTTGAGGTCAAGCTCCAACTCGAACATGATATTATTGACTATTTCAGGAGCTTAATTCACATGATGTTTGAGCTCGATAATTGGTAGGTTGTAACTGGTAAGCTTAACTCGAACAATAAGACATAAGCTCGAATTGGGACTCGACTCAACTTGTATACTAGAATATAAAAATAATCTATAATCATCTATTTATTTAGGTTCATGGGTACAATATCATGATGCCAATGGTGACTGGTGAGCTTCAATTTCTAGATGTTTTGTTGATGTGATATTTGTCCTCTGTAGCAACAAAATAGCACTGATATGTCGTGCTGAGCACACTCTACTTTGGATATGTAAGATGGTTCTTGCAATTGGACAAATGAATAATAAATGCAGATTAAAGTATTTTTAATGGTAAAAGGTTTAGCTTCTAAATAAGTACCATATATAAGCAAAAAGATAATAGAGTAACAGAATTGCCTAATTGTTGCAACTACTTTGGATCTGCAAAATTATTCGTTTTACAATTACTCCATGTAATATCACCTTTATAACATATGGTTATTCGAGCCAACTGTATAATACAATACATATATTCATGTCACCTATAAGCGCAATACATCATAAATATTGTTCATACTCTCATTAAGAGTGGAGAACGTGATCATGAAAACGATAGCCTCAAGTCACGTCAATGTACTGGGTTTCACGTCGGCGCATAGGAAGAAGCGGAAGATCTCTTTGGTAATCGCATCAAAACGATGCAAGTCCCGCTCTACACCGTTATCCATCTTTACACCCATGCTCTTCATTTCTATTCAAGAAGTGATGAAACATTTACTGAAATAGCTAGTTTACCCCAATATCTACTCCGTATAGGGCTGCTATCGAGATGATAATTCTATTGTATATTAGAGTAAGACGGTAAGTGAGATGATATCGTCGTCTTGTAAAAGGGAATGCAAGACAATAATGGAGGGAACAACATCCTATTTTGTTTCAGCCTTATCTTCAAGTCCAAATCCAGATATTGTAGCAAGCTCTGACAATTGCTTTTCCCCACTCAAAACCTGCAATAGGAATCATATTACCGTGTGGCCATCTCTCTCGACATAAACAAGCAATGAGGGATAGAAAACAGCACATCATTTTCATCTTGATGGTACTGGCAAATTATAGACCCATCGAGAGGTTTAACGGTGAAGGGATAGGCCAGGCAGCCATCCGAGGGATCAGACCAAGTTTAATTAATACAAAACAGGACAAAAGTTTCTTCAAAGAAATTAATCATTTGAGTCCAAGTAAAAGGCAGTTAGACTGCGAGTTTACCTGACCGTCTATTATCCAGGTTGGAAATCCTTCAAGTTTAGCATCTACACACGCCTGGACCATTTTAGTTCCTTTATTTACTCCATCAGGGAAGCACTCCACATAATCCAATATTTTTGCTGCTTCCCTCCCAAAAAACTATCAAGCCAGCAGAAAACAAAAGTTAGTCTGTAAACTGTAAACCATCCAATCTCGAAATTTGGAATGGTTATATTTGGTGATATGAATCATGTGTGCGTCTGTTTTCTCTTGTTTTGATATAAGAAAGTTATAGTACTTATTAGGGTAAATTGCCAGAAAACCATGAATTTTGTTCAAATTCTGGTGTGTTCCGCAAATTTGAAAATCAGCCGTAAAAATCATGAATTTAACATTTTTCTCATTTTCCCCATGGGATCTAATTTGAGTGAAATTGTATCTAATGTGACATCCAAAAAAATTCGGCAAGGACAACACCACCCGTGAATTTTATCATTTTTCTCAACACAGCAAATAACTCAACCATGTCATCAATTTGAAACAAGTGCGCGCCAAATCAACATCATATTACAAATAGGAAATCGGATTTTTCTGGTCATGGGAAAATTGAGAAAAATGTTCAAGTTCATGGTTTCTACGTTTTAGGACTGATTTTCCAAGATGCGGGATATACCAGAAACAGAAACTGACCAAAATTCATAGTTTTCCCAAAAAATTCCCTATTTATTATTAGTATATGGAGGCAGTCGAGCACTGTCTAAAGCCTGGGTGCAACAAAGTTCATAGGCAGGGCCGATCACCAGTAACAGTATCACGTTTTGATGAGTCCTATTCTGTATTGGAGGAAAGTAAAATCACTGCTGAAAATATACTAGTTTAAGCAAAATAATCTCTAGCAGATTAGAAGCGAAATGGGAATCCAATGTTACAACTTGATATTTCTTATTGCATAAAACATCTGACAAGTTGAGACTAAATGTTCTATTTCCCAGAAAGCAAGCAAACTTTTTAATCTAGTAACTTGACCACCCCATGACACATGTTCTGAAGGATGTCTTTTAACTTATGTCTAAGATCATTCTTGTCGTTTTCATGATCTAGTAGTTCTTTAGATACCAAGACCTATCAGAGCCGCAATACAGGCATATCTTGTTTCTGCAAATCCATCTTTTTAAAAACAACAGATAATATTTTTGTCCTAGTAACAACCAATATGAATCAGTTGGAAGTGAAACATAAGGAAAGTACCTCTTTCTGATCAAGACAGTGTGAACACCAGAATGCCCCGTATAGTTTTGCTCCAATTGAATGTAAATGTTTTGCCAGAGCAATGGCAAAAGGAGTTGACTCTTTTGTGATCTCAGTTTCAAAGTAAGGTATTTCAGTCTCCAACATGCTGTTGCACATTTATAAGGTCATATACACAGAATATATTGGCTTTGAGCATAAGGTCATAAAGCAGATTATAGCACATCCCAGAAGTACCTAAGCCAAGTCTAATCACTACTCAATATACGAAACTAACTATGCATCCAATGTAAGAAAGCAACATTTACAAGTGCCCAAGGTGCACATTTTAGAACGAATTAAGAAAAACTACAATTTGGCAACCTAGAGGAGCAAATCTTCAAGTAGATGATCAATTTACTAGGAGGTCCAAAGTTTAATCATTAGAAACTTCTCAAGTGAGTTGGTCATTCTTTTGGTCTTTTTAAATTTTCAGACTTGATATCACAATGATACAGGAAAAATCTTGCTTTGGGGTCAACTCCACACTCCACACTCCACACTCCTACCACAAGGTCGCTGTACCACACCTCAATTACAATCACATCACTTGAGAACTCAGTTACCTTGATGAACCTGGTTGGGCAGTATTATAAGATGCAGTCAACGCAATAACCACCAAGCTAGCTACAGATAGCTGTAAGCCGAATAATTTTTGAAGTTCTTGCAGTCCAAACCTCTGCAATTTGGACCCCAAACATTCTTGTAATTTAATAGAACTAAGCAGTTAAAAAGACTAAGCATTTTACTGGCGACAAACCTTTATCGTTATGAAGAATAAGCTGAAGGACAATGTTGCAGATGCCAAACAATATAAACATGACTCTCCAGCAAACTCAGTGCTCAGAATGTACAAGAAATATGCACTAGCAACTGCCATAGAGGTAGTTATTCCAACTAAGATGATCTCGTCATTAGATTTTCCAGTATCAAATTTCCTTTTCTCCCTACCCAATTGTAAGCCAAGGTTTGCAACTAAACCATATGCTAGCATGCCAAACAATGGCAGAGGAACACCTGGAAATAAGAGAAAACGAAAACAATTTATATTTTACAGAGACTGAAAAGCGATCAACACCTGTGTCAGAGACAGAGACTGCGGGCAGCCAACATGAGGCAGCAAATAAGTTTTCATCAGAACATTGCTAAAGACACAATTGTTCTAACATCAGCATCAGCTGACATGCTGAGAAAGTGGGAGTGATACCAACAACTATATGACTGACATATAAAATGAAGTTAAACTGAGTGTCAACATACTTGCTAGCAAGAACATATTCTGCTGGTATGATTGGTAAGCAATAAGATTACTAGAGAAGGTTTACATACGTTTACAATTTACAATCAGAGTCTAATTAACACATACTTTTTTAGGTTTTCTTTTAATTTCACCAACTCAATCAATTCCTAATTAATATTTTCGGAATCATAAATAATGATATTCATTCATATAAATTGGAGGGTAAGTACTATGCGTATGAAGGAGCAAATATACATTAACCTGCAATAGAATTTGGGGAACCTACAAAAAAATTAATATATACTCCATAATGCAATAGAGATGGATAGAAGTTGGTAATATATATTATTCCTACTCGTCAAGCACTTGAAGCCCTTACATAAAAGAGAATTCTCAGTCATCTCAAATGTCTCAAAATCATAGGATTTCTTCAACAAGTTTCAGACAAAGAGAGTGAAAGCATGGGAGTTCACGCATCTGGTCCTAAGTCTGATTCATTTTCATCTCAGTAAGTAGAACCTTTCAACCTTTATATTAAACATAAAATAAATGTTGTCAACATTTGCTTAGTAAATGTGGCATGATCTCATCAGAATTTCGATTGTAATTGTTTCGTAAATGTCCCAACACTTTGTTCCCACAGTCCTGTCTAAAGCCTTTCACATTTTCTAGGCAACCTCCGAAATTGTAATCTTCTATAATTGCCACTCACGCCAAAATACAAGCAAATTATGTCATACCGCAACAGTACACCAATATGTAACAGATTACACGAATCTAGCACAAAACCAAATCGAGGTTAAATATTACCAAAAACAGAAGAGTAATCACTGGTGAGGATGGTGGTGCACGAGCCTCCACCCGTAGGGCAAAAAGCGTCGGAATTCGTGAGCTTAAGGTAAGTCAAATACGCCGTCTCCAGCAATCCAATTCCTCCAAGAGCAGCAATCCATTTATACGCCGAAACGTCCGCATCGTCGTCATCGGCACCGGCAGCAGCAGAAGAAGATGGAGATTCCGACGAAGGCGATGGAGCTGTTTCAGGCTCCGATTCTGCAGCCTGCTTGCTACGTTCCGACACGCAATTCACCTGAACCAACACGTGCCCTAGCACCGGAACTCTTCTCTACCAATTCGAAATCAATTACAAAGACTAAATTAACCGTATTGCACGCAGGAGAGAGAAAATAACAGAGGCGCGGGAAAAGGAACTCGTCTGACCTTGAATTGGGGGAGCGAAGTCACGGGGAATGAAGTCGGGCAGAGTGATGATTCCGCGAATTTTTGATGATGATAAATGCTCGTAAAAATAAATCACGACACAGAGAATTTAACGTGGTTCGATTTACTGAGGTAAATCTACGTCCACGGGGAGAAATGGGGGCAGGTTTGTATTGCTTGATCTGCCAAATACAGCTTACAACACAGACTTGCTATATGATTGTTTCTCTAGAGAGATTCCAACCCTTTTCTACCAGATCTAAGTTCTATTTATACATTGGACTAAGATCGTGGCTTACATCATCACTCTAGGTCGTGGATGTCGTGTAGGTTATGGCCTAAGATCGTGGGTGAAGCGTAGGTCATGGCCTACGATCGTGGCCTGAACTGACATCACGTGGTAGTGGGTGTGTTGGACATCCTGTATGGGTCCACTAACTCCTTGTTCGGTCGAATACCGAGACCGAACTGCTTTGGTTGCCGATCTGAGAGTAGAGCTTGATGCCGACCTGAGAGCAGAGCTTGATTGGTTGGCTTTTACCGAGCTGTAGGCTGAGGCCGAACTCTTTGGTAATGCCGAACTCCTCCGAACTCTTTGGTAATGCCGAACTCATACTCCTCCTTGGGCTTTGGGCTGATGGGCCGTCACTGCTGTTGGGCTTGTTTAGTTCGTACCCCATCACTAATTTTTGATGATGATAAATGCTCGTAAAAATAAATTACGACACAGAGAATTTTACGTGGTTCGATTTACTGAGGTAAATCTACGTCCACGGGGAGAAATGGGGGCAGGTTTGTATTGCTTGATCTGGCCGAAGAAAGAAGAGAATTGGCCTGCATAAAAGCAGCCAAGTACAAGGAGCAAGTAGCCCGGTATTACAACCAAAGGGTGAAGAAGCTGCAATTTCAAGTGGGAGATCTCGTCTTGAGAAACAACGAAGTAAGCCGAGCAGAAAAGCTGGGCGAACTCGAGCCCACATAGGAAGGTCCATATCGGGTGTCAGAAGTCCTCGGCAAAGGGTCTTAAAAATTGACTCACGCGTCAGGAGCACAAGTACCCCGAACATGGTACGTTTCCAACCTCAAGAAGTTCCATTTGTAAGAGACAGTCCGGTCAGTCAGTCTTATGTGTTTTCTTTGTTTTTTACTTGTTCTTGTCTCTATGTGCGTTGTGTCTATGTGAGTGTCGTCTCTTACAAATAAAACTGAGGTATCTCGTTCTTCAAAGGCTGATCCCCTTTTTAGAACATACAAGCCAACGATTGTGCGTCAAAGCTTCTAAAGAGGATACAAGACCACAATTCAGCTTAAACAAGCAGTTCGTCTGAAACGAGCTGCAACAAGCCCACGATTGTGCGTCAAAGCTTCTAAAGAGGATACAAGACCACAATTCAGCTTAAACAAGCAGTTCGTCTGAAACGAGCTGCAACAAGCCCACGATTGTGTGTCAAAGCTTCTAAAGAGGATACAAGACCACAATTCAGCTTAAACAAGCAGTTCGTCTGAAACGAGCTGCAACAAGCCCACGATTGTGTGTCAAAGCTTCTAAAGAGGATACAAGACCACAATTCTGCTTAAGAATCAAGCACTTCGTCTGAAACGAACTGCAACAAAAGTCCGATTCTCGCGATAAAACTTGCCTGAATTAGGACAAGGGAAAGTCCAATCCACGCGATAAAACTCGCCGAATTAGGACGACCAAGTTCGGTCAAAGCAGTTTACCTCATAAGACCGAGGACGACCATGTCTAGTCAAAGAGGTTTACTGCATAAGACCACTTCGGTTAACTGGGAAAGTCCGATCCACGCGATAAAACTCGCCGAATTAGGACAAGGGAAAGTTCGATCCCGGCGACGAAAATCGCCAAATTAGAACACAAAGACGAGTCCGGTCAAAGATGTTTATTTCATCAGACCAAAGACGAGTCCGGTCAAAGATGTTTATTTCATCAGACCAAAGACGAGTCCGGTCAAAGAAGTTTACTTCATAAGACCGAGGACAAGTACGATGAAATTTTTTCGCTAAGCTGTAAATACACAGTGTTAGAAGCGAAAACAAAAACAAAATTTCATTTTCAAATCTTGTTCGGCACACAACTCCGCTACCCTACAAAATGGCGTTACGCTATTACAAAGGACTATTCTACTGTCCAGGGTTGCTGAAGTTAAGCCACCTATCTGCAAAATCCTCTGGAAGCCGATTTCGGTTGTTCCGAGCAGATGAAGAATAAGCAGGTCGACGAGATGCTATCCTCGACCCAACGCCTCTTCCCCGAGCTCGAGAAGTCCTAACACCTCGGCGATGAAGAGTCTCTGCAATAAGCATCTGCTGATCTTGCTCGCTCATAGTCACAACTCCTCGGCGAATTTCAGTCCGTCCCTGTCTTGACGATTCCGGTTGCTCCTGAGCCCGTTCTCGTCTTGACGTTTCCGGCTGTTCCGGAGTTCGTTGTTGGCTGGGAGTAGGATTTTGAACAAGGGAACCAGAGGTTTGATCTGGAGTGCGAGCATCTGTTGGCGCGATATGCCGAAGGAATCTTTCTATGGAGGGGCGCCGAGAAAGAACAATGTTGTACCGAGAAGCCCAGCGCCGCAATGATGTCACGACTTGTTGGCAAGCCGAGCTCTCCAGCGCATTGTTCCTCCGGAGTACATTATATTCCTCCCACAGTTCGTCAACTCGACTCTGAGCATCTGATATGGTCATTCCCCCGCGCACACGGATGTAATCCTCGTACGCAGTCCTCTCAGCGATGGTCGTATTCAGCTCGGCCTCCAGATCATTCTTATCGGACTCTAAGTCCTTATTATCGGCCTCCAGCTTCACTAAACGAGCCAGAAGCTCGTCATTCTTCGTCTGATCGGCTATAGCTCTTTTCTCAGCTTCGTCTAAAGCCGAAGAGTACAGCCGTTTCCAGTGAAGTATCTCCAGCTCCTTGAGAGTTAAGAATACAAAGCAGCTACGTCAGTTCGGCATTTCAGCTTACCGAGCAGGTAGTAAACCACAACAGGAGTAAGAGAGTACGAAAGGCTATACGAAGACACAAGAGCAGAAAGAAGAATTTTTTCATTCATAAGAAAAAAATTTTTCTATACAAGGAGGGCTTCAAGGCCATTTTACATAAAGGAAGAAACTAAACTAAGAGAAGGGAGACGAAATCATACTTCGCTAGCTTCGTCTCCACCTTCTCGGTGAGGTTCAGCTTCCTTCTCATCTGCTTCAGCTTCAGCCTCTGCCTCCTTGCTCTCCTCAGCCTGCTCGGCGCCACCGTAGCCGATCTGCTGCGTCTCCTGATCGGCTTCCTTCTCCGGATGCCCGGCTCGCTCGACTTCGGCCTCCCGCTCCAGCGGCTCGGCCTCACCCTCTCCGTTGTAAGTCGAAGCGGGTGAAACGGGTCCCACGGAGGCAAAGATAGCCTCCAGGTTCTCGTCCCGATCAGCTCGACAACTCCGGACTCGGTCTGCAGAAAGCAGGACCGAGGATGAAGCGAGCTCCTCAAGGAGCGGCAGATTCTGAAGCCGAGCTGCTATCTCTCGGCTGTACAGAGGCAGCACGACATCGGCCCCCTGCTCGCCCTTATCGGCAATTAGCCTTACCAGGCTACCGACAAAGGCCGAGAACTGGCTGCTCAAAAAGAGTTTCTCCGTGTAAACACGGAGAGCCTCCCCTTGGGCAACCACGGCAGCAGCATCGCTCCGCTTCGCCTGCTCTCGCTGGATGACGAGCTGGTTTTTGGCAAACTGAGCTTCATCCTGGGCCGAAATCCTAGCAGCTCTGGCCTTCTCAAATTTAGCCTCAGCCTGTTCGGCCCGATGACAAGCAGCCGCCAACTTACTCTGCATCTCGGCATAGTCATTGGACGCTTTGGAGAGTTCGACGGCGACGAGCTTGGAGAGCATATCGTTCCTCTGAAAATGGATAAGGAAAAAAGTCAACAGAGGGCACCAAAAATACAGGACAGAAGCCAGGCCAAAGAATCAAGAAGACAATTCACCTCGGCGAAGTCCGTGGGCCATAAAAATGGCTCACAGATATGCTCCGAAGGAGGCGCCAAGACCACGTCTTTCTCTGGCGCTCTCGGGGGTTTCTGGGTCCTCCCCTTCCTACTTGCCGAAGTCGACTCCGGCTTCTTTGGACCCGAAGAGGTCTTTTGCCTCTTGGGATTCTTCTCGGCATCAGGCGCCGAGCTGGTAGCCTTCTCTTTCTCCGGCTCCTCAAGCTCGGAGGACTTTCGGATAGCCTTATTCAGCATGAACACTGCCAAAAAAGCAAGAAAACAAGGTTAGTTTTCTTCGCTAAAGCAGTAGAGCATAAAGATAAAGAGAAATCCTCACCCTCGGCCTCTTCGTCCGAAGACGAGATATTGAACACGAGGTCGCCCTTGACGAGCTCAGTTTCCGAATACTGTTTCCTAATCATAGGAATCTTATTGAGCTCGCCCTCGAGCTCGGCCAACGGTTCTAACCGAGGATGGGGAATCACGGACTTCGGCCTTCTCCAAGGAAAGCCCGGAGCCGAAGTCCTATTATAAAAAAAGAAACGGTTTTGCCATTTCGGCCACTTGGTTTTGCAGAAGGCCCTAAAAGGCTGTAAGGGGATCAAGTAAAACCAAGATCCCTTCCTTTTAAACTGGAAAAAATTAAGGATTGCCCTCAGAGACAGATCCTTATCTAGCCTACGCAGTTCGGCAGCAAAAGCCGATAAGTGCCTCCAAGAGTTCGGAGTCACCTGACCTAAAGGGAGTTGAAAAAAATCAAGAAGCTCTACAAAAGGTGGGGGAAGAGGAAAACGAAGCCCGCATTCTAAGCAGGCTTCGTAAACGGTGGCATAACCCTCCGGCGGGTCGTTAGCCCTATGATCATCGTCGGGAACCACCGCCTTCCCCCCAGGTAAAAAATATTTCTCGTGAAGGGATATCACAGTATCCTTACTCAAGATACTGTGAAAATACTCTACGGTCTTCTCCCCGGATTCTTTCCGGCTAGAAGACCCCTTATCCCCTTTCCTACCGCTACCCGACACCGAAGAAGAAGAAGAAGACATTTTTCTTACTTTTTGAAAGTGAAGAAAGTCTGAAGAAGCTCTTGAAAGCGGAAGAAAATTTCTCGAGAAAGAGAGAGTATAGAAGACGCAACAGCAAAGATGTTCAAATGAGGAAGAAAGAGCATATCTATCAGATTCGGCGAAGATTTCAAAATCGTCGCACCGTTTCGAATCCCACCTTTTCAGGATTCAACGGCCGGATTTTACTGTCGCTTTTAATGCAGTCACATGTCCTGCCCGTGAGAACCAGGAGGAAGCCAATCCATCCCATAGGTCGGGAAAACAGCCTAGGGATAAATCCACCACCAGTTCTCATGGTGGAGGAACAAGCCGCTCCAAAAGCCGTCACACCGAGTCTTCCCAGCAGCCCGATTTGAACGAGGCTGTCAAGCTGTTTTTGGCGGAAAAGCAGGAGGAATTCTTAACCTTCCTGCAAAAAAAGCCAAAAGCAGCCGGGGACAAAAACGGCGGATTCTCCCTCTCCCTCCATACGAGACAGTCACTACCGCAGTAGTGTCATGTCTTCCAGAAGAAAGAATCCTCGGTACCGGAATCACAGGAGAACTCCATCTCCTCCATACCGAAGAAATGTCGGGTTCGCCATGTACGGAGTATTGAGGACTCCGTTCTCGGACGATATTACCCGAACTCCCCTTCCACAGAACTACCGAACTCCGTCGATAACCTATGACGGACTCGTGGATCCTCATGACTTCCTGGGACGCTATCAGTATAATATGGCGAACCAAGGTCTCAATGAGGTCCATATGTGCAAGCTGTTCCCCGAGCTGCTCATCGGGAACGCCAGAAGGTGGTTCGACAGCCTTCCTCAAGGCAGCATTAGATCCTACCGAGATCTGATGGATGCTTTCCACAGGAGGTTCTTTCAGAAAGCGGAAGCCCGAAATACTTCGGCTCAGCTGCTTTCTATACGTCAAGGTCGCGACGAAAAGATCAGCGACTTCCTGACGAGATTCCATAAGGAATGCCTACAGGTAGATAATCTCAATGATCTACTTGTCATTTCGGCATTCCAAAATGGAATCCTGCCCGGAGCTCTCTACAGAAAGCTCGTGGAGTGCGGTCCGCAAACAGCTCAAGAGATGTGGGACCTTGCGGACAAGTTTTCTCGTGCCGATGAGGCAGACCGTCGAAAACGGTCTTTAGACAGCTCATCTAGAGAAGACAAAAAGAAGCCCGGTCATAGCGATCAGAGGCATCCTCGCCGAACACCTTCTCCACTAAAGGAGAGATAGCGGTCATCCGAGGTGATCGAAAAAGAGCAAGTGTGTTCGCAGATTGCGCTTAAAAGTGCCGAGCAATCAGTTCGGCACCATCAAGCATAGCAATCACAGCAGCCGGAATCAGAGGCCGGCGAAATGACCGAAGTCACACCGGAGCCGAACTACATCTGGCCGAAGAAAGAAGAGAATTGGCCTGCATAAAAGCAGCCAAATACAAGGAGTTAGTGGACCCATACAGGATGTCCAACACACCCACTACCACGTGATGTCAGTTCAGGCCACGATCGTAGGCCATGACCTACGCTTCACCCACGATCTTAGGCCATAACCTACACGACATCCACGACTTGGGGTGGTGATGCAAGCCATGATCTGAGTTCATTATATAAATAGAACTTAGATCTGATAGAAGAGGTGAGAATCTCTCTAGAGAAATAATCATATAGCAAGTCTGTGTTGTAAGCTGTAATTCGCAGATCAAGCAATACAAACCTGCCCCCATTTCTCCCCGTGGACGTAGATTTACCTCAGTAAATCGAACCACGTAAAATTCTCTGTGTCGTAATTTATTTTTACGAGCATTTATCATCATCAAAAATTCGCGGAATCATCACAGAGAAATGGAGTTCGATGGGAAAATAGAGATGATGAGGGCGTTATGCTGAAGAAACTGGTCGACGCCGCCGCCGCCGCCATAGCTCGCGCAGCTGCTGGTGTTAGCGTTTTCCGGCGCAGTGGTGGTTGAAGGTGATGTATGGCGGTGGCGCAGTTAATGTGGGGAGATCGGTTGTTTACAACTGTGTCTGTGCGTCGCTCATTCAGTCAGCACAATCACTAATTCGATATCGTTTTTTAAATATTTTGGACTCTGTTTTGGTTTGGGCAGAATAAACGCAGAGTCAGACTTAATAGAGAAATTTCGGAACAAGAGATTAATTTCATTGACTTTTTAAAATTTGGGATTAAATTCGCTGACTTTTCAAAATATGAGATTGAAGTGCGCGAATTTTTCGAGATAAAGGTTTTTTCATTTTTCCTCTTTTTTCTTCTTCTTTTTCTTATTAATTCCATCACAAAATATATGGATAGACAAAATTACCCATAAAAATTTAAAACCCCGATTATGATTCTGCTCGCATACTGATAATTTGAAACTTCCACTACCAAACCACCGTCCCACCCAACCACCATCCATATCTGATAATTTGGTTCATATTGTAATTGGGGAAAACCAAATAAATTTGTCCATTGAGATAAAGTATTCGATTAAAGAAGGGCTTAAATATTGAAAATAGGCTTGTTAAATTGTAAAATCTTCTACCCCCAACCACCGAAGCTAGAGAGAAATTGGGGTTTCAGAATTAGGGATTCAAATTATCAGAGATATGCTAAAATTGAGGTTTTAAATCTTGGGATAGTTTAGTCCATTCATATATTTTTTGATGAAATTAATAAGAAAAAGAAGAAGAAAAAAGAGGACAAATGAAAAAACCCTTATTTCAAAAAATTCGCGCGCCTTGATCCCATATTTTGAAAGGTCACCAAATTGGATCCCAAATTTGAAAGGTCGGGGAAATTAATCCCTTATTCCAAAATTTCTCGAATTAATAAGGACTAGCCCACTTGCATTAGCTTATATACTAGCGTTCACTTTTTCAGATATGGGCTCTGTTTTAGTGTAAAATGAATTCCAAATTAATTAAAAAGGCGGTCCATTAACACCGAATTGCCCATATTAACCCTAAATGCATTCAAAATTTTCAAGTCCCCGCGCATTATCAACAAAACGCAGCTTTTTTGTTCAAATAATTCATTTTTTTGCGGGTTTAAGTATACGTCATCCCATTCGAATTCACACACCGAACGCGCACGACTGGAGCTTCAACTCGGGGTAATCTCTCCCCATCCCCTTCGAATTTCAAAAGTATAGTGTTGGATCGTTGAATTTATGAAAGTGCTACTTCAATGTTATTTGGTATGCGATGACTTACTGCGATGGAGTTTTTTACAGCTTCGAGAGTTTCGTTAGATGCATTTTTTTATTATTATGAAATTTTGATTCACTGGTTGGAGTCGTGTAGTGTTTTCCAATGAATTTAGCAGGTGCTATAATTGTGTTTGTTTAGGTAAAATCGCTACCAAAGTGAAATTATGTGCTTCGTCGTATCCTATTATATCGAACGCGTTCTCAAATTTGATGGGGTTCAATACATGGAATTTTTTGGCAGGTGTAATGGTTGAGTAACAACACGGTACCGGAACTCGTATGAAAGGCATACAAGCATCCGAGGGTTTGTGTGTCGTTCGGCTCTCTGTTTTATGCAAAATGGTGTTGTATAAATCAGTTATAGAACTTTTGTTTTACAATTGTGCAATTGCGGGCAGGAACCCCGAGCTCTGCTCGTCGAAAATTCCGCAAGGGTGATCGAACTCGGAGGACGTGGACTGTTCGGGAAGAGGAAATCTTGGTTGTATCAATGCTCGAACTCCTTGCTAGGGGATGGAAATCCAACAATGGATTTAGCTCAGGGTATTTAGGAAGGATTGAAGATAACCTGCGTGTGGAATTCCCAAATACCGACCTCAAAGGCACGCCCCATATCACATCCAAGATAACAGCATGGAACAAGAACTATATCAGTTTGACAAAGATACTAGCGAGGAGTGGCATAGGGTTCAATTCGGATGGAAAGTACATGATAGAATGCGATGATGACCAATGGGAGGCGATCGTCCAGGTATTATGCGTCAATTTGTTCAGTGCAACTGAGTATAAAATCCCATGTTTTTTTATTTTTGCTAAGGGAGCATCGCCTGAGTCATGCTGCATTGTTGTATGTTGTTTTGTTTTACCAACTTAGGCTGATAAGGACGTCAAAGGAATGCGGACAAAGCCATGGCCATTATGGGAAACGTGGAAGGCCATCTTCGGCAAGGATCGTGCGATCGGTGGAGGTGCTGAACAGGTTGATGCTGCGGCTGAGCGGGTGCGTGCTAACCTCCAAGGTAGCAGTGAAGTCAATGAAAAAGACTACCACCCATTTTTTGAGGATGAAGAGATCAACAATGTGCTTCCAATGTCACAGCAAATAATGAATGAATCAAACAACTTGGGCAACAATGACAAACAAACTTCCACCAACAAGTCCGGCTCTAGCAAGAAACGCAAACACGAGGATCCTGATGCAGCCCTTATGGAGTTCCTCGCAAATCTGCACTCTGAGACTAATTCTCGTTTGGAGGTAATTTCGGCTAGAATCGGCTATGAATTTGACCTTGGAAAGACAAGACAAGATGTTTTTGATAAGCTTTGCACGGTGGAAGGCCTCACGCTTGCGCAACGTTATCAACTATGCAACATCCTAGGCGATAAATCTCAGCGCCTGGAGGTATTCATGGGAATGCCGGTGGGTGCACGTCTCGGATACTTGTTGATGCTAATCAAAGAGAAACACAATAGCTCTTGAATGATGGGGTTTATGATCTATGTCATGGCTAATGTCCTTGTTGTTTTTTATTGGCCTTCTATGTGTATACTTCGTAGTAATGTCATGCATATTTTGTAAGTAAGCAGCGTGCTTGTACTAGCAAGTG
This sequence comes from Salvia splendens, assembly GCF_004379255.2. NCBI lineage: Eukaryota > Viridiplantae > Streptophyta > Magnoliopsida > Lamiales > Lamiaceae > Salvia > Salvia splendens. Next base: position 5,597,387 of record NC_056040.1, read on the forward strand.
AAACTCAGAAGCCTGAAGTGTGACACACATATTTTGTAAGTAGCTAGGGAATTAGCCTTTGAACTGCAACTCTATGTAATTATTTTGGGACTTTTGGTCAATCATATCTGCAAAAACTATGTATGTTAATACATCGTGCCTGCTCAGCATTTGGTTGCTCTTGATGCATACTACTCGGCATGTAAATATGTGAGTGTATGCTGCTATAGCTATAACAGATCGGCTGCCATCAACAAGTTCATACAAAAGCATCACCTAATATTCATATTTTTAGTTCATAGACAGAGCACCAACAGTCGACTTAAATACGCCATACATCAAAACAAAATACGATGCTACACCTATTACAATACTAGGGATTTTTATACGCCACCCAAAACGTAGGTCCGACAGAATGAGATGCAATTTATGGCATTACTATATATGCTAGCATAGTAGAGATTAGGACCTACTCATTACTATATAACTTAGTTAGAAATTGGGACGCTTGATATTGTGTGTATTGGTTATTTTAGTGTAATTGGATTAACTTGTTTGATCAATATTATCATAATGAGACATCATATAAGTTTGAAAGTGCGGAGTGCACGCTTGTTTGAATTCATTATGATTAGACATGGGTTCGGGGGGCAGCGCTCTCTAGTAGCGGGGTCCAAGGGGCAGAGCCCCTGGCTGGGGTCGAAACCCTTGAAAAACAGTTAAAATCGGTTAATATCCGAAGAGACGCGATGTTTCGTGAAGAGACGCGACGTTTCGTTTCTGGCCTCTTCTTATTGATCATTTTCGGTTCAAAGTTAAGATCGCAGAATCAACAGATGAATCTTCTACAAACCTGAATTGTATCCGATCAAATATTGGTAGAACCACCAAATTGATTTGATCTGAAAGTGTTTCACGCCTTTCAGGATATCCATTTGTTCACATTCAGTAAATCTCCCTAACAGTGTGGCCACCAACGGATAGGCGAGTTTGACGCAACGGAACTAGCATTGGGGGATCGAGTAGAGGGACCAACTTCATCTTTCTTCGCTGCATCTGGCTTCGCCAAAACCCGGCCGCTCTCAAGGAGAGTTACCAGCCTCCCATCCGGGCCAATGTCTATGAAATACATGCCCACGTCAGTGGTTGACTCCTAATTAACTGGAGGTTCGTCATCTTCCGGAAATAGTTTACGTCGAACTGTTTGAGGTGGGAAAATAGCCGGAGAGTTCACCTCTGCTTCGAAGCCACTAACCTCGTAACAGCTCGGTTCATCAGTAGGGATCGCCTCGGTGCAGTCAGAAAGCACTATCACATCGACTTCTCTTTCCTTCTTGATGTCGTCCATCCCGTACAAGCATGCCAGCTGCGAGAAGTGGGAATCATCTCGGTGGTAGTACGCTGCCGCAAATGGAGTTTTCTACACAATTATCATGGATCAGGAGTTGCACTCACAATGTATAACACAAAAAAGAGCATACTAACCTTCAGAATTTTCTCCTAGATCTCATCGGTCGCACGCACAAACTTAGCCTTCACGTCATATGATGCGCCTTTGTAACCCACGACCGCCTTGAAGGTGGTGTACCTCTGCTTCAGGAAGTCGAGACGTTGTTTGATGTCCACCTCGGTCAACAGAATGTTGGTTTTAGTCTGCACTTCGTGTTGCGCTGTCATTAAGAACCAAGTTGGAAAATCATCGAACTTCCATTGGGTCTCCCTTTTAAGCTTGATGATCATGTTTAGGACAATCTCGTCGATCTCCAGGGTCCAGTTGTCGTAGTATAGATACACAGCTTGTTGAGGAATAAGCATGGTGTTAGTGATGGAAGGAAGGGAATGCTAGTAGTGTGACTAACTGTGGTTTGATGCAGCTATTAAATAGAGGTTTACACATTCATTAGTTTGAAAGACATTTATCTACTTCCTTACATCATTTCACTGGCCAAATACTCATTTCATATCACTGATCTTGGCGGATGGAATGTGTATTTATCACTTCTCACCGCCAAAAAAATGCCACCAGCAGCTTCTTTGTACCCCATTTATGAGATTACGCGTACGTGGGATTATTTCCACTTTTATAAAAATATTTGACTATCATATATCTATTTGAAGTAGGGTATTAGCCTAACGAAAATAATGTGAGTATTAGATGCTAGATTTGACATAAATCCACCTCATTTTGACAAATAGATTTCAAAAAAAAAGAAAAGACAGACCTCAATTTATAAATGGAAATTAGTGACAGTATATCTAAATTCATTCACTACTTTAATTTATGGAAATTTATCCAAAAATATTGGGTGAAATTTCCAGAATATATAAGAGAAGGTGGAGGGGAATTGTTTAAACTAATTAAATTTATTTTTTACATTGTTTCTTGATTAATAGTCTGTTGTTGATTGATTCTTAAGTGATGGAATCATGGAACGCTAATTGAGTTTAGCACGGAAAGTCTACAATCATTTATATATTACATTAATATTTTCTTTAAATGCGAGAAAAATAATTAAAATGCAACAGTATTGCTGCTCTCTACAATTCCGTGTGCGAACTGCGAAGACTGAAGAGTAGTCTGCGATTCAGGTAACTAACTACACACTCTCTTTTCCCACTCTTACAAACTATGGGGATTCTCTTTCGACTCTAATTTTGTTTTCTCAATTGTAAATTTTAGCCTGTTGTTTTGAGCTATGCATATAGGCAAAAATTTTAGCCTAGTTTAGCAGCTTTTAGCCTGAATTAGTTTATCCAATTTAGCATTGGAAAATCGTCATCGAGGAGGCTCGATATAATTTGACAGAATTGAATCAAAATGAGAAAATAATTCTGTCAAATTCATGGAATTTGTGCTACATGTAGGGATGTCAATCGGGCCGGCCCAACTCGGGTTACGGGGTCAATCGGGTGCGGGCGAATCGGGTTGTGAATTCTTTCGGGTTGTAAAAGTTCAACCCTAACCCTAAAAGCTCGGGATTCGGGCTAGCCAGCTGGTTAATCGGGTTGCTACCGATAAGATTAACATGTGATCAATCCAATAAATAATGATGAAAATTAGTTATATTCATAAAATGTACAATATTTAATTATGATAAATTTGAGATATATAGTCAAACTCAATCATAAACATGATCAAATACTAAATTTTCATATATTTCGTGAAATTTTAATGTATGTTTTAGAAATTTAATATTTTTAAGTGAATTTGAAGTTTTTAATTTATTTATCAATTATTATATTAATAAAATTGGGTTTTCGGGTCTAGCCCTAACGGGTCGCGGGTTAATCGGGTTTTAATTTTATTGGGCTAGAAATTTTCAGCCATAACCCTATAAATTTGGCGGGCTATTCGGGCCAGCCCACGGGTTGTGGCTACATTGACATCCCTAGCTACATGACTGGCTGTGTTGATCTTCTTCTTTTTTGCTGTTTTGTTGTTATACTGATTACTGACTGACAACTGTATACAAGTAGAAAATTTAAAAGTTGGGAACTTTAGTATTGATCCTAAATGTATGCATTGCTTGATTTTGTTAAACTAGACTTGAATATCAGATGTCATCATATTTTTGTTCTAATCTAATTTTGAGGATTACTGAGCTAACTCCTGAAATAAACTGTAAGCATATTTAAGCAACAATATTTGCTTAATGATTTGTTGTGATTTGTGAACATTTATCTAGCATGTCTCTTGATATAGTTGTTTTCAGTTATTAATTTATGTAAGTATCGTCTTTCCGCTCCAGATAGTGTTATATATCAGGAAGATGTTTTTCCTATCTATGTACCGTCCATCTAATCAAGAACAGAAGAAATGCATTAAGAAGTAAGTAAGCTACATCTCTTCTTGAAATGTATCGTTTACTCTTTATTTCTAGGTGTTTATCTCTGTCTGCATTATGCATGATTATACTCTTCTGCATACCTCCATCGACAGGTCTGGTGACTTTAATTACGACGCCAATTTTAAAGGCGCTACTGCTAAATCCGCTTCTGCTCTTAAGCAAGACCGGGAACTTTCAGATAGCAGTTTTCTGATTAACCATGCCAGAGTTCTAGTCGGTTCAGGTCTTGAGACGTTTGAGAAAGGCAAAAGCGCTCTTCAGAATTGGAGGTAGTTAGGACGTTAATCTCTGCGCATGTAAGACACGGTAGAAGTTATTTCATGCAACTGTTCAACCTTGCAGGCATTTCAATCTGAATTGGGCATTTGTCGACCCCAAGACTCCTATTCAGAGCGGGGTGAAGTTCTGTGTGTGCACGAAAGTGGTTTTCCCTTGGCTTCTGATGCCACTGAAAGTTGTTTACGTCGACGACTCTAGTAAAGAAAGAAATGCTGTGGCCTCATATAGTTATGGTAGTGGGACTCTTCAGGGGCACCTTCTGGTACAAGTTTTGGAGCTCGGTTTTTATTTATTCCTTTCGCTAAAATAAATGAATGCTTATATTGGTGGTCTGTTTTGGTTGCGAGCAGGCAGGAGAAGAATGCTTCTCGATTACAATGGATGAACAAAATGATGTGTGGTACGAAATACTTTCATTTTCAAAGCCAGCGAACCCTCTGGCGTTTATTGGATACCCTTATGTACTTCTCAAGCAAAAGCATTTCGCTCGTGAGTCAGCCTTAGCGATGCAGAAACATTTATCTGCAAAGTTAGACGATAAGTAATGCTCCCTGATACTAAGACTCTTTGCTGTAACCGTTGGTTTAATGATATATAATGAAAAAAGTTTGCAAGTGAATGTTTCTGTTTAAGTTTATGTTTGGAAACTGCAAAGACGAAATGTGTAGTTCGATTTGTGTTGAGCCACAAAGTGATACAGTTTTTTCACCTTGAGATGTCTTGTAAACAACATAGCTTTGCACCATTTGATTCAAGATCCAAGATGGGAGGCAAAGTAAGGGATAAACTACAAAATTATTATATGTATATATTCTTCAATATCAGTATCCATTTACAATAGGCAAAAGAGGGGTATAACGTCCAGTAGTATATTATATTCATTGATAAACATATATGAATGTGCACTGGCCGATTTACCTAGGCCACGCCTTGTGCTGTTTCAGTGCTTCAAAACGAGCAGCCAGTGCATCGTAGTCAGGCAGCTTGGGGTGCACACGCCGCACTGGAATTTGTGGAGCCGGGCGCTCTGGAGGCCGATTGTTTGTATTGTTGTTCTCTCATCTTCAGATTGATCATCAATGGTAGAATACTCAGCCGGGGGAGTTGGCTTAAACTTTATACTGGATTTACGAGAAGTGTTGTTGAAGCTTCCCCCACTGTTGTGAGAAGCAGGCATCTGCTTGTTACCTCCATAGGACGGCTGCTGCTTCAGCACCAGCAAGTGCTTTCTCAGCAGCAACGCCAGCAGCAGATGCCACATCTTGAAAATTCATGACATTGCCTTGCTGTCCTGTGGAAAAGAAACAAGACTGGAGACTAAGAGTGTGCTGGAACATGCATAGGAGTGGGAGAAAGAGATTGAGAGAGGGCATACAATACGCTCTTCTGGAGGCTTGAGCAATTCCTCCTCCGATTCTGTTGTATCCCATTGAACCTGGTATTCCTTCGCAATTTCCTTCAAAACTTTCAGCTTCACTTCACCCGATGGCGTTTTAACAGAGAGCTTTTCAATAAGCTGCAAGCAGACAAGAGTCAAATTGCAAGCTTCATCATATAAAATTGTACTCCAACTTATCAAACAACAGAACTCATCTGATCAAAATACAAAGTTCAAATTTGGCAACGGGAACACGTACCAATCGGTTGACACCAGCATTGGGACGCAGATCAGTAGCTGCAGAAACAAAATCCTTGCCATATTTCTTCTGGAATATATCTCGTATGGCCAGTAACTCTGGGAGCTCTGAGCATCGAGGGCCAGCAAATATCAAACTCGATATCCCTTCTTTAAGATCAGGCGGGCATTCCCTGCAACCATCACCAGAAACGTTATGTTTTTCACCATTCACATCACTCCATGTCATATGGCACCAAATTCATTCAAACCAACCTTTGCTTTGCTATGATAGAGAGCCTTGCCACAATTAGATCGCAGAAAAGTTCGATTAACTCATTCGCTGCCATAATATTCTGTTCTCTTATCACATGTTCAACCTACATAGCCATGAGAAGCATTTAGTAAGGAGCAACAACACAAACTGTTTGAGGTAAGGCTAACATTGCAACCAAGAAATCTACATTGGATTATAAGGTTAGATCGACAATACATATGATCCAATATTTGATGGATTACATACGCGATCAAACAAGTTCAGAATTGTTCAATCTATCAGAGTATGTAGTGGATTAGACTATATTTTTCTACCTATATAAAGTAGCATCCAAAGTAGTCACTAATAAGCTCAAAATCAAGGATGATAGATTAAAAGTAATGCATTTGCCACCAAATTAAAAGGGCTAGGGTTCTATGGGGGCAAACCTTGCATCTAATAACCCCAAAATCAGCTAAAATACACAAAATCAACCCTAAATTAAACGCAAAATGAAGCAGAGGTAAACGAGTTACTCGAATACGAGCAGTGGCATCTTGGCCGGACTCGAGAAGCAGAGCAATATCGCGCCTAATCTGTCTGATCACCACCTCTCGCTTGTTCCTCAGCAGTTTAATCCTTGCCACCGCCATTTTGGCCGACGTTTTGCCTCAAAAGATTGGGCAAAAAGTAGAATGTCAGCACATTTTAACATAAAGAGAAAAAAAGTAAAGCAGGGAAAAAAGAGAGAGGAAGGAGAACCATTTGGACGGGTTGAAAGTGCGACCGAAGAGGGAGAGACCCATAGCGACGGCCTTCTTCCAGCGGTCGGCGGCGGCGCTTGGCATGATTTTTTCTTCGACAAAAATGTGTGTTTTAAGTAATGAGACGGATCAGTCAACGCCGCCGTCAACACCGCCACCGGCAACATCTTCGCCGTCAAGTCCGTCAACTTGGCGACGGCCTTGCCATCGCAAGTCGAGGCGCTGGAGAGCGAAATCGCAATCTTGAGATCGCTCTCCTCGCCTTTTATTGTGAAATACCTCGGCGACGATACGACGTCGGAGGGATCGTCGCCGTTCAGGAACCTCCACATGGAGTATCTCCCCGCCAGAACCTCCGCCGATTTACCCGATCGGAGCGAGGCGGCCGTCGCATCCTACGCTTGGTGCCTGGTCGCCGCGCTGAGCTACCTCCACTCCAGAGGCATCGTGCATTGCGACGTCAAGGGCAAAAACGTCCTTTTAGGCCATTCCCCGGGGACTGCCGCGCTCGCGGATTTCGGATCGGCGGTGGATGTTGATGTTGATGTCTCGTCGGCGGCGGGGAGGGGGAGCCCGCTGTGGATGGCGCCGGAGGTGATACGGGGGGAGAGGCAGGGGAGGGAGGCGGACGTGTGGTCGGTGGGTAGTGATGGGGTACGAACTAAACCCTAATGGCAAGCCCAATAACAGTGACGGCCCATCAGCCCAGAGCCCAAGAAAGAGTATCTGTTCGGCACCAAAGAGTTCGGCACGACCAAAGAGTTCGGCACGACCAAAGAGTTCGGACTCAGCCTACAGCTTGGTAAAAGCCGACCAGTCAAGCTCTCCTCTCAGATCGGCAAGAGCTGATCGGTAAAGTCCAGCAGTTCGGTCTCAGCATTCGACCGAACTAGGAGTTGGTGGACTCACGAAAGGCCTCCACGACCTCCACTATACCCACGATCTATTTAGTGGTATGAAGCAGTTATTGAGCAGTTATTGCTCACCCACGATCTTGTTAGTGGGGCTGCAAACCACGATCCTAGTTCAATGTATAAATAGAACTTAGATCTGATAGAAAAGGGTTAAGCTCTCTAGAGATAAAATAGCATATAGCAAGTCTGTATTGTAAGCTGTATTTTCGCAGATCAAGCAATACAAACCTGCCCTCATTTCTCCCCGTGGACGTAGATTTACCTCAGTAAATCGAACCACGTAAATTCATTGTGTCATAATTCTCTACCAGCATTTACTAACATCAATAATTCGCGGATCCATCACTGGCGCCGTCTGTGGGAAGCAGAGAACAAAATTTGTGATAAAGCGAATTTTTGATCCATTTTTTCCACCCAAAAAATGCATACCAGATCGCAGAATACCCGTATTCCAGCCCGTGAGAACCAGGAGGAAGCCAATCCATCCCACAGGTCTGGAAAACAGCCTAGGGATAAATCCACCACCAGTTCTCATGGCGAAGGAACAAGCCGCTCCAAAAATCGTCCCACTGAGTCTTCCCAGCAGCCCGATTTGAATGAGGCTGTTAAGCAGTTTTTGGCTGAAAAGCAGGAGGAATTCTTAACCTTCCTGCGAAAAAGCCAAAAGCAGCCGGAGACGAAAACGACGGATTCTCCTTCTCCCTCCGCACAAGAAAGTCACTACCGCAGTAGTGTCGCATCTCCCAGGAGAAAGAATCCTCAACCCCGACATATTCCAGCTCCTCCTCGGTACCGGAATCACAGGAGAACTCAATCTCCTCCATACCGACGAGATATCGGATTCGCCGTGTACGGAGCACTGAAGACTCCGTTCTCGGACGACATCACCCGAACTCCCCTACCACAGAACTACCGAACTCCGTCGATGACTTACGACGGGCTCGTGGACCCTCACGATTTCTTGGGGCGCTATCAATATAACATGGCGAACCAGGGTCTCAACGAGGTCCACATGTGCAAGCTGTTTCCCGAGCTGCTCATCGGGAACGCGAGAAGGTGGTTCGATAGCCTCCCCCAGGGCAGCATCAGATCTTACCGAGATCTAATGGATGCCTTCCACAGGAGGTTCTTTCAGAAAGCGGAAGCCCGAATCACTTCGGCTCAGCTGCTTTCCATTCGTCAAGGTCGCGACGAAAAAATTAGCGACTTTATGACAAGATTCCACAAGGAATGCCTGCAAGTAGACGATCTCAACGATCTGCTTGTCATCTCGGCATTCCAAAATGGAATCCTGCCCGGAGCTCTCTACAGGAAGCTCGTTGAGTGCGGTCCGCAGACAGCTCAGGAAATGTGGGACATTGCGGACCAGTACTCCCGGGCCGATGAGGCAGACCGTCGTAAACGGTCGTTAGACAGCTCATCGTCCCGAGGAGACAGAAGGAAGCCCGATCATAGCGATCAGGGGCATCCTCGCCGGACTCCATTTGAAAGAATTCAAAGGGCTCCGGTGCAAGACAGATTGGGACCTCGTCTCAATCCCGAGAAGCCGCCCGCTCAGTTCGTACCGCTGAACAAGCCGAGGGCGGAAATTTTCGAACTGCACTCTGACCTATTCGAAAAGCCAAAGCGGATGACGAAATCAGCCGCGCGCCGACCACAGGATAACTACTGCTCCTACCATCAAGACCACGGTCACGATACTGAGGAGTGCAGAAACTTGGCTGCAGGTATCGATGTTCTTGTGAAGGCAGGGACATTGAAAAAATACCGAAGTAAGCAGCCAAAGAAGAATAAAAAGCAGAGTGGTGCGAACTGCGCCCCTCAGGATCCGAAAAGGCAGCCGGATCCCGAAGACGATGACGAGCCGCAATATGATGGAGTAATCCAGACTATTGACGCGCTCCCTGCCGGGAAGACCAAGTCGTCCCTAAAGTCAGAACGCAGAGGCTCCAATCGAGAGGAGCCAACGCATAAAAGGCTGAAGCAGGACGAAGTGATTACGTTCTCGGCTGCTGATCCCGTCCCGGCCATCTCTCCTCACCAAGACGCCATTGTCATCCAAGCCGGAGTGGCAAACAAACTGATCCACAGGGTGTTTGTGGATACAGGAGCGTCGGTTAGCATTCTTTTTAAAGAGTGCTTCGACAAACTAGAAGTGGACCCAGCTCGGCTCAGTCCGGCTCCGCTTCCCCTGAAGAGCTTCACCCAGGAGGACACCCGCCCTGAAGGTATTATCAGCCTTCCGATCACGGTGGGGAAAGCGCCTACTAGCTCCAGTACGATGATTGAGTTTTTCGTGGTGAAAGCTCGGTCCCCGTACAACGTCATCCTGGGAAGAGACTGGCTCAACACAGTTCGGGCCGTTTGCTCCACCTATCACCTCACCATCAAGATCCCCACTAAAGGAGGGATAGCGGTCATCCGAGGTGACCAAAAGAGAGCAAAGGAATGTCTGCAAATTGCGCTTAGAAGTGCCGAGCAGTCAGATCGGCACCACCAAGCATAGCAATCACAGCAGCCGGAGTCAGAGGCGATGACCGAAGTCATACCGGAGCCGAACTCGATGACAGTTCAGCTGTACGAAGACGATCCATCCCGAACGGTTAAGATCGGCTTCGCGGGAACGCCCCTACTTCGGGAAAAAACCATCCAGCTCCTCAAGGAGTATAAAGACGTCTTTGCATGGTCTCCGTTGGACATGACCGGAGTGCCCCCCGAGGTAATCACTCATCGGTTAAATATTGATCCTTCAGTCCGGCCGATAAAACAGAAGCAAAGACTCTTTGCGGCAGAACGAAATCAAGTCATCCATGACGAAGTCCGTCAATTATTGAAGGCGGATGTGTTATTCGAAGTGAAGTACCCTTCGTGGGTAGCCAATCCTGTCATGATCAAGAAAAAGGAAGGAGGATGGCGGATGTGCATAGATTTCACCGATCTAAATAAGCACTGTCCCAAAGATTGCTATCCCCTTCCGAACATAGATAAAAAAGTAGAAGCTTTGATAGGCTTTGAAATTTTTTGTTTTCTTGATCTGTACAAAGGATACCATCAAGTTTTAATGGATGAGATTGACGCTTCAAAAACGGCCTTCATTACTGATTTCGGCATTTTCGCTTATAAAAAGATGCCATTCGGTTTAAAGAATGCCGGAGCCACTTATCAAAGGATGGTAGACAAGCTTTTTCGGCACCTGATTGGAAAGGAGGTCGAAGTGTATGTTGACGATATAGTCGTCAAAAGCAAAAGCATTTCGGAGTACGAGCACAACCTCAAGTCCACTCTCAACGTGCTCAAGAAAGCCAACCTCAAACTTAATCCCCAAAAGTGTACCTTTTTGGTAGATTCGGGAAAGTTTCTGGGTTGTTGGGTTTCAAAGGACGGACTCAAGGCAAACCCCTCAAAAGTTCAAGTCGTTCAAAACATGGCAATGCCGAAGTCCATACATGACGTGCAAAGGCTAACCGGATGCCTAGCCGCACTGAATCGATTCCTTTCTCAAGCAGCCGAAAAGCAACTGCCGTTCTTCACGGTGTTGAAAAAGGCACCAAAGTTCGAGTGGGGAGCCGAGCAGAAAAAGGCCTTTGACGAGCTCAAAAGTTATCTAGCCGAGCTTCCTATGCTCTCTGCTCCAACCGAAGCCGAAGTAATATTCTTATACTTAGCGGCATCGGATCAAACCATCAGCGCGGTGCTTGTACGAGAAGAAGGCCTAAAGCAGCTTCCCATCTACTTTACAAGCCGAGCATTAAGAGGTCCAGAAACAAGGTATCAACCACTGGAAAAGATTGCTCTGGCATTAGTAAATGCAGCAAGGAGACTGCGGCCATACTTCTATGCTCACAAGGTATGCGTCTTAACTGATCTGCCACTTCGGCAAGTGTTGACCAAACCGGAAGCATCAGGCAGAATCGCCAAGTGGGCTATAGAGTTGGGAGAGCACACAATTGAATATCTACCTCGGAAAGCCATCAAGGGACAAGCCTTGGCAGATTTTCTTGCAGAAGCAAAGTTCGATCAAGCAAGTCCTGTTATTGCCGAACAGAAGAATTCTGCCAATGCCGAACTAGCACAGCCCTTGGAATCCGAAGTAGAACCGCCGGACTGTTGGAGCGGATTCGTAGATGGAGCTTCAAACAAGATGGGAAGTGGAGCTGGTATTCTACTTGTCGCTCCCGACGGACACGAGGTAACCTACTCACTTCGGTTCCTATTCCCCACTACTAATAATGAAGCCGAGTACGAAGCCCTCCTGGCCGGACTCCAGTTAGCGCAAAGTCTGCTCGTCAAATCTCTCAAAGTCCATTGTGATTCACAAGTCATAGTAAATCACATGTTGGGTACAAGTGAAGCCCGTGACGAGAGAATGAAGAAGTATTTGGACAAAGCGCAAAGCATCAGCCGAAGTTTCTCCTATTTTCGGATAATCCGTATTCCCAGAGCGGAAAATAGCCGAGCAGATATCTTAAGTAAGTTGGCCTCAGATCCGAGCTCAAAGGCGGAAGAATTAATGCATCGAAGCATTGATGAAGCCGAGGTACATTCAGTATCCAGCTCGCCGAACTGGATGACGCCGATCTTGCAGTATCTGGATCAAGGACAATTGCCCGAGGATAAGAGAGAAGCTCGGAAGATCACGTGCCGAGCTCTTCGGTACGAACTTCATGAAGGAGTCCTCTTTAGAAAGTCTTACCTCCAGCCGTTATTGCGGTGCGTAGGACCAGAAGAGACGGACTACATCCTCAGAGAAGTTCATGAAGGATCGTGCGGTAGCCACATCGGAGCCAGAGCTTTAGCTAAAAAAGTTCTGAGATGGGGATATTATTGGCCAACCATGGTACAAGAGGCAGTGCAGCTCGTCAAGAAGTGTACGAAGTGCCAAATTCATGCAAATGTCCCAAGGATGCCACAGACCGATCTGTACACTATGCAAAGCCCTTGGCCTTTCATGCAATGGGGCATAGACATAGTGGGACCACTTCCTCAAGCTCCTCGGCAAATGAAATTCCTTATCGTTGCCGTGGACTACTTCACGAAGTGGGTGGAGGCTGAACCATTAGCTACGATAACGAGCTCAAAGGCATTGGACTTCGTCTGGAAGAACATAGTGTGCCGATTTGGCATACCCCACATCCTCATCTCGGATAATGGGACTCAGTTCACCGACAAGACGTTCAAGAATTGGTGCCAAGAGCTAAACATTCAACAGCGGTTCACTTCGGTCTCCCATCCCCAAGCAAACGGACAAGCGGAAGTAACGAACCGGATTCTGGTGAAAGGGTTAAAAGCTCGGTTAGAACAAGCCAAAGGACAATGGGTAGAAAATCTCCCTCAAGTCCTATGGTCCTACCGAACTACACCCAAAACCTCCAACGGTGAAACTCCGTATAGTCTGGTGTACGGCACTGAAGCCGTAATCCCGGTGGAGATCGGCGTACCCAGTCCCCGAACTCTAAATTTCTCCTCAGAAATGAATGACGACGGACTGAGAGCAGAACTAGATCTCGCCGAAGAAAGAAGAGAATTGGCGTGCATAAAAGCAGCCAAGTATAAGGAGCAAGTAGCCCGGTACTATAACCAAAGGGTGAAAAAGCTTCAATTTCAAGTGGGAGATCTCGTCTTGAGAAACAACGAAGTAAGCCGAGCAGAAAAGCTGGGCAAACTCGAGCCCACATGGGAGGGTCCATATCGGGTGTCAGAAGTCCTCGGCAAAGGGTCTTATAAATTGACTCACATGTCAGGAGAACAAGTACCCCGAACATGGCACGTCTCCAACCTCAAGAAGTTCCACTTGTAAGAGACAAAGTCCGGTCAGTCTGTCTTGTGTCTAGTTCGGTCATAGGGGTACATGTTTTTATTTGTTTGTTTTTTTTTACTTGTGTCTTTTACTTGTCGTTTTATAAAAGTTTAAAGTTTTTTTTTTCTCTTTCGTCTTTTTCTTTTTTTCTCTATGTGTTTTGTCTCTATGTGCTTGTCGTCTCTTACAAATGGTACCAAGGAATATCGTTCTTTAAAGACTGATCCCCTTTTTAGATCGATTATTAAAGACTATTGTGAGTCCAAGCTTCTAAGGAGGATATAAGACCACAATTCAGCTTAACAAGCAGTCCGTCTGAAACGAACTGCAATAAGCCAACGATTGTGCGTCCAAGCTTCCAAGGAGGATACAAGACCGCAATTCAGCTTAATAAGCACTTCGTCTGAAACGAACTGCAATAAGGGAAAGTCCGATCCACGCGATAAACCTCGCCGAATTAGGACGACTGAGTTCGGTCAAAGAAGTTTACCTCATAAGACCGAGGACGACCATGTCTAGTCAAAGAGGTTTACTGCATAAGACCACTTCGGTTAACTGGGAAAGTCCGATCCACGCGATAAAACTCGCCGAATTAGGACAAGGGAAAGTTCGATCCCGGCGACAAAAATCGCCAAATTAGAACACAAACCAAGTCCGGTCAAAGATGTTTATTTCATCAGACCAAAGACGAGTCCGGTCAAAGATGTTTATTTCATCAGACCAAAGACGAGTCCGGTCAAAGATGTTTATTTCATCAGACCAATGACGAGTCCGGTCAAAGAAGTTTATTTCATAAGACCAAGGACCAAGTCCGATCAAAGAAGTATACTTCATAAGACCGAGGACAAGTACGATGAAATTTTTTCGCTAAGCTGTAAATACAGTGTTAGAGGTGGAGACAAAATTTCATTTTTCAAATCTTGTTCAGCATACAACTCCGCTACCCTACTATTACAAAGGACTATTCTACTGTCCGGGGTTGCTAAAGTTGAGCCACCTATTCACAAAATCCTCTGGAAGCCGAGTTCGGTCGTTCCGAGCAGATGAAGAATAAGCAGGTCGACGAGATGCTATCCTCGACCCAACGCCTCTTCCCCGAGCCCGAGAAGTCCTAACACCTCGGCGATGAAGAGTCTCTGCAATAAGCATCTGCTGATCTTGCTCGCTCATAGTCACAACTCCTCGGCGAATTTCAGTCCGTCCCTGTCTTGACGATTCCGGTTGCTCCTGAGCCCGTTCTCGTCTAGACGTTTCCGGCTGTTCCGGAGTTCGTTGTTGACTTGGAGTAGGATTTTGAACAAGGGAACCAGAGGTTTGATCTGGAGTGCGAGCATCTGTTGGCACGATATGCCGAAGGAATCTTTCTATGGAGGGGCGCCGAGAAAGAACAATGTTGTACCGAGAAGCCCAACGCCGTAGTGATTTCACAACTTGTTGGCAAGCCGAGCTCTCCAGCGCATTGTTCCTCCGGAGTACAAGATATTCCTCCCACAGTTCGTCAACTCGACTCTGAACATCTGATATGGTCAATCCCCCGCGCACACGGATGTAATCCTCGTACGCAGTCCTCTCAGCAATGGTCGTATTCAGCTCGGCCTCCAGATCTTTCTTATCGGACTCTAAGTCCTTGATATCGGCCTCCAGCTTCACTAAACGAGCCAGAAGCTCGTCATTCTTCGTCTGATCGGCTATAGCTCTTCTCTCAGCTTCGTCTAAAGCCGAAGAGTACAGCCGTTTCCAGTGAAGTATCTCCATCTCCTTGAGTACAAAGCAGCTATTAGTTCGGCAGCTATACCGAGCAGATAGTAAAATACAACAGGAATAAAGGCGAGTACGAAAAGCTATACGAAGACAAATGTAGAGAATTTTTCATTCACAAGGAAAATTTTTTTACACTAGGGCTTCAAGGCCATTTTACAAGGAAGAAACTAGACTAAGAGAAGGGAGACGAAATCATACTCCGCCTGCTTCGTCTCCGGCTCCTCGGTCTGGTACAGCTTCCTTCTCCTGGGCTACCTCAGCCTCGGCCTCGCCTCCTGCCGGCCTCGCCTCCGCCTCCTGATCGGCCTCCTTCTCCGGATGCCCGGCCTGATCGACTTCGGCCTCCCGCTCCAGCGGCTCGGCCTCACCCTCTCCGTTGTAAGTCGAAGCGGGTGAAACGGGTCCCACGGAGGCAAAGATAGCCTCCAGGTTCTCGTCCCGATCAGCTCGACAACTCCGGACTCGGTCTGCAGAAAGCAGGACCGAAGATGAAGCGAGCTCCTCAAGGAGCGGCAGATTCTGAAGCCGAGCTGCTATCTCTCGGCTGTACAGAGGCAGCACGAC
Source organism: Salvia splendens (assembly GCF_004379255.2). NCBI lineage: Eukaryota > Viridiplantae > Streptophyta > Magnoliopsida > Lamiales > Lamiaceae > Salvia > Salvia splendens. Next base: position 5,613,164 of record NC_056040.1, read on the forward strand.
GTCGGCCCCCTGCTCGCCCTTATCGGCAATTAGCCTTACCAGGCTACCGACAAAGGCCGAGAACTGGCTGCTCAAAAAGAGTTTCTCCGTGTAAACACGGAGAGCCTCCCCTTGGGCAACCACGGCAGCAGCATCGCTCCGCTTCGCCTGCTCTCGCTGGATGACGAGCTGGTTTTTGGCAAACTGAGCTTCATCCTGGGCCGAAATCCTAGCAGCTCTGGCCTTCTCAAATTTAGCCTCAGCCTGTTCGGCCCGATGACAAGCAGCTGCCAACTTCCTCTGCATCTCGGCATAGTCATTGGACGCTTTGGAGAGTTCGACGGCGACGAGCTTGGAGAGCATATCATTCCTCTGAAAATGGATAAGGAAAAAAGTTAACAGAGGGCACCAAAAATACAGGACAGAAGCCAAGCCAAGGAATCAAGAAGACAATTCACCTCGGCGAAGTCCGTGGGCCATAGAAATGGCTCACAGATATGCTCCGAAGGAGGCGCCAAGACCATGTCTTTCTCTGGCGCTCTCGGGGGCTTCTGGGTCTTCCCCTTCCTATTTGCCGAAGTCGACTCCGGCTTCTTTGGACCCGAAGAGGTCTTTTGCCTCTTCGGATTCTTCTCGGCATCAGGCGCCGAGCTGGTAGCCTTCTCTCTCTCCGGCTCCACAAGCTCGGAGGACTTTCTGATAGCCTTATTCAACATGAACACTGCCAAAAAGCAAGAAAGCAAAGTCAGATTTTCTTCGTTAAAGCAGTAGAGCATAAAGATAAAGAGAAATCCTCACCCTCGGCCTCTTCGTCCGAAGACGAGATGTCGAACACGACGTCGCCCTTGACGAGCTCAGACTCCGTGTATTGTTTCCTAACTAGGGGAATCTTGTTGAGCTCGCCGTCGAGCTCGTCCAACGGTTCAGGCCGAGGGTGACGGATAACGGACTCCGGCCCTCTCCAGGGAAAACTAGGAGCCGCGGTCCTATCATAGTAGAAGAAGCGATTTTGCCACTTCGGCCACTTCGTTTTACAAAAGGCCCTAAAAGGCTGTAAAGGGATCAAGTAAAACCAAGACCCCTTCCTCTTAAATTGAAAGAATTTAAGGATCGCCTTCAAAGACAAATCCCTTCCTAACCTACGGAGTTCGGCAGCGAAGGCCGACAAGTGCCTCCAAGAGTTCGGAGTCACCTGGCCTAAAGGAAGCTGAAAAAAATCTAGTAAATCTATAAAGGCAGAAGGGAGGGGGAAACGAAGCCCGCATTCTAAGCAGGCCTCGTACACGGTGACGTAACCCTCCGGCGGGGAGTCAGCCCTGTGATCACCGTCAGGTACCACCGCCTTCCCCCCAGGAAAAGAGTATTTTTCGTAAAGGGATATCACAGTATCCTTACTCAAGATACTGTGAAAATACTCTACGGTCTTCTCCCCGGATTCTTTCCGGCTAGAAGACCCCTTACCCCCTTTCCTAACGCTACCCGACTCCGAAGAAGAAGAAGAAGACATTTTTCTTACTTTTGAAGGTGAAGATAGTCTGGAAAAAATTCTTGAAAGCGGAGAGAGAATTTTCGCAAGAAAGAGAGTATAGAAGACGCAACAGCAAAAGTGCTTCAATGATGAAGAAAGAGCGTATTTATCAGATACGGGAAAGATTTCGAAATCGTTGCGCCGTTTCGAATCCCACCTTTTCAGGAATCAACGGCCGGATTTTACTGTCGCATTTAATGCAGGCATGCGCTAGGCACGTCCCCTGACGTCAGCCTCCCCCTTACCGTTATCCAGAATGCCGAAGTGACTCACCTCGCCGAAGTGATCCACTTCGCTTTTCGGGGGGGGTAGTGATGGGGTACGAACTAAACCCTAATGGCAAGCCCAATAACAGTGACGGCCCATCAGCCCAGAGCCCAAGAAAGAGTATCTGTTCGGCACCAAAGAGTTCGGCACGACCAAAGAGTTCGGCACGACCAAAGAGTTCGGACTCAGCCTACAGCTTGGTAAAAGCCGACCAGTCAAGCTCTCCTCTCAGATCGGCAAGAGCTGATCGGTAAAGTCCAGCAGTTCGGTCTCAGCATTCGACCGAACTAGGAGTTGGTGGACTCACGAAAGGCCTCCACGACCTCCACTATACCCACGATCTATTTAGTGGTATGAAGCAGTTATTGAGCAGTTATTGCTCACCCACGATCTTGTTAGTGGGGCTGCAAACCACGATCCTAGTTCAATGTATAAATAGAACTTAGATCTGATAGAAAAGGGTTAAGCTCTCTAGAGATAAAATAGCATATAGCAAGTCTGTATTGTAAGCTGTATTTTCGCAGATCAAGCAATACAAACCTGCCCTCATTTCTCCCCGTGGACGTAGATTTACCTCAGTAAATCGAACCACGTAAATTCATTGTGTCATAATTCTCTACCAGCATTTACTAACATCAATAATTCGCGGATCCATCAGTGGGGTGCACGGTGATCGAGATGCTGACGGGGAAGCCGGCGTGGGGGGGATCGGTGTGGAGGATCGGGTATTCGAATGAGGTGCCTCTGTTTCCGGTGAGGATTTCCGGCGCGGGAGCGGATTTTCTGGAGAAGTGTTTGAGGAGGGATTATACGCGGAGGTGGAGCTGCGATCAGCTGCTGCAGCACCCGCGCGGAAGGAGGTGGCTGATCATTGGTCGCCGCGGTGCGTGTTGGACTGTTTGAATACTGATTTTCATGAGGAGGAAGAGGAAGGTGAGATAGTGGATTTGGAGGGGAGTGAGTGGATAAGTGGATTGGTTTCGGCGGTGGGGGAAAATTGGGATTCCGACGGGTGGGTGGTGGTCAGAGGCGGAGCCGGAGGGACTTGTTCGGAAAATTTAGGTTTGGTCGAGGATACAGCGACGTCGTTGTCTAGAAATCTAGATTTTGATTTTCAAACTTGCGTAAATTCGAATTCAAATTTTGAATTTGATTGTAATGTATGTATGTACAAAAATCTTAGAAAGATTAGTAGTATAAATTATGGGTTTGTATATGTTCATTTCCACATAATTTGGATTTCAATAGAATTTGTACTCCCTCCATTCCATAGTAATGGAGGCGTTTCTTTTCGGCACGGAGATTAAGAAAAATTATGGTAGGTGAGTTAAGTAAAGGGAGAATAAAGTGGAAAATGAAAAAGGTAGAGAGATGAAGAGAGAATAAAGAAAGAGAGAGTAAAGTAGGTGTGGAGAAATGTGTTGACTTTTACTATAAAGGGAAATGACTCTATTACTATGAAACGTACTAAAATGGCAAAATGACTCTATTACTATGGAACGGAGGGAGTACTAATTAGAATACTTACAAAGACATTTCAAAACTCATGGGCTAAATGACTACGCAATGGGCTGGATTGCAAGTATTTTTTATTTCTAATTAGTATATAGTGGTATGATTTTGATAAATGGAGTACTATCTTTATATAAAAAATCATTTTGATAGTGTAAAAGTAATAAAGATAAAAATAGGAAGATAGAGAAAATAATTAAAATATTATTAGTGAAAAATAGAATCTAACTTATCATAAATAGAGACTGATATTATCGTTTTAGGAGAATTTTTACTATTAATTGGAATGGAAATAGATATCCATACATTGTTTGTGTAGCATAACTTATTGGAATGTACGTAGTTTAATTAATATTGAAAGTGTCCATAAGCTGTTCATGCACCATCCCTTAATCCTAACAGTCATGCATTTACAAGATAATTTTTCAATTTGTATTCCAACAAATAAAAACTGGTAATATTACAGACTAGAAAATTAGGAAGGATGATATCAATTACATATCATATGATAGTGCAGTGTTGATTGTTTGTTTAATTCTTATTTTTAGTTTGACTTTTGCATCATTTCTATACATATGATGAAGTAGCCATTGCTAATATTTGCCGGCTCCTTAATTATTCTTTGAGATAATACCATAAGCCAAAACTAATGTATTTTTCTTCACTATAAAATAATGATTTAATTGATGAAAACGACGATATTTCAGTAAGTCCATTCTTGGGGTAGTATTTGCATCTCATCAACCATGTTTGTTGTCTCCATTTCGAACTTTGCATGTATATTTCCTTCTCTTTTTGATCTCGTATCATCTGCAAAAGGTAATGTTAAATTGTATTGTAGTATGTGTTTTGTATTCAATTTGAGTACGTCATTATTTAAAAATAAGTTTAATGTGACACACAATACGAGTTTTAATAAAAAAAGTGATTGATATATTGTGAGAATGAATGATGTCATGATTCCCACATTAAAAATAACTACTATTAGAGCATCCACACTAGTGCCTAGCGCACCGCCTTGCAGCCGCATAGCGGATTTAGAGAAAAAAAACCGCCTAGCGCTCGGCAGTTCCGCGGCGCTAGGCGGTGCGCTAGGCGATCCGCTAGGCGCTATTGCAGCGTCCGGATCGCCTAGCGCACCGCCTAGCGCGAATTTTTATTTATTTTTTGTTTCCGAAACACTATATATACGCGACTTGCCCGTATATGTATTATTGTATTTTTTTAAATTATTGTACTTTTTAAAATTTTAATAGTATTATTAATATTTCCCGTATATGTCTCGTAAATTAAATTTCATATATTGTGTGATTGTTAATTATTTCATTTTGTAAATATTTGTTAATAGTGATATGGATATTATGTGGTTAGGCTATGGCTGGGCTATTGCTGGGCTATTTGTTTGTTTTGATGATGTGACAGGAGGATTTTTAGTACTGATGATGTGGCAGTGGCTAGGCTATGGCTGGGCTATTCCTATTGTGGATGGCCTTAGATCCGATTGAAAATATATTGCGAGGGGAGAGGATAGTAGTGTACTATGTGCTAAAAAAATATATAAAAACGTAAATATATAAGTATAAATATAAACTTTTCCCTTTAAATAGATATGGGGCAAATCCAAGACGAAATGAAGAGAAATTTAGAGTACAAGGAAAAATGTAAAAAGAGGAAAAATTAGATAAGAACTCTATGTTTTAACTTTTTATATTTATATATATAGTCTTAGAACGACTAATTTTATAACAATAGATTATTGCGTGTCCGAGTTTACATAATTTATTTATGACATACTAGGATACTCCATAAAAGTGCTACAAGAACGCTATGTTTGTATTAAGTTTTGGATAAGGTAATAGTCACTACAAAATAGATATATAGAGGTGGCGTTCGGTTGCCATGACTAATATCATGAGACTATCCATCTAGGATTAAGTTGTGGGATTATTTTAGTTAGAGGGGAAGGCTATAACTAATTATCATGAGACTATCCATCTAGGATTAAGTTGAAGGGTTCAATCTTATTAACCAAACATGATACATATTTAATCATGAGATTTAATCTTGCCAACCGAACACTCCCAGAGTGTACGAATTTGCTAATTAATTAATACTAGAACATTAATATATGAGTATATACTAATCCCCATTTCCCCTCAAAGTATAAGTGTGGATGCGGAAGGTACCTTTAGGTGAAGCGTGATGGAAAAATTCAGCCGTTGATGATGATGGGGCTTCGGAATTTGAAAGCCTTGTAAAGTGGAGTTCAATAGCTTCTAGAACCCTAGTGGGTATCAGAACCGTCGAAAGACCTATTGAAATACAAGTAAATTAATTATTTAGTTATATGTTTAATAAAAATTAGTACTATTTGAAACATGCAAGCCAATGTTTCAATCTCAACTCTCACCAATGTAGTTGAAATAGTAATAGTATGATACTTTCTTTTTCAACTATTACCTAAACTGGTAATATTGTTAAACTTTGTAAGAGTGATTATTACAATTTAATCAAATTTTTAACTAAAATAACTACTATCTTAATATAAAAAATTATGTACTTAGATTTGATTTTGAGAAGTTGCTTTCCATTATGGTATAAAAAACGCACCAACAAAAAAGTTAATATTTCAAGTACTCAGAAAAGGACAGTCCATCCATAGTTCCACACACCAAACAAAAAAATTTAATGAAAAATTTATAACCTCCCTTTTTCTCTTTGCTAGGGAGCAGGATTTATAAAAATCTAAGCCCTCCTAAGTCTTATCTCTCTAATTCTCTGTCGATAGTTACAATATCATTAATCTCGTGACTTTGTTATAATAACATACGATCCCAATGAGATTTTTTTTAAATGATACTAATAAGAATATAAGATGTCTCACTTTCATCCAAAACCATCAATTTTTTCTATATAATAGTAATATACCTGATTTCTTTTTTTTCTCAACCGGATTGTTAGTTACTTGAGGCAAGAAGACACCGGTTCCGGATCTCGATCCGGGTTGGCCAAGAAAGATGGCCCGCATACCCGATCCGTTCTGCACCTCCCTACCCGACCCACTTCTCAACTCCCCATCTCTGCATCGCCCTTGTTTCTGCCCTGCTTTCCGAGTTCGCATCTGCTGAGTCAACTCAGCTCCCTTAACCCTTCTACCTCTCGAAACACCAATATAATCCCCCACAGCCAATTGATTATTGAACTGAAAGAGCAACAAAAACATTTTTTAATATGTTCACAAAAATTAACTTATTTTCAATTTATTAACACTTCACAATATAACGCTCATTTAAGATAAGACCATACAATATCAATTATTTTTATTAAAATTCGTATCACAACCGTTACTGAAATTATTTTCTAAACTGATAAAGTAATACACATGCATATTAATTTTATTAAAATATTCAATTATATGGAGTAGTACCTTACTGCATGGAGTCCGGTTCGCATGATGAAGAACCGGGCGGTTCATGTTAAACCCGTACTTACAAACCGGATTATTTTCTTCCACTTCCTCTTCGTGAAGCATGAACTCGGCCATTTGACGACTCAACTCAGCGGCGAAATCGGCACCATCGTCGCTCTCTGACGAGCCCAGCTCGGAGCCGAAAGGCGTGGTGAAACTGGACGAGGACGAGTCACAAGCAGACGAACTCGGGCTCCTCCACTGCGGCATGATCGCGCTGCTGTTATCACGAATTTCTTCTTGCTTGAATAAATCAGCATACAACAACGTTTTGTTCTTTTCAAAATCGAAACCCATTTGATCTCAGCTTTTCGACTACTCAAATGCTAATTTGGTGTTGAAGGGATTAAGATCTTGGTAGATTTTATTGTTATATGATATGAGTGTGAGTCTTTATATATAGTGGTTAATTTGATCTAAACCCAACTGCCATTTGTTGGAGTCTGAATCTAAATTCAACCGGTTTGTTTAGCTATATATTGGAATGGAATTATTTAATAGTATTTTAAATATGCTGTCTTAATAAGTCTCAACCAAGGTTGTTGCTCTGTTTTAGTTGAAATATTTGGTACAAATGGTGTAAACTGAGACTTCAATTGGGAACTACCCACATACAGTATATTTTTTCTACTAAATAATTAAAATAATATGTTTAGAAATTTAAATTTATATAAACCCATAAAGTTGAACTCATTTGATGATACAATAGCTAGATTTTTTAATTTGAAGTAGTGAAATGTATATGGGAAATGTGGAGTGGAGAAAATGGTTGTGTTGTGGTTAGAGTTAGTTAGTGATCTACATGATTGACCCATTATTGTTCAACCGCCAACATTGGATTTAGTTTTTGGTTTTGGTGGCACATAATTTTTCTTCTTTTATAGTGCGATGATTGCACCTATATTTCGACAACATATTCCAACCTTTTTCCCACTCCATAATATAAGGTATATTGATGTTAAAAAAATTATTGTAATAGTAAGATTTGAGACTTTAATGATCACAAAGCAATTGGGAGAGGCTACACCACGTACAAGGAGATTAGCTAACTAACAATTCAATGATCATTTAATCAGTGTATTTATTGGGTACATCTATGGATTTTAACCTAGCTAGACGCCTATACACTGATCTTGATTAAATGTATGTATATGTGGATCGGCCTAGCCTACTTTGTTTAACTTTTAAAATTGTATTCTTCTTTAATTGGTTAATTTCCATGGCTTGACCACATATTTTATTTTTCTTGGTATGGGTAGAAGTTATATTATGATTGCCAAATTGTTTAAATGAAGATGTTTACATATGGATATTTTTACATAAACTTAGATGGTGTACGGTTTGCAAAGATTGTATCCGAGATTAAATTTGTAATGTGTTTGGTTTATGAGATTCAATCCTACAACTTAATCCTAGATGGATAATCATAGAATAATTAGTCGTAGCTAACCTCCTATGACTAAAATAATCTCACAACTCAATCCTAGATTGTATCTAGGTATTATTTTATCTTGAAAACCGAACGCCACCTTAATTGATAACAAAAAAGATTAGGTGTATAGTACACCATGCATTCATCAATAAATATCTTACTTGTTTACCAAGAATTTTAAAAGATGTTAAGAGCATCCGCAGCGGCGTCTCGCTGAGGGCTCGGTCTCATCCCGGCGAGACGAGCCCGCAGCGAGACGTCGCTGTAGGTGCTCCGTATCGTCGCTTAGCTCGGGGGGAAGGGGGTGGCGAGACAGCCCGCCACGCGCCAGCACCACGTGGCGAGCTTTGGCGCGCGGCGTGACGCTCACTCACCGGCACGCGAGTCGGCGTCGTCATGCTGACGCAATAAATATTTTTTAAAAAAAATAATTTTCCTTAAAAAAAATTAAAAAAATTAATGGTAATATTACAGTTTGAAAACGGTAATTTTTTTTTTGTTTTCTTTTTTTTATTCTATAAATACTTCTATTTAACATTTTTCATTCTACACACAAACACACTATCTCTCAAATTTTTTTCTTCTTAACACTATCATATCATCTCTCTTTTCCTCTCCAATTCTTCTCCAAAATTTAATCCATTCATGGATCCATTTGAGCAAATGCGTCGAATAATGGAAGAATCGCTAGAAGAAGATCGACGTAGGGAGGAGGGGGAGGAAGCCGCGGCGCATCAAAAGCGACCCCGAAAATACATCCATCGTGACCGGGAGGAAGCCGCCGCAAGGTTGGTATGAGATTACTTCTGTGAGAACCCGGTATGGAGATGTACCTACTTCCGTTGTCGTTTCCGCGTGCAGCGGGAGCTATTTATGCATATCGCAAATACATTGGCGGCCCGGGAAGAGTACTTCCAAGAAGGGTTCGACGCTACTGACCGTCTCAGTCTCACGACGCTCCAGAAATGTACTGCAGCAATCCTTCAGCTTGCTACTGGACAAACAGCGGATTTGTTCGACGAGTACCTGCACATTGGGGAAAGCACTGGGAGACTGTGTTTGATGAACTTCTGCAAAGGCGTCCGGACAGCCTTCACCGACGAATTTCTCAAGAAGCCAAGCACCGCATATTGTCAGTTTCTGCTCCGACTTCACGAAACAGTGCACGGATTCATCGGGATGCTCGGCAGCGTCGAATTGCATGCATCGGCAATGGAAGAATTGCCCTGTGGCGTGGAAGGGATCATACACGACCTGCTACAAAGGCATCCACCCCACCGTTATACTCGAGGCCGTTGCCGACTACCGGCTATGGATTTGGCATGTGTTTTTCTGGGTCCCCGGATCGAACAACGACGTCAACGTGCTCAACCAATCCGACCTATTCAGGGAAGTTTTGAACGGTAAAGCGTCGGCCATGAACTTCACCGCTAACAACCGCCAGTATAAAATGGGGTACTATCTTGCCGACGACATCTACCCGAACGTTCAACAGGCCGATAAACGAAAAACAAGCTCTTTTTGCGCAGAAGCAAGAGGCTGCTTGCAAGGATGTGGAGAGAGCGTTCGGGGTTCTACAAGCTCGATTCAACATTATCAAATCCTCGGCTCGTACGTGGTTTATGCAGAATATGGTCGACATCATGTATACGTGCATAATCTTGCACAACATGATTGTCGTCGACGAACGACCTGAGGCGGGAAATTGGTTCGACCCTGAAACCCCGGGAAGCTCTACCGCAAGTAGTCCGCCTCGCAGTGGAGTGCATCCGTCTTTGCAAGAGCGGTTGTGTGTACGTGATTCTATCGCCCACGCCCAACTCCAGGAGGATCTAATGGAACACGTTTGGGCAAAATTTGGCAACCGTTAGACGATCACCGAATCACTTTCCATGATTATGCGGATTTCAATAAATTGTAATATTAGGATTTCAATTATGTATTTTTCGTATTTTCGGTAGACGCACATGATCTAATGGAGCATGTTTGGACAAAATTTGGCAACCGTTAGACGATCACCGCATCACTTTCCATGATTATGCGGATTTCAATAAATTGCAATATTAGAATTTCAATTATGTATTTTTCGTATCTTCGGATGTTGTAATTTTCGGCAGACGCACATGATCGTCACTAGAGAACTCCTTCTTCTGCTTCTTTGCCTCCATTTTTTTTATGATTTGAGTTTTGAGATTTTGAATTTAGAGAGAGTGAGAGGAAGATACACTGTAGAATTTCATTTTAAGATTTTAATTGTGTGTTTTTTTTGTTTTTTTAGGATTTTAAATTGTAATTTTCTTTTATTTAATAAAGTGTGTTTTTATTAATTGAATTTATTGGAAATAAAAAAATAAAAAATGAAATTGAATGAATAGTTAAGTGATGAGATGGTTAAAATATTGATGAATGCAGGTGTTGTCTCTTAGTTAAGAGATGAGTTAAAAAGTACAGTGAGGCCCATAAATAGTGAATGGATGAGACGGTTAAGAGACGATATTGAGGCACGAATGCGGATGGCCTAATAAGTAAAGTGACTTGAAGAATAAATGATTCTAATACAACTTCCAGTTCCATATATTTATATACATTTGAGAGAGATATAGGTCTTGTGTTAATTATGGAAATGGGCTTGGATGGGGAGTGAAAGAGAGGTGGGCCTTGTTTTAGTTACGGATATGGGCTTGGAATTCTCTATGTGCGATTAATATACTACTCCTAGTACTATAAAATTTTAGTTGTTGCATGCTAAATATTTAGTAAAATATTGTTTTTAGTTTTGGCATGATGTTTCAAATCCATATGTGAAAATTATGACAAATAACCGTGTTGATATTGTTATAATAGTAGTACTACTATATTTGAAATTATAGTAAAAAAATTACAAATGAGCCCTTTGTGCTTTTAAAGTGTTTCAACAAAAGTTGAATGGCACAACTTTTTGTTATTAGTTGAATCTTTTTTCGTACTTATTTATTTTGGCTTCATGGAATCATAGATATATTCTGTTGGATAGTCAATAATTTTATACTATCAACTAATCATATTATTATTTTCAAAACAACAACATATTTTTACATTTTGGTTCTATTCTCAATAATCAAATGTACACCTATTACCGAACTTGAAACGTGGCTCCAACACCATATGCTACAACCCAAATCTTGTTAGGTGCAAGATGCATTTAATTTTTCTAACAAAGTGTTCCCTATATTCAAATTAATTATACTAAAGTAAACTTCAACAAATACAAATGCAATCTCTATAATCACACCATATTTAATCATTTTTATGGTGATGTCCACACAACATTCCATCAAATTCCAACTCATTATTTTTTGTCAACATTCAACACAACACCATTAATTGCACCAATCAATGCATAGTTAAACAGTGGGAATCTCCACGTCATCACACCACCAAATTGTTTTCGTATCAGCAAATGAAATTTTGCAAACACAATGGTAATCGCAATTTGGTAAACGGTAAAACCCCATTCATTCATCATATACAAACTCTGTTTCATTTTTTTCGGTTTTCAATCTCCGCGTTCCCATTTTCGCTCCAGATCTCTCCTTCGCGGTGAGTCCAATTTTAATCTTCTCGATTCATACACAGATATTTGATTATTTCCTGTTTCAGATGATTTCATCTATGTGTTTTGAGTAATCTCGGCATCGAAATGGTTGGATCTGATTGCTCTTAAAATAGGGTTCATTTTATTCAATCTGTTTTAGCTGGTCTTTTGTTTTGGCGTGTAGGCATGTGAGGGAGTTGAAACTGAGAATAATCGAGGAGACGACGAGTGAGAAGAGGAGATGGCGAGTAGAGTGGATCACGAGTATGATTATCTGTTCAAGATCGTGTTGATTGGCGACTCAGGAGTGGGGAAATCCAACATTCTGTCGCGTTTCACCAGAAATGAGTTCTGTTTGGAGTCGAAATCGACCATCGGAGTTGAATTTGCCACCAGAACTCTTCAGGTTAATCATTAATTTTGTGTTTTATTGTTTGTCTATACGCAATTCGATGATTGAATGTAGTTTTGATTTGTGAGATGCCAAGGGAGCCCTAACTGTTCTACTATGTTTTTTTGTGTACTTTCAATGTTGTGATTTGATTTGTGTGATTATATTTGTATTTTGAAGTTGTTTGGCAATTTTCTGGTTGGAAACTTAGCTTGTTGAAGTTTAGAGAAATGGACTTAGTTGTTACGTTTTGAATGTTCTATCATGATTTTGACGTTGGGATGTTGATTGAACATGTTCTATCATGATTATGATTAGGCATACCTAAATGGTTCAGTTTAAACGTTTTTTTCATGGTGTAAAGTTTCTTAAGATGATTGCTGGTTGTGAAATCTGTTTGTTTTGAATGATGAACGCTTCTTGGGAGGGATAATCCTCGTCTGTTTTACAGTATAAATCATGCTTTGATTGCAAAAAAGTGGTACTATTCCTTGTACACATCTATGTTTTTGAGACGGATCTGATGCGTCTGTGTTGTACGATATAGATAGAAGGAAAGACGGTGAAGGCCCAAATATGGGACACCGCAGGTCAGGAAAGGTATCGGGCGATTACAAGTGCTTACTACAGAGGAGCTGTTGGCGCGTTCCTCGTCTATGACATAACCAAGAAGCAAACCTTTGACAACGTCCAAAGATGGCTTCGTGAGTTGAGAGATCACGCAGATTCTAATATTGTCATCATGATGACAGGGAACAAATCTGATCTCAACCATCTCAGAGTTGTTGCAGAGGAAGATGGCCAAACTTTGGCCGAGAAGGAAGGGCTCTCGTTCCTCGAGACATCAGCGCTGGAGGCACTTAACATCGAGAAGGCATTCCAGACTATTTTGACAGAAATACACCAGATTATTAGCAAGAAGGCATTGGCAGCACAGGAAGCTGCTGCTTCGACTGCGGTTCCTGGTCAGGGCACGACCATCAATGTCAGTGATTCATTGGGGAACGTAAAGAGAGGAGGCTGCTGTTCTTCTTGAAACTTTCAGAGATGATGTCGATATAAAACTTTTGCTCTGTTTACTTTTTAAAAAATTGTTTCTTTTTCCAGAAGTCTTGTAGAATATACTGAAATGTGGCAGTGAAAAGATGATATTCGAGACTGAAAATACCTTAGTTTTTGGGGTAAATTTGTTGTGTTGGAATGGTGAGAGTACTAATTTTGGTTGCCTTTGAAATGACTTTATATTACCTCTACATTTCTACACTTGATATCAATTCAGTGTCTCTCTCTCTCTGAAGAAAGCATGTTTATCTTATTACTGAATGTTGTTGATTTTTGAGAGCTGTCATCAATATTAAATGATCAATTCACAATAACTATATGAAATGTGCATTTAATTCATCTGGTTTCAACTATCAAGAGTGTTTTTATTGTCACGCAATAATGTAATTGTGGAGAAGGAATACAGTTATACAGTTGAAGAGAAAAAATGACAATATTAGTATATCACTCTTGTTCAACTTGTATTGTTACATGATAAATTTTGTAGGTTAGTTCACAGTATTCCCTAATCTCTTGCAGTATTCCTTGAGGGCCGACTTCAGCTCCAATCACAACATGACACGATAACACGTGCTTACCTGACGTGATGGCCCAGATGTGAAGATCGTGAACGTGGTGAACCCCTGTGATCAGTTTGAGACCATTTTCAAGACGAGCAGCATCAATGTCGGCTGGCGCCCTCTCCATCAGCACGTGGACTATATCCCTTATAATGGTGAAGGTAGTTGTTAGAGCAAAAGTGGTGAACAGTAGCGTGCAAATCAGATCGGCCACTAGCCATTTCGGTTTTACCCATATAATAACACCAGCAACCATTGCAGCAACGGATTGTATGCAGTCGCATATTATATGCAAGTATGCCCCTCGAATGTTGATGTTCAACATGTGACTGCTCCCATGTGGAGTTGAGACGAGATTCGTACTTTCTTCATCTCCAGTTCTTGATTCCTCTCCTTCATGGCTATGGCCCTCATCGTTGCAGGTATGATGAGAATGGTCGTGATGAGAATGGTCGTGGTGAGAATGGCCATGGTGATGGTCGTGACCAAGCCAAAGAACCAAGATAACATTAATAACCAAGCTGAAGGCAGCGAGTACAAACATGAGTAGGCCATTCACTTCCGTCTGCTTCGTGATAAGCCTTTTGATCGCTTCATAGATCAAAGATACAGACATGACCCATATGAGCTGCACTGATAGGAGTGCTCCAATAACTTCAACACGATGGTACCCGAAAGAATGTTCTGGTGTTGCTGTCCAACCGGATACCCAAACAGTGAAGAGAGAAATGGAGAATCCAGCAATATCAGACAGCAAGTGAGCTGCATCAGTAAGAATAGCCAGGCTGTTAGCTTTCAGACCTCCAAGAATCTCGACTACCATGACTATAAGGTAACAGACTATAAGCCCGCAAAGTTTGGTAGCTGCCTTTGACCGCTGTGCTGAATCTGACTGACTGTAGCCATGCTCTGAGAATGGACAAGTGCTGCTGCACGAGAACTTGTGACTTCGAATGGCTATCCCCGAATCTATTATCTTGACTTGCGATAATTCAACTGAATCAGAGTTCTCCTGCCCCATCTGAAAATGAGAATTCATCCAAGAAACATATCAACCAACAAAGATGAATTAAAAGTAGATCACAAAGCCTCATCCGTCTTTCGTTATCAAATGCAAACTTCTTACCTCAGCCCCCTGCCTTGACCCTTGAGAAAGGAATAGCTGCAGCAATGCCTCACTGCTTGGTCAAGCTTCACAATTCTTCGATTGCAGCGAAACTTGAAGCTTAAGATACCAAGAAAGAGGTGAACAGACCAACCTAATCAAATCAATATAAGGAATAAGCTAGGAAATGTACAACAGATTGCAAGGAAACAGATCCAGTTTCACATAAAACAATCCCACAAGCGTCCAATGTAAGAGGAAAGCTATTCATCATACGTAATTCATTCAGACAACTGATTCAAAGACACGGTTTCAACATGAAGTTAACTGATTCAAAGGTGTAGCCAAGTTTATCAAGACACGATTTTTAATCACAAAATTGATTCAGACAGGTATTGCAATGCTTGAGGAAACCAATGTCACAATCACACAACTGATTCAAGAATGCCAAGAGTATTATCAATACAATCAAACACACATACGCAAAGAAAACCTCTAAAGAATAACCTAAAATGTAAGGAAATAGTAGTAACTAATTCAAAGGAATGCAAGTGGTCCAGTTCATCACAGGGCTCAACCAGACAGCAGTGAGGAAACAAAAGTCACCTTCACAAAACTGATTCAGAAAAAGTAGTCACACTACTGATTAAGAACATTCTCAACATAATCAAACATACATAACCAAAAAAATGGTTTAAATAGTAACCCAAAAAGTAGGCAAAAAGCAGGACTTCAGCAATCAGAAATGGAAAAGGGAACAAAATCAAAAAGTAAAAAAAAAACACTTACTATTACGAGTGATTAAAGCGTTAAGAGAGAAGCCAGTTGAGATCGCACCAGTCGTTGAAAGAGTAAGCGGAAAAAAAAACAAGCTTTATGTGTTGAATGGAGGGAATCAAGAAAGAGCACTCACGCAAACAACAACATGCGACAAAAAAATTGTGCTCATACTTCTTTATCTCCTCCCATTTTCAACAACAAGACAAACGGCGGCCAATGCTGAATCGAAGAAACTGAATGAAAGCTGAATCTGTGCATTTATTTATACTTTCCTAAAAGTCGATCTCATCTTCCAAACATTTTTCGGCAAATTAACATGAATTTAGGTTGACTTCCTCAGTTGCAGTCCAATTTTATTTTTATGCAATGCAATTTAGAAAAGAAAAAAAATGCGGAAGAATATTTTCTTCAAGTATAGATTTACTTTCAGACAATAAATATTTTTTAAACAAACAATGATAAGTACAATAAAAAAGTCGTATGCCATGTGATAGAAATTACTATGAATTGATTTATGGGAAGGTAATCTGTAACTTAAATATCAATTTAATACAAATAACTTAATTTTTAATAAATATTAAGTAAATGGATTATACAAAGTGATTATTTTGAATTGGATAGATCTTAAATTTAATACGAAATTTGACTTGACTGGAAATCTTCCCTTTCTTTTTCATTATTAATAATTTAATAAGGAGTAAATGTTTAGAATGGCACTTGGTTTATCGTTTACCTTTTTGCATTGAATTGACTTTCCACTATAGACTATAGTAGCAGTATTTATTAACATGTTGTAAAATAAAATACTATAGTCAGCAAAAATTAATATCTACAGATCCTAGGTTATGAAATAAATCTACTCCAATAAGTGAAAAACTAAAAATACTCCTATAAACATAATTGTGTATAATAAACCTTAATTAAAAATTTGTACATAGAAATGAAATCTGAAGAAATTGAAATTGGTTAAGAAAATTAAAGGATCTCAAATAATTTCGTGCTTCAGAATAAACATTACATAATGCACCCTAATTAGCCAAAAAATCAGATTTACTGACCTTTGACCCCTCAAGCATTTGGGAGGATTTACCGTAATCTCCATTCGTTGTCAGATTTCACTAATCTAATTTTTGGTATTATAATGAGATAATATTTCAAATAATTGTGTAATAATACTAACAAGATATAAACTGAAATGATTGTGTACTGAAAGTTAAAATGTTTTAATCTTAAAAATGTACTACTACTAATAAAATAAAAAAAAAGATATAAATAATTATGTATAGAAAATGAAGAACCTTGGCAACCCTAGCTAGCCCCCAAATTCAATCAAACAACGCCTCTATCTTTCTCTGGCTATGGCGCAGCACTAACAGGACCCAACAAAAGAAGAGAGGAGAAGCATAACACAACACGAGTGCAGAAGAAGAAGGAGGAGGAGGAGGAGGAGGAGGAGGAGGAGGAGGAGAAGACGCGGTCCACTCCAAATATCTCCGTAGCATAGGCAATTACGCATCCGCAGCGGATTTACCGATTCACAACATTCTTTTTCTCCCTTTATTTAATCAAATGCAACCCAATAAATCCACTGCTTCTCTTTGCATGAACTTTTAGTCTTCTCCGCCGCATCGGACTTAGACTCCTCAATACCTAGTTGCCTTTTTCCTCTTTTCGAGCTCAAGATCATTTCTTTGCTGCGATTACCCTGCAAATTGAGCCCCGGAGGAATTTCGGCTTCTTTTTTTCGATTTCCCTTTTTTGTGCTTCTCTTGGTTTCGTTAATCTAGGGTTTGTAATTTTTTCTGAGAGCTTTTTGGAGGTGGGTAGAATGGCGGGGATTGAGCCTGCCGTGCTGGACGACATCATCAATCGGCTATTGGAGTTCCGGAACGCGAGGACTGTGCGCCAGGTGCAGCTGTCCGAGAACGAGATCCGTGCTCTCTGCGCCACGTCGCGGGAAATCTTCCTATCGCAGCCTAATCTCCTCGAGCTCGAAGCACCTATCAAGATCTGCGGTATACTTTCCGTTCATCCCCTTTTCATCCTGTCCGCTTATTTGTGCTTTCATCATCTGCACAATGTGAAAAAAATTTGAATTTCTGGTGACTCGTTAGAAATGGTGATGGTGTCGGAATTTTTTTATGCTGTTAAATTTTCTCAGCAAAATGGGATGAATTAATGGATGATAATAATGTTCCATGAGTTGCATAAAGAGGTTGCCGTGTAAGAATCAGTAGAGCCTCATTCTGGTGTTGCACAGCTGTCAAATGTCGTGAGTTTTGTAGGGTTTAGTTCTGTTATTAGGTCAATTGAAGCTGTTTTGCATTGTTTCTTAATGCTACTTTTCATTTATGTGTAGCTTTGTAACAGAATGGTCCTGGATTATATAGAATAACTAAAGAAGGGTGAATATCTTGCTTAAGTTTTCATTTTCCCATCTCATGAACTTGCTTTACGTGTAGTTTGAAAATATTGCAAGTAATGGCCTCTTTGGGAATTTGAACTATTATATTGCACCAATCATTTCGCTTTTCAGACTTTTAATGCATTGTAAGGCCTGAAAGTATGAAGAATCTATTAGTGAGTAAAGATGCCTTTTGGAAGAAGCAGCTACCACACATTTTAAAGATTCTCATTTTTCTCACAGTCAACTAATTCTTCTGTGCCAAAAGTTAAATCTAGAGTTACTGGTATTGTTAGCCCACTGAGATACTGTTAGTGCTAAATCGTATGCAAGTTGAAGAGACTCTTTTGTTTATTAAGAAACTTCTACTCGTTTAGACTTTAGCGTAATGCAAACTTGCTTGTTTGTGGCTTTAAGAAAAATTTGTTTGTATATTGTCACATGACTAACTTCCTCCTATGTGCCTGAGCGAGATTCTAGAGGTGTTAGCATTGCACTAGAATTTTTTATTTAAATAAATCAACTTATCAGTATGTATTAAAACATAAAAAAGATGCATGCTCCTCTATTGTTGAGTTGGAGCCCTTCTTTGCTGTTTGTGGAATTTTCAGTTTCCTTTTCATTTCACCAGAGAAAAATTGTGATTTAGTTACTTATTTTGTGGATCCCAGGTGATATTCACGGACAATATGGAGATCTTTTGAGGCTTTTTGAATATGGAGGATTCCCGCCCGAGGCCAATTATCTGTTCTTAGGGGATTATGTTGATCGAGGCAAACAGAGTTTGGAGACAATCTGCCTTCTTCTTGCCTACAAGATCAAATATCCCGAAAATTTCTTTCTCTTGAGAGGGAATCACGAATGTGCTTCTATCAACAGGATATATGGATTCTATGATGAATGCAAGCGCCGTTTTAATGTTAGGTTGTGGAAAGTTTTCACTGATTGCTTTAACTGCCTTCCTGTAGCAGCTCTTATAGATGATAAGATTCTTTGCATGCATGGTGGTCTTTCTCCTGATCTAACAAACATGGATCAAATAAGAAATTTAACTCGTCCAACGGATATTCCTGAGTCTGGTCTGCTTTGTGATATACTTTGGTCTGATCCGAGTAGAGAAGTTAAAGGTTGGGGGATGAATGACAGAGGAGTCTCATACACATTTGGTCAAAATAAAGTGGCTGAATTTCTAACGCAACATGATATGGACCTCATTTGTCGTGCCCACCAGGTATTGTTACTTACTATTTTTTCTTTCAGTACTCCCACATTTGGATATAGTATCTGATGATGTGGTCTTGTTTGAGCAGGTTGTAGAAGATGGCTATGAATTTTTCGCTGATAGGCAACTAGTAACCATATTTTCTGCCCCCAACTACTGTGGCGAGTTTGACAATGCTGGAGCTATGATGAGCGTTGATGAGAGTTTGATGTGCTCATTTCAGATTCTAAAACCAAGTGATAAAAAGCGCTTTTAAAGCAAGTGCTCTCATAATGTTCCTGGCTCTCGGAGACTTATCCAGGTTTGTTTGATTTCCTTCTCTTCCAACCTTGTATTTTAGTACATTATAGCAATTTAAGCAGTTCCTTTTTTTCTTTGTATTGCCTTCTTTATATGTTTTCTATTTTTGGATGGTTATCTCTTTCATGATGAAATTGTTATGCAATTTGGTGAAATGTTTAGAGGATAATTATTTATTAAAAGATTAAATTCTTGCTTACCATTATGCTGGTATTTGATCTATGATTTTCATGCTCTGTACCATGTTTGTGCCTTCTCTCTTTCTCGGTTAATAATTCCTATAGTATTTCTGACACATGTCTCTAGCTTTGGACTTGTTTATTTAAAATGTAAAATAAGACTTTATGGCCCATGTTTTGCATTTCTCATTGGATTTCCAAATTCCAACTACATAATCATTAATCCATTGAGTAAGTAGTTGCATATTCTGTCATACTTCGTCAAGATTTATATTTTGCATACCAAAATGACTAACGATATTCTTTTAGCCAATTTTGTTCCTTCAATACATAATTTCCCTGGTGAACTAGCTGTATTTTCGTAAAGTCAGAATGACATTGTAATTGTTTGCCATTTTAGTCCCTTCCACATGGTTGGGTGCAGTGGCCTGGTTGTATATATGGACAGTATGGTATCTGGATCTCATTTTAGATAATATTTTCAAACCCTTGCAATCAGTTCTTTTATAGAGACAATGAATATTTACTTAATTTAGTGGGAAATTCCTTTTGAATTTAAATTTTCTACCCCAAGGCCCAATTAAAAGTGTCTCTGTAGCTGGCGTAGTTTAATGAACTACACCACTGCCAGGAATGTATTTAAGTAGGATTCTTTTGTAACACCATGTGTCGTTTGCCCCTTATTCTAGTAGATGTAATCAGAGTTATGAAAAATGTGAAGAATGAGTAAATAAAACACTCTTCATTGGTACATACTTAGAAGGGAACAGAAGTCATTTGAGTTATATTTGGTATGATATCATGTTTGTTATACTTGCACTAAGTTTGCTTAAGCCTTGCAAATTGTTATAATCCTTGATGATTAAAACTGTGTACGAATGAATGTGTTCTCGTTTAGTGACCTTATTTATATTGGCCGTTTCAATTTTGTAGGACTCGGAGACATGAACATGGTACTAAGGCATTGTCCGATGACAGAATGTTTAAGAAACTTGTTCATGTATTGTTTCCTGAGGTGGATACCCCCTAAAAAACTGATTCAGAGGCAACTATGATCAAATGGCCCCAAGTGCTGTAGTTTTGTTTTATCATTCCCTTTTTTCCGAACGCAGTTTATGATTCGACTGGGTAAATCAACATTTTTTTTGGTAAATTGCGATGTAAGTGTAGATTTACTGCTAAATTTATGAGTTGTCTCCTGATAACTGTTTTGATGAATCTTTCACATTGTAACGTTGATTAATTTCAGTTTGAGTATTTTGGCATTGGTAGTGAATTGGTGATGCTACTCTTGTCTCACTCAGATTTAGCATTGGAATTTATCTTACAAATTTATTTAACTCCCCTTATTTAACAGAATTGTTAGCTATAAACGAAATAACTTATTGTTACCGAGTCTAATTAGTAAAATGGGTTTCTTTACTCGAAATACCCACTCATGGATTAATTTTTTAGTGTCCAAGAAAAACTAATATTAGGGTATCCACAATGGGACGCCGATGTTACGCCCGATGCGTGCCATCGTCCGCGGGCGCCATCATCCGCCCCATTGTGGGTGCCCGCCATCGTCTGCGCCCTACGCCCACACTCGATGCATCGTCTGCGGTTGAAGCGCGGACGATGGCCTATCGTCCGCGCCATTGTGGGATTGGCGGACGATAGGCCATCGTCCGCGCCATCGGGCGTCCCATTACGGGATCGATGGACGATGCCACGCGTTTTTAATTTTTTTTTTCTATTTAAATTTCGTTTCTCATTCACTTGTTCATACGAACATCTCGCCTCTCTCGTTTCGCTCCTCTCTCACATTTCTACCTATCTCACATACCAAAATGAACAACGACAATGACACCACTAGTTCTAGCTCCTCAGAGTCGGGTAGTTCACACTCGGAGACCTCGGCAGCCTTAGATGCAGCCGTTGAAGAGGCCATGGCGGAATACTTACTTGAACTGCAGCGCGAGGAGGCGGCGGAGCAGATCCGCAGGCCTATTTGACGTCGGACGTCTGTCATACGCGACCACGCGGCAGCTCACCAACGTCTGGTTGAAGACTATTTTGGCGATCAACCACGGTGAGGACCGACTGTTTTCCGCCGGCGGTTTAGAATGCCGCGTTACCTATTTCTCAGCATTGTCCGGACGTTGTCGTCACGTGATGAATACTTCACGTATCGGGAAGACGGCATCGACAGACCCGGCCTTACACCGTTGCAAAAGTGCACGGCTGCACTCCGTCAGTTGGCATACGGCACCACGGTGGACATTTTCGACGAGTACCTCCACGTCGGGGAGACAACAGGCCGGGAGTGCTTGAAGAGATTTTGTAGGGGAGTTGTGGAGGCCTACGGCGACACATATTTGCGCAAGCCGACTGCCGCTGATTGCCTGGGCCTGATGAAGATGCACGAGACGGCGCACGACTTTCCTGGGATGCTAGGGAGCATCGATTGTATGCACTGGGAGTGGAAGAATTGTCCGACGGCGTGGAGAGACCAATTCACTAGTGGATACAAGGACAGCCACCCGACTTTGATCCTCGAAGCCGTCGCTGACCATCGGCTCTGGATCTGGCATGCGTACTTCGGCGTAGCCGGGTTGAACAACGACATCAACGTCCTCAACTCCTCCACCCTCTTCGCCGAGCAATGCAACGGCAACGGCCTGGCCATCGAGTTCACTGCCAACAGGCGCCGATACCACATGGAGTACTACTTGGCCGATGGCATATACCCACGGTGGCATGTTTTTCTGAAGACGATCAGCTGCCCAATGGGTGAGAAGAGTGTTTTATTTGCGCAAAAGCAGGAGTCGGCGCGGAAGGATGTCGAGGGGGCATTTGGTGTGCTCCGATCACGGTGGGCCGTTGTGAGAGGGTCGACTCGTCTTTGGTTCAAGGAAATCATCGTCGACGTCATGTATGCGTGCATTATCATGCACAACATGATAGTCGAGCATGAAGGTGAGAGCATCACCGAGTGGAACGATGATGACGGTGCATCTAGCTCGTCCAGCACGGCGACCGAGCCCCCCGCTAGAGGATTGCCGTCGGGCTTCGATGAGGTTCTAGCTAGACAGGCCTCAATGCGCAACCAACAAGACCATGCGCAACTCATGAACGACATGATTGAAGAAGTGTGGGCCTGTAACCGCCGTCGTTGAGTTTGCGTATTTTTAAAAATTCGTATTGTAATGTATTAATTTTATATATGAAATGAAGTTTTTTCCCAATTTTTTGTTATTTAAATATTCAAATAAAATAAAATGCATAGGGCGCCCCATTGCAGGTGGGGGTAGGTCCGGTAGGAGGATAAAACTGCTGACGTGGTGTGCCTTAGAGCTCCACATTGTGGATGCCCTTAGGACTTACACCTGATAATTAATTTGAGGACAATGCCATGTAAAATTGGTATTTACTTATAAGGGCATCCGCAGTGGTGCGGATGCCCCGGCGGAATTCCCTGTGGAATTCCCACTGCCACGTCATAAGGACTTCCCACTGCTCTGCCACGTCATACGGAATTCCCTTTGCACAGTGGCGGAATTCTTGACGGAATTCCCACATAAAAAAATTCACAAATTCACAATTAACCAATTTCCGGAAGTAAAAAATTTACGGAATTAAAATTTCAACGCGAATACGGAGAAAACGAACACACGTTATTTTAAAAAAAACATACTTAATAAAAAAATACATAATTAATTTTAAAAAGTACATTATTTTTAGAGAATGAGATACTCGTTAAAACAAGTGGCGCGAATGAAATGAAGTTCAACGGGATGTATTTATAGAAAATAAAAAAATGCAAAGACCGGAATTCCGTGACAGTCCACGCAATGGCAGACGTCAGGACGGAATTCCGCGCTGAATTTCGCGAAAGGCCGCTGACCTGAGACGTTCTCTTCCGAATTCCGTATCCGTGCGTGTGTGGCCTAATGGCGGACGTCCGCCACGGAATTCCGCGTCGAAGTCCGTCATTGCGGATGCTCTAAGTGTAATAATTTTGTTACCAAGATTTGGCAATGTACGTTACCAACACGCAAATTGGTCTTTAATTTTTGTTTTTCTTAGCTAATTGTGAAAAACTTTTTTTTGCTTGACCACATATGTTCTCAATCCCCTTTTGGTGGAATCCGGCTAATCATGTTAGATGGGTTTGCAGAGTAAGGCCAAATTTTTTTAAGCGGATGGCAGGGTTTGAACCGTGACCTCAAGGTCATCACAATTTTGCGGTGCCAACTATGGTACAATGTGTTGGTTGGTGAAAGACTTTTTAATTAAGTGATCTAGTACCTATCTAGGTCGACTATACGAGTCTCACGATTACAAAACTCAAAAATGAAATTATATTTTGCTTAAGTTATAGTAATTAATTATTAGCTAAAGAAAATAATTAAAATAATTAGTGACTTTAAAACTAACTAACTAACTAATATAGCAATCAAGCCACAAAACACTCTTTTTAGATAAAAAAAATTTATCCTCGTTCATGAAAAATTCTTTTTTTTTTAAATTTGTATATTTTGTTGTAATTTTTTCTCACGAAATAATTTATTTTTTATTAATAATTATTTTAATTATTTTTTAACTTATAATTTTACTTTAATTAGAAAGGCAGATTGCATCCCCACTTAATGGACTCATGATTCATTAACATAATGGACCCACTTTTAATACTCCTCCACGCAAACGATGTTCAGATATTGGACCCATCGTTAATTTTACAAGCAATTACGTCTAGGGGTGATCTTCTAATGCTTAGATCATCCACAACGCTGTCACTATACCGTCCTTTAACCGTACCTTAAATTACTATTCGCGGGCCTCAATGTACTTTTTTACTCCATCCCTTAACTAAGGAACGGAACATGCAACCCTTCGTCCCTTAAATTACTATTCATTCAATTTCATTTTTTTATTTTATTTTTTCCCAACAAATTCAATTAATAAAAAACACACTTCATTAAAAATAAAATAACATTACAACATAAAATTAGTAAAAAATATAAAAAAAACATAATTAAAAATCCTAAAAAAATTACAAAATGCATAATTTAATTTCATCTGCCAAAGTTTGTCCAAATGTGCTCCATTAGATCATCTTGGAGTTGGGCGTGGGCGGAAGAGTCATGTGTCCTTGCTCGAATAGACAACCGTTCTTGTATAGACGGATGCACTTCACTTCGAGGCGGACTACTGCCGGTTGAACTTCCCGGGGTCGAACCAATTTCCCGCCTCGGGTCCTTCGTCTTGGACAATCATGTTATGCAAGATTATGCACGTATACATGATGTCGACCATGCTCTCCATGAACCACGTACGAGCCGGGGCTTTGATAATGTTGAAGCGCGCTTGGAGAACCCCGAACGCCCGCTCCACATCCTTCCGAGCAGCCTCCTGCTTCTGCGCAAAAAGCGTCTGCTTTGCGTTCACATGCCTAGCGCACGTCTTCACGAAGGTTGGCCACTTCGGGTAGATGCCGTCGGCAAGATAGTACCCCATTTTATAGCGTCGGTTGTTAGCGGTGAAGTTGATGGCCGGTGCTTTACCATCCAAAACTTCGGCGAAGAGGTCGGATTGGCGGAGCACGTTTATGTCATTGTTCAAGCTGGGGACCCCGAAGTACGCATGCCAGATCCATAGCTGGTAGTCGACAACGGCCTCGAGTATAACGGTGGGGTGGGTGCCTTTGTGGCCGCTCGTGTACGACCCCCTCCACGCCACCAGGCAATTCTTCCATTGCCAGTGCATGCAGTCGACGCTGCCAAGCATCCCGGGGAATCCATGCACTTCTTCGTGAAGGCGGAGCAGGAACTGGCAATCTGTCGTGCTTGGCTTCCGGAGAAATTCGTCGGTGAAGGCTGCTCGGACGCCTTTGCAGAATTGGAGCAAGCACATTCTCCCAGTGCTGTCTCCAATGTGGAGGTATTCGTCGAACACATCCGTCGTTTGTCCAGTCGCAAGTTGACGGATTGCTGCAGTATATTTCTGCAGCGTCGTGTGGTTAGGACGGCCGACGGCGTCGAACCTTTCTTGGAAGAACTCTTCCCGGGCCGCCAATGTATTTGCGATGTGGAGAAATAGCGGTCGCCGCATGCGGAAACGGCGACGGAAGTAGGTATCTCCCCACACCGGGTTATCGCAGAAGCAGTCGCGGACTAACCTTGTGGCGGCTTCCTCCCGGTTACGATGGATGTAAGTCCGGGAGCGTCTTTGGGGCGGCGCAGCTTCCTCCGCTTTCCGACGTCGATCTTCTTCAAGCGATTCTTCCATTATTCGACACATTTGCTCATACGAATCCAGGGGGTCGATTAAATTTGAGGGAATAATAAAAGAGAGATGATTTGAGATGAAAATTGGAGAGGAAATGGAGATGATTTGAGAAGAATAGATGTGTAGGTGTGTGTAATGAGGATGAATTAGGAGTATTTATAGAGTAAAAATTAAAAAATAAATAAAAAAAATTGGAAACGACTATAAAAACGCTAACATTACCGTTTGCCATTTTTTTAATTTTTTAATTTTAATTCGAATTTTTTTAAAAAAATGATTTATTGCGTCAGCGTGACGAATCCCACTCACGGGCCGACGAGTGGGCGTCACGCATGTCCTGGGAGCGCGCCACGTCGCGGGAGAGCGTGGCGAGCCGTCCCGTGCCGCGTCTCGGAGTGACGGAACGCGTGACGTGCTGGGGATGGGTTGGTGACGGGCCGGGACGCTGCAACGCGTCTCGTGCTTGTCTCGTCCCTCCGTAACGTGACTCGGGCCACTGGCGTAATGCGTTGCGGTGGCCTTATAACACCATAATCCAAAACTAAGACTAAATCTACACCCTTAGTTTTGAAATGAATGGATGAGATTAAAGCTCATAAATTTCAATAAATAGTAGACAAAATATCAACAAAAGGGTAATATCGTCATTATGTTATAATATGATAATTTTCGTGGGTTTTTTTATATTAACATAGTGTATTACAAATATCAACAATATGACATGAATATATCATCACAATTACAAGAAAATATCAACGCACTTTATTGAGATTTTACATACACTATATTGAGATTTCTTTTTTGCATTTGTTGATAAACCTGCTTATCAACACGTATGAAAATTGAAATATAAATTATCAAATTTCATCATCCGAACATCGTTGGAACATATGCAATTAAGATCTCGTTGGAATCCTTATAAAATTATCTTTAATTTGATATATTTTTTGCGATAATATAATTTAAAGTTTTGAGATGATTTTAATAAGAGAGAATTTACATTAATACCCTTTAATTTTATTTAATAATTATTTAAATTTAAAATATATTCCACTTGGCCTTATATTCACCACTATATCTCCTAATCTAAGGATTAAAAATTGGTCTAAATTTTGGATTATTAATTAGTTAGCTATTGATCTAGATCTTGTAATCAAATAATTAATTTATTCTAATTTTAGAATAAATTAGAGTTTTGATGTTTTACCACAATTATATTTTGCAGTCAAAGTATTAATTTATTCTAATTTCATAATCAATTAAAGTTTTTATGTAACAAAACAATGATTAAAGAAATTTTATTCAAATCAACTAAAACAAGTATTAAAAATTTTATAAATTTATACTCCGCTACAAATACTTGTTATTAGGGCATCCACAGTGGGGCGGACGATAGTCCGCCATTGTAGCCATGCAGACGATGGCACATCCATCGTCCGCGCCCTATGCTTCGTCCGCGGACGATAGAGCTTCGACCACGCATCGTCTGCGGTATCGTCTGCCCCACTGCGGGTCACGCGGACGATGCAACTAGAGAGTGAGTTAGCAATTGATCACTCCATACTAGGGGAGTGTTATATTCCTAACTCAATAATTAATTACTAACTACAATTAAATAATAGCCATTAGATATTCAAATCAAGGGTCTAGATCATCAGCCCCGGAATGTCAATACGATCAACAAAAAACATCAATAAAGGTATTAAGGGCAATTTACAACAAATTAGTTGTAACTAACTTTTGAAAAATATCTCATAACTTTAAAACGCATTTAACTTTCTCGATTTAAATTATTTTTTCGCACAACAAATATCAAATTAAAGATAATTTCATAAGGATTCTAAGGAGATCTCACATGCATATGCTCCGATGTCAAAATTTGAAAAAAAAATAGAAAATTTTCACTTTTTCGTACAGCTACAAATATCAACATATTATATAAAATATGTTAATATAATACACATATAATGTCATTCTTAAAGCAATGTGTTGACATTCTCAAAGCATTGTGTTGATATTTTCAAAACACTATATTGACATTTTCATCTAAAATTCTAATTTGATAGTTTTTTTATCTTTTTCGATATAATTAATAAAAATAAAAAGTACACGTGGCAAATTTTAGACCACTAGATTTCTAAGATTCTATGGTCTTAAATTAGTTGTAATTAGCAACTAGAGAGTGAGTTAGCAATGGATCACAAGCTATGTATAATTTGAATGTCATATTGTCAAATGTGAGATGCATCTTTAGATTTGTTTTGAGTTCATTCAAATCGTGCCAAAATGATTTAAGTTGTGACTTAGTTTATACTGTCATCTCAATTAAACATGATGTCAAACTTATTCTGTTCCAATTACATAAACAGAAAAAAGGTGTTTTTGGTGTGTTTTTTTTGCTGTTTTTGTCAGTTCACCAATTTTATTCACTTATCAATTTTCAGAAACTTATTTACATCATAATATTATTATTACTCATGACCAACCACTTTTTATTAAACTACGTGTCTCGCTCAAACAACTATTTTAACACAACGGATGGTGTATGATATAAAGGGGTTTTATAAAACAATCTACTGCCAATATTTTTTCCATATATTTATGAAATTGTACTAGACTTTTATTGTTGAATCGTTAAAATAATAATAATACTTTATGATGGGCAGAAATTATTATTTATATCTTACATTGTTCTCCTCAACCCCAACAAGAGAAAGGAACTTGAAAATATGAATAAAAGCCAAAGAAAAAAATTGCCATTTCTATAAATACAATCACTGTACACATGGTACACAGTTCGACATCTACCTCTTCAAATCAGAAATCTGGTGCAGTTATACCACAAACAAAAGAATTCTTTACCACAACTGTGTGTGTGTGTGTGTGTTTGTAGAGCCAACTGGATATTCCGACTGAACCAGGGTGAGCCATAGCAATCGCCCACTGGATATTTCAACTGCACCAGGGCGAGCAATAGCATTCGCTAATCACAATTCTCAAATGCATTAGGACAAAAACACAATCCTAACTTATAGACCCAGTTCCATTTTTAGTTTGGCCAGGGTTGCTTCAATCTCATATATATTGTCGTTGATGCTGCCGCCTCCTTTATTAGCCTCCTTCCGGCCAGCATTTGCAGCGCCCTTAGTTCCATATGAATCAGGGCTCTTTGAAGAATTTTTGTCATTGTTTTCAACTACCTCTTCATCTGTAATGTTGAGCTCCTTCTCTAAGAACTCAACAAATTCTTCTCCAATTTCCTGCCCAGATTGATAAATTAAATGGCTACAAACATTTAGAGGGAGTGAAGAAATCAGGGAAAATTAAATGTTGCTAATTAAGCATCTCACCGACAACTCTTCCCACAAGCTCTTTGGCTTTCCTTGAGTATCAACAGTTGACTCCCAGTTGCGAAATTCTTCCTGAAGATCTCTGAAGAAGTCCCCTGCAGCAATAAGACAAATATCTGAAGCATTTGTAGAAAAATAAAAATTTAATAGCTAGAGAGGCAAATGCAAAGTGTTTAGGAAGATTTAACATTGAAAGTGAAGAAATTAGAGACCACGGTGATCTCGCAAGGAGGATACATCTACCTATTGTTATTTGGACATCCCTGAAAAGGTTACCTGCATCATCGAGGGTTACTATAAGAATAAACAGAAAAAAAGGGGATTCAACTCCTCCACAAAGGCAATGCACTGCTGAACGAGGTCATAATTCATTTATAGATACCATAGCAGAAATAAAAACCATAGTAGCTTTAGGTAAAATATATGAACTCTTATGCAGCAGTTTTCACAATGATCTTGCAAGTTCAGAGGACAAATACTGTTCATTAGAGAAAGAAAAGACATGCATTTACTAACAATTGAAATGCAATATCATAAATTGCACATTTGCTTTTCATGATACTTAAGCAGTATAGCTACAAGTTAAATGAGAAAACTCATCATATTGTGAACAAAAAACCATTAGTGTGAGTTATAATTATACTACAAGTGAAGGACTATACTGAGAGAGAGAGAACTGATGTGTATAAGTGCCTGCGCAATCCGTGATCAACTATGCTTCATTTACTGGGAAAACATGCTGACATCACAAAAGGGAAGTTACTATTACTCAAGATGTTTTATCCTAAAGTTGCAGATGCAAGAACGTAAACAATTGACCTCCTAGTGATATTAGGATGGTATCATGCAACTTGATCTGCTGATCAGACTATAAAGTATTTTCCATTTAATGCAACAATTAGACTACAAACAAAATGGATGGATTTTGAAGCAAGTCTTTTACCTAATCCATAGAATTCTTCTTTAGCTTCTCTACTCCTTGTCTGGTATCCTCCAGCTGAATAAGAATAATCAGATCCCAGCTTGCCAGAGTCATATTGACCTCTCGATTTTGAGGTCAGCAGTGTGTTATATGCATGCTTAATCCGCATGAATTTTTCTTGAGCACCAGCCTGTAGGCAACATATAAACAATTGGATTAGTATGCTGATGATGCAGGAATACGAGATAATGCTGCTTTCATCCAACAAAAGTTAAGGTAAATCTTCAATTTCACGTCTATTTTATTATTCTGTCTCCTAACGAGGAACAGATTAGGGTTTCTTAAACATCAAACTCGAATTTTTTTTTATCAAAATCCTTATTTATGCTCCCTTCAAACAATAAGCTTAATCGAATGCACAAACATTAAAACACCTTAATTTCACCAATCTCTAGAGATGATGAGAAAAAAAACAACAGCAGGAGAATCGTTAAACACATAAAGGTACCTCCTTGTTTACATCTGGATGATACTTAAGAGCAAGTTTCCGATAAGCCCTCTTTATATCTTTGGTAGAATCAGAAGGAGACACGCCCAGAACCTCGTAGGGAGACTCCCTCCCACTCGCTCTGATGGGGGAGCCTCTGTAATTTCCTATCTTCTTCCTCTTGAGGTGCTGGGTGTGACTGCACAGGAAGGCCTCCGGTGCGCGCGCAAGGTGTTCGACGTTATGCCCATGCCGAAAATTGGGAAGAAAAGGCGGAGATGTCGATCTGGGAAGGGGGTTTAAGCTGAGAATTGAGGGAGATGTGAGAGAATGAGCGAATCCATGCATGTTCTTGAATTCATATGGGATCTTTTTGCCTGTGGATGAGGACTGAGGAGGACGTTCCTGGAAGTTAACGGTTGTAATTCATTCTTCCTAATTAAAAGATTTTGTTTTCAGCGAATTAAAAAAATCACAAATGAAATTCGATAAATGATTTAATTTGAATAAATTCTTACCTTGGATAATATGGACCATTTGTAAACTGTAATTAGTATGAAGTCTCCGATCAATTTTTATCATCCAAATTATGTCATTATGAATAAATTAATCCGATTTTTTGAAAGAAAGTAATCCACAGTAGTACTATGTTTTAAAACATGAATGCATATTTTAGGGATTGAGAGTGCAATTTGCAAATATTATTTCTCATATGGCTGGAGAGGACAACATAAATAGATGAAAACTAGGTCAAAACAAAATAACTTTAACATGCATGAAATGAACTCAAAAAGACATCTAAAGATGCATCTCATTCTCATACACGACAACATGGCATTCAAATTATACATATATATTTTAGAATTCAAAAATATTGAAAGTGACATTACACTCAAGGAAAGAAACAAAGCCATCTCCGACAGCAGCTAAAGAACTAGATAGATACTAGGTTTAAATTCTTCAACATATTTCCATAGTTCAATAGCCACTTTATTACCAATTGTAAAATGCAATCCACACCGATGAAAGAGCAACTAAATGTCGAGTCAGAATATGTCAAATCCTTATCTGGTTGAACGACGTGCGCAAAACTGGTTTAGAATCTCTCTCCAAACCGGAAGAATACAGCGCCGCTTCCAGAGTTTTGATCGACTGCATACTCTACTCTCACTAGCCCTAACTTTGCCCCAACACCGTATGAGGATCCTTGGCCCCGTCTCCTGTATACCTCTGTCGGATTTCCTTTGACATCCTTTGAACTCCCGAGATCGTTTCCATGCTCTGCAAACACGTAAGCGTGCGTATTTCTCACAGGTATCCGGAGCTCAGTAGCCACCTACAGACAATAGAACAAGTATTAGATACTGTGCCGCTGTGTAGGCGGAGATCAGGTCTCCCAAGACTGTCCTAATAAATGCACCATATTAAGAGAATGCCAGTGCATGTTATAGTAACAAGCCAGGTGATCACACCTCAACTATATTTCTTGCAGCTCCCAACTCTCCCATGTTATATCCTCGGACAGAATAAGGCCCTCCCAAAGTAAATGCATCGTAGCTGGGTAGATCTCCAACACAACCACCATAACGAGCATGGAGAACTAAAACAGGAGGTGGTGGCTTCCCAGCACCTTCCTCTACATTCTTCAACTGGATAAACTTGGTGAGGGTTAATTGATGGCGATTGAAGAATGGAAACTTGCTACCGATTCCAAGACCTTGATCAAGCTGCAGAACATCAAAAGTTTGGAGAGGTTAGAGTGGAAACCTCTACTGCATGTATTGAGACAACCACAAAGAGATGCAATGAAAAAGCACTGTCAACAACAATTCCTGGTGTTAACATCTGATTAAAAGATTCAAATTGTAAACTCATTGACTTAACTCATATGCATCCACATTCCACATACAACTTCTACGTTGTTAAGATCAAGATATAAAGGGTCACAAAATATAAACTAGCGTTGTGAAGGTTAGCAGCTTGAAAGATGCACAGTGAAAATAATATTGCATCAGAATTGAGGAAATCTAGAATGAGAAGGAATCTTCAGAACGAATCCAAGTCTGAGATGTGATTAGTTTTCTTTTAAGAATGTGATAATTTTTCTGTATAGAAATAATGATGCTTTAATAATGAGCACTGTCGAATTGAATATTCTCACCTGAAACACATTTCTATCACCAACTATAGCCCCATTTAGGAATCTTGTGTTGTCACGTGTGATATTGGCCTGCAGAAAAGCCATACGATCAATTCCAGTGCCGCTGAGAGTCGTCGGAGGCCCATCTGCACTAACTCCACCACTTGGCAACACCCTTTGACCATTTGCAGAAATGTGACTGCTTTCATCACGTGTTGTTATTTCCTCCATCACCAGCCCATAAGTAAACTTGCTTTGCCTTGTTAAGTTCTACAAGAAATACATCAAGTTTTCATCTCCACAGTACTGACTAATCAACATTGAATATTCAGGTTTTACACTGAGTTAAATCCAATGACCAGGCAAAAATATAACGAGCACGCTCAAGCAAAAGCTATACCTCCGTAATGTTGGCTTTCAACCCAGCTCTGTCAACCCATATAGGGGGAACTTCTTCTATTCCAGGTCCCCCAGTGAAGACTGGACTCAGCTTTCTACTGTTGAAGCAACTAGCACGGAAGGTACGGTTGCGAGGATTGTATACACCATCTACATAAGGATGAACATACTCTAGCTTGAAAGCAAGATCATCCTGTCACACAGATTTGAAAATGTTAAATGAGAGATGGTACTTCATTTTAAAAAGAAAGCTTATGGAAGAGCAAAGTTACATTACTCACCTGGGGATTAAGGAAGTTGCTGGTGGTCACTGAACCAAGAAGTGACCTATTCAAACCATTAATGTTTCGGTGCTCAAAAGAAACTGTTCCTCCAGGTTGCACTGAAGCCTGAGCAGACACCAAAACACTTAGGAATCAACGATTACCAATTAAATTATAATTTAGTTTGTAAGCTACTTACCAGCGTAGGACGGCCCCCACGACCAGGTACAATACTCCACTCAGTACTAACTTCTGCAGACTTCTGTTCCAGTTCCTTAAGTTTGACTTCGACAATGATACCTCCCTCATTCTTCTCATCTTGACGAGGGTTCACCTCGATGTTCGAGAAAAGGGCTAAGGAATTTATGTTCCTTAGTGCTTGCTTCCCAGCCTCAATATTGAAAACTTGTCCTTGGCGGAGCTGTGATAAATAATGCAACAGTATGAATCCTAGGGCACCCATCACTTATAAAGGCTTTCAGATATGCATACACCATATGTCACACTTTAACGTATGCATACACCACATGAAACAGACATGATAGATCAAACCCATTCAGACCATTCTTAGGATTATCACACTATTCGACCACATTCAAATTAGAGCCAGCAAAGAGTATCAAGAGCACTGAGCGCACACACACACTTCTAATAATTTCCTCATAGAAGTACAAAACCAAGAAAGTCAAGTACTACCTAACTATGATAAAGTGTTCATACATAATCAAATACAGACATAAAGTACTTATAAGATTGCAAACACGCCATCCCAATAACCCATTCCATAATAATAGTAACCTAGAAAGTAGCACAAGTATTCAGATTTCAGTATATTGTAATGGATGCATACCGGCTTTGGCAACTCTCTTTTTATCACCGGCAACTGAGTATTCCCCTCACAGACATTGCCAAGCTTATCTTGGAACTGAATCACCAGCTGCGTGATATCACCTTCCACCACTTCACAAACCACCTCTTTGGTATTCAAATTGCCAAAATTCACAACTTGAGCACAAGCATATCCATTATCATGGTACCACTGCTGCACCCTGTCCCTAATCCTCTGCAACAATCTCGCACTAACTTTTCCCTGATCCCTCAACATCTGCAGAATTTCTCTCTGCACAGACATCGGCAGCAAGCAAGGCCGGGATCTATCAATCCTCCTCCTGTAATCCTTCTCCTGGCTCCTGTAGAACTCGAGCCTCTCCTTCTCAGTCATATCAGCATCCATCTCAATAGGCTTGGACTGCGGCATAAGTCCCACATTGATGCACCGGAATCTGTCTGCAGACTGCCATGTCGATTCGAGGAACGGAATAGTTATGTTAATTGAGCCATCCGGGTTCGTCTTCGTCTCCAAATCGACCTTTTCGAACATTCCGCAAGTGGCTAGCGTCTCGAGCTCCTTCTGAAGCTGCGCTTTGGTGTAAACGCCCCCAGGCCGAAGAGAGACCATCTCAAAGAAGGAGTCATCTGTGCCAACAGAGGAGCCGCGTCTACGGTCGAAGAATAAGATCTCCGAGACCTTGTACTTTTTGAAGCCACTGAGCTTGTTAAGCTGAACAACGATGTTGGCAGGCAGTCCATGAGAATCCCAATCCTGTTGGGGATCGTCGTCTTTAGCGATAGCAGCGGGTGACAAGAAATTCCAGAAACCACCGCCTTCTCCTCCGCCGTTTCCTCCCCCACCGCCACCGCCGCTATTTCCTCCCCCACCGCCGCCGAAATTGAATACAGAGTCAGCGCCGGATAAGATAGGGTTGGCGATGCCAAAGAGAATGCAGGATGCAGCGGAGACAGCTATGGATTTGGGTGAGAGAATAGAGGTCAAAGGAAAAGGCGGAGATTTCGGAGGTTTAGGGTTTTGGGAGGAGGACGGAGATGGGAGACTGCATTGCGGAATGGAAGAAGGGGAGTGGAGACCTGAAGATGCGGCGGCGGTTGTGGTTCCATTGGGGCGGCGGCGGCGGGAGGCGGCGGAGGAAGAGAGGGGAAGGAGATGCGCCGCCGCGGAGAACGACATCGGGTGGCGCGGTTTCGATAAGGCAGAGGCGGTGGGTGAAGGGGTTAGAAATTAGAATAGAAAAAGGCAGTCCGAGGGTTTAAAAATGTACTGTAACTTCTTTTATGCAGTCCTATAAATAAAAACGAAAAATGCATTTATATCTCATCGTTATCAATTTATATTAGTCAAAATTCGACTATATTTAAAAATTTAATAATACTATATCTGAGGAATGATATGCATATGCTAGATAATTTTCTGAGCACTCCTTTCCTTTCGTTTGACACACATTTAACCTTGTTCATTTTTATTTATATATTCCCATGTCCCTCTGCAGTTGAAGCGTTTCATTTTCAGCACTTGTTTTAGAAAAATGATAATAAATAATTAAAGTAGAAAAAAAAGTAAAATAAGTGAGAAAATAATATAGAGAAGACTCTTCTTTATATTATTCTCTCTTACTTTATTTTTTCTCTCCACTTTAACTATTTATTATCATTTTTTTCAAATGAGTGCTCAAAATGAAACGCTTCTACCACAGAGGGACGGAGGGAGTATTTAGTTTGATTCTAATAAATTAAAAGATGTTAGTGAAGTTTTAAATTTCACAAAATTCATAAAAAAAATCAAAGCTCGATTTGTAATTTTATTAATTTATTTGAAATTATAAAGAAAATGAGCTTTGGTTTTTATGAATTTTGTGAAATTAAAGACTTCACTGACATCTTTTAATTTATTAGAATCAAACTAAATATATAAATCAAAACGAATAATGTTAAACGTGTGTCAAACGAAAGTGGTGCTCACATAAAATATGTAGCATGTCATTGTCATATAAGCTCTGCTTCATTAGAGCATCTCCAATAGGTTAGGACGTCAAATAGCCCTCAAATAGCCTTCACACTGCCACATCATCAGCACTACAATTCTCCTGCCACATCAGCTTGCCACATCAACTGGACATCAAATAGCCCTCACATAGCCTTCACGCTACCTATCCACATCACTAATAACAATTATATAATTTAATTTACACTCGTATCAACATACAGAATTTAATTTACGAGACAAATACGGAAAATTCGAATAATAATATTAAAATTTAAAAAGTACATTAATTTTTTAAAAAAAGTACAATAATTAAAAAAATTGCATTTAAAAAATTACATAAATTTGCATAAAAACTAACGCCTTGCAATCCTCCGCGCCCACAACTCTTCAACTAAGGTAGAGAGAATACTCGTTAAAACAAGTGGTGCGAATGAAAATGAGGTTCAACGCGCGTATATATAGTGTTTTCGAAAAACAAAAAAAAAATTTTAATCCGACGCCGGTTTGGCGCCGATCCGGGACGCACAATGGCGCCCGTGAGGATCGGCGTCAGAACCGGCGTCAGCGCGGGAATCGGCATGGCGACGCCGATTTCGCCGACGCCGGTTCCAATGGTTCGGCGTCAAACCGGCGTCGGCGAAAAATCGGCGTCGCGGTGGTGACGCCGGTTATTGGAGATGCTCTTATCAAGGTGACCTAAATCTTCAACCAATAAGTTGGATGAAAAACATTGGTTTTATTGTTGTGAATGTGAAATTTGTAAGAGAGAGTGATTGTAAATTTGGACAAAGTCAAATTGCTAAATAAAGTAAAAATATAAGGAATCACATATTTGTAAATTACAAAAGGCAAGGGCAGGATTTAGTTTTAGATTATAGTCCATTGAGCAAGCCTAAAAACAAGGCTTGAAAATAGCTGGCTGCGCCTTCTTATATGGAGTATATTACTCCATTATTCCTCATTCCATTTGAAGAAAACAAAACACATAAAAAATGGGTCAACTTGAGAGGAGGAAGAGCAGCCCTCAATCATCACCTAGATCCCGATCTCAGTCTCAATCTCAATCTCCCCCCACCGGGGACCAGCTCCTAAGAGGTACAGTATTTATTTATTTCCCTCACCAAAAAAAATAAAATGGCTTGTTATATTTTAGTACATTTGAGTAGCTTTGAATATCATAATAATGTAAAAAAATATGAATGTAGTTGAAGAGGCGTACTGGTCACCAAATTTGTCTCCAGGCGGTAAAGCATGCCATGATGATCACGAAGTGTGCCCCAGCAACTGCGCCTCCTCCCCCGACGGCAAAAAGTCGGTTCTCTCTAAGGTCCGGGACACGGCCAAGAAGTTGAGGCACAGCCTCAGCAGCCGCCGCAGGAATGGCTTCGATTTACACGACCCTGACCACAGCCAGAGCCCTGACCTCAGCCATAACTACAGCCGCAGCCAGAGCCATGCCCTCAACCAAAGCCTCAGCCATAACTACAGCCGCGGCCTCAACCACAGCCTCAGCCATAACTACAGCCAAGGCCAGAGCCATGACCTCAACCGTAACAACAGCCACGTCCCTAACTACAACCACAGCCACGACCACGACCACATCACCCCTTCTTGGGGGGCTACGATGGAAGATGACTGCGATCATGAAGATGATTATGATCCCGAGTATCTTGGCGCTCCAAGTACCTAACCAATCAGCCATTTTTAAATGAATCTTGATTTCATCAACTTTTAACTGACGTCATCTGCTTTCTGAATCCAGTGTACGAGTCAGAAGCAGCGCCCGAATGTCTGAAGGAGACGGCAAGGCAACACCCAAGGGCGGAGCCTGTCATCTCCATGAGTCATCGGGCGCCAAACATGAACCATGAAGCTGCAATGCTAGGAACCGACCAACCCGCGAGCCCGAACCCCATCGCAGACAAGACTCGTGCTGTAGTTGAAAAATTGGCTACAGCCTGTGCACTGTCTGCTGGATCCCACAAGAACAAGAACAACAACAACACCAGCACCACTCAAACCGTAGCCAACGAACTGGCTCCGGCCTACGCAGCTGTGTCGGACGCAACCCACCACACCTACACTGCAGTGTCTGACGCAACCCACAACATCAACGCCAACACGATCTCAAACACTACTCACGCTGTCGCGGACAAACTGGCTCCAGCCTACGCTGCAGTGTCGGACGCAACCCACACTGGTGCCAGCATGATCACAAACACCAGCCACGCTGTAGCTGACAAACTGGGACCGGCCTGCACGGCCGTGTCTGATGCAACACAACAGATTGCTAGCAAAATAGCCAGCATTGCTGTTGCATCTGGAGCAAAACCGTATCAGGAAGCGAAAGCGGAGTTAGTGAGAGAAGATGCAGGAAACGTGAAGCAATGCGCGAGCGGGAGTCCTCAAACATACGACAAAGGAGTTTCCGTGAAGGAGTATTTCTTGAGCAAGCTGGAGCCTGGAGACGATGAAAGAGCACTCTCACAGGCTATAACAGAGGCCATTAGTCCCAGGAAGAGCACCGGGGAGACAGGCGTGGTGGATTTGGTGAAAGAGGCCGTCTCTTCGTTTTTCAGACAGGAGGAGGCCTCCCACCTAACAGAAACATCTGCAGGCTTGATAACCGATGCCCCTGTCTCCTCGGAGGTTGAAACAGTTGCTGCCCTCGACGCTTCAAACAGTCCAACAGAGATTCAGCTGAAACGCACTGCTTCAATCAAGGCAGGAAGACCCACAAGCCAGTCTTCTCCTATGGCACTTGGCACTTCAGCCGGTAAAGCAAATCCTCAACTGAACCGCATTGCTACAATCCACACAGAAAGGCCTTCAATCAATAAAGCGAGTCCTCAACTGAACCGCGCTGCTTCAGTCCATGTTCATTCCACCAAAGTTTTCACAAACAGTGCCAACAATCCCAGCGTCCAGCAATGCTCATGAAGGTGATCTACTGTTTCACTTCATTTAAAATACTTCTTCAAGAAATTCTTATGAATTTAAAGTAGCTAAATCTGTAACTTGTTCATTGATGTGGTTGTTTCACAGTTTATGAGGAAGAAAACAATGGAAGGATTCTCCAGACTAACTGAAGATTCATACGCAGCAAATGGCACGTTTTGCGTTTGGAGAGTGCAGAGCAGAATCTAGCACATCACTTTCCCTTTTGAATAATTTTTGTTATAACACGTCTGTGTTTAGGCTGAGATTTAGAGATTTACTCCCACTAATTTGTAATATTACTGAAAAGAAATACTTAGATTTACACGAGTAAAATCGGGTTAGGTTAATTTGGTATACTATCTTGCTAAGACAATTATTGATATCTCATTTCAAAGTGCGCCAAGACATTGTAATATTGCAGTACTAACATATGGGCTAATTTCAGATTCCAAAATGGGGAATACCAAAATATGAAGTTTATATAAGAAAAATGATATTGGTATTATCAATAAACACCAAAACCATGGAAAGGCACTGCAAGTAAAATGTAGATGTGCCAAAACACTGTATGTACACTCTGCGGATCACAACTCAATCTAATACTCTCCAAGTATCTGGCTTTCATCTGGAATTCAGCAGTACCAACATATCAAAAGTCAAATTCCCCATTTGCCTGTGAAACAAACAGAAAAACCAAAATATATTATACTATCAAAAGTGAAACTGAGCAATGAGTTTTTGACGAGCATGCTAGTCAAATGGGAGATCAGGCGGCATGAGACAAAACCTACCTTGTTGAACAGAATATCCTTGTTATTTATGCGCATGATCCCATCCTTCAATGTGCACTTCCACCTGCTCTTGGTTCTAGTCACCTAAAAAAAGTAATTGTCCTGGTAAGAGTAGCATCACCGTATAGAAACAAGGCAGAAAGAATAGCACTGACGAAGGAAAACCATGAAAACAACCAGCTGGAAAAAAACAGAGCACCTTGTCAAATTTAGATAAAACCAAATGTTCTGAGTTCACATCTTCCCCCTGACCCACATCGTCCAGGTCATCATCATCATCATCTTCGTTCAAGGATTCATCATCATCGTCGGCATCTCCAATGTCATTGTGAACAGGGGCAGGAGTTGCTGCTAGCATCTCTAGAAGTGCAGATTACTAAATCAGAATTGGAAATCAACAAACAAAAAAACAAGAACCAGAATAATAATGAACAAGATGTGATAAGCAGTTCAAATTTATTAACCAATGATACCTTTTGGCAAAGGTGTGTTCACTATATTGTAGTCTTCACTGACAACTCCTTGATAATTGTATGTCTATCAGGGTAAGAATAAAGCAACCACGGCAGTTGGATTTACGTTGTACCCAATAGTCGAAAAGGAATAAGAAGTAACAAGAGCATAATGCTAGAAGAAAACAGAGAGGTAACCAATCTAACAAGAGCGTTATGCTGATGCATAATAACACATTATCGCTTTCAAGTACTAGAGGTGAATACAAAATCCAGATTTATCATTAAATGCCCAAGGCACTGGTGGATGCATTGCAAAAGCACAAGATGTGCTAAGAGGGAAAAAGAGAAAAAAAATATGGTAAATTTACCAGTCAAATAGTTCGTATGAGTAAAATAACTAAGATAACATTCATAACAACAAATCTAGTCCTCTTACATTTCAAAGAGATTCAAACAGAAAAATCCATTCATACTTAACAAACTTATAAAGCATAAAAAGAGCCATTTATTTTTAATAAATTACATTGATACAAACATTTACCTCTGCACACCGCCATAGCAACAACATTCAATAAATTACTAATATTTTGTTCATTTGTTGATACATGAAAACAATAGAAGTAACTGATAGAAATCCATGGGTTCTATCCTAAAACAAATTGGTTTTAGGATGGAACCCATGGATTTCTATCGTGGTATCAGAGCGGGTCGCCGACTGTGGGTCAAATTTAACTGACCCAGCAGTATATCTGGGCTAAAAAACAGAAAAAATGACTGACCCAATAGTATATTTGGGCTTAAAATTTGGGCCAGTGGTCCAACCGATCAGAAAACAAAAAATGGGCCAGTTGTCCAATCGATCAGAAAAAAGTCCAACCCCTCCAAGTTCACCACCTTGAAGGGTTTGAGGGAGGGTGTTGGCAATTAAAACTAGAAAAATAACATATAACTGTCCCACATCGGTGTTAAAAGAAAACTGAAACTAGTATATAAATCTCATGGGCCACTCCTCCTATCACCAATTGGTTTTAGGATGGAACCCATGGATTTCTATCATTTTTTTTTGCAGATCCAAGGGAAAGATGTTATAAAAATTATTTTATCAGCATAACAATATCTAATTTGGCACTAAAAAACACAAACAAGATCTTTTTTTCCAAAAACAAGTGGAACACATTTTCCTCCATATTTTGCATATCCTGTTTTAATACAATGTTCGTTGCAATCTGGATACTTTGAGCATGGTCCTTGAAGAATCTTTGTTACTTTATCCCGTGTCTCTGCGAATACAGAACTTGAAAGCAAAGACATGCAAATTAGTCCAACATAAATAGCCATCATGATGGTAGTAACTCTTTTTGACTCCATTTTTTTGAAATTGATAAGGCCACTCACCCCTTAAAAGGCCCACACTTATATAGATTAGATGGGATCTTCACCAAGTCGATGTGGGACAGAATTTAGAGAATTTAACACGCCCCCTCACGTGTGGGCCGGAAAGGACATCGGTCTTCCATCACGTGGGT
Organism: Salvia splendens; assembly: GCF_004379255.2. NCBI lineage: Eukaryota > Viridiplantae > Streptophyta > Magnoliopsida > Lamiales > Lamiaceae > Salvia > Salvia splendens. The sequence goes on from NC_056040.1 coordinate 5,655,313, forward strand.
AGGCAATGCAAGAGAAACCATCATCGATGTGGGCCGGAAAGGACATCGGTCATCCACTCGTGAGGTAGATAAGAGATAAAGAGAAAACCATCATCGACTTGGGCCCGCTCTGATACCATATTAGAAATGGGCCACTCACCCCTTAAAATGGGTCATAAGGGGGAGGGTTATCCACACTTATATAGATTAGATGGGATCTTCACCAAGTCGATGTGGGACAGAATTTAGAGAATTTAACAGTAACAGCAGTAAGAACTTAACATTTTTTAAAAGTGAGTAACATGTAGCACACTAATAGCATGACTGACATACAAAAGTTAAACCTTTGAAGACAACAAGATAAGCTCTACACATCAATATCTAGCTTTTTAACCACTTACAAGATTATAAATTAAACAGCCATGGCCAGAATTTCAGTTACAACTTAAAATAACGGTTGATAGAATACGGGTATAGTGTGACAGAATGATGTTGTTGTTATATTGACTACTGAGAAGAATAAACCAATGCAGTCCCCAGGATCATACAACATCAAATTAGCATTTTGACTTGGAATCACCACCGGGTGATCAAGACATCAAATGCATCCCCTCCTACTGCTACGTGACATTTTTCATATTGCCAAATATCAAGGAGATAAACTCACATTGGGTGTAGAAAGCACATCATCATATGGATTCGGCACAGGGCCATCCAACTGAGTAATCCTAACAGATATCTTCCCCTCTTGACCGAGTATTTGGTGAATACCTCTTTCAGTCACCTGCCAAATTTCAATTAAAAAATACTGAGGGTAGTAAAGAAACAAAAAGATTGATAGGCTAAATTGTTGAAGAATAACTTAATCTGAGTTACCAGAGGGTGATCTGCTTCCTCACATGGCCTTTTAAATAGAATCTCAAAGGCAATTATTTTCAGAATAAAAACAAAAAAAACATGTAGACCAGTAGCAACCTTGTGCAACTGAAAAATTCTGGTGTCTTTACTCAGTCTGTAATTTTCTACACTATATCTGGAATTTATGTAACTTATGTACTCATACGAGACAAGACCAGATAATAGACTGAATTATTAAGACAATTGTTACACAATGGAAATACATCAACTAAGCTCATCAATTTTTTAAGAAAGTCTCTGTCTTTCACGGGAATAAAGCAAATCAAGGGATACATATAAAATATACCTTTGATTCATCTGATAGACTATCTGACGCTCCATCTTGTTGTGAAATGTATCCCGGATGATAACCATCACGTTTCCGCTTTCCATTAGCTAAGAAGAAATCCTGTATTTATGTCCATAATTATGTTTCTTACCAACTGAAAATGCAATCAAGATTTAATAAAAAGAAATATGCTGCACAGAAACAGAGAAAAACAAGTCCTGACCATTCTTTTCTTTAGCAAAAAACAGAAAAAATATGGTTCGTCTCTGATTTGTTATTTTTTACAAGGTCGGCTTTTATCAGGCACAATGAGAGCTTTTGTAAGTTTGCAACATAATAATTCAAATATTCCAGAAGCAAAAAGTGAATTAGGCAGAAGTTGAGGTAAGACCTGTAACTAAGTAGTACTATGTTCTTTTCTCAGTTTTATTAAAATATACTGGAAGAAATTGCTGCGAAGCTGTTTAATAATTCCTTTCAGAAAAATAAAATGAACAATATACTCAATTTGCATGGAAATTTTTTCCCCAAAAAAGGGACTTGGTATAAAGCTAAATGTAATAGATTAATAGAGGAATTTCAATTTTTGAAATCACTAAACAGAATGGTATAAAGCTAAAAGTAATTCAGTCTTAAGTAAACCAAAAAGAAATTAGAAGATTGCTGTTTATTATTTTTAAAAACGATAATTTTCTAGGACACTAGGAATGGTGGAGCAAGGAAGCAAAACCCCAATTTACAAAATCAAGCCTTGAGGCCGAGAATAAAACTTGAGCGCATATGAGTTTTATCTGAAAAAGTTATCAAAGGTAGGCAGTACTAGCCATGTAGTTTTAGTAGTTGTCGATAGGTATTACTCCCTCCGTCCACCAATACAAGGCCAATTTGACCGGGGTCAGGTTTTTAGAATGTAGTAGAAAGCGAGTGGAAAAAGTTAGTGGAAGATGGGTCCTATTTTTATATATTAATTTTATAGTGAAATAAAGTTAGTGAAATGTGGGGTCCATTACCAAAAGTAGTAAAAAAGCAAATGTTACATTTATTGGTGGACGGACGAAAATGACAAAATGGGACATTCTTTGGTGAACGGAGGGAGTATTATTCTTAACAACTGACATAGTGACATCATTAATTCCAATTATCTGAATACTTCAAGCATAGTAATTGTAAAGTTATGTCAACTTTGCCAGGGTTAAGGTCCCTTAAAGAAATTCGACCTTTGTCTAGATTGGAAATAAAATGTGTTGCCCAATTTAACACATTTAAATACCAGAGGACAACAAAATCACTGAACCAACTTGATTACAAAGTTACAAGATATTAGCAACAATCTTTATCCCCCATTATAGCAGAGTCAAATTACTCCTGTCTATCTGCATTTCATCTAACAGAATCAAGAATAATGTGGTTCTTTCTGATTGATTCTAAGCAAATCTAACCTGCTAATAAGCACTAATAATTAGCTTTTACAATTATAGAGTTAAAAATCAGAAACCCAATTAAATTTGAGGTAAGCATAAACAGTAGTGTCCTTCTCCAAAGAAACTTAATAAAACTGAAACACGACAAATGACAACAACCTGAGTTGATGGCTGATGAGGCGCCCCCATCTCACCTTCTTTCCGACCTTCATTGTAAGCTGTAAAAAGAAAAGGAAATATTAATTAGATTAACAATAAATTATAGTGATGCCTTCTAACCAGCATACATATTTATATACACAACCCTTATGCTGCATTCCAACATAGGTATTGTTAAGTAAAGCTTGTTTATATACGAGGTTATAACATTTTACTCACCGACATTCACATCAAGATGAGGCCTCTGATTTAACCAAGGGGATTGCGGAGGCTGCAGGTTAGAAAGTAAGTATCAGCTCTACCATACAGCCAACAGAAAAAGAGACTACAGAGACCCACTGTCGTAGCATCCTATAGCATCCTACAATGAACATATTCTAAAGCCAGAGTGAGAAACTAGTACATATACCACATGACATGGTGAATGAGATTCCAGAAACAAAATACTCCAGTCAATATTACTACAAAATGAAGTCGAACAAAAGATGAGTCCAGGAAGTAATAATACCATGAATTGGCTAGGTCTTCCTAGTCCACCTCGAACATCAGGAACACCACTATTTTCATTGGGAGACGCATAATCATTAGGGGTGATTGGGGTGCCGCCAGTGGGAATATTATAGAACGGATTGCTATCATTTCCAGGAAGAGGAGTCTGAGCTGCTCCAGGCAATGGTGTATGAGCCATTCCAGGCAGTGGCGTCTGTGCAGTTCCAGGCAGTGGTGTCTGCATAGGAGTTTGCAGTGGAGTCTGCACAACCCCAGAAACCCAAAATTCAATCACAGATAATTCAACACTCCACTTTCAAGTTCAATCACTGAGAATTCAACACAAAGACTGAGACCTCACCGGAGGAAAGAGTAAATCAGCAGTAGGGGTTTCATACTCCTCAGTGCCTTCATACGGTACGTTGAGGTCATGTACAGGATTAGGTGTGATAGAACCACCACCAGCCCCCTTTTGCGTGGATGACCTGTCAATCGGGCCCATAATTGCTCCAGCATGCATCATCTTCAGCTCCCATAACTGTATATTCCAACTTAAACTCATCAACGGTTAAATCCAACTACAGATCCAATAGTTTACAAAACACAAACCCTCCATCATCAATCTCAATCGTAAGTTAAACAACAGTACAGATACGCCACAAAAGTGCGTCAAACCAGTTATTCCCAAAACCCTAGAATTGAAAAGAAACAAACAATGAAATAAAATTGGGGAAATTTATTACCCTTTGGAGTTCATCGAGTATGCCGTCGCCAGGGCCACCGTTGTTGATAAACTCGTCGCGGACCTTGCTGATGACGTCATCGATGACATTGACGTATACTTTACTGGTTGCCGAGCTCCCCATTATAGCAAAATTCGTGTAATAAACTGGAATCTGTTGATGCCAACAGACCAAACAAAAAACTATAAAAATGCTCTGATTCAACAAATGAAGATTTTTGTCTGAGACACAGTAGTGTGGAGAGGAAACGATGGCCAACGGCGAAGAGAGAGACGGGAGAAGAAGCGGAATAGAAAACAGGAATAAAGAACGGGGAATATAAATAGGTTTGCATCCGTTTACGTGGCAATATATATATAGTACAATTATGTACTCCATCTCATTCTCAATCTTTCTTTGATATTCACCAAAATCTTTATATCTTACTCTTTCTATAGCATTAGCATTATATATTCTCCAAAATCTTTCTATATTTGATATTGTAAATGTAACATCCAAAAATTAATTTAGATTGTAAATAAGAAAATTGGCAAGTTTGAACTAGGATTTAAATATTACTATTCAACTTAAATTTGTAGAATTTCAATATCTGAACTAATATTAAAATTAGATTAAAAAATTAATTACTATTAACAAATAGAGAGTAATTTAGTAATTTTATAAGGGAAGGGCTGAATTTCCTCCCTTAAATATATGTTTAATTTTATCAGTAGCTTTGCAATTTGCAATTAAGTTTCATTTAACTTTTTTTTTACTTTTTAGCAAATACGGAGTATTTGAATAAGTACATTTAAAAAATTAAAAATCCTACTTATTCTACCTCGATTCACGGCATACAGAGTCTCTCCACACCGTCGTTCCACCGCCGCCGTCGCCGTCGCCGCCCAACGCTGTAGACGTGGCCCGCAACCCACTCCATCGACGCCTCGGCCCAAATGCCTCCTTCCCGTGCTCTAATTTCGGAGTGTCAAGTTCAAATTCCAAACACCTAACTTCGAAATTTTGGAAATTGAAGGTCAGATTCTTCTTTTTACACCTCTCTATGAGTTTCTGTAGTAATTCTGGTTGGGTTGATCTAAAATGAAGAAACTCTGAGCGAGAAATGCATGATGGGTGCCTCCTTTTGTGGAATTTGCAAAGATTTGACTAGGTTCTTGTTTTGAGCTAATTTCCATTGTTATCAAAGGTGCCGAAGACTTACCAGAAGGAAATTGAAGAACATGATTATAAATAGGGTAGGGATGCCAAATTTACTATGTGTGGTTGATGATGATGATGATGAGTAATCATATACGGAGTACTAATTTAGTAATTATATTTTATTTAACAGGGAAACTGATTACTGTGTCTTAATAACTTTATAAGTAATCTGGTTTGATTGTGTGGTGTTGATATAAATGTGTTGTTTTTACAGATTCTAAATGGAATATTGGCTTTGGCCTTAGGTTTATGTTGCTGGTACTAGATTTCCCAAATCATGAAAGCTATTTGAATTTCCCTAAATTCTGTCATCATATTATCAATTATTAGGGGCTGTTTTTTAAACGCTATTATTGATGAAAATGATAGGAACTAGGACATGTTTAGTGTTGAATTTTAATATGGATCAAAAATTCAAACTTTTAGATTGTTGGGATTGTGATTCAAGTTGTCTTACTGAGTTATATTGTACTATGTTGTAGAACATTTTCTGGATACAAAGAAATGATGCATAATTGAACATAAACAGAGTTCGGAGTCTTCTTCTTTGTCACCAAAATTTAACTTAAACCGAGTTCAAATTAATTTATTATGAATTTCCTAAAACGACCACTATGTTCTGGTAGGTTTGGGAAGAATGGTTATAAATTCTAAACCCAGATAGGAATTTCATGCCTAAAATAAATCCCTAAAACTAAAAATCCATGGCTTTCCTTTGCCAGTGGTTTTGTTGATTTTCGACTTCGGAGATGATTGGAGTGAATTTTCAGAATCAGTATGTTTCTGAATTTATGTAAAAGCATGCTGAAAATTGAAATGCTTAATTGTTAACCTTTGTTTTGGCTAAGCCGTGACAGATAGATTTTACAAAGTGTATCTTGTGGTAGTCTTTAACTGATCTAAGTTCTATTATGAATTATAAGCATTTTGTGTAAACAAAAGACAAAGATTGTGAACAAAGTTAGAAAATAAATATTACTAGTAGGTTGTGAAACACATCTTAATATTGCTCAACTAAGTTTATTAATTAGAAATGAAGGGATTTGGAATTGTATATAGCCTTACGATTGATGTGTAGGAGTAATTAATACTCCCTCCGTCCCTCTGTAGTAGAGACATTTCTTTTCGGCACGGAATTTAAGAAAAATTGTTTTAAATGAGTTAAGTAAAAGGAGAATAAAGTAGAAAGGAAAAAGGTGGAGAGATGAAGAGAGAGTAAAGTAAGAGAGAGTAAAGTAATTTTTGCCAAAAAAGAAAATGACCCAGCTACAGTGGGACAACCCAAAAGGGAATACGACTCAGCTACAGAGGGACGGATGGAGTAGTATTTAGCTATAATGGTATAAGTAACTAAGCCCCATGTGGTAGCCGAGGGAAAAAAAGGAAAGGGAAAAGAATAGGAAACGTCGAGCCTGGTGAAACTCTTATCTGAGCTCTGAGGTAGCATATTCTCACTCTAGGATCTAATTCTCCTGTTGAGATCATGTGTACTAATTGCTGACATTATGTGCATATTTTATTAACATATACGTGAACCTTGTGTGTTTATTTGGGATAAGAATTGATTATGATAGACGATATAACGGCATTCTCGCTTTCTTGATTCCTTTCTCTTTTCAAGCTGAACGTCACCGCTTACCTTTGAAGGCAATCTTCAATCAACCGCCAGCAACCTCTGCGCCGTCGCCACGTCATCTCCTTTGCTGTTCTTGATTTTTCCCCTAACCCCTACATTCTCCCAAAAAAGTGAATCCATCCATAACCATACGCTTAATCTCTCGACTCCCATGAATCCAGCCCCAAAACACCCTCTTTTCTGCGTAAAATGGCCCTGGAACAGCAACCTCAATTTGAACAATAACAATCCCCACTGTACCCTCGATACTCCTTGGGTTTTCAAGTCTGTAAGGAATTTGGGCGCTGCTGCCTTCAAATTGATTAATTCCACCGCTAAAACCCATCTCGGATTCAACAATCAAGAGACCAGCAGATCCGGGCAAGTGCAAGGAGAGGCTGAGCAAAGAGCATTCGCTGCCGCCCTAGTCACCGCCAGAGACGCCACGCTGCTTGAGTTTTACTCTCCCAAGTGTAGGCTCTGTAATTCTCTGCTCCCATTTGTCACAGAAATCGAGAACCGCAACTCTGATTGGCTCAACATTGTTATGGCTGATGCTGAGAATGATATGTGGCTACCTGAGGTTGTCTTTTTCTCCTCTTTCTCTACCTCTTGTAAGTTTTCCATTATCTTGATGCATAGTAAAAAGATGAGTCGCTTATTAGCCATTACAGAATTCTGTTATTGCTGATATGAATTATGATGTCTAGCATACTCATGAAATTTGAAAAAAAAAACAAAAAAGGAAGAAAAGTAGAATGCCTGCATATTGTGATGAAACTTTGTTTGAAGCTTATAATCTGCACTTGTTCTTGTAGCAACTCAAATTTCAAAATGCAAGCCAACATCTTTTTAGAATTTGATGCGTGTAGGTTTGAGTTTAATCCAAGAAAAATGTCATTTGGACTAATAATCTATTGGAAACAAAACGCACCAACATGTATATATCACTTGATAAATGTGGGTGGACTTTTCCAAATACAGACTCTATTCGTTTCTATGCATCTGCTTTTTATATCCAAAACATATTGAGCTAACTTTGGCTTATGCATGTGGTTTGAGAAGTTAGCTAAAGCGTCCAGACATATATTTTCTTGACAGAGATGGGTTTATGTGCTTTTTGTTGATGCAGCTTCTCCATTACGACATCAAGTATGTACCGTGCTTTGTCCTAGTTGATAAACACGGCAATGCCCTCGCAAAAACAGGCGTTCCAAACAGTCGACTCCATGTTGTGGCTGGTGTTTCCCATCTGCTCAAAATTAGACGCCCTGTGAAGAATTAGAGATGGTCATTTGGCTCATTTCGTATGAGATTGAACACAATGGTAGCTCACTCGGATGTGATCTGTCCAGTGCACGCTTTCCAGGTTTTCCGGCTGTGAAAGTTGTATCATACCTTTAAACACAAGAAATGTGTAAGATTGTCTCTGATGAGGTCAAATATTCGGATCAAGCTCGTATTTGATGGAATAATTGTTTGGATATGGGTCTTACATGGAAAAAATAATACATCGAACTTGTTTAGAAAAATGTCGTTGTGGTGTTTTTTCTCACGTGTGTTGGTGTTGGTGTTGATACCTGGGTCAATAAGATCTAGAGGTTATTTGAGTACTAGTTGTGAGTTGTGACTAATGGATATTAGAGGGGATAAATTACTCCGTTAGACAATATTTTACATATGTATTTACAATACAGATCAGTAATTGAATACTCCGTATAATTCACTGATAGTATATACTCATCAAATTTTGAATAGTAATCAAAGTAAAGGATAGTATATTATTTATCAAAGTAGGGTGTTGAACAAGTTTCATAGGAGGCATGTGCATTCATAATTGACAAATTACAAGTACGATAAATATTAGTACATGTTAATTCTAATTGGTTTCCGGTGATATGCACAAATCAATATAGGGTTTAGAGCATCTGCAATAGCGTCCGAGGTCGTCCGCGGGTGAGCACGGACGTCCGTCGGGTCGTCTGTAATGACGTCCGCTATTGCGGTGCCACGACGGACGTCCCAATTTCCGATATTTAAAAAAAAAACTCTATATATACAGCTCGTTGAACTTCATTTCATTCGCGCTACTTGTATTAACGAGTTTCTCTCTCCCTACTTTCATTTATTTTGAATATAAATGGAGCACGACAGTGATTCTCCCGCCACAAGCGAGTCACAAACGCCGACGTTTCCCGCTGGAGGTGGGAGAAACGCCGACGGAACTGCAGGGATGCCCGGAATGGCGCCGATGATGTCCCAACCCCAAATGGCGGGGATGATGCTCGGGTACTATAATATGTACCCTTGGTGTGCAGGGATGGTGGGATGGTGCCCCAAATGCCCGGGGTGAGTGGAGGGATGACTGGGATAGCGCTCGGGATGATGGGGGGAATGATGCCCAGAATGGCGGCTGAAATGGGGGGAATGATGCCAGGGATGAGTGGGATGATGATGCTCGGTATGATGGAGGGTAGGGCTGGCAATTTTTGACACGACACGATAATCCGACACGAATCCGCATGAAATTATTGAGTTGGGGTCAAGTCTTATTGGATCCGTGTCCTTATCGGGTTGACCCATTAAGAACCCGATAATTTCGGGTTGGGTGCAGGTTGGATGCGGGTCAGATACAGATAACCCATTAAGAAATAATAATAATAATATTATTATTATTATTTTAAAAATATGTATATTAATTTAATTTTTAATTTCTTGTAAATTAGGTTTAAATAGTATAAAACGAATTTTAATCGTGTAAATTAGGTTGAAAAATAAGCTTTAATCATGTAATATCATGTTTTAATCGTTTAATATCGGGTTCGGGTCGTTATCGTGTCGTGTCAACCCATATTATATCGTGTCGATAACGAGTTCGTGTCGGGTGTGGGTCGTGTTCGGATTTGAAGGTAGCAGGTCGGGTTCGTGTTCGGATTTACAGTTTTCTTAACAGGTCGGGTTCGTGTTAGGCCTTATTGGGTTGGGTCGTTATCAGGTTGACCCGATATCGACCCAATCCGCACGATTTGCCAGCCCTAATGGAGGGCATGTCTGCCGCTGCGGGGGTAGCAGAGTGGGGGTCCCCCAATCACCTTGGGACAATGTGTATCGCCTCTACATGGATTTATTGTCTAGCGATTCTCATAGTACTCCGCTGGAGACTCAGTTCACCTGCATTGAGAATTTTTCTTTTGAGGAGTTGGGGATATCTTCGTTCAGGAAGTCTCCCACTGAGATACCACCGGGGGTAGGGAAGTCGAAGAAGAAGGGCAAAGAGAAGGGCAAGGGCCCTAGTGAGTCCTCATGTGCGGGAGATGGGGGGGAAGGGGATGAGGAGGAGGCCGACGAGGGAAAGAGGATCGGCTGGAGCGAGGCGGAGTGCGTCGTGCTGGCAACGGCCTGGGTCAGTATAGTCGAGGATCCCTACATCGGGGCTAACCATACTATCGACAGGATATGGTGGTGCATTAGCCAGAACTATATCAAATTCTGCCCGCCGGGTGGGAAGCCTCACAATGGAGAGCAATGCCGGATACAGTAGGAGCGGCTGAGGATGACCATCAGCCGATTTGCCGGCATCTACAAAAACAACGTCCCCACGGCAACCAGCGGCATATCCATGGAGGATGTGAAGACTTTGTCCATGCACCAGTACCCCGACAAGTCGAATAAGTTCGGCGTCTTCAAATATTGGGATGCCTATGTTGTGTTGCAGGATTCCGCCAAGTTTCATGCGAGTGTTGAAGCTGGCTAGCCGAAGCAGACGAAGCTCAACTCCTCTGGCGAGTACAACAGCAGTGCCGGTTCCCACGACCTCTCCTACGGCGCCGCAGAGATCCCGACCCCTCCATCGTTTTCTAGCCGCCGTCGCCCGATTGGCCAAAAGACCGCGATGCGGATGGCCAGGGGAAGCGAGCGGGTCCCACGAGGTCCAATCGGCAACTCCTAACCAGGCCAATCCCAAACTCGCCCACCTCGCGCGCATGTAGTAGCAGCAGAGCATGATAGACACCATAGAAAAGTGGCGCGAGACGACTGACCCCTTATATAAGGAGATGTCGAAGGGGGTCATCGACAGTATGCGGCGTGATTTGGGGCTCCCACCCCTGCCCGGGATTGACGCAGGGACTGGTCAAGGGGACAACGAGGAGTGAGACGGGGCCGCGTGTGTCGAAGCTTTGGGATGTATTTTTTTATGAACTATGTATATTTTTTTAATTGTGTTTGTTTTTTTAATAAATAAAATGGATGCATTTTCCCGTAGTCGTATTGAAATTTTACTTCCGAAAATTGTATATTTATGAATTTGTGAATTTTTGTTATTGTTCATGTCCGTCGGGATGTCTGCTATTGTGCAGTGGGATGTCCTTATGACGTGGCAGTGCTGTGAGATGTCCTTATGACGTAACAGGAGGTGTTTTTATGGTGTCCGTCGGGAAGTCCGCCGGGACATCCGTCCATATTGCGGATGCTCTTAGTAAATAATTTGTATATTGCATTACTTGAGTTTATTTAAATTATAATTTATACACACTTTAGTGTACACATTTAAGATGATTTGAACCTTTAATTGTTGACTTGAGGACAAACATCTCAATAATCAAGTTATGCTACGTTGCTAATAACGTGTGAGGTGACTCTACTTGTAGCTAGTTGAAATGACATGATCATCCGATCATGTGGATACTTAACTTTTCACTATTGATATTTTAGGTGGTTTGATCGATTATTAACTTACGACTGCAATTTAAGACGTTTTTATTTCTACTAATAAGTTGAAGATGTGAATTACCATGGCCACAATTTGAGTCGTTTATAAAGACTATTACGAGTAAACCATAATGACAAATTAGTAAAGGGATAAAAATGAAGTGCCACGACCACAATTTTAGTTTGTCTATTGTTTAGATTTCGTTAGGACAAGAAGAAGGGCAAGAAGAAGGTCGGCGAGTCGTTGCAGCCGGGTGAGGAGGAGGTACGGAGGAGGTGGACGGACGACGAGAACGTCGCTCTCAGCAAGGCGTGGGTGAGTGTTTGCGACGATCCTCTCGTTTCGAACGAGCAAAGGATCGTCAACATGTGGGGCAAGATAGCAGTAGCCTACCAGAGATTTTGCCCGGAGGGGAGGCCCCGCAACGGGGAGGATTGCCGGAAGGGCTGGAACCGAATCAGGGCGGCAGTCTCCCGATTTTCGGGTTTGTACTCCAACGCACTCCGCATGATGAGCAGTGGCCAAACGGAGGATGACTACAGGAGAATAGCGGAGAAAGCCTTCCCAGTGAAGGGTTTATACAAGGACTTCACCTACTGGAACTGCTATCTTGTACTGAGCGAGTCCGAGAAGTTCCGAGTAGGTGTCGACTCTGGCTGGCCGAAGAAGCAACGACTGAACTACACCGGCGATTACAGCGGCAGCAGCGGAGGTTCCCACGACCTCCCCGAGACGACGCAGGAGTTCCCCATGCCGCGTTCGGTCGGTGGCCGACCTCGCCCGATTGGGCGCAGACGCGCTCAGCAGGCGGCGAGAAGTAACGCCGGGGCTTCCCAGGAGGTCCAGTCGGCATCCCCCCTTGGCCAATCCACCCAGGACCTCAAATTCTTCGCTCGCGCCCAAACACGCGCTCAGTTGATCAAGACGATGGCCGAATGGCGGGTGGCGACGGATCCCGTGGAGAAGAGCGTGCTTCAAACCTTGCTCATGAGCCTGCAGGACGAGTTGGAGGCTATACGGAGGGAGACCGGTGGCGGCGGCAGCGGCGGAGGCGACGGCGATGGTGGCGGCGGCGATGGTGGCGACGGAGGCGACGGCGACGGAGGCGACGACGACGGAGACGAGGAGTGAATTGTCACTCTTTTTTATTAATGTATTTTTTTTAAATTAATGTACTTTTTTTAATTTATTGTACTTTTTTAAATTTTAATAGTATTATTAAACTTTTCCCGTATATGTCTCGTAAATTAAATTCCGTATATTGTGTGATTGTTAATTATGTCATTTTATATAATTGTTATTAGTGATGTGGCTGGGCTATTTATGATGTGGCTAGGCTATGGCTGGGCTATTTATGATGTGGCAGGAGGATTTTTAGTGCTGATGATGTGGCAGTGGCTGGGCTATGGCTGGGCTATTGCTGGGCTATTCCTATTGTGGATGGTCTAAACGCCGTCGTTTTCGAGAATATTGCCACAAGCATACAACAACATAGGACCAGCGTGGAGAGCCTCTTTTCACTTTAACTTCAACTCGCTCTCGCCTATCTCCACTCCCTCTGAGCAAACACAAACCCTAGAAAAATGTCGGGCGGATTTTTCAGGGTATCCACTCTCACTCCTCATCTAATCACGCATAATCTATCTTCATCATTGAATCTCGTTTTCTCGAGTCATGATTTGCTCTCTACGTTTCGCCTTGATTGGATATATCTGTTGAATTTATTGTTTTTTATTAATAAATTTTAATTGTGAACTAGGGCACCTCCGCCGATCAGGATACGCGATTCTCGAACAAGCAAGCGAAGCTTCTCAAGTCTCAGAAATTCCCTCATGAACTGGAAAATCTGGTTTGCTCTCTGCAATTCTCATTTCCCCTTTTTCCCCGCCCTTTATTCATTCTTGAACTATGAACCTTATTGGGTTCTTTACATGGATTGTATCGGGCTATCATTGGATAATACATATGCTAAAGTGGATTCGATGAACGGAAAATGAAGAAATTTATGCGACTGGCAGGGATTTAGTGAATTGATTATTTTTTGCTTTTATTGATGAAAGGGAGAGCTCGTATTTTTTTTTCTATTTAGTTATCCTTTTTTTCAATGTTTAGGTGGATATGACCAAAGTGAAGATTGATGTTATGAAGCCCTGGATTGCAAAACGTGTGACTGAGCTAATTGGATTTGAAGATGAAGTGCTTATCAATTTCATTTATGGACTTTTGGAGGGAGAGGTAATTTGATAATATTTACATGCTTACTCTAACATAGTACATTGTTATTTACATAGCTTTTGGCTAGAGTAGAGCAGCAATGTGATTTGTTGTTAACTTGTGATTAAAGTGAGGCCTGATGTTTTTAGACAAATGTTGCATGGTTTATTGCCCAAATCTGAAATGTGTTGGTTCTGCCAACTGTGCTGTTATATGTTGAAGACAGATACATTGTCTTTCTTTTACGTTTATAAGCAACGATGAGAACACCACTTGGTGCAGGCAGTTAATGGGAAGCAGATTCAGATTTCCCTTACTGGATTTATGGAGAGAAATACTGCAAAGTTTATGAAGGAGCTCTGGTTATTGCTTCTCAGTGCGCAGCAAAATGTAAGCGGTGTCCCTCAACAATTTCTGGATGCAAAAGAAGAGGAAGCTAAAATAAAGAAGGTCAGACTTGTGCATTAGTTATATTGTAGATTCTCTATTGCATGTATTAAGTACCTTATCTATGTCTATATTCTGTCCTCTTATATTGCAGGCAGAGACAGATCGGATAGCCAATGAAATTCAAAGAAAGAAAGAGAAAGAGAAGCAAGAATTTTATGAGGATAAAGCAAAGATGGTAAGTATAATAATTTCCATGCAAGAGTTTGATTCTATAAAACAGAACTTTTTCCCCTTAACTCTGTTTCTGTTTCACTGCATTCAGCACTTCAGATTGCTTCTCCAATTATTTCGGTTCATATCCTTTACCTCAAACTGCTGTAGGACGGTGATGGAGCAAAGTCAAGAGACAATCATAGTGAGTTGGAGCCTAATGTGAAGCATTATCCCAGGGGTTCTACTGTCCAACAGGCAAATGAGAAAGAACGTTACAATAGAAATGGCCGGAGAAGAAGCAGCAGGTTCTGGTTAAAATTTATGACTATCGCGAGATTTTTGAGTCATTTTTTAAGCTTTCTCTGTCATAATGCTTTCTTGTAGGTAGAAAGTGGTTAAGACTAAAAATATCTATGGTAGAAAATGGATTTACATTAACTCATCTTAATCACTTTATACCACGTTATCTTTATCTCAAAATATTAGGACCTATAATTTACATATCTCATAGTATTAGGACCTGTAATTTACAGGTTAGTCAAAGTTTTAAAATGAAAATGTCCCCTCTGGATCATCGTATGGCTATTATAGTCCCCAATTTTATTTATTTGAAATGGTTTTTATAATGGTACAGCCTCTCTAGGTTTTAGGAATGTAGTTATTACATTTTCTTTTCTCTGTATAACCTTCAGTGCGTGTTATAGAGAACCTTGTTTAGTAGGCTATGTCTCTCTGGTAACATCACAGGATATATTAACCATCTGATGGCCTTTTGCACTATCTAAATTCTTGTTTGATCCATTGCTTCTCGAATTAGTTCTTTTCCAAAACTGTGCTGATCAGATGTCATGCTTTCTGTCCTTTTATTTTGTCTCATGCTCAAAGTATTAATGTACTGAAAATTCTTGGAACCAAGCCTTTTTATCAGGTTACTGTTTCATAACCACAAATTGTTGAGGCAACTATCATTTTGATTTGTCATGCTTCAGTTTTCCTTAAAAGAAATCCCCAATTACCATTGCTTACTGCCCTGTTCTATGATAGACTAATTTGAATTCCATCTTCATAGGGGTTCACGTTCTCCGGATTCACCTAACCACTCGCTATCTTCCAGGTATGCATGCAGATCTTGCTACATTTCACCAATTATATTGATTTAACTGGCCTTTTTCCATATTTCTATGAGACCGTTCAATATCATTTCTCAAGTTTTGTACTTCTCAAGTTATGTTTTCCTTTTAGTAGTAATAGTAGCCTATGTGTTGGTTTCCTGTGAGCTAATCTGTAATCTGGCTGCAGTGAGCAGCGGAGGTCAAGAAGCATTTCTGGGGGACCACCATCAAGAAGTCGTTCCATTTCCTCCGAAAGACGAGATCGCTCTCCACCTAGACGGTCTATTACACCTCACCGGCGTCATGTTGTTCGGCGATCTTGCTCTCCAAGGCGTAGGCCATATTTGAATCGAAGATCGAGGTCTAACTCACGGCGCAGATCTCCTTCCCCCGTGCGATATAGAGTTCGTTCTCCAAGGCGTCATAGATCGCGATCTCCCTTGCGCCGTAGGTCACGGTCCCCTGTACGGCGTAGGTCACGGTCCCCCGTACGGCGTAGGTCACGGTCCCCTATACGGCGTAGGTCACGGTCCCCTGTAAGGCGTAGGACACGATCCCCTGTGCAACGTAAGTCGAGGACGCCCATACGGAGATCACCAGTTCAGTACAAGTCAAGAACGTCTTTACGACGCAGATCCCTTTCTCCTGTGCATAGCATGTCACCTTCCCCTATCAGAGGAAGATCTCCAGTGCATCGCCGGTCACCATCTCCTGTGCGCCGCCGTTCACGATCTCCATTGCGGCGGCACTCACCATCTCCACGTCATCAGTCTCCTTCTCCTGCAAGAAGGCAGTACCGCCGGTCTCTGTCAACTTCATCACATCAATCTATGTCTCCTGTTCGACAAAGGCCCTCTATACATGGTAGAAAAAGATCATGTTCTCCAGGGATTCAAAGATCTCCTGCCCCTCAAGAATCAAGTTCCCCCTCAAATATTCGTCGAATTTCCCTTTCACCAGTTAGGAGAGGATCAACGAAGCATACAAGATCACCTATCCATTCTCCTGGAGAAAAAGCTAGGTAATTTTATTTTTATTGAACGAGAGAAGGGTGTTCATTATCTTTAGAACTTGTTAACTACATTGCGATAGTTAACCTCAAAGTTAAAACTCGAGAGTGAAGGTTCAGCTGGTGAAATGCCTGCCCAGCTAAAGCTGCCAGTTAATCAGCTAAAGAATCATCAGTCTACTAAAGTGATGATATTTGACAGTTGCTATCTAGGCTTATCAGCCCATAGCTGGGTATTAGATTGCAAAGCCCATTATACTAAAACAATAAATTATCAAAGAACTAGTCATCATTTAACCAGATAACCAAATTTCTTGTTTATGCAATATCTGGATATGTATATCTAGATATGTAACAGAGAACCACACATGGACAAGTGCGTTGTTCTTTATGATTTTTATGAAGCCTTTCAAAAGAAAATGAATTAGGTTATATGCCAAGTTGGAAAGGCAATAACAATGTTTTCTCATACCTCAAATTTGCTTCAACTGTCCCTCATTTCCCTTTATTTTTTTATATTATATTTTTATTTATTTATGAAGAGTGATTTCCTTGATGGGAAGTAAAATCCTGTGCTTTTAGTGTGGGAATGAGTTTGACGTACTAATAATAGATTGCGGGCAACCTAATACATATCGTGGTAATTGACATCACCTAGAACATGAAAGTCTCATTTTTAGTGATCACATGCTGTTTTCCAGTTCATTGTCAACCTTGTGTCGTGATACCTTTGTATCCCCATCTACATTTAAAACATGCTAAAGCTAGCAAATTGGTGGGACCTAACTTGGTGTAGCAAGCGTTATTGATGATGTTCATAAAAATTGGGAATGAGTTTGACTTACTAATAATATATTGCGGGCAACACAACACATGTCACGGTAATTGACATCATCTTGAACATGAAATTCTCATTTTTAGTGATCATATGCTGTTTCCCAGAGAAACACACATGGACAAGTGCGTTGTTCTTTATGATTTTTATGAAGCCTTTCAAAAGAAAATGAATTAGGTTATATGCCAAGTTGGAAAGGCAATAACAATGTTTTCTCATACCTCAAATTTGCTTCAACTGTCCCTCATTTCCCTTTATTTTTTTATATTATATTTTTATTTATTTATGAAGAGTGATTTCCTTGATGGGAAGTAAAATCCTGTGCTTTTAGTGTGGGAATGAGTTTGACGTACTAATAATAGATTGCGGGCAACCTAATACATATCGTGGTAATTGACATCACCTAGAACATGAAAGTCTCATTTTTAGTGATCACATGCTGTTTTCCAGTTCATTGTCAACCTTGTGTCGTGATACCTTTGTATCCCCATCTACATTTAAAACATGCTAAAGCTAGCAAATTGGTGGGACCTAACTTGGTGTAGCAAGCGTTATTGATGATGTTCATAAAAATTGGGAATGAGTTTGACTTACTAATAATATATTGCGGGCAACACAACACATGTCACGGTAATTGACATCATCTTGAACATGAAATTCTCATTTTTAGTGATCATATGCTGTTTCCCAGAGAAACACACATGGACAAGTGCGTTGTTCTTTATGATTTTTATGAAGCCTTTCAAAAGAAAATGAATTAGGTTATATGCCAAGTTGGAAAGGCAATAACAATGTTTTCTCATACCTCAAATTTGCTTCAACTGTCCCTCATTTCCCTTTATTTTTTTATATTATATTTTTATTTATTTATGAAGAGTGATTTCCTTGATGGGAAGTAAAATCCTGTGCTTTTAGTGTGGGAATGAGTTTGACGTACTAATAATAGATTGCGGGCAACCTAATACATATCGTGGTAATTGACATCACCTAGAACATGAAAGTCTCATTTTTAGTGATCACATGCTGTTTTCCAGTTCATTGTCAACCTTGTGTCGTGATACCTTTGTATCCCCATCTACATTTAAAACATGCTAAAACTAGCAAATTGGTGGGACCTAACTTGGTGTAGCAAGCGTTATTGATGATGTTCATAAAAAATTGGGAATTAGTTTGACTTACTAATAATATATTGCGGGCAACACAACACATGTCACGGTAATTGACATCATCTTGAACATGAAATTCTCATTTTTAGTGATCATATGCTGTTTCCCAGTTCATTGTCAACCTTTTGTCGTGATACCTTTGTATCCCCATCTACATTTAAAACATGCTAAAACTAGCAAATTGGCAGTACCTAACTTGGCGTAGCAAGCATTATTGATGATGTTTAGAAAAATTGGCATAAACTGATCCACCTTATCTGCCTATTTGTACTGTGAATCTGTGGTATCACTACCTTTAAAGCAATGAATTATTAGGATGAATATACTGGTTTCACAGTACTATTACTAATTTACTACTAACAGTGTATTCCTCAACTTAGAAATCGATTGTTTTGAGTGTACTTAGTAATTAGTATTGATATAAAGTTAAGTAATTAGTATTGATATAAAGTTATAAACTTCTTGCCTCACGAAAGACACTATTCATTTGTAGTGAAGAGATAAGCGTAGTGTTTATATTTTCCCTGATATATGAGAACAGTAGGGTTGTTTTTGATGGAATATTATATTTCTCGAGATAGAGTATAGTATGGGTCTTTAATATCACAGTACATCAAGAATTGTACTCCCTTCGTTCCATGTTAATAGAGGCATATCTTTTTGGTACGGAGATTAAGAAACACTAGATACTAGAGTGGGGAGAATAAAGTAAGAGAGAAGATAAAGTTAGAGAGATGAAGAGAGAATAAAGTAAGGGAGATGAAAAAGTATGAGAGAGAGAGTGTATTGCTTTTTACCAAATATAGAAATGACTCTATTATGTTGGAACGTCCCAAAAAGGAATACGACTCTAATATGGAACGGAGGGAGTATATATGTAGCACCCTTGTAGCTATCACACTAAACCAGCGCTAATCATATGCAAAGTGCAACTGTTTCCAGTCCACTCACAATTACTAGACCTAATTACTGCATGTCACTTAGTATAATTGTACAACTGCAGCCAGAAAATTTATAATTGAGAAATCATGTGGTGTTATAAACATATAGAACATTGTCATGGACAATTTGCATTG
The DNA here is from genome assembly GCF_004379255.2 of Salvia splendens. Classification (NCBI taxonomy): domain Eukaryota; kingdom Viridiplantae; phylum Streptophyta; class Magnoliopsida; order Lamiales; family Lamiaceae; genus Salvia; species Salvia splendens. Next base: position 5,674,831 of record NC_056040.1, read on the forward strand.
ATAGACAACGTAGTATGTTAGGTAATTGCTTTAATGATGGTTCAGAAAGCCTGAGATATCCGTTGTTTTGAAACTCAGTAGTTGCTGTCTACTTGACTCCTGCAATCCTTAGGATCTCCTTATAGCAGTAACAAGTTTGGACTGTTAACTACATTAAGTTTTTTTTTTCATTCAAGATTGAGTGCACACAAGCAAGTTGAATTTCATCTCCTCCTGTGCTAATCCACTTTTCTCACTTTTGCAGAAGACGAAAGAACTATTCCCCTGCTCGTCGTGCTTCTCCCAGCGAAAGAGCCGAAGTTCAGTCAGGGAATCGTAAAGGAACAAAATCTGCAGAACAGCGGTCTGTTGTATCTCTGAGGTCACCACAGAGGGATATGCTGGATCAAAGAGATTTGAATGGAAAACCTCGAAACTCGTCACCGTCCTTGGAAAAGTCCCCATCCGGATCAGATGCTTCCAGGGGCAGAAGTGGCAGTGAAGAAAGAAGGTCTAAGCTTCTATCAACTCTAAATGACTTCCATGTATTGATATACTTATTTGATTGGTGACTTGAATAGCTAGCTTTTGTAGGTCTATTAGTCCTTGTGGTAGCCCTCTCCAAAGGAGGGGAAGAATGATACCGCCTGAGAGTCCAAATCCTTCGCGAAAAGCCTCTGATCCTAAAATTCGTCGTGATGATTCTAGGACAAGTGTGGATGATGAAAACAATTTGCCTAGCAGGTTTTCATGAATTCATCAGTATTTGAGAACTTTATATATTTTTCATATAATTTCCGCTTTTAGCATTTTTTATGTTTTGATCTCTTAGGGAGATTGGACGGTACAAAAATAGGTCTTCAGGGAAAAGTTCTTTGATGCCAGTGCGTGATAAGGGCTCACTGGAAGCTGGTGATACTCATGGTCTAGCTGATAGCACACAGTCAAAAGAGCAGCAACTGACGAACAGGTTGCAGTTGGGTACACTATCTTTTATTAGTCTGATGACTCTGTTAGCTCTAACTGACCTTTTATATGCATATTCTACGTGTATGCATGTGAACAGTGACAGGCCACGTGACACTGCTGATCATAAAGAACACCGCGAACGGAGAGAGTTGTTGACACTTACAAAAACGACTGATATGAGTATGAAAAGTAGGGAATATCATGACTATCCTCAATCCAAGGATATGAAAATTCCTCGCATAGAAGATGATGAGAGTGGTTTTCGGGTCCCAGAAAAGGAAGATACACCTAAATTGTTGAGGAAGTCTGAGCAGAATGATCGTAATGGTTCATCGGATTCTGCCCTAAATGAGGAGACTGGTGATCATGTGAGTAAAGTCAAAGAAAAGAGGAAGCAGAGGAAATCGGGTAGACAAGATGCTGAATCAGATGAGTTTTCTAGCTATGATTCCCATGAAGACAAGAAGGAGATCAAAAAGAGGAAAAGAGAAGAAAAAAAATTGAAAAAGGAGATGCGCCGGCGACGGCGGGAGGAGGAGAAACGCCGTCGAAGGGGTGAGAGGCTCTCAGAGAAGCAAAAGCTGAAGCAAGGTGATGCTAGTGGTTCATCATCAGATCTTGCAGGTGATAATTCTGAAGATGAAAGTGTTAAAAGGCAGAAGTTGCGAGCAAGCAACCCTAAGGACACGGAATCTGAGCAGAAAAGGCTAGAGATAGAGCTGCGTGAGAAGGCTCTTAAATCACTTCGAGCCAGAAAGGGCTCCGGAAACTAAATGCTATGATGCTCTAGAATTTATAGCTGTTATTGTTATGCTCTTATATTACTATCTTCAATGCTAGAACTTGCACTGTTTCGGATGAATGTACTTCTGATACGTGCTTAATGTGATTTGTCTTTACTGGTGGCAGCTGAAATGGATAATTGAGGATTTCCTGAGCTAGTATCTTGAGTGAAACTTAATGCTGCTTTCCTGCTATCATTTCTGGTAAAATTAAGTCTTCCCTCACGTGGGGAATTTGTTTGTTGTTTCTTATATAACTTCAGATCAATCATCTTAGGTCATGGCTGTGTCATGTTGACTTATGTTTCCCTTTAGTTTCTGTGGATATAGAGTGAGTTTCACTCTTCTGACCAATCTAACTATTTATATTTGTGGACTGAACTGATTGATAAACTAATGAATGAGGTTTTGGCATTTTTTCTCTCAACTATAACTTTGTTACTGAAGGATCTTTCTGATTAATTGATAGATATGTTATTACCAAATATAGATGACTTGGTTGAGCAGATCTTTGCAGCTATTCAGTTTGGACATCGAATCAGGTGAAACTTTATTTCCACAGTTTTTCTCTCTTCGAGAATTAATTAGCTGGCTTAGAGCTATTTTTTTTGTAAACTGTAGAAGTTACTGATATACTCTACTTGTTTGGCAGCTTGAGAATTGTCCCCAAGCAATTATGCAAGAGAAGTAATATAACAGCTACAATGGTGATTGTTGGATTTCAATTAATTTGTCTGGTCTTTGACTTGGCTTGAGTCAACCTTTCTTGGTTTATGTTCTTACTGCTCTTGTAATTGACATGATGGCTTTTTTCTTTTTTTCTTTAGATTCCTTGAAGAAGCTGTATTGGACCTTAAATAGGTTTTGTGCAGTTGTGCCTCTATGTGAATGACGTTTCTACTTACACTTACTCATCTTCAATCTCTATGAGCTAATACTGTTTCAATTGCAAACTTTCCTATTAAACTGCACTTATGAAATGAATTGAATGCAGCTCTGTGTCTTTGCTCCCCAGGTTTAGGTTTATTCAAGTGACTTTGTTTTTGTGCTAGTTCTTTAGTTCTGAAATTGCGCTGTTAGATTGCTCTGCGTGTTTCACTTTGCTGCGTGCGTTAGATTATGTTGCAACAAGTGTACTTAAAGCTCCAACCTAAATACCAGTAACCTTCTTAGAAGATGTTGGAGCTTAGCGGTGAGCTGATTTATTTGTTGTCTACATGGATTGAAGCTCATACTAAGTTTGTGTAATTGTGTTGGCTGAATTTCAGTTCGATGATTGTAAGTTAATGGAGGTCCTAGGAAGTATTTAGTGTGAATATTTCTTATCCACATTTAGTGTGAATATTTCTTATCCTCATTCATGTGTGACTATAGATATGGGTGTACACTGCCTGCCATCCATGGTAGTAGTTAATTATGCAAGTCCTTTAGAAAGTAGTCACTGAGACATCTTAAACAATGGTAGCTAACTAAAGCTCACCTAGGATCAGTGGAAGCATGTGTAGCGAACCGTTGTGATGGTAGCGTCGGAACTGCTATCAATAGGTGTTTCTTGCTTTTATTGCAGCACAATGCATCGTGTTGTGGTATTTTTATACTTTGAACTGGAGAGATTGGACATGTTTCCTTTCATGGTTACTGATGATGATGTCTCTATGTAATTGAGCATTAAATTGACAGTCAGTTATAGTAATTAATATAGTCATGTTTACGAGTCCTTTGTGGTTAACACTTAGCATGAAACCTTACTGACTGTATTATAATTCTTGTATGTTTTATAGTGTGTAATAGCAATATACACTAATCTTAGCATGCTACCTCATAAATTTTGTAGTACTAACAATTTTGATTTGGTGGTAGAAAAAAAAATCAGCTGTTTTTGCTTCTCAAAGATATTATGATTTGGATGTCCGATTCTCCACCCTAATTTGTAGATATTGTCGCTATCAATGTGATCCAGTTTTTTACCCTCACCAAGGGTGAATATAAATTACTCATTCAATTCCTTAAAAACAATCCCATGTGTCTAAAAATGTACAAGTAAATTTATTTAATTTTAGTATATGACCATCGCTTTCTTCAGTTGTACTCCTCCATTCCTTGTTAACTGAATTTTTTTTATTAAGGAAAGTTGCAATGAAATTGAATATTTTAATTTTTGATATAAAGTGGAGTAGTATATTTTTTCTGTCCTATTTGATTCTTTATTATTCTCTTTCTTAATCGTTGGTGTCGTAAAAAAAGCAGTACTACTACTCCCTACACAAGGAGTACAAAGGGAGTACAGTACTTACTACAGAAGCCAGCCATTTTAAAGCATATGGCATTCACACACCATGTCAATGTTATAAATAAGTGTGGGGATTAGTTGTAGATAAAACAGCACCAAATGGCAGACTCTAATTGGCCAAGCTCCCTTCTCCCATATCCAATCACCACTCACACCACACCACAGGCAGCAACACCAGAAAAAAACGAACTCAACAATCTATCTTTCCTGCAATGGATAAACCAGGGCAGACATGATTCTCTGATCATCCATCTCTTCCCACCTTCCCATGGCGCTAACTCTCTCTTCAAATTCGTTTCTCCTCACCACCACCATTCCTCCTTCGAGAGCCGCCCTCTCCACTCACCGCCCTCCCACTATCTTCGCCAAGAAGTCCGATGACGAACCCCAAAATTCCACCCCCTTCCGCTTCGATTTTGATTTCGGCGACGTCACGTCGTTAGTCCCCGTGGTCTCGAATCCATCCTCGCGCCTGTCATTCCGCCGCAAGGAACCTGGCACTGTGTTCGTCGCCGGTGCCACCGGCCAGGCTGGGATCCGCATTGCCCAGACGCTCCTCCGCCAAGGCTTCAGCGTCCGGGCAGGCGTCCCCGACCTCGCTGCTGCCCAGGAGCTCGCCCTTCTCGCTGCACAGTATAAGGTACTTTCTGTTTTATGGTAATTAAGAAATCAATCAACGCGCTTTCGCTTCGGACATTAGCCATTGTAGTAAATTAGTAGTAATTACTATCTTGTAAAAAGTTAGTGGCATATGAGTTTCTTTTGTTTTCGTATATCCCTTTAGTCCTCAATAATTGTACCATAGTTAACCTTGGTATTTTGAGAAATTATTTGACTTTGTTAAAAAATTAAGAGAAAAATATTATTGATGGTCGAATGAAAATGGGACAATTAATGATGGTAGAATGAAAATGACATAATGGACAATCAATGGATCCGGAGAGAGTATTAGTTTTACTGAAATGTGAGATCCACTTTCTAATTATAATAAAAAGTAAATGGGACATTCAACGACAAAAAAGACTAAATGAAAAATGTTAACATATATTGACTGACAGAATGGAGTAATTTTTGGTTAGTTCTAATAGTGTCATGCCATGAGATATGCTTCTGCAACCATGGATTGTGAAATATGGATGGATGATTCTGTGGCAGATAATATCTCCCGAGGAATCAAAGAGACTAAACGCGGTTGCTTCGGCCTTCGACGATGCAGAATCAATCGCCAAAGCCATCGGCAGTGCTAGCAAAGTGGTGGTGACCATCGGCGCAGGGGAGAACGGCCCGAGTGCCCAAGTGAGCACATTGGATGCCCTGCTAGTGGTCGAGGCTGCTAAGCTAGCAAATGTTGGGCATGTGGCGATTGTCTACGACGAGGCCTCCGGGATCTTGTCCACCTACAACGTTCTAGACGGCATCACCTCCTTCTTTAGCAACTTATTTACCAAATCTCAGCCCTTAACCATCACTGAGTTTCTGCAGAGTGTGGTGAAGGCTGATGTCGCCTACACTCTCATAAAGACCAAGCTGACCGAAGACTTTTCACCCGAGAGTTCTTACAACCTTGTCGTCTCTGGTGAGGGGAGTGCTGCCGCCGCTGCTGCCAACGACTACAAAGTAATGTAATGTATCCTTGTGTGCAAATTCTTGTTTGCCATAGTGTTTTAACAAAACGTTTTCTGTTTCTAATGATTCTTGTTGTTCTTGTAAAATAGGTTGCAAGATCACAGATAGCTTCACTGGTGGCTGATGTCTTCTCCAATACAGAAGTTGCAGAAAACAAGGTTGTGGAGGTCTCTACTGATCCATCTGCGCCATCAAAGGCTGTATACGAACTTCTGAGGTACGCATGAATCATCTGTAATGTCAAGCTCGATAAGGTTGTCTGAATAGTTGGTGCTTTCAGTGCCATCCCAGAGGATGGGAGAAGAAAGGTTTATGCAGAAGCCCTTGCAAAGGAGGAGGCAGAGGAAGAAGCGCTGAGAGCAACAGAAGAAGCTCGGAAAAGTGCTGAAGCAGTGAAGAAGGCCAAGGAAGAGGACGAAGACCTAGCCGCCAGTCTATCTGAAGCTCAGAAGAAGGCGGGAGAGTCAGTTGAGAGCTTTTTGAACACAGCTAAAGGCTTCAGCTCGGGCATAAACTGGGATAACTTGAGCTCACAGCTTAAATCGGCTGTTCAGAAGAATGAGGAGGCGGACGAGCCTAAAGTGCAGGTTGCAACGGTGAGGGGGCAGGCCAAGGCGCGTTCCCTGCCTTCTCTCAAGGCAGTGGTGAAGAAGCCTGCCCGGACACCTCCCGTTTCCAAGGCCAAGGATGTCCCGAAACCTAAGGCAAAAGCGCCTGAGCCCAGCAAGGAGACGCGGAAGGTTTTTGGTGGTTTGTTCAAGCAGGAAACCATCTACATTGATGATGACTAGAGCACGAATTGCAATGCTGCACCGTCTTTGCCTCATATAGGTGATCGATTCTTTTCGTATTTGAGATGGTGGTGTGTTACTTTCCTCCTGACTCATGCTTCTGTGAATTTTTGCTGTTGTAATGATGTGTAAGCTGTGCATAACCATAAACTCCCTTGAGCACATAATTTAGCTAAAGTAAATGTATTTCAAGTTTCTCTTTGCAGCACCAAAAATAATAGTAAAAAAAAGATGCAGAAAGCAAAATGGTAATAATATAAACATTGAAATGCATTTTCTTGTACATCCAGATTTTCATTTTCAAGCATGAGTGTAAAGCCAAGAAAGGGGCACAGGCTAAAACAAGGAAAGCATGTACCTAAAGTGCTCTTCCTCGTGAAAATTAGTGGTCTTTTACCTTCATTTCTCATGCCAATTATTCGGACATTACATAACAACATTTTTGGGATTGTTGGTTAATATTAATGAATGCTGACGAATCATCCATCTACCTACTACTGATCCAATTGTTTTTTACTCAAAGGGCTTTCACAGTTTTGGTCTGTACATTCGTAATGGTACAACGAGTGGTTTGTATATTCATAATGATACACTGAGTGACTTTAGGGTATCCACAAAAGGGAGTACACATTGGTTGACAAGCCACATTTATTTGTCCACAACTTCAAAAAAAAAGTGTCCACAACAATAGTGGACACTTTTTATTTGGACACATTTTATTTTTCAATTGATTGTATATTTTAATTCAATGTGAATAAATATTATCAGAAATAGAATAAATTGGAAAATGAATTAAAAAAAACAAATTTAGGCCCAAATATTCGTTGTATTATTGATACGGGAAAATTATACAATGAACATTTTATAAAAAAAATAATATAAAAACAATGTAAAAACACCGCCACCGTCTACTCGGTGGCGTCATCGGAATACGCCGCTTGTTCTCCATCTTCCTCGCTGCCGCCGTCGCCGTCTCTGCACCCGCCGCCGCTGCACGTGTCCACCCCAGTTGCTCTCTGATCTTCTGCATGAGCTCGTAGTATACAGCCATAGTAACCGGGCCCATTGCTATCTCATAGTGAACGACGTTCTCCTGGAGTTGTTTCATCAACTGCATATCCAGATTCCTGTGCAACACCGAGTGGGGAGTAGAACCCACGGAACGCGATCCAGATGCGGCCGCAGAGAAGTGGGAAGCACCTGCGGCTCTAGCGTCGCGGATAGTGGACTGTTGACCCTAAGGACGTGGGCGCCTGGTGTGTGTGGTGGAGGGCTCATCCAAAACATCGTCGTTGAGGTCGATTGGACGTGAGCCGCTCCTGCTGTAGTTCCCGGCTCTGCCGAGTCTAGTCCGCTTCAGCCCATGACCTTGAGTAAGCTCTTCCGCACAGATGGCCCTGAATTTCGGGCAGTTCTCGACAACGAGAAATTCTTCCCAGTACCCGAACTTAGGCCACCCTTTAGTGTTGTACTGGGAGAATGACAATGCCTTCACGTCGGCTTGGCTGCAACCACTCTCAACAGTGCGCATGTTGTTCTCATATAAGCCCGCGAACCTCTTGACAGCTCTTAGAATCCTCCCCCACTTTTTGCGGAGCTGGTCCGGCTCACGCGGGGAGGCGCCTTTCGGCTTAAACTCGTCGTAGGCCACCACGACGCGCCTCTAGAAGCTTAACTTGGTCTAATCGTTGCCAATTGCGGCGTCGGATGTGACGACACCCCAGTCCCTTGTCACAGCAATGGATTCCTGTTTGGTGTAGTGCGTGGACCTTTTCCGGCCGACATCTCCACCGCCACCGTCGGCCTTCCCACCGTCACCGCCGCCGCCGTCGCCTCTCCCACCACCGCCGCTTCTGCCTCCTCTCCCACCACTGCTGCCGCCTCTCCCCGCACCGCCTCCGCCGCCTCTTCCCCATCGCCGCCGCCGCCTCCGCCTCTCGTTGGAACCGGCGTCTCCACGCGTGCTGGCGGGGTCTCCGGTAGGCCCGGACTCATCATACCCATCATCTGCTCCAATGTGAATCTATCGTAATTAGACAGAGGAGACTGGGTGGGCTGGAAAGAGTGAGAAGGGGTATTCAGACGCGGATGGTTGATCGACTCCATGTTGGGTCGGTAATCCCCGAACGCCGAATAGGGACGACCCATATTCCTCTGAATAGAGGACTGACCCTGATATTGGGGTGTATGTAGCCACAGCGGGGATGTCGGCGCCCACGATTGGGATGGAGGGGGAGTGGGACTCGATCTCCACGGCTGGGTGGGAGGATAGTTGCCGTAGCCCGAGTCTCTGGTGCTGGGGGAATCACTATCTCCACCGTGCATATTAACTGAAAATTAGAGTGAAATATAGAGAATGAAAAAGGGATAGAGTGTGAAATTGGGGGTAAAAATGAATTGGGAGGGAGTATTTATTAAAATAACCGAAAAAAATAGAAGTGGGCGGGTGCCGCGGCCCCCCGCCTTTGCAATAGACCGCCGCGCCTCTCCACACCCGCCGCGCCCAAGCCTACTAGTCGTTCGCCTCATGTTCGCCGCCCCCCGCCGTTTTTCAAGTGGCCTCCACTATAGGGAGGCGCGGCACCGCCACAGAGTCGGCGGCCGCCGTGTCCTCCCTGGTTACTCTTAGGGCGTCATCAACATATGATAATTTTCATTTTTCATTTTATTTGGATAGTTATAGTTAGTGTGAGTTGTAGTTCTACTTTTTATTTGATACGACATAGTTGTACTGACTTGATTGTCGATATTGGGAGGTTAGATAGCTCGATAGTAGGAGTACAAAATTTGGCCGAGAAAAAAGTGAATGATGTTAAAATAGAATTATGCAGATTAATTTATAGGAAGCTTCCTTGAACCAGTAGATTAGAAGTTCTAATCACAATAATCGTAAATAAAGAATCTTTATTAATTACATTTAAAATAAAAAAACACAGATGACAGAACTTAGTGTGGTGTCGAGCAACTAAATTATTCAATTAAATGTAGATATACCGTTACTCTTTTGAGTGAAAAATAAATCTATAAGTGTATGACTGATAAATCGATCAAGGAATAATTTCATTTTGACGACAATCTCGAAACTTGATCTCTGTAGCATTCCCGCCTTGCACATTCAAAACGTCGCAGCATTCCCTCCTATTCCCAATCTGATCAACAACTCCAAAATCAAACGTGAACAAAAGAAATCCAAAAATTAAAGTGACAAAAAAACTCACCACATCAAATTTGGCAGCAGGGGAGGAGACGACGACGTCGGCGACGAACTCCGCCGAGTGATTCCCGGTGACAGAGCAAGCAGGCAACCCCCGCGGCCGCGCTCTGCCATATCTCGTCACCACTCGCCTTCCTCTCTCTACAGATCGGAAGAAAAACTGATGCGGAGCATCGCACGGGTGTCTGGAAGGGAGGCCGCGCGTGTTGAACACGAAGAACGGCCTCGCGAACTTCGTCCACGGCACGAACGTCTCGATCGGCCTCTGCAGCGCACTAGGGTTGACGATCGCCTCGTAGATCTGGACGGAATACCCCCACGCGATCGAGATCGTCCAGTTCTTCAACTCGTCGTAGCAGATGCTCTGCTGCAGCAGCCTCGATTCGTCCGCCCTCGCCGCCGCCATCAGGTGTTTCAGCGATTCGTCTCTGCTCATCGCCGGAAATATTGGCTCCACCTGATCCAGGTGGTGCAGCGACACCAGCGGTGCACGGGGATGCGACGATAGAAATCCTGATATATCGCGGTGGAGGTCGATCTGGTGGAACCCTAACTCTCTGGTGATGGAAACCCCCAAATCAGCGACGCACGATTGAATTATATGGTCGCTTCCGTACAGATCCGGGTAGCGTTTGAGGCATACGTCCATGTTCGCGGCCAGCGCAGCCGCGAGAGGGTAGCTGAGGGCGTATCCGGCGCCACCAAACGCCATCTCGAAAGAGTGCATCACATTGGAAGCGTGCGTCTCCGAATTCATTCCAATATATAAGAATTTCCGGTGATCGTATCTGTTTAGAACATCAACCAAATTATCCACGAATAAGACCGTGTCGTCGTCGGCCATCACAAACCACCTCAGGCCGGCCTCCTCGATCTCGAAAAGCTCTGTTACAATGCGCGCCATACGGATGGCATCGCGCGCGAGGTGCTTGTCGTGGTCCTTGTATCTCGATGTGTCCTGGGAGACATGGAATGGTGGGAGAGTGTGGTTCGGCCATGGGAGGAGCTCTGGCTTGATCTTATCGAGGAAGACGTAGCCTCGGGTTAGGTTAGGGCGCCACCATGACTCGACGGAGTGCTTTCTGTGGCTCCAAGTGGATGCTGTTGCTGCAATTCCGAATACTATGTGTGTTGCATTACAAGGAGGAAGAGGATGATCGGAAGAGGAAGGCTTGGTAAGGCTGATGGATGTGTAGAGCAAAGAATTGTTGTTGTTGAATGAGGAGATGGAGATGAGATGTATGAGCAAGCCTGAGATGATGAGAGACTTCAACAGATTGTTGAGTAGTGTGTGTGATGGCATGCTTGTTGAACTAATCAGAATTAATTTAGGGTTGGATTTGGGATTGGATTTGTGATGTACAATTACATGCATTGTGATCCTGATAATACATGTGACATCATGCAAAATGCAAGAGCCTAGCACAAAAACACCAATTAGTATGTCACATGTATCTTCAACACCATTTATACAATCAGTCAGAATATCGTATGTTTTTGTAGTGCAATCATGTTTTTTATTTTTCCAAATTAATCATTGATATATTTATTAAAGTATATGCCCTTTCTAGCTTTAAGTATACCAAATTATTAATTAATTATATTAAAATTTATACGTTAACAATGTCTATAAGAACTTGCTATAATTATTTATCCTTACGTTTTTATCTCATTTTCGGGAGTAGTAATCTAAAATTACCACACGACAATTTTGTCACTACCGCACTTACAAGTTATAGCAAGATTGGCTATATCGTAACTAAATATAAGGTTAAAGGGAAAAGTGAAACATTTATACGACTAGCAAGACTGAAATGGGCATTCATAGGAAACTCAAGAGGTTCATCATAAAGTAAATCAGAGTAGAGACATAGGTGTTTGATTAGCAATGACAAATTTCGGAAATCCTAACATAAAGAGAAATACATTTACATCGGAAGTGTTCAAGACGATACATCAGGTATGAAGACATAATGTATCAGACATCCTAGGCTAACTTATTATCGCCAATTGCTCAACACCACCTCTCGCCCGTTCACGTTCAACCTGCACGTTAGAAAAGAAACATGCAGGGTTGAGTACTTGGTATACTCAGTGGGCACATTGCTGAAACATAATTTTAGTAAAAGTTTTGCCAGCTAGTTGAGTGATCTCGGGGTTTTAACTTGAAAATGCCCGAGTCACTAAAGTATTTTCGTTCATAAAGTCGATTGCAATCTAAGTTCATCATAGATACCATATCTGAACGGATGTGAACCGGGAATGCGGCCACATTCCACGACGGTCACTGGACCGACCAACTTGAAAGCTAGCTCACGATCCCCATATGTGTACACTAGTCCGAGTAGGGTTTGCGGCCCTATTGGAACCCGAATTCGATTAAACATATTTGGCATAGTCAAGCAGATAGGCATTTCATAAAACATAAAAGGCATGACAAAACATAAATAGCAAAATTTTCACATAATCATACTAAAAGGCAAGTTCACATTTTGAAAGAAATGCCCACCTTGATAGCTTAAGTTTTTTCAGAAAATTCCTTGACTTGATCTTAAACGACGTGCGAAGACGCCCCTTTAGAAATATTAATTAGACTTTAAGAAGTCAAGAAAACTTAAACGTGAATACATCCTAAGTGTGTGCTCATTTTATTCTTTTCTTATTTTTCTAGAAAGAAAATTCTAGGATCCTTGAACATCAATCAAATCGGGAGATTTAATTTATTGTGGAGGCTTAAGAAATTATTCCATTAATTTTGGGAGTATTATTTTCCATGCATCTTGTTCGGGCACTAAAATAAATCCAAAATTTAATTCATCATCTCGGGATTTAATTAGCAAACTCTCTCATGGGCTCAGTTACTTGGTCGTTAAACTTTGGCGAGCCCAAGATTTAATTGAACAAACTGCAGGCCAACCATCTTAATAATTCCAGCCCATTCCTCTTAATTAATCTGGGCCCAGGCTCTTAATTTATTTTAATTATTGGCCCAACATATACTAATTTGAGGTTGGCCCAATACAAAAACAAAAGATAGCCCAACACATTACTCCTCCCATTTCCATCGGATCTCCCTTTCTCTCTCATTTCCATTTTACAAGTTTCCCCAAATTTAGAATGGAAAACCCCTAGATTCATCTCTCTCCCATTCTCGGATTCTCGCCGTCAGTTCGGAGATCCGGCGGTAGAACACTGCCTTCCAGCTCTCCGTCGAGCTGCGGTCCTTCCGTGTCTCACGTCGTCGCTTGCGGAGGTCGCTGCTGGACAGACGGGCTGCTGTGCAGCCGGGACAACCTGCTGTCGTCGCACCGCCTGCCCGCCGCCTCGACGACTGCCCCGTCGTCTTCCCCGGTGATCACCGAAGTTCCGACGGTGTCCTACGTCCATCGGCTCCATTTCTCTGCGATTCAATCGCCATCTCCGGCAAAACTCCTAAAGCTAAGTTTAAAAGATCCTCCTTTTAAAGCTAAGTCCTTTAATCATCTACTACTTGCTGGAATAGGTTCATTATATGTAGTTCCTCCTTGGCAGTTGCTTGTGAGATTTAAAATTCTTGCATTTGTTTATTGTGGTGAAACTTGGTTGGGTTTGCTATTACTGAGTTTGGGTAAAAGACAGCAGCGGGCAGCCTGTTGTTTCTCTTGTTTCATTATGTAGTAAAGCTCTAAACTTTCTTGTCCTAAGCATGGCATCCGAAACAAGGCAGGGGAGTGTTAATGTTTTCATTGTTCTTCCATTATCCTATCATGCTGTTAAGATCTGAAGTGGTGGTGCTCTAAACATGCTTGTGCTTGGTTTTCTACTGATTTTACTTGGGATTTAGCATGCTATTTGAGGTTTCTAAGTTGTGGTGCTTCTATTTGATGCTAAGTTGTAGCGTGTTTTACCTGTTGAAAGCTGCGGCTGCTTTGAAATTCAGCTCCTAAAACCTCAGCTCTCTTACTCTCAAACTTGTTATGTTGCTGGAAAAATTTCAAGTATGTGGAAGTGAGTTCATAGGTGGTGTGGAGGGAGTTTTTATAGGCAGAGTGTGTACACTTGAGCCTTAGTTGGAGCTGTTGTATTTCTTTGTTATTTTCCTGCAGCAAATCCTCCTCTTTTTTGATCCTGCAGCAAACAAGGACTATTGCATTTATGTTATTTGTTGGTTTTGCAGGTGTGGAGGGAAGAGGAGAGTGCAGGCTGCCTTTGCCTCTTTTGGCATGGTGTCTTTCTATCAAACTTGTAAGTTTTGGTGCCCCTTTCCTTTACTTGGGGAACCGTTTGTTTTACTACTTCCAAACCCCTTTCCTTTACTTGGGGAACCGTTTGTTTCACTACTTCCAAAGACTTAATTGCTCTTGTTTTCATATTACAGGTGATGTATTGGGAAGAAAAGCTGGCTCATAAGTTGACTGATTTTGAACATAGGGGCCGAGCTAAGGGTTTGGGCCTGAAGAGGAAGCCCAAGAATGCAACTATTTAGAATTGTAATTTCTTAAGCTTTTGGCCCATACTTGTGTATTTTGTAACAGCACCCATCACTATAAACGCTTTCAGACATACACCATATGTAACACTTGAACGTATAGTCGTATACATAAACCACATGAAACAAACACGATTGATCAAAACCCATTCAGACCATTCTAAAGATTATCAAATTGAATACACCTGAAATACACTACAAAAATGGATACGTGGGACCAGCATTTTGATTTTCATAACTGAGTATTCCCCTCACACACATTGCCAAGCTTATCTTGGAACTGAATCACCAGCTGCGTGATATCACCTTCCACCACTTCACAAACCACCTCTTTGGTATTCAAATTGCCAAAATTCACAACTTGAGCACAAGCATATCCATTATCATGGTACCACTGCTGCACCCTGTCCCTAATCCTCTGCAACAATCTCGCACTAACTTTTCCCTGATCCCTCAACATCTGCAGAATTTCTCTCTGCACAGACATCGGCAGCAAGCAAGGCCGGGATCTATCAATCCTCCTCCTGTAATCCTTCTCCTGGCTCCTGTAGAACTCGAGCCTCTCCTTCTCAGTCATATCCGCATCCTGTTAGAGAGTTTAAACAAATCGGATGTCCTGAAAGGCGTGAAACACTTTCAGATCAAACCAATTTGGCGGTTCTACCTATATTTGATCGGATACAATTCAAGTTTCAAAGATATTCGTATGTCGATTCTGTAAAAAACTTTAAACCCAGAAATTGATCATAAGAAGGGCTGAAAACGAAGAGTCACGTCTATTCATTTCATAACTGTTTTTAACCGTTTTTGGAGGGAATAAGAAATTGCAAACTAGTCCTTCAACTTTCGGAAATTACGTGTCCGGATGAATTTACTGTACAGCTCGACCCCAGCCAGGGGCTGCCGCCCCTTGGACCCCGCTACTCGGGGGCGCTGCCCCCGAACCTCGTCTAATCATAAGAAATTCAAATAAGTGTACACTCTGCCCTTCCAACTTATTTGATGTCTCATTATGATTACGTTAATCAATCAAGTTAATCCAATTATACTCTAATATCCAACACATCCATCTCAATAGACTTGGACTGCGGCATCAGTGCCACATTGATGCACCGGAATCTGTCAGCAGACTGCCATGTCGATTCGAGGAACGGAATGGTTATGTTAATTGAGCCATCCGGATTCGTCTTCGTTTCTAAATCGACCTTTTCGAACATTCCGCAAGTGGCTAGCGTCTCGAGCTCCTTCTGAAGCTGCGCTTTGGTGTAAACGCCCCCAGGCCGAAGAGAGACCATCTCAAAGGAGTCATCTGTGCCAACAGAGGAGCCGAGCCTGCGGTCGAAGAACAAGATCTAAGAAACCTTGTACTTTTTGTATTTGTGGCGACTTGAATACTTTATTTATTGATTGGAGATTATGACTTCAACATTCTATCAGTTAGAGACTACACATCTTACAAATAAGCTCCACTTCGTTTTCATGGTAACTTAAACATTCAACCTAGTACTTGAAGAGTAGGACCAAGTCAAATTACTAAGAGCATCCGCAGCGGTGCTCGCGCCCAAGGACGGCGTCCGTGCCGCTGACGCGGTTCACCCCTGCTCGCCGTTGTGCTCTTGCCGCTGTCACGACGCTGCTCGATGCATAGAGCACGTCCGTGCCGCTGAGCACCTGATGTGGCGGCGCCTGATTGGCCAACGGCAATGCCGTTGACATTTTCGTTTTTTCTTTTTTTAAAAAAAATCAGATTTAATTTAAAAAATACGAATTAAATAAAAAAAATATTTTCCCACTTCCCAATAAATTATATCCGTTTCTCCACACTTTTAATTTATTTTTCAATTTTTTCCCCAAAATTTACATTTTCATCTATAAATACCCACTCTCACACAAAAAATTTCACACCACACTACACAATTCTCATCTAAATTCTCTCATTTTCTCTTATCAATTCTCAATCTTTCTTTTACTCATACAAAAAAAATGTCTGGCTCCGGCGATCACCCATCCGACTCCCGCGGTTGGAACCACGAATGGTTCGGCTCACAACCATTTCCTAGTTCGAAAATGCAATTTTCGGCCCCTCCTCAAACCCAAGGTTCTCAAGTTCCGGGTGGCTATCGGCCTTACCCGGTGGACGACCAAGATGCCCTCGATGGGCGATACGGGTGGGCACCCGAACCCAGATTGGGAGGGAGCGGCGACGCTCAGACTCCTCCTCTTCCTACTCCTACTCCTCGTGGTGTCCGCACCCTGTACACTCCGGCAGAGTTGGATCAATTATTCTAAGCCTATTTGATTATCTCCGAAGATTCGGAGATTGACACGAACCAAAGCGAGGATAGGTTTTGGTGGTGCGTCTCTCGCCGGTACAATGAAAATCGCCAGACTGGAACCATCGAGCGCAATGAGAATATGGTGCGCAATGCTATATTCAGAGCCAACGAAGAAATCCAAAAGTTCCAAGGGTATTACCTCCAAGAAGAGCGGTCGGTGGGGAGCGGCAGGAGCGAGCTCGACATCATCAGTGCCGCGTTGACGACCTACCAATCCCAACATTACAAACCGTTCAAGTACCTCAGCGCTTGGCAGGAGGTGCGTGTACATCCGAAGTATAGGGGAGGCGTATCATCCTCCTCCAGCAAACGGTCGAGGTCGGTATCCCTATCCGACGCCGGCGAGGATGAGGTGGCTAGCCAGCTCGCCGAAGCTAACTTGGGTAGCCCCGACGCCGACCCGAGCAGTTCCCAACGCCGGCCGCAAGGAAGGAAGAAGGCGACGGCCAACCGCCGTCGCGCTGCGACTCCATCCGCTCCCGCTCCCCCTCCCGCTCCCTTTGTGCCACCTCAACCCCCACCAACTCGTTGTGGACCCTATTGGCCCAACTCAATTTGGCCGATAGGTCAAATATGACCCTTAAGCAACTTGATTCACATTTGGCAATGATACAGGGTCTCCGAAGAACATTGGGGATAGGGTCAGAGGAATAGTCTTCCACCGGGGTTTTTTTAGCATTTAATTATGCAATTTTTAATTTGTAGGATTTTAATTATGTAATTTTTATTTTTTAGGAGTTTAATTATGTAATTTTTAATTTTTTTATAATTTGTAATAGTATTCCGGGTATTTTTAATGAATTTTAATATTGTAGAAATGTTTTTATTTAAATTGAATAATAGAATGGATGGACCTTTGAGCATGTCCTTGCGAAAGAGCATGAATGTGGGTATTGTGCCCTTGCTTAAGAGTATGGAGTAAAAAAGTAATAAAAGTGGGTCCGGACCCACATTCGTGCTCTTGCGACGGGGATTCTCTAAATAAAGTACTAAAAATATAGGAGTCGCATATTTGTAAATTGAAATAGCGAAGGCAGAATTTAGTTTTAGATTATAGTCCATTGAACAAGCGAAGAAGAAATTGTTGATTGGGCTCAACATAACAGATGAAGAGGTAGTTGAAAACAATGACAATAAAGTCTTAAGGGCCATGATTCATATCAGATTGTCATAATCGAGCAACATTCATCTTCATCTAGACCGTGCAACAAGATCAATGAGCCAAAATTACAAACGAAGCAGCCTCAAAGATCAAATAGCAGCAGCAGCAGCAGCAGTGTATTCTACACTTTGGCTGTAGCCTGCCCTTGCTACCACATCCTGATCAAAACAGCCGTGTATAAAGAAGAGGGAAACTTGCATGCTAAAATCATGGCAAAAAGGGAAGGAGACTCGATATCTGGTTAATGGAAAAGTGTAGTTATTAGGAGTATATTAATACTGGATTCTGAAAAACCAATCTCAGTAAAGCCATGCTTGTCCAGAAACACACAAACATTAATCATCAGTACAGCAAGTCACAGAAAAACACTCAACTTCTGCATGAAGGCGAGACTAATTTGACGGTAAGGTTTAGCTTCAGTGCACAAAAAAAAATCATTGCACTCAATCTTCCATTTTACTCTGGCAGCCGACACCAAATGCCATGAGACGCCACATTCTGTAATCTTCCAAAGGATCTGGTGTAGTAAACCAGGGGCATCTGTACTTGAATTATAACCAAGCTTAGCAAAATCTGAATGTGTTATGCTATCAAATCACACACATTCGTTAGGTGGCAACAACAATGCTCCTCAAGCATAAAAAAGCAATTTGACAGTCGAAGAGACCTAGAACTGTCAAAAGGGGAGAACTGTAGCATTTTAATGTCACCTGCAAAACCTGAAAACTCAAATTTCCACTTCAATGCTTATATGGCTCCAAGACAGCTGTACTTTCCTAGGAATTACAATGAAATCCTAAAGGAATTCAATTACAGACTGCTTATGAAAAAACTAGGATCATTCTTGACTGCAATAAGATGAAAAGGAGCAAGCAGAAAAGAGGGAGGACAAAGAAAAGCAATCTTTTTTTGGGAACAGATATCCAGATAGAAAAAAAAACCATACATATATATGGACACATTGAACATTAAAAAAAGTCACTGTTGAAAATGGTGCAAAGCTTGTAAGATTCTCCCTTTTTAAAAGTAAAAAAGGTGACAGGTCATTTTCTGATCCAATGAAAAAAACCTTTAAGGAACTAAGATATACAGTAAATCATTAGATAAACAAGATAAAAAGATGCCAGAACACATGTTTATATTCAATGATATGTTCGTATCTAAAGGGGGATAATAGGATAACATTACAACAATATGGAACAGTATCAAACACAACCACAATAAATTCTAAATTGCTATCAAACTAGCTAAAAGTATTGCAAGCCTTCATAGGAGGACCAAGGCTACATAAAATGATGGTGGAATATCTTACATTTCTTAAGAAAAGTAGAGGAATCAGGAAACGGGAAACATAACATCAAGAAAAGATGGATGAAAGATGATCTGAGATTTTAAGTCAGATAGAATTTCAACTGCAGAGGAGATGGCTACAAAGCTGAAAGGAGTAATTCACAACAACTCTTCCACAAAGAAAATATATCCAAGATTATGTTCCAAAAAGTGACGAGAGCGACTATATTTTGGCAGATAAAATCTCCATATCTTTGAGCTCTGTTCTACTACGAGGGCATCATGGATGGACTTCAGGACTATAGTTGAACTGAGAGCCAGTTAACTGAAACATAAATACTCCATGTACAGAATCCAAATTTAACATTGTAGGCCAATAATTTCATTTATCCTAGTCCTGCTATGCATAAAATAAGAAGAAATAGGGATATACAGAGTATCCAACACTTCTCCATAAATGCTATATGTATCTTCTTTTCGGAACAATCTTGATTTGGGTCTCAAAGAACCAAGCTATATAGAGTACTACTTAATAAGCAATAAGACATCCGCTGAAAGCAAGTACACAATATACAATTAAAAAAACTCATTTACCAGATTGAGAAATCTATGTTTCACAGGATAAAAAGAATGAATTTGGCAAAACATTAGTCATAGCTGAGGTTCACTTCACATGCCACATTCCCAAGGCAATGAATCCACCAGACCCTGTATGACCAGCTTTCAATCAGCAAAAGAAACTCACAATCAACAATGCACAAATCAATTATCACCTTTATTCCGACATCCAACACCGCTCTGCCTAACACTTGCTATTGTTTTGAGTCGTATGATGCTGCGGATAGCCATTATACTTATTTCCAGACCAATCCCTCTGCTGCTGCATCATACTCCCATACTGCTGCTGCTGATAGTGATGACTATGATGCGAATGCGCAGCTTCGTATCCATGGTAGCCGTGTCCATGCGCCATTCCCATCATCTGCATCGGCACAATCTGAGGCGGCGGAGGGTATGGCATCGGAATTGACATCCCCATATGGTTATTAGCACTACTTCCATTATTACCAACACTGCTATGGCTTCCGTTTGCAATTCCATTCCCGTGGCTGGGGCCGGCGCTTGACGACTCGTTGAAGCTCTGCGTTGGCAGCGGAGTCGAGGCAAAGAGGTGATCGGACGGGGACGGCCCCTCGTTGGACAAACCCTGCATCCTCTTCACATACAGCCTGTACTTCTGCAGATGGCTGGCGACGTTCTCCCGAGTCAAACCCTCGACATTCATCAGCTGCATAATCGTCTTCGGCACGGCGTTCTTCAGCCCTAGGTGCGCCACCACGTCCACGAACCGCTTGTGCAGCTGCGGGGTCCACACGAGGCGCGGCCGCTTCAGAGCCTTCGCCGTGGCCGTCGACTGGTCGTCGGTGCAGTTGTCGACCGTCGGATCGTCGGGGGAGTCCGCGCGGCGGGTCTTCTTCGGGTCGGAGCCCTCGTCGGCGCCCTCGTCGGCGGCGGCGGCCATGGCTTGATCGTCGCCGAACGGCTTGAAATTGGCAGCGGCGGCGGCGGAGGAGGAGATGCGGAGGGAGGAGAGGGTGGTGCGAGAGGCGCGGGTGACGTCGACGGCGGTGCGGGGCGGGTCCGGCGAGATTCGGAAGGCGGAGGCCAATTCGAGGGGGATCAGGCACTGGGATAAGGGGGTGAGGTCTTCGGCAGAGGGAAGGCCGTCCTCCCAGTCGGAGACGGAGTCGTCGATCTTCGCTTCTTCACTCATGGAATTGGAATCAGTGATCAAATTCAGATAGGATGTTTGATTTGGGAGTGAGAGAGAGGAATTGGATTATCATTGTGGGGTGTGGATATAAATAAGTAGTTTTTGGGTGGAAAAAGTGCAATATCAGATTCCAAGTGGAGTGCCACGCTGGACTCCTTCCTCAGATATTTGTTGATCCTCTAAAATATCTCCGTCTCTAATCTCAATCAATTTCCAAATTCACCTTTTCCTTACTTCCTTTTATAGAAGAAAGAAGCCATAAATATCTATCTGGACGCTAGAGCAACGCACTGTTGCGGGCCCGACTTTTTATTGATACTGTAAGAGCATCCACAATAGGAATAGTCCAGCAATAGCCCAGCCAGCCTAGTCACAAACTCCTCCTGCTACATCATCAATACTAAAAATCCTCTTGTCACATCATAAATAGTCTAGCCATAGCCTAGCCACATCATAAATAGCTCAACCACATCAATAGTCGCATCACTCAAAATTATATAAAACAAATAATTAACAATCACACAAAATACGCAATTTAATTTACGAGACATATACGAGAAAATTCAATAATATTATTAAAATTTAAAAAGTACATTAATTAAAAAAATTACATAATTAACAAAAAAACTACTGCCGTGCAATCCTCCGCGCCCATAACTCTTCAATCACCGCTCGGCGGTGTACCACTGGGCGAGGTCGAGGTACCACCGGCTGAAAGGCCCTCTGCATCCATTAATCAATCTCACGGTTCGTATAGGCCACTAGCGCTTCGTTCATTAAACGCTCGTACTCCTCAGCATCCCCACCACTACTACCACCGGCGTTACTCATTTCTAGGTGTTGATCTTGTACAGAAATTAAGATAGAGAGAGTACTAGTTAAAACAAGTGGTGCGAATGAAAATGACGTGCAAAGCGCGTATATATAGTGTTTCAAAAAAAATAAAAAATCGCACTAGGCGGTGCGCTAGGCGATCCGGACGCTGCAATAGCGCCGAGCGGATCGCCCAGTGCACCGCCTAGCGCCAAGGGACCGCCGAGCGCTAGGCGGTTTTTAAATCCGGAAATGGCTGGGCGGTTGCAATAGACCGCCTAGCGCCAGCGCTCGGCTGGGCGGTGCGCTAGGCGCTATTGTGGATGCTCTAATAAATATCTATCTGTAATCTCGATCCAATTTTTTTAATATTCATTTTAATATATATCAAAATACACGAATCTAAACCTCTCTTTTCAACCTGAAAAAAATATATTATATATTATTTAATAATTGAGTAAAGTAAGAATAAAGTAAATAAATTAGTAGAGAGTAAAATATCTCCAAAATAAACAAAATGTTATCTGAAAAAAGTATTTTTACTTCGAACAATTTTTTTTTAATAAAAGAGGATCACAGAAACAGACATCACGATGACATGGCAGCCTAGTGAAAATCAGACATTAGTTGCACTTTTTTTCTTAATAGAGAAACAACAATGATTCTTCATTATTCATTTGTTTTGTAACCATGCGATTCTAACGTACTACTGTTTCATGATCATGTAATTCGAACTCACAATTGTTACGTGACCATTGATTCAAACTCACGACCTATTGACTGAAAAAAAAACTATCTTACCAACAAAGATAGATTTCATCATCAGATACATCATTTCTTTAATCATAAAAAGCATTTTTTTGGGGGGATTTTCTCTTTCTTAATATTATGGTAGAGTTTGGAGTAGATATATAAATCTTGAACGGAGTTTCCATCCATTCTGCTTATCATAAATCAAACGGATTTTACATCCATTCTGTTCATCTTAAATCAACTGACAACATTACCTTGAAATTCTAATTCCAGATTGAGAGATGCATTTTCCATGAAAAACGATATTTATTTCTTCAATACCACTCGTCTTTAGAAGCAGAATATCAGACTCTAGCAACAGGGGAAATAGGAGGATTTGAGGCATATTTTGCAGCAACCTCCATGATTTTCGAGACACTGTTTTCGGTTTCTCCGACCACACTTGATGATAACAAGACTGATCCCCTGCTGTGCACAACTGCAATAGCGATGGAGAATGCTTGTACCAGTTTGAGCGATGAATCAAACTCGATTGAGAAGATCCCTTCCTTGAATGGCGACAAGGTAAACATGGGTCGGTCGCCTTCTTCCTGCACAGAGCCAACATCAGATCTCAATTGAAACTGAATGACAAGTAAATACAGCTGGGCATGCAGATTTACCTGAGAGAACAGCTTCACAGCACTTGAATGGTGGGATTTGATTGAGCTGAATCTCTGACTTGACTTATTTCTGCCAGCAAGAACTGTTAGTTGACAGCCCAAATCCCAGCCTCCGCAGTCGCATGATCCTCCCGATTTCCATCTTTTGATCAGCGTTGAAGGTTCTCCTTTGCTAGGCACCCCATGATGACCGCCAGGAAGGATGACCGTTGTGCTAAAAGGGCCATCACTTCCAGATTCATTCCCTGAATTTGAACGGTGTATGCTTCGTTGAAATGGCTCTTTCAAGCCTCCAGTTGACTGGGTTAACTGTTCACAGACCCTTTCTGGATTCTTTAACACAATAGCAGCAAGCTCGTCGCATGGCAAACAGTCTGCCATCTGATCTGCCTCTCGCGACCCCACAGCCAACAGAACAAACTCTTTTCCACTAGATTTATCGTGTCTAGTCCCAGTTGCATCAGTGTCCACAATGTCAGATACCTTCATCTGTGCGACAATGTTTGATACAACACCATGGTTATTGTCTTTGCTTCCTTGGTTGATCCACTGAGCATGTTTTTTCTTAGTTTCACGGAAAGAGAAGAATGTATAGATCCATCCGCACATATTCTCCTTTGAGCTTAATTCTTTAACCTTTGCTGCTAAAATATCACGGCAATTATCAACTGTAAATGTGAACAGAGGAAGACCGTTTGTTACAGCTATTTGCAGAAAAGCTTGCATTGGTGATGCTCCGTTCGTCCGCGTACAACGTGATCTATCATCCTTGCTGAAACAGTTAATATCTACCGTTTCTTTAACTGATAGCAAAGATGGAGATTCTCTTTGGCCACCCGACGACTTCAAGCTCCTGTCCCTTGCTGATGGATTTCTCTCACATGATCGAGCAAACTTACAAGATTCAACACCCTTTGGCTTCATTAAGGGCTCCAGTAGCCTTCTCAGCGGACTAGATCTGGCTCTACTATTAGCATTTGATTTTTCACCAGAATGATCTGAGCAAGCTGAAGTGGAAGTTGCCTTTGAATCAGGTAAATTTATAACTTGTTTTGGTATATCTGAGGAGTTTGAGTTGGAACTCCTGCCAACTCTACTGATGCCAAAGCTGAATTTTCGAGTTGGTGAGGGATTCCTGACCTTGGTTGATTCCAAGCCATCAACTTTCATCTGGAGAATTTCAACTTGAGCTAAGTTTCTTGGCTTTGAGTCCGAGTTCTTCTTTTCCAGATTCTTCCTTCTAGCAGGACTTATTGACACACTTTGAGTAAACGGGATTGTTTTTTCTTCACCAGACAAGGAGTTGAGGGGCCTTACTTCTGTGAAAGATTTCTCTACTTGTGAGTCCCTTGTCTTGCCTTGTTCACTGAAAACGGAGTAGAACCGGTTATTTTTAGATCTCAAATCATTATGGGCGACCTTCGCGTCAGGTCCTGCATGAAACTGATTTTCTTCCAGCAATCGGTTTCTGTTGCCTTCAGATGAATCAGATTGATGACATGCAGCAAAATATCTCTGTCCTGGATCATTTGTTGACTTGGGGACTGTTGTTTTGCATCTTCCAGAGAAATCAACACTGCTGATGGCAGAACTGGGAACCTGCTCTTTGGCTTTTGAAGCTTCCCCTTTCCGAAGGGTGCCATTCCCTTTAGAACCAGATATGATGCTATCTGTTTCAGAAGGCCGCGATCTGATCTTAGTAACTTTTGGCAGGGAAAGGTCTAGGCTTCTGCTATCTTTTTGCCTGTTCGTACTATCCTGTTTAGAAGACTGAGTTGCTTGCAACAAATCCTGCTGCAGCTGTAAGAGATCATTTGAGTCATTCCTGCGCTTGGGGAGTTCCCCTCCACGCCCAGCAAGTAGCTCTGAGCCACTTGAACGGACTCCAGTTGAAGATGAGGGACGAATTAGTTCACGATGGTGATGAGACAAAGTGGTATCCCTGCTAGGACGGGACGATGACACATTGGAGGGGATATATGATGAAGAGGTACTACTGGAAGGTGAAGGTTTGGCATTTATACCAAAGACATCAGCATTGTTATGCTGCCACTTCTCTAGTTGACTCCAATCAAGGACCCCAATGTTGAATGCTTTCTCCGGATTTTCTCCCCTCTCCAAATAACTAGGTAAACATGACATGTACCTAACAACTTCTTCACGTTTGCATAACTTTGTCTCGCCATGTTTCTTCTGATGAACTTTAGATTTTTCTACATCCTTCACAACTTGTGGATGTAGACCATCCTCGTATTCCTCCAAGTTCAAAATGGATCCCAGTTTCGTCCTCTGTTTCATTTGGGGTGACAAACCAATATTTACTTTACTTGATTTTGAATCATATGACTCACCACAATTTGAATGAAATCCCTTGTTGCTCCTAGCATGCATTGATGCCTATGTTAATGGAGACTTATGGATGACAAAAACTTTGTCGAGCAATTGGCATCAGCTGTCAAGAAAAAGTGAACCCTTAAATTGTTTATTAAAGAAACATAGATTAAAATAGCCAGAAATAACAGTAAGCAAATCCATTCCAGCAGTAAATCCATACAAAGAGATAGAGACGTACCTACAATGTACAGTTATTTTTCAGATAAGCATGTAAATAGAAGTTAGTTTCTGGGGTTAAATGCCAAATTAAACTTTTTGGTAAGTTTAGAGTACACAAATTTAAATATTATTAGTCAGAGATTAAAGAACTAAAATATATTTCCCACCTCTAAATGATATGCTTACTACCATATTTTGCAAATCCTAACTCTTCAACATTCACTGTATTTGGAAATGAGAAATATCACTCGGTACATCATTTTTATTAATGTATATACAACAACTAAGAATTACACTGTGTGAGCATTTGCATCACCTTAGAGCTCAGAAGCTTGCCACATTGCTTGTGCTGTCAACGGGATGCATTTCTTTTAAGAACTCAACTTTTCCATTAAATAATTAACAGTTCTTTTTTTACTTTCAGTTAAGTTCACAACACAGAATGTAGAAATAACTTGAATACCAACAACCAATGTTTTGCATACGTTCAAAATTACTGGTAAACATGGACATACCTCTCTCAGCAACATGATAGCATCCATTTGTTAGCCTACACCGAACTTCTCTTGAATATAACAAAGTGATCCGTGATGAGTTCCTTACAGCTTGGCAGAGGGGAGAAAAGACACAGCTCCAAATGACTGCTAGGATCAGAGCCCCCTTCTTCCTGAGCATGAGCAGCCGCTATCAACCTGCACAAACCACAGAGATCAAACAAATCATGAACACGATATGTGGCCCAGTTCCCTCATTTTCAAAAAAACCAACATCAAGCAAAGACTCACTAGTTAACTATAAAATCGCCCACCTTGCCAAATCATTTGACATATAAAACAGCGAGAAGACAGCTCAGGCAGCAAAGAAAATGATTCTAAAAAGAAAGAATCCAAAAATGATGACTGAAAGTGGTCCTAAAGTACTCACAAAGTCTCAAGACTGACGATTGCCGAGGATAAGGGTAAACGGTCTCACTCCTTCAAGATTTACAGTTTTTCTTTTTCAAAATGAAAAAACCATAGCAAATTCATAGATTCCCCAAATCCCAATTTCAAAAAAATTGACATTCGAGTTGACAATTAACATTGGTTGAGGTAAAAGAAAAACCAGAGCCATCTAAAAGCGCTAAAATGAGCTGCTTTTTAGCTTTAATCCGCTCCAAACTTTAATTATTTTTTATCCCTACCAACTGACCAACCCACGCACGCACAAATTCAAATAAATTAAACAAGAGACCGGCGCCTTCTGCATCTAGACCAGTTGGAGAGAGTTCGAAAACACATCACTGAACTGGATTTGCTTGACAAATCAGAAATCGAATTCCTCAATGAAAAAGGAAATGTGACCTAACAGGAATTGAAAAACAAGCTAACTCACTAAAAAATGGACAAAATTCGCAATAATAGTTTATCCTTTTGGGAAAAGTAAAGTGGCATTACCCAAGTTTGCAACAAAAGTAGGAGGTGTCGGTGTGAAAGCGATCGCAGTAAAGGTCGGAATCCGATGATTCAAAGACGGAGTGAATAATGCAGAATCAGAGAGAGGAAATGGAAGAGGTGGATTCGGATTCGGAAGAGCGGGGGTAGTTTTTCTAGGTCTGGAGATGGATGAAATCGGACGGCTGAGAATGGAGGAGGGAAACGCGGGAGGTCACATCCGGCGGGGTCCGCAGCTCAGAGTAGCTTTCTCCAATTGTTAGATTATTATTGCAATTATTAATTCTATTTATTACAATTATTATTACAATTATTATTATACTAATAATACTGCAAAGCAGCTCACCGCTTTCAATTCATCATGATCCGACTCATTCTATTCTTATTTTCCTGCACCAAAATCGAGATGCATTTACAAACTTTACAAAAATTGGATTAATAAGACCATCCACAATGCCGCCCAGCCGAGCGCCAGCGCTGGGCGGTTCACTGGGCGGTCTATTGCAGTCGCCCAGCGGGCGAATGGAGAGAGAAACCGCGCAGCGCTGGGCGGTCGCGTGGCGCTGGGCGGTCCGCTCGGCGCTATTGCAGCTCCCGGATCGCCCAGCGCACCGCCTAGCGCGAAATTTAATTTTTTTTTCCGAAACATTATATATACGCGTTTTGCTCGTCATTTTCATTCGCACCACTTATTTTAACGAGTACTCTCTCTATCTTAATTTCTGTACAAGATCAACAAGGGAAATGGATCTTAACAACGAGCCTAGTTCCGGGAGTAGCGGGTCACAAACTCCGTCGATCCCCGTGGGAAGTGAATGGGGTCAGATGCCCGGGTACTACAACATGTACCCGTGGCAGCAGATGTATTCCGGGATGCCAACGGGGGGAGTCCGCCAGGGGGGTTTCCGGCGGTACAGGGGTGGGCACCACCGGGATGGGCACCCGGGATGCAGATGATGCCCGGGGGGGTACCGCCGACACAGGGGACTCCGAGGGTAGTACCGGCTACACAGTGGACTTATGGGGGGTCCCCGGCGACGGCGGGGGATGTCTATCGCCCCAGTTTAGATTTTTCGACTGGTTCATCGCACACATCGACCCAAACGCCCTTGGGGTTTGATAGTTTCTCCTTAGATGACTTGGTGTTTGATACTCCCGGAGCTCCGAAAACTCTCGTTGAAGGGGGAGGGGCAGAGCGGGTGCGTGGCGCCCCCGCGAAGAAGGGCAAGAAGAAGGTCGGCGAGTCGTCGCAGCCGGGTGAGGAGGAGGTACGGAGGAGGTGGATGGACGAGGAGAACGCCGGGGCTTCCCAGGAGGTCCAGTCGGCATCCCCCTCTTGGCCAATCCACCGAGGATCTCAAATTCTTCGCTCGCGCCCAAACGCGCGCTCAGTTGATCAAGACGATGGCCGAATGGCGGGTGGCGACGGATCCCGTGGAGAAGAGCGTGCTTCAAACCTTGCTCATGAGCCTGCAGGACGAGTTGGAGGCGGCACAGAGGGAGACCGGCGGTGGCGGCGGCGGCAATGGTGGCGACAGCGACGGAGGCGGCGACGACGGAGACGAGGAGTGAATTGGCACTCCTTTTTATTATTGTATTTTTTTAAAATTAATGTATTTTTTTAAATTATTGTACTTTTTTGAATTTTAATATTATTATTAAACTTTTCCCGTATATGTCTCGTAAATTAAATTTCGTATATTGTGTGATTGTTAATTATTTCATTTTGTATATATTTGTTAATAGTGCTGTGGATATTATGTGGCTAGGCTATGGCTGGGCTATTGCTGGGCTATTTGCTTGTTTTGATGATGTGACAGGAGGATTTTTAGTGTTGATGATGTGGCAGTGGCTAGGCTATGGTTGGGCTATTGCTGGGCTATTCCTATTGTGGATGGTCTAAATTCAAACATTTTCACTTGCGCTGGTCAACATGTTTTTCCATTTCCCTTTTTTTAGTGTAATAAAATATGGGGATAATGACTAGTAAAGTGTTTATTCACTAATTTAAATTGGAAAAAAAAATAATACTACTATTTAAATTATTCATGTTCTAAGTAAAACGTGATACTTATATAGAGCTTTTATAAAAAAAATACCGTAACATGTTGGAATGATAATCATTGACCCATAATTCATTAGAGCATTCACAATGAGGCGCCCTATGCTCCGCCACATCAGCATTCTATCCTCCTACCATTTCACCTGCAGTGGGGTGCCCTAAAGTCCGTCCTATAGTTTTCATTACTATTTTGTTAATTAATTTTTTATGTTTTCAAATATGTCATGCAAAATTATAAAAAATGCTACGATTAAAGGCAAATCCTACATCACTAATTAAAAAAATTTACAAGAGAAATAAAAAACAAGTTCATTAAATCCTACATTACTAATCCTTCATTCCCAGCTTGCGGCGCAGATCATCGATCATCCATTTGAGGTGCTCGGCTTTGCCCGGGTCCTCGCACTGTATGAGGGCGTGGTGCGTGTCTAACAACGTCATCCGGTTGGCGGCCGCCACCAACTCCGCGTAGGCATGTCCTGCAGCCGAAGTCGGGGTCGGGGTCGCGATCGGGGTCGGGGCCGCGGCCTGTGAGGATGTAGCCTTCGCCTTGCCTTTGTTCTTGGCGGCCTTGACGCCAATGGGATGCCGGGAGGACATCGGTGTGCCGGAACTCTCATCCTCGTACATCGGCTGGTTGAGGTCCATCGGAGGTGCGCCGATGTCGCTGCTCGTATAATCACCGACGGCAGTGTTCTTCGTCCTCTTCGCCGCAGCCGATAGGGGCATAATTCCTCCTTGGAGCTTCTGCTTATCCTTCAAGAGGAGCCAAGAGTTGTAATGCTTGAAATCGTCGTACAATGAAATGTACGACGCAAGCACCGGTGTTGGAGTCAAAGGGCCGGTATTCATCAGGGTCTGTACCCGGCCACCGTGCACCACCACTGAACATCGGACTATTCGGACTTGGGTAATCACCGGGATTCAATTTTAGTGTATGGAAGAGTGAGAATGGAAGAATGGAGTGAATGGAAGAGTGAAGTTGGGGTGTATATATATAATAAATTTTGAGGAATTAAAAAAAAAAAGAAAACTCGTTGCATCGTCCACGTGACCCGCAGTGGGGCGGACGATGCGTGGTCGAAGCCCTATCGTCCACGGATGAAGCATAGGGCGCGAACGATGGATGTGCCATCGTCTGCATGGCTACAGTGGCTGACGATACTCCGCCCCACTGTGGATGCCATTAGGAGTAGTTTTCAATCCTTAAATACAGTCCCCCACTCGATGAATTAATAAATAATTGCCCTATTACTTTTCAAATGGATTTTAAAATACTGTTTGTGTATTTTATCTGAAACAATAGTTTCAATTTTATCGTGATTTTCAATTATTTGATTTGATTTGATGAATTATGATTGAAATATTAATTCATTGTTTGAGATGGTAACTATTAGAGTGTCCACAATGGTGGCCCGGCCACCATTTGTGGCTCTCTTGTGGCCTTTACAATGGTAAAATGAATAAAAACAATAGGGCCACGAAATGTGGCCCTCTCCAAAAAACAAAATTAATTTGTTTGTTTTTTAATAATATTTTTTAATTTATGTCTAATAAATTTTATTAGTCTTTAAATTTATGATATTTATAAATGTAATTAAAATAAAATAATTTGGATTGTAAACAAAAAAAATTCACAATCTAAAAAAAATGTAACAATAATTTCGTTGTATTATATTAAAGTAGGAAAATTATACAACGAAAGTGACCTAGTTTAAAAACAACAACCCGGAAACCCAAAACCCAAATCACTCTGCGGCGCTCCTTCTACGGTTCCAGACCTCTTCAACCATATCAGCCTGCAGTGATGAATGCGATATTTGGCTCCGCATATCGGTGTACCGCTAGATCAAGTATTCATTACTACGTGGTACACCCATCTGCAGGGGCTCCATGGCAGTACCCGAGCTCGAACTAGCACCATCTTCCGGTGTCCATCGCTCTGCAGCAAATCCTTCGTCATCTATTATCATATTGTGCAATATGATACATGCAGTCATGATGTCTGCGACATCATTTTCGTGCCATTGTCGAGCCGGGCACCGTATAATTGTCCATCGCGCTTGGAGTACACCAAAAGCTCGCTCAACATCCTTCCTAGCACCCTCTTGTTTTTTCGCGAAGTAGGTTTGCTTCGGCCCAACGGGGTTGTCGGATCGTCTTCACAAACACTGGTCAGCGAGGGTATATCCCATCGGCCAAATAGTACCCCATGTTGTACTGAGTGCCGTTGGCCATGAATCTAACTTGCGGACCCTCACCCTGGCTCTCGTCATTGAACAGGTGGGACGATCGTAGAACGTTGATGTCGTTGTTCGATCCAGCGACCCCAAAATACGCGTGCCAGATTCGCAAGCGGTAATCAGCAATTGCTTCAAGAATCATCGTGGGATGTCAGCCTTTGAAACCAGAAGTGCTTTGCCCCTTCCAAGCCACCGGGCAGTTCCTCCACTCCCAGTGCATGCAATCGATGCTCCCCAACATCCCTGGAAAATGATGTACAGTCCCGTGCATATCCATCAGACGTTGGCAATCATCAGCCGATGGCTTCCGTAGATACTCCCCTTTGAAGATATCCTTAATGCCCCTGCAAAACTGCCTCAACGTCTGTAGGGCAGTCGTTTCGCCCATCTGTAGGTATTCGTCGAACATGTCAGCGGGCCCGGCATATGCAAGCTGTCTAATTGCCATCGTACACTTCTGGTATGTCGACAAGCCGGGTTGGCCGGTGGCATCAAATCGCAAGTTGAAGCACCTGAACCGTTGCGCCAAACACGTCGCTATATGGACGAAGAGACGTTGCAACATTCTGAATCGCCGACGGAAAATTTCTGCCGGATAACGGGCGTTCTCGTTGAAGTAGTCTTCCATCAATCGGCGGTCAGCTCCGGCATGATCACTGTCGAAAAATCGCCGATGATGAAATGGCCGAGGGACTGCCACCGCCGCCGCCTCCGCCGCATCTTCCGCCTCGTCGGCTTCACGTTGCACCGCTGCAACAAGGTTTTGGAACTCCAGATCTACCGCTTGTTGTTCATCGTCGGAATCCATAATTCCAAGATTGAATTGAAATTGGAAGGAAAGATTGGAGGAAAATGGAAGTAAAATGGAGTTGGAAAAATGGAATGGAAGTGTATTGTTTATTTTCGAAAATTTAAAAAAAAAAATTCCGCGGCCCGCTGCAGTGGAGGGCCGCGGCTCACACGGCTCAGCCTCGTGAAGGCCGCGGCTCACCCTCGGCTCTCGGCCCTGCGCCCCGGCTCTCTGCAATGGGGGGCCGCGCACCGAGCCGCGGGCCGCGGCTCCCCCATTGTGGACACTCTTAGTACTCCTATAATAGATTAAGAACACAGGAATGGATCACTTGTTGTGTAATGCTGTGGTCAAAACGCAAGTTTTTTAACTTAAAACGCAGCTCATTTCTCTTGTTTATTGATCAAGCAAATCATGAGTTATTGAATGGAGTATATATGATCTAATCATAATCGCAGTTAGTATTTTTATATTTGACTTTAATAACATTTATTTAGTATGGATATATAATAAAAAAAGAAAAGAAAATAGAAAACAAGAGAAAAGAAAGAAATGAGCTGCGTTTTATGTTAAAAAACATGCGTTTTGACCACAGCATTTGATGCTAAGCAGGTGATCCACTCCCTTAAGAACACGCACATAAAGACAAATTGTCAACAGTTCAATATGGTACTTCCTACTGTTTATCTGATTATTATGCGTCAGTGCTACTACTATTACTCTATAATCGAATCGAGATCAGATTTTGGTGATTTAAGTCAAAGTTACTTTTACTTGGGGACTTTTATATTCGCAACTTCGATCAAATTTTAGCCGATCCTTTTTTTTTTGTTCCATTTCAAAAAACATTAACTATGCGGAATATACAGTTCAAATTGTTCGTTTTCAATTACGTTTGATGTTTGTTCAAAATATAACAAATATACTTCCTGTTTTCTTTTAAATCTTAGTAATTCTAAGACATCAAATCACACTCCTCTAGAAAAATCAACAGAATTTCTACAAAAAATACTGAAAATAAAATGAACTAAACATTTCATACTTTTCGTGAACAAAAGTCATTCAAGAAAACAGTAGAATAACATTCAAGATTTTACAAAAATACTACTTCACACTGACAGGTGAAGGACGCATCTATGTTTTTGAATTATTGTCTCAGGCCACCTTAATATTTAATGTTTTTGAACACGTGATTTTAAGAGGTTTGGTTTTGTTTATTAAATATAGAGAGAAAATATAATTTTTATATTGACGTGAGAGAGAAAAATGAAAATATAACATCTTTCGTGGGACAAACTAAAAAAGAAAGTATGACATACATCATGAGACGGGGAGAGTAATTGCGAATAGATCTGAGATTAACCTACAATTTAAGAAATTTCAATGTAACAAATCGATATTTTTTTGGAACTTCTATCAATTCTTCCCTCGCAGACGTAGAGAATTTTGAATTGAGTGTCTTAGTCGACTTTCGTTAAATTTTATTCCTCGAGAAGCAACAAATAGTAGTAACATGCATCATCTTATCGAGCAGCAAATGAAAGATTTTATTTGAACACTAGAAATAAACTTCTGACAAACTGTAAGCATCTCATTAACATGTTTTAATGAGACTATGAGCTTCGCCACACCCTGTAAATTATCACTAAGTACAGAGGGCTGCAGCTAAAAGGCTTTAGCAAAGGTAATTTGAGTTCAAGATGCCACGCTTATCATATATAATAAGAGTTTTTCAACAGCACGAAAGAGCATTCTTGTTATTTGCATGACCCAATCAAAGAACAGAGAACACACTCGGTTTCTACAAACAAAGCTCAAAATCTGTCACTGGAGTGTCATGATCAGGCAGTAATTGATTTAAAAGAGAAAAACCATAATGTAAAATCCATGTCCAAGATGAACGGACTTCTTCATTCACCAAAATTAGGCATTCACAAGTCAATCTGCAAAGAAAAGGATGTGCAGTCAGAAAAGTGCATTCACTGTTTAATGTATGTACAATCAAACCATCAGAATAAGAACAACAAATTGCAGTTATTATGAAGTTGGAGCCACAACCGTTCTCCAAGTGATACGCATCAGTAATATCTATACCAGTAAATATTGATAACATTGTAAGCCCTTAGTCACTTTAGTTCAACTTTCCAAATGTAGTTAGTCTAAACCTAGCTTTATCCGAAAACCATTTGCCTTTTCCTTTTCCATTTTATTTAACAAGTAGATATAGAGATTACTGTCGTACATCCACATTATGCAATGGTGCTAAGGCTTGGCATCAACAAATTTAAGTTCAACAAATCAGCATAATAATCAAGCCAGTGTTTTGACAAATTAGAAGGCTAGGGAAGTAAATTTAGGATTCAACCAATCTGGTCGTGGTTATGATGATATTTCAATGACCCAAACTTAGGCAAACAGTTGGTTTCTTGTGATTAATGCCTTGCCTACAAACAATTCATTTTGCCCCAACTTTCTGGGCAAATCTATTTGACTCTAGACCAGTGTTGTCAAAATGTCGTTCGGGTCGCTCGGGTCGCCCGGGTCGAGACCATCACCGCCCCAACATGGGTGGGTCGATCGAGATACAGGGTCGCCGCTGGGTCGCCCGGGTCGCCCTAAACGCATGCTATCTCTGATGTTCTCAAATCTCTCACATGTTTTCTAACTCTCTCATTCACAATTCTCTATATATATTCATGCACCACATCAAACTTTTAAAACCTATTTTCTACACTTTAGAATTCGGCCTCTTCACTCCTAAACAAATAAACAATTCAAAGATCTTTGGCTGTCACCCTTCATATATTCTTTTGTTTTGATATTTTCAGACAACGGTTTCAATTATTTATTATGTTATGACTTAAGAATTGTTTTGATATTTTGATCATTTCTATTTTTCACTTTATCTCTATTCACATGAATTGCGTCTACATTTATATTATTTGATATATTATAAACATTAGAGCAATATATTTATTCTATTTAATATTAAAAGGCAAAAAAATTAGCCTAGATTTGTGGGTCTCTCGACCCGGTCGACTCGTCGACCCGCGACCCGAATTTTCACCTCATCGACCCGGTGCGCCCCACGACCCTAACAACACTGCTCTAGACACTACGAGTCCACTGAATCTACTGGTAAATGATGTGAAGTACATGATGATATGTATATATAGAGAGATTTTATCTGCACAGTGACTTGTGTAGGGTTTACATCAAATGGGCTTCAACAACTTATAACAGAAGCACATCTATGCACCTCGTAAGAGATATTTTGAGATAATCTCAATTGTCCTCAAATGGTAATTATTGACATAAATTCATACACCAGGAAAAAAAATAAATAAAATCTTAAGCCAAAAACTATCATCCAGCTAGGTCAATTAACAGATTATACATTCCTATAAAATCGCAAACAATTGGAACATCTCTGACCTAATAGTCAAATTACACTACAGCGCAACAATTCTGAATCGAGATTCAAAAATCAATCCACAAATTTAGATCTCTGTTCAATAAAACAAATTCTAGGGTTTGCATCCAGATTGAAAGGACGTAAACTTACGCTTTTTGTGCCTCTGCGCGAATGGAGACTTCGCCGCATCCTCCTCTGAAAATAAACGTACAAAGTTACCAATGAAACAGATCAATCGATCCAAAAAAATTGGGGAGAAATGGGGATGGTGGATTAGGGAAATACCGGTGAGGCCGAGGGACATCTTAGTGACAATGGTGCCAGTGACTGCGAATCCAACTAGGAACGGCCAGCAGCGTTTCCATTCTCTCTTGAAGAACACCGGCCACGGATCAAATTTCCTCATAGCGACTGTTCTCTCTCTCTTTCTGTGATGAAATGCAACGAAGGTATGAGAATCAAATTGGCATCTGCGTCTAATATACACACCAGATTTTAGCTAAATGGGCTTGGCCCATTACTGTGGTTTTTTTTAGCCTAGACTAGATATAGATATAGATATAAATTTTAATTTTGTTTGAAGAAGATAGATTTATGAATTTATTATATTTTTATTTAAATTGCAGTTAATGCACAAATTTCACTTATATGGTGCAATTTCGATATAATTTTTTGAAACATTGCAATAAAATTATGATATTTTAAATAACTATTGGAAAGTAAATATGTAACTTGGGATTGTTGCCATTGATACGGGTGCACAATATACCCAAATCCACTTCTCTTAGAGAATCCAACAGAGATTAGACAACCAAAAAAGAACCAGAGAGAATTTTAAAAGTATCACTAAGAGGAAATCAATCTTCTATTCATCAACCACGTTGATAATCAAATTTAAGATTAGCCGAGTACAATGTGTTTACATTTATGCTAAGCAAGAATGTGATCATGTGATAGAAAAACCGGAATAATGATCAAACCAACTTCAATAACACCAGAAATACAGGATTGGAGTCTAGATATCGACACAGTCGATGGTCGAAAAACTAGATTGATTGCCATTGATCTTCTCCACAGAATCTCCATTAAAAGGGCCGACTGACCTTCATTATGGAATCTAACATAATGCTATATAAATTGCTTCTACAGACTACAGCTTCTAATGCAAACTGGGCCGAACGGACAATTTGAAAATGATCACGCAGTTTCCACTTCTTGTTTTGGGATGCTTGCTTCCTGTTTTGGCACACTTTGTTCTATTTGTTTTGTCATGGGGATGTATCTCCAACAGCGCTTGTGGACACCGCTGATTTTCTTCGGGGCATCTGCAGCTGGCAAACCTGCAATAGTCAAACCCATTTAATCTTGACCCATCATTGGCATTTCATCCATAAGAAAACCAATCAAATGTTTTCTTGTAACATAGAAGTGGTGGGTGATTACTGTTGTTAACATGCAGTTTTTCATTCTATGTAAGAACCGTGTTACTGTAGCATTGGGCAATTAAAGAAACATGAAGAGGAATTGCATCACACTTAGTTTAGTACTATAAATAAGTACCACGGCACACACATCTCTACTATTGAATTCTTGAATATCAAACAGGATGACCGGGTCCTTTTTTAACACACACATTACTGGAAAGTCATATTAACGCCTTAAGACTTAAGCCAATCTATGGCCAGTTGAGACAGCTGCCCTAACCATACTTGAAAGGTTAGTGCTTCCAGCCCGGTGTCTGACAAGAATTTACAGACACCTTCAGGGACTAGATTTCGCCAAGGTCGAGATTGTGAGTTCAAAATACAGGCTGGCAAACAGTGTAAGTAGCACAGCCCAAAGCAATTGCTCAAAGATTATTCAATTTGCCCTAGTCGCATGCTTTGCAGCAAACTAACAGTGAATATAAGCAAATCATAATTGTTAACATCTTCCATTAGAGAATCTAGAAAAACATGCTTAAGCAGCAAAAAGAAATGGAGTGCTTAAACATCCACTGCTTGTTGAAGGCCAAACAAAGTCACAGCACAAGCAACTTAAAATCATACAAACAGTGAGTTTCTGTTAACTTCATGGTATAAAGAATTAGGTGCGCTGCCTCGCAGAATGGCAGTTCAGGACACCATTAAGACAGCCTAAAGCAATTGTTTTAATCATATTGAATCTAAAGCTACAGAGCTAGCAAAAATAAATCCTCTTGAAGTATGTTTCTTTATGTGAGGCCTATATGAGGATGGATTTGGGGTCCAAGGTAGCAGATCCATTGTCAAAAAAACTTGTGTAAGGCTGTAAGCTCAACCTGTCGGATGGGTCAAAAGTCTGGATTCAAGCACATAACGATACCATATTTGTAATTTTAACAGTGTTTTATAGTGTTCAGATAATGGCCATGACCCATTCAACAAGATTTCTTGACCCATTACAATTTTTTGCAGTGAAGAATTTAAGAGATGAATTTTCAAACTCTCACCCTCATTTCCATGGTCGGAGCTAAACACCTAACTCAACAAAAATAAATAAATTCATACACTAAAAAAATGCACATGGACATGATATTTTTCAAATTCTGGGGAAACTGGATACTGGCATACTGCTCAGTTTGAGATTGGATTTCAAATCCATTTAATTCATATCAAACCCCTCAGTTCAAAGACCACCCTAGAGACTTTTAGGTATTTAACCTTTGTATTGCAGAATTGATCCTCACAGAAGCGTAAGATCCCTCTCTAAAGACAAATTACAAAAATCTATAAGTTCAACAGGCAGTAAGATTGGTTTAGAACTTTATAAAACCTAACAAGATTAATTTCGTACATCTCCCGGAGGAAAATGAGACCTTTTTCTGTAAAAAAGAAGAGATTATTGCAACTACAGTCCAATACATTTATCATACACAATGTGAATGAATGTAAGTTCAATAAAAGGAAAAACCTAGATCAAATCAACAAAACCATACAAACAAAGGTAAAGCATACACATTGTCCCAATGTACATAACAAAGATAGTAGTAGAAATCAATTACCATTTTTGTGAGCAATCCCCCAAGCTTTCCCATGTCTTCCATCCTACAAGATTCATCAATTAATAAATAATTCCTTACAAACAGACTCCAAAACACTCACACATTAGGCCAAAACGGGAGGAGAAGAAATCGCATATAATTTAAGCATGGATTACTTTGTAGAGATTGATTTTGGTGATCTCGTAGGAGACCTCGGCCCAGTGAGTTTTGGCCATGTGATAGCCAAGGCCCCAATTGGGAAGAAACTGGGCCACCTCGAATAGGTTCTTCTTCTTCTTCCGCTTAGGCTTCTTGGCTCCGTCGACCGACGCCACGTCGGCGGCGGGGCTGGTGGTGGTGCTAAGACCGCGTAGGAAGGCGAATGATGTTCTAAAGAGGTCAGAAGCTCTTCCTATGGAAGTGGTGGCCCTTTTAGCAATGAGGGAAGTCGCCATTTTTGTAAGGGCACCTGATTTGGCTTGCTGTTTCTTGAGGTTTATGGTTTCTCACTCACTAACCCTATGAATCTCTCTATCGCGCAGTCGCACAGTATAAAAAAATGAAATGAAAATAATTTAAAGTTAAATTGGTCAATAATAATTCTTCATTTAGACTAAGTATGTGATATTCAAATTTCTGCCCTATTGATTTTAAAAAAACATAACTGTAATTTACAAAATAGTTGTGATTATGGGAAATATTAGGATAATTCTGCAATGTCTCTTCATATTTTCCACAATCCATACAAATATGAGAAGTAAAAGACTAAATATCTGCTTCCAAAAGGAATCCAAATATTTATTTATAATCTACAAGATGATTTAGTCTAGTTTTTACAAAAGTTTTATTTAGGAATTGATTGTAGCAATTTTATAAAAACAAATATAGAGGCATATACTCATGTCTTGTAGTTGAGGATTATCTGAGTGAAGTCTGTAATGAGATTTAATATCTCAAATTCAAATATCATCAAAATAACTTCATATTTTCATTTATAGTAGTACAACAATGAATTAGTAAAACATCACTCAAAACAAGATATTATCTTGATGAAACAATGTTGCCATAATATATGAAAGACGAAAGGTGTATCACTATTTTGCTACTTAACATCTAAAACTTATTTCTGCCGAAATCAACTTCATAAAATTTACGTAACTCTCATCTCACAACAACTATCTTCGCAATTCTAGTGTACAACAAGTGTGGTTAAAATCAGTAAAGCAATGTGCAAGTGAATTAGACCCCAGTAATGTACAAGCTTGCAGCAAACACAATATCCCTCTTTATCGCGTTCGAAGCAGTTTCCATTTTCTTGTGAAGTGCAGAGTTCCCCATAATCGCTGCTGCATTTCTAAATTCGCGGCATGTTTCATCCAACCTCACTATCGTCCTAACAATCATGCCCTCAGGAACATCGGTGAGTTCACAGATATCCGCAAACGGGGTGCCCTGACAATTCAGCATGCCAGCATTAGACAAAAATGAGCATTGATAAGTTTAATGAATTCATGGAAAACCAGATTTGATTATCAAGCAAATATACAGTTTCACTCAGCTCTACTTTCTCCAAAACCTTGCACACCAATAGTTCTCACTCAATTCCAAATCCCAATGATAGTGTCTTATTTATCAAGGATTCATCATCAGAAAACATTTCTGATGGTGTTTCTAGAAATCAAGGGTCCAACGGATATAAGGTCCGGAGTTTTCGTGGATTCAAACCTAATTAAATTGGCTAGTATATAAAGCAAGTAGGATAACAGGTGGCAGGGCAGGTTTAGATAAGGGGAAGAGACGATACCTTTGCCCATTCATACACAACTTCAACCAGACCAAACTTTAGATTATCCCTGGCATATTCCTCAGGATCAACCTGCACTTTGAATTCTGCTTGAAGCTTTCCGAGTCTTATTGCCGTGTCACACAACCTAATGTACAAGCAAAAGATATTACTACTATTTAATAAGTATACAAGAAGCAGACATCAAAACATACAGTTACACCTTTGAACAAATTTATATCAAGATCATGAATAAAGAGCCAATGTAATTATTGTACAGTAACAATTCAGATAAATATGAAGGAATTTGAAAGAATCCAATTCCAAATTGGAAAGATAATTACTATTCTTGCAAATAATGATCACAAGCTAAGTATCAACTTAAACTAGACTGAGACAGTAAATATATTTATTTAGTATCTTCACTACAGTGTGATGCACAATTAGAAAGAAAAAGCAACAAAATATTTTTTACAATAATGATTATGAGGTGCTACTCTGGCATTCTACATCTACTCCATTTGGCTTGCTCATGATACAGGTAGGTATTAGATGAGCATTTTGAATTAAATAAGCTGCAATTTGTCCAAAACTAAACAGGTGAGGACTGTTGAACAGTTTGTATTTATGTTTCCTGGTATATATCACTACTTATTTAGATAGACCTCGTATGGTATCCTGGTAGGTAGACACTTTTATTTGAGGATTAGATTCTAACCCAGCCTCCTCTCCCTCCATATATACAAGAAAATATGTACTTGTATAATAGACTGAAAACATGTGCTTCTTTCATGATTTTTATTATAAAGGACTATGCAAGGTCTAGCAATTGAATTAATACTTTGGAATATTAAGTATGCATCATAAATCACAGTATCAAAGCTCGAGTTTGTCATTATTCAAGGTCTAGCGTATTAAGACTTTGTGAAGCAGCTATTATGATGACAGTAAATGAAAATAATTAAATGTTTCTTTTATCCTCAATTGTGGTATAAAATGCATCTACGCACCCCCAGTATAACCAACGTATGCAATATTTTTGCTTCAGTTTCACGGAAATCCTTTACCATATAACATAATATCAATATAAAAGAAATAGCCCAGCTCTCTCTCTCTCTCACACACACACACACACTCTATCGCATAGATATAATTGTGAGCTAAGCTTTGCATAGGCACATTTTTAGGGGAACAAGTACTCTCTCCGTCCACGAAATGTTGTCCAAGTTTGACTTGGCACGGGTTTTATGAAATGTGAAGAAAAGTGAGTGGAAAAAGTTAGTGGAATGTAGGTCTCACATTTATATATTGTTTTTATAATAGAATTTGAGTGTAATGAGTTAGTTGAAAGTGGAGTGTAATGAGTAAGTTGAAAGTGGAGTGTAATGAGTAAGTTGAAAGTGGAGTCCATTTACTAAAAATGGAAAAAAAAGAAAAGTGGACAACATTTCACGAACTGACCGAAATAGCAAAACTGGACAACATTTCACGGATGGAGGGAGTAATAAGGTAACTTTATGAGATAAATACCAAAAAAGTTAAATTAGTTAGTACCTCTTTTTAGCTTGAGCGAGCCTTGTTGTAAGAGAAGGTTCAGAAGTGTTCCTCTGCTGAAAGACGAATGCAGACATAATTGCCACAGCTTCTTCTGGCTCCAGGTCATTTAGTTGATTCTCAAATAAGCATTCCGTACATATCAACTCCTCTCCAGAATTCATTTCACAAGCAACCCTACCTTTAAGTTGTACTACAAGATCAGCATCTATGCATCCAATTTCTTTCAAAACATCAATCTGCAGGGACAAGACTTTCTTGTTAAATAAATTATTTAAGTTTTGCTAACAGAGGTGTCTGATAGTGCAGAGAGACTAGGCCACATACCCGGCCCTGAAAGTCAGGCATCTGCTGAAGTGCTTCATCGGACATTTGAAATTTTAGATCATTTACTTCCTCTTTGTATCGTTTCAATTCCCGAGCTAACTTAATGTTCTCTTCCAGTTTGACACAACCGTGGCACTTGCTTTCTGACATCTTCTGCAATAAGTTTGTCCATCTATAGTAAACCTCAACAACATCCGGATTTTTCAGCTTCAAATCTGGCATAGAATACCTTTGCTTAGGTTAGTTATGTTACACAACAGACGAGGAGATGATAACATATGGAAAGAACAAAAAGTTACAGTCCAAGGACAGCCAATAAAGCTGAAAGCATATGAAAATAATGAACAAATATGCAACCCAGAAATCAGAACAAATGCAAATTAGTTCACAGCTTTCCATTATTTCACTCAGCAGAACAAAAAAACAATGAAGAAATAGCTGCAATGGATGTCACATCTCACATGCCATACTGTAACAAAAATCCTAATCTTAAGGTGTGCATGAGCTAGAAGATAGCTCATAAAGTCATAATCAGATTCTGTGATACAGTAGCTAGACTGCTGGAGTTAGAGATTCCATTCTTGATTGCCTAATAAAATACATACTCCAACTGGTAGTTTAAAATTCATTTTGCTCAGTGTTTATCAATTATGAGAACATTTTGCAATCTGTTTAAAAATGCTTCAACCCTAAGGTCACATTAATAAAGACAATTCCTTACAGTTCTTGCAAATATGTTGAATACCATATGGAGCTCAAGAAAACAAAAGACTACCATCTGACTGAAAAAAAATGCAAAGCAGTATACTTTCATACCTTTTACTGGATCCAAAGCTGGGGGGTACTTGTTTCCATCAGATTTCAGAGACGACAGCTGCTGTACAGTAGACGAAAAGGCACCAGCACTACCCTCTTCAAGGAGTCGAACTTGGTCGATCTTTATTTTCTTATTGCATATGGATAAAAACTCATTATTCCCCACCTCTCTAACCTCATAACTGACTCCAGAAACAGAACCACAGTAAGGTAGTTTTATGTTGACGGTTCCAGACCCTTTACGTGATGTGACTGTTGAACAATATTCGTCTTGCAGGCCACGTCTGGATTTTGGAACTAAAACTTGGAAGTCTACATCTTTTTTGTCTTTACTATCTGATTGACTTGTCAAGATCGAAGGCAATTCAGGAGTTAGCACTAGAACCAAGTATTGCTTGTAATTAGCTGAAGGGGTTTTCACAATAGCACCAAGCAGGTGATTTTGGGCCTGCAATTCATTAAAAAAAAAGAGAGAAAAAAGTGTAAGCTTGGATTTTGATCATAAAAAAAGCAACTAGAAAACATACATCTAATCGACAACAAAAGGTTATGATTACATAAGCGATACCCATAGGCCATAACCTAGAAAACAGAATATATTTAAATCAAAATTATTTTAGCAGTAGCTTAATTTTTTATCTAGTAGCATTGCGAACTCATCCATATGCATATTTTTAGATAAATGTAGTAATACTGTGGACTCACCAATTGTGATTTGACAATTACAACCCTTCCCGGAGATAGATATTGTTGGGAAGCTGGAGAGAGCATAACTGCCTCTATTATCATGTTGCTGTGCTTTTCAGCTTCTGAGTACATCACATAATAGTCCTCTATAGCTGGTTCACCTTTAATGCATCTGCAACCACGTTACAAGCTTAATGAAATTTCAAGAAATAAGTGGTATTGCAAAGATGTCGTACTGACACTAAGATTATTTAACAGATCACCAGAAGGCTTGGAGTTTTGTGGCAATTTAGATAGTATTTAGCTTAGGGACGGGATTAAAAATAAGGTGACTCGTAATAAATGGTGCCGAAAAGGTTTGCCAGGGATATCTGAGGTTATGCTAGGTTGGACATTTAGAGAGCTTTCAGAGCTCAACATGCTGCTATGCTAGAAGTAACAATCCATGCATTTGACAAATAGCAATGATGTAACAAAGGCTTCACAATAATGTAATACCATAAAAAAATGTAGTACTACCATTCAGGCATTCATACACCAAAATTATTTTCTAAACTGTACTTATCTCCCATTGCAATGTTTATAGAAAATAGATGTGTTTAAGAAAAATAAGGATGTGAATTTTAGAGCAGATTTAATAAGGGTCACACTGCTTAGCAGCTACAATTTCACGGATCTTTGAGTATGCCATGCATTAGTAAATCTTAATGTTCAAGCCACCAGCTAATGCATGTCAAATAGTTTGCACTCAAGCTGCTAAAAGTAGATTCTTTAATGCTTACTCAACAATTTTTTTAGGTTGGGCAAGCTTTCGCATTAGAAGTTGTTGCTGCTCTGGAAGTTTCTTCTGAGCATGAAATTCAGCAAAACTTCTTTTCAGCATGTCTTCCACCTAGAGTAACAATACCACAAGAGACCAGCAATGTGAGCAACTGATTTATGCAAGG
Organism: Salvia splendens; assembly: GCF_004379255.2. Lineage (NCBI taxonomy): Eukaryota > Viridiplantae > Streptophyta > Magnoliopsida > Lamiales > Lamiaceae > Salvia > Salvia splendens. The sequence continues at coordinate 5,719,351 of NC_056040.1, forward strand.
TCAATGCATCAGCAAATATGATGTTTTAACTAACAAAAAGAACACACTCAGAATCTATCTCACATCAAGATCAGATCACTAGACACTAAACACAAAAATTCTCACCTTTGCTTGCTATCATTGATATAAAGGTATTCATAGGAGAAAAAGGAGCTAAGCCCATTCCTAGTAGTCAAAGCACATTCTATAATAAACCCAGAAATAAACCACTAAATTTTATTCTAACAGTTTAGACAAATAGATGGGTAAGTAGATTAGCGGCCAATTATGGTGTGTATTTTGGAGTAACAGTTGCACACGCAATGACATGTGATATGAAGTTGAAACTAGTTTTCAAATGCACAAATTATACCTATAGTTAATAGACTAACTATTGTATACTGACTCGAAGACAATCATAATAGGTTTTATAAATTGTTTTAGAATGTTCTCTCTAGTAAACATACCATTGAAAATACAAGCTTTCTTGAAATGGATAGAGAAAAAATTTCTTATCAGATATCTACTGATCTTAGATCACTTTAATGTTGTTTCAACCTTTAGAGGGAAAAGACTGATACAAAGACCAGAGAAAAGATGTGAACTCAAGATCATTGTAAAAAGACTTAAACTTATTCATGAAAAAGTAATCACTACTGCTCAAAATTTAGAAAGGTTGTATAAAGTATTGGAACTGGCAGTCATGGAAAATTTATAATTCATTCTCATTAGGGTGCATCAGGTTCCTACCCTTAACTCTTCAACCCGAAGAAGGTGCAAGATCATGATATAAGTGAGTCGAAACTGAGATTCGAGCCTAGTTGCACTGCCAACTATAACATGCTTTAAATCCTTCTCTTCAGGAATCTCATCACGGCACAGCACAACTACAGTACCAATTTTATCAAGTCCTCTCCTGCCTGCACGACCAGCCATCTGTGTATATTCTCCAGGAAGTAATTGTCGAAATTCCTTGCCATCAAATTTCCTTAAGGAATCAAAAACAACCTGTCAAAGACAAGTGAGAATTTTCAAAATAAGATGTCGGTAACAGGGAGTTCTTCAACATCTTAGCCTATTACTAAAATAACTGCGGACCAACAAATGAGATCAAAGTAGCTGCAAGTTTTCAACAAAAAATGTCACTAGATGTAAACTGAAAAGCATAAAGAGACAAGAAAATAGATTGATGAGGCATTCATTTGCAGCAAGAAGTTATCAATGATGGCTGTAAAAACGAGATTGTAGTTCTTTTCATCATGTATAAGGAGACAGACAGGAGAAGCTCATATCATTCATCAAAGCATGGCAATGGAAGTGGAAGATGAGGGGCATACACTACAAGGCATTCTGTCAGTCAGAATGAAATTTTGCCATTGCAGAGTACAAGATTTAGGTCCACTGGAGAAGGACAGTTAAGGAGGACTTGTGGCACTATAACCAAGCAGCAGTGAATTGGAATATTAGACAACAAGCAAAAGACAAGATGTATGGTGCTCGTCATTTAGCCTTATTTTAATGCTCTATTTTATCAGCTTATTACATTGAATTAAGTATGAGGCTGAACTGCAAATCATATATTACTCATGTCTCAGCAGGGGTTATCATCTCAAAATAGTGTTGAGGCTGAACTGCAAATCATATATTACTAAAGATTGTTTGAAGGCAGCTATAACAACACTATTATTTTATATTGAATTAGAAGCATAATAGTGTTGTTATAGCTGCCTTCAAACAATCTTTAGTACTTTAATCAGAGTCGAATTATTAAATTTGTTCAGCAACACCAGCAGTATCCAAGAACCAACACAAGAGCCTAAACATAAGCTAATTACAATCAAGCAACAGAATATAGCAAAATTGTGAAATAGATCATTTCTTCACAAAAAAACAAAGTATACTGTTCAGTTTTCTTCATGTTTATATAATCAAATATTTTCCCCCAAGGAACACTAGACCCAAAATAAACTGAGGTGGTTAACAATTGACTTAGTGTCAGGCAAAGTTTAGTCAAGTAACTTGTTCTGCAAAACCTTCACTATCATAATGATTATCAGAATGATATGAGCAACATACAAATCTAGGTAATGGTTTTACTTAACCGAGCTCCTTCTGGACCTACTAGAGGCAAACCTAGAGAATATTCTAAAACATTGAACTTGAAATATTAGCCAGAGAAGATAGTGTCCAAGGAAGATGAAGATTCATCTCTAGTCATCTTCAGAGCAACTTACAGTTCTGGCTGGGGCATTGACTCCCATTGCAAATGTCTCTGTTGAAAATAGGATCTACAAACATGGAAGTACGACACATCAGACAAACCAAAGAGAAAAAAACCGTGCACAAGAATTGATTTGCATAAAAACCATATCCTAATTCCCAGCATGAGGAATATAATATTGAAATGAATATATATACATAGGGTGTGGATCAAATAAGAACTACATCTTTAATGAGACCTAAGAATCAACAATCGTCCTTGTCCATTTAATCAGGCGGTTACAGTTGCTAATTAAATACTGATTTTTCGCAAAATTCAAATCAATCATGCAAGAATCTCGCAAAACTGGCAGTTACCTTATTCATACAACTACTTAGCTTATGCAAGTATAATGTATTCAGGTGCATGCAAATGACTACCTTATGCAAGGATAAGGTATGTAAGGTTAAAATAAAAATTAGAGTGTGGGGTCATGTCCTAAAAAAGAATTGTGGTATATTTTGTGGACGACAAAATAAGACAAATTGTTGTATAAGACAATTGTTCTCACTTTGGCCCTTATCTTCTACTAGATTTAACTTAAATTTAAATTCTTCCTCCACCTCATTCAAAGTGTCTCATTTCTTCTAGGCATGAGTGTTAAGTAAAATGTTACTGTATTAGAGTATAAAGTGTATTGGACCACATGTGTTTTTAGAAAGAGAGAAAAGTCAAAGACAGTTACACAACTAAAAGCCCTTGTTGTTTCTTATAATGGAATGGGACAATCAAAAAGGAAAGTGAGACACTTCGAATGGGACCGAGAGAGTATATTTGTTGGGATAGTTACAAGCGGGTACACACACTTGTATGTGTCTATATAGACATGTATATATGTACTCAAGTACTAAAATACACGTGTGGGCCCGCTCTAGTACATCCACCTGTGGCAATATATCGAAAAAGCATAACTTCCGACAAGAAAGGGCTATAAACAAGCTGGCCAGCATTGAAGAAAGCTAATTCCTCTGATATTGAACCTATGGATAATTCGACTCAGGCGGTGAAAACACTTTTAACTCCATCGAGATATGTGAAATTAGGATGTTACCTTGACAACCCCACGACAAAAGAGCATTTCAACAACTTCCTTGACTATTGGAAGCAAGCCTGCATGGTGTACTCCAATGCCCCTCCGCAGAAGACCTTGGACTCTAACAACCTATGGAATACATGCATATCAAGCCCAGCATCCACAACTTGTTGCAATCAATTCAGTTCAAATATCAAACCTGTGGCAGATTTCTGTCTGATCCTTTGAGCCTCGAGAATGCTTTATCACAAAAGACCCTGATTTCACTTTTTTCGGTGCTAGTTGTGAGGTCTGTCCCAGTCAAGTTGTCTGCAGATTTATCACAGCGGTTCTTGGAGAAGCAGAAAATAACAACCTGTGTACATGCATCAACCAGTTGAGTAAATGCTCTTTCTTCTCAACAGGAAATGAAATCCATATCATAGTGTTAAGTAGAAGGTATCTGACTTGATGGATAGAGTTGAGTACTTATTGTATAAGAACAACTCCGTTTAGCATTTTTTAAAGTGTTTTTACATCATGATGGATTTCAGCTTCTTAGCACCAGTTCCAAACTATGAAGTGGACTTGAAAAACAGATAATACTCATAAATTAGTTCCCAACTCTTCCTTCTAATACAGTTTATCTATGACACATCACCAGAAGTTCTTAAATTTTATTTTTCAAAGACTAGGCAATCGAAAACTTGGAAACACCTTAAACAAATGGCATAATTCAGACTTCAGGAAGTATGATGTATCACTATAAAATAGAATTATTTTTCAGGGGACCAAAGAAAAATATAGTGTATAACTTCTCAAACATACAGGTAGGAGGGACTTCTTTGAAAGCTTGTTGATAAGTGACAGCCATATAGAAGCTTCTGATCTCCTCGAACCCCAATTGTTACTTGTGCCCCTTTGAGTCCCCCGGTTAGCTCCAGAGAAGTTCACTGCATTCTGTGATGCAGCATGCTTATTCTGTTTTGCATGAAAAAAACTTTCATGCCTCTTGGCCCTTTCATTGGCCACTGAAGACCCAGAGTAAGATCCTGAACCACTAACTGTAGGTGAGTTCTTTATCTTGTGAAGATCTTTGGCAGCTTTTAATCCCTGAGGGATCATCTTTTCATTTTCACAGATTTTATAAAGCTCTCCAGAATAAAAGAGGCAATGTTCCAGCGGGACTGGTCTTTTTGTGGTCCTAAACAAGTTTTAAAATCATAAATGAAAAATTGAAGATAGAAGGAAAAAGCAATATGATAGAAAACGAGCTAAAAAATCACATCCTCAGAGGAGGTGAGGGATAGAGTTAAGTTTAAGATGCTAGGTGCGTACCCAGAATTTATTTTTATTCCACTTGTTGCAGGAATTGGAGAGTATAAGGGTAGAATTAACTTATTTAGGGATCACAAGCAAAGATATTAGAACATCTTAGTTTAATTTTTTGTTATATTATAGGAGATCTAACACAGCTCTATTTTCTGTATGTTTTACTGCTTATTTTTGCATATTCCTTTTCTGGAGGAAGTAAGCATATTTTTGTATGTATAGAACTGTGTATCATATTCTTTAATCAAGCAAACAGCGCATTAACCTATTTGTTCTGTAACTTTGCTTTTCCAATAAACTATCGTTTCTTAATCCCACAAAAAAAGTACTTCCCCCATCCCACCAATATATTCCACTATTTCTTTTTGGGATGCCCCAAATTATAGGCCATTTTCCTAATTTTAATTATCCTAAAACATTCTTCTACCAAAATATCCTTATTTATTATTTGTGGAATAAATAAGGGTCCAACAGAAAAACTATGCAAAGTACATCATCCAAATTATTGCATGTATTTTCTTAATAAGCGCTAAACTTAAAGTGGACTAAATTGGCGGGACAGAGGGAGTATACTTTTGTGCATAAGAACAGCAGGCAGTTTGACTCATAAAAATGCAAATGGACACATCAAGAAACTATACTGACCCAGTAACTCGAATTTCCTTTTCCTTTGTCCTCCCAATCCAGTCAGCAAATTCAATTGTGTTTGGTACCTATAGTACTGAAAATATCATTCTAGACACCACCAGGATAAAATAACAGATTCTAGTCACACAATTAAATCACTTTGCAGTTACACATTAATTGGAAAAAATTATATAACAAAAACCCGGAAATCTTTATCGAGAAGTGGCGGATTCAAACAAGTCAATGTGCATAATGACAAGACAATAGTTTTCAATCTAATATTGGCCATTTAAAAATTCTCAAAAAAGGTCTCAAAGTGACCATTCAAATAGGTGCCATAAAACAAAATGAAGGATCAGCGTCGCATGATAGGAAGATTGTTTCAAATGAAGGTTCTAGGACTACTGTTTCATATGGAGAAGAATTGTGAGCAAGTGTAAAATGAAAAAAATTGCAGATGCAGCAATATTCTTCTGGTGGTGGGGAAGCATACACTCTTATCCCTAGGTCGTCTTCTTCTGGTAGAAGGAATTTTCGAATAATCTAATTAAAAGATGGAATATCCTAAGAAGAAGGAAATAGCTTGGCTGTGCTAAATCTGCAATTTTATGACCCACATCAATTAATTTATTTGACACCTAATGTTACAACCTTTTGAATATGATACATAAGTCAAACAGTAAGCTCAAATTCAAAATGAATGTGCACATATTACTGATAGCAGTGAACTTACTATTACTCTTTATGTAACAAGATCAAATTCAGAGTGCAGAGTGAGAAATTCAACCAAGAAGAAAAATTGCAATATTATCACCAATTTCATATCAGTAATAAAAAATATAAATCAGAAGAGGTACATACCGTCGCTGAAAGTAGTACAAAGTTGATATGTCTGGGAAGCATGATGATAACTTCTTCCCAAACCACCCCTCTTTCAACATCATTGACATAATGTACTTCATCAAATATAACCTATCTTTCCAAACAAAAAGTAAACAAACAGCAAGAGTCTCAGAAGTACACACTACACAATAAGGCAAAAGGAATAAATAACTAAGCATAGGTTGATGGGTCATGGGAGATCCAATCAATATTGAGACAAATGACACACACTCCAAAAGGAAATCTCACCCATTCAATGTCACGTATGATATCAGCACCCCTATAGAGCATTGATCTTAATATCTCCGTTGTCATGATCAGACAAGAAGCCTCAGGCCTCAAGCTAACATCCCCTGTTAGGAGTCCAACATCAAATTTTCCACAAAAATCTCTGTACTTCTGATTGCTGATGGTCTTAATAGGAGCTGTATACACAGCTCTTGTACAGTGCTGCAAGTTTAAAAAGCTTTTAGCATTACTATCATTCACAATACATGCAGACCATTAAAACAGTATTTTGATAAATTATCAATCACAATCTCTACAGACCATTGAAACACTATCGTCAATCTCAAAAGGGTTACAAAATAAGGCCCTTGATTGGGGCAAAATCAACAGAACAAACAATAGCTATTAAATGGATATCATATGATCAAATTAATTCAACAAACACATACATGAAACAGAAGACTTACTTTTGAAGCCAGTGCAAATGCATATTCTGCAACAACTGTTTTTCCAGCTGATGTATGAGCAGCCACAAAAACAGATTTCCCTCTTTCAAGGTAAAATATGGCCTGCGATGTATTAAAAGAAAATAACTTCATCAGACAAAGCAATCCAGTGTTTCCGGCATCAATATAGAATTTACGGGTTCCATTAAAGATTAAAAAATATGGGTGTCACCGAAACTATCTTGCAATGGGCCTTCTAACACCACCCTCAATTATATGGCTGGATGTTAGCTGACAACGTAATTGGATGAAGAAGTTATTACAGCAAAATTGCATGTCAAGTGACGTAAACAACTCTTGGGTGTAATTACACCATTAATTTGGGATTCTTGGACTTTTTTTTTGCACTATGACATACTTTAGCCTGTAGGTGGGAATTTTCGAATCACCATAAACATTGGCAGGTGTTTATGCACCTTACACCTAAAAATATCATTCAATTCAAAACTTATTTTAGTCTTTCATACCAATCACCATCTTAAAATCTGAAAGGCCAATTTATCTTCTCCATTTCATTTCTTGTACATCAACCAAGGGAATCTGCTATATCTTTAAAAATGCATTTATCCCATTCCAATCAGCCAAACCAACAGACTGCATGAGTTGTAGGCTACTTGTAGCCAACCATAAATTCTGTCCTCTTTGACAGATGCATCACATAAGTCCAAAAAAAACTTGATTCATTGTCAGAATGAGTGGTTTCCAAATCATTTTACAAAAATAACTCAAAACTGTCAGGTTGCAAGAAAGATCTGTGTGACGATTTACACACAAGAAAGATTATGATTCTCAAGTCCCATGATCATAATGAAGACTATCAAAAGACCAAGAGATACGGTAGAAAATTTCGTACATAAGTTTTTTATAACAAGGTGCAAATACATTCAGACCCATTAAGATCAGCCCCACAAATTTACCAGCAAAAATAGCATTAGGCTACCATTCAAGAATCAAGATATATATCACAATTCATCAAACTATCATAATTCCAACCTGCAGATGATTACTCAATTAAGTAATATTTTCTACCGTCTGAATTTGTTAATATTAACTTAGCAATGATGATTACCTCCTTCTGGAAAGGATCAAGTTCAAATGGAAAATCAAGTGCCATATCAGGAACAAGTTCGGGAAACCTTTCGATAATTTCATCAGTACTGCCAGTAACCGCCCAAACCTGAAGATAAATATCAGATTAAATCTGACCAATCAGGATCATTTAATATACAACGCTGAAAAAATAATGGGTATTTGAGAAACCACTGCTTCTTTATTCTGTCGTTGACCAGTATCTGTATCTCCAGATCTTGAAGTTGATTCAGCTGATTCGACAGTCAAAATTTCATCTAGAATAGAAGGTTCTTTCTTGAAAGCGTCAACAACTGCAACTAACTCTACTTCAGTTTCTGTTTGGAAAGATTCATTGGGCAACTCCAACTGATCTTCTGGTCCTGACACATTACCTGAATAGCAGCTCCGACATTAGCCTTGTACAACAACAAAAAAGGCCACATATGTCTAGACTTATAATATCTGACTGTTCATATAATCTGAAACTTGTCACATACATAACACCCATAGTTCTCAACTGATCAGTCATTGAAAAAGATTTCTCAGCATGAGAATTGGGTGCCATTTATACTGAAGCTGCATTTTCATTTGATCAACCAGCATGAACTATCACATATTTAAGGAACGAGGAAGAGACCGTCATACAACCAAAAACCACATGTTCACGTGTTCTTCTCTATTTAGCTTGCATAAGATGGGTAGGTATTGCCAAGATCTATCAGATAAAGCATAAAGACAATCTAAAATACAGCCTAGTTAAATGTAAATAGGACCACAACATGTACAAGTTGGACAGACCATCTTCCTCAGATATCTTGACATCATCTTCCCAGGCTTTCTTGAACAAGTCATCAAACTGCACTGATAGCTCGTTCTGCGCTTAACATTAACATCGAAACCATCAAAATAAAAGAACAATAATAGACTGCTTCTGTTCAGTAACACAGAAAATGCATGAGTAATTTATGTATAAATATAAAATGCCTTAATAAAGTGCCAATGGAATGAGGTATTGAAACTTACCAGCCTTGCATCTGGCGCCCTTCTCTCCACAGTTAGGTTCTCATAAACTTCCCACCTCAAAGGATGTGCCTTCAAAAGTTTATGAATATTAAAAACAATATTGAAGTTGTGCAATATTATGGATGTATGAAGAACATAGCAATTTTTTGCAAGGACAAAAAAATTGGGTCACTGCATGCAATACCTTGAGATTGCCTAGATCCGGTCCATCCTTAAAGCCTGGTGGAAGGATTAGTGCAGCCTCTCCATGCAGAAGCCCACGAGCCCATTCACCATTGCAAGCACCATCGGGATAAATTTTTCCCAAAGAATCAGCATTATCAAGTCCCCCAGGTCGAAAAGGACGGCTATTTATACTTCCTCTCACAAAATCCTTTGCAGGTCCAACAATTCGTGGCAGAGCACCTGAGTCCTGGGTTTCAAGTACCACTTCTGATACATCCACCTGGAAATACCATACAAAATTATTTGTGGACAATTATAATTTCTAGATTCGGCAAATAAAGTACAAGTAATGTAGTTGCCATCATTATTAACTCCAATATAAAAGCTCAGGGCTCAAACAATAAGTCAATAACAAATCAAAATATTGTTGAGTAATCATAACTAGTTGCAAAAGGCAATATATGTGATTTATGTGTTAATCCATTCACCTTTTGCTACTGTATGAATCAAGCCCGTTTAAATTAAGTCCAGTTGTCACAGATCTTACTTGCATCTTCATTTATTTGTAGTCCTCAACAAGTAAGATCCAAAAAAAACTTTAAGGGCTAACATGGATTACATTTGAAACTTGGAAGATGGAAGAAGATCAGTGCTACTGTATCAAGCAATTAAGCAGAGTCTTTACAATGGTTCCTATTAATTAGCTTACCCTTGTTCAAATAGCATTAATTGTCACAGAGAACATATCTTATTGGGTTCCTCTCCATCATTGTAAATGCTATACATAGTCTATTATCATTACTTTTTCAGGTTCATACTTTCAAACGCCATCAAACAAATCCAGGCCTATGAAAATTTTAGTTGCTTTGGGATGCTAAATCTTGTAATACCTAATTAATAATGGTATGCTTCTTTCTTAAATAGCTAGACATGCTCCTTGCGGCTGGAAGATTGGACCTAGACAGGATCCAGACAAGAATTTCTAAACAAGCAAGGCCAGCCAAGGGCTATATGGGATCTAGGCATGGCTTTTAGGAACACTGGCAATTTTCAGTTCAAACAAACAGTTTTAAACTAGCACGGGCCGTAAATTTGTGAGTGACTGATTGTTACCTATGTCATGGACGATAAAAAAGTGGAGGATGGATCAGGTATTCAGAGGGGCATATTTTCCATCATGCATTATAAATGAGGGTTGCTCAACTAGTGTGTCATAATGGGTTGTGGTAGAGTTGTAACGTACATTTGATGATTTACAGAGTAAATAAAAATCAAAGAACATGCGTTCTTAGCAAAATCCATAAATTCTGCAAGTTGAGAACTCTAGTAATCGCACAACCTTGCGACTTAAGTGTACATAAATCACAAAACAACAGCTAACATATGTAGTTGCTTGATTTCTATCTCTTTACCATCTCAATTCACAGCCTGCAATCTCAAAGGTTATGAATGATCCCTCTATGCTTGAACTTTATTCTTTAATAATTCACTACCCTTGGCTTTTTATTCGATATTTAAGTGAAAATGTGCTGAAAGTGGTTAGGTTGATACAGAATCAGTGTTGCAATTACATGGAACCTAGACCAAACAGATTTATCCATTTCACTAATCAAACTGTCTAGTCAATTGATCAGGGTCAATGTACCCAAAGTACTAACACACTCAAGTCCTGGTTCATAAGATCTAACTCGGAAATTATGATCACAGTTCCAAAACTGCAGAGGCCCTACCCTAGGTTAATACAGAAACGTGAAAAATAATAAACAACTAGAAGAGACAAGAAGGAAGAAGCTCTCTCTTCATACCTCCACTGACTGAGGCTCCCACCTCTGTGAGTCAGACCCATTCTTTTTGCGCCTAAAAGGAACTTCCCAAGATGGCACAATCACAGACCGCGGAATCGACGGCTCTGGTTGAATTTCAGTTCTGTCAAACCAGTCAAATTCCCATTGTCTGCCAGCATTTTGCGGCGAAAAAATATCTTCATCCAGCCTCGGCAATAGATGCTTCTCCTTCACATATTCCTTTATCGTCTCCGGTGTTTCTTCAGGGAATGCTGGCGGCTAACCACAAATATACGAATTCAATACAATCAGTGCTTCAAACCACGACATGAATTAACTCCAATTCACAAACTCTTCCATCAAATGGTTCGGACGCCCCAAAATGAATTAAACGGAGCAAAAATTCAGCTACATTAGAAATAGAACATGCTACGCATAGTAATATCGATGGATTCTTCAAAACCAGCCCTAGTTCAATAGCTCTGCGGTGCAAGCAGAATTCATAACTGTTGAGCGAAATAAAAGTAGTTGATTGGCATAGAAGAACGGAATACTTACGAGGACGAAGTTGGGGAGATCGTGGAGGCGGTTGGGGCGGTCGACGGGTGGCAGAGGCTCAACGGTGAGGTGGCCGCTGTGGCCGGTGAACCCGAGCCGGAAAGAGAGGCCGTTTGCGGCTGGGACCCGATCCATTTCTTCTGATTCTGCTAAAGCACATAACAGTGCTCCAACTTTGCAGTTGAGGAGTGACACTGACTTCAAATACCTCAATAACCTCAGGGGCAGATTTGTCACACTATTTCGTTGGAATTAGTGGAATTGGATAATTTGGGAATATTTTGCAATTGATGGGTGCGATAGTAAAATAAGTACTCCATGTTCAAATATTTTAGATCATTTGACTACTACTAAATATTTTGCATCATTGATTCCACGTTAGTTTATATTACTATACAACTCTCTTTTATCGAATAGAGGTAAGTTTTATAAATAATTGTTGTTAATACAATGAAATTTAGTTTAATCATAGTTTATCTCATAGGGGAGTAATCAATTGCTAACTTGATATTTAATTGATAACTACAATTAATTTAAGACCATAGGATTTTAGAAAACTTAGTGGTCTACAATTTGTCACGTGTAATTTTTGTTTTTATTAATTAAATCGAAAAAGATAAAAAAAACTATCAAATTAGGGTTTTGGATGAAAATGTTAATATAGTGTTTCGAAAATATTAACACAATGATTTGAGAATGTTAACACATTGCGTATATTGACATTCTACCTGTATTATATTGATATATTTTATAAATCATGTTGACATTTATTGCTTTACGACAAAATTGAAAAATTTCAAAAAAAATTCAAATTTTGACATCGGAACATATGCAAGTGAGATATCGTTAGAATCCTTATGAAATTATCTTTAATTTGATATATGTTGTGCGAAAAAATAATTTAAATCGAAAAAGTTATATGCGTTTTAAATTTATGGAATATTTTTCAAAAGTTAGTTCCAACTAATTTGTTGAAAATTGACATTAATATCCTTATTGACTTTTTTTATCGTATTGACATTCTGAGGCTAATGATCTAGGCTCTTAATTTGAATATCGTTTTAGTTGGAGTGTTATATTGTTAACTCAATATTTAATTGCTAACTATAATTAAATAATAGCCCTCAGATATTCAAATTAATGGGCCTAGATCATTAGCCTCAGAATGTCGATACAATCAACAAAAAACGTCAATAAGGGTATTAAGGTCAATTTACAACAAATTAGTTGTAACTAACTTTTGAAAAATATCTCATAACTTTAAAACGCATATAACTTTCTCGATTTAAATTATTTTTTTCACACAACATATATCAAATTAAAGATAATTTCATAATGATTCTAACGAGATCTCACTTGCATATGTTCCGATGTCAAAATTTGAAAAAAAAACAAAAATTTACAATTTTTTCGTACAACAACAAATGTCAACATGATATCAATATAATACATGTAGAATGTCAATATAAGCAACGTGTTCACTCTCAATGCATTGTATTTTACATTCTCAAAACATTGTGTTGGTATTTTCGAAACACTATATTGACAATTTCATCCAAAATCTTAATTTGGTAGTTTTTTATATTTTTCGATTTAATTAATAAAAATAAAAATTACACGTACCAATTGTAGACCATAAGTTTTCTAAAATCCTTTAGTCTTAAATTAGTTATAGTTAGCAATTAAATGATGAGTTAGCAATTGATCATTCCCATAAAGTACTATTAATCTTGTATTGATAGCCTGATAGGTAATTAAAATGAATTAATGGAACATGAAGTCTACTTAAATCAAATTCTTGTAATCTTATTGTGGATAGATAAAATATAAAATAAACTTTTATTATTGAACGAATGAAGTATGTTTTTATTTGCATCCCCAAGATCAAAAATTGTGACATGTTGGGGAAAGAAGATGATTGGTCGCAAAATTGTTGTAACGGTTTGCAAATTTAGAATGGTGGTGAAATCAAACGTGTATCAAAACCTGTAGGGATTGGAAGGTGAAACGAAAGCGATCATTAAATACTATGGCTATTATTATAAATTTATACTATGATATTGTAATTTAAACCAACTAATCATGGAATATATAAATATCAAGAGTAGTCTTGATTTAGACTATTCAAATGGTCTCATATTTTATATGTTACATTGCTGTCAAACATATTAAGATTGTGATCATAATATTTAAGATAAAAAATACATTTGTGGTTTGTTATTGAGGCAGAGATGTCTATATGTGCACGTGTATGTCAAACTAAAGTGATAAACAGTTATAGGAGTACCAAAGTTAAGATAAATTTATTAAAAAATCAAAAAAATTAGTTAAATTATGGTTTGTCCCACAATTTATTTCTTTTTTTTGGGGGGGGGGGGGGGGGGGTCAATATGATCATAGGTCAAATTATATCTACCATTCATACCAAAGAAAATATGGTGGGATTTGCGAATTCAGTGAATGAAGTATTAACCATATTAATAGGAACATCATGTTGCTCCCTTTGTTCCTTATTATTTGTCAAATTTTGTATTTTTCATTCATTCCTCATTAATTATATCATTTTTTTACCGGTGTAGATCTTATAAAATTGATATTTATTCATTCATACACCATTTATACTGATGAAGTGATTTCCATCAATTGTTATGTTAAATTTAATTTTGATTGATATTCAATTTATGTTTAATTCACAATAATGTTTAAATTTGTGTATTTATTCACAAATTTTAAAGTTCAAATGCAAACTATAATTAATTTTGATTGATATTCAAATCATGTTTAATTCACAATAATGTTTAAACTTGTGTATTTATTCACAATTTTTAAAGTTCGGTACTTTACTTTAAGATACACAACTACAAAGTCGACCCAACTTACAAAAAGTTACTTCAAATAATTTCGGTAAATACCAATTTTACAACAGTCAGGAAAAAAGATGTAAGACTGCACAAAATTAATCTATCATCACAAATAGTGAAGCCTTTCCAATCACATATTATCAATGAATTCGTGTACATAATACATATATATACATCAAGGGCACCTTCAATTCCTGAATCCTTGCTTCCCATGGTTTCCGGCTAAGACACGGAGTCGGTCTGCTCTGCCCGGTTCATGAAAGACTCCTCGCAGCAAAAACGAGCCTATAAATGGGCTTTGTTTGCAGCAGAGCTAGATTCCTAAGTTTAGTACTCTATCCTGTATGTTTCAAGGTCCGATATCCAGGCTCAATCAATGATCTTCTCGCCAGTCGAGAAAAGGTTCCACACCACGGTCCCAACTAAGTAGAGCCCCACAGACACTTCGAAAACATTATCCCACGAACCTGAAAAACCAAACTAGCCCATCAAACGCGATGGTAGTAAAAAACCAACGAGCAAGCAGCTGAGCACTTCAGGAACCGATTGTCAGAGGATTTTGCTGGCTTATGTTGCATTAACACATTCATGGAAGATATAGTCCAGTAATGATATAATTTCTGAGCTTAATTAGTAGCGTTTCATCATCTGTGGCCTAGGCCTACTAAATTTTTTTGACCACATATATCACACCAGTAATATCAAAGGACATACCATGTTGCAAGATGTAACCAGTTGTCGCGGTTCCGAAAACTCCAGCCAGCACTCAAGCAGTATTAGATAGACCAAGCAATACACCCTGTAAAGGTTTTATTACAGAAGAAGATGTCGTCAAAGAGCTTCTCTTCCAACCATCCCCAATATCTTACTTTCTATGTTTTCTGCTCGTATTAGCATGTACATTAATTTCACTCGAAACAACATATGAAGCTCGGATGTCTTCCGAGTTTCTTCAGAAAGTACTACTAGTATTTAGCTCATTAACTTTGATATTAAGAACTTCAACTATGTTTCTTTGACTAAAACTTATCAAAGTTTTTTAGTATGTCAGTATATACCCTCAAGTCACAAACACAGGAAAGATTAGGTGGAAGTACGTACTGAATATCGAGGAGCAATATCTTGATGATTTGAATATAATCCTGACTGTGAAAAGGCATCAGTTCCCTGCAAAAAGGATTACTTGATGAAATTATAAGCAAAGTAGTAAACAGCACATATGCAAGGACGGCGACTAAACTACACCATTATTTTTATGATTTCTGAACAGCATAATAAACATACCTGGCTGCAAGCCATACACAAAACTGCCATAGCAGGGGAATCAATATGGCTCAACTGAGTCAAGAAAAACGCTGGGCCTAAGAATCCAACCGTCTGCATCATCTGTACAAGACAACGAATAATGTGAACAGTGAAATAAGAAACTCCTTGTTTCCTCCATGTTCAAGTAGGGGGATATTATCAAATGTAGGTGGTGCGATTGCCAATTTATCCAAACACATAAAATATACCATTTTCAAGATGCTGCACAATATCTGCCTAGAGTTTCAACTACAGAAATGGTGCGATTTGCACGTTCATAAATCAACAAAAAGAATACATTTTCCTGGGAAGCACTCAAAACAAGTAAATGCATTGTAAATTTTGTGTTCCAGTATCAAACATGGTGAAAGGGTAATACGTTTAGACATATAGAATTATATATGCAGAGCACCAATAATATTTAAACGTATTTTAGACTTGTACTCTTCTTTCCTTATATGCTATAGCTCTCTTGTTTCGGAGGGAGAGAGAGAACTCACAGAGGTGAAAATATAGAGCATTATATAGTACTTGGTACCATCACACTATTTAGTCTGATTGATAGTGTAATTTTGAGCAAATGTTTTATCATGGGAAATAGGTGGGATATCTAAGCAGTGAGGCTGGGATGAGTATGTGTTTCTGTGCGAAAAGCTTAGTTTCTCTACGGAGAGGCCAACAAAATCCCCTCCTAAAGAAATAGTGATTGCTACACGATATTACTTACATCATAAAATATGTTCATAAAATTGATTATTAAGTTCCAGTCTATCTGATTCATTATTTAAAGTTGACTTGGTTCACTAGACTTCGACATTACCTTATACTATCTATTTTAACAAGTTTCAGTAATTCATCTCAAAATCAAAAGTAAGCAACAGCATTCACTACTTTGACATGCATTCTTTTAGCTATATACATAAGTAAAAGAGCAATACCTTTCTAACCACGGTTACCGATACACCTCTACTTACTAGAGTATCTGCAATCCAACCACCCAAATTGGCAGAAAATGCCATAGTAAGCCATGGAAAGACAGAAAACAGTCCTGACTCGGTGAGATTAAACTTCAACACCTACAAAAGAATATGGCATCATAAACTGAACTTACACATTGGTGTTCATATATGATTGAAATATAAGCAACAAAGGACTGTATCCTTGGTCATGACAGATTCATAGAACTTTTCTTCAACATTATGAATCAAAACATGATTCATAGAATTTTTCTTCAATGTGAATCAAAACATGATCTCACAGCCATAGGCGGTTGAGTAAAACTCAAATGTGCATTACCTGGTGATAATATGTAGGCATCCAGGTAAGAAGGATAAACGTTCCCCAATTGTGACAGAAGTGAGATACTATCAGAGCCCACACAGGTGGTTTTGATAATATCAATTTCCATGGTATCGATTTAGCCGGTTGCTTAGATATGCAGTTGCTAACAATGAGCTTTTTTTCTGCAGGTAGTAGTTGAGGATCCTCTGCTGGTGAACTGTGAGCCTGCATCATGCAATCCTTGTCAAGATCAGTATTGACTATTTGAAAGCTGGAAGAGTCTTAGTATTTTACTCATCTAGAACATGCCAATGTCTCGAAATGTTTCATACTAGTCGAAAACTTACCTTGTTAAGCCACAAAGCTAACCAAATTGTTCCAAGAGAACCAAATGAATAAAAGACGGATGGCCAGCCAAACTTGTGAATCAACATGGGTGAAAAAGCCAGACCAGTGACAGATCCAAGATACATCCCACTGTAAACCAACGCTAGTGACCTACTTCTCTCGGATACAGGAACCCATTTTGATAGTATCGTATTCATAGCAGGCATTGCAACCCCCTGCAAGAAAGAGATCTGGCTTTACTCCACAGACAATAATAATAGTAATAACTATATTGTTTTTTAACTAACAATTGACATCAAGAATAGCATTTATCTATCAAGTATGTCGCTAACCTCTCCGATACCCATGAAAGCACGGACGACAAGTAAAAAAGGCAAACCAAGTTTTGCCGCAACAGGTGTGAGTATTGTTGCTGCTGACCACCAAACTACACCAAATCCTAAAACAAATTTGCCACCAACGGTGTCTGCCCATATACCTCCTGCAATCTGACATTCATGTCATTGAAAAATTGATAAGATATCAACTACACATATAGTGGATAAAGCAAGTGCCAACTCAGATTATGCATCTTAGATTCAGAGCACATTTAGCAGGTGAAAATAATAGACAAACTAAGAAACAAGACATCAGATTATGAACTCAAGCTCAATGCCATACCAGTAAACCATATGATGCAGGTGAAAACAAATGATGCTACTACAAAACAAGTAAAGATCGTCTATATACCTGAGTGAGAAGGTAACCCCAGAAAAACGAGGACTGAATCAAACCAACTGTTGTCGGACTCCAATTGTACTCTGATGCCATTGGAAGTATCGCAATGCTCATGTTTACCTGAAAGAAATTATATTTGCTTACATTTCTCCACAAAAACTCCCAGAATCATGAGAGATACAGCCTTGAATCCCAAAATTCAAAATCATGTATTAACAGACGAATGCAATGACAAGAATTGAGAATTCGTATTTATCTTGACAACAACCACTCAGTTAAATTGAGTAAAGAAATTACTCTATCCATATTGCAGAGCAGGAAAGCGGAGAAGCAGAGGAGCACAATCACCCATCGCTTCGGGAACTCTTCCCACCACGGAAGGTCGGCGGCGGCGCCGTCATCCGCGGCAAGAGCTTTGTCGAGCCGAGCCGAGTCAGGCGCCGACTCCACAGTATCCGACTTGACATCAGCCCGCACTCTTCCCCATCTTGCCCTCCAAATGAAGGCGCTCCCGCCGTCAATTCGGCGAAAGTGGGAGCTCCGGGAGGGGCATAGCGGGAAAGGCGAGGGGCGGGGCTTGGAGTGGAGAGCGGGCTTTCCGGGGAGGTGGGTCTTGGGAGCGGAGTTGAGAGAAATGAGCAGACCTCTGGCGGCGTTCATGGCTCACCAGAGAAAAATGAAATGGTTGAGTTGTTGAAATTCATTGGTTTATTCCATTAGCGTGGGAATCATGAAATTTAAGCTGTGAGAGTTTGAGGTTTGGGGAAGTGGTGATCGGACCAACCACGTGTGATA
This sequence comes from Salvia splendens, assembly GCF_004379255.2. Taxonomy (NCBI): domain Eukaryota; kingdom Viridiplantae; phylum Streptophyta; class Magnoliopsida; order Lamiales; family Lamiaceae; genus Salvia; species Salvia splendens. The sequence continues at coordinate 5,738,085 of NC_056040.1, forward strand.
GAATCCAAACCAGATAGATAAACTGCTGTTATCGTCAACCCTTGATATTTTGGGTTTCTTACACTTGTTTCTTTTAGAAAACGCTACTCCAAGAAATTGTCAAACTAAAATATACTACTCCGTATATATTAAAAATTTACTAAAAAAATGATTGTTCACCACTGGATTTGCTAGGGATTGATCTAAAAAAATGATTGGGCTTTTGGCTAAGTTGCGTGGGATTAGCCCACGTCATATTTTGTTCTATCAATATTCCCCACTCCATTATTTGGTTACAACCGATAAACAGCAAAAATACTGCACTCTAGTATTATTTGGTTCCTCCTTCCGTCCCATAAAATTTGTTCCAGTTTGATCCAATGCGAATTTTAAGAAATTATTTAACTTTATATTAAATGGAAGTGTGCAGTTGAATAAGGATCCTCATTGAGGAGATCGATGAATGCATTTAATGTCTATTTTTGATAAATTTCAAGCTGGACAAACTTTATGGGATGAACGGAAATAATAAAATGGAACAAACTTTATGGCCGTGAAACAAATATATGCGCCGCAATAGATTCAATTAGTGGTTCACCAATAACCGAATACTCATAATAAGTTAGTATAGAACAAAAAAATCATTATAATATTCATACTTTTAACAAGTAATACACAATTCAAATTGAATTGTTTATATTTTTAAAAAAAATATTTAACACTTTTGGTATCAACAAATTAATATGAATATGAATAGACATAGAAACAGAGTTTATGGGCATGTATGTTACACTAACACTGTGAAAATCAGTTTAAACGAAATAAGTTAGAATTTATTTTAGTTAATGTGAAAGATAAATGGAGTAATATGTACTCCCTAATTATATTTATATATTGTGTATATGTTTTATGTACCATCTTATAATTAAGTGGAAAATTTAGAAAAATAAACTGGGCTATCTATATACTCACTATCCATTATTGTTGGGCCTTAATGAAATAATCCGAAGAGAAATAGAGAAAAGAAATGCAAGATAGATAAAACCCTAGAAATATCTCCACATTCTCTATCACATTTACGTTTACTACTCTCGGTTGCCTTCTCCCTCTCCGAATCTCCAGTGTTTAAGCCTGAATCAATTCCGCTGCACTTCTCCATTGCCTGCTTGTGTCTCTTCTCCTATTCAGCCCACCATCCCTCGTTATCCACCCTCCTTCGAAGATATATTTAAAAGCTTAAAGCTTGAAGCTTCACACCCATTGCCGGTAAGGATTTTTTTAAATCTTATTCCTCTTGTATTCTAGCATTGAATTAAAATATTAAATTAGGAGAAAGTTGTTCGTGAATTGGGCTAGCGAAGGGAGCGAGAATTTATGAGTTGAATTGGAATCACTTCATAGTAATTGGATTCATGTAATGCTCAAACTTGTTTTGAATTCATGACTTTGAATTAGGATCAGGGGTGTTTCATAGTAATTTGGGACTTAATCCATAGGAACTGGAAAGTATTTTATTTGTAAGAGCTGGATGATAACGATGATATGGCCTAGTCATGCGAAGTTATAGTTATGTGTTGCTCTAAGTTTCTGGTATATAAACTTATTTTTTTCTTTTTTGTCTAGTTTCAAGCTACATAAGGATACCTGAAAACATGGGAAAGAAGAAATTCTTTGATAAGAAAAAATCAGCCACATTCCAGCTCATGGCCAGGGACACATCTGATCCGAATTACTCATCGGACCCAATGGGTGATCGTGTTTTTGTACGTGTAGACAACAATGAGTATATACCTACCACAATGGAAGACTCTGCTGATCCTGACTCGGTTTATGCTGATGCCCCTGATGATTATGATGATGAGGAGGATCCATATGGTGGCTCTGGAGAAGTGGTCGATCATAAATCTAAAACTACGGGCTTGCCTGATAATATACGAAGGGAGATTCTGGAGCTAGGGTTTCCAGATGATGGGTACAATTATCTGGCCCATATGCGGGAGATAAAGAACACAGGCGGTGGTTCAACATATTTTAATAATCCCAAGGCTGATGTCCATCAGCTTCCGCAAGACGTTAAGGTATAACTGAATTCATCTATCTCTGAGTTCTATAAAACTGAAATTCAGTTTTATATTATGTAACAATTCATATTTATGCTAGTTAGAATTATATCGATCTGTTAAATTGTTGGGCTGAACATGGATGCTGTAAAGTCTTACATTTCTTACGCGGAAAAATCAATCATTGAGTTTTAGCACCTTATTGCTTGTATTGATGCTAGTATATTGTCATGGTTTTGGCGCATTGATTATTGTGTAACTCTGTGTACTGCAACTAATACTTTAATTTTCAATGTGGTAGGCCTATGATGCTTCAAGGGTTGAGGTTTCCAATGTGAGTGATGCTGTTGAGAAATCTATTTACAGTGTGGCAGCAAAGACTGTTAATGTGAGATTGCATAAAGCGCTGGATCCTGAAATTGCGGCATTGCTGGATGATCGTAACTCTTCAGACTTTGGGTCTGAAGTTGAGGACTTGGAAGAGGATTTTGTTGTCAAAGCAAATCTTTTCGAAGGAAGTGTAGGTCAAGAAGTTGATGAGAAGTTTAATGGTGAAGAACTTGATGAGAAGTTGAGTTTTACTTCACGTTCAAGGTTTAATCATCCAGGGGTTCAGGACACCATTGTATCCGGCTCAACAGAGAATAGGCCTTCCTCATACTTAGATAATGAGAGGCCTAGAGTTCGTCGTCCACTTGATGAGCAGTTTGATATGGTAAGTTTATGATTTCATATTTACTACTCCCTCCGTCCCCAAAGAGTATGATCTATTTCCTTTTTCATCCGTCCTTGAAAAGTATGAACTTTCTAATTTGAAAAATTCAAACAACATATTACCCCTACACATCATTTTATTTAGAACCTATACCATTGCCATTAACAATTTATACCATTACAATAGTGTGGATCCCATTCTCCACTAACATTATTTCCAGTACCCTTTTTCACTCTCTCTCATACTTTTCCCCTTAGTTATTAAAACCCGTGCCAAACCTATTGTTCATACTCTTTGGGGACGGAGGGAGTATTTATTTTGTTCAAGTATCCGTTGTTTGTATTATAGGCATATGTATACAACTCACTTGGAAATAATTTAATGCAGCTTGAGCTCCAAGAATATGGTTCTGACAATGAAGAAGAATTTATGGGGTACATGGATGAGGAAGATTGCCAAGAGTCCCTTAAAGAAAAGCTGAGCAATGCTCTTGAGGGCCATCCATCGAATGTCTTGCATCATAACAATGAAGGACTTGATGATGAGCCCCCTGAATTAACTGCTGAAGTGATTCGCCGATGCAGAGAATATGCTGAAATGTTTGAAGATCAAGATGATCAAGAAGTAGTGCTGGTTGAAGAGAGCAGCCATGAAGCAGAAGCTTGGGACTGTGAGACTATCGTAACTACTTATTCAACACTCGACAATCACCCTGCTAAAATAGGAGCTCCAGAAGGGAGGAGGAGGAAGAAGAAGATGGCTGAGGCATTATCTGGATCTGCTACTGGCACCAGCCAAATTATAACACTCAGAGGGAGAGAGAGACTTCCCGTAGACTTTTTGCCTGCTAATAGAAAAAGAGTTGAAGAGAAGGCAACAGATGAGAAAGATGTGAATAACAAGAAAAGTGATCTACATAAAAAGAAGCCACGCGCTCAAGAGTCGAAGGAGGAAAAGAAAGAGAGGAAGGTATAAATAGCTCTGTTTATCATGCCCCCTACATATTTTCTGATAGCTATATAGGAATATTTCTACTAAGTTAGCCATATTATTTATCCTGATGATTTTCCCTCTCTGCCCTGTCCTCCAACCATGCATGCGCTCCCTTCTCCCATTTCTGATGCTTAATGTACCATCGTTTGAACACAAAACTATTGTTTTGCAGTCTGCTGTGAAATTAGAACGGCGCGAGGCACGGCAATTGAAAAAGGAAACAAAAGAGGTTTATAAGTCTGAGTCTCATCGTGCTCAAAAAGTTGCAGCTTTCACTGGACCTTCATCTATTCATCTCATGTGAGTATATAACCGGTTGATATATATGCAGTAAAGGTAGTGCTGGCCTTTGAGCACTTACAAATCATAATTTATCATTGTTCAAATAATTGGATCAGTTTAATTTTCTTAGCTCACCATTTTATACGATGCATGATACTTGATCGTGACCAATCATGAAGCAGATTTTTTGTGAAGGAATGTCTACTTTTTTTGGATGTTGTTGGTGGGAATTGTTGTGTTGGATATATAAACTGAGACAAACACATTAATATTGAACATTATTTACTATACTGAACCGATTTATATCTCCATCACATATAGGTTCAATAGATCTTATCTGGGTGATCTCTATTGTTTCACATTTGAAAATGAATACTGATTGCTTATATTCTTTGTGTGTTTCTTGTTTGTCATTTGCAGGTAACTTTCAGAGAATGTTCTGAATTGCAAGGTCGCTACAAAGACAAATATCAGATAGTCCTTACCCGTCTTAGGCGGCCGGCTGGAGTTGGATAATGAGAAGTGTCAACCTAGATATTGTTCATCTAAATTATGATTCTAATGCACTCTAGAGCTGGTTGCTGTGGCTTTGTAAACTGTTTTGTTTGGCGATTAGATATCGACAAGGGATCGCTATTACTCATTAAGTATATTTTAATAGAGATACAAAGTTTGCAATATGAATTTGGCGTGTGATTTTGTTTTTTTAAGACTCGTGTGGTTGTTCATGTTGAGACAACATGATTTTCCAGGTTACTAATTATAACATGGAATAGATTATGTGACAATTTCAATTTTATTTGATAATAATTCATGGCTTGCACTTGGCTGGGCAGTTCAATTTATTTCACAATCCCTCCATCCTACTTGGAGTACAGTTATGTTCCAACGTTTGCCTTTTTTTTAAAAAAAATTTAAAAAAAGGCAGATTAGAATTAATTGGGTGTACCTAGAGATTTTCTTAATTTTAATTGAGTACGGTATTATTTCGTCTTATTCAATATTCTCACGTTTGATTTCTTAGAGCATCCGCAACGGTGGCGCTGCTCGCCACCGCCGTCCGCGCCGCTGGCACGGCGCTGCTCGATGCATCGAGCAGCGCTGTGCCAGCGAGCAGCTGACGTGGCGCGCCATCATTCGTCAACGGCATAGCCGTTGGGTTTAAATAATTTTTTTTTAAAAATCGGGTTTTAATTAAAAAAATCGATAAAAAAAAATTCACTTCCCAAAAAAATTATATCCGTTTATAACCGTTTTTTCCCACTTTTTAATTTTTTTTACCCAAAAAATACACACTTTCATCTATAAATACCCCCAATTTCACTCCCAAAAATTCACATCAAACTACACAATTCTCATCATCAGTCTCTCATCTCCATTCTCATCTTCAATCTCTCATATCCATTTTCATCTTCATTCTCTCATACCCTACAACATCACTATGTCCGGCCAAGGCGATAACCCTACGGGCTCCCACGGTTGGAACCTCGAATGGTTCGATTCACAACCGTTTCCTAGTCCGGAAACGGAATATTCGGCCCCTCCGCAAACCCAAGATTCGGCCGTTCCGGGTGGCTATCGTCCATACCCAATCGACGACCAATGTGCCTCCGAAGGACGATACGGGTGGACACCGGAGCCTAGGCCGACCGCCCCCTCCCAACCTCCGCAAGCTCCTACTCGTGGCAGCGGTGTCCGCACACCGTACACGCCGGCGGAGATGGATAAATTGTTCAAGGCGTACTTCGAAATCTCCGAAGATGCGGCGGTTGGCACGAACCAATCGGGCGATCACTTTTGGTGGCGCGTATCTCGCCGGTACAATGCAAACCGGCCGCCGGGAACGATCGAGCACAACGAGAGTAAGGTGCGCAACTGCATTGGCAAGTTCAATGGCTATTTCCTCCAGGAGTCGCGGAATGCCGGGAGCGGCCGGAGCGAGGTCGACATCATCACTGCGGCGCTGAGCACATACCAATCCATGAACGGTAAGTCGTTCAAGTACCTCAACGTCTGGCAGGAAACGCGGTTCCACCCGAGGTATCTGGGAGGCGTAACATCCTCCTCTAGCGGCTCCTCCAAACGGTCAAGGTCGGTATCCCTATCCGACTCCGCCTTCGAAGAAGTGGCTAGCCAACTCGCCGGAGCTAACTTGGGTAGCCCCGACGCCGGACCAAGCGGTTCCCAACGCCGACCGCAAGGAAGGAAGAAGGCGGCGGCCGAGCGCCGGCGCTCCACGACTCCATCCGAACCCGCCCCTGAACCCGCACCCTATGTTCCACCTCCACCCCCGAACAACTCGTTGTGGGCCCTTTTGGCCCAACTCAATATGGCCGATAGGTCAACTATGACCCCCACGCAACTTCAAACGCACGAGGGCATGATAGTGGGTCTCCAAAAATAATTGGGGTTGTTGCCGCCGAATGAGTAGTCTTCCTCGGGTAATATTAGCCAATAATTATGTAATTTTTAATTTTTAGTATTTTAATTATGTAATTTTTAATTTTTAGGATTTTAATTATGTCTTTTTTATTTTATTTGTATTTTGCAATATTTATTGTGATTTTTAATGAATTTTAGTATTATGGAAATGTTTATGTTTAATTGAATATTAAATTAATTGTGCTCGTCCTTGCGGAATAGCACAGTTGTGGGTGTTGTGCTCTTGCCAGAGAGCAGGCATGAATAGTACCGCCCGGGCCCACAACCGTGCCGCTGGCAAGAGCACGGTTGTGGATGCTCTTAACCCTTTTGTGCTATGCATTCGGTGGTGAATGGTGATGGTGATGGTGATGGTGATATATTGAGATTCAGTGGTCCATAAATATAATTTTAAATTCTAATTATTACTTACTTTATCAAAAATATTTTAAATTATGTATTTGATTAAGCCTCAAATTATAGACTTTGTATAAAATAAAATGTATTAACAATTTTCTAATCATAGTAGATTTATTTTTAACCTCAAACAGTAACAATACCACTAGACCAAAACACAGGTACAAACATCAATATTCTCAGTTTTAGATGATGATATGTATATGTAATTGGTAAATATTTTTGAGTGAACTACAAAAATGGTCTCTGAACTATGGGTTTATCTCGTTCATAGTTCATGGACTTTTAAAATATCGCCAGACATCCATGGACTAAGGGTTTATCTCGAAAACAGTCATTTTTCACTGGTTTTCGGTCGAAAATACCTTTTGGGGGTTTGGGCAATTTGGTCTTTTTACACTTTTAACATTTTAAATCTGATATTAATTCAGTTATGTACTAAATCTGATATTATTTCAAAATTATCATTCTTCTTCCCTTTGGTCATCCTTCACTTTGTTTCTTTATTTCAATATTCGATTTAATTTTATAAAATTTAATTTTAAATTTTAATTTTTAAATATCAATAAATTTTGTTAATTAAAACTATTAATTCATGGACACTATAAATATTGATTAAAACTATTAATTTTTGTTATTTAATATAATATTCAGTTGAATTGAAGAAGTAAAAAAAATTAATATTAATCATAATGGAAAAATAAGAGCTATTCTATTTAGCCTTCGTTCAGTTGTTATAATTGCTTGTATTGAATATTATGAAGTTGACTAAAATTTTGATCCTACTAAAATTTTTATACAGGAGTATTTTTGTTGAAAATTTCTAGTAAATTTTGATTGTTTTCAAATTAATAAACGAAAATTATATTAATCTTACATTAGATGCATATTTATTTCAGAATAAATCATGTTATATGATCTATTTATGATTAAAGCTATTAAATATTGATTAAAACTAAGGCGTTGTCATACCTTATTGATTAAATATTAGACACTATCAAATATTGATTATGACTATTAATTTTTGTTATTTAATATAATTTTTATAATTAAAATAATTTATTGAAATTTAAAATTTAATTTTGTAAAACTAAATCTAATATTGAAATAAAGAAATAAAGTGAAGGATGACAAAAGGGAAGAAAAATGATAATTTTGAAATAATATCAGATTTAGTACATAACTGAAATAATATCAAATTTAAAATGTTAAAAGTGTAAAAAGACCAAATTGCCCAAACCCCCAAAACTCCAAAAATGGTATTTTCGACCGAAAACAGTGAAAATGGACAATTTTCGAGATAAACCCTTAGTCCAGGGATGTCTGGCGATATTTTTAAAGTCCAGAGACTATGGGCGAGATAAACCTCCGATAATCCAAGGACCATTTTTGTAGTTCATTCAAATTTTTTCTCTAATTATCAAGTCTAGGTTTTAAAACGCCATTATTAGTTAATAATAAGTAGGAAATTTAAGTCAACATCCTCTAGAAAATAAGTGAGAAATTATTGGTAACAAAAAATAAGACATTCTTATAATTTTTTTTAGCCTAAATATTTGACAATATAATAGGACTAGTGGTAGTAATATTTTTCTCATAGATTTGTTATTAATCTGACAAGATACACCTTGCTTTTCTATCTTCCTTCTCCATCTCTCTCGCTCTCTCTCCCTTCCCAATATATTTTCTCGCAGCAAACCCTAGTAGCAATGGCATCGGCACGCGCCCCAAATTCGGGTTCAAAATCGTTCGATTTCGGCTCAGATGATATTCTATGTTCCCACGAGGATTACGGAAATCAGGATGGAAATAATGGTATCCACACCGATCCTTCCATTGCATCCAATCCCTCCAAGGTATATTTCATTTTAATTATCATTTGTTGATGATTCGGAGCTTCTATTATGTTTTCATTTTCGCCTGTTGCGGTATTGGATTATTACGTCTGATTTAGGGTTTGCTGCTTATTGAAGGTGTTGACTATTTTGTGTTGATGAGATTGATCGGTTCTACAGTTGAATTGATATATTTCTTATTTTGTTAAACTATTAACTCGGACTCATGACAAAAAAGTATCTGGTGCATATGCAACGTTCTGTTTTTTTTTCGTGCTGCAGTTCCTTATTGCCTGTGATTTCTCTGCTAAATGTATTATTCCCGAATACAATTAAACTTAAGGAGTGGGTTTCTAAACTGAGGGATCTGATGTTATATTTGGTTGAGGAAAAAAGATGAATGATTGAGAGCAAAAGCATTTAAATTTTATGAGCCGTTGATGGTTTGCTGAATACCTATTCTGTGCACATCAGTATCTTGTTCCCTCCGGGTTCTGAGTTTGTAGGCAGCAGCATTAGTTTTCGTTGGACTGTGTTCAAAATGCTGGGCTTGTTTCATCACTGATATCTGTTATTTTACTTATTTAATTTTTAATTAAGTTTGTCCAAGTGTCATCACTGATATCTGCTCTGGATTAAACAGGAGTTTAACAAAAGCAGAATGGCCAGATCAGCTGTTTTTCCTGCATCAACTTATAGTACACCTGAAGAATCCTCATTTAGTCATGATGTAATCTCCACTGTTGATAACACCATGAAGAAATACACTGACAACATCATGCGTTTTCTTGAGGGAATTAGTTCACGACTGTCACAGTTGGAATTATACTGTTACAATCTGGATAAATCAATTGGAGAAATGCATGCCGACTGGGTTCGTGATCATGGAGAGGCAGATTCCAAGCTCAGATCTCTGGAGAAGCATGTTCAAGAGGTATGTGTTGCAATTAATTTTGCTATTCACCATTACCATTTATAAATTGATGTCCTTTATCTATAATACGGGAATGGGCTCTTTGTTCATTAGTGACATCCCCCTGCTTTTCATTTCTGGAGAGTTTCCAGAAAATGTATGAATAAATATTCTGTTGAATCTTGATTTTCATGGAAACTGAAACTGAGCATTCTTTATTTCAAATCGTGTGTCTATACTCTAAAGCATGTACTGTCTTGGATATTTATGGTCGGCATGCTGTATATACTGTCACAATCGGTGGTTATTTTGTTTTATAGTGTTTGCTGCTGTTTCTACACGAGTTGTTTGTTTAATATTTTCTTGGAACTAGACTGCAATTTGTATACCAGTCGTAAGCTATGCAAATTGAGATAGTGAGATGATACCGTTGCAAACTAAAAGTCTAAAATACATCATTAGGTAAACTGCAAAGTTGGATAAAGAGTTATCTTTCAAACATTACTCTTTGATTTCTCTTTCTGTCTACCTTACTGTGATTCATATCCAACCTTTCTGAATGATTGAACTAATAACTGGAATACAGGTGCACAGGTCTGTGCAGATTTTAAGAGATAAGCAGGAACTTGCTGATACTCAGAAGGAGTTAGCCAAACTTCAGCTTGCACAAAAGGATTCCACTTCAGCTAACACTAAACAACAGAATGAGGAAAGAACTTCTGCACCTGCTTCTGAACCTAAAAGTGCAGAGAACTCATCAGATTATCATGATCAGCAGTTGGCACTCGCACTACCTCATCAAGTAGCTCCGCAGCCCTCTCACCATGCTCGGCCAGTTGAGCATCAGCATCCTTCAATTGCACCCCAGTCATCCATGCCTCCACAGAGTATGGCGCAAGTACAGGCATACTGCTTACCTCCTCAACAAATGACCAATATCCCCCCACCCCAACAATCTCAAACTCAGTACCTGCCGGCACAATCTCAAGTTCAAGACCTCTCCAGGATGGCACCACAGCAGTCCCAGCCCCAGGGAAACATGAGCCCGCAGGTTCAGTCATATCCACAGCAATGGTCCCAGCAGCAGCCTGTTCAACAATCCCAACAGTCAGCTATGCCGCCACAGATTAGAGCCTCCTCTCCAATGGTTTACTCTCCTTATCCTTCTGGTCAGCCAAATCAATCTCCTTCTGAAATGGCTCCTGGAAGCATGCACATGCAGGTATCATTTGCAGGAGCATCCCGACCTGGTTCGGCAGGTTCTGATGGATTACCTTATGGGTACGGTGCTCCTCCTGCCAGGCCAATCCAACAGCAGGTCCCGACCCAACAACACAAGACTGGATACACAGCTCAATCAGGAGATGGTTACATGCCTGGCGGGCCTCGTCCCCAACTTCCCCCTGGAAATACATACATGGTTTTCGATGGTGAATCAGGAAGGGCACATCATCTGCCTCCACAGCCTCAGTTCCAACAAAATGTTTATCCTCAGAATAGCATCCCTCCACAAAATCCACCGCGTGTTCCTAGCAGTAACATGTTAGGCCCACCTCAGCCTATGCGCGGCCATCCTTACAGTGAGCTGATAGAGAAGTTGAGCAGCATGGGATACAGAAGCGACCATGTTCTTGGTGTCATTCAGAGGCTGGAAGAGAGTGGCCAGGCGATCGATTTTAATGCTTTGCTTGACAGGTTAAACGGACACCCTGCTGGTTCTCAGAGAGGATGGTAAGCGCACTCAACCAACTTGCGTGCTGTGTGTGACTTTCATGTATTGAATTAATAAAGGATTGTGAGATGTACGCTCGCATAATTTCGTATATATTGGGATAAAGAGATGCACTTTTATCAGTAATCTCTTTCTCAAGCGTTTGTGTGCTAATTTGGAAGGGTGCTGCTACTCAGCTTTTGTGACATGGTAGCCCTCACTAGACTATGGTTTGTTTCTACGTAGATTAAACTGCTTCCGCTCTTTTATTTATATATCGATCTTTTGAGTAATCTGGAATGGCATTTTTTAATATTCCCACGTTGTTTCCTCTTTCGAACCAATAATGCAAATGCCGTGCATCAACATTAAGCTGAGATTTCAATTTGGGTAAATAAATTGGAAAATCATAAAACACTCTGTTTTTATGTATTGCAAAACTGAGAAAGAATGCGTGCAATTCCGAAACGCAATAATTATAAAAAGCCTAAAAAAAGTGAAAGTTGAAGCTTGCAAAATTGGACGAAGTAAAATAAAGTGAAAATTGAAGCAGCAGTATAAAATAATCAGTCTTCGTCACTACTTTCTTCAGATGAATGTCGCGACTTCAACGTTTAATATTTCACTTATTAAAATGACGAAATTAGACTTTTTTTACTAGTCTTCAATCAATACCTAATAAAAGTTAGCCAATTATCACAAAAACCATGAATTTTGATCGAATTTTGGTCTATTCTGAAACTTTGAAAAAAGTTTAAATATTTTTTAAATTATCTCATTGAGATAGATTTGAAGGAAATTATATATAAATTGAAGCAAAAATAATTTAGCCCGATCTTATACTATTCTACTGCATATTTTTCCTACTAAATCAATGACTTTTGTGAATGAAATACTACAAATTTGCAAAAAATAAATAAATAATAGATTTCATCTTTGACGCTACACACAATTTCCTTTAAAAACAAATAAATAGGACAGTTAAAGAAAAATATCAAAATGATGATATAACTAGCTATTTATGAAAGTTGTGGGATTTATTAAAATTTGACTAAACTTTATGATTTTTTTGACAATTTAAGATAAAAAGCAATTCTCATTTTTCTTTTTCCTTTGCTTTTTGTGTTTATAAAAACCTGCAACTGCTGCTTCGACTAAGCATATATCCTAACATTCTTTCTTTGCAAATTGCAACCTAGGAATATTCAAGGAAAAAAAGCAAGGGAAACATGGACGAGAAAATGTTTTATTCCGAAAATACACATGCAAGAGGTGCCTAATCCTTCAACTTTCATATCATTACATTAAGCATCATGAGAAAAATAAGATACAAAAATATAGTAGTTCTCTGGCTATACCTCATACAGGAAGAAGTCATTGACAAGTTGCAATAAACCTATTTATTCCTTCTACTATATGCAAAACATAAGCTAATGCATAGCGTTACATGACCTAAACATAGACAGATATAGACAACATCTTATAACAATTAATAAGATGCATACCTGAAAAAAGATCGGTTAAACGTTTATTTTTGCTGGAAGACACACTCTAGAGGCTTGTGCTTTCGCAACAAGCCCGTCGTCACAGGGTACTAATTTCAATACAAAATCAGAAGCAACATTGCACCTTTTACGAGCTTCATCTATGCCCGAACAGAGAACCTGCTCGATCCAATCCCTCAACGCATCCTCTCTTTCTGCCAACCAAGCAGCTGCAAGTATTTGGACCATTACTTGTCTATCAATTTCTAGAAAAACAGTTGCTCCAACCATCTTTCTCAACTGTGCATCTATCTCCCTTAATATCTCTTGAAAAAGAGAATCGAAGTCAAATGGTTTAGACACCACCTTTTCATCAATAAGCTCGAGCAACTCTCCCAGCCATGCCTCTGAATCATCCGAGTAATCATCATCACTTTTGTCAATATCACTATCCTCTCCCCTGCTATCAACAGGCAAGTTTAAGTCAAAGGATTTGGACAGTTGACAAGCACGTTTCGATACCTCAGCTTTGCTTGAGCCAACATTCATCAATTTTCTTTTACTCGAACAGAATTGGTTAGGCGTTATTTCACTTGAGAAAAGTGAAACGAGTGTAGTGCTATTCCTTCTGTTGATATCACCAACAGGTTCTACTAAAAGTTGCATCTGCATATTTTTGGCCTCCAAAACTGTCTCTTCTGGAAACTCAGAGGCTTCTTTACCAAAAAGCAGATCTTGACTGCCCTTTACGACAGTTGAGGCGAGGATAAATATATTGTTATTGAGGAAGATGGTCCTGCCACGTGAATCTGGAAATCTACCTGTTTTGATGGCTTGAGATAAACTAGAGCGAACCAAGAAATCAGCCTTTTCAACATTTTCAAGAAGCACAACAGAGTCGGGATGCTTGCTCAACATTCCAGCTAAGTAATCAACTATCAGTTCCCTTCCAGGCTGCATTTTGAGGTATTTTGAATCATAACAATCAACAATGTAGTTGAATGGGTTTGTATCCTGAGCACAAAGATCCAAATATAGCAAGTGGTTCTCTCTCCCAAATGCTATCTCGGCAACAGATGCAGCTATTTTTCTCTTCCCCACTTTATCAGGCCCCAAAAAGCTCAGCCAAAGATTCCTCTTCTTTGAGCAATGATATCTTGCATTTTCATTTCTGCAACGTGACACGGTTCGACCAATAGTTTGAATGGCTTCCGACTGCCAATAAACCTTTTCAGACAGAACACGCCATTGCTGTTCGAGGTCCTTTGCATTCATTTGCTTTCCATGATGTTGAGAATAAGATGAAGATTGAGAAAGTTGGCTCAGAGATTTCTCAAGGCTTCTAGATGGTTCAGAATTCTGAAGACCATTGCAATCATCTCGCAAGCTGGGATTTTTTCTGAATTCCCCAGAAGAATCACAAAATGTTCCGAGCGTCAAATCTGTGGCCACAGAGACAACAGAGGTTGAAGATGTGCAAACAATGGGCAGGCTCGTCCTTTGCTGAGAGCTATATGACTTCTGAAAATCATTCAGCCCCAAACCTTGTGTTGGTACTTCAGCCTGCACAATTACTCTTGCACTTAAATTTTGCTTTAGAAGAGAGTTCTTTTGCCAGTCTGACAGCATGCAAGTACTCATATTAGTCACATTGCTTCCATCGGATAATGAACCCGCACTAACTGCGTCTTTTCGTATGGGTACATGCTGCAGCGTTGTTGCAATAAAAGTATGTGGCTTTGGTAGAGTTGTATCCACTTGAGATGTCTGAGAGTGATGAAGCCTCTGGCAGATGCCACTCCATTTTCTCTGCAAGGCCAATATTTTTGCATCCAATATAGTTTTGTCTTTATTAGCCTGCACTGAAATGACAGACCACCTGTTTACCAAACATCTCCTACCAACTCAAACAATATAATTCAGAAATGTACATGTTACCAATCTAAGCCAAAACACAAGTTTGAGTTTGAAGGAGTAACGAACCTCTTCCGCGCAGGATTTCTTGCTTGTTTCACATTCAGCAATTTGCAGCCACGGAGATAGATTTACTGATTGCTTATCAGCAACTGAACTGGTTGAAACTCCCTTCGGGACATCATAAACTTCTTTCTCATACTTTTCATTGCACGAGCTGCATAGTTTCATGGGTTTCGTAACATTTGTGCATGGACTTTTAAGCTCAGATGACATAGAGAAGAATCCACCAAATGGAACAAAAGACCTCATCAAGCTGCAGGCATATGAGGTTACAACTGTCAAACATATTTAGAACATGTTCACAAGCCAGAAAGTACTTTAGAAGCTTGACCTTGAACGTACATGCTAGATATAAACAACATGCAAAACCATTTATACAAGTATTTCATAGATTATTGGAGCTGATGGAACAGTACGGACATGAAGATAAATGAAACCAGCCTTTTGAATTTTGTAGTATAGAATTATCAATATTCTCCAAGATTGAGAAGAATTAAGACAAAGAAAGTTTAAACATTTTAAAGAGTGGTGAGATTATTAGATCGATTATTCCCAGTGATGTACTTGAAAACCATGGTAGTTAATCCATTTTGGTTGTTTGGATGGATTCAAGATCCATCACTCTCATTACATGACTGTGTTCAGATGATCTAAATTCCACTTGAATTAAGTAACGATAGAAATAAATTGATTTCAGATCAAAACCCTCAATCCAAATATCAATGTCAAAATAACTAGGGCAGGTATCCAGATCCAACAAGTGTACGATTGCAACAAACTAAAAGCATCATAAACATTTTCAATACTTCAACTGAGTTCTATGCACCCAGCCTACAGAATGCTCAACTAAAAAGGGTTCCGTCTTGCACTGATTTGCAAGTGAGGAACAGAAATCAAAACTATCTAACAAGTGCACAATCTGAAAGATGAATACAGAAGAAAAGAAAACCAATATCCAAGTTTAAAGCAGCAACTTCCTTGTTCCATACCTCACCAATCCATCTTTCAATTAAATTATTAATAAAAGTACTCAGCAACTTGTCCAACACAATAAAACAAAACGAAGCATGGTCACTAAAACATTAAAATAATTACTCCAACAAGAAGAGACCAACCAAGATAAAAAAAGTGCAGCAATGACCTGGACTTGAAAGGCTTTACTCCCATGGATGAAGCAGTGATAGGCAGCAGATGCAAATCCAGATCCATCTCAATACAAGGAAACAGCTCTACCAGCTTCTTGTAGCCATCATCATCAGCCAAGAAGCCAATCAGCCACAGCTTTCCACCATGGTTGATCAACAACCTCTTCAGCTTCAAAACCACATTACTAGCAAATTCCACCAATTCAGCATCCAAAAATGCCTTCAAATCCCCACAGTTGGAGATAATCCCGGTGCCCTGGCAATTTTCGACTAATTCATCGACTTTTTTGAACTTCAACCCTACCATCTCTTTGCTGAAACGCTCACCGATGCACTCGGAAATCTCATGTTCGATCGAAAACACACTCAATCCATCAAGTTCTTTAGGCAAAACTCCGGATTCGCCCTTCTTCAAACAATCTAAAAAGTTCCTATAAGCATCATTTCCAGCCGCGCCAATGAGCAATGGATTTCTCCTAGTTTTCTTCAACAGAATTTCCCCAATTTTTCTCGGATTCTCATCGAGTTTCTCCACCGCAGCAGCATCGACGAAGGGGAAACTGCGAGCGCGTTTGTCCAGCTCGAAATTGTCCAGACCACACGCATACAGAGGCGGCGGCCGTGACACCGTGAAGGCAAATCTGGACACAGAGAGAGGATTCAGAACCGCCAGCTTGATCTCCTGAGTCCGGAACCCCGCATCGCCGAAGACGCGGCTCACGATCGGATCATCTAAAATCGAGGTTAAGAAATGCTTCAGCTCAACTTTCACCGCGGAAATCGACGGCGTACCCTGCGGCGAGCTCGAATTCAGCTGCTGCTGATACAGATGGAACGTCTCCGGATGGCGCCTCTGGCTCGCCTGCGATCTCTTGATCGCCGCCATGAGAGAGTTCGAAACCGGCGGCTCCTCCGCGGCGGCGGATTTTGACGCCGAAACCCTATCGAGCGCGACTCCGACGCAGAGTTCCAGGGCGCGGAACTGGCGCCGTGGGGAGAACGCGCTGCTCCAGGCGCGTGTGCAGGCATCGCGGAGAGGAGAAGCAGGCACAGCCAGTAGAGCGGATACCACGTGCAGCGTGGTCGTCTGAGCGTGGCTGCGGCGCCTGGCCGCCGCCACAGCGTCGTCCAGCACCGCCGCCGCCGAGTCCGACAAGCATTGGCGGGCTGTGCCCACCGGCGTCGGCATCAGCCACCGAGCTTATCCGTAATAGTGGAGTATATAATTAAAATAGCAAAAAATTAAAATAATTCCGAAACTGGGGGTTTGCTTCGCCTTTTTCAATATTTTTTAGGCCTTTTGTGTGAAAGGGATTTCACTTCTCTTTATTTGTGTAAAATAATTTGAAGAATGAGGTTTGAAGTATATATTATTGAAGTTGCAGACAGAAGCAGTGGTTAAAGAAAGTGGAGTTAGAATTTTTGCTAGTGCGAGAGAAGAGAGAGAAAGTGGGGCGAGTGAGCATATCACAGAGTCATCACAACAAAATCCTGAGGCATAGATTCTGTTTCAGAATTGGAGGAAGAGAGATTTGTTTACGAAATAGTCATTTGTCAGTGAATTAGTTCATGAGTGTGAACGTGTGATCATGGAAGCTACGGACCTTTTTTCTTTAGTTATTTTCTGGTATTTTCTTTTCACTTAATTTACAAATAAAGAACGAATGTTCAACTTAAAATTAGATGAGCATAGTGGTAGTAGTATTTAATTATGTAAAGTGAAATATGTAATTTGGAACACAATTTATATAAGTTTACCTTCTGTGAGAGTAAATGGCATTCAATTTAAATCACAAATTCATGTGGTAAAGAAGATGAGGGCAAGAGCTAGTTAGTGTAGACGGGGGGTTATTAGTTATTAGTATGTAGAGAAATAAGCACATGCTGCTATATACATAAACATTGACGTGATATGTTCCATTATATTTGAGGCGTGAAATGGTAATACTAAAGGGCTCGTTGAGTGTTCATTAATTGACCAAAAATGGCATCAAATCATGGCAAACTTGTCGGTTCGGTGTTTATTAATTATATCTCTCGTTTGATGCTCCGGCGCGCACTGTTGACATTGACTTTCGACTGAGATAATTCACGCGGACGACTTGATATTTGATAGTACAATTCACAGTATATTATTCAAGTGGCTGGGCACATTGCTAATTTTATATTCCCTTTGATTTCACTAAAAGACAAAAGAGAAAAAAAAAGATCGATCTTTTTATTTTCTTTTAACTTTTCCATATTGGGAAATACTAATATTTTATTAAATTACTTTATGAGTGAAGCCACTTCTATTTCTTAAAAGGGATAATGTTCTCGCGGAATATATAGATATTATAATTGTTCAAATATCAGACTCTTTTGCATAATTTGAATTTTGGACTTTTTTAACAAAACACTTCAAAAACTTTAGTTTTATAAATCGATAATAATATTATTGTCGTACAAATATTCAAGTTAGATTATGGTTTAATAATTTAACTGGTTTCACCTTAACATACAACACAAGAAAAGTAAATATGTGAAAAATGAACACGATTAACTAATCTAAAATTATTTTCTGAGTAAATATATTTTATTTATAAAAAAAATAATCTTATTTATGTGAACGATATATATTTTTAATAGTACGTTGGGAAAGTAAAAAAGAAAAATAGAAATTGTAAATAACCAGGAGGAAGAAAGAAAGAAAAAAATTAAACAAAAATGTAACTAATTCAAAAATATAAAAATGAGATTATTTTTTATAAAAAAATACTAGAGTTCACAACTAAGTAATGTGGATTTATATTCCTAGCAAATTAAATTTAAATAGAAAAGCCAGTGGTTGTGGATTGGATTGAGTAAAAATTATGATGTGCTGCATCCACAATGTGGGCCAGAGCTGGAAAAGATGAGCCCTTTTCCGAAATAAAATCCATTCGATGATTTAGAGCCCATCTGAATTAAAATTCTTAAGTAGACTCTTACCCCCAAAATATATCCTTTTTAAGTAAAGAATTTCATGACTTATAGTAGTATACAATATATAATTATAATACTCCATTCTTCACCAAACAATAAGCTTCATGGATATGAATAAATAAGTTTTAGAAAAAAATGGTAAGTGGATGTGTATAGTGAATTATTGAGTGAACAAAGATTTTATGTATCATGAATAGAAAAAGTGAAAAAAATGATACTCCTACTTCGTACAATAATAGTAGTAGTAGAAATATAAACATATGAAGTACTAAAATAATGGAGAGGAGTGATGTCTACAAATAAAAATAGATTAATTTAATTTTTATTTATTTACCAAAATAAGAAAATAATACTAGTACTATTATTTAATGTTTAGATATGAATTAAGTCATGCTTGTACTATATTAAGATTATTATTTATTCTTTACTTTAATGCATGAATTATACTTTTCAAAAGATGTGGTGGACACAACACTTTGGAAATCGAGATCGGAGCAAAAACGAAATGGAACAACAAGAACACGAGGATATACGTGGTTCGGCGTAAGCCTACGTCCACGGGAGAATAACGAATCGATTTACTTCAATCACGATCAAGAACTACAATCATACAACAAGATCACACACTCAAGAACAAGCTACTCCCTCTTCGCATATGAACTCATATCACACCGAAGACTATACAAGCTAGTTCCTCACAAAGATAGTGTGTATCTCTCACTCTAGCTATTGATTGTTGTTATGATCTCTCAGCTGAGTTTTCTCTCTCGGTTCTTCTCAAATCTCTGATATGGAGCTGCAACTGCTCTTATAGGAATCAACTATGCAGTTGAAACTGCCGTGCAAGTGAACTAAAACTGCTCTTCTCTAATAGCCGTTGCATAACAGAATTTTGAGCTCAAACTTCTTGATCACGTGTCGCACACTCCACGCTCGGTTCCGATGCACCCTCAATCCTACGGCTAGGATTAAAACTTGACTAACAAAACAGATCTAACGGCTGCCGGAAACGAGTTGTCATAACAGCCGAGCTGCCGAGCTGCCGAGCTGCCGAGCTTGACGAACTTGCCGAGCTTGATGAACTTGCCGAACTTGATGAACTTGCCGAACTTGACGAACTTGCCGAGCTTGGTGCTTGTTATCATCACAAAACTCCTAACAACACTATGCATGAATTATACTTTTCTTATTATGCTCCGATTATGTGACAAACAGAAAAATTGAATGAGCAACCTTTATAGAGAGAGGGAGTGTGACTAACATGGTAATAGAAATGAGGGTTTTATTTATGCTAGTTTTGATTTTTCAATCAAAACATGAAATTCTTTAGCTTCATCTTATAAAGTTGGAATCTTTTACCATACTTTTTTTCCCACCATTTAAATAAGAAGTTACATTTGCATTGGAATAAGAAACAACCATTTTTTAGTCACGTCGAATTTGCACTTTGAGTGAATGGTCATATCCATTAGAAATTAAAGTTTTGGTTGTCGGATGATGCGACCACCACTTGGAACAATCCACCCAAATTATTGAAATTATTTGATTTCCACAATATTCTCTTTGCTCAATACCAAGTGAAATTTTTATTCTCAAATGATATATGTTACAAACAGAAAATAGCAATATAGTAGTATATATTATTCCAGTGCATACGTTTATTTCCTTCCTTTTCTTGGAGATAATTTTAATGTCTAAATTTTCAGATTTTTATAACCACAGTTTCATGTGATCATAAATATATACTCCCTCCGTCCCATGTTACTCGCACTTTTCATTTTATGCCGTAAATTTGGGATTGATTTTTTAGTGTAATTAAATTAGAATTTTAAGTGTAATGATACATCACTTAATAAAGGAGCTTTTAACTTAAACTAACATATTAATTAAATGCATTAATTCTAACTTAAACTATAAATAGTGTAATGAGTATGTGACGAGTCGAAAAGCAACCGTGCAAGTAACATGGGACGGATGTAGTATTACAAAACTCATTTATAGGACTATGATGTGTATTAGCGAAAGGATACAATTGAATAGAGAAAACGACGTAGAATTAATTATTATGATAATGATACAACTTAATTTAGTATTCTATGAATTAAAACAACTTATAGGTATAAGGTTATTTTATTAAATCATGCCAAATAGGAGTAAATATATGTGGTTTATCCATTAACCACAGAAACTAGGTAGGCAACTGACACAATATAAAAAAATGGGGTTAAACCTAACATTTGAAAAAATTACATCAATGGAACTCAAATGATAAAATTGAGTCACAAAAAATCTAGCTTCTTTCCTCGAATAAATTATTGGTTCAAGTCTCACCGGTATCTATATTATTGGAACGATTATACTCCATGTTTTGATATTTGGATGCCTATTAGAACATTAGTTTCATTTTATATAAAATGTAGAAATTTAATTATCATTTCAATAAATAAGTCATTTCTAAAAAACTTATTTTATTGTTGAGTTTGAGTGGTTTTTTTCCTCTGCATTCTTTGTTGCTTTGTTGAACTAATGACTCACTCAGGCTCTTCTGGATTTGAACAATTTTTGTTTAACAAAAAATCCTAAACATTTGTATTTTTATTGTTTTTTTTATAGTAAAATGCACTACATTAATTAAAATAGTCTCCGGTACAATCCAAATTATAAAAGCATGAAATATAAAAGAATTCGGAACTCTTGTAGTTTTAGGAGTAGTAATCATTGACACTATAACTTATATACTATATTTATATTGTTATTAAATGGAAATTAGTTGTTCGGCTTTATATGTCGACTTTGACCACAATAAACGAAAAAATGTTAATATGCCAACTGGGCATTTTCTATAGGCCTTTTCAGCATTACCCTAAATAGTGGATGTTTAACAAAAATGCTAAAACTATTTTGGAAAGATATATTCAGTCTGTCTGGTAAAAATAAACTTTAGAGGAATGATATGAATTTTAAGATGTAATTACTAAAGTATGAGAGAAAGAACAAATACATGACAGAAATATTGTTAGTAGCAAATGGTTTATTTAGAAAAATCAAAATAGAATTAAACTATTTTTTAGGATAGATTAAAATGAAAGAAAAACTATTTTATGAAACGGGCTAGATTTTAATTATGTAATTTATTTAAATGATTAATAACAGCTTTGAATATGTGAAAGAAAAGATTATTATATATTCCTTCCCACTAGTGTCATTTTCTCGATAGTGCTGGCTCTTTCGACATGACGTTGCTTTTAATGACAATTACCGTATATATATCTGGTAGTTTCAATCCCTAATTGTCTAATTATTTCGCACTCATTAGACATATCTCTCACTCATAGTTTCTATTTATAACATCTGATTTCAGCAATAGTAATTAAACCAAAAATTACCCTACAATAATTAATCATCAATTGGGCCTTAATACGCCACCACAATCTATATGAATTATCTTTATAAATTGCAGAAGGTAACGAATGAATGAACCAACGATCATAGGTATATTCCACATTATAATGAACCAACTACACTTCAAATTATAAAGACATTTTTGTGCTAACAAAAGTCTCAATTGTTATTAATAAAATCATCATTTATACGATCAGCTATTGCTTTTAAGAAATTTTTTAATAAGAAATGAGGATTTCTCCAATTATAATGAATTCAAGTTGCCTCTTTTATGGAGGAAATGAAATTCAAATTGTATATTCCACAACTAATTAAATTACTTTGTCTTTGAAATGAATTTTCAAAAATAGATTTACTTTTGTGAAAAAATAATAAGCCCCATTTCCAACTTTATACCTACTTTGTTTTGACGTATATTTATTAGCATACTGTATAAAATTCAAGCCACAAAATTTATTGTTAGGCAAAGTATAATTAATGAGCTACTCTCAAATATGCACCGCAGCGCAACAAATTACTGGTAAATAATCATTTTAAATAATATTTGTTTATTCTAATTAAACATAATTCCCTCTATTAGGTTATACAGGAGTTTTCATTATAGTTGATTTGTATGTAGGTATGTTATAATTTTATATTCGACCACCTTTTATAAAACAAACAAGATAAATGTGATCCCAATTTCAACTAGTAATAAACTATATACCAAATTATATTATCTCTCTGCAGCTTGATATAATCAAACACGCATTTAATTGGACGAAGATGAATTTATTAAATTATTATTTGTATATTGATCAGCATAATTTTTTTTAAATATGAAAGTTAACTTTAACAATAAACTTGAATAAAAAAATCCATAAAAATTAAAAGTGGCTATTCGATTAACTACTAAAAGTCGTTACTTTTTTTTATAAAAATAAAACCTTGTTGTACTCATGATAGTGCTTGTATGTAGGTAAGCCTTATTTTCCTTATTAATTTAACGGATGTTAGAGACTGAAATGAATTTTGTCAAATTATATGTATAGTTAGCACTAATATTTTTAATTTTGTAGGAAGGTTTGGATGAGATCGATCGTTTTGTTTGAAGAAAATTAATGTTCCGTTTTCTCTTCTTAACCAATTAGGCCCCGTTTGGTAGCTATGTTACGATTAGATAAGAGGATTAATCCGGGTTTATTTGTGCATTTGGTAGCTATGTTAATAAACTTAATAGCCCGTGTTCTGTATCCGGCCCGCACCAAGCCCATTAAAAAATCTATGTTTTGACATGTTATGTAACCACCCTTTTTGGCATGTTACATATCAAGGATACCTAGTTAATTTTGCAAAATACATTTATACCCATAATTTAAAATTTTCTAACCCTAATCCAAAACTAACACCACTTCCTCACTCCATCACTTCATAAAACATACGCCTACTTCACAAATTAATGAGGATAATTTTGACAATTACAATTTTAATCCTTATTTGTGACTTGTTGAACCAAACACTTAAGTAAGATAATTCACAATTATCTTAATCTACCAAACACCCAATATATATTTCTTAACTAATTGAAACTATGATAAGTATCATGAATTGTATCATGCCTAGTCGAAACATGACATAGCTACCAAACGGGCCCTTAGTATAATGGTAATGATAAATTCAATTGTTTGTAATGATTATTTATTTTACATTTTGGTTTCCTTTTCCGGTTGCTTTTTGAATGATCTTTTTCTCCTTTTCTTCTTCTTATTTTCAATTTTGATTGTACTATAATTTCATTTTCAATTATTATTATAATTATAGATTGTTATTTTTATAGGATCCGACTCATATAACAAATGTGACTTTAGTCATTTAATGCCATTTTATATTAACAATTAGCAAGCTGGCGATTAAAGATATTAATTTTTCAATAATTTTTTTTCTAATTCGGGCAAGACTAGTAACCATATTTCAATTATCAACATTTGCTGGCATATATTATGACAATAATCTATTTTTTCGAAGGCCGAGCTATATAGAATGTCTCATCTGAAGAAAGACCGAGACTCAAATCCAAACCCATATTCGAAAGGTATGTTTGTTATTCTATACAAATATACATGCCATTAAAGTATGGATTTGAATCAATTTCTTGACATGTTCTCATGCATATTTATATTTCTATAGTTATACAAAATTACAAATATGCCATTAGAATACGTCTTTATATTTGAATCTTGACCCCTCTCACAACACAATGATATTTGTGTGTGTATAAACAGATACTATATCTTGGTATAGTCCACTCACATCATTAGCTTCAAAGGTTTGTTCACTTCCCCTCACTTATACGTATATATACACATTAGTTTTTGTTAATTAATTAGGGTTTAATTGCTTGTTTTTTCATCAACTAATAAGGAGTCTAATAGTAATAGATTTGTTGCATGCAGCACAACATTTGCAAATGCAGCCGCAATCAAGCAACAAGTTTGTACAAAATGAGAAGGAGCAAGATATGAAAATGAAGGTGACATTTTTTTTTCTTTCACTTAAAAAAAATCAATACTGATTTATTGTTTAATCTGAAGATGAAGGTGGTATTGCCGATGCCGATTTTTATGGCTCCAGCAGCAGAAACTCAAACCCGAAAGGCGACTATCAACCTTGACAAGGCCATCGGATACGAGCTCAAACACGGCCGCAAACTCGACCCCAAAATGGATACCAAGAAGCTCCGAAGGTATACTATTACTACTGCTTCTTTGTACATACAATATCTTTAATTTGCCGTTGTCTTTTGTTATTGTTTGTATTCATATTTATTTTTTTATTATAGTTGGTCACCATATTTTTTGCTAGAGCGCTTTGTAACATATTTAAAAAATCAAAATTTGTTTAATTTGTAGCATGAAGTTGTGATTAGTTTGCATATTAATTTTAATACTTATTTTGCATATATTTTAGGACCGTATCGAACAGGCTATCTGCGCAGAGGTCCAGAGTGAGGAAAGCTCAGCACATTCATGACATGGAAAGCAAGGTCACAGAGCTTGAGGTAATTAATAATTTTATAAATTTTTCAATAATTAATTAAAACGTGAATAATGCTGGGACAAAGCTACAATGAGGTGACGAGGCCATGGGCTCCCATCAATTTTAATATTTTCTAGGACTATGAATTTTATGTTATGATTATATATTTTTAAAATATTTTTATTTATTTAGTTAAATTTGAGTATTTGTAACCTGTCTCATGAAGCTTTAATTAATCCCATAGTTAATTCATTGATCTATCTTTTCTATTACTCTTTGTTTTGTAAATTAGTTTAAATGTGTTTTAATTTTAAAAAGAACCATGCCGTAGAAGTTGAGTAGTAATATCATGCTGTAATTATAATCTTTTTGAAAAAATTTTAATTAATTAAAATTGAGAATCTATATTTAATTTGTCTTCCATTATGGAGTAGTTTGAATCCTATAGCTAATTCATGTCTGTTTGCTTATATAAAGAAGAATTAATAAAAATAAGAGTTTTGCTGATTTGTTAGATTTACATAATAATGGCGAGAAAGTTGAGTAGTAATTTCATGTAATAATTATAAATTTTTTGTAAGTATATTACTTAATTAGCTAAATTTGAGAATCTATAAATTGTCATTAATCCCATGATTA
Source organism: Salvia splendens (assembly GCF_004379255.2). NCBI lineage: Eukaryota > Viridiplantae > Streptophyta > Magnoliopsida > Lamiales > Lamiaceae > Salvia > Salvia splendens. The sequence continues at coordinate 5,764,037 of NC_056040.1, forward strand.
ATTCATTCTATATTCTGGTTGATTTTCAAAAGAAATCATGTTGGGAAATGTGAATAAAATTAGTAGAGCTAATTATTTTTTGTTGCAGAATACAATAACGATGGTGAGGCTAAGAGTGGAGAGTGTGAAAGAGAATTGGAGACTGCTGCAGCAGCAAAATGAAGCACTTGAGCGACTTGTGCAGATTCGTCTCCAAGAAGCAAACGTTGCTCAAAGTAATTACTAACATAAGTAGTATTTATTTATTTTTGTCTGAATTTTGGATTAAATTAATTAGTTTTGAATTAATACTATTAATTAAACTGCAGTGGTGGCTGAGAAGAACAAGGCTGAACTGGGGAGGCTTAAAGGTCAGATGAAGGATTTTCAGATTTGGCAATTCTACCGACAACCTCAACCTCAACCTTAACCTCAACTTTCATTTCTTAACTTTCAACCCTAATTCATTCACTTCTCTCTACCTATTTTATTTTTCCAAAACTCAATCTTTGCATTTTTTCCCCTTTTTTTGTTCTTGTTGAATTAAGTTCTGCAGTTATGTTTCGACTCTGGATTTGGATTTTTAGCTATGTCGTCCTTTCATTTTGTGGGGGGTTTTCTCAGTATGTGCTTCATAGATGTGGAACAATTTTGAAAATTGTATTGTAGTAGTTATAATTTTGAGTGATGATTTATAGTTTTTAAGTACTACGTATATTATTTCCTCCATTTATGAATAGGAGATATACTTTTTCCAGCACTAAATTTTTAGAATTGTGAATTGAAAAAGTTAATAGTAGAATGTAATCTCGTTTTTATATACTATTTATGTCCATGGAAAATAATATTGACAGTGGATGATACAAGTATTATGCAAAATTGGCAAGTAAGAGAAAGTAACAAAAATAATAGTTCAAGTATCATTAGTAAAAAATGTGACTGACAACCATTATAGAGATAAACTTACTATAAATAAATAGAGACTAATCATGTGACAAAACAACTTCTTATAAGTATAAAAGTAAATAAGACTTCCATAAACGGATGGAGGGAGTGTTATTTAATTAGCATAAATTTGGAATTTGTCTGGCTAGAGATGACTAATTCGTTTCTCTTTCTCTTTATTCCTATTTAACTTGAGATTAATGTCACGAAGGAGTATATTAATAACAAGATTTTTGGAAATTTGTGTAAGTTGCTTTTGTTTATAATTAGATTTCAAAAACAAAAGTGAAATACCTTCTTAAATCTCAATGCTAAATGTCTCATGATCTTTTAGCTAGTGTTTATTGCACCGGAAATCTCAATCTTTGAACCAAGTTGTAAATTAGGGAGTAATTTTCAATGGGGTCTTCTATTAAGAACCACTTATCAGTTACGACTTAGTACACTAATTAATTAGTACACTAATTAATTACTGATATATGTTGGATACATGTAAACAAAACACTCGATTAAAAATGACAAAATTAACTAATTATGATGATGATGATGATGGACACAAAACAGGCATTTCAATTTTATTTTCTTGAAATGACTATAATCAGTAATCAAATTTTGATTAGGCCTGGATCACATTAAACCAAAATATAGGTAATACACTCCAAAATTCCACCAAATTTATCCCCTTCATAGAAAAAAACTTCGAAATTTTTGGAGGGTCGAATCATTTGCGTCACGACAAACTCCACTCAGCCGCCACCAGTGTTGAGTTATGGCGATTGTGTATATATATGCACTCCTCACCGCTCCCCATTTCCACACACACTCCTTAAATCAAACTCAAGGTTTCTCTAATCTCTCCCCACTTCAAACCCTCTTATTCTTCATTATCACCATCTCCCTTTTTTTTAGGGTTTAATTACAAAATTCTATTTTTTTCTGAAATTAATTTGCTATATTTTAGGCAAACAAAGCAATCAAGCATCAAGAAATGGCAGCATTTGATCCTAATTCCGGCAGCTCGAGAATCCAGCCTAGCAACGTTGGAGGATAGGGAGGCGACGCCTGTGATGTGGGAAAAATGAGGGAATATTGGAAGAAGGAGATGATGAGCCTTTTTGATGATGATAAATGCTCGTAAAAATAAATTACGACACAGAGAATTTTACGTGGTTCGATTTACTGAGGTAAATCTACGTCCACGGGGAGAAATGGGGGCAGGTTTGTATTGCTTGATCTGCGAATTACAGCTTACAACACAGACTTGCTATATGATTATTTCTCTAGAGAGATTCTAACCCTTTTCTATCAGATCTAAGTTCTATTTATACATTGAACTAAGATCGTGGCTTACATCATCACTCTAGGTCGTGGAGGTCGTGTAGGTCATGGCCTAAGATCGTGGCCTGAGTTGACGCCACGTGGTAGTGGGTGTGTTGGAAGTTGTGGAAATCCTGCATGGGTCCACTAACTCCTTGTTCGGTCGAATACTGAGACCGAACTGCTTTGGTTGCCGATCTGAGAGTAGAGCTTGATGCCGACCTGAGAGCAGAGCTTGATTGGTTGGCTTTTACCGAGCTGTAGGCTGAGGCCGAACTCTTTGGTAATGCCGAACTCCTCCGAACTCTTTGGTAATGCCGAACTCATACTCTTCCTTGGGCTTTGGGCTGATGGGCCGTCACTGCTGTTGGGCTTGTTTAGTTCGTACCCCATCACTACCCCCCCCCGAAAGACGAAGTGAATCACTTCGGCGAAGCGAGTCACTTCGGCATTCTGGATAAAGGTACGGGGGAGGCTGACGTCAGGGGACGTGCCTTGCATGTGACTGCATTAAATGCGACAGTAAAATCCGGCCGTTGAATCCTGAAAAGGTGGGATTCGAAACGGTGCGACGATTTTGAAATCTTCGCCGAATCTGATAAATATGCTCTTTCTTCCTCATTTGAACACCTTTGCTGTTGCGTCTTCTATACTCTCTCTTTCTCGAGAAATTTTCTTCCGCTTTCAAGAGCTTCTTCAGACTTTCTTCACTTTCAAAAAGTAAGAAAAATGTCTTCTTCTTCTTCTTCGGTGTCGGGTAGCGGTAGGAAAGGGGATAAGGGGTCTTCTAGCCGGAAAGAATCCGGGGAGAAGACCGTAGAGTATTTTCACAGTATCTTGAGTAAGGATACTGTGATATCCCTTCACGAGAAATATTTTTTACCTGGGGGGAAGGCGGTGGTTCCCGACGATGATCATAGGGCTAACGACCCGCCGGAGGGTTATGCCACCGTTTACGAAGCCTGCTTAGAATGCGGGCTTCGTTTTCCTCTTCCCCCACCTTTTGTAGAGCTTCTTGATTTTTTTCAACTCCCTTTAGGTCAGGTGACTCCGAACTCTTGGAGGCACTTATCGGCTTTTGCTGCCGAACTGCGTAGGCTAGATAAGGATCTGTCTCTGAGGGCAATCCTTAATTTTTTCCAGTTTAAGAGGAAGGGATCTTGGTTCTACTTGATCCCCTTACAGCCTTTTAGGGCCTTCTGCCGAACCAAGTGGCCGAAATGGCAAAACCGTTTCTTTTTTTATAATAGGACTTCGGCTCCGGGCTTTCCTTGGAGAAGGCCGAAGTCCGTGATTCCCCATCCTCGGTTAGAACCGTTGGCCGAGCTCGAGGGCGAGCTCAATAAGATTCCTATGATTAGGAAACAGTATTCGGAAACTGAGCTCGTCAAGGGCGACCTCGTGTTCAATATCTCGTCTTCGGACGAAGAGGCCGAGGGTGAGGATTTCTCTTTATCTTTATGCTCTACTGCTTTAACGAAGAAAACTAACCTTGTTTTCTTGCTTTTTGGCAGTGTTCATGCTGAATAAGGCTATCCGAAAGTCCTCCGAGCTTGAGGAGCCGGAGAAAGAGAAGGCTACCAGCTCGGCGCCTGATGCCGAGAAGAATCCGAAGAGGCAAAAGACCTCTTCGGGTCCAAAGAAGCCGGAGTCGACTTCGGCAAGTAGGAAGGGGAGGACCCAGAAGCCCCCGAGAGCGCCAGAGAAAGACGTGGTCTTGGCGCCTCCTTCGGAGCATATCTGTGAGCCATTTTTATGGCCCACGGACTTCGCCGAGGTGAATTGTCTTCTTGATTCTTTGGCCTGGCTTCTGTCCTGTATTTTTGGTGCCCTCTGTTGACTTTTTTCCTTGTCCATTTTCAGAGGAACGATATGCTCTCCAAGCTCGTCGCCGTCGAACTCTCCAAAGCGTCCAACGACTATGCTGAGATGCAGAGGAAATTGGCGGCTGCTTGTCACCGGGCCGAGCAGGCCGAGGCAAACTTTGAGAAAGCCAGAGCTGCTAGGATTTCGGCCCAGGATGAAGCTCAGTTTGCCAAAAACCAGCTCGTCATCCAGCGAGAGCAGACGAAACGGAGTGATGCTGCCGCCGTGGTTGCCCAGGGGGAGGCTCTCCGTGTTTACACGGAGAAACTCTTTTTGAGTAGCCAGTTCTCGGCTTTTGTCGGTAGTCTGGTAAGGCTAATTGCCGATAAGGGCGAGCAGGGGGCCGATGTCGTACTGCCTCTGTACAGCCGAGAGATAGCAGCTCGGCTTCAGAATCTGCCGCTCCTTGAGGAGCTCGCTTCATCTTCGGTCCTGCTTTCTGCAGACCGAGTCCGGAGTTGTCGAGCTGATCGGGACGAGAACCTGGAGGCTATCTTTGCCTCCGTGGGACCCGTTTCACCCGCTTCGACTTACAACGGAGAGGGTGAGGCCGAGCCGCTGGAGCGGGAGGCCGAAGTCGAGCGAGCCGGGCATCCGGAGAAGGAAGCCGATCAGGAGGCGCAGCAGATCGGCTACGGTGGCGCCGAGCAGGCTGGGGAGAGCAAGGAGGCAGAGGCTGAAGCTGAAGCAGATAAGGAGAAGGAAGCTGAACCTCACCGAGAAGGCGGAGACGAAGCTAGCGAAGTATGATTTCGTCTCCCTTCTCTTAGTTTAGTTTCTTCCTTTATGTAAAATGGCCTTGAAGCCCTCCTTGTATAGAAAAATTTTTTTTTCTTCTTATGAATGAAAAAATTCTTCTTTCTGCTCTTGTGTCTTCGTTTAGCCTTTCGTACTCTCTTACTCCTGTTGTGGTTTACTACCTGCTCGGTAAGCTGAAATGCCGAACTGACGTAGCTGCTTTGTATTCTTAACTCTCAAGGAGCTGGAGATACTTCACTGGAAACGGCTGTACTCTTCGGCTTTAGACGAAGCTGAGAAAAGAGCTATAGCCGATCAGACGAAGAATGACGAGCTTCTGGCTCGTTTAGTGAAGCTGGATGCCGATAATAAGGACTTAGAGTCCGATAAGAATGATCTGGAGGCCGAGCTGAATACGACCATTGCTGAGAGGACTGCGTACGAGGATTACATCCGTGTGCGCGGGGGAATGACCATATCAGATGTTCAGAGTCGAGTTGACGAACTGTGGGAGGAATATAATGTACTCCGGAGGAACAATGCGCTGGAGAGCTCGGCTTGCCAACAAGTCGTGACATCATTGCGGCGCTGGGCTTCTCGGTACAACATTGTTCTTTCTCGGCGCCCCTCCATAGAAAGATTCCTTCGGCATATCGTGCCAACAGATGCTCGCACTCCAGATCAAACCTTTGATTCACTTGCTCAAAACCGTACTCCAAGTCAGCAACGAACTCTGGAACAGCCGGAAACGTCAAGACGAGAACAGGCTGAAGTTCGTAGAGGAGCTGTGATTATGAGTGAGCAAGATCAACAAATGCTTCGTGAAGAGACTCTTCGCCGCCGAGGTGCTAGGGCTTCCCGGGCTCAGAGAAGAGGCGTTGGGTCGAGGATAGCATCTCGTCGACCTGCTTATTCTTCATCTGCTCGGAACAACCGAAATCGGCTTCCAGAGGATTTTGCAGATAGGTGGCTTAACTTCAGCAACCCTGGACAGTAGAATAGTCCTTTGTAATAGCGTAACGCCATTTTGTAGGGTAGCGGAGTTGTGTGCCGAACAAGATTTGAAAATGAAATTTTGTTTTTGTTTTCGCTTCTAACACTGTGTATTTACAGCTTAGCGAAAAAATTTCATCGTACTTGTCCTCGGTCTTATGAAGTAAACTTCTTTGACCAGACTTGTCTTTGGTCTGATGAAATAAACATCTTTGACCGGACTCGTCTTTGGTCTGATGAAATAAACATCTTTGACCGGACTCGTCTTTGGTCTGATGAAATAAACATCTTTGACCGGACTCGTCTTTGGTCTGATGAAATAAACATCTTTGACCGGACTCGTCTTTGGTCTGATGAAATAAACATCTTTGACCGGACTCGTCTTTGGTCTGATGAAATAAACATCTTTGACCGGACTCGTCTTTGGTCTGATGAAATAAACATCTTTGACCGGACTCGTCTTTGGTCTGATGAAATAAACATCTTTGACCGGACTCGTCTTTGGTCTGATGAAATAAACATCTTTGACCGGACTCGTCTTTGGTCTGTGTTCTAATTTGGCGATTTTTGTCGCCGGGATCGAACTTTCCCTTGTCCTAATTCGGCGAGTTTTATCGCGTGGATCGGACTTTCCCAGTTAACCGAAGTGGTCTTATGCAGTAAACCTCTTTGACTAGACATGGTCGTCCTCGGTCTTATGAGGTAAACTGCTTTGACCGAACTTGGTCGTCCTAATTCGGCGAGTTTTATCGCGTGGATTGGACTTTCCCTTGTCCTAATTCAGGCAAGTTTTATCGCGAGAATCGGACTTTTGTTGCAGTTCGTTTCAGACGAAGTGCTTGATTCTTAAGCAGAATTGTGGTCTTGTATCCTCTTTAGAAGCTTTGACACACAATCGTGGGCTTGTTGCAGCTCGTTTCAGACGAACTGCTTGTTTAAGCTGAATTGTGGTCTTGTATCCTCTTTAGAAGCTTTGACACACAATCGTGGGCTTGTTGCAGCTCGTTTCAGACGAACTGCTTGTTTAAGCTGAATTGTGGTCTTGTATCCTCTTTAGAAGCTTTGACGCACAATCGTGGGCTTGTTGCAGCTCGTTTCAGACGAACTGCTTGTTTAAGCTGAATTGTGGTCTTGTATCCTCTTTAGAAGCTTTGACGCACAATCGTTGGCTTGTATGTTCTAAAAAGGGGATCAGCCTTTGAAGAACGAGATACCTCAGTTTTATTTGTAAGAGACGACACTCACATAGACAGACACAACGCACGTAGAGACAAGAACAAGTAAAAAACAAAGAAAACACATAAGACTGACTGACCGGACTGTCTCTTACAAATGGAACTTCTTGAGGTTGGAAACGTACCATGTTCGGGGTACTTGTGCTCCTGACGCGTGAGTCAATTTTTAAGACCCTTTGCCGAGGACTTCTGACACCCGATATGGACCTTCCTATGTGGGCTCGAGTTCGCCCAGCTTTTCTGCTCGGCTTACTTCGTTGTTTCTCAAGACGAGATCTCCCACTTGAAATTGCAGCTTCTTCACCCTTTGGTTGTAATACCGGGCTACTTGCTCCTTGTACTTGGCTGCTTTTATGCAGGCCAATTCTCTTCTTTCTTCGGCCAGATGTAGTTCGGCTCCGGTGTGACTTCGGTCATTTCGCCGGCCTCTGATTCCGGCTGCTGTGATTGCTATGCTTGATGGTGCCGAACTGATTGCTCGGCACTTTTAAGCGCAATCTGCGAACACACTTGCTCTTTTTCGATCACCTCGGATGACCGCTATCTCTCCTTTAGTGGAGAAGGTGTTCGGCGAGGATGCCTCTGATCGCTATGACCGGGCTTCTTTTTGTCTTCTCTAGATGAGCTGTCTAAAGACCGTTTTCGACGGTCTGCCTCATCGGCACGAGAAAACTTGTCCGCAAGGTCCCACATCTCTTGAGCTGTTTGCGGACCGCACTCCACGAGCTTTCTGTAGAGAGCTCCGGGCAGGATTCCATTTTGGAATGCCGAAATGACAAGTAGATCATTGAGATTATCTACCTGTAGGCATTCCTTATGGAATCTCGTCAGGAAGTCGCTGATCTTTTCGTCGCGACCTTGACGTATGGAAAGCAGCTGAGCCGAAGTATTTCGGGCTTCCGCTTTCTGAAAGAACCTCCTGTGGAAAGCATCCATCAGATCTCGGTAGGATCTAATGCTGCCTTGAGGAAGGCTGTCGAACCACCTTCTGGCGTTCCCGATGAGCAGCTCGGGGAACAGCTTGCACATATGGACCTCATTGAGACCTTGGTTCGCCATATTATACTGATAGCGTCCCAGGAAGTCATGAGGATCCACGAGTCCGTCATAGGTTATCGACGGAGTTCGGTAGTTCTGTGGAAGGGGAGTTCGGGTAATATCGTCCGAGAACGGAGTCCTCAATACTCCGTACATGGCGAACCCGACATTTCTTCGGTATGGAGGAGATGGAGTTCTCCTGTGATTCCGGTACCGAGGATTCTTTCTTCTGGAAGACATGACACTACTGCGGTAGTGACTGTCTCGTATGGAGGGAGAGGGAGAATCCGCCGTTTTTGTCCCCGGCTGCTTTTGGCTTTTTTGCAGGAAGGTTAAGAATTCCTCCTGCTTTTCCGCCAAAAACAGCTTGACAGCCTCGTTCAAATCGGGCTGCTGGGAAGACTCGGTGTGACGGCTTTTGGAGCGGCTTGTTCCTCCACCATGAGAACTGGTGGTGGATTTATCCCTAGGCTGTTTTCCCGACCTATGGGATGGATTGGCTTCCTCCTGGTTCTCACGGGCAGGAATACGGGTACTCTGCGATCTGGTATGCATTTTTTGGGTGGAAAAAATGGATCAAAAATTCGCTTTATCACAAATTTTGTTCTCTGGTTCCCACAGACGGCGCCAGTGATGGTTCCGCGAATTTTTGATGATGATAAATGCTCGTAAAAATAAATTACGACACAGAGAATTTTACGTGGTTCGATTTACTGAGGTAAATCTACGTCCACGGGGAGAAATGGGGGCAGGTTTGTATTGCTTGATCTGCGAATTACAGCTTACAACACAGACTTGCTATATGATTATTTCTCTAGAGAGATTCTAACCCTTTTCTATCAGATCTAAGTTCTATTTATACATTGAACTAAGATCGTGGCTTACATCATCACTCTAGGTCGTGGAGGTCGTGTAGGTCATGGCCTAAGATCGTGGCCTGAGTTGACGCCACGTGGTAGTGGGTGTGTTGGAAGTTGTGGAAATCCTGCATGGGTCCACTAACTCCTTGTTCGGTCGAATACTGAGACCGAACTGCTTTGGTTGCCGATCTGAGAGTAGAGCTTGATGCCGACCTGAGAGCAGAGCTTGATTGGTTGGCTTTTACCGAGCTGTAGGCTGAGGCCGAACTCTTTGGTAATGCCGAACTCCTCCGAACTCTTTGGTAATGCCGAACTCATACTCTTCCTTGGGCTTTGGGCTGATGGGCCGTCACTGCTGTTGGGCTTGTTTAGTTCGTACCCCATCACACTCCTTAAATCAAACTCAAGGTTTCTCTAATCTCTCCCCACTTCAAACCCTCTTATTCTTCATTATCACCATCTCCCTTTTTTTTAGGGTTTAATTACAAAATTCTATTTTTTTCTGAAATTAATTTGCTATATTTTAGGCAAACAAAGCAATCAAGCATCAAGAAATGGCAGCATTTGATCCTAATTCCGGCAGCTCGAGAATCCAGCCTAGCAACGTTGGAGGATAGGGAGGCGACGCCTGTGATGTGGGAAAAATGAGGGAATATTGGAAGAAGGAGATGATGAGGAAGATGAATAGCCCTTTGCCTTTGCCTCCACGTCAGCCAAGGCTGTCGTCTCAACCGGAGAAATCGAAAGTGAGTATGGATCTCGATATGGCAATCGCGTTTGAGCTCGTCCATGGCCGGAAAATAGACGTGAATATGGACGTCAAACTGCTTAGAAGGTAGGAGTAGTTAATTAAACAAAACACAAATTAATTTCTTGGAAATGTGTGTATATATAGATCATGCAGATTAATTTATTTCTGTGAATTTGAATATATATAGGACCATATCAAATAGGCTATCTGCGCAGAGATCGAGATGGAAGAGATCTCAGTTCATAACTGATTTGGAAAGGAGAGTTAAAGAATTGGAGGTTAATTTAATTTGCATGTATTGTTATTTATTCATAGAAAATCAATTTTACAATCCACCAATAAAAATGCATGAATTCATACTAGTGTTTTGTTTTGTTTTGTTTTTTTAAGGAGGTGGTTGCGTCTCTAAGTCCACGAATCCAAGGCTACCACGAGAAGAAGAGAAGCTTGCGGCTCGAAAATGATTCGCTAAGAACAATCCTCGAAATTCGTGCCGCAGAATCAAAGATTGCCGAAGGTGAATATTTAATTAGTATTCCCTTTGTCGGCGAAGTAAGAGCATCCGCAGCGGTGGCGAAAGACGCCACCGCCGTCCGCGCCGTTGGCAAGGCGCAGGACCGCCGCCGCTGTAGCCGCGCCGCTGGCACGGCGCTGCTCGATGTATCGAGCACGTCCGTGCCAGCGGACGCACACGTGGCGCGCTCCCATTCGTCAACGGCATAGCCGTTGTGTTTAAACTTTTTTTTATTTTTTTTTAAAAATCGGTATTTAATTATAAATAATGCTAAAAAATAAAAAAAAAATATTTTCCAAATCCCAAAAATATGGCCGTTTTTTTCCCGTTTTTTCTGAATTTTTTTGATTTTTTTTTTATTTTTTTTCCCCAAAATCATCTATAAATACACACATTCATCATCCATTTATCACATCAAATCATCTCTCATTCATCTCTCATTCATAATTCTCATACAAACTATCAATACATTCATCACCCACTCAAAATCTCAAATGGATTTCACCCATATTATGGCGGAAGCGGAACGCGAAGAACAAGAATACTACGAACAACATCGTGCCGCTTACGAAGCATATGTCGCGGCGAATACCCCTGCTCCTCCTCCTCAACGAACCAGATCAAATCGACGGTACATCCATCGTGACCGGGAGGGAGCCCACGAAAGGCTCGTTGCCGACTACTTTGCCGACCAGCCGCGGTTTCCGGCAGATTACTTCAGGCGCCGTTTTCGCATGTCAAAGCGCTTGTTCATGCGAATTGTCAACACATTGTCCGCACGTGTTGAATACTTTCAAACAGGTGTAGATGCAGCCGGCCGGCAAAGTATCACGGCGTTGCAGAAGTGTACGTGTGCCATCCGACAACTCGCTACTGGGCAAACGGCCGACATGTTCGACGAGTATTTGCATATCGGTGAGTCCACTGGAATCCTATGTTTAAAGAATTTTTGCGAGGGCGTTCGTTCTGCTTTTGGGGATGAATTCCTTCGAGCACCCACCACTGATGATTGCCAACGGTTGCTTCGTCTTCATGAATCAGTCCATGGCTTTCCCGGAATGCTTGGCAGCATTGACTGCATGCATTGGAGGTGGAAGAATTGTCCGACTGCTTGGAGGGGGCAACACTTGAGCGGTCACAAAGGCGGCGGCCCAACGCTTATCCTTGAGGCGGTCGCCGACTACCGCCTATGGATTTGGCATGCATATTTCGGCGTTGCTGGATCCAACAACGACTTGAATGTGCTATATTCGTCACCACTCTTCAATGATGTGATGAATGGTGTAGCACCGGCGATCGACTTCACCATCAACGGAAATATATACCGCATGGGTTACTATCTCGCCGATGGTATCTACCCAAGGTGGTCGACGTTCGTGAAGACGCTCCACAACCCGCACGACCCGAGACGGGTTCTTTTTGCGCAGCGTCAAGAGTCAGCGCGGAAAGATGTCGAAAGAGCCTTCGGGGTCCTTCAAGCTCTATTCAACATTGTGAAGGCCCCGGCTCGGCTGTGGTACGTGAATAATATCGCCGACATCATGTTCACGTGTATTATATTACACAACATGATTATAGCCGACGAAGGGCCGAGGGCGGCTAGCTTCTACGACGAGGACGAAGCCGGAAGCTCAACAGCGAGGTCTCCCCTACGCCGAGGCGAGCATACGACGGTTGGCCAGAGGATCGAGACAAGACACACAATGCGCGATACTCGAATCCACAATCAACTACAAGAAGACCTAATCAACCACATGTGGGCGAAATTCGGCAACGAGTAGTGTCATTTTTAATTTTTAGGATTTTAATTATGTAATTTTTAATTTTTAGGATTTTAATTATGTAATTTTTAATTTTTAGGATTTTAATTATGCAATGTTTAATTTTATTTGTCATTTGTAATATTTATTGTGGGTTTTAAATGAATTTTAATATTATGGAAATGTTTTTGTGTAATTGAATTTTATATTAATTGTGCTCGTCCTTGCGGAAGAGCACAGTTGTGGGTGTTGTGCTCTTGCCAGAGAGCAGGCATGAATAGTACCGCCCGGGCCCACAACCGTGCCGCTGGCAAGAGCACGGTTGTGGATGCTCTAACGACACATTTTTCCGTTTTGGTCTGCACGTGGATGATTGTCGCATTCGATTTTAAGTAAATTTGTTGCACAACCACTTAATTCTTGCGACTCACAACACAATCAAATAATGTATCGAAATGCAATTGAATCATTACTTCGCAGAGAGGCTGGAGGAGAAACGGAGGGAGATAAGAGAGATGAAAGAAGCCCTAGCTAGAGCCAAAGGTGATCAACAACCATGTAGTCCGCAACATGATTTGGGCCCAAATGAACTGAAGCCGAAGAAGCCCTACAGCATCCAGTATTACCAGGAGCGCCTGATGCAACTGGAGATGAACCAATTCATCTCCCAAGAACTGAATACTAGCGGAACAGAGCCCCGTCAGGATTCAGTGATGGAGTCCACTTGCGATGGCGATGAAGAAGAAGAAGAAGAAGTGTGTAAGTATCTCAACCTCGCGGATGAGGAGGAGCTCGACCTCCATCTAGCTAATCTATGAATTTGAGTATTCATCGTTGTTGTTGTTGTTAGTGGTCGTCGCTGACCTTCTAAAATATTCTTTTTTTCAGTTAGGGCATTTAATATTTCATGTGCGAAACATGTGAGTTGAGAATATTTCTTAAATTCATGGTGATTACTATTAATTTGAGAATGGGATGCCATGGATTCTACAACTGTTTGAGGAAGTTGCCATAATGGCAATTGGCTGATTAATCATCCTTGCAAACGCTTATCAGTAAACTTTGATGAAATATAGTAGTACTAGTTTATTTGATAATATACTTCTTCTATAATTATTAAATTGGACATTCAGAGTCAACTCATCTACCGCCACTAATCATTTCTTAAAAAACAATCTTTTTTTCTATTTGGATCAAATTTTGAAAAAGTTTCATATTGAAATAATTAGTAAAATGAAATGGCAACAACTCCTTTTCAAATTATTTATTTAATTATTAAGTAGGACCTAATTATAATTATATCATTGTGTTGTGATAATCTTTATATTATTAAGATTCATTAATCAACATCGCAACTTAGGTTTATACATCTCAATCGAAACTTTAATTAACCAATTAATTATAAAGTAAAGAAATAAAAAGTACAACGGTTACAATTAAAATAATTCTTATTTGCAAAGTCTCTATATATTGTTATCAAATATTTGACCAGAAGAGATTTGTTTTTTCTGCTTTTAAGAAAAGAGCAATGAGTGAGAAATTTATTGGTGGGATCCACTTGCAATCACTATTCATTCTTTACCTGAAGAGATAGCTGTATAAATAGTTTAGTATTTATCAAAATATAGATCATGATAAAATAGTTACAATGAGGTATGCATAATTTTATGATCGGAAATATAAAGATTATTATACCCGAACTATGCAAAAAGCTTCGTTTGGACATGGCAGTAAATTTGGTGTCTGAAAATTTGAATTAGGTAGTTGGATTCTCGCACGAAATATATTATAAATTAATGTAATGACTGTTATAACGACCTCGCACTAAAAACCATCCATTTATTGTATAGCCCGTGTGAGAACCCAATAAGTTAGATTCGATTTTTTTATTGGAAATGTGCTCCAAACTTTTGGCCTAAATTACATTTAGATTTTATCTAATGAAAAAATATATTTTATGTTGTTTTGTTTTATAAAAAATACACTCCCTCCATTCCACTATAAGTGATTCACATTTTTTTTGACATCTCACTTGCCATTTTCTTTATAGCAAAAAAAATAAAAAATTTCTCTTATTTTATTCTCTTACCTAATATATTACTATCTCTTTACTTTACTCTTTAAATAACATTTTTAAATCTCATGCTCAAAAGAATTAATGGTGATAAAAAGTTGTTTAGTCACATGATCATTAGTCTTTTATTATCTGCTGGTTGAATATTATGTTGCATACAAATTCATCTTCTATATTGTACTATTAGTACTATATTTTGTGGTATATTATTTATGATCATAAAAAGATTATTTATCCATGCTACAACTCCATTTTTTTATACTCAAATTACTTTACATAGACGGATGCCTATGTAGCAAATAAAGTGAAACTTGCTTGGTCATTTAATTTTTTTTGCCTTTGAGTTTCTTTATTTTTTAATTTATTGAATTTGATATTGATATTTTACTACACCCTCCGTCCCATTATAAATGAGGTATTTTTTTTCGTTGCCCCAATATAAGCAAGACATTCTTTCTTTAGCAAAAAACAACATATTTACTTTATATTTTTTTATTCTCTCTTACTATATTCTTTTTATTTTTCAGTATTTTTTCATACTTTATTTTCTTTCTACTTAACCTATTAAGCATATTTTTTTATTAAATCTTGTGTACAAAAGAATATCTCACTTATGGCCGGACGAAGAGAGTATTCTCATCTATACATATTACATTCTGCTTCTAATTAATATCCCAATGTTATTTTGCTTTCTTATTTTCACAAAATTGATTTCGTAAAAAAAAGGATGAGAACAAATATAGGGTATCCGGTTTACCCATACCTAATTTTACGGAGTCAGATAACCCAATCGAGTATTAGACATATTCACATACCTAATTAATACAGGTTTACCCATGCCCAATTTTACGGGATTAGATAACCCAATTCAGTACCAGACATACTCACATACCTAATTAATACTCTGATTTACTCCTATTCAAGATATATTGTTTACCATCTTTTTTACTAAATTCTTATCTTATTTTGAACTGAATAATAAACCTTACAACCCCACAAATTCTCTTATGGACATAGAATGATAAATTCATCTCTTTCCAAGAGTGACATTATCAATGCTTCACACCTAAAAATCATGTAAGTTCGTCCCTTATGACAATATCATATCCATTCGAAACCTAGTTAGTTCTAATCAAGTTGTGGTTCTTGGATTAAACATTTTAAGTGAATTACTGTCCAACAAGCACTTAATCTCCAATGATTTATATTGACATTATATTGGTACTATTTTGGGCATTCGATATCAATTATTAGGGCTCGGATACCAACATTGGGTATTTGGGTACCCAAAAAGACTCGATCATGTATCAAGTGAGCTTTCGGGGCTGTTTTCGCGTACGAGTACTCAATTCTCCACCCCTAAGCCCTAACTAGAATCCATGGATCCAATTCATCCAAACTATTGATCTTTATTCTAAAATTGTCAAATTCCAAAAATCATCCAAGTTCTCAAAATTTTGAACATTATCAGAGTGCTCAATTTTTCTCAAATTCAGGATACTCTAAGAACACTAAAATTTTCCAAATCTAAGCCAATTCTTACAACTAAAAAGAAAATTACACCACAATTTGTTTGGATTAGTAACAAATATTATGTTTATTAAGAGTATGCGAAAAAAAAATACTTGAATTAGGTTATGTTGGGAGGGTGACCGGTGGATTGTGTATGTGAATGAGGAAAAAAATGAATATTTTATTAACAAATTTGTTGGGCTGAATTAGGATCATAGAACCTTATTAGAGTGTAGAGAAAGTTGTCTACATATAAAACCATTTTCGAGGAAGTATGAAGTGGGTTACTTCGCCTTGGTGCTCAAAGATCAGTTTGTTATATGAATTGGGGCCCAACCCCTAATTGATAGATCTAAATCTAATATTCCAAAACAAGATAACCTATTGTCAGAAGCAGAGTAGTAACACATGCTCACTCTCCACTTTTCCTCCAAATTCTTCAAAGTGGAAACATCAATAATGACCTGGGAACCACTCACAAACTATGCATCAATCTTTTAATTCACCCACTACACTTTATCTCAGACTACAGAGTATCTATGCACATATTTCTGGGAAAATGAAGGACTGAATTCATCATGGAAATCACAGTAAAGAGTAAACAAATGTATTCAGTAGAAGGTAAAGCAAATCCAACCAAATTAGACTAGAGAGGAACTGCTATTGAGCAATGCAATAAACACTGATTGAAACATCCAGTTGCAACACTAACACACCCTGTTCAGATATGGAGTAACACACACTGCATTTGTAAGAGTTAACTGCTTTGTAAACTGATAATTATCCTTCCTATACTTTCCAACTCTGGGACATAAGAAGGTGCTGCAAACAAACTGCCAAGGACATTTTCCTTCCTCAGTAGATCTACGGCTTCAAACGCAGCAAGGTATAACGTCGTTCAAAGTAGTCCATGAAATATCTAATTACATAAAGAAATCCCACAAGCTTTTTCTTATCAACTACAACCACCATGGATCACATTCCTTTGTAAACAAGATTGCACACTAACAATAGTAACAAACCAAGTGGATCGATAAAGTATACCATCATAACAACTGAAAACGCAAACATGAAAACACAGGCACAAACTATCTAATTGTTTAGTTATCGAATTCTTGATCACAAAAAACACCATTTTTGCAACATTCATCCACAATGGGAACAGGATGGTGTCAAAGGAAGCAATAAAATACTCTTTCCTCCTTTTGTCAAAGAAAACTACACTAAAATCAACCCAAAATCAGCTACAGCAAAAGTCACTCAAGCCCTAGCTCACATAAAAGCACTAACCTATTAAAGCTAAAGCTCAAGTGCTTAATGTTTCACATAGTAGTCAAGGATTTATATATAGAAAACTAAGACTAAAAATCCAAACAAACATATCAGCAAAAAGCAGTTCAGAGGGGCGCAGAGGAACAAGAAGGGCACCTAATGAGGCCATTCTCATTGCACAACGTACAACACCTGAAGCCAGCTTTCTCGTTGTAGCATTTCCGGCTGCCGTCGCAGTCTATGCAGAGGATGAATCCGTATCCACCGCACGTGTCGCACGTGCCGAGAGCGGCGCGCGGCAGCCTCTCCATGTACTTCTTCAGCTCACCGGTCTCGTGGAGGCAGCGGACCTCCTCGGCCCCGCCGATGTATCTGCCGCCGATGAAGACCCTCGGCAGCATCAGCTTCGACTTCTCCGTGAGGCCTAAGATTTCCTGAAGCTCCTCCGTGAAGCGGCCGTCCATCGACAGATCGCGCTCGTCGATCGGGACGCGGAATGCGCGCAGGATCGTTCGGACGGCCTTGCAGTCCTCGAATGTGGACCGAACCACACGCAAACTCGTGAAGTAGATCACTATCGTTGCCTCCGCTCCGGGGATTCGGATTTCGGGGCGGAGCTCTTCCTCCTTCTGCTCCTCCGCCGCGACCGCAGCCGCGGCGGCGTTCTCGAGGAATGATGGGAGGTGAGAGAGGCTGCGGATGAGGGACTTGACGCTGCTGCGGGTGCGGTGGCAGATGGAGAGCCTTCTAGGGGAAGCGAGCGTGTCGCCGCCGTCGTCGTCGGAAAGGAGAATGTGGATGTCCTTGAAGGAGGAGCAGGAGAATTTGGGCGGCGCGTCGTGGAACCGAACCCTTGATTTGGTTCGTCCAAGCAACATGGATTTACTTCAAATTCAATCAATCGACGATTAGATTGCTGCTTAGACCAGAAACTGATTGTTAATTGAATACAGATTTCTCGGCAATCGATGTTTGTGGGAGTGGAAATTGGGGATTTAGGTTTGCCGGGTGGTTTTTCTTGGCGATTTATTCACAATTTCTAAGAAGAGGGTTTTACTTCGTAGGAAACTTGGGAATACAGAGAGAATTTTTTGGGATTAGTTATTAAGGACTTAAAGGTAGTTTAACGGGTGTAGAAGCACTATATATAGTGCTCATATCGGGTCACCAGTTCATCGACCCCACTGTCGATTATGAAACCCGGAAAACTCTCCTACTAAAATATGACTTTTGGAGTTCTATGAGTCGGCATCTCTGCCTCAACCCTTCTTTAGCCTGTTCGATTCGTCCAGCTATTCAGATTTTCGTTCTTCGATGCCATCTATTGTCAAACCTCTCGTATTGTTTCTACTTTTCAAGGCAGAAAACGATCTTCTCTACTATGTGAATCAATAAAATGAGTCCAACCATTCAGACTTTGTTCTTCGATGCCATTTATTGTCAACTAGAACTCTCGTACTACTTATACTTTTCGAGACAGACAATGATCTTTACTGCGTGACTCAATAAAGTTAGTCCAACCATTAAGACTTTCGTTCTTCTATTCAAACAATAATCTTCTGAACTGCCTGACTTCAATAAATTTCATTTTTCCGGATACAACATTATCTAATTCATTACTTAGAAACCTAGTTTTCTAGTTATTTTCAACACTTGTGTGAAGCATACTTCATTTAATTCATTCTTGTGCATTAACTATTCTCCCGCAAGAGGATGTCAAAGTTGAGTATTTGTCACTCTCGGTAATAAACAATTACTCCATCTGTCCGCAAATAGGAGTCCCGTTTTATCATTTTAGCCCGTCCGCGAATATGAGTCCCGGTTCATTATTACTATAAATGGTAAGAGGCCTCCACATTCTACTAACTCATCCCACTCACATATCATTTAAAACTAATATATACAAGTGTTCATATTCCACTAACTTTTTTCCACCTACTTTCTTAACATTTCTTAAAACCCGTGCCGGATAGAAATGAGACTCCTATTCGCGGGCGGAGGGAGTACATTACTTTTTTTTTAAATAATGCTATTAAGTATTAATCATAATTTTTGAAATATATATTGAAGCTAAATTTTATTCATAATGCCATTAAAGATCGAAAAAAAATACACATTGAAAATTCTAAATACAAAATTCATTAAAAAATAAAGTAATCTTTTTAAATTAATTACCTACTCAATTTATACACTGAGAATAGATTAAAACACACACATTTAAAATAGAAAAAAAGCAAAAATCATTATGCAGTTAGCACAAATATATGTAGAGAGAATACATAAGGAGTATCAATTAGGAAAATTTTCAGTATGATGGAGTATTTGTATAATGAATTTATTTTTTACTAATTTATTCAAAATTGGCAAAATATGGAGCAAAGTAATATCAATTGATCCTTTCCCTTCAAGCAACCATGGGCCAGTTAGATTTTTTTCCTTACTCTGCCTTAATTAGTCTCAAAATATTAGGAATTTATTTTTTACTAATTTACTCAAAATTGGCAAAATATAAAGCAAAGTAATGTAATTTAGATTCTGCATTAATTAGTCTGAAAATATAAGGTAATTTTTTTTATCTTACAGTATCATAATGAGAAAAAAAGAAAACTTTATATAAGACCGACCACCACACCCCATTCCTCTCATCTCCTCTCTCACAATCGATCAAATTCAAACAAATGGGTCGCGGCAAACTGAAGATGGAGATGATCGAGAAAGAGAAATCAAGAATCCTTACTCT
Organism: Salvia splendens; assembly: GCF_004379255.2. NCBI lineage: Eukaryota > Viridiplantae > Streptophyta > Magnoliopsida > Lamiales > Lamiaceae > Salvia > Salvia splendens. The sequence continues at coordinate 5,783,631 of NC_056040.1, forward strand.
GAAGAAGCGAAAGGAAGGGCTAATCAAGAAACTCCACCAACTCACCACGCTCTGCGACGTCCCCGCATGCATGATCTTGCACGACCCCACCACCAATTCCACCTCAGTCTGGCCGGAGGAGGATCCTGATCAGGTCCGCCGCCTCATCGACGCGTACAAGGCCAAGAAAAATGACCCCAGCGGCGGCGTGAGGGAGTACTTGCTGTCGAATTTCTTCGACGAGCGGCAGAGGCAAGCCGAGGAGGAGCTCGAGAAGCTGAGGAAGAAGAATGTGGAGGGGATGTTTCCGACGTGGGACGATCGCCTCGACCTCATGGATGAGGCCCAGCTGAAGGAATTGGCCGCTGCGGTGCGCGGCAAGGCCGAGGCGGTGCGGTCAAGAATCGAATTCTTGAAACAGGCGGAGGTTGAGGCGATGGTGGTGATTGAGAACAATGCGATGCGGTTTAATTATTCTGATTTTGATCAAGATGTCAAGTCTGCTGAAGCTATGATGAGGGAGGGAAATTCTTCGATTCTTCTGCCGCCGCCGCAGCAGCAGCAGCAGCCGCCGTTGATGCCGCCACCGCTGACAACGGCGCTTCGATGGATGTGAATGAGAATGGTGGTGGTGGTGGTGACTTTTCTCGCTATCTTTGTCACTAGATGCTATGCTACTTCTATATTTTTTTTATTGAATTTGGTGATGAATGATATGTGTTGTGGATGTTACACAAATTCCACTATGTTTTAGTACTACATTAGTATTATCGATTGACGATTGATGTACAAATAATCCAATTTGAATAAACGTACCACAACTTGAAACATTAAAAAAATCCCAACTTTAATTCATTGTGTTTACAATCGATGACAAGAAAGACTAAACCTTTGCACAAGTAGTGCAATTCTTGAATCCCAATTACCCAACACAGTTGATGGGTCCCAATTTAATTTCGCTGATTTTGTTTTGATTGATTCCCACCATAATCAGTTTTCTGGTTTATTTCAATGGCTGAATTAACTGGTGTATAAATGAGTGTAACAATAGAAATGATACAAAACGATAATAATTTTATACTCCATTTGGACTCAATATCAATTTACTTTTTGTAATCCACCAAAACTAGAGCTCAGCAAAGCTCCAGTTTTAAAAAAATTGTTTTGGATTAATACTCTCGATGAACCAAAAGAGTGTGATTGTTGAATTGTTAGTGTTGGGAATCTCTCGCGTTAATCAATAGTTGCTTCAAAACAATTGATCGAGCTCGGCCGAGATGGATTCCGAAGCGGCGGCGGCGACGGCTTCGGAAACAATTAAAGTAAGGTTGAGTGTGAAGTTCGGCGGCCGATCCATACCAGTTGAAATTGCGGCGGACGCCACCATCAAAGACCTTAAACTTCTCCTTCAAACGCTCACCGATGTCCTACCTCGAGGCCAGAAGCTAATCTGCAAAGGTATTTTACAGTTTTACATTTTTTGATGTGATAGCCTTTTTTTTACTTTGATTAGAGTTCCTGAATTTCGATTTTTTTCAGGGAAAGTTTTATCGGACGATTCGTCATTGGCCTCGGCGGATATCAGTGATAGGTCGAAAATTATGCTCATAGCGTCACAAGGTTTACATCAAGGGGTAAGCCATCGTCGTCTTCTATTTCAGTGTAATTATATTGGGATAAATTTGATGGCCATGGCCCCAATTTATGTATTCTCTTTAAGAACAGAGTGCTGCAGCTGTCTCGAGCCAATGTGTTTCGTTCTTTTGTTCATTCAAGTAAACATGTATGAATGGTTCGTAGCTAGCTGATATAGTTGTTCAACTAAAGCTATCTCGGGAGATTGAAAAGAGTGTTATCTTGAACTTCAAGAGTGCTGATTTGCATATCTTTAAACAGGGTGGTCCGATTAAAAAAGAATTGCCCACTGCAAGAGCGGCGAGGGATTTTGCAACAGAAAAGAGGAAAACCAATGAAGAAACTGTCACCAAGAGCCGACTTGAACGGTGGAAACTCTCTGGGGTCCTAGCATTGTCAGATTGTGGTCTCACGGTATACGGAAACTTAAATTGAACATGACACTTTAGCAATCTTTAATTTTTTGTTTTTGTATTTTTATGTTTTGTCTAAGATATGATGAGGAATTGATGTTTTTTCTTCACATTTACTTGTTTAACTTGGGAACCTTCACCAACGTCATAAATCACATACATATTTGCATATATCCTTGCATAATGACAGATAGTCATTCCTATGTTCTGAAGAACATAGAAATAGAAGAAAGTTACATCAGTTTTTAGCATTTTTGAGCCGAGCAACCAAATTATAAGGCTGAAATATTAAATAATGGTATCTGGTTGAGATTGCTGGGTAGTACCATTTGAGCTGAATTACATCCTCTAGGACATAGTATTTTAAAAGATTTTCAGCATCTGTGGTTCAAAATTACTGATTTTCCCCTAGCTTGTAAATCCAGTACCTTACTTCGCCTTAGGCAATCCATGTGGTGAAGGACTAAAAACCATAGTAATAGGACAACCTGCATATTGTCTTGTGGTATAAGAACATAGATAAGTAGATAACTGGTTAGGTATGTAATAACCAATAGGATAAAAACACTCATATTACTACAACAAAGACATGTGGCCCCTTTATGTCTCTATGCAATAATAGAAAGAGCACAACAAGCTGTTGGAAGGACTCTAGGTGGTAGACTTGTGTGGCTGCTATCCATTAGTAATCTACTAGTTCATTTCTTGTGGATAGTCTCTTTGTCTTCAGCTTTTGACTTGTATATCAACTCGACATTCAAGTTTATAACTCATTTCCTATCATTGCTTTCTAAGTCAAATTTAGTTTGGAACCCATGTGGAAACTTGGCTGTTGGTTTCCATTGGTTGATAAAGATTAATCTAGTACAGAATTGTTTCGACCACATAATTCTTTTTTTTACCTAGATAACGGAGTTAACGATACTAGGTTATTATATATTGAACTCACCAAGCATAGTAGCATGAGAACATCTAATCAACTTTCTTGGCATCAATACTTACTTTTGTTGCCCGTGTGATCTATCTGACTATATTCTTCTAATATTTAACTAATCAAGAAGATTAAGCCATTAATTGGAGAATCTGCTTACTGCCCTGCAAAATTAAAATAACTCAACTTCTTTCTGCAATTCTCAACATCTAAAAGAAAATAAGCTTTGGTTTTATTGCACAAAATGGATAAAACTCTATTGTATTGCTCCTCCTAATTCATGTGAATGAAATGTCTTTTACCTCTTAAGTCTTAACTTTCATTTCAATGACAGGATTGATCTAATACATATTTCTAATCTAAAATATCATCTGAATGCGCACTTGAACTTGATGGCTCTGGCTTTAGATGCAAGAGTAGTTGATCAGCTCTAATGCTAGTATGGTAATTGGTAAAATATGAGTTTGTCCTGTGTTGTGAGTCTTGTGACTTCGAAGTGTTCAAGTCCTGGTTCGTAGTCAAGTCCATAGTAGTTGCTCTTTTTTTCCAAATCTACGGTAGCAGGATTACTTAAGCAAATACATGTGGTGCTAACTGCTAAGTACTTTGAGCCCCTTGCATTAGAAGTTTAAATGTAGACATGAAAATTAGACGCAAGGCATATGCTGAGATGATATACAGAACGTAATTAAAGTTTGAGTACCTACTGTATGTTGCATTTGGAATTATTACTGAATCTAGAATTACAAAATAGATCATATATGGATATGTGGCATGATATATTGGTGTAATTGATCAAGTACTTTAAAGTATCGCTGTGTGGTGAAAATCTTGAAGGCTTGTCCAAAGTGTTGTCCAACTTTGATCTAATAAAATATTTGTAACCTCTACCCTTCTCCACATTTACATGAAGTAGCAGATATCCATTTTTCATGTGATCAGCCATAAGAAACTCAAGCTTTAACTTAAATGACAATTCTTGATAAAATTGTATATGCTTTTTACATTTCTGATTTTCATTTGGGTAGACATTGTTGATATTTGGGTATGGAGAATATCTGTATATCTGAAGTTGGAATGACTGGTAAATCATTCTGGTGTACCCTTGAGAATGTTTATACTTCTTGTATATGCTAGACTATACCTAAGGACGCTTGGACGTGTGGATCTTCTGCTAGAGTGCTTGATGTAAGCCACAACTCTTTACATGAGGTGCCTGCTGAAATTGGCGGCTTAAGCAAGATGAAGGTCTACATAACTCAATGTTTAGCTTCAAAACATTCTTAAATTAGTAAAGCTTCTTTATAATGGTATCTTATACTCTGTAATGTTTCTTCTTGTGTAGAAGCTGCTTCTTGATAGCAATCTTTTGTCGGATACTTCCATTGCCTGGGATGAATTGGCATCTTTGAAGCAACTCATTTTTCTATCACTCAACCAAAATAAGTATGTCCATTCATACTCCAGTAGTTTCATTGGTTTAGTCTCTTCATATGTATACTTGATTATTACATTACATGTATTGTAACTTATTGAATTGACTACATATACTTAGAAGTAACTTACTAAAACAACTAAAGTTACTTGAAGATTTTAGTTAACAAGTTATATACATGTCCTTGCAATCTGTCTAGCTTCCTGGTTGTTGCAGTTCCCATGTTTATCTGTTTCTTCTTAATTTTACTTTTCTATCCTTGCCTTGTTGATTCCTGTGTTTGTCACTTTACCTCTATCTCTGGAAGGTCAACAGCAGTAGAGTAAAATGAAACAGGGTTTAAGTTCTCAAAGAGCTACTTGTAGAGTTTTACAGGTTCTTCTGAACTGAACTCCATTAACCCAAGCTGAAATTCTTTGAAGGTTGCTGTTAGATTTCATGATAGTAAGTGGAAAATTTAGTTTGTGGAATAGGATGGATAGATAAAAATATTCCAAGCTAATCTACCATTTACTTAGATGGATTGATTAAATTTGGACTTGTTTGACCATCTTATCCTTCAAGTACCTAATCATGTATATATCAATCTATCCTATGATTCCCATTACTCAAAGTGATTGCTACCGTAGTGTACTAAATGTAATCAACTCAAGCTGTAGTGGAATATTGGAAAGTTTCTTGTAAGATTGCATCACTGTAAGTTATGCAGGTTTTTGCAGTCATTCGGGCTGTTGCAGCTATTGCACTTTTCTTAAATTGTTTGGTTATCACAGAGATTTTGGGTTATCTAATTACCACTGCAGTGAACCTAGTTTTTCTTGCCTGATTGAACATGAGGTCTGGTATTATCATCATAAAACATACTAAGAAAAGCTACATCATGTTTTAGAGTGTTTGAACATGCATTCAAAATGTAATCTAGGGTGTTTTCAAGCCATTCTCTGTACAGATCTACATCATTTCTTGTTCTAATGCTAATGGTTGATAGCATTTTACTGGTTTGTTCAGTTTCTGGAGGAAAATATAGCAGATTGGCAGTTCTTAAATCAGCCAAAATATCTAGAGCCTTATGCTCTGCCTCATAGCCACTATTGCATTTTGGTTGCATTGTATTTATACTAATTATTGCGTTCCTATAATCTAGTAAAAAATATGTTGTCTAGTTCTCGGTTCTGTTCTATAATTTTTGTCTAACAAATTCACAACCGCTATAATTTTTAATTACATCTTAGGCAAATCTGATCCATTGTTATAAAGCCTTTCTATCTCTTGTTCCTGGCAGTTTGACATCAATTCCTTCAGCACTTGGTGCTTTGACAACCCTGAAGCAACTTGATATCACTAACAACAAGTTGGTGTGTATCCCAACTGAATTAGGTCTTCTGACAAGTCTTGAGGTGTTAAAACTCAAGAATAACAGGTAAACTGGCAAATAAACCATTTTGTATAATAGCCTTCCAGCAATATTTTTCTTCTCAAATAAAATTATGTTCTGTTCGGTGAGTGCCAGTTGTTGAATTCTGCTAGGTGTATTTCAGCTTCTATCCGTCCTTTTTTGTCCCTTAGTAAACTGTCACTTAGTCCGACTTTCAAGATGACACTTCTGCTTATTGCAGGTTAAAAACTATTCCTATGAGTATCGGGGATTGCGTTTCTCTTGTTGAAGTATGATCCATTCTTTCCTCCTTTCCTATTCTATTCATACTGTCAGCATGGATCATTTTCTGCTCCGAACCTCATCATCTACCCCTATTTACTCGGTTTACGTTTGTGCAGATTGATTTATCATGTAATTTGCTGAGTGAGTTGCCAGAGACATTTGGAAATTTAAAAAGTTTAAAGGTTAATCCTTCTTCCTCTGGTGATATACCATAGCATTTGTTCTCCTTTGAATGGGTGTGGGAACAAGCTTCCTAAGCCTCAAAGCAGATAATTCTCCTTTATGATCCGATAGTTATTCGTTTAAAACCTATGCAGGCACTATGTCTCAGTAATAATGGGCTGAAAACCCTGCCCAAAACATTATTTCGCTCGTGCATAGAGCTTTCCACACTGGATCTTCATGGAACAGAAATAACGATAGATCTTCTGCGCCAGGTACATAACATTCTTTCAGATAAATCACTCCACTGTCCACGCATATAACTTAATTACTTGCATGCATCTTATTGCCTTGTCCAACATACGTAAACAGGACTTTGACTTTAGATAACAAATTACACGGACGCACCTTGTGAGTAAAACTGTTATTGCCTCTAAACATTTTGTTTATTAGGATCCAGCTTCTATGTGATTGCTAGATATATCCTCTTCGGGTTAGCATTTACGAACTGTTTGGAGCATTTCTTTGTGAATTTTCAACTCTAGGATATAAGTTTGCACACTTGCACTTAGGGTTTATGTTAATTGAAGCCTCCCCCCATTTCAAGTTCGGCGGAGGGCTGTATGCAGAACTATCGCCACTAAGAGGAATGCAATCTTAGGAAAAGAGTCTTGAAAAACTTCAAAAATACCTTTTTATTTGCCAGACAACAAACAAGTCATCCTGGTCTGAATCTTGAACTTTTCTACTTAAGTTATATTACAAGGAGGAGCTAATGGAAATCAATGCTGTAACAAATTACTCGATGTGTTTACTGGTCTTCATGCATATTGTCGTGTTTTGCAGTTTGAAGGATGGGAGAAATTTGATGAGCGTCGAAGACTAAAGCATCAAAAGCAACTTGATTTTCGAGTGGATGGATCGGGTGATTTTGATGAAGGTGCTGACAAGAACTGGTAAACATTTGCAGGCTTATTCAATCAGTATAACCGTACAAGAAATTTGAATCCCTTTGCCAGCCTATATAGGCTTGATTTTCTTGAAAGTGATTATACCATAAATTCGTTGATATTGTTACTAATTCCTGCTTAGCAAGAATTCATCCTATGATATCTCAACATGTATGATTTTATGTGTGTTTTCTGATGGTGGATTTGTTTACTGGTTTTTCCTTAATCTCAACTTTGTAAAATGCCCCACTGATATTTATCTATCTTATTTATGGAGTACATAAATCGGAGGCAAAATTTTCAATCACAAAAGCATAATTTGTGTTTGCTTTCATAAGGTGCTATCTATTTTTGGGGTTGTAATTGCTTTCATTAGATGTTATATTATTACTGTTATAACACTAAATTCTAAGTTAAAACAAATTAATAGCAAATAAAACCTTTAAAATGTGATCTTCTTAATACACACAATTTGTAAATTTGGTAATAGATGATGATTCTGAATATTAGTATAAAATTGATTTTAAAAAATAGAACCCACAAATAATGGTCCCTACATGGCTACATATCATTGCACTCAAATATTGTCATGTCATAGTAGTATTTGTTTTAGAAAAATAATTAAGAATGTCCACAATATTAAAAGTACGTATAAAATATAATTAAAAAATATCGCTACAATATATATTTTAAACTCATATCTGTCGATTAAATGTATGGGTAGTAATGACAAATGCGAGAAAATAAAAAACAACTTTTCGAATAATTGTAACGTTTTTTAGGTAAATTATAGTAGTATAAATTTATTGGGAGTAAAGCGATGCTCCTCATGGATCCAATCAGTTTTCATAGATGTTAGGATTGGCACACACAAGGCTTTCACACACTCAATAAGATCACACACACACTCACTGTTGTATGAGATCACACAATGCAGAAAACACACACACTCACACTTTGAGTATTGAAGATGATAATCTTGGAGAGAAAACTGGAAAACTCTTTATTGATTAAACTCCACTCTACACTACATACACGGTGAGCTATTTAAAGCTCTATAATCAAGTAGCAACTGCTACTAACTAACTACAAGAAGAATCAAGAAAGCAAGAAGAATAACCGCTACATCTCAGCTAACTAACTGCTGCTCCAACGGCTAGTTCGGCTAGGTTGCTTCTACCTTCTCGGTTCAAGACCGAACTCCTTCCTCGGCTTACAACCGAACTCCTTCTCGGCTTACAACCGAACTCTTCCTTCTCGGCTCATTCCAGCTCAACGCCGAGCTTCCTTACCGAGCTTCCTTACCGAGCTTCCTTACCGCTGAGCTTACCGACTTCTGCCTTCTTCTTCTTCTCGGCTAGTTCCAGGCTAGTTCCAACTCGGTAAGCCGAGCTTACCGAACTCCTTTCTAGCCGAGCTTCTTCCAACTGAAATGAGCACTCCATTATTACAATTCTCCACCTGAGGGCTCATCTCAGTTCTTGCACAAACATTGATCAATTTCTTGCAATGATCAAACTTGTCTCTACCTAGAGACTTTGTTAGCATGTCAGCCGGATTGTGCAAGGTGTTAATCTTAATCACCTTCACTCTCCCCTTTTCAATCTCATCTCTAATGAAATGCAACTTTATGTCTATGTGCTTGCTCCTTTCATGAAAACCCGGATGTTTAGCCAAGCACATAGCTGAGCTGCTGTCACAATGAATCACCATTGTCTTTTGGTCAAAACCAAAGTCAGAAATCACTCCCTGAATCCAAAAACTCTCCTGTACAGCTGCAGTGAGAGCTATATACTCTGATTCTGTTGTTGAGAGAGCAACAACACTTTGCAACCCTGACTTCCAGCTGATTACAGTTCCAAACATGGTGAAAAGATAACCTGTTTGGGACTTTCTGTTGTCCAGGTTTGCAGCATAGTCTGCATCACAATAGCCCTGCACAACCTCCTCAGATTCACCTTCCCAGCCATTGAACACAATCCCCCAGTCCTTAGTTGACTTCATGTACCTCAATATCCACTTAAGAGCATTCCAATGCTCCTTTCCCGGGTCTGCCATGTATCTGCTAGTCACTGAGATAGCATGAGCCAAATCTGGTCTTGTACAAATCATAGTGTACATAACACTTCCAACCACACTAGCATAAGGGATAGCCTCCATCTCATCAGCCTCTTGCTTAGTTTTAGGGGCTTGTTCCTTTGATAGCTTAAAACTCTGGGACAGAGGAGTTGATGCAGCTTTTGCATTTTCCATTTTGAATCTCTGCAAAACTTTCTCAATATAGTCAGTTTGCAGCATCCACAGCTTCTTGCAGCCTCTATCTCTCTGAATATGTATGCCTAGGATCTTCCTTGACTCTCCTAGATCCTTCATTTCAAAGCTTGACTTCAGATCTTGTTTAACTTTCTGAATTTCTGTCATAGAAGGCCCTGCAAGTAGCATATCATCCACATAGAGTAATAGGTAGGCAACGGGAGTCCTGCCTGCCTTCTTGATGTAGATGCAATCATCATATTCTGACTTGGAGAAGCCAATCTTCTTCATCTGTGCATCAAACTTCTTATTCCACTGTCTAGGACTTTGCTTAAGTCCATAAAGACTTTTCTGTAACAGGCACACCTTGCCTTCTTCTCCAATCTTCACATAGCCCTCTGGCTGTTCCATGAAGATAGTTTCCTCTAGATCTCCATTGAGGAAGGCTGTCTTCACATCAAGCTGTTGTAGCTCCCAGTCAAGCTGATTCACCACAGCCAATAGAATCCTAATCGAAGTGTGCTTCACAACAGGTGCAAACACTTCATTGAAATCGACTCCCTCCTGCTGTGTAAAGCTCTAGCCACCAGCCTTGCCTTGAACCTGATTCTGTCTTTATCAGTGGTTTCTACCTTCTTTTTAAACAACCACTTGCAACTGATCAGCTTCCTCTCCTTTCCATCTGTATTCAGCTTGGATTTGTCCACCAAAATCCATGTTTTGTTCTTGAGTAAAGACTCTATTTCCTCATTCATGGCTTCAATCCATCTTTCTCTATCTTTACTCTGCATAGCTTCTTTATATGTGAGTGGATCTGCACCATCAATACCTTCAGCTGCACACAGAGCATAATACACAACATCAGAGAACTTTGTTGGTGGCCTTGTTTCTCTTCTAACTCTGTCCCTTGCAAGCTGATAGTCTCTGATAGAGTCTGATATAGACTCACCAGCCTGGTTGCCCTGAGTTGGAGCCTCTTCTTTATCTGAATCAGACTCACTCCCTGAGTCAATAACTCCACCTGCTCCTAGGCCAACCCCCACAGGCTCCACCTTGAAGAAATCACCCTCATCTTTATTTGAGTCCGGCTTATCTTTCAGGAATGGCATCTGATCCTCCAAGAACACCACATCCCTACTCACCAAGACCTTCTGCTTACCGGGCTCAATACACCAGAGCCTATACCCCTTAACACCCCTCTGATACCCCAGCAAGATACATTTCAGAGCCCTAGCTTCAAGCTTACTTTGCCTAGCATGAGCATAGGCCACACACCCAAACACCTTGTATTTTGAGTAGTCACTATGAGCTCCATACCACATGTAATCAGGAGTTTCAGATTTCAGGGCAGTAGATGGGCATTTATTGATGAGATAGGCTGCTGTATACACAGCCTCACCCCAGAATCTGCTGCTCAAACCAGACCCAAGAAGTAGGCACCTCACCCTCTCTAGGATTGTCCTATTCATCCTTTCCACAACACCATTTTGCTGAGGATTACCAGGAACAGTCCGGTGCCTCTTCATACCCTTCTCTTTACAAAACAGATCAAACTCAGCAGACAAGAACTCTAGGCCATTGTCTGTCCTTAAGCATTTGACACTTCTACCCTTCTCTAGCTCAACCTCCTTACACCATATCTTGAACTTTGTGAGTGTTTCAGATTTTTCTTTAAGAATATATACCCACAACTTCCTTGTATAGTCATCAATGATAGCTAGATAATACTTTCCTCCACCAATTGAACACACCGGTGAAGGCCCCCAAAGATCACTATGTATGTAGTCTAAAGGGGCTGTAGAAGAGTGGATACCTGTAGGATAGGGTGCCTTCTTAGCCTTTCCAAGTATACACTGCTCACAGGGGTCCATCTTGTTGAAATCTCCGGAGATCAGACCCTTCTTGATGAGTTCTTTCAAGCTTCCTTCGGCTGGGTGGCCCAATCTCTTGTGCCATAGCATTATGGAATCATCTGACACTGCATTGCTTTCTCCATCAACAGCCTTAGCCTTCAGATAATAGAGAATATGCTCTCTGTCAGCCTCCATCATCACTGCATCTCCAGATTTCACAAACAATTTTCCTTGACTCATCAATATGGTGAACCCTTTCTGTTCCAGCATTCCCAATGAAATGAGGTTCCTCTTTACTTCTGGAATATACCTCACCCCAGTTAGGATCTTTATAGAGCCATCTTGTAGGCTTAGCTTTACCTTCCCTATTCCTTTGATCTGACAAATGTGGTTATTACCAAGAACAACCGTACCCGATGCTTCTTGAAGATCATGAAACCAGCTTCTATTGGAGCACATATGGAAGCTGCACCCCGAGTCCATTATCCACCTATGACCCCCACTATCACTGATATTCATGAGTTGAGCCGGGGGATCAGCACTCTCCACACAATCAGATTGATTGTGTCCCTCAGAGGCCATCTTTCTCTTCCATGCATGACAATCTTTCTTCAAGTGTCCAGGTTTCTTGCACCAATAGCAAGCTCTGGTTTCCTTCTGAGCATCTGAACTTGAGGGTTTAGGGCCCTCAAACTTCTTCTTGAAGTTCTGCTTCTTGAACTTCTTCACATTCAAGGCCTCTGCAGCTTGAACATTGGAGCTTGCAGAGCCTCTGTTGGCTGTCTTCTGGAGTTCTTTGGCCATCAAGGCTGAATAGACTTCTGCATAGGTGATAGGTTTATCTCTTCCATAGATAATTGCATCACTTAGCTGGTCATACGAGCTAGGCAAGGCATTCAATGTGAGAATGGCCTTATCCTCATCTGAGATCTTGACATCAACAGATCCCAGGTCATCAATGATCTTGTTGAACTCCTCTAGCTGCTCAATGATGGACCTATCTCCAGAAAAACTATAGGCATACAGCCTCTTCTTGAGATACAGCCGGTTAGCCAAGGATTTGGCCAAGTAAACTTCATCTAACTTGTCCAAGATCTCCACCGCAGTCTTGGCTTCTTGAACTTCCCTCAAGACCTTATCTCCAAGGCACAGAATCACTGCAGAATGTGCCTTGAGCTGCATTTCTTCCATCTTTGCCTGAGCTTTTTCATCAAGCACTGGAGCCTTTCCTTTCTCCTCTGGTTTTGCAAGAACTGCCGCCAAGCCTTGTTGAATTAAAACCGCCTTCATCTTCATCTTCCACAGGCCATAATCATTCTTGCCTGTGAACTTTTCTGCATCAAGCCTTGCTGCCATCTCTGAAACCGTTTGATCCTCTGCAAATCAGTTTCAATATCCCTTTCCCACAGACGGCGCCACTTGTTAGGATTGGCACACACAAGGCTTTCACACACTCAATAAGATCACACACACACTCACTGTTGTATGAGATCACACAATGCAGAAAACACACACACTCACACTTTGAGTATTGAAGATGATAATCTTGGAGAGAAAACTGGAAAACTCTTTATTGATTAAACTCCACTCTACACTACATACACGGTGAGCTATTTAAAGCTCTATAATCAAGTAGCAACTGCTACTAACTAACTACAAGAAGAATCAAGAAAGCAAGAAGAATAACCGCTACATCTCAGCTAACTAACTGCTGCTCCAACGGCTAGTTCGGCTAGGTTGCTTCTACCTTCTCGGTTCAAGACCGAACTCCTTCCTCGGCTTACAACCGAACTCCTTCTCGGCTTACAACCGAACTCTTCCTTCTCGGCTCATTCCAGCTCAACGCCGAGCTTCCTTACCGAGCTTCCTTACCGAGCTTCCTTACCGCTGAGCTTACCGACTTCTGCCTTCTTCTTCTTCTCGGCTAGTTCCAGGCTAGTTCCAGCTCGGTAAGCCGAGCTTACCGAACTCCTTTCTAGCCGAGCTTCTTCCAACTGAAATGAGCACTCCATTATTACAATAGACATTCAATACTAATCAGTGTTTAGTTTTAAAAATTTTATGCGTTTTGATATGATGTTAATTGACTTTTATTAACAATAAACTTATAATACTGTGATGGGATAGCCAGCAATATAATCAGCAAAATATAGAAATAGATCTGGTTGATTTAGAAAAAAATATCAATTGTCCAACAGCGAAATAATGCCATGTTTAAATTTCATGCTAGTTTTAAAAAATTTAAAGAAAAATAAGTAGATAAATCAATGGAATGTGAGAATTGCGAGGTTGATTGACTTAATAGAAAAATAAATAAATGGTCTTGTAATACTAAATGAGATACTATTATAATATAGTAGAAGCTAGGGGAGTGTTATACTCAATACTTCTTAATTGTTAACTATAATTAAATAATAATCATTAGATATTCAAATTAAAAACCTAGATCATCAGCCCTGAAATGTCAATACAATCAATAAAAAAACGTCAATAAGGGTATTAAAGTCAATTTACAACAAATTAGTTGTAACTAACTTTTGAAAAATATCCCATAACTTTTAAATGCATATAACTTTGTCGATTTAAATTATGTTTTCGCACGACATATATAAAATTAAAGATAATTTCATAAGGATTCTAACGAGATCTCACTTGCATATGTTCCGATGTCAAAATTTGATAAAATTTTTTAAAATTTTTAATTTTTTCGTACAACAACAAATGTCAACATAGTATATAAAATATGTCAATATAATACATGTAGAATGTCAATACAACTAATGTATTAACATTCTCAAAGCATTGTGTTGACATTCTAAAAGTATTGTGTTGATATTTTCGAAACACTATATTGACATTTTCATCAAAAACCCTAATTTGGTAGATTTTTTTTATCTTTTTCAATTTAATTAATAAAAACGAAAATTACACGTGGCAAATTTTAGAACACAAGATTTCTAAAATCTTATGGTCTTAAATTAGTTGTAGTTATCAATTAAATGATGAGTTAGCAATTGATCACTCCTTGTAGAAGCTAATATTAGGGTGTCCACTATAAGGTGGACACGCCCAATAGCCCCGCCCCAGTTTTTTGTCCATAGCCCCGGATTTTTGTCCATAGCCCCAAAATTCTATTTCCGCCACTATAGTGGACACCTCCAATAGCCCCCAAATTTTATAATCAATTTTCATTTTATTAATGTTTCAAGTAATTACGAACAAATTTATCGGGATATACGTACGTAGAAGAAGTCGACTATACGAATTAAAAATAAAAATAAAATTTCACTTTAAATTAAAATACAAATTAAAATAAAAATTTGTATTTAAACACACTAATTTCAAAATTAAAATTAAAATTACACACTACATTGAATCTAATACAAATCACTACCAAGTTTACACAACGCCACCACCTCCCCTACGTGCCCACACTTCTTCAATCAAATCCGCCTGCAGTGTGTTATGTGATGTGGTCCTGCGCATATCCGCGAAGCGTTGGATCAAATATTCATTGCTCCGTGGTACGCCCATCTGGATGGGCGCGGAGGCGACACCGTGACTTGTACTTGCGCCCTCTTCCGGTGCCCATCGCTCTGCCGCAAATCCTTCATCTTCTATTATCATATTATGCAATATGATACAAGCTAACATAATATTGGCGACATCATCTTCGTGCCAAACTCGTGCCGGACACCGTATAATAGCCCACCGCGATTGGAGGACACCAAAAGCCCGCTCAACGTCCTTCCTAGCACTCTCTTGTTTGTGCGCGAAATATTGTTTCTTCGGTCCTACTGGCTGGCGGACAGTCTTCACGAATACGGGCCACCGAGGATATATTCCATCTGCCAAATAGTAGCCCCTACTGTACTGCGTACCGTTGGCTACGAAGCTGATATCTGGTCCCTCACCCCGGCACTCCTCGTTGAAGAGCGGCGACGACTGAAGAACATTGATGTCGTTGTTCGAACCCGCCACGCCGAAATACGCATGCCAGATCTTCATACGGTAGTCCGCAATGGCTTCCAGTATCATCGTTGGATGTTTGCTTTTGAATCCAGTAGTGAACTGGCCTTTCCATGCCACGGGGCAGTTCCTCCACTCCCAATGCATGCAATCGATACTTCCTAACATTCCTGGGAAGCCGTGCACCGCCCCGTGCATATCCAGTAGGCGCTGACACTCATCCGGTTTGGGCTTCCGTAGAAACTCCCCACCGAAAATTTCCCGGATCCCCTTACAGAACTGCCTAAGCACTGTGAGGCTAGTCGTCTCACCCATCTGTAGGTATTCATCGAACATGTCCGCTGGTCCGGCGTAGGCAAGCTGTCGGATTGCAGCGGTGCACTTCTGTTGTGTGGACAGCCCGATCCGGCCAGCCGCATCACGCCGGAGAGTGAAGCATCGGTAATGCTCAGCCAAATTCGTCGCTATATAGTTGAACAGCCGCTGTGACATCCTGAATCTCCGGCGGAATATCTCGGGTGGATAACGGGGGTTATCCACAAAGTAATCATCCATTAAACGTTGGTGAGCACCGACGTGGTCTCGTGGGATTGTCCGCCGCTGAGTAATGGTGCGAGGGATCGGATCCTCCGCAGCCTCCGCCTCGTCTGCAAAATCGGCCGCTACCTGCTGGGCGGCCTGGTGTTGCATCTGTTGAAGCAGAGCATTCCAGTTGTCTCTCCACATATTGTTCATTTCCGTCCCAAATTTGTAGTGAGAGAAATTTGTATAGATGTTGTATTGGAATGGTGTGAAAATAATGAATGGAGTGGGGTGTATTTATAGGTGAATTGAAGTGTAAAAAAAAAAAAAATTAAAAAATCGGAAAATCGCCAGCCGCGGCGGTTGTCCTCCGCTATAGGAGGCGCGCCTATAGGCGCGGCTATAGGGACGCCCGCCGCGTCCTCGCCCCGCACGCGGCTATCCCGCATCCGCCGCCTCCCTCCCCCCTCGCCGCGTCCACCTCCGAGGCGGACACCCCCTTCACTATGATAGCCGCGCCTTCCTTCTCCCTCCGCCCTCCTTCACGCCGACCGCCCCGCCTTACCCATAGTGGACACCCTTAATTAAATATCAAGAAATTAAATTAGTTAAATACATAAAAAATGACCCAATAATCAATTTCCTTTCCTATATATTCTGCTTTTTACATATAGTTCCACGTGACAGGCACACGCCCTTCATCATCTCCCAATCAAGGCCATCCACGTGTCCCAAATCCAACGGTTAGCCATTTGTTCTTTATAAAATAAGAATAAGCCAACTCAGAACTCACAAATTTACCTCCAGATTTGGGTACACGAACCAAGCATGTTGCTCACAACGGCCAATTCACTGCTTCAGCCTCTCGCTCCTCGCCTCCTCCACGGCGGCGGAGGCGGAGATCTGACTCTGTGTAGCCATAGAGCTGGCTGTCTGGTCATGAACGCCTCCAGTGAAGCTAACAATCCGGCGATTATGAGCGCGGTTTTCGAGCCGTTCGAGGAAGTGAAGAAGGAACTCCTTCTCGTCCCCACCGTTCCACACGCCTCCCTTGCTCGCCATGTCTACTCTGACCGCTGCGAAGGCGCTATCAACGATCAGATCAAGTAGTACATTTTAATTTTTTTCATTCGTGTTTCTCTTTCCCGCCCACTTTTATTTTATATCCCTAATTTTATGCGTCTGTATGTATATAATTTATAAACATCATGTTTGTGCTTGTTACTGCGCCGAGTACTGTAAATCCAGATGTTTAGAACTATTAGATAATCGTACAGTATACATTTGGTTTGTATGGGGATCTGACTTATTTTTTCGAGTGTTTTTGTTTACTTCTCTTTAAATTTTAGTAGATCTGCGAAGTTAATCATTTATATATACTCTTCTCATTTTTCATGGAATTCGAATCTTTTTTCATGGACTGCCAATTACCAAGCTAATTTTTGCCTGATCGGTTTTGTTGAATGGCAGTGTGGAATATAACGTATCTTACGTGTATCACGCAATGTATGCCTACTTCGACAGAGACAATGTGGCTCTTAAGGGGATTGCCAAGTAATTTTCTCAAATCTAGACATGTTTCTCTCATGTGCTTTGTGAACTTTTTGTACATCAATTTGTTACAAGTTCTTTACCATGGCTAGGTTTTTTAAAGAAGCAAGTATAGAAGAAAGGGAGCATGCAGAGAAGTTTATGGAATATCAGGTGCTTTTTCAGTGTATCTACAAGATTGCTTAATCCATTTCAGCTTTCATCCAATTCCTAGCATCTCACTTTCTCTATCTTTGTACAGAATAAGAGAGGTGGCAAAGTTAAGTTGCAGGGGATGATGACGCCGATCTCTGACTATGATCACCTCGACAAAGGAGATGCATTGTATGGTAGGTTGAGACCTGATTTCCTGAAGTTCTGTTTTAAGCAGTTTATTCATGGTTGTTAGTTATCAACGTTTATGCATCTACCTAAATTGCGTGACAATTATGTCTTGAGCTTTGCTTGCATCAGTAATCAAAATCTAGTATATGATAACGCTTCAGCCTAAATGGTCATTGTCACTGAGCTGAAGCTTACTATATTCATGTTGTGCAGAAAAAAAAAGCAGAGTTCCGTGTTTGTATATTCTGAAATGATCTGTTATACTTATCATGTCTTAAATCCGTTCTAATAGGAACGATGCTATCATATCTCATCTAGTTTACAATGCATGATGGTTCTGAGTTAACATTTTCAATATTTTCAGCAATGGAGCTCGCTCTATCTCTGGAAAAGTTGACAAATGAAAAGCTTCTGAATTTACACAAGGTACATCACCTCATTTGTCCTCATAATCTGAATTGCTATATCTTTGGCTATGGATGCTGCTTGCCAAAGTGTTTGGTCGTGCTATTTATCCACGGAGCTGCAATGTGCAGGTGGCTGATGAGAACAACGACGTCCAGCTTGCAGATTTTGTGGAGAGTGAGTTTTTGGGCGAGCAGGTGACTCAATACTTTTCAGTACATGGTTAGGAAATTTAACTTTATAATGTGGTTAATGTCTAATACCTGCGACGTTTAGGTTGAGTCCATCAAGAAGATATCTGAATACGTTGCTCAGTTGAGAAGGGTTGGCGCAGGCCATGGTATAGTAACATTATATGCCTGTTTTATTTACATTATAGTACTATATAAAGCGATAAATGTTGACCACTATTGGTGACTTGTGAGCAATACTCGTTTAATTCATGTTTAGTGTTAAGATATTACAATCAAATCATAACATAACATTTTTATGGTAGTATAATCTTAGTACTTTTTTTCTCATTGTGTTTGATCATTGTTTCCAGGTGTTTGGGACTTTAATCAGATGCTTCTAGCTGGCGCTGCCGCAGTTTGACTTGGAATTATTTGCTAATTAGCCTTCGGCACTATTACAATTTTTAATAGGAATGGAAAAGTTGAGCAAGTTTTTGCATCGAAATTACCTAATCTAACAAATTGATGGAGACTTGTGAAATGACGCTGCGCTTGATTCTGTTTTTCTAGTACAAACATGCTTGCTTATGAAATCTTCATTTTTCACGTACCTTCATTATCCTTCCCCTTTTATTCGGTCTAAAAATCTCAATATATGAAGCATGTCAAAGTTGTGTTTCTTGCTCATTATTTTTACAAAAATAAATATAAATTAATAATTTTTTAGATTAAATCATCAAATTTAGGCAAATTATGACTAGTCCCATAAAATTTTGTTTATTTCAATTGTTTAACGGGTTCTAATTTGTTAAAATTTATGGAATGTAGGTAATCTAAAAATCCCATGTGAACATAACACATCTCGTGATCGAATCGATATCATTTTAGTATAATAATTTGACTAAATTACATGATTAAACACCAAAGTTAGGGACATAACTGTACCTGCTTCAAGGCTTTAGGAGGAAAAACAATCAATCACGATCTCATACGAGCATCCGATGAAGTGACTCATAATTATTATTTTGATTTTGATTTCAGAACATTTTCAATTATTTAGCTTTTTCTCATATGTTATTTACATTTTCATTATAAATAAACTCCATCGTTATATTTTAGCCGGTTAGTACTAAACCCCCAAAAAATACTATACTAAATGATAATGTTGATACAAGTACATTCCCTACAAACTAAAGTTCCAAGTGTCTCGAGTGTAAACTGAGCTCTTTTAAGTAACATCATTTTATCTGGCTTCCAGGTTGTAGTGCACTTCTCGGTGGCTCAAGCAATCACGGCATGCTTGATTTGAGAGGCCTTTTCAAAGGTAGACCATTTGTCGCTTGAGCGCTCCAAATTTGCAAGGTGGCTTAGATACAACACTGCTACCTTTGCATATGGTACTGACCATGAGGAATGAGAGGCCCTCCACATAAGTCATACCTTGTTCAATAAATTAAACAAAGGCATTATTAGTAATTGCCAATAACAACTATAGAATATTCAAGTACAAAACATCCACACCAAAAATATACGGGGCAACATAGGCAGACATGAAACTTAGGTTGTTAGGCAACAGGGAGGACCAACCAAGCTTATTCTAAGTAGATTTAGAGTGATATTTGACATGTTAACTACAAAGGCAATGTACTTCAAGGTCGCACATCTTTGCCATAATATTACTGTTGTAATAACCATTAGTAATATAGCCCAAATGAGAAAAAAGTTAAATGCTGATATTTGCGAAAAGGCCAGAGTTTATGTCTAACTTTTCCCAAATAGGCACATGTACAACATTTTTGTTGATTCAGAAAAACAGCGTCCTGGGTGAGAAAGCAATTGTAGATGCAATACTAATTCTAATCCCAAGACAAAAAATGCCACAAATTGGTGTAATTTTGAAAAGAAAGAAGTATAAACAAGCTTCAAACTGCAGCAGAGAGCAGTCCAAGCAATCCAATATTAGAACAGGAGATTTACATATATATTGGTAAATATTGATAAGGAGAAAAAATCATTAAATATAACTCATATGAAATTCTCAGACAGCTAGTTCTCATGACCATTGTGGTTTTCATTTCTAGTGTTTCACTACTAATATCAAAGAAATCAACGCTATGTTCCATTCCTTTACTCGAAATTTCGCACTATCAAGTTATCTTGTACTAAAATATCTTCTTTTTTTCTTAGTCACCATTCATTACAAAATTTGTATTATTCTCCAACATTAAAGCATCATCGTCATCCACTTATTTCTCCTACATTCTCTTTTTTCTTTCACAATAAACCAACCTGTTTATTACTCCTTTATGGGTATTACGCTATCAGGCACTGGAAATATCAACATAAGGGCAGTTATTTATAATGAGTTTATAAAGTAGCATATTACACCATCATGCTACTGCCAAAACAGGATGAAAATGAGACCTTTTGGTTTGATTCCATTCAAACTTTAATTACAGTAGATAAGCCAACCTGAGGAACAGCATGATGATCAGCTAATGAATTTTCGCAAATTCCAGATTTAAGAGAACTCTGGAGAATGGTGTATCCAGGACCTGAAAGACAAAAAAACAATCTTAGTGTAGTTATGGTTTTTCTCAATATGCAATAGAAAATAAACCAACAAGCTCCATGTGGCAAGAAGAGGAGCACAATCCTGTAGGGGTTACCTGAGTTGGCAGCTGCGCCTGCACCTACAATGGCTGCCATAGCTCTCCTCTCGGCATTTGCAAGTTCAGAACGCAAATTTTCTGACTCACGAGCCATGGATATCAGGTGCTTCTCCATTACTTCACTAAGCTCACAGTGAGTGGACTGCATATTCCTTTCATATTCAACTGCAGCCCTTCATAAATTTACAAATGAAAATAAAGATTATGGAGTTATTATCAACACTGAAAATTGACCTTCAAGCAATTAATTACAATCAGAAGCACTGATACAGCTGAAAGATTTTTCTAAATTGCAATATTTTCCTTTAGTGGTTAATTAGGCCATCCACAATAGAGCCTAGCGCCGGAGCTAGGCGGTGCGCTAGGCGATCTATTGCAACCGCCCAGCCATTTCCGGAATTAAAAACCGCCAAGCGCTCGGCGGTTCCGTGGCGCTGGGCGATCCGCTCGGCGCTATTGCAGCGTCCGGATCGCCTAGCGCACCGCCTAGCGCGATTTTTTTTCCTTTTCGAAACACTATATATACGCGCCTTGCACGTCATTTTCATTCGCACCACTTATTTTAACGAGTACTCTCTCTATCTAAATTTCTGTACAAGATCAACACCTAGAAATGAGTAACGTCGGTGGTAGAAGTGGTGAGGATGCTGATGAGTACGAGCGTATAATGAACGAAGCGCTAGAGGCCTATACGAACCGTGAGATTGATCAATGGATGCAGAGGGCCCTGCAGCCGGCGGTACCTCGACCTCGCCCAGTGGTACACCGCCGAGCGGTGATTGATCGTGATCACGTAGCTGCACATCAGCACCTGTACGAAGACTACTTCGCACAGAAGCCGCGGTTCAACGCCGACCTTTTCAGGCGTCGTTTTAGGATGAGCAGGTCCCTGTTTATGTGTATTGTTAACGCGTTGGAGCAACGATATCTGTATTTCCGCTTCAGGCACGATGCGTCTGGCAGACCCGGCCACACACCTATTCAAAAGTGCACTGCGGCAATCCAGCAGTTGGCCTACGTAGGCGCGACAGACATGTGGGACGAGTACCTCCACATCGGTGAGACGACTGCCCTGGAATGTATGAAGTATTTCTGTCAGGGCGTGATTGAAATATCCAGTGATCAGTACCTTCGAAGCCCTACCCCCGAAGACTGCCGGGATCTTTTGCGGATGCACGGGGAACAGCATGGGTTCCCGGGAATGTTAGGCAGCATAAATTGTATGCATTGGGAGTGGAAGAACTGTCTTGCTTCCTGGAAGGGGTTCTGCACGACCGGCTACAAGGGAAAGAATCCCACGATGATCCTCGAGGCCGTAGCTGATTACCGGCTGTGGATTTGGCATGCGTATTTTGGGATAGCCGGTTCGAACAACAACCTCAACGTCCTCAACTCGTCGCCACTTTTCAACGAGCAGTGTCAGGGTGTCGGTCCGGCCATCAGTTTTGTCGCCAACGGCAACCTGCATGATATGAACTACTACTTGGCGGATGGGATATACCCTAGGTGGCCCGTCTTTGTGAAGACGATCCGATGCGCATCAGATGAGAGGAAGGCCTACTTTGCGGCACGGCAGGAGTCGGCGCGCAAGGACGTGGAGCGCGCATTTGGTGTGCTCCAGTCTCGATGGGGGCAGTTAAGCGGCCAACGGCCAACGCATTTGTGGCATGTCGACTGCATTGCTGATATAATGTACGCTTGTATTATCATGCACAACATGATTGTCGAAGATGAAGGTGTACAACTGACTGATTGGGCCAACGATGATAATGAAGCCGGTCCAAGCCACGGCGTGGCCGCCCCCAACTTATGGAGTGGGGTACCTCACGATGAAGACGGCCGCCTCCAAGCACATGCCGACATGCGCCAAACGGAGGCTCATATTCAACTCCAAAAGGATTTAATTGAAGAATTATGGGCGCGGAGGACTGCACATCAGTAGTTTTTTTGTTAATTATGTAATTTTTTAAAATTAATGTACTTTTTAAATTTTAATAATATTATTTAATTTTCTCGTATATGTCTCGTAAATTAAATTGCGTATTTTGTGTGATTGTTAATTATTTGTTTTATATAATTTTGAGTGATGTGGCTATTGATGTGGCTGGGCTATTTATGATGTGGCTAGGCTATGGCTGAACTATTTATGATGTGGCAGGAGAATTTTTAGTGTTGATGATGTGGCGGAGGAGTTTGTGGCTAGGCTATGATTGGGCTATTGCTGGGCTATTCCTATTGTGGATGGCCTTATAATCATCACACTGGAATTAGAAAGCAACAGTAACATTATGCATTTATATGAGGAATTGATTCTAACAACAATTCAAGCATTTAAATGTACTATTTGGCTGTTAGTAAATCAAATTCATCTTATATCACATACAGTTTTCTGAAAATCCAAATACAAAGATACATTGTTGCATACCTTCCTTTGCCAACGTCTCTATGCAACGCCTCAATATCAGCTTCGAGCTCAGAGAATTCCTGCTGCGCAGGATGAAACCTCGCTAAATCGTCTTGAAGTTCCTTCAATTTCTCCGATAATTGATCGCGCTCGGCCCTGAGGTCCTTAATTTCAGCCCTAACCCGATTCAATTCGGCGGAGCGAGGCCCGGCCTCCATTTCGAGGGAGCGCTCGTAGACCTCTCGCACGTGCGCGTCCCGCTCGGCCTGGACGGCGGAGGAGGTGGCGGAGAGGCGGTGGAGGTCCTGCCGGGCGGCGGCGACATCCTGCTTGAGCGCCACGCGGGAGGCAGCAAGGCGATGATTGTCGGGAAGGAGGGATTGGATCTCCCTGCTCCGGGCGGCGATGCGGTCCTCGATTAGACGGATGTCGGTCGGAGTGAGGCGGCGATGGGGGCGGAGGTCGGTGGTGATCTCGTCCACGTGGCGGTGGTGATTTCGTCCCGCCATGCTGTGACAAACACTAGGATGAGTAGTTTTTTTTCTACCACTGAAAATAAATATACTTATTCAATAACTATTCTCTATTCTGTTTGTTTTTCTTTATTTGTTGGAGTACTAGTTATTTGTATTTTTGTATTTATAGATATTAATTTGTCATATCTTTGCATTTTATATTGGATTCGTGCCATCATATTTTATATTGATATCTTTTACTTGAATCAATAGGGTTTTACAAGGAAAATATACTGTAGTTTTTAATTTTTTTAATCTTATCGGTATGTTTGATAAATAATCTCACATAAATTGGTAATACATAATCGTAAAATGCTGAAAGGATTTATCACATTCAAATTTTGTTCAATTATAGTAAAAAAGTATATATTACCAAACAGGCTTAATTGTTATGCAATAATCCAAAATAAAAATCGGTTATTTGATTATAAAGATTAATCTGTGTATTTAATAAATAAAATAATTATTTTTCAAAATACTAGTAGTAGATAAATCACGTCTTTGGAGAGAGCGAAAAAGACAAAATCAGTGCGGCGAATTTTCCAGCACCCAATTGCTGATTTGCAATAAAGATTGAATTTTGATATTCATCAGTATCTAGATTACTTCGATTTTACAAATTACTACCATTAATTGGAAGTTGGAACCTTAGTTTTGAGTTTCCAATTTCACAGATTGAACAATTGTTGAACCCTAATTCCGCACTCCCTCCCTCCATGGCCACAGACGCCTCTCCGAAATTCCAGCAAGCGGAGCTGATCCCCTTGCCACCGCAGCCCGATTACAACCCGGCAATCGCCGCCGTGGAGCACGACGGGCTCCGATTCTGGCAGTTCATGATCGCCGGCTCCGTCGCCGGCATGGTGGAGCACATGGCGATGTTCCCCGTCGACACCATCAAAACCCAAATGCAAGCCCTAGGATCCTGCCCCATCCGGTCCGCCAGCGTCAAGCAAGCCGTGCAGTCGATTCTGAAGGCCGACGGCGCCAGAGGCCTCTACCGCGGGATCGGCGCCATGGCGCTCGGCGCGGGGCCCGCGCACGCGGCCTACTTCTCCGTCTACGAGATATGCAAGAAGAGCTTCTCCGGCGGCGATCCGGACAACCACGCGGCGCACGCGGCCGCGGGCGTATGCGCCACCGTCGCCAGCGACGCGGTGCTCACGCCGATGGATATGGTGAAGCAGAGGCTGCAGCTGGGCAGCAGTCCGTACAAGGGGGTTTTGGATTGCGTCATGAGAGTGATGAGGCAGGATGGGTTTGGGGCGTTTTACGCCTCTTATAGGACTACGGTGCTGATGAATGCGCCTTTCACGGCGGTGCATTTCGCGGCGTATGAGGCCGCGAAAAGGGGTTTGACGGAGGTCTCAAATTCGCCGGAGAGTTTAAGTGAGGAGACGTTGGTGGTTCATGCTACAGCTGGCGCGGCAGCTGGGGCAATGGCTGCCGCCTTGACCACTCCCCTTGATGTTGTCAAGACTCAATTGCAGTGCCAGGTACTTGAGTTTTAGTGTTTGTTTTCTTATGTAAATGAGCTCCTTTTGTTGTAACTTAAACATTTACAAGTTCAAAGATTGAGGTATTAGAGTATGATCCATTATGGTGACTGGTTCACAGTCAAGGACTTGGGTTTACATAAAAATTTAATTGTTCAGTCTTGGGTGGGTGGGTAGGGCAATTCATTGCCTTGTTGTGGGATATGTTGGATGGAGGGAAGAGGTTTGTGGGGGGAGAAGGGCTACTTGGATATAGTGTGGGTGAAATATGGTATTCAAGGGTGGTGTTAGTGAGCATTTAGGAGATGCTTGTGACCATTGCTCTGTTCATTTGAGTGGTGTTTTTAAAGGGGATATGTGCCTATTGCCTAAGCTGTTGTGTTCATCACTACAGAAAGTTGTTATCTTTATTTGTTTTTCCTTATCTTTCTTTTTTAAATCGACATTGCTTCAACATATCTTGTCTCATTTATCATTATCTTGTTTGTTCTTTACATATTCACAATCTGTCCATTTGAGTGATGTTTTTAGGGGATACGTTCCTATTGCCTAATCTGTTGTGTTCATCACTACAGAAAGTTGTTATCTTTATTTGTTTTTCCTTATCTTTCTTGTTTAAATTGACGTTGCTTCGACATATCTTGTCTCATTTATCATTACCTTGTTTATTCTTTGCATATTCACAATCTTTCTGGTTCAACTTCATATTACAAACCTATAAAAGCTTTGATATTTGTAAGAACTGAAAGGTGATGGTGTTAATTAGTTTGGTTAGTGTAAGGAATCTCTGTGTGCGACTCTTTAAGCTACAGATTAATCAACTGGGGTGATGCAGGGTGTCTGTGGATGTGATAGATTTGCTAGTGGTTCAATCGGGGATGTTTTTCGAACAATAATCAAGAAAGATGGATACAGAGGTCTTATGAGAGGATGGATGCCCAGAATGCTCTTCCATGCTCCAGCTGCTGCAATCTGCTGGTCTACGTATGAAGCAGCAAAATCCTTCTTCCAAGATTCAAACAATGGCAACGACATTAACAATGTGACTTAGAAAGCAGAGGCAATGCAGCTTTTCAGTTTGTTGTATCAGAAGCATACGAGCATGCTCAAGCAAGCTAGTTGGGTAAGCACCTTATGTCAGCAATTTGGTTTATACAGAAGCGAGGAGACAAGCCCTCATACCGGAGCATATTACTCATATTTAGTATAGAAGTTGTTACCCGTTCCAATAATCTGGCGAAAGTAGGATCATTTTTACCCCATAATTTATTTCGTTGATTGTCACACGGACCTGTACTTACGAATAACAGGGCCTTGTGGAGCTTATGATATACCCATGTACTCTAATTGCACCAGAAAATTTTGATATAGGTCACAAAATGGATCTTTGTTGCATTGTTACTTGTCACTACACATGTTGAAATTGGATATTGCTTTTTTTGAATTGATTTTTTGTTCTTGCAATTCTGGGTTTTTAAGTTTCTTCCAAATGAAATCTCATCATGTATATATATTCCCCTAACAATCAATCAATACCAAGAATTTCTGTAGACATGCATCAGTCCAATGAAACATGGTTACTGCAAGTGCTCTCTCTCATGAGCTCAATGAGCTCTCCACTTGCCCAATGATCACAGTGATATCATCAAGCTTCCCACCTGTTAACTTCATCCCCATGAATTTCTTCCACCAAGGAACATCAAATCCCTGCTCAAAAGCATCACATATTCTTATCAAGAACATAGGCATAATGGGATTCCACCAAGGAACATCAAATCCCTGCTCAAAAGCATCACATATTCTTATCAAGAACATAGGCATAATGGGATTAAGTGGGGAAGTGAAGAACTCACCCGGGCTCGAGCCTCTTGGGAATAAGGGGAGTCAAAGCTCGAATCCTTTGAATGGCTATGAGCAAGATTAGCCAATGCCTTTGCTACATACCGACTACACCCAGTGAGGAGAGTATGGAAGAACCGAAATTAACAAGTCATGACTAGAAACAGAGCATACCAGCATCAGCAACATTATCACATGAGTCCACAACTGCAAGAATTTCTGTATCATAAACATTGTCGAATAACCCATCCGACCCCATCACGACTGTATCCTCTTCCATCAGCTCCACAGTCATCACCTGCATTTTTCCACCACAACACAAACAATGGCTTCACCATCTAAAATGGATGGAATTATACTGTATTCAACTGGAACTGAATAATTTAGCACCGTTGCATCCAGGAATGTCTGACCAGCAGCCTCCGAACTCAGCTGAAATGGGCAGTCGAAATAGTGTTCTTGTGGAGATGTAGAAAATACTATTTGACCTATTATAACCATATGTAAGATCAATCTCACACAAAATCTGAAATGAGAAAAAAGCAAAGACATCCCAACGGCATCACCTCTCCGTATGATTCTCACACCGCAATCCCCTACATTCGCCATCTTCAATATCCCATTCCTTTCAAGCATAGCAACAACTCTAACAGAGGCATGTGAAAACGCAAGTAGTTGTCAAAATTCAAGGCCATAAACAACCATTAACACTAAATATGAAGCAAAAGAACCTACGTAGTGGCAGAGCCAATGGAAGTGGTAGCAGCATGTGCTTTCCTAATCAAACTTCTTGGCTCATAGTTAACCTAAAAACAGAGCATTTCATGTCTTTTTCTTCACTCACAAACTAGAAAATGTGAAATACAAACAAGAAATCAATACCTCTTCATCTTCAACTAAGCTAGAGGCGTGAGCCATCAACTCACGAGAGAAAAGAGCTGGATTCACATCTTTTTCAGCCCAACTGCCAAGATCAAACACACACTATTTATTAAGTACTAACATAAGTTGTTGAGATTAAAGAAAATCCAAAGCCCAGTTACCCAGAAACGCCGTCGGCAACGGCAATGACTCCGCCCCGGTGGTTGCTGACAAAGAAGGCGTCTTCTCCGCCTTTCTCAACCTGCAAGAATTAAACAAAAAAGCAACCTTGGTAGTCAAATAAAAAAAGCTATCTTGGTCGCGAGGAGAGTGAATAGAGAGAAAAACGGTACCTTGTCGGGATGGGGAATGAAGTGGGTTCCAACACTCAAGCACACGCCAGCTTCTGAGCTACATGAATATGTCTCACAAGAAAAAAGAAATTGGGCTTCAGGAACATAGGAGGCGTGATTTTGAAATGGGATTACGGAAGAAATTGTTTACCCAACAAGATTGGAGAGAGATGCCCTGCAAAGAAGAGTCTTGGGTTTGTGAACAGAGGAGATTGATGGATTGAGTCTGTTTGCGGTGCTGAAAGGCCTCAAAGCTGCTTGAATTGCCATCTCTCTCACTCTCTCTCTCTCTACAAGCGAATGAAATCAACTGGTATTTAGTTTCTCTTCACAGAAGGAGGACTTCACGCTCCTCATTCGTCCACGTCAAAAGAGACTTAAATTGAAATCACGAACAAAGCAACTTTTAGAAGCAAGAGATTAAATCATATTTAATCCTAAAGAGTACTCCATAAATGAAGTTAAAAAATTACATAAAAATAATGTCTTGTCTAAAGACCTAAAACATAAAAATAAATTGACAAAACATTATACTCCATTCAATAATGATCTTTTTCGTCCTCCTTTCAAACTTGAATGTTAATGCAACTCATATCATCAAAGTTACTACTGCTATGTTTTTTTTTTTAAATAAATAAATAAATGGTTGAATTGCTGGCCAATTTTTTTATTTGTAGTACTAATACTATAAAACATTCACAAGTAACAAAAAAATGTCAATTGTATTCTTAGTGTAAGATCTACGGGCATCAATATTTGATAACAGTACTACTCGACCAAAGCTGGAGTATATTCTCCACATAATGATAATATACTCCCTATAAATATGGGAACCCTCCATTCAAGTAGTAATACTAGAAAATAATCGACTCTTTATTTACACTGAAGTTTCTCAATGCCACTAATATGTACAGTACATATATGTATATAGCTGTCTGTGTATACAAGGTGCACAAGACAATGCCTTTAAGGATCGCTCTGACCAGTATATGCGGTTAACATCACGAACTATGGAGATCTTCAGGCGGACTTGAACGCGAAAAGTGAAGGGAGAGCAGAACAGATAATAACATTGGATGAAGGCAGCATAAGATATCTGGAAAAAAAAGTAGGGAGTTGTTCAAATTTTGTATGGAGATAGGATGATGGGAAAGAAGAATGATTGGATATCGGTTATTACCTAGATATAATCAACTACTTGGAGCTCACTGTATCTATCTCGTCTGCTCGAGATTGGCCTTGCTTTACCTTCTCTTATTTCTAAAACCTGCTCAAAATAAATCAGATCTCATCAGCTATTCCCAATACATCATGTTATTCAAAAAGCTTGAAACAATGTCTCTCATAGTATACAACAGAGTTCAGAAATATATCTCTCTCTCAGTAATTAACACTAGTGATTGTATCAGTAGAAGAATTGAAAACTAGTCAAGTACCCACAGAAAATGAAATACAAAAATGACCCAAAGCTGCATGGCTGATTCCACAATGAAAATATAGTTTTAGGAACTATTTTACTTTTCTTTAGGTTGAGATAATATGATCTCATTTTGCAAATATTTGTCACAGCTTATAACCTCCAAAACAACTTTGTAAGCTGTTTTTAAGGAGCTTATAAGCTCAACCTATACATATGTATAGGGAGAGGTTCAAATTACCATCCTTCTTATTGTTGGTACTGTGCTATTAAGTCCAGGAAATTGAGTGGAAGTATGTTTTACCTCAGGTCTCGAGTCAAGGACCCCACTTGACATCCCCACATCAACTCGCCAAATGCTACAGTTGAATTCACTGCAGGACAACCAAACTTGTTCAATTGCTATACAATCAGTCTCAATACAAGAACATCATTTACAGTAATGATTTCATATCAAATCTTGTCGCACACATTCTTCTCTTCTACTCCAATCAATTTTGTGTCATATAGAAAATGGTAAACTATGCATACCTATATGCATCCACTTTGTTTTTAAGGCAAACATGAGATGCATAGATTTTTAACAAGATGTTGATTTCCTCCAACTTCTGATAGATTTCACTAAAGAAGTAAGAACCGAACCAAACAAGATATGGCAAAGTCATCAATGATGTCTAGACATGTATACACCCAACAATGACTTCTACAACTAATAATCTGAGACGTATTTGCTCATGTTGTAGTAATAAACAGCATCTCGGAGCTTTAATGGGAGTGTTACGTCGAAGACTAAGGCTGATGATAACTTCATTAACATTTAAGGGTTACGGCACACAGGCACTATTTTTCTAGGGATATATTTAAACAGATAGCATTGATGGTTATATGGAGACAGTAGAGAAGATATGGTCTAGAGAGCAGGGGTGAAGCGGGTAGTTTAAGACAATGGTGTATTAGTGCACCAAATTCATCCAATCAACATTTAAAGGGATAAATAATTAGTAATAATAAGTAAAACTGTAAAATAAAACGAAGTTCAAGTATCCTTACCAGTTTACTCCAGTACTTTGTGGCGTATGTCCCACCACCATTCCTTTGGCACCTACTGCTTGAAGTGTATCACGAAGAATATATTGGATCTGGTAAGAGATAAATTAAGTACTCTTAGCTGCTTCCAAGGTGTACTTGTTTGCAAAATAAACTAATTAGCAAGCAATCAGTTAACTGGGTGTGCAGTATACTGGGACTCTTATCATTCAAATATAAATAAATTACATGATCAGAAAATGTAAAGATGCCACGTCTAAAAAAGCCTAGAGTTTCCACATTTGAACTAGAATAGTACCACCAGGTCCACCCACCACACCATAAAAATTGTACGACCCTAGCAAATAGATAAACAGTACGATCACAAACCTGATTGATCTGATAATCTTCCAGATCTGACGTGTCTCTGGAGAACAAACGACTCCACACTACACTATCATAGCCTCTGGTGGCAATAAATGGGGGATGATCATCCATGCCAAGGTCTTTCATCCAGTATGATACTTCTCTATTCATTCTCTCTATGCCATATTCAACTGCAGCAAAACAGAACGAGGAAGGCAGGTAATATAACTGTACAAGTTGCAGAGATTAAGTTTATAGTAATTACCATGATGAGGAAGAAGGCCTCCATGACAGAATACCCAGTCATTGACTTTGAGAACAACAGCATGGTGCGCCAATTCAAATGCCAACGGGCCACCTGGTCTTAGGAGGTATGATCTCGCAATGACTCCTTTCTGCTGCTGTCCTAATAGTCAGATGATAGGGTTAGAAATAATATCAGGATGCAGTGACCTAACGATTCTGACAACAATCAATTTTGAAATCATTATAATCATAGTCATCAACAGCCAAGTTACTAAAATCATTTTGACATATTAAAATTTCTCAAATTCAATACAGTCAAAAGTACAATCACAATACATAAATTACCTTTACCAAATTCCAGGGACCCCAATGATTCTTTGGCACATCACGCTCTTCCCTCCATCTCTTTGATACACTGGACCAACCAACAAAAGCTTCTTCCCAGTTATGGTTGCAGATTTCCAAATATTCCAGGAAGGCGGCACACTCATCGAATCCCCCTGAATCTACATATCTAAAATCACCTTCCACATTCATGGTTTCATGATTTCCATTAACCTATAAGAAGAAAACATAATTGTATCACTCATGATTTTATTCTTATTCGTGTGTTAGAAAGGACAAAGGAAAATAAAAATACTAGATTGACCCTGCTCGTTGTATTTACAACTATCGATGAAAATCAAGATTAAACATACATGTAGGTAGCATAGGATATACCTGGAAAACTGCACCCCCATTAGCTTTTGCCTGGATATCTAGTGACTTTAGTAAGGACAATATTGCAATTTCATCTTCGCCCCTATCAAGAATATCTCCAACCTGAACTAATACCTGCTCACGAATACTAATGTCAAAAATCCTGAAGAGGCATCAGATTTATGGAGTGCTGTATACATACTGAAAAATATTTGCATGAGTTGCTCCTAAAACAGAATTTTATAAGCTTTAGGAGTACCAAATATAAGCATACCGTTTGTCCACCAACCCATAAGTTTTGCCCATCAGAACTCAAGACACCGGCCATCTGAAGAGCATGCTTAGCTTTATCAAGATCTCCATGCAAGTCCCCAACTGCTTGACCACACAGTAAAGAGCAGAAGAAAACAGACACATTAAGTCAATGACTTTTTGTATAGCTCAAAATGTTACCCAGCACAGTTTGTGCTCCAAATGAGAAATAAATACTTGATTGATGCTAGTCATAATTGCAATAATATGGATAGCTTATTCAAACTGGGGCCATCATACAAACTGCCTTAAAAAAAGAATACTTAATCTCTACAAACATGCCAGAATCTGTCTCTGAGCACAACTGGAGCTCAAAGACAACTATTTGATGGTTCAAAATTTTATAATCCCAATTTGCTGGCACAACCACAAATCAATTGGAAGATTAGAAAGAAAAATTGACAAATTATACCGAAAAGCCGCCATACCCGCAACTATTCGGCGACCGGGAGCGGAGACGAAAGTGGGCGGATCACCATCCACGACGATCGGCTTTAAGGTGGCTGTGGTTTGGCTGAAACTGTGTGGAGTTAAAGCAGTAGAAGCACAGCAAAGTAGTGGCTTGCGCCGAAGCGTTTGCAGAGGAAGGAAACAGCCGAGAGCAACGGAAGCCATTCAAAACTCCATAGATTTGCGAACACTTGTTGGCGTTTGTGGATATGTTTGTGGGTGTGAGAGTTGAAAGTGAGGCGTCCACTCGTTTTGCCACCAAGTTTCCATTTTTCCACTACAAATTTTGTACTATTCTACTATTCTTCAACACCACTCAATACAGATACAAATTTGGTTGCAAATATTATAGATTTAGATTTCTTGGCCACTTTCTCGTGACTTCCGAATTCCCAAAGAGGCACCTCAGACTCAGATTATTTTAATTTCCTACTGCAACTTATTTTGAGTACTAGTTAACACTTAACATTAGGTTGATTGCTAATTAGATCACAATATTTCCACTTCTTTATACTTTTATTTCTCTTAGTTTGATGAGAATGGAGTAAGTGTTATTATTTATATTTAAATCATTTAAAAGACTTAAAATTACATTATCTCAATGCTGAAATTTGTTGGTATACGGCAAACATCTTGGGTTAGATAGATGTCATGGAAGGCGCCATGAGCTTGTTCCTTGAATGTAGAAATGTATATATGAAATATAATTGTGTTAATGTTGATGAGAAGCGATGAAAAGGAATGTAGATATGTATATATGAAATATAATTGTGTTAATGTTGATGAGAAGCGATGAAGAGAAGGCATCGGAGTCGTAATACATGTCTATTTAATCGATAAAGTTTCCATCTTTAAAAGTCTATTTAACGAGACATGTTATGCCTTCTTCATTTCAATTATGTACTCCAAAGTAAACATTTTTGTTTTGTTAGAAAATCAAATATTTTTGTTTTGTTAGAAAATCAAATATAATGAAATACCAAATTAATGAAAACACCGAATCAAACTGAATACTCATAATGTCAAATATTCCAAGTACCATAAAGGACAAGACATAATCAGACTACTGCAAGTTTGGGATAAAACAACAAAGCCAACCTAGTTAGTTTAGATGATCTAGTAACACAAGGTGCGCGATATTACAAGAGGCGAGAGCAGCACAGCTCATTGGCTAGGAGACCTATCCCTCACGGGTCCAGTTGGATAATCTGCAGGGTAAGGGCTCCTGCTTCTGCTACGACTGGGGCTTCGAGCAGGAGGAGCTCTAACTGGAGAATGGCCACGACCTTGACCTGGACTCTGGCTGCGGCTTCTCGATCCAAATGGAGACCGCTCTCTCACTGGACTTCCACTGTGTTTCCTTGCTCCGTCATAGGGTGGGGGAGACTGATCCCGTGGTGCTGGAGAGCGTGAGTATGATCTCTCTCTGCCATACCTCTTCTCATGAGGGGAAATAGACCTGCAGATATTTATAATTTTTAATTATAGGTAAGCAAACAAAGCAAGTAGCGAAGAGCTCAAGTTGACTGAAGGGATGAATGGCAACAGCAGACAAGGGATGCTTTACAAATAAGAGGACACCCAACCTTGAATATCTTCTCTTAGGAGAGTAGTACTCACGGCCACGTGGAGGTGGTGAACGGGAGGAATAACGGGGAGAACGAGAATGGCGAGGAGGTGATCTCCTCCTATCATAAACACGACTGCTTCCTCTACTACTGAAAGAAGGAAATAAATAATGAAATATGTTAACAAATGTCCTGTCCAAGCAACCAAGCTGAGAAATATAATGACAAATCCAATAAAATACTGATTTCCATGCTTCCAAAATAAGTAAAACAAGGAGAGTTTAATGCAGATAAATACCTTCCTCTTTCTCGGGATCTCATTTCAGTTGGTTTTTTCCTATTTTCCTCTGCAAAAACAACAGTCAATTCTCGACCTTGCAAAATTTGTCCATCCATGTGATATTTAGCATCTGCAGCATCAGCAGGGTCCACGAATTGAACAAACCCAAATCCTCTAGGATCACTGCAGTCAAGAAGTGACAATTAAAGAAATAGTAAGTCAAAAGTTGCATATTAATCATCCAAATGCATTCTCCAATATCCTGCACTACATTTTATCTCCCAAACCAAGAACAATGATACAACTTTAGTGGTGATTATAAGCTATTAAATGCATCCTATAACAAAATTAAATAGAAAGTTCAAATGATGCAACAATATCAACTAAACCATGGAAGTAAGATGATGATGCAGTTAGTGGGGGCTACCTTATATTTTC
Organism: Salvia splendens; assembly: GCF_004379255.2. NCBI lineage: Eukaryota > Viridiplantae > Streptophyta > Magnoliopsida > Lamiales > Lamiaceae > Salvia > Salvia splendens. Next base: position 5,818,788 of record NC_056040.1, read on the forward strand.
TAAGATTCACAAACCTCAAATAGCTAAAAAATAATTCCAATAATATGGAATGCCATCATAAGCGCATAAGCAAGCACTTGGCAGCTGACCTTGGTAAGGACAATATAAGATGACTTGAAATTCTTCAAGACTTGTAATCTTGATATCTTCTCATTGTATTCAACAACAACCCTTCCAATCTTCATTACCAATTACATCACCTTCAACTCCTTATAACTTGATTGACGTCAAGAGACCTCTTACTATTAGAATGTACAACAGAACTCTTACTACTTGACTGATGTCTACATAACTCTTACTTCACTGCTAAATCTCGAATGGCTTGATAAAATATTCAATTCTAAGAGAAATATTTAAAAGAAAAAAGCTACTGATGACAATTACGCAAAAAAGTGTGCTTGATTTCTTAATATTATATGAAGGGAGACAAAAATGGCAATAAAGATATAGAATGTCAAGGCATTCTATCAAGCTCACCCAGTGTAGTAGTCCCTAGGCAGATAAATGTCTTTAACCGGGCCAAATTGTCCAAATGGCCTACGCAAGTCTTCTGGCCTGCAAAAAGAAATTGAGAATTATGAATTCGACATTCTCTTTCTTTCATGTTTGACGTGAACTTTTTCTCGAGTGGAGAAGGTAAAACTGAACAATGAAAAGTACAACAAACTAACCTACAGTCATGGCGAAGGTTGCGCACTAAAAGACTGGTTGGAGCATCATCTCTATCTCTTCCTCCTCTACCATAGCGCCCCCCTCCTCTTGGGGGGCTCCTTTCTCTCCTACCATAACCTCTTGGTGGTGAAGGTGTGTAACTCCTTCCCCTCATTTGGTCAAGTATCACAAAATCTGTATTGAGGAGTGTTTAGAGCCAATTAAAGTTGGGAGATAAAACAAAGAGAGAAGGGGAGGAGCAAGTTGATGTGATCAAAATATTCTTAATCATTGTTTTAAATTAACAAAAAAATGATAACTTAACAAAAAGGAAAATTGAAAATGAAATTTATACAATAAGACAAAACAATTATATGTTTCAAATCAAAAACAAAAAATATACTACTACATATCAAAGAAAAAAGATTAAAATTCTAATTGGAAAGAATGATCAGCTAGAGCTAATACATGATAAATAGCCATCACATCAGCTATCAAACAATTGTAAACATCATTTCATTCTCCAAAAACCAAAAAAAAATAGCATTGTAAACAATAAACTGAGCACAATAATATTGGCAAGAATGATAAGCTAGAGCTAATTCATGATAAGGAGCTATCATAACAGCTATCAATATACTACAATCTTCACATCATTCTCGATAACCAATATAAGAAAACAAAAACAACAATAACTTCTCGAAACACACAAGTGAGGAATGAATATATATTTTGCAATATCACAAACACCTTCAATAAATAAGGGTCCATTGTTCCACAACGAAGATTTAAAAATAAAAGAGATCAGGCAAGTTTTAGTAAAAACGCCCCACTACCAGAACAATTAGACGCAAAACGAAGCATCTGAAAAACCAACAGAACAAAGGAAAAAAAAATAGGAACCCTAAAACCCAAAAACAACGTATCGAATCAGAGATATTGGAAGCATAATGGCAAAAAGGCGCTTACGGTAAGCTAAAAACACAGATCCAGGATACTTATTTCAAAAAATAAAAACCTAAATAACAAGACTTTATCCAATTCAAAATAAGAAATCAGATATTCAATCGTATAATTGGGCGAACACATTCTAGTAAAAATTGGATCCGAACGCGCGGCAATGTACGTAGGTAATACAAATTAGACGAGAGGAGATTACCTTCGAGCAAGAAAAAAAACTGAATTTGGGAGAGGGAGACAGTGGCGGACGAAGTAGAGAGCAAGGGTTAGGGCAAGGGCAATTTAAATGCAGAAATGGGTCGCAGATTATGACGTCACTAATTATTTGCCCTATTTCACTAATTTGGAAATATTGAATTAAAATGGTATGACCATTAAAATAAATTAAATTTTGACCTAAATTTACATAAATATGACCATTAAAATAAATTAAATTTTGTGATTTAATATTATGTTTTAATTGAAATTTCATAGCATTAAAATTTAATCAAGCATCGAGATTATAATAGCTACTAGTATTTTTTAAAAATTTGTATGTAACATAAGTTGGAGGGATATCATTTACACCAAATCATTGAACTCCAAGACATTTTTAATTAATAAACTACAAATTTTGACCTAATTTTATTTTTAAAACATGTTTTTATATAGAGTGGACTAGAGTTGTCAACTAGGCCGGGCCATAAACTACAAATTTGACATAATTTTATTCAAAACAGGTTTTTATATAAAGTGGACTAGAGTTGTCAACTAGGCCCAGACCCGGTGTGGACCGTCCCGGGCCCATCTGGGCTGGGCTGGACTCAGTAGTTGAAGTGGGCTCCATTTGGGCCATTTTGTAAACCGGGGCCCATTACCGGCCCATCCGAGGCCCACTTTATATAATTAATATTTTTAATGTAATTAACCATTAATAATAATATATTTCCAGATTTATGCACGTAATCTTCCGCATGAGTCATGCTAATATTCTCTGTATTGTTCCAATTTTATTAAATTTCACCGAGTAGGTTTAATATATACCCAAGTTCTCAACTAAATCCACATGAATACAATGTTCAACCTTGACTGTATACAATTTATCTCTTATATTTATTTTTATCTAATATGTATAAAGGATGATTGTGAAGTTTATTTTTAAAAATACTACTCAAACCTCAATCTCTAATAAATAACTATGGAGTAGGATTTTTTAAATTTACTAGTTATTTCATAACTTATATGTTATCATCTATTTACAATAGTGGTTCTTCATTTAGTACAGAATGTGAAAAATGATATTAGTACAAAGTCAATAAATGAAATTAATCATTAATTCAATTTAGATTTTGTGCAAGAGAGACATAATATTTTTAGAATCTATTTAATCTACATAAATAAAAAAACAAATAAAGCCCAGCCCGTCCCACTAGCCAAGTGAGCCTGGTTGGGCTGGGCTTATCAAAATTAATAAAAGCACAGTCCAGCCCAGTCTGACTCAGATATGGGTCTGGACTGAGCTGAACCAAAATATAGACGGGCCTCGGTCGGCCCGGCCCGGCCCAACCCAACCCACTTGACATCTCTAAAGTGGACAATCAAAGCTTATTTGACGATAAATTTATTAATTCTTTACAAAATAATTTACCTTATCATCTTAACAAAATATTTGATTCATAATCAATCAAACTAAAATATAAAGTTTAGTTTTTGTTTTAGAAATTCGATTCAATGTGAGTTTTTTTTTTATCTCGAATTGATTCGAAGTGGTATGCATATATAGGTAAATCTTAAAATTCGAATACTTACTACTATTAATATAAGGATATTATTTTAATATTTAAATAACACATTATTTCAATTGTAGTAATTCACAATTTCTAATCCCACACTCACGCTTGCTGTCGTCGTCTTCCAATCGGGCGCCACCTTCCACCGCCGGCGGTCATATTTTCCGGCGTAGCTTCAGCCGTGCGTGCTAGCTTTAACCTTGACAGCAAACACCGTGTTCATTTCAATTTCATAGGTTTTCCAAAACTTCTTTCAATTTATTTATTCATTTTATGTGGGAATCGAAGCTATTATCATTTACGGCATTAATATAGACAATGATGATATGAAGTAGTTTTCATCTTTTTGTCCTATTCGTTAGTCTATTTGTTTGTTCTTTCGTTTATAATTTCTGGGCAGATATGCAGATGGATTGTTTGTGCGTTTTTAACAATTGAAATAATTGAGTCTTATCTTGTTGATAGAGATAGCTCTACGCAATTGGGGTTTTATGTTGGTTAATATGCATTTGATTATAAATTGTTTGAATTTTTGGATGATTTGGTTAGTTTTGGATTCATTATTAAAATTTGGATTTTCGAATTAGGCAAAAATGCGAACCATTGCCCAAATGTTGTTCCTGATGACTAAGCCGAATAATTGAGGTCGTTTTATGCTGGTTATATGGAAAGACGTTTTTGCCTAATATTGGAGATAGGTAAAAAGTGCAGGCAGATTTACATGTTTCTTTGTGTTGCTATTCTCAGATGTTGGGATTTCTCTGAATTAGAAGTATTGTTTGGGAATTTTTGAGAAACAAGTAAGGTAAAGGATATGGAAGAGCAGTTTATACTGCGATTGCCACCAGCTGTAGCCGAAAGAATTGAGCGGCTCTTAAATGATTCATCTGCCTCTTCTGAGGATAAGAACTTGGATATGGTGTTTTCTGGTATAATATACAGACTTCTTATTTTGAACCTTTTATCAAGTTTGTTTTGGTGACTGCTTAGTTTCCAACAAGTTTTTCTGCCCATGTTATTTTTACTGCAGAGGATGGAAGGACCGGTACGTTTGTTATAGGCAATGACCGCTTCTCTTCATCCCTCTTGGATCTTCCCTCTGTTGTAGAGTCTTACAAGACTTACGATGACAACGTTTTGATTAAAACTGCAGACATTGGTCAAGTAGGCTGTTTGTAGAAACTAAGTGTTTGAATTGTTCAAGATAGCTGTTTTAGGTGCCGTATGCCTTGCTAACTTTTCGGGGTAGTGCAGATGATAATGGTGAGAGAGGAGAGTGATGTTGTCCCGGAGGCAGTTGAGTATAGACATGGACTCACTCCACCCATGAGGGATGCTCGAAGACGGAGATTTCGTCGTGAGCCAGATTTAAATGTATAATAAGCTACTTGAATCGTTGATTCTAATTCTTTGCTACCCCCTTAAACAGGAAACACATTATGTTACTAGCCTCTACATCATAAGTAACTTGTCTATGCTAATCAGCCCATGCGTGATTTTATTTGATAAATTTGTGAAGCTGATACTTTCTGAAGGAACAAACTGATCATGCCATGTCTTCTTTCAGCCTGAGGTTGTCCGTCGTGTAGAGAGAGATTTGCAGAACATCATGGCTGGTGGAACAGCTGAGAATATTGATATCCTTTTGTCTTGCTAACTCTTTGCAATTTTCATACATATATGCACTATCCTTTTCTGCCAATAGCAACTATAGCTGTTCTATAGAAGTTATTGACAATAATTTAGCAGATGTAGTTATATTGTGAAAGAATATACAACAACAGTCTTGGTCAATTAGCTTCAGTAGATTTGAACTTCTCTATAAGATATTTTTCATCTATGGTTCTGCTACTGTCACTATAATACAAAACTTCATTGATAATTAATATCAACCAGCCTTGAAGGGTTTATGATGGAGATCAAATCAAGTGACTGATCTCCATTATCTCTTTAAGAAATAAATAATTTAGACAGTTTCAACCATAGACCTCTTCGAATTATTGTTCTTCTTTAAGTTTTAATCCCACTTCTCATCTTCCATTTTCTCCTGTCTTCTCTATTTTGTGTTGAACTGCATACTCCATGTCAGTAATTGTGAACAAAGTTTTTACATTGCTATATGTTGATAGTTAGTGGTTACTACATGGTGTGTTGGTGAATATTCCTTGACTGAGTGTTACGTGTTGAAATGGTTGAACCCGGGGAATATGGCGATGAAGCTGCTCGCAATGCGAGTAAGAAAGTGGCATCTGCACCTTTAGCAAAGCCTGATGCGCCTGAAGCAGGAACGGCTGGTGGGGAGCCTGATGGGAGTGATACTGATGAGACTGATGATTCTATGTGAACCAAACATGAATGGAGAATATGCCAATGGCCTATATTGAATTGGTGAAGGGATAAAACTGTGTCAGCTATGTCTCCTATGCAGAATCTTGGTCTCCAACTTCTGTGCCGACTCCTCCAACACAAGGTTCTAATCAGTGCTTCATTTTGTATGTCTAAGTTACTCTGTGGAGATCTATTTCGCTGTTTCTGACAGTTTCAGATAGTCTGTCACCTGACAATCTTGTTTTTTTGATAATTTGATGAGAAATTGAGAATGTTACTGTATTTTACTCTTATGTACGTGAAAAGGTCGTGTAATTTGTGTTTTATCATATTGTAAAGTGATATATAACCGAGGTGTGTGTCGGCTTATTAGTAGAGTGGTTAGTGTCCGAGGTTTAGTCTCGGTTTAGAGTGGCACACTCGGGCCTGCACCGCCTACCCCACCTAGCACCCTCCATGTCAGCCGTTCAAGTCAACATCTGAAACAATCATATGTAAAATTACATTAATAATAACTAAAAATAGTGAATATCTCATTAATCTCGCGTAGATTTCTTAATTTTCTTCAACGATAAAAAAATTAGTAATTAAATATAGAGAAACTAATAACTAGTTGCCGGTTCAATTTAATCAAAAAATTTATATCATATACTATTATCTGAATTGAGACACATTCATCGAAATCGCACTCGTTTCTATTTTCACCTTTGTGATAATCTATTTTTAAGTCAATTCGACGGACACCTTCGCGAAAAGTTGATGGAAATTTCCTGATACTTTTCTTTGAAATTTATTCTGAATTTAAATTTGATATCCAAATTTTACATGCATATCCCCTTGCCCTTTATTAAAAGCAAATGCATCATCACCTAACCAAGTCAATATTATTGGTCCCCTAAGTTAAATTGCAGACTTAATTATCATCCACATTTTCTAATCAAGATCCTTGTGGAGTAAGTTATAGAGATTATTATTGATTTATTACTTAACTAAATCAAGAAAAGTCTTGCATTACTCTTTGATGGATCGATTAATTTTCACTAAGGTCGAACTGGAAATTAGTTTGAACTTTGAAATATGACTCAATCAATTAGCTCCATATTTGTAATAAAATATTTTTTCATATTCTCACGAATATCAAAAATAAAACAAATACTACGATTTTAAATTATTGGAACTCTTTGTAATAATCATTTCCTTATTTCCACGTGCCTCTCTCTCTCTCTCTCTCTCTCTCTCTCTCTCTCTCTCTCTCTCTCTCTCTCTCTCTCTCTCTCTCTCTCTCTCTCTCTCTCTCTCTCTCTCTCTCTCACACACACACACACACACACACACAAGCCACCGCAGCCTCTGTGTCAAACTCGCCTCCTATATAACTTTATAAGCATACATAAATATGTAAACCTTTGAAATATCCAAACAAGAAAGGGCTATAGTTATATTTCATTCAAAGAATTTACGCCTACAGTCACAACTAACTCTCAAATCTCTCTCTTTCCCCCAAGATTGCTCCTTGCCAGCAATTTTCTTGCATTGAGGTATAAAGATTCCGCCTTTTCATCTCTTTCTCCACATGGGCTTTGATATTTGTTTGTTTCACATGGATTGTGTCCCATTTCATTGCGTTTCTTGAACTTTTTTGCTTGATTGGTGGTGTGTAAAGGTATTTTTGTTCTTGAATCTCTGCAGTTAGATGCTTTAGGCTCTACTATGTCTATGTCTGAAATGTGTGTGTGAATAGTGATTATTGCTCTCCTGCAAATTGTTTCCAACTTGTTTATTTCTGGTGTAATGCAGCATAACCTATTCCAATCCAAAATTCCAAACAAATAAACCTTGTTTATGTTTTCATTCATTTGCAGAAGAAAGCAAGTGTTGTTGGCTGTTTTGGAGTTGCATGGATGTATGTCGTTCCATCCCTCCCACGGTTACCTGTGACTTAGCCAACTCCTTCCAATCCATCCCTTCAAATCTGATTAACAATGACAAGATTAATAAGCCCAACAATCACCAACACATTCAAGTTGAGTGTGATGACAGCAAATGTATGTTTGATGAAGATGATGATATGGTGAGCCCTATGGCTGGATCATTGATGGGGAGAATCCCACATTCTCCGAAACACGAGGCAGCTATAAAGTTGCAGAAGGTTTACAAGAGTTTCAGAACCAGGAGAAAGTTAGCTGATTGTGCAGTTCTCATTGAGCAGAGATGGTGGAAGCTGCTAGACTTTGCAGAGCTCAAGCATAGCTCTGTTTCCTTCTTCGATATAGACAGGCGCGAGACTGCCATCTCGCGTTGGTCAAGGGCTCGAACGAGGGCTGCAAAGGTAGAATTCGAGTTGAATTGTGACACACTGATTACAACATTGCTCTGATTAAGTTCCTAACAATGCTCAAATTTGGCCTAATCTGCAGGTTGGAAAGGGGCTGTCCAAGAATGGAAAAGCTCAGAAACTTGCTTTGCAGCATTGGCTTGAAGCTGTGAGTAAATCCACCACTTTTTGAACTTTTGTTTTAGTTATTCTTGATTTGATTGGGAAGTTATACTGATTTTGATTGAATTTGGTTTCAAACAGATTGATCCACGGCACCGTTATGGCCATAATCTCCATATCTATTATGTTAAATGGCTGAATTCACAAAGCAAAGAGCCCTTCTTTTATTGGTGAGCATCTTTGAACTTTTACATTTGTTTATCTTGCTCCCAAGAAGATGTGATTTCTATATCTTACTGTACTGACTAGTTACTTGAAATTATGTAGGCTAGATATAGGAGAAGGGAAAGACATAAATCTTGTCGAGAAGTGCCCTCGTTCGAAGCTTCATCAGCAGTGCATCAAGTATCTTGGCATGGTATGTCTATTAGTCCTTGATCACTTCAGATTTCTGCAAAAAGCAGTAGATAACCAAATTTAGTGTTTGAGAGGATTTGCTTTCTAAATTTGGCTGTGTTTTTGGCATTATAGATGGAACGGAAGGCGTATGAAGTTGTGATTGAGGGTGGGAGGCTCTTGTACAAGCAGACGTGGGAGCCCCTCGACACCACCAGGGTTTCTAAGTGGATTTTTGTCCTCAGCACGTCGAGGACATTGTATGTTGGGAAGAAAAGGAAGGGAACATTCCAACACTCGAGTTTCTTGGCTGGCGGTGCTACACTTGCTGCAGGGAGGATAGTGGCTAAAAATGGATTCTTGAAGGTAATACTAATTCACATTTATGCGTCTTATGTATGTGACTTATGACTTATGAGTAAAGGTCAAAATTAAAACATTCACTTTTTGAAAATCGGGTCCAGAACATTTGAAATCGTTATCGAAGTGGTCCTTTTCCGTCAAAAACTAACGGTCAACGCCTAATTAATGATTTTTTAAACTTAATTAATATACTAATGCATAATTAATTAAACAAAATTAAATATAAAATTAATAAAATGCTAAGAAATTCCAAAATCGACCACAAACATCTCTACACGTAAGGCAGCACCGCGGCGGAAATTTAAAGGGGAGAGAGATTGAATTGTTGAGCAACGGCGGACAGTTAAGGTTCCAGAAATTAATTAGAGAAAGATATGAATTTGAGTAAGATTGATTAAGAAGGAGGGAGAGAAGAGAGGGCATTGATGGTCGAGCTGGAAGACGGAGAGAGGATGACAATGGGTTGGACCGAGGCAAGAGGAGCGACGATGAGGTCATGGAGCAGCAATACTGCCCGACTGACAACGAGCAGGCAGAGGCGACGGAAGCGAAACCATCTTCCGGCAACAGCGACCGCGTCGGCGGAGATAACAACGCCGGACCGCCGAGAAAGAAAATTGAGAGAGAGATGAGGAAGACCGAAAGGAATGGGGGTTGATGGCGACAACAATGGTGGACGGCGACGGTTTTGATCTCGGATAGCAGCAATGCGGAGAAACACACGATGACGACGATTTGTGGAGGAGCGAGCAGAGAGAGAAAGACGCAATGCCGTTGAGCGCCGGAGAGAAGAGAGAGATTCCGATTTAGGAAGAACGAATGAGAGATGGAAGAGAAGAAGAAGAGGGAGAAAATAGTCGATTTGGAATTTCTTAGCATTTTATTAATTTTATATTTAATTTTGTTTAATTAGTTATGCATTAGTATATTAATTAAGTTAAAAAATCATTAATTAGGCTGTGACAGTTAGTTTTTGACAGAAAAGGACCACTTCGATAACGATTTCAAATGTTCTTGACCTGATTTTAAAAAAGTGAATGTTTTGGACCAAATTCGTATTCTGACTATATGTTTATGACCAATTTTGATATTTACTCTAAACTAATTAATTTACTGAATTTTCGACAGGCAGTGTGGCCTCACAGTGGTCATTACAAGCCAACACCAGAAAATTTCCAAAATTTCATATCATTTCTCAGGGAGAACAATGTTGATCTCAGTGATGTCAAGGTATGAAGAACTACCAACCCCTTTCATGCCTGTTTGATGTCGCGAACTAATCAAGAATCGTGTTTTTCTAACAATACATTCGCCTCACTGCTCACAGCTTGACTCCACCGATGAACAAGAAGACAGCCTATACAATGCATCTTCATCAACATCATCACATAAACCTCAGTATGCAGAAGAAAGCACCACTGGTCAAGGCTTCATTGCACTAGAGATACCTTGCAAGGACAGCTTGTTCGAGAAGCTAATGACTGAAAACCAAAGATCAAGCTCTGATGAATCTCCAACCGAAGAGGAGAGCAAGTCTTTCCAACTGGGAAAGCAGCTGTCTTGGAACTGGAGCACCGGGGCAGGCCCTCGGATTGGCTGCGTAAGAGACTACCCTTGGCGCCTCCAAGAACGCGCCTTGGAAGACGTAAAGCTCTCTCCACGAAGCATCCAACGCCTGAGTTCAGACTCCCCGTTTCCATCTGAATCGCAACGAGCAGACTGCATTCTCTCTTGCAGGACTAGTGCTCATTCAAAAACACAGTCCTCACCACTGCATTCACTTTGCTAGTTATAGAAGGGATAGTGCACTAGTGTTGATTCTTTGATTTAAGCCATGATATTTTTTTTCATAATTTTGGTAAATCATGTACATAAATTTTGTTCTTCAAATCTAATATAGAAACACTAGAAGAAGGATGTAGGTTGTATATATGTAGATATATTTTGACAATGTAACTAATCATAGGAAAATGTGATTCTTTCTCCAATTGCATCCCATTCTACCTCTATCCGTTGCAAAATTTTAAGGCATCATGTGATAAGTATAACTTTTGAGACCATTGTCGAGATTTATTTCATCAGTACATGTCATGTGTATATTTACGACGGACTCGTGGGACCGGCTTCCAAGTCAGCCGTTCATCATAAATTTGGACAAGCTGTAGGGATAACTACTACCACCAAATTTCCAGCAGTTTGTGTTAAGTTGGCTCCTTTTGCTTTAGTATTTTTTTCTTCAAAGTCAACTCTTCGTGTTTGACAAATGTTGTGTGAATTAGAGTTTCTGTCATTTTTTAATCGTTCATATAATTTCTAGACAATGTCCTAGTATAATCTCACAAAATTTCAAGAAAGTGGTGCGTTTCTTGCAACAATATTATAAAGAGTTTAATAATAAAAAAAGTATAAATACGGAAAACACACGCTTTTAGGAAGAAGTAGTACCGGTTGAAGAAGGGTTCCAAACCATGGTTTATCTCAATCACTTCAAAGAAAATTATTTCATCAAATAATATGCATTAAAGAATTGTTTTGTTTCAGGATTTACAGTCACAAATTTGGGAGTGTGTGGCATGTTCAAAATTTCAAATTAGGTGTCAATTTCAATATATATCGTACCAATCATTTTAAATACCAATCCATATTTTTCATCCTCAATTAATAGAAAAGCTTCTAAAATGGAAAGCAAAAGACCAAGTCAATCTGGTACACACATACACATTCTTTGTATAAATAGCAAAAACAAGATGGATGAGTCATAGAAAAAATAAAAAATAAAAAATCGAAAAATTGAAAGAGATAAAAATTGATTAGCTGGTCAATTTTTTGTCTGAATCAAGGGAAATGAGGAGCAAGAATTAATGCAGGCTTATCCATCAAGATTCTCATTTCTCATACCAAAGTAATAATTAAGAAAAATGTTTTGGAGACATAATGTCTAAGACATAATGAGGTTAAAGTAGTCATTTTAGATTGTTTTATATTTTTATTTAAATAAATGTTTTGTACATATACCATACTACCCTTGTGCATATAAAAACATTTTTTTATATTTAAGAATTACTTGCTTAGGAAAGTTGTGTGTATTTATATGGATGGCTTGATTTAAGCAAATTATATTCAAATTGTATGAAGTGTATTAAATACTCCAATGATGCTAAGTCACGATTTTTAAAAAAATATAATTTTAAATAATGAATTTAAACTTTATTTAAATAATACATTATAAAATTATATTTTTTAAATTCTAAACTTATAGGTACTAAATAGATTTAACACTCAATCTTAATTTTATCATTACAAAACATTATTGAATCTATAATTTATATGTATAAAATTAATAAATCAATTTAATTGCTTGAGTTCTTAGAGCATCAAAATTAAGATTTGAAATTTATACATGTTTTAATTTATTAATGGACAAAATGTTAGGGAACAACAATTTAAATTTGTATACTAGAATTAAATTGTTAGATAGTGTCAAAATAATTTAATTAAGTAATAATTTCTATAGCTAAAATAATTTAGCTATAGAAATTTAATAGTCATATTTCACAATTAAAAATTTTCATTTTTCATGCACAACCCTTTCTTTCATGAGATCATAACAAGTAAAAAATTAAGTATCTATACATACATCTATTTACTACTAGTATTTTAAAATTTAGAATTTTAAACATTATTAATAACAAAAAAAAAATTTGGACGTGAATGACTATTACTATTTCGTTGGACGATAACACTAAGAAACTAAGTATATATGCATGTAGTCATTTTTATGATTCAGAATTTAAATAATAATTTAATACTAATAAAATAATTTGATGAGAATGACTATTACTATTTCGTTATACTAGTCTTTTACAATATAGAACTTTAACGATTATTTAATAACAAAATACTTGGATGCGAATGAATATTCCTATTTCGCTGGGTAATAACACTAAGAAATTTAGTATATATACACATGTAGTCGTTTTATGACTTCAAATTTTAATAATTACTAATAAAATAATTTGATGCAAATGACTATTATCATTTCACTAGATGATAACAAGTAGAAATTAAGTATATAACATATTAAGTATGTATATGCATGTAATCATTTTTACGATTCAGAATTTTAATAATTATTTAATACTAATAAAATAATTTGATGAGAATGACTATTACTATTTCGATGGATAATAACAATTAGAAATTAAGTGCATATACACATGTAATTATTTTTATGACTTAGAATTTTAATAATTATTTAATACTAATAAAATAATTTGATGCGAATGACGATTACTATTTCGTTGGACGATAACACTAAGAAATTAAGTATGTATATGCATGTAGTCATTTTAATGACTTAGAATTTTAAAAATTATTTAATATTACTAATAAAATAATTTGATGAGAATGACGATTACTATTTCGTTGGACGATAACACTAACAAATTAAGTATGCATATGCATGTAGTCATTTTTATGACTTAGAATTTTAACAATTATTTAATATTACTAATAAAATAATTTGATGAGAATGACTATTACTATTTCATTGGACGATAACACTAAGAAACTAAGTATGTATATGCATGTAGTCATTTTTATGACTTAGAATTTTAACAATTATTTAATACTAATAAAATAATTTGATGCAAATGACTATTATTACTATTTAGTTGGACGATAACACTAAGAAATTGAGTATCTATATGCATGTACTCATTTTTATGACTTTAAATTTTAATAATTATTTAATACTACTAATAACATAATTTGATGTGAGTACTATTACCGTTTCGTTGGATGATAACACTTAGAAATTAAGTATATATATACATGTAGCGTTTTTATGACTTATAATTTTAATAATTTTTTAATACTAATAAATAATTTTTTAAAAAATACAAGAATTTTTAATTTTTGAAACGTTATAAAGTTAATTTTCTAAGCATAATTTTATAGAGTCGAAGTCTAACTAGTAGTTGTCAATCAAAATATAAAAAATATTACATGTGATAAAAGCTAAGAAAATTAATACAAAAATACAAAAGATAACACAAACAAATGATTCATCATAATAACTACTACTATTATTTAATCATACAATTCAAATTTGAATAAGAAATTTAACAAAAAAAAAATAATAAAACCGGCTGTGAAAGTATAACATAAAAAAAGAAAATAACTCATAATTAAATTATCAACTGATTAGATAAAAATTTATTTGTAAAAATAATAATATATGAAGTTATCAAATTATTTTATTATTAAATAGTAATAATTTAGTATGTATTTTGATAATTAATACTATAGCAACTAATTTATAATCTAAATTCATGATTTTTAAATAAATAATATAGTATAAAATTAACATGAAAAAATGATATGTAAACATATAAAAAGTTTCGAGGTTTATCTCTAATCATATCAATAAATATGCATTTAGATAAAGATATTTAATTTGATTTAATATTCCTTAAATAGATTTGTATCCATTTAATATGATATTGGGTAAACTAGTCATAATAAAAAATATATCTATGTCAAAATGCCATAAGGGTATTATGGCTTGGAGACATTATGTCTCCAAATCACTACCCAATAATTAATTACTTTAATTAAGAAATTCACTTCGTAAAGGAAAACAGTATTCACTTAATGTTACTATACTACTCCATTTTTTACATCAAGAAGATGCAGTCTGTAAAAGTTCTACATGAGCTGTGATGCCATGATAATCCAAACATAAGACGTGCAAAAATACGGATATAAACATAAAATTATTAATACTATTCAAGAAGTAGTACTCCTTCCGTACCAGATAATTTGTCACATTTTTCCATTTCGGTCTGTCCCACATAATTTATCCTATTTCATTTTTTACCATTTTTGGTAGTGGACCTCATATTACACTAACTCATTAATACTCACATTTTATTATAAAATTGATATAATATAAGAGTATGACACACAATTCCACTAACTTTTTGTAACTCATTTTTCATTACATTTCTTAAAATTCGTGCCCAGTCAAAATGAAAAGAATTATCTGGGACGGAGGGAGTAGTACTTAGTTTGTTACCAAAAAATGCATGCTACTACTTAGTTTGTTACCAAATGCTAAGGCAAGAAAAATGCCCAAAATTTATGGCTGTGACTGTGATCTGTGAATGTTTTAAAGTTTACTTAAATCGCACCACATTTGTATACTAAGTATATTTTTTAAAGGGAAAAAACTATAATTAACGTATATCCTACATTCTAGGTCGTTTAACAACAATATCCCAAACTTTGAAATAACATTGATAATCACAATAAAATTCACACTGGGTATTTTTTGTTGGCATTAAGATGGTCTTTATATTATTTTGTGATTAACAATAGTTCATGATATAACCTGTAATTTATCTTAAGAAAAATTATGATAACTAGTTACTACTAATATATTTTAATTAATACAAAAGTTAATTAACGTTAGAAAAATGCCTGGTTGTATTGTCACTTAAATCCATATGCAACGACAGTAGCAAGTACAGACACAAAATCGAATATATACTACTCCCATCAAGATCTGCAATCATAACGTATTCTACGTAATAATTTAAGTTCATGAATGTCTAATTCTCATGATTATTGCTAAGGGTTTTTCACGAACAATTTTTTTTTATAATTAACATTAGAAAGGCTTATTTTACTTGGAATGTATTACAAAAAAATTGCATGATTGCTCCATGCCTTTTTATATGATTGCATTACATCCCAATCATTCATCCATTTTCTTGAGTATAGTTTCCATTTACTCTTTATGTTCATATGCTATATCTCTCTAAAGGAATGGCCATGTGAATCATGTTTTCTTGTGTATATTCATGAATCTGCATCATCCTTTTGGTTAAGGTTAAGTGAAAATCAGTTTGATGTGAATTAAATCAGCTCAATGAATCTTAGGTTTGTGAGGACAAATCTATGAAAGGAGATTGAATTCAAATATGGAATATAAATAGACTTTTTCTATACAAAAAGATTATGGATATGCATGCATGTTAGAAAAAAAAAAAGAGATCATGTAGTACTACAATTTCACATGAAAAAGAGTTATGGCAGTTGACAGGCCATTAATAAACAAAATCAATTTTCCAATTCACCAAATGAAATTTTAAAAACTTAGTAATAGTTAATTCACAGTCATTCAAGAAAATTGATAGCTAGTAAAGAAAATCACTTTACCAAATGCAATGCAATTGTTTCAACACCTTATCGATTTTCCTTGAGAATGTGGTGTAGATTGGACACAAGAGAAATGTGGTATAGTAATTATAGCATTAATGATAACAATTTGAAAATATTATTCCCATAGGGTGCATAATAATTATTGCTAGGGTACAGCCACAAAAACCCCCAGCAAATTGTATCTAATTTTATTAACATTTCTAATTTTTGTAAATAATTCACCCCACAAAAAATGGCCTAATACGATTTGTGGCTTCAAATGAATCAAATATATTTCATTTATACTTGTATGATGGATGTAGCTATACAGAGTTATCTAATAATTGAAACCCCACGAATATTTGATTGGCCCATGCCCATCTCAATTTCTTTATTCCTTCCTTTTTTTTCCTTATAAATGCTTAAACTTTTTTTTTTCTGCATTTTGAAGGGTACAATTTAATTAGTAAACCCCTCAAGGAGGGTTAAAAAAAAGGCATTTCCCCCCTCAATTCCACCCAAACCAAGATTAAATATTGGTAAATAATTCAAGAGCTTCCTTGTTATTAAAATAAAATATTGAAATCAACTAAAACTTTTTCTAAAAGATGATTGATAGTAATTTTCCTTTTACACACATAAATTGTCGTAACTCAAAACTCTGAATTAATGAAAAACCGTTTTACCAACTAAGATGTCGTTATTTGTCAACCAAGCCAAATGGACTTGGTCCTATTCTATGACCATTCACTTTATAAGTAAAAAATAAGGAATATATGTAAATTATATATGAATATATGTATATGAGTTATGGAAGAAAGTGGTAGCCAGAAAAAAAGGCAGTGTGATAGGATTTGTCCAAAGGCAAACAAACAAAACCTCAAAATTCTCCTAAAATCTAAAAAGTGGAGCCTGTTCCCCACGAACCACTCCTTCCCTAATCAAAAAAATAAAATATATAAATAAACCCTTTTGTTAAAAAGAATAATAATTTAGTTACTGCATTGGATCCTCTTCTATATTCTGTTATTATTCCAGACCTTTTACCCTAAAACATTTCAAATGCTTGACATTTCTCAAGTGCATTACTGAAGAATTATTGTCCCTTACTGCAATGGGCCCTCTAGTTGATTAAGTACAAAGTGTTACATGTTCAAAATCAAAATGCATTTCTTTTAAAAGTATGTAAGACCCAGTTCCAAGAGGTAAAGTCACCCATGTCTTAAACATATTTTATAGATAAAAATGCAATCTTTATTGGGTGAAGCAAGAATACCAATGTGGTGAGTTATTATTATTTGTGGCTATGCTTTCCGGTGATTAAATTCATGGCCAATTTATTACCTCCCAATTTTTTACCACATTTAGTGAATGGGGTCCTTTGATTTAAATGTTCTTTGTATGTTCTCAAATGCTGTGGTCCTCTCTTTGCGTGTGACCACATATGCTGAGATTATTATTTTTCATTTTGATTATATTTAGAGATTGATTGAGTGATCTTTACTATCTACCCATGTCATGTATTGCCTAATTTTGCCTATTACACTTTTCTGAATTTCAAGACTTTCAAATAGTGTTAAAACTAAATACCCTTTTTGGTGGTCAAATTGCTTGAGAGGGACCAGTCAGATTGTCAGACTAATGGTGGATTTCTCTGTCATGAAAAAAATTAAAAGGAATTAAACAAATAAAATTGTGGATTTCTACAGCTTGATTAGGTAGGCAAATCAAAGGCTTTGAAACTCACATGAATAGAGCAATATTTAATTAAGAGAGATGACTGCTCGTGTCAAAGCATGCTGAAGCAGTGTTCAATCCAAGAAATTTAAAAAGATCAAATACGAGCATCAGCAATGGCGCCTATTCCGATGGAATTCTGCGGCGGACATCCGCTATTGTGCATGGTATGCACGGATACGGAATTCCGCCGAGGACACTGCAGTTCCGCGGCGTTACGCGGAATTCCGTTGCGACGGGTGTGCGGACGTCCGCCATTGCGTTGACTCTCAAGGACGTCCGCACGGAATTCCCGTTTATTGCATTAACTTTTTTTAAAAAAAATTCTATATATTCGGGAAGTCCTTGGGATGTCAGCCACTGTGCAGTGGAAAGTCCTTATGACGTGGCAATGCAGTAGGAAGTCCGTATGATGTGGCAGTAGGTGTTTTTGGGAATTTCACGGAAAATTTCGCGCAACTGCTGATATTCTAAAAAGTAGACATTGGTATGTTTCAGTGGGAGCAAACTCAGCCTACGTGAATCTTGGTTCTCTCACATAAAAGTTGTTTGAGTTTGAATCATGTTTTCTTTCTCCTCCCCCATTTTTACAAATCTTGCACCTCTCAAGATTCAATCTTTTTTCAATTTTCCTGCCTTTCCCTGTTACTTTTTCTCATGAAAAGGCCTCTGCTAGAAAATATACACCCCTTTTTTATCCTTTTCATCATATCCACCTCAGATTTCAAACTCCTTTATAAAACTGTGGAGAGGGGTTTCTTCAATCTGCAATTCTTGCAGCTGAAATGGTTTTTTCTTGGTTCAGACAGCTGCTTCCTGGGGTATGTGCCAAGAAATCTGATGATAAGAATCTTAGAATGTGTTGTTTGACTAGGTGCAGTTGTGTGCCTATTGTGCTACTGTTTTTCTGCTCTGTATTTTGTGGTGTGTTTTGTGAGGCTTCTACTGTTGCTTCTGTGCCTATTGGTTTTGAGGTTAATGCTTCTGATAGGGATAAGATTTGGGTGTCTGAAAATGGGGCTTTTGCATTTGGTTTCTTGGAGGTAGATGGTGATGGTGATGATGAATATATGGTTGGGATTATGTATAATCTTGGTGATAAAGCTGCAAATTTGCCTGTTTGGACTGTTGGTAGTGGAATTAGGGTTCCTGCAAATTCCACATTTAGGTTTTCCATGGATGGGAGGCTGGTTTTGATCAATAATTCTAGTAGAGTCACTTTGTGGAGTAGCAATACCTCCAATTTAGGTGTGGAAAAAGCTAGTCTTTTGGACAGTGGAAACCTAGTACTCTTGAGTAGCAAAGATGAGGTTGTGTGGCAGAGCTTTGGTAGCCCCACGAACACGTTGCTCCCAGGCCAATCCATTCGTTTCCCCCAAAGCCTTAGGGCCCTTCCAACAAGATTAATCTCTAGTTACTACAATTTGGTGATTAGGCAGGGTGGAGAGCTTGCACTTGTGTGGGAGCACAATGTGACCTATTGGAAGACACCCATTGGCTCTAAGGAAGCTAGGTTCGACTCTAGTGGCGTTCTGGGGTTATATGATGATCGTGGCAAGGTTGTCTGGTCCGTTGCCCCCGAAGATCTTGGTGACAACTCCACGAGGTTCAGACACCTTAGGATTGATAGAGATGGGAACTTGAGGATGTACTCATGGGGTGGTGATGGTCATGGATGGAGAGCAGTTTGGCAAGCGGTTAAGGACCAGTGCTCCGTGTTTGGCTCGTGTGGTTCTTATAGTGTTTGTGGGTATAACTCCTCATCACCCGTGTGTGACTGTTTGTTCTCAGATTCCTTAGAATCTAGCATTGGTGTGTCGGTTTCTGGTGGTGCAGGGTGCAAGAGAATGGCTGACTTGGGAAATTGCAGGATGAATACGAGCATTTTGGTGTTAAAACAGACGGTTCTCTACGGCCTCTATCCATCACACGATCTTGAGATGTCGTTGAGTGAGGCAGCATGCAGACAGCGCTGCATGAATGACTCCACCTGCATTGCTGCAACCTCGATGAATGATGGCTTGGGCCGGTGCACCATAAAACAGACGATGTTTATCAGTGGATATAAGACTGCTTACATCCATGCTGTGTCTTTCTTGAAAGTGTGCTCAGTCCCCCTCGCTGTTCCAACTCAGAACGCGAGACGCCACAGAAGCACTGAGCCGGGCAGCCCTGAGGCCAGGGGAGGGGACGGTAGGTGGCTAGCCGGGGCTATTGCAGTGGTGGTTCTGCTCACTGTCTTGGTGATATTGAGCTTTCAAGTCCTAGTTTTCGGGATTCTCTACCGGAGGCGAAAGCTAAAGGTTCAGACGAGGATTCCGTTCGGCAAAGATGCTCAGATGAATCCACATTACAGTGTGCTGATCAGATTATCTTTTGAGGAAGTCAAGGAATTGACAAACAACTTTGGTAATCAGATTGGAACCTCAGTTTTCAGAGGTGTGCTCCCAAACAAAACTCCCGTAGTTGCCAAAATCTTGAGAGATGTCGTTGTATCGGAGAAGGAGTTCCGTGTCAAGGTCACCACGTTGAGTGGCACGCACCACAGGAACCTCGTCTCCGTGAAAGGGTTCTGCTTCGAGCCAGGAAACAAGTGTCTGATCTACGAGTACGTCCCAAACGGCTCGTTAGAGAAGTGGCTGTTCGGGTCCACAGAGGACCAGAAGCAGCACGTTTGGCGCCACAAGAAACCCGACATTGCCCTAGGCGTGGCGAGGGGGCTCGCCTACTTACACTCAGAGTGCCAGAAATGCGTAACCCACGGAAACCTGAAGCTCGAGAACGTCCTGCTTGACGAGAACATGAACCCTAAGCTGACTGATTTCGGGCTCGAGGAGTTCCTCTCGCCTCACCCCTCGTCGTCCGAGTCCCCATCGGAGCGCGACATGTACATGCTCGGGGAGATGCTCCTGCAGATCGTCACCTGCAAGAGAGATGTCGCGGGAGAGAGCGTCGACAGGATAGTCGAGGAGCTGGGGCGAGACGACGACGTGGAGGCGATGGAGAGGATCGCGAGAATCTCGTTCTGGTGTATGCAGCAACAGCCGTTTCTGAGGCCTTCGATTGGGGAGGTGGTGAAGGTGCTCGAGGGGACACTGTCGGTGGACCGGCCCCCGTCCCGTTTGGGCCGTAGGGGACATGAGAGGGAAGGTGTGGAAGAGATTGAGGTGGAGGAGTGGTAGTGAAGTAGAGTGACATTGCTAACTGTTTGTTGCTGAGCTCCAAACCTCTTCATTTTTTTCCTAAGGGATGGTGCTTTTTTTTAGTTAGGGTGGTGTTGGACTTTCCCAGATTGGAATGTGTCTGGTTTTTTTTGCTGTGTAAAACTGTATTTATAAAATATTACAAAGGTAGAAAAATGTTAGTACTATTAAATTCATGATGTAGTATTTTATTATATGATGTAGTGATACTTTCAAAAGAACATAAATAATTTCATGATTCAAATTACCTTATTATACTTCCAAAAAAATTCGCTTCAATAAATAAAAGAAAATATAACATGAAAAAACAAAATGATAAAACGCAAAAATAATAAAAGCATGGAAATGTAAGATTTTTCGAATAATGAAAAGAAAAATAGTTGACTAAGTTAAAACTTTCTAAATTCTAGAAATTTTTACTTACTTTTAAATTTATTATATAAATGCACCATGTATCAAATTAAAGCTCTTTGTAGTGATTTTTAAATTTTTTATTTGGCTTATATATTGATTAATCATAAGTGAAACTACATAATTTTTCAAGTGGAAGAAATAAAATGTGAAGGAGAAAACAAGAGAAAAAGAAGTAAACAAAATAATTTTTTTAAAAAACTTAATTTCAGTAAAAAGTTATTGTTGGAAACTACACTGTTTTAAAATATATGGCCCACCCAGGTTCATGATAATTTTTAGAAATGGACTTTAGTTACATACGTTTACTCAAGATTGGGCTCATCATAAGAAACTTATAAAAATAAGAATATGATGAGTTCCTTTTTGTGGAAATAACGTTTAGGCTATCTTTATTTTAAAAATAGTTAATAGGAGTAGTAATTTAGAATAAAATATCAAATCATAAAAGTAGAAAACGGAAAGGATTATGAACTAAAATATGTGCTAAATTATTGTTAGATCAACGAACCCAAGCGGCTCTGTAATTGGACCAATTGGATGATGTGTCTCATGATATTAGTAATGGCAACCGAACGCCACCTATATTAATAATTGTTGACAATCTCTAAGATGATAGCTATACGAGAAGTCATTCTCCCTTTT
Organism: Salvia splendens; assembly: GCF_004379255.2. Taxonomy (NCBI): domain Eukaryota; kingdom Viridiplantae; phylum Streptophyta; class Magnoliopsida; order Lamiales; family Lamiaceae; genus Salvia; species Salvia splendens. The sequence goes on from NC_056040.1 coordinate 5,840,894, forward strand.
AAGTTATCTAAATAGAGCTAAATTTCGTCAAACGGTTTTATATATCTAATTCGACATGTGATTTATCCCCAAGGACCTGTTTTATTGGGTGGTTAGTGTAGGATAAGGTGTGCGGGTCCCACTACAATCCAGCGTTATGACTATGTGCTGCTTTCCTAACGACCCGGGTTTATGATTTCTGACCCGGTATTTCCACTGTTGGGTATATAAAATTTGGGCAAAAATATTCCAACAATTTTTGATGGATTTTAAACCCTATTTACCACCTCCAACTAGATTAAGGAGCAAAATTCCACCGGTGCCCCTCTAATCTGCACATTTCCTACAAATTTGATGACAAAATTGTAAATTCAACTTACTAGTCCTCATGTCACCAAACGTCATAAGGGAATATTTACTAATTCCAATTGTTATAAAACACCCATAATGAGATAACTTCAATCTTGGTTATCCATATCTCTATCCAAAATTTAATCTAATCCTCATATTTCCAAACCACGCAATAAAACGGGTCCTTAATCTTAAAAATGGACAAAAACATAATCAACTTATATTTCTACAATAAATAAAATAGCCTGAGCAAATAAAGCATACTTTTGAAAAAATATACGTCAATATCATGTGACAGTGTCATTGTGATAAAAATTAATCACGTTATATTTTCGGTAAATTTCCCGTTTAAGGGTATTGAATTCTCTACGAACAATACCTCTGTATATTACTCTTCTATTTTTTTTTTACTTTATTAATTTGAAAAATGAAAAGAAAATGAGCGGTTAAATTAACGAGTGGAATAAAAGAGGTGATGAAGGATTGTTGACTATTTCCTATTAATTGCAGGTTTTCAATAATGGGCATGTGTGAATTAATAAGATGTTGATTATTTTTCTCTTTTCAAATTGGCTTAACTTATACTTTTCATTCATGTCAATTTTTCTTACTTTATTTAACTAATTAACTTTAATTGCAGGTTTTCAATAATGGGCATGCGTGAATTAATGAAGATGTTGACTACTTTATTTTTTTTTGAAAGAAAAATGTTTTGGAGACATAATGTCTAAGATATAATGAGGTTAAAGTAGTAATTTTGTATTATATTGCGTTTATTATTAAATTAATGCTTTACATGATTACTATTTTACTCTTAATGGTATAAAAGGTATGTATGACTTCAATTAAGGAAGGTGTGTGTCTTAATGAGATTTGTGCCTAGCAATTAATTAAATTTCAAAGATTTTTAATTCATTTTTTTATTAAGTTCTCTCTCCTCTTCTCTAATTATAAGTCTATCAATAAATTCTCTCTTTTTTCTCACATTATAATTCTCCATCAATGAATTCTCATTTTCTTTTTCTCCACGTATAGTTTTACATCAACAACTTATCTCTTTTCCAATTTGCTCATTTCTAATTTTCTATAACAATAAAAAATTTATTTATATCATTTTATCACATACAAATTAAAATATGCATTTGATTAATTCCCTTTGCTTTGTCTCTTCACAAAATTAATACTACTAACTTTTTATTCATTAGAACAAAATTATTTATTTATGAGAATAGTAACTTTATTTTCAAAATAGTAACTTTTATTTGCAATAACAATAACTTTTATTCCCAAAACATTAAGTTTTATTTACAGGGATAATAAATGTTATTCATAAGAATAATAAATTTTATTTATTGGAACAATAATTTCACTTAACTAGAACTATAACTATTACTCCATCCGTCCCCAAAGAATATGCACTTTGGGGTCGACACGAGTTTTAATGTAAAATTGATAAAGTAAGAGCGATGTAGAGAGAAAAAGTAATTAAAGTATTGTTAGTGGAGAATGAGTTCCACCTCATTAGAGAGAAATGACTTTCCAAAATTAGAAAGTGCATATTGTTGTGGGAAGGACTAAAAAGGAAATAGTGTAAATTCTTGTGGGACGGAGGTAGTATTTGTTACAATAATGCTTTTATTGATTTAATATTTTATTAATTAAAATGAATATATTTTTAACAATTACAATCTCTTGTCAAATAACAAAAATAAATAACTTTTTTCTGCAATAAATAACTTTTATTTGCAACAAACTAAATTAGTAAATTTATATAGTATTAAACACTAATTTTTCATAGTAAATGTAAATTTTATTCCCAATAACAATACTCTTTATTCTATGGTGAAGTATAGTAAATAACAAGCTCTCTATCTATCCAATAGACCAAAGGATTTGAGTCATCACATGTTAAATAGAAACCTATTATTGATCCTTTTAAAATAATAAATTTTATTCAAAAACAATAACTTTTCTTGAAAATATCAACACAGTGACATTAAAATATCAACACAGTATATTGAAATGTCAACAAAATTATTTATTGTCATTTTAATGTCACTGTATTGACATTTTTAATTCACTGCATTGATAAGTTATCAGAGTTTGCAACTTAAGAAAGCCTCACCTGTGACAAAAGCTATAGAAAATAACACAAAAATAAGATAACGCAAAAATTCTTCATCATAATAACTATATTATTTTATTATAAAATTCAAATTTGAAGAAGAAAAATGTTTTAATTTTTATTTTTTTCATATATTAAAATAAATTATTTCATTGTTGTATATTTAGAATATTTAAAAAAAACAAGATATAAAAGAATAGTAGTACTACATTAAGTTATCAAATTATTTTATAATTAAATATAACATTTTAGTTATATAGTGTGTTAATTAATACTACTATAATGATAAATAATCTGAATTAATATTTTTTTAAATAAGTATTAAATTAACATGACATAAGTATATATATACATATGATTTTTTTGAAATCCATTTATAACTTTAATGCATGAGTCACGTTTATCTCTAATAAATGAGCATGCATTTAGATAAATGTATTTAATTTGATACAATTTTCCTTAACTAGATATATATCCATTTAATATGATATTAGGGTAGATTAGTCACAATATAAAATATAGTTATGGCAAAGTGACATAGGTGCATTATGTCATAGAGACATTATGTCTCTAAATCACTACCCTTTTTGAAATTGGCTTTTCTTATTTTTCCTTCATGTCTATTTTTCTTACTTCATTTAAGTCTTCTTCCTCTTCATCCTTTCATCACATCAACCACATTTATTTATCCAATCATTTCTATGCATAAGACTTCAATTATTACTATATGACCTCAAATTCAATTGCTGTATATTGGGGACCATGTAGTACAATATATATTTATAGAATAATGCAACATAGTCACAATATAGTTGGCTGTAGAAAAATATATATAGTGTAAATTTATTAGAAAATATAGAATAATATATGCAATAGAGTTACAATATAGTCAGGCGACGTGTAATTTAAGTTTCGATGTTTTTAACAGTGCCATTAATTAAACTAGCTTAGAATGCCATGAATAATGAACCCATTACTTAAATATGGATATAGTATCAGAACGTGCTTATGTGATTTGAGGTCATATTTCATTTTTCATTTTACTATAAATTTTAATGTGCTTATGTGATTTGGATGATAATTAAATTAGGAAATTGGGATATTAATTATGAAAATCAAGGATACGTTTGAACCAAATACTGGGCCCAAATCGGCAGCCCACTTGAAGCCTCATATGAGCCAATCCATTTACATGGTTACGACCACCCTAAATAATTCCAAAAGCCCATATATTAATTCAAGTTTAAGCCAATATGATTAAATAAATTAGCCATATAACAAAACAAAAATGAAAATCTACATGTTAGGAGAGAGCGAAGAATAATAGACTGATATATTGAGGCATAATTCTACACAGAACAGAACTACCGCATCATGAGACCAATGTCATCTTCATAGAGTGAACTTCACGGGACCGGTCGCCGGTGGTTATGGTTCATCGACTCTCGATCATCCCACTGCACTGCCTCTTCATTCTCAAGAGATTTTTTATAGATTATTAGATAGTACTACTATATAATTAAATAATAAGTATAATAAAGGAAAAATCAATAAATATGTATCTCAAAATTCTCATGAGTAATTTTTTTAATTATAAAAATGAATATTACAAATTTGAAGACTACACATTTTGAAAATAATAAAGTAATATCACCCAACCATACTGTGTCCATTAATATCAAATATTGTGCAATTAAGAGCACAATACATTTAAGATTTGGTGATTGTATATATCCATCAGAGACCAATATAATCGTACATCATATTAATATATTAATCATGATTCGATTATAAGATACTATTACTAATTGCAAACTAATTTAGTTTATATTGCAGAATTAATATAATCGTTCAATATATTACTCACTTCGTCCCTCCTCTGAGTCGTATTCCTTAGGGCATCCACAATGGGACGGACATCCCGACGGACTTCTCAAAAACACCTTCTGCCACGTCATAAGGACATCCTACTGCACTGCCACGTCATAAGGACATCCACTACACAATGGCGGACATCCTCAAGGACATCTCGACGGACATCCACAAAAAATAATAAAAAATCGGGACGTCAGCCGGGACGTCCGTCGTGTCAACGCAATGGCGGACGTCCCGACGGACGTCCCGGAAAGCCGCCGAACTCCGGTGTCCGCAACGGACGTCCGTATCCATATGCATGTTGCCTAATGGCGGACGTCCGTCACGCCGGTCCGACATCCGCCGGGACATCCGCCATTGTGGATGCTCTTATTGAGTTGTCCCACTATAGGTCTGTAGCTGAGTCATTTCTTTTTTTAGCATCTCTTATTTTACTCTCTCTTCATCTCTCTACCTTTTTTCCTTTCTACTTTATTCTCCTCTTACTTAACTCATTTAAAATAATTTTTTTTAGATCCCGTGCCAAAAAGAAATGCCTCTCCAGGAACGAAGGTGAACATGCAATATATATTAAAATTTGTTGGAAAACAAGATAGAGTAATTTCTTGGAATAATAGAAATGGAGCATTTTATAGTACTAGCACTAGTTTAGTTATTTCAATCAATGCACAATATAATCCTACGATATATAGACTAAGAGCAATGTATTAAAGTTTATTAAAATATAAGAAATAAGTACTATATTAGCACTAAATCAAATTAAATTATAACCAAATATAGAATTAAGACTAAAGACCCTTTTTTGTCCTAAACATATGGAGATTTTATGATTTTGGTTCAAAATATTATCTTTTGAATTATTCGGTCTCTCACAAATAAAAACGGGCCACATTTAGTCCGAATTGGACAGAAATGGTTAAATTTAACGGTCAACGAATATTAATTAAATTTTGATCGTATTAATATTCAATTAACTATTTATTATTATTTTTACAAATCAATTAATATTCAGCTGAGGAGAGCGGTGGAGAGATTCAATCACGACGCCGATTTCAGGTTCCTGCACGATTGCATTTCCGATCTCTTCGCGGATCGGTTGAGAACGAATATGGAGATGTTGAAATTGGGGAAATTGAACCGAATTAACCTCGCCGCGAAATGGTGCCCCTCTCTGTATTCGTCGTTTGACAGAATCACGCTGCTGTGTGAGACCATAGCGAAGAAGGTGTTTCCAGTGGCAGAGTTTCCGGAGTATGAAAGCGTGGAGGAGGCGTATTATGCGTATAGAGTGAGGGATCGGCTGAGGAAGGCGTTGCAGCTGCGGAAGGCGTTGTAGCTGCCGGAGGTTTACATCGGCGCCAACGATTGGGGATCTCTGCCTTACAACAGAGTCGCTTCCGTGGCGATGAAAAACTACATGGAACTATTCTTAATTCATGATGAGGAGAGGTTTCGTGAGTATCTCGGGAGAATGAGATCCGGCAAAGCTACTATTGCTGCCGGAGCATTGCTTCCTCACCAGATAATCGAATCGTTGGATGATGAACATGGCAACGAAGTGGCAGAGCTGCAGTAGAGGAGAATGTTGGATGATATGGCGAAGATTGGGAAATTGAGCAATTGCCTTGCAATCAGTGATGTTTCAGGGAGTATGTATGAGATTCCGATGAAGGTATCGGTGGCGCTAGGGATTTTGGTGTCGTAATTGAGCGAGGAGCCATGGAAGGGGAAGCTCATCACTTTTAGCGAAAATCCACAGCTTCAAAATTTGAAAGGGGAGAGTTTGAAATCGAAAACTGAGTCTGTTAAAAGTATTGAATGGGGGTATAACACTGATTTCCAGAAGGTGTTTGATGTGATACTTGAAGTGGCGGTGAAAGGGAAGCCGAAGGCGGATGAGATGATAAAGAGGATGTTTGTGTTCAGTGAAATGGAATTCGATGAGGCGTCGGCGAATCCATGGGAGACGGATTATGAGGCGATAGTGAGGAAGTATAAAGAGAAGGGATATGGAGAATATGTGCCGGAGATTGTGTTTTGGAATCTTAGGGATTCGAGGGCGACGCCGGTGCCGGCGAACCAGAAAGGGGTGGCGCTAGTTAATTGAATATTATCCGGTCAAAATTCAATTAATATTCGTTGACCGTTGAATTTAACCATTTCCGTCCAATTCGGACTAAATATGACCCGTTTTTATTTGTGAGGGACTGAATAATTCAAAAGATAATGTTTTGGATCAAAATCATAAAATCTCCATATGTTTAAGATCAAAAAGGGCCTTTAGGCTAGAATTAATATACTCCCTCCGTCCCACATAATTTGGGACACCTTGACCGGGCACGGGTTTTAAGAAATGTAATGAAAAGTGAGTTGAAAAAGTTAGTGGAATGTGAGTCCTACTTTTATATATTAGTTTTATAATTAAATATGAGTAGGAATGAGTTAGTGGAATATGGGGTCCACTACCAAAAATGGTAAAAGTGAAATGAGTCAAATTATGTGGGACGTCCCGAAATGGAAAACTGGGTCAAATTATGTGGGACGGAGAGAGTATAAAGATACGTGCTAGCTGAAATAATTACATGTATCACATTACGTGCTAGCTGAAATAAATACATGTATCACATTATTTCAATGGAATACCATTTGGTCAAGGATTCTAGTCTGCATACGACTCTAAATAAAAGCCTATAATTTATAGGCGTACGTTCGTCGCCTTGAACAAAAGAAAGCTAGACATCCCAATTGTCGCCAGTGTTTTTGTCTCTCAAAATCCATTTTTACCATCAATATGGAGCCCACCACAAGAGGACCGGCCTTCTATCTTTTCTTTAATTTATCATTTTAAATAAAAGTACATTAATTGATTTTTTGGTTAGACTAACATTTTATCGATCGCATCCACCAGGACCAACATTTTTCATATTTTTTTATATATTTAATCATTATTAAACACCTAATTTATTGGGAAAAAACTCATTTTGTATGAACATAAAATTATAGACACACTTAATTTTTCTTGGAAAATGATAAAAATTTAGAGAGAAAAAAAGTGTTTAAGTTGAGGTAAAACTCATTTTTACATGAACATAAAATTATATATACAATTAATCAATAGTAATGATTATTAAATAAGAAAAAAATACACAACTTGACACTAATTTTTTTTTACATTAATGCATATAGTAGAAAAACTCATTCTTTTACATAAATTTAAATTAGTTTTATGATTAGAACTTACAACAATTTATTATTTTATACAATAAACAATAAAAAAAAATTAAATAGCCCTAAATAAAACATACTCCAATATTACATTCCAGTGTTTAAAACCGTAATAAAATTAGCAAAATTAGCAGTCTTCTTCATCTTCACTTCATATATACTCATTTCTCTTAAAATCAGCAATAAGCATTGCGCATTAGCATTATATATTGACATCAAACCCTTATATATAGTAGTTAATTGAGATCCTAAATCTTAGCTAGGTAGGTAAGCAGTGAGCTTATCCACTAAGGAACAAGGGGTACAAACTGTACCCCAAAATAAATATTAGCATTATATATTAAGAAAATAACCAAGTTAGTTCCTTAGCCCAGCGGTAGAATCTTCCTTTACCAAATTTGTAGCCTAAGTTTGATTCCCACTCAGTTCGGATTCTCAGTCCCTTTTTTCTTGTTATTTTAGTTTCTTCATTTTTTGTATTTTTCTCTTTCAGTTTTAAGTCTTTTTTTAATGTATTTTAGCAATTTAATAAAAGATTATGCATTTATTTTATTTCTTTTCAAATTAGTTAATTCTCTTGAAAAGTATTTTCATTATTTTTAATGAATTTCATTTTCTCTTCTAATGCGTCTTATTTTGTACATATATTTATTTTAAATTCATCTTATACATTTTATGCATTTATATTTAAAACAATTTCTTATCTTATAAAGCATTATGCATTTAGTTATTTTCTAATGAATTTTAATATTAACCTTTTGTTTTAATTTATTCTATTGTATTTTATTTTTTTTTATTTTCTATTTTTTTGTAAATAATTGAAACATTGCTCAAATAGCCAAATGATGATTTATTGGTAAAATAACCCACAAAAAAGATAGATTATTAAAAGATAACACACTATTAATGCTAAAATAATTTATCTATAATATATAAATCTAAGAACCTTTATTTTGAATAATGAATGTCATTTAAGTAGTAGTAACACTAATTTAAAAATAATTCACATCTATATACAAAGTATAATCTTAATTGAAAATAGAAATAAAAATTTTGATTGAGAGAACAAATTAAAAAGAAGAAAAAGGATCAAATATTGAAGATTTACGCTATAATTATTTATGGTACCCTAAAACCGAAATTCTTGGATATGGCATTGTAGGTAAGGTAGATAAGGTTTTTGTAGCGAAAGTAGGAAGATATCATAAATAATACTCCCTCCGTCCCCGAATAAGAGTCGCTAATTTCCATTTTGGGCCGTCCCCCATTAAGAGTCACTCTTCATTTTTACCATAAATGGTAGTAGGTCCCACATTCCACTAACTCACTCCACTCACATTTTATTATAAAACCAATATAAAAATGTGGGTCCTACATTCCACTAAATTTTTCAACCAACTTTTCTCTCCATTTCTTAAAACTCGTGCCCGGTCAAAGAGCGACTCCTATTAGGGGACGAAGGGAGTACTAATCTGTAAATGCAGTTGAGTATAGTTTTTGTGGAGAAAAATATGAATGAAATAAAAAAGCATGATAGTTACAAGAGAGTAGCATTTTCTGGAATGAATGTTGCTCATCCGGGTCTCATTGATGTGTCTCAAGAAGCCAAGGCGAATTGTACAGAAAGAGATACTCCTACATGATGAGAGAGAAAGACAGTGAGTGAGAGAGACAAGAAACAGTGGCTTTGATGTGTATATGTGGAAGTCAAGACTAATCAAACTTCTTCAAACAGTACACTTTCTCTCTCTCTTGCTGAAATCGTACTGTTGTGCCTGGCATCTTTGTGGAGTATCTATCTATCTATCTACTACTATTTCCCAAGAAACGCCAAATTACTAATATAATATTGAATGCAATTACTATTGGTAGTACATCACTCAGAAATTTGGAGCACAGCGTATGGGTGGATGCTTGCCCATAAATTTATGATATGGGTATGGGCCGGACATTACATTACTCATGCCTATGGACTCCAAGGCCGAAACCGCTGGTTCTGGTTTCGCGCAACGTGTTCGGGAAAAATAGATGGTTTCTCGATTTGTAGTTGTTTATAAATTATAGAATCGGACTGTCTAATTTACGGTCAAATTTTGGTTCGACCTGGAACCGTGTACAAGTACGGGCATACATTAGTGATGTGGTTAGGTTGGTACGCTGTCGGTTTTGGTTTTAGGGAGCTTGGAATTGGGATAGGCCTGTGAAGGGGGACGACCTTTCTGATCGACAATTTTTGTTCAAATCCAGTAGGTTTTATATAGTTTTATTTTGTTTTTGTTTTTGTTTTTTTTTTAAAAACATTTCACCATTAATTTTCATTGTTTTATCCTAGTTTCTCGATTGACCACTAGTTTACAATTCAAAAAAATTGGTTTCTTAACCTGATTGTCTAATTCATAGCTTCAGACTCAGTTACGGCTCAAGCCCGAACCATAGTCAATGGTGACTGCTTCCATTTCTAGTTTAACCATGAATCTCTAGGCAGTATATTATTTTTAAAAAAGTAATGTTAAAACAAAATATAATTCAAAGTTTGTTGTATTTATACATCACTATTTTACATTAATTATTTACTTTGCGACACAAATAGTTTGTTGTATATTAACGAGGATAATAATTAATGATCACAAATTAATTCCTCGTGTTTAGTCACATTTCACTTGTCTTATCACTTCAACATTACCACCAAATTATTTTTACAACAAAAATAACTTTACCACAATATATAGTAGTTGATTCACATCTCTTAAATTATCTAACCCTTGGCCTAAATATGGCGGTGTTTCTTCCCTCTTTACACCTTTTCCATATTTTTAGACATCCATATTCTAGTTCTCTCTCTCTCTTACACTAACTATTGCATTTTTTGCTAACTATGACAGATCCTTTCTTCAACTACTTCTTCAACCCCTCCATGAACCACTTCACTCCTTACACCTTCACTTGTCATAATTCCTCTCTGCCGCCGACAGAGGCTCTCCCCCTCCTCAGTTTAGAGCCGTCCGATCACCAAGATCAATCCTCTTCTAGTGCTTTGGAACTAGACGGCAACAACAACAACAACCAAGGGTTGAGAGTCAGTCTCAGCTTAGGGCTTCCCTTCACCGATTCAGATCCAACTTCCGGCCACTCCTCCACCTCCTCCGCCGCAGCCAATGAAGAGATAGAAGAGGTCACCGTGGCTAACACAAACCCTCTCAACAAGGGGCAGTACTGGATCCCCACACCCTCCCAGATTTTGATCGGACCTACCCAGTTTTCTTGCCCTCTTTGCTTCAAGACTTTCAATAGATACAATAACATGCAGGTATATATGTATTCATTCCATTTACTTTTGAGAATTAGGGTTTTTGAACTTATCTTTTCTAATGTTGTTCTTTCTTGAAAAGGGTAGTTGCTGAAAAATCAGATCAATATTAGTACAGTAAGAAAAAAAAAGAAGAAAATTTGGTTTGTCTTTAGTGAATTATTATTATGTGGTTGAGTTAAGAGGGTTTTTGGGATCTGCATAAATCTATCTGCCCAACTGATTACCTGGTCAGCCACCTCTTTATTTGATTGAACAACACCACCAATTCAATTCATGCTTTTTGTCCTTGAAGTTAATTTGTAACTTTCACACTCTGGGTTTGTGTAAACTGAATGTTTTACCCATTTTTTCCTAGGTGTGCAGAATGGAGTATTTAATTTGTTGTAATTTGTGACACAATTGAACATAGTATTGTCCTCCTTGTAAATCACACACCCTTCCAATTGCTCCTTAATTTAGTTTTCACAATTTAACCATATTTTGGCTTTATATTAGAGTAATGTATGATACTACTGTACTTCTTTTACTTTCAGTTTTTTAATACAACAAGATCAACAATAGTCTCATATTAATAGTGCTTAGTGACCTTATTGCGGTTATCACTATACTTAAACTCATCGACATGCTAGACAATTCTAATCGATGCTAGAAGATTGTTTTCTAATGTATTTTTGAATTTCTTCTTCTTATTATTATAGATAGCACCTCTCATTATCTAAAAAAATTCGATTTGAACTTCTTCGAAACTAATTTTGTGCATCCGTCCGCAAGCAGATGCATATGTGGGGGCACGGTTCACAATACCGAAGAGGAGCGGAATCTCTAAGGGGCGCGCAACCAACGGCAATGCTAAGGCTCCCGTGTTATTGCTGCGCGGGTGGGTGCAGGAACAACATAGACCATCCGCGAGGCAAGCCTCTCAAAGATTTCCGAACCCTCCAAACACACTACAAGAGGAAGCATGGGATAAAGCCCTTCGTATGCAGGAAATGCGCCAAGGCCTTCGCGGTCAGGGGCGACTGGAGAACGCACGAGAAGAACTGTGGCAAGCTCTGGTATTGCACGTGCGGATCCGATTTCAAGCACAAGAGGTCGCTCATGGACCACATTAAGGCCTTCGGGAATGGCCACGACGCTTATGGGGTCCGTTGTTTCCAAGAGGAGGACGTTGCGTCTCAAATCGAACATCATAATGAGTCTTCTAGCTAGAGGTTACTAAATTCAAATGGACCTTAATGTTATTTTGATAATGTCGAAATTGTTGGATTGAACGTATAAAGTAGTAGCTGCATTAATAATTAAAATTTTAAAAAAAATACTAGAATTTTCGCTCGCTTCATCTAGCAAGGAAGCACAAAAGATGCATCTACTATAGTTTTTGAAAATATAGTATAGCTATAAATAAATGGTTCATATATATACCACCTTAGAGTTTTTACCAGGATCGAAAATATAGTACGAATCCACGCAGAGGGGTAAAATAGGTAACAAAAAATATTAGTTCTCATAAATTCATAAAAATCAGCATTATTCGTCTTTCCACCTTCACTAACAATAATTTCAAACAAATTTCTAAGCCAGCATGAAGAATTTCACAAAATCTGCATTCAAATCGTCGAAAAACTAACACCGAAGAGAAATACATTTAGTGTTGAAATTAAATCGATTAAAATCAACCGATTAAAATATTAATAATGACTAGTGGAACATGTATAAAAAAAGAAATCCATGAAACCAAAGGTATAGTTTGATCTGACACTGATTCATTTGTTTTGGAATGTATTGATTTTGTGACTGGTTTCTAAAACGAGTTAAATATATATATGGTTTGTTATTTGAACTACTATGAAGTACTGATTTATTGTTTTACTAAAGGGTTGGTTTGGTTGCCCTATCATGATAGGGTTAGATAGTCCCTCTTATCCATGTGTATCTCTTGTGTTTGTTGTCATGATATCCCTATCACTAAGCCCGAAAAAAATAAAAAGCCCGCCTAGGCTCAGTGGACTAACCAAAAATATGGGATTACACTATCTCACTAAAATCCTCCAATAGTAGACTTTTTATTCATGATAGTTATAATTGCCCTCCTTTCTCTCTCTACAACACTCTTCTCTCACCCACTTCCACCCCTACTTTCTCTCTCTTCTGCAACTCAAATTTACCATATCTCTCTTCTGTAATTCCCTCTTCCTCTCACCCTCTCTCTACTCTACCAAGAAAGAAGACCACAATGCTTCCATCATCTCTCCCGGTAGTCGTAGTGGTGTTGCTTTTGCGAGCTACTGTCAGACACATCCACCGCCCCGCGACCGATTTTGTTGATTTGAGCCTCTTTTGTGTTCTTCTTAGGGGGAAGTGACGAGAACCAAACGATTTCGAAGCCTCGCCGTTGTTTGATTGTAGTTTCTCGCCCGTCGACAGGTTTCTTCATCCACCGTAGATGAGGATTTTTCTAACTACATTAGTTTTTTATTTTTCGCAACTCATCGATTTCTCGTGGATTGGGGCGGGAGTTTCTTGATTTGTTGTGTGTTCTATCGACAAAATTCTATGGGTTTGTGTTGTCTTACAAATCTTCTTTTTTATGATATTTTGAATATGATCTAGGATGGAATTGTTAGGATTTAGATTGAAGAAGATTAATATAATTAACGTGTAATTATGTACCTTAATGAAGAATAATTAAATCAATTTTACCAAATCAATCGTGAGTCATTCAATTTATTTAATTAACCAATTATATAATTAAATTAATTAAAAATTCTGTACATTAAGATCTATAAAGAAATAAAATATATAAGGGTATTTTTGTCTTTACAATTTTGTATCCATAAAACCTATTTTGTGTATCAAACAACATTTTAAAAAGACTATCTTGACACTATCATACTTTCGGCCCGAAAACACTATCTCTATCTAATTTTCTTGCACTATCTTATATGTACAATCAAACATTGAATCATTTCAAATATTGTGTACATTGTTTTTAGTCTCACTTTATACAAATATTGTATATTGTACATTGTAATTTCTTGAAAGTTGTATAATTTTTGGAGTATAGATTCATCTCAAATATTAATTGCACAAAGAGGTTGTGATCCATTTGGGTTGTATATTGTGCATCATAATGCAAGTCCTAATTGGACCCGATCAGTGCCCTTGCGTGGGCAATAACTTATGATGTGAGACTCTCTTCTCTGGTTTCATGATATTCTCATATCTGATTCATGTCCCAGTCTGTGCATCCCCGCGATTAATAACAATGCACATTTTGGGACAATTATGTCGAATAGTATGTCCATATGTGATTTATGTACAATGGTTATTATTGTCATATTCGGGAATTTTTGGTTAATTATGTGAAAATATATGAAATCATTTTGTTGATATATATGTTAATATTCTATACATCCATTATACTGTGATATTTTGCACATCAGTTATTAATGTTATATTCTTTGATATTTGGTAGTACTACTACAATATTCTGCACATTGTTGCTACATATACATAAATATGTGACATTATTTTGATATTGTTAATTTATGAAAATAGAAATTGAGAACCGAGACATAATATCACGACGAGTACTTCGAAAATTTCGTACTAAGACCGAATGCAATATTGGCTTGTGATGGCACATTCCATCCGATTTTTTATTTTTCTACATTGAGTTATGACTTTTCCCATTTGTGGTAAAGGTTTATAAATATAGCTCATATGACATGTAGATGTAGGAGTTTTGGGCTTGATCGTTGCCATTGTTCTGTATTTTGTATACAGTTTTAAAAGCATCTGTAATTTGATTTAGAGCGGGATAATGAATTATAGAATGTAAAATCATGGATTAAATATGCTCGGTCAATGGATTTTGACCAAACAATAAATATGACGAGACATTTAATTTTGTAAAATTAAATGATATAGCGTCGATCTACATTTTACGTAGATAAATGTAGTATATTCACTTTCTCTAATCCGATTTTCGGTGAGTGAGAAATAGTGGATTAAAGTTGGGCATAATTAGCATTTAATTAAAACTTGAAGTTTGAGCTTAGGGAATAATTAACTAGTGTTAATTATCTCACATTGGAGAAGTAACACATCTTTTAATGTGTTTAAATTAAGTGACTTTATGTTACTTAATAATTATAGTAGAACAAGATGGGTGAAAGAGCCCACACGCGCGTGCCGCCGCTGCCCGCCCGAGCCCGTGCTGGCGGTCCCGGTCCCGATCTTGGCAATTGGTCTTTGGGCTTGGGTCTGGACCATTACTAATCTTTTTAGACCACCGCCGAGTCAGCAATCCAAGTGGCTTGACACATCGTCAAGCGTGGCATAGTCACGGCTGCCATGTGAGAAATCCACACGCTCCACACGCGAAAGGCACACTACTGCCACACGCCTGTAACTGCCGACGGTTACGAATCTGCCATGATGAGCCTTCATGGCTTGGTTGACCCTGCATGGTGGCTTGGCCTATAAATAGGCTAGTCATTCCACTGCATTGTACATAACATTCACAAGCATAATAGCATAAGCTCTCTCCCCCTCTCTGCATTGTTTCTGTCGAAAGCTCTGCCCTCTTCCTCTTCCAGTTCGCCGGAGCTCGTTCCAACTGCGGTGTTGCAACGAACGAGACGTAGCCGTTTTATCTTTGAGGACGACACGCCAAAACAGAGAACACTACCGGGGCGTATCTTGTCTTGCGGAAAGAGGCCTTCCTCGACTCGGCTAAGTTCATCTTTATAGTTTCGAATTTCCAATGTAATTTTCGTTTCTGTTTTATTTGTCTTCTCTCGAGTTGTATTACGCCCGATTAGTGTTTTGTTTTTTATAGCTATATCTCCAACATAGAATGTACTTTACGCCAATTCGTTATCTTATGAAACCTGTGATATTTTTATTGCCCATCATTTGTTTTGAATGCAGCTCTGCTCTAATTTGATTTACAGCGACAAACAAAACAAAGTTTACAATAAAAAACAATGTCCTTTTGAAGTGAATAGAAGAGTACTGAAACGTTATGTCACTTATTCGATTATTCGTTAGGTCGAATCGAAGAAACCAGTTCGAAGAGAACATCATCAAGTCTATGGGAGTAAGATCCATATCACTTAGTGAGCATAATCATGATTTATTTTATATTCATTTGTTTGCTAAATGTGCATTTAGCTATAAAAGATTTGGTTATTTGATTTCTAAAATCGATGATCATCATTCTAGAGTGGTTTTTGGTGTTTCTTCATCGAACATTCCCTTTAATCACATATATAATATGATGGTTTGGCGAATTTTTGATGGTGATGAATGCAGGAAAATACAGATCACGACACAGAGATTTACGTGGTTCGATTTACTGAGGTAAATCTACGTCCACGGGAAGAAAAGAGGGCAGAGTTGTATTGCTTGATCTGTTTTCTACAGCTTACAATACAGACTTGCTATTTGATATTTTATCTCTATAGAGCTTCTTTAGAACTTAACCCTTTTCTATCTGATCTAAGTTCTATTTATACATTGAACTAAGATCGTGGCTTGCATCACCACTAATGATGGTTGTGGATGTCGTGGAGGTCATGGAGATCCTGCATGGGTCCACTATCTTGCATGAGATCCTGCATGAGTCCACTATCTCTGTACTTGGTCCACTATCCTGCATGAGTTGACTATCTTCCAGTTCGGTCGAATACTGAGACCGAACTGCTGAACTATTGCCGAGCAGCTTTAGCCGATCTGAGAGTAGAGCTTGACTGGTCGGCTTTTACCGAGCTGTAGGCTGGGGCCGAACTCTTTGGTAATGCCGAACTGATACTCTTCCTTGGGCTTTGGGCTGATGGGCCGTCACTGCTGTTGGGCTTGTTTAGTCCGTACTCCATCACTACCCCCCCCGAAAAGCGAAGTGAATCACTTCGGCGAAGCGAGTCACTTCGGCATTCTGGATAAAGGTACGGGGGAGGCTGACGTCAGGGGACGTGCCTTGCGCGTGACTGCATTAAATGCGACAGTAAAATCCGGCCGTTGAATCCTGAAAAGGTGGGATTCGAAACGGTGCGATGATTTTGAAATCTTCTCCGAATCTGATAAATACGTCCTTTCTTCATCAGTTGAACACTTTTGCTATTGCTTCTTCTGCATTCTTTCTCTTTTGCGTAAAAATTTCCTTCCGCTTTCAAGAATTTCTTCAGAATTTCTTCAGACTTTCAAAGAGTAAGAACCATGTCTTCTTCTTCTTCTGAGTCAGGTAGCGGTAGGAAAGGGGATAAGGGGTCTTCTAGCCGGAAAGAATCCGGGGAGAAGACCGTAGAGTATTTTCACAGCATCTTGAGCAAGGATACTGTGATATCTCTACACGAAAAATATCTTCTTCCCGGGGGGAAGGCGGTGGTTCCCGACGATGATCATAGGGCTAACGACCCGCCGGAGGGTTATGCCACCGTTTACGAAGCCTGCTTAGAATGTGGGCTTCGTTTCCCTCTTCCCCCACCTTTTGTAGAGCTTCTTGATTTCTTTCAACTCCCTTTAGGTCAGGTGACTCCGAATTCTTGGAGGCACTTATCGGCCTTTGCTGCCGAACTGCGTAGGCTAGATAAGGATCTGTCTCTGAGGGCAATCCTTAATTTTTTCCAGTTTAAGAGGAAGGGATCTTGGTTTTACCTGATCCCTTTACAGCCTTTTAGGGCCTTCTGCAAAACCAAATGGCCGAAATGGCAAAACCGCTTCTTTTTTTATAATAGGACAGCGGCTCCGGGCTTTCCCTGGAGAGGGCCGAAGTCCGTGATTCCTCATCCTCGGTTAGAACCGTTGGCCGAGCTCGAGGGCGAGCTCAATAAGATTCCTATGATTAGGAAACAATACTCGGAAACTGAGCTCGTCAAGGGCGACCTCGTGTTCAATATCTCGTCTTCGGACGAAGAGACTGAGGGTGAGGATTTCTTTTTTATGCTTTACTGCTTTAGCGGCGAAAACTAACCTTGCTTTCTTGCTTTTTGGCAGTGTACATGCTGAATAAGATTAGCCGCAAATCCTCCGAGCTTAAGGAGCCGGAGAAAGAGAAGGCTACCAGCTCGGCGCCTGATGCCGAGAAGAATCCGAAGAGGCAAAAGACCTCTTCGGATCCAAAGAAGCCGGAGTCGACTTCGGCAAGTAGGAAGGGGAAGACCCAGAAACCCCCGAGAGCGCCAGAGAAAGACGTGGTCTTGTCGCCTCCTTCGGAACATATCTGTGAGCCCTTTTTATGGCCCACAGACTTCGCCGAGGTGAATTCTCTTCTTGATTTTCTGGCCTTGCTTTTTTTCCTGTATTTTTGTGGCCCCTCTGTTGACTTTTTGTTTTTTCCATTTTCAGAGGAACGATATGCTCTCCAAGCTCGTCGCCGTCGAACTCTCCAAAGCGTCCAACGACTATGCTGAGATGCAGAGGAAGTTGGCGGCTGCTTGTCACCGGGCCGAGCAGGCTGAGGCAAACTTTGAGAAAGCCAGAGCTGCTAGGATTTCGGCCCAGGATGAAGCTCAGTTTGCCAAAAACCAGCTCGTCATCCAGCGAGAGCAGACAAAACGGAGGGATGCTGCCGCCGTGGTTGCCCAAGGGGAGGTTCTCCGTGCTTTCGCGGAGAAACTCTTTCTGAGCAACCAATTTTCAGCCTTTGTCGGTGATCTGCTGAAACTGATGACCGATAAAGCCGAGCAGGGTCCCGAAGTCATCCTGCCGCTGTACGGCCGAGAGATAGCAGCTCGGCTTCAGAGTCTGCCGGTGCTTGAGGAGCTTGCTTCGTCCTCGGTCCTGCTTTCTGCAGACCAAGTTCGTAGTTGCCGAGCTGACCGCGATGAGAACATGGAGGCTATCTTTGCCTCCATAGGGTTAGTTTCACCCGCTCCAATTTTCCATGGAGAGGGTGAGACCGAGCAGCATGAGCGGCAGACCGGCGATGAGCAGGCCGAGCAGGAGGCGCATCAGATCGGCTACGGTGGTGCCGAACAGGCTGGGGAGAGCAGGGAGGCCGAGGCTGAAGCTGAAGCAGACAAGGAGAAGGAAGCTGAACCTCACCGAGAAGGCGGAGACGAAGCTAGCGGAGTATGATTTCGTCTCCCTTCTCTTAGTTTAGTTTCTTCCTTCTTGTAAAACGGCCTTGAAGCCCTTGTGTAGAAAAATTTTTTTCTTATGAATGAAAAAATTCTTCTTTCTGCTCTTGTGTCTTCGTATAGCCTTTCGTACTCTCTTTTACTCCTGTTGTGGTTTACTACCTGCTCAGTAATCTGAAATGCCGAACTGACATAGCTGCTCTATATTCTGAACTCTTAAGGAGCTGGAGGTACTTCACTGGAAGCGGCTGTACTCTTCGGCTTTAGACGAAGCTGAGAAAAGAGCCATAGCTGACCAGGTGAAGAATGACGAACTCTTGGCTCGTTCAGTGAAGCTGGAGGCCGACAATAAGGACTTAGAGTTCGAAAAGAAAGATCTGGAGGCCGAGCTGAATACCGCCGTCGCTGAGAGGACTGCGTATGAGGATTTCATCTGCAGGCGCGGGGGAATGACCATCTCTGAAGTTCAGGAACGAGTTGACGAACTGTGGGAGGAATATAATGTACTCCGGAGGAACAATGCGCTGGAGAGCTCGGCTTGCCAACAAGTCGTGAAATCATTGCGGCGCTGGGCTTCTCGGTACGACATAGTTCTTTCCCGGCGTCCCTCAATTGAGAGATTCCTCAGGCATTTCCCGCCAACAGATGCTAGTACTCCAGCTCAAACCTCTGATTTACTTGCTCAAAACCCTACTCCAAGTCAGCAACGAACTCAGGGACAACTAGAGACGTCAAGTCGAGGACGGACTGAAGTTCGCAGAGGAGCTGTGGTTATGAGTGAGCAAGATCAACAAATGCTTCGTGAAGAGACTCTTCGCCGCCGAGGTGCTAGAGCTTCCCGGGCTCAGGGAAGAGGCGGTAGGTCGATTAGAGCATCTCGTCGACCTGCTTATTCTTCAGCTGCCGAGAACGCCCGAACTCGGCTTCACGAGGATTTTGTGAATAGGTGGCTCAACTTCAGCAACCCTGGACAGTAGAATAGTCCTTTGTAATAGCGTAACGCCATCTCGTAGGGTAGCGGAGTTGTGTGCCGAACAAGATTTGAAAAATGAAATTTTGTTTTCGCTTCTAACACTGTGTATTTACAGCTTAGCGAAAAAATTTCATCGTACTTGTCCTCGGTCTTATGAAGTAAACTTCTTTGACCGGACTTGGTCCTTGGTCTTATGAAATAAACTTCTTTGACCGGACTTGGTCCTTGGTCTGATGAAATAAACATCTTTGACCGGACTCGTCTTTGGTCTGATGAAATAAACATCTTTGACCGGACTCGTCTTTGGTCTGATGAAATAAACATCTTTGACCGGACTAAGCTTGTGTCTTAATTTGGCGAGTTTTATCGCTTGGATCGGACTTTCCCTTGTCCTAATTCGGCGAGTTTTATCGCGTGGATCGGACTATCCATTTGTTGCAGTTCGTTTCAGACGGACTGCTTGTTTTTTAAGCCGAATTGTGGTCTTGTATCTTCTTCAGAAGCTTGGACTCACAATCGTTGGCTTATTGTTGCAGTTCGTTTCAGACGAACTGCTTGTTTCTTAAGCCGAATTGTGGTCTTGTATCCTCTTTAGAAGCTTGGACTCACAATCGTAGGCTTATATATGTTCTAAAAAGGGGATCAGCCTTCGAAGAACAAGATACCTCAGCAACATTTGTAAGAGACGACACGCACATAGACAGACAAAACACACCTAGACAAATAAAAAGCACATAGAGACAAAAACGCACATAGCCTTAGGACCGAACTAGACACAAGACTGACTGACCGGACTGTCTCTTACAAATGGAACTTCATGAGGTTGGAAATGTACCATGTTCGGGGTGCTTGTTCTCCTGACATGTGAGTCAATTTGTAAGACCCTTTGCCGAGGACTTCTGACACCCGATATGGACCTTCCCATGTGGGTTCGAGTTCGCCCCGCTTTTCTGCTCGGCTTACTTCGTTGTTTCTCAAGACGAGATCTCCCACTTGAAATTGCAGCTTTTTCACCCTTTGGTTATAATATCGGGCTACTTGCTCCTTGTACTTGGCTGCTTTTATGCAGGCCAATTCTCTTCTTTCTTCGGCCAGATCTAGTTCGGCTCTCAGTCCGTCATCATTCATTTCTGAGGAGAAATTTAGAGTTCGGGGACTGGGTACGCCGATCTCAACCGGAATCACGGCTTCAGTGCCGTACACCATCGAGTTCGGCTCCGGTGTGACTTCGGTCATTTCGCCTGCCTCTGACTCCGGCTGCTGTGATTGCTATGCTTGATGGTGCCGAGCTGATTGCTCGGCACTTTTAAGCGCAATCTGCAAACTCTTGCTCTTTTTTGATCACCTCGGATGACCGCTATCCCTCCTTTAGTGGGGAAGGTGTTCGGCGAGGATGCCTCTGATCGCTATGACCGGGCTTCTTTTTGTCTTCTCTAGATGAGCTGTCTAAAGACCGTTTTCGACGGTCTGCCTCATCGGCACGAGAAAACTGGTCCGCAATGTCCCACATCTCTTGAGCTGTTTGCGGACTGCATTCCACGAGCTTTCTGTAGAGAGCTCCGGGCAGGATTCCATTTTGGAATGCCGAAATGACAAGTAGATCATTGAGATAATCTACTTGTAGGCATTCCTTGTGGAACCTTGTCATAAAGTCGCTGATCTTTTCGTCGCGGCCTTGACGTGTAGAAAGCAGCTGAGCCGAAGTGATTCGGGCTTCCGCTTTCTGAAAGAACCTCCTGTGGAAAGCATCCATTAGATCTCGGTAAGATCTAATGCTGCCTTGGGGGAGGCTATCGAACCACCTTCTTGCGTTCCCGATAAGCAGCTCGGGAAACAGCTTGCACATATGGACCTCATTGAGACCCTGGTTCGCCATATTATACTGATAGCGTCCCAGGAAGTCATGAGGATCCACCAACCCGTCATAAGTCATCGACGGAGTTCGGTAGTTCTGTGGAAGGGGAGTTCGGGTGATATCGTCCGAGAACGGAGTCTTCAATGCTCCGTACATGGCGAACCCGACATTTCTTCGGTATGGAGGAGATGGAGATCTCCTGTGATTCCGGCACCGAGGAGGGACAGGAACATGTCGGGGTGGAGGATTCTTCTTCCTGGAAGACACGGCACTACTGCGGTAGTGACTTTCATGTCTGGAGGAGGAGGGAGAATCCACCGTTTTCGTCTTCGGCTGTTGGCTCTTTTGCAGGAAGGCTAAGAACTCATCCTGCTTCTCAGCCAAGAACAGCTTGACAGCCTCATTCAAATCAGGCTGCTGGGAAGACTCGGTGTGTGGACCTTTTGAGCGGCTTGTTCCTTCATCGTGAAAACTGGAAGTAGCTGTCTCCCGAGGCTGTTTTCCGGACCTGCGGGCTGGACTAGCTTCCTCATGGTTTTCACGAACGGTATTACGGGTAGTGTGTGATCTGGTATGCATTTTTTTGGGGTGGAAATAGGGTCAAAAATTCGCTTTATCACAAATTTGGTTCTCTGTTTCCCACAGACGGCGCCAGTGATGGTTTGGCGAATTTTTGATGGTGATGAATGCAGGAAAATACAGATCACGACACAGAGATTTACGTGGTTCGATTTACTGAGGTAAATCTACGTCCACGGGAAGAAAAGAGGGCAGAGTTGTATTGCTTGATCTGTTTTCTACAGCTTACAATACAGACTTGCTATTTGATATTTTATCTCTATAGAGCTTCTTTAGAACTTAACCCTTTTCTATCTGATCTAAGTTCTATTTATACATTGAACTAAGATCGTGGCTTGCATCACCACTAATGATGGTTATGGATGTCGTGGAGGTCATGGAGATCCTGCATGGGTCCACTATCTTGCATGAGATCCTGCATGAGTCCACTATCTCTGTACTTGGTCCACTATCCTGCATGAGTTGACTATCTTCCAGTTCGGTCGAATACTGAGACCGAACTGCTGAACTATTGCCGAGCAGCTTTAGCCGATCTGAGAGTAGAGCTTGACTGGTCGGCTTTTACCGAGCTGTAGGCTGGGGCCGAACTCTTTGGTAATGCCGAACTGATACTCTTCCTTGGGCTTTGGGCTGATGGGCCGTCACTGCTGTTGGGCTTGTTTAGTCCGTACTCCATCATAATAATTATGCTTTTAATTTAAAAATTAACTAAATACTACCGTGTATCTTATTTATAATAATTAGAACTTCAAATATATTGATTTTAAAATGCTAATTCGTCATGTAATAAGATTTGGTTATGATTTTAATACATCTATATATATATATAGAGTTGTGATCATATGATAACCCCTAAATATCGTAATAACCCTATAACCAAATCTGGACCACACATATTTCTAATCATGCGGTTGAGATTCAAACTTAGATTTACTTCATAAAAAAAAAGGTACGGGGGTAAAACTGTCATTTCTCTCATTTAATTTCTGAATTTCGCCAAATATCATGTAAAATGATAAAATGATAGGTTTATTGCGTAGAATGATAGTTTTGAGATTCAAACTTAGATTTACTTCATAAAAAAAAGCGCGGGGGTAAAACTGTCATTTCCCTCATTTAATTTCTGAATTTCGCCAAATATCACGTAAAATGATAAAATGATAAAATGATAGGTTTATTGCATAGAATGATAGTTTTGCCGGATAGAATGATACTCTGAGTTGATAAAATGATACTCTGAATGATAAAATGATAAAATGATAGTTTTGTCGGATAGAATGGTACTCTGAGTTGATAAAATGATACTTTTCACTGACTGATAAAATGATAAAATGATAGGTTTATTGCATAGAATGATAGTTTTGCCGGATAGAATGATACTCTGAGTTGATAAAATGATACTTTTGACTGAATGATAAAATGATAAAATGATAGGTTTATTGCATAGAATGATAGTTTTGACGGATAGAATGATACTCTGAGTTGATAAAATGATACTTTTAGCTTATAAATGTTAGGTTTACTGCATAAAATGATAGTTTTGCCGGATAGAATGATACTTTCAGCCGATAGAATGATAGTTTTGCCGGGTAGAATGATACTTTCAGCCGATAGAATGATATGTATTTTTGGTGTATAAAATGACATTTTTGTTTAATAAAATGATACTTTTACCTGATAAAATGATAATCTAAGCGGATAAAATGACAGTGACCTTATAAAAATGATACTCTGAGTTGATAAAATGATATGTTTACTGCTTTGTAGGTGTGTATATTATGTATTGTGCCGATTAGGTTAGGTTTATTGCATAGAATGATAGTTTTGCCGGATAGAATGATACTCTGAGTTGATAAAATGATACTTTTGACTGACTGATAAAATGATAAAATGATAGGTTTATTGCATAGAATGATAGTTTTGCCGGATAGAATGATACTCTGAGTTGATAAAATGATACTTTTGACTGACTGATAAAATGATAAAATGATATATGTTAGGTTTATTGCATATAATGATAGTTTTGCCGGATAGAATGATACTCTGAGTTGATAAAATGATACTTTTTGACTGACTGATAAAATGAGCGAAATTCAGAAATCAAATGAGTGAAATTTGGATACGTAAATTTTATCATGAGCGAAATGACATATTTACCCCCGCGCTTTTTTTTTATGATGTAAATCTAAGTTTGAATATCAACCGCGTGATTTTAAAAATGTGTGGTCCAGATTTGGTTATAGGGTTATTACGGAAATTGGGGTTATCATTATAATGCACCCCTATATATATATAGTGGTGAATCCATTTAGGAATAAAGGATAGAATTGTACCCCAAAAGTATTAGTAATTTATTTATTAGAATATTTCTAGTAATGTATCTTAAAAACCAATATAAAGACCAGTCTATATAGCCATCCATTCATTTATAAAATTTATCGTTATTGGTATTTTTGACATCCCAATACTCTATTATTCTTTTAAAAATTCGAATAAATTGAAAAAAAAACTCCTCATTGACGTAATAAAATGACTTTAGCCATTATTTCCTTCATATAATCACCATTCACAGTGACTATTTGGACTTTAATATTCTAATTTTAGGCCCATGGCCAAGCAGGCTGGAGTTTATAAGTATATTTGGGCCCGGCCTGATTAATAGGAGACAGTATGTGACAGTGTGACACATATCTTTGGGTTTTAATTTATTCTTAAGACATTACTCTAATTTATTCTTAAACATTGTTAGAGAGAATAAAGGTTTTTATTTTATTTATGTTGTCTAAATTAGGCGAGTCACTATAATTAAACAAAAAGGAGAATTATCTTACATATTTCATGCAAACGTTACTAGTCAGTAGTGACGCTGAATTTCCACATTCCCTAAGCTTTAATTTTTTGCCAAATTAACATATGAGTCGTCACATCTGGTAATATTAATGATATCTGTGTATTAATTAAACACTTTATGAACAAAAGTAGTAGTAATTAATATTTATTGTCACGCCCGCATTTTCTAAGGATAGAAAACACGGTTGATCGCGACTAGGGGAGGGTTAAAGAAGCGGGGAAGAAAGGGGGAAAACAACACAACTCGACCATAGCTCGAAACCAATGGGAATAGCTCGAATAAAATCAGAGTATCTCAACAATACATTAACTCAAAAGAAGGACAACTACTTAGCGGAAGCATTTGAGAGAATGAATATGTCACGTGTAAAGACATGACACACTCTAGACACTTAGATTTCTTCAACGGCCTTGCTCAACACCCATCGCGCCCGTCACGCTCAACCTGCACATTTTTAAAAAGAAATGCTGGGCTGAGTACTTGATGCACTCAATGGACTCATGCCGAAAACATTTTATAAAATATTTTGTCAGCATTTAAAAGTGAACTCGGGGTTTTATAAAAGACTAAGTCACTCAACATTTTCTCGCTCAAAAGTATGGTTGCAACCCATTTTTCTCTCTCCTCGTACCATATCTGAACCTCCTATGTGAAACGAGAACGTGACCACATTCTCGATCACCGGACCGGCCAACTCGAAAGCTAGCGCACGATCCCCTCTGTGTACACTAGCTTGAATAGGGACTCGCTCCCTAGACAAACCCGAATTCGATTAAACTCATAACTTCTAGTAGGGACTCGCTCCCGGCTAGGCGATCAGATAGGGACATCCTCAAAAACAAAATACGGCATGACACAATATATTTGGAATTTAATCACATAACTCGTACTTGAACTAAACTGCTTAGGACATAGTCCTTATTTAAAAAGAAAGCCCACCTCGTTCTCTTACAGTTCTTAACTTCAAAATTCTCACTCCGCCTTAACTCGCTTGTGAAAGAAAACCCTTTTGAAATAAATAATAAACTCATCAAACTCAAGAAAACATCTAATTAGAATGCATGCATCCTACGTATGTGCTCGTATTATTCTTAATTCTTTCCTAAAGAAAACACATTAATAAAGTCTTTATACTTTTCTGATTTAAAACATCGCCAAAGAAACAATCAGCCCAAACAATAAATTATACTCCCCATGTTGGCATTATTTTTTTACGTATCAAGTGGCCCAACACTAACCCTTTTTTCTCCATTTAAATTCTAAATAGTCCAAAACAAGAAGTGGCCCAAAAACATTAAGTAAAAAGAAATATGCTCCCTGCCACCTACGAGAAATTTCGGAATAAGGGTTTAAATTCGCTGACCTTTCGTAATTAGGGATTCAATTCACTGACCTTTCGTAAATTGGCATCGAGGCATGCGTATTCTTCGTAATAGGGGATTTTCTAATATTTTAGCTTGTTTATGTGTTTTTTAAATATTATTTCCCTCTAACTATTTATCGATAGTCTAAATTACCCCCTTCAAATTTATCTTACCATTTATGTGAATACTATCCATTCAATCTTACTTCTTCATCTTCTTCTTTATCTTTCTATTTATTTATTTGCTATCGACTATTGTTTTGCCCCTCCTAATTAAAAAATTGTCAGACAAAGATCAATTATTACTTCTTGTGAGAAATTTTTGACTTTGATCGATCAATTCAACATCCACCTAGTTGGATTAATTAACAGTACGTACTATTAGCAAATTTGATTTTGAAGTATATATATGGTGGGGTGTGAACTAATAAATGGAAAATAAAATGAATAGATTAGTCTAAAATTAGGGGTGGCTCAACTCAAAACCTAATTTCTTGCTCCATCGTGTCGGTAATCAAATTAAACTTTATATTTTTAGTTAGAGATACACACAAATACACGATGGGTTTAGTTACTAATATTGACGAGTTCAACATTAAATTTTTAATTAGAAAGTCAATTTTGCTAGTTTCACAAGTCTTATAAATCTTATTTATAATTATTTTTTGCTCCAATTAATCATGATGATGTCAATTCGTCCCGAGCGATTTGCATCGTCAATATTAATTACTGATAAAATACGAATATTATTTATAGGAGTATAAATTATTATGCTTATAAAAGATAGATAAGCTAATTATGATTTAAGTAAAGATTCAGATTCTGATTTATATTGATTCAGACCGTTGAGTTATCGTGGAACTGATCCTATTTTATAGAATTTTGGAAAAAATTTGAAGGGGTAATTTAGACGATTGATAAATGATAAGAGTGAAATAATATTTAAAAAGCACATAAATAAGCTAAAATATCAGAAATCCCTTATTACGAAAAATACGCATACCTCGATCCCAAATTACGAAAGGTCAGTAAATTGAATCCCTAATTACGAAAGGTCAGCGAATTTAAACCCTTATTCCGAAATTTCTCGCCACCTACGCCTATCTCCCTTTTATCACAACACATGCTTATTTAACCAAAGCCCCAAAACTTAAAATATACTCCCACCAGGGTACCCGTGCAAGAAAGCCTTCCTCCTGAACATGGCTGTGAACTGCTCGCACTCTGCCACCAGATCATTCATGTTGCTCTCCGCCTCCGTCGCCGCCGCCTCTGCCTCCGCCGTCGCCGTGGATTCCAGCCGGCGCGCTCCAGTCAGGCAGCACAGCCTCCACCTCCGGCTTCGACAGCTAAGCTTTCTAATTCTAATTACGGTCTTATTTGATTTTCGTAAAGAGTAATTGAAACAACAATTGGTTTCAAGAGGCTAACTATTGAAGCTTGTGTGAACTACCGTGAAATATTGAATGACGTGTCATAGAACTCAAAACGTGGAGATTTCAGTTTGGAGAGGAAAAATACCTTGCAATTGCAGGATAGAATTGGGGGGAAGAAATCAGAGTCTTTCTCTACTCCCTCTCGGTTTCTTTGGATGCGTGGAATGTGAAATATGTGGAGTGGTTTGGGTGTATATATTACTATGGATGTATGTATCTTTAAAGATTTAATTTAGTTTGTTGGAGAGATTTTAGGGATTAGAGATATGAGAAGATTTTTGGTAGGTTTTGAGAGATATATTTGACCAAGTCAACTAGTAAAAGATTTAATTAGATTATTATTATTTTTTCTCTCTTTTATTCTTCGAGGTGTTACATTTATGGACTTTGATCACCCTATGCTTAATATAACTAATTGTTTGCAATTTTTTTAACAAGAAAACATATATTGTACTGTATTACTATAACCGTAATTTCATCACGTGGCAGGGACCATGTGGGTGCATTTTCGTCACAAGACTAGGTGCTCTAATAAGATCCAACACTTTAGGCCATTCGCAACGTTGTCACTTATCCGTCTCTTAACCGTCTCATCTCTTCACTATTCATGGGCCCCACTGTACTTTTCATCACATCTCTTAACTAAGAGACATCACCTGCAACCCTTCATCTCTTAACCGTCTCTTAATCATCTCATCCATTAACTATTCATTCAATTTCTTTTTTTATTTTTATTTCCAACAAATTCAATTAATAAAAACACACTTCATTAAATAAAATAAAATGACAACTTAAAATTCTAAAAATAAAAAATAAAAAACTACATTAATAAAATCCAAAAAAAAAATAAAAATTACGATGGATGTAAGTCCGGGATCGATGTTGAGCGCTGCGGCTTCCTCCTCCTCCTCCTCCTCCTCCCTACGTCGATTTTCTTCTAGCGATTCTTCCATTATTCGACGCATTTGCTCAAACGGATCCATGCATGGATTAAATTTGGGAGAAGAATAATGTTTTGAGATGAAGAATGTAGAGTGTTTGAGAGTGTTTGAGTGAGAATAGAGAGTTTTTTTTGTGGATTAATTTGTGGGAATGATTTGATATTTATAGAAGTGATTGGGGGCTTAAAAAAATTCAAAAAAATAAAAATTTTGTAAAAAACGGCTATAAACGGCTAGTATAATGTTAGGTTTTTTTTTGAATTTTTTTTAAAAAAACAATAAAAAATACATTTTCAATGGAACTAAACGACGCCCACTCACGGACCGGCGAGTGGGCGTCACAGACGAACCGCAGCTCGCCATGTCGCCAACGCGCGTAGCGAGACAGCTCGCCGAGTGTCTCTCCGCGACGAGTTACGGGACGGGATGAGGACGAGACGGAGCCCGCAACGCTGTCTCGCTGCCGTCTCGTCTCTCCGAGACGATATAGGGACCGCAACGAGACGTGTTGCGGATGCTTAAACTTCTTAAAAATAAAATTCCTTTCTTTTATGATGCTATAAACAACAACATTATAGAATTAATTTTTAAAATAATTTAACTATTTAGGATCTTTGAGCGCATTATGGTTAATTATTAGAGATAATAGATAAGCTTAATTAGCCAAACACTCTCCAAAAATTAGACAAAAGATTACAAGGCGTGGAGGTAAAAGACGAATCTACCCCTGACGTACAGTTTATTTATTAGGTTTACGATATTTGTATTCAGCGATAGAGATTTTGATGACACAGAAAACCAAGAGATATATCGAGAGAGAGACAGAAGAGCGAGAATATAGCTTCTCTCTCTAAGCTCACCAAAAGATACGCAGCCTCTCTTCTTCTTAGACACGAAACCACGCAAAAAACCCCGAGAGTCACAGAGAAAAATCTGCAGTTCCTGCTTTCTAGGGCACTCGCTCCTGAACACTAACGTGAGAAAAATTCGTAGCTTCCTCCTTCTTCCTCATGATTTTCATGTTTTTTTGCCGTGATTATACATGTATTTATGGCGTACAAATTTTTTTGCGATCGGTTTGTTAGTTTTAGTTTTTACTTCGGTGCATGACGTGTGGATCTGTATTTTGCCTTTCGTCGTCGTCATTTATGCACTGCAAATTTTGTTTCATGCGATTTCATGTTTTTTTTTTCTGTGGATTCACGTGTGTGTGCGTGTATTTTGCCTAGGTTTGTTAGTTTTGGTTCGTTCTTCGGTATTTGATGTTTGGATCTGTATTTTTTCCTTTCGTCGTCGTGATTTTTGAACTGGAAGAGTTTTTTATATTTTATTTTTTTATTTTTGATTTTTATGTGTGTGTTGTTATTCGTCGTTTGAAGTGAACACGAGAGTGAATTTTGAAGCGGAATAGCTTCTTTTCCATTATTTTGCAACGGGAATGAATATCTCGTGGATTGGCGTTTTCTCTGTCGTAGATATTTTGTTTTTTTGGCCTTGATATAGCAACTGTATTTCACGTACACTATTTTTAGTTTCTGCAAACCCGTCGTCTCCATGACAGTCTTTACGTTTTTTATTCCTTTTTTTCTATTTCTGGCACGTTTCGCTCTCTTCTGGTTTTCTTTTCTGTTTCTCTCTTTTGACTGAAGAAATTTTGTTGTTATCTTCTGGGTAAAGGCTAAAGTTCAAAAAAACAAAGAGTTTTTGAGAGTCCAAAGACAAGGCAGTATGTATATTCAAGTGTAGTTTTATTCTATTTGCATGAAAAATGATTGAGTTTATGTGTCATACGTGTCCGATTCAGATTTGCTGTGATATGATATGTTGAATGTAGTAAGCAATTTTTCCTAGTACAAGGCTGATTTAAGTTTGCAATTATGGTTGCAACGAGTCCTATTATGTACATACATCTATTAACTGCGGATCTTTACCTCTCTAATCAGTGAGAAGATATATGGAGAGAGGTACACCAGAGATGCTACCTCCACCTCCCCCTGTGGTCCCACCTAATGTTGTGCCACAGAAAGTAGCTATTGGGAAAAGGGTTCCCATGGCTAGGCCTGGAGTTGCCATCAGGGGCCAAAGCATCTCACTCTTGGTTAACCATTTTAAGGTTACTGTTGCCAAGAGTGAGGGCTACTTCTATCACTACAGTGTAATTTATTCATAACTGATTAATTCTCCCTTTGTTATTATTATTGGGAACAATTTTATATATGCTTCCTAAATCCATGTTGCAGGTCTCGATCAAGTATGAAGATGGTAACCCTGTTGATGCAAAAGGAATTGGGAGAAAGATACTAGAAAAACTTCATGAAACATATGTTGTTGAGCTGGATGGGAAAAAGTTTGCATATGATGGTGAGAAGAGCTTGTTCACTATTGGTCCTTTGCCTCAAAACAAACTGGAGTTTACTGTGATTTTGGATGAAGTTTCCTCAAATAGGTGTGTAATATTCTGCTAATGTGATTTCTTTGAGCTACTCAAGTTCTTTGGCTAAATCTGATCTTCTGTCAATTACAGGAACACTGGGAGAGGGAGCCCCGAAGCTGATGGTAGCCCTACTGACCTTGATAGAAAACGTCTGCGTAAGCAGTCTCGTTCAAAGACTTACAATGTGGCAATAAGCTATGCTGCAAAGATCCCAATGCAAGCCATTCCCAATGCACTTCGGGGGCAAGATTCTGAGCACTTTCAAGAATCTGTGAGAGTGCTAGATATCATTCTGAGACAGAATGCTGCTCAACAGTGAGTATCTTGATTGTGTTTTCCTTCACTTTATCTGTGACTCAAGTTACTCAAACTCTTTTACATCCTGTGCAGGGGGTGCCTTCTAGTGCGTCAGTCCTTCTTCCACAATGATGATAGAAACTACGTGGACTTGGGAGGTGGTGTCTTCGGTTGCCGGGGTTTTCATTCTAGTTTTAGAGCAACACAAGGGGGTCTTTCGTTGAATATGGGTAAGCAGTCCTGTTATGAGTGTTGTATTTCCATTTTAAATGTCTCAAGACATTGTTCCGTTGCAGATGTATCAACCACCATGATCGTTAGGCCTGGACCAGTGATTGACTTTCTCCTGTTCAATCAAAAAATTGATCATCCCTCACACATTGATTGGGTTAAGGTAATGTAAAAACTGCTTACGCTGTTGCTTTGTACTACATTCTTGTAAATTTCTAACCTGTTAAAAAATAGGCCAAGAGGGCATTGAAGAATCTGAGGGTCCGGGCAACTAATTCGAATAGGGAATTCAAGATCAGCGGCTTGAGTGACTTCGTGTGCAAGGAGCAAACGTAAGATAATCTATCTTTTAAGCTACATGCTTTGTTCAAAGAAGTAACCTCACATTCGTCCCATGATTTTATTGTTTAGGTTCTCACTGAAACAAAGAAGTGAAGCACGAGAAGTGGAGATCACTGTATATGACTATTTTGTCAATGAGCGCAATATCCAGTTGAAGTATTCCGGAGAAATGCCATGTCTGAATGTGGGGAAACCAAAGCGTCCGACTTACATTCCTGTTGAGGTTTGTACTTGGTGCAGCAGAATTTATATTCTTGGTGTGAAAATAATGATCCAAGTTTCCTTTCTTCCTATAGCTATGCTCCTTGGTATCCCTTCAACGGTATACGAAGGCTTTGTCAAATTTTCAGAGAGCTGCACTTGTAGAAAAGTCTAGGCAAAAGCCTCATGAGAGGATGAATGCCTTGAAAAACGTGAGTTCTTCAACTAATTTCTCCTAGTGATGATGTCCTCTCAATTTTATGTTTAGCATTGTAACAATTGTTAGCTGCATTTTGTAGGGCCTGTCGAAAAGCAACTATGCTGCTGAACCTCTTCTTCAATCGGCTGGAGTTACAATCAGCACTGAATTTACTCGCATTCAGGGCCGTGTCTTGGCACCACCTAAGGTATTTGATGCAACAACTGAGATTGAATTTTCCTGTTTCAATTGCACAAGATACACTATTCTTTGATACAGTACTTCTGTTCAATCTACCTTGTGAAGCAATGGAGATTTAACAGCTCGTCTATTTTTTTCTATCACAGCTGAGAGTTGGCAATGGAGAGGACTTTGCGCCACGTAACGGAAGGTGGAACTTCAACCAGAAGGTATAGTATGATTCTTTTTAAAATGTTGTACAAAATTGTATGAGAGCTAGCTCTGAATCTCAAGTTTTGTTTGGCAGAAACTGGTTGAGCCTGTCAAAATTGAAAGATGGGCTGTTGTTAACTTCTCTGCTCGGTGCAATATGCAAAACTTGTGCAAAGACTTGATCAGATGTGGAAACATGAAAGGAATAGTGAGTATTGAGTTGGAATTTCATGGAAGATTACCAATTATTTTTCTCCCACTTGACAATACTTTTCTTATGTAGATCATACATGATCCTTATGTAATGATCGAAGAGATGGCTCAGTCAAGACGCAGCCCTTCTCCTATCCGAGTTGATGATATGATTGGCTTGGTCAAGTCGAAACTTCCAGGCCCCCCTCAGTTTCTTCTCTGCATTCTGCCAGAAAAGAAAAACTCTGATCTCTATGGTAAAGATTGGGAACATTCTTACTTTTTTGTTAAGTAATTCTATTTTGTTGACTGAATTCTTGTTTCTTAAATGATGTTAAAGGCCCTTGGAAGAAGAGGAATCTTTCTGAACTTGGTGTGGTGACTCAATGCATTGCGCCAACACGCATCAATGACCAGTACTTGACAAATTTGCTGCTGAAGATCAATGCCAAGGAAAGTGTTGTTTCACTTCTCCACATCTATTTTTTAGACCACTTTGTTGACTACAAGTTTAGCTCACTCTTGCCTTGTCCTTCAACAGCTTGGTGGCCTGAATTCTGTCTTAACTACAGAAAATGCTCCACCAAGACCACTACCCCTGGTTTATAGCAAACCCACCATTATTATAGGAATGGATGTTTCCCATGGTTCACCTGGCCGAGATGTCCCCTCTGTTGCTGCGGTATTAAATCTCAAATCATCATTGTTTATGAAAAAACAAGACTCGGTATTATATTTGGTGTTTATTTTCTTTGGCTGCTGGATAATTAGGTTGTCAGTTCGAGGAAATGGCCTTTGATATCCAAATACCGGGCAGCAGTCCGTACTCAACCGCCAAGATCTGAGATGATCGAGTGTCTGTTCAAGCCAACTTCTGCAACTGGAGATGCAGGCATTTTCAGGGAGCTACTGAACGATTTCTATGATAGCTGTGGGCGTAGACCTGAACAGATAATCATTTTCAGGTAATATCAACTACTGATCACTTGCAATATCTATGCATCATGTTGTTTTTTCTGTTTATCATTATTTAAATGCATTCATTGTCTTGACATATAGTTAAACTGATCTTAATCTTGCCATTTGAAATTATGCTATGTCAGGGATGGAGTGAGCGAGTCCCAGTTCAACCAAGTCCTGAACATTGAGCTAGAGCAGATTATCCAGGTCTATCTTTTACCTTCTAAACATTTGAATCATTTTAGTTTCAACATGGATAATATCGAAAATTGGTTGCTGTCGATTGTTATTTAGGCTTGCAAGTTTAGAGATGAGAAATGGGAACCCAAGTTCATGCTGGTTGTGGCACAAAAGAACCACCATACCAAGATCTTCCAAGCCAACTCTCCTGACAATGTCCCTCCTGGTCTCTCTCTCTCTCGACAAGTGATACATAAACTGAAACATAGCTTGTTTTATATACTTATTATCTCTATTCCATTCTCATAGGGACGGTGATTGACAATGGAATATGCCATCCTAGAAACAATGATTTCTATATGTGTGCTCATGCTGGCATGATTGTGAGTTCCTAAAACACATCTTTACTAGAAACAGCTAGCGCGTTATCTGAGTTTTTGATTACTGATGTACAGGGAACAACACGGCCCACACACTATCATGTTCTCTACGATGAGCTCGGCTACTCTCCTGATGATTTTCAGGAGTTTGTGCTCTCCTTGTCCTATGTGTAAGAACATATCCCAAATCTCTTGCAGCCATAAAAGCCTAGGTTTCTGCTTTTATGTTTTAGAGTTCTAATCATACATGTAGTAACATGAAAGATCATTACATTTCTTGCAGGTACCAGAGAAGCACTACTGCCATATCAATAGGTAATTTTAGTTAAATAATGTGCAGCAAAATTCAGTTATATGTATATTTAAAGAGTCATTTTACTAGGTTTGGAAATGGAATTAGTCATTATTAACTGTCTAGATAAATTCAAGAAATCTGAATACTAATACTCCCTATTCAAAACAGCTTCTAAGAACATATCTCTGATTATATACACTTATCTCAATCAAACAATGTGAAATTCTAGGAGGAAATGATCCTACAACAACTAGATAATGCTTTTCCCGTCATTGTGGTTTCATCATCTCTGATGTTTGATCTTTCATTTGGTGCAGTGGCTCCTATATGCTATGCTCATCTTGCTGCGGCTCAGATGTCTCAGTTCCTGAAGTTTGAAGACTTGTCGGACAAGTCATCGAGCCACAGTGGTGGAGGTGGCCCTACTGTGCCTGAGCTTCCAGTCCTGAATGAGAAAGTCCGCAGCTCCATGTTCTTCTGCTGAGTA
The DNA here is from genome assembly GCF_004379255.2 of Salvia splendens. Taxonomy (NCBI): domain Eukaryota; kingdom Viridiplantae; phylum Streptophyta; class Magnoliopsida; order Lamiales; family Lamiaceae; genus Salvia; species Salvia splendens. Next base: position 5,876,432 of record NC_056040.1, read on the forward strand.
ATTGAAAGTCCTCGTGCACTTAACCACTAGAATGAAAACTATCAGTTTCACATCTCTCTGCTAACTTAAATAACTCCAAGTATGGCGCTTACATGATCTATTTTGGCCTTTATTTTGAGCATAACATTTGCTGCAATGATTTTGTCAAGTCTAATATTTGCTCGTCTGCCGTTGGAGTTGGCTGACCATATAGCAGGAGTGCCTGCTATTTATTGTGTTAGTTCTGTTTGTAGTAGAATGAATGACTAATTTTGTGGATTGTTATGAGTTATTAATCTTTATGATGGGATTTTATGGAATGTTATGATTTGGAAATCTTTTCCACGTAATTCTGCAGATAAATTGATGAGGAAAATATGTTTTGGCTTTATGTTGTTGTATGAAATCGTACTACTGAAAGAATTTCGGAAATTTTAGATTCTTATTCAGTTTGCAATTTTATTAGGTTGGGTTATCAATGTTTGGTAGAGAACACTAAGCATTTTGTTCATACTCATTCTATAACGGCACTCTCGCTCATTTTCGAAAATTTACACCTTGTTTATTTATTTTAAATTTCTCTACTGTATTCCATATGCACCAATATTTTTCCGAAACTAACTTTTTAGTATATTTGATGGTTTCTCAATTCGCAGTGACCATTCCAATATATAATTTGACGAACCAACCATAGTAGTATGCCAAGTGTCACAAAGTTACTGGATGAAAACCGTGGTAAGGGCATTGTTTTGTCTCTAACTATTAAGACAGAGATTAAAATCAGCAGCAAAGAATTTACAATTTTAAGTGCTTTCTTTCTCCTTAAAAAATAATACGCCCACCAGTAAAAGTGAAAAATATAGAAGTACTACTGAAATGTACCCAATTATGATGTCAACGCACAAGTCTATCCTTTCAAAAAATGATACTCCATAGAATAAAAAGTAAAGCCAATTCTATGATCCAAATGGAAGAAAGTGCTAATCTTAATCCCAAGATTTTACTAAATAAATCAGTCTTTCAAACTCTTAAGATTTCCAAAAAGAATCTCAACTTGTGAGGAAAGAATATTTCTTATTTGTCCCTTTATTCTCAGCTATTTTCTACCTTGTACATTTCCTTGTGGACATTTTGCATAACATACAAAAAACAAATACAAATGCATTATTCAATTCAAATCCGTGTCTAACCACCTCATATTACACTACTAAACTACTACTCTTCCCAAATCATCATAATCCATTGTATATTAATTTCCCCTTAAACCATTGTTGACTTTAAGAATGATCAAATTATGCGGGAATAACTGAATATAATCTGATTATCCGGATTAGATTGGAATTTCTTTTACCGTTTTTGGGTTCAGTTTGGGTTAATTGGCTGAAAAAAGAAAAATCTATAAAATATTACTAGTATATACTTATTGGTTTATTTAAATATTTCTAACTTTAATACATAGAGGAGTACTATCAACGTAAAAACCACTTTTTATTGTGAGAATGAAAAGCACTGAACCGAATAAAATATAAAATTATTACATCCATATTAAAATTTAACTACATTCGGGAAAAACGGAAAATTCCTAATGCAATCCTAACCTAGTACTGCTACACTATTTGTCTAATTTATCATAAAAATGCATCTACATTCTATCGCACGACCCAAAAAAACCTCACCAATCTTTAATACTCATTGTCCACTTTTGCATTTTTTCCATTACTTTCCACTAACTCACTAAACTTACATTCTATTTTATCATGAAAATGCATCTACATTCTATTAGTAAATAGACTTTATATTCCACTAATTTTTTTCCACTCACTTTTCTTAAACGCGTGTCCAATCAAACATGAATAATATTTTATGGACGAAGGGAGTAAAAAGAAATCATGATAGATGGTCAAATCCTAATTTATCCCATACTTTTCAAAATATTAAAATTAAATTACTATAAAATATAAAATTAAAAAAAAAATCACTCATCAACTGAGGAGTGGTGTGTTTAAAATCGGTTGTCACTTGACTGCATGTTTAGTTGGAAATTGGCGGTCAGATTTTTACCGGCAGTTTGCCATAATAAAATCGAGAATAATTTGATATTTTGGGATTAAAAATTTCTTCTTTTATTCCAAAGAGTTAAAAATCCCTTCTTCTACATAACTATCTACTCCTTCTTCAACCTCACCTGCATCATCACATCACATCACCCCACTGTTGACTTCTCAACAGCTTGGAAAGAGAAGAGACAAAGTGATAATGGGAGAAGAAACCAGAAAATCCCTCTCCGACGAATACGAGATCAGCGAAATCCTCGGCAGAGGAGGCTTCTCCGTCGTCCGAAGAGGCACCGAGAAATCCAACAACAACAACAACAAGAAGATAAAAAAAAACGTGGCCGTGAAAACCCTCCGGCGCTTCACCTCTCCGAAGTCGACGAAGCAGTCCCTCATCTCCGACGCGCTCCTCACCAACGAGCTCCTGGTGATGCGGCGCGTGGTGGAGGCCGTCTCCCCCCACCCCAACGTCATCCACCTCTACGACGTCTGCGAGGACGCCGCCGGCATCCACCTCATCCTCGAGCTCTGCTCCGGCGGGGAGCTCTTCGACCGCATCGTCTCCCACCCCCGCTACAACGAGGCCGAGGCTGCCGCCGTCGTCACCCAGATCGCCGCCGGCCTCGCCGCCCTGCACCGCGCCGGGATCGTGCACCGGGACTTGAAGCCCGAGAACTGCCTCTTCTTGAGCAAGGAGGACGACTCGCCCTTGAAGATCATGGACTTCGGCCTCAGCTCCGTCGAGGATTTTACGGACCCGGTCGTTGGCTTGTTTGGCTCCATTGATTATGTATCGCCGGAGGCGCTGGCGGGCGGCGGTGTCACGGCGAAGAGCGATGTTTGGTCGCTTGGTGTCATCCTCTACATTCTACTCTCCGGGTGAGTTTTTTCGAAATTTTGATTCGGTTAGCGAGATAATAAGCTTTGTCTCAGTTACATAACCCCTAATTCATAGAAAATATGTGAATTGGAATGTACAATCTTAAGAAACACAAACTTTGTTATTATGTGTGAACCAAGGAAATCACTCAAATGGCAGATTTCTACTTTTAGTGAAAAATGCCATTGAGTTTTCCGATCTAGAAAGATTTATTTTAAAGCCGGATTTGTGATACACATAAAGCTTAGAGACGCACAAGGCTTGTGCATGATACCTTTGGTTTATGCGTCTCTCATTAATGAGACACATCTCACAGATCCGGCTTTTAGAAAAAGAGCTTGCCATATGGGGAAGCTCAATGGTATATTTCACCCAAAGTAGACTCACTCAAACTGAATAATTTCATGTGATTAATTTGTCCGATTAAGAAAAAAAGGAACTTCTCAGATTGGAAATCTCAATGGTAGTATATTTCACCCAAAGTAGAAAGTCACCTCAGTCGAACCGAACGATTTGGTTTGATTAATTTGTTCTTCGTTTAAATGGCTATTATAGTAGTTTCTTCTTGGATTTAATGAGTTTTTGGTTATTAGGTATCCTCCTTTCATCGCGCAGACCCACCGACAGAAACAGCAAATGATTCTAAGTGTAACCAACCAACACTTGTTTTTTAATCAAATCTAATATGCTTTCTCCGAATTAGTTTGAATGTTGTGTGGAAATCAATATTCAGGGGCAGTTGAACTTCTACGAGAAGACATGGAAGAACATTTCATCATCGGTTAAACACCTAATCACCAGTCTTCTCAACGTCGACCCCAACCGGAGGCCGACTGCTCAAGAGGTATCGTAAATCGACACATTATCGGGTATTTTGTGTGAATTATTGTATTATCAGATTAAATAGCAAGAAAACTATACAAATTGATTATTCTTATGTTATAACCTGAAATTCGAATCTATGGTGAATTTTTTGTCGTAACTAAAAAATATTACAGATAAACTTGTACTTATCTATATTATTCGAAATAATATAGATTCTTCAGCACCCTTGGGTGACCGGTGATCTGGCTAAGCAAGATCAGATGGATGCTGAGATTGTCTCGCGGCTGCAGAGTTTCAACGCGAGGCGCAAGTTTCGCGCAGCCGCGATGGCCAGCATGCTGAGCAGCAGCTTCTCCTTGAGAACCAAGAAGCTCAAGAGTTTGGTGGGGTCTTATGATCTTAAGCCAGAGGAGCTAGAAAATCTCAGAGAAAATTTCAAGAAAGTGTAATGCCACAAACCAAATTGTTCCTTTCATCTTCTCACCATCTTTCGATAACGAGTGACTAAAATATCCGACCATCTCCTCGGGCTAAATGCAGATGCACGAGTGATAACGCAACATTGGGTGAGTTCGAGGAGGTGTTGAAAGCGATGGAGATGTTGTCGTTGGTCCCTTTAGCTCAGCGTATCTTTGATTTGTTTGATGACAACAGAGATGGGAGTGTTGACATGAGAGAGATCATTGCCGGCTTCTCTACTCTCAAATACTCACAAGGTGACGACGCACTCCGACTATGCTTTCAGATGTATGATACAGACCGTTCGGGTTGCATTAGCAAGGAAGAGCTAGCGTCTCTGCTTAAGGTAAACTTAACTATCCATTCTCTTCTCTTATCTTGCTACTCTCATCTCTTGTGTCTCTCCAGGCTTTGCCCGACGAGTACCTTCCTGTTGATATCACAGAGCCCGGGAAGCTAGACGAGATATTCGACCTGATGGACGCCAACAGCGATGGAAAGGTTACATTCGAAGAGTTCAAAGCTGCGATGCAGAGAGACAGTGCGCTTCAAGATGTACTTCTCTCATCTCTACGACCGGCTTAGGGTTGTTCTTCCACATTAACACATTTGTCAGCAAAAATCTCCTCACCTTATATTGTTTTTGTCCTAATCAACGCTTCGAGTAATTTCAAATGTCATATTTTCACAATCAAGGAGCCTAAATTCTAGAAATTACTATATATCACATGATCAAATGCATGCTTGATGATTAATGAAGGTCAAAACTAACATTGAATGATAACTCATGCCACATCAAACAAATGCTCAAGGTAATAGCACTAGTAGTAGCATAAGGCAATATTTGTCACAGTTAAATCACATATCTCCTCCGTACAAATCTACTAAACCCGAAAGCACAGAACGTAATAATAGACGAGAAGAATACTGATTGGTTGTCAAAAGCTTAGAGCAACCACTACAACATAATATAGAATATAATTATGAAATTATTTCCTACTGTGTCCACTACATTCGTTCTACAATTGGCATTGGAGTATCAAGCTTAAGAATAGCGACTGTGTGATCTCGCTCATATCTACAAACAAAGTGAGGCTACCAGAAGCTGTGTAGCTTATACAAGAATGAGTCACATAATATAGTAAACCTAAACCTATGATACTGCTTATGAGGAAGATGAAAAAGTGATCTACAGATTGTGTTTAGAGAAGAAATGAAAAATAAGTAGTAGTGGTAACTAGAGTAAATAGTGGTCATCCAACAACGATGTCTGGAAAAGGTCATCAAGAGTAGTGAACAAACCTTTTGTTGGCTGCTACATGTACATTTATGCATTCTAACTCGGACAAGTTCCAATAGCCTTTATGATCACACTGCATGCTGCATGGTACAGAATTCCTCGATCAAATTATGACAGAGAGTAGTTCCTCACAAAATGTGTATAAAGTAAATTGAAGGCTCAACATCAAATAAGATGAAGTACACATGCTAAAAACAATATTGTTATGCTGAAAAAATCTGGACAGATGTTTTAACTGAAAGGGGGGGTGGTGCACCTGCAGTGTTAAGTTGTGCTATAATTGCAAATTTTGGTAAGTTTATGATGTTTAAACAATACCCTCTAAATATATAGAATGCCACTTTTCACCTAATGTTCAAGAAATGATTAAATTTGGAATGCCATAGGAGTGTGCGTGATCTCATTAATGGTCGCACCAAACAGACCCCAAGAATTAGGTTAAATCTAACAAAAATGCAATAAAATGAAGTTTGGAAACAACCAATGGGTTGAGGATGTTTGATGGGGACCAGAACTGCAATAGTTTTATTTATCATTATATTAGAGGAACAGTTCAACTTTATTTCAACATGCTTCAAAGTAAGGTGTGGATATTGAATGAGAGAAAGGGGTGTGGATGTGCATTTAGATGTACTGTCGCGTGCCCATATATGCATGAGAGAGGGAGAGGCTTACTTGTCATAGTTGCTGTCTGATATAAGCCATTGACCTTAACATGGAACCAAGAGTATCTTTTGAAACTTGAAATTTGACCTCTGCTTCTCCAGTTGTGGAGGCATCCTGGAGCTGGAAGGCAAAAATAGGATTTAACTACGACCGTCTGATTAACACAGCTGAAGTAACACTTGCAACCATAACAGGTTCCTTTTTATTTGTTTTATGTGTTAGGGGGCGTTAGGGGGGTAAGGTAGGAGGAGGATAAGTGGGATACTGTTCATGCATATGGGGAGGATGAAGAGATAAATCCCACTGTGGAAGTGGAGACAATATAATTCTCCTCTTTGTGGTATCAAAGAGAGTACGAAAAGTGGGGAGTAGTAGTAAAGTAGAGCCGCACAAGATCAGAAAAATGAAACCCTTGCTTCATATAATACTTTTGACTGATAGAAGTGGATCCCAGACAGAAGAAAACACCTTTAGATTGATGACAGCAACCTTGTTAGCTGGTGCAGAGAGCTGCTGACTTATGTAAGCCATGGATTTCAACATTGGCTCCAGCGTGGTTCTTGTAAGTCTAAACTGCACCTCAGTTTCTCCTGAGGGAGCCTTACCATAATCCTGGAGCTGCCTTGGGCAAAGTTATTATAAGGTATTATTATAAGATGAAAACAAAGAAATGGAGCTACCTGAAAGCTCATGACTAGAAATGATGAAAAAGTAGAAAATGAATATATTTAACAAAGCAATGCACACCTTCAAATTGATAAGAGCCACTTTATTTGTTGTGGTCTTATTCTCAATAACCCATGTCATGGAATTAAAACAAGTGAGAACCACCTACAATGCAGAAATAATAAGAAAAAGCACATAAGATACCCCCAGATAAAACTGATAAATCTAAAAACAAATAATATTCCATACTGTGTTATCAGCAAGCACACCATCACGATTTATAGCCAAAGGGGCCAAAGTTGGCTGGCCCAAATCAGCAGCTTGGACTCCAGCATCATTAAGATTAAAGCGATTAGGCAAAGCATCCTGCCAGGGCCATAATGATGGGATCATATCAGGGGTCGTTACGGAAGCTTTCTTGTTACCAGTATCATTGGAATTTCCACTGCTCTGATATGTAGCAGGCTTGTTTTTTGCTACAATTTTTTTCACCAGGGCAATCTTCCTGACGCCTTCTTGTAATGCCTCAACAGCTGCACTGTAGGTCTCTGCAGCAATGGCTCCTTCCTCTGCAAACTTTAGTGCTTGTCGACAAAGATTATTCAAACGAACTGTGAGTGATTCCACACAGACACCCGTATCTTGCTCGTCCAACAAACCAGCTCTTGCATCCTGAGTCCACCTCTTTAATATGTACTGAGACGGAACCATGAGAACATTTGTGACAGTAAAGACAGTTAATATGTGTCTACATAGAACCCCCGAATACTCAAACATTTGGCAACTGCAACTTGCATTCATTTCTGCAACATCTAATATGACGCTGTAAGCCTTGTAATCATGCTCATACTTAGCTACCCTAAATTTACTTATTGCACCATCACCATCAATCTTATTGGCAGTGTGTACAAAAGTTTCTACAAGTTCTTCTTGAAACTTTTCAAAAACCTTTTTTGTATATAAATTAGCTGCCTGTTGTTCCATTGGAGATGGTGTCTTCAGTACAGGAGTTGTACTAATTGTGTAGTAATCTGCTTCTATTTCCCTTTCTAAAAGATTCTCCAAAGCACGTTCGTACTGCTTGAAGAACATGGGTATTGTCGTCTGCTGGTTCACATAATCATCAAAGAAGGAGCTTACACCATGGTTTGATGAAAGTGCAGCGAAAAAGGTGTCACGAAAATAAACAGGAGCCCACTGCTTCCTAGCTTTATATACGGCTTGAAGCCACTCATTTTTCTGGATATCATACTTGTCAAGTATAGAGCTCCATGATGATTCAAAATCCTCAACTGTCTCAGAAAAGTTGATGCAGCTATAAAGTTCTCCATAAAAAGATGGACGAGCAAGGTATATGTGAGCCAATCTTTCTTGGCCTTCTCTTAAGATATGCCACTTGCAAATGCAATGACGAGCTTCTGGGAACACCTGATTAACCGCTACCTTGATGGCCCTATCTTGGTCAGTTTTTATGGAAACAGGAGGCCTGTTGTTCATAGCTGACAGCCAAGTCTTGAACACCCAAGCAAACGAAGCTTCTGATTCATCGAATAGAAGAGCACAGCCGAATAAAACCATTTGTCCATGATTATTTACTCCAGTGAAAGGAGCAAACGGGACCTGAAACTGGTTAGGTCTATACATTGTGTCAAAAGTAACTGCATCACCAAAGTGACTATAAGCTGACCTTGATCTAGCATCAGCCCAGAAAACATTGCTCAAGCGGTTGTCGTCATCAAGCTGTATAGCATAATAAAATCCAGGATTTTCAGCCTGCATTTTCCTGAAATAAGTCATAAGGTCGTGAGCATCTCTTCCTAGAGATCTTCTTCGACTAGAAGGTTGAACATACTGCAGTGGCATCACTGGAACAGAGCTCATAGTGGTCCGGTGTGTTTCCACACAGGATGCAGTTCGACCAACAGAGATTGTTTCTGCAGGAGACATATTCTTTGCAACAGTATTAGCCCCTAAAGATGATGTGTTCCCCATGACAAGATTGGAATCATAAAATACATGGTTTCCATCCACAGACACCATAACATCGCTTTGGTTATCAGATGTCTCAGGTACGCCATTCTTTGTTGTTCCAGCAAAATGCCTGTGTGGTCTGTGGGAATGCACCTTGCCGGGGCTCAAAATAGAATGATTATGATCCTCAACAAACTTTGTCACAACCCAAGTGTCAGGATCTTTACTCTCTACTTGAAGCATGGCATTGCAGCTTTCAACATTCTTTCTCTTGAAAATCTCGCTGGAGCAGAAAAATTCCCAAGAAACAATCGGACCGTCAGGCTTATTACGGGTATATTGACCAACATGAGTGCTAAAGCCCACTCGCCTGGCATACGAATCATAAAATTCCCTTGCAGCTTCTTGAGATTCAAACTCCATATTAACATACGGTTTCTTATTGCCAGCAGCATCAGCTTCACTGGTAGAAATTCCATTTAAACTTTCAGCCTCATCATCTCCATGTTGGGTTGGAGCTCCCCTACTTTTTTTCTTTTTCTCCATATCTACCTACACAACTTCATTGCCCATCTCATCAGACAAATTATACCAGCAGAAATTTCAAATGCACTTGTTAGTTTATCTGTATGCTGACCCGTGGTGGGAGCGGAAGGGGGTGATCAAAGGCCCAAGGTAAAGCAACTAATTTCAACCATAACAATTGTTAGTTCCTTCCTCTGTATGTGCTCAACAAAAAGCACTACCTCCAGGCTCCATGTTAAGAGACAGAAGAAAATACTGTCGAACTGCAAGCAAAGTGGAGACTAAAATATTATGACTGGTTTAACCACTTGACATATAATACTAATATACACAATTTCTTAAACTTCAATTCACTCTTTCAGTCAGATGAATCTGAACATGCCGCAATGAGAGATAAATTCGCCCATCAATTTCAAATATCCATGCTCAACAAAGTTTCCACATATAAAATTGAGTAAATTCAAATCGCCCCTTCGATTAATCGCCAGAGCTCTTTACAGACTATTGAATAGTAACTAAGAGGCATTAATTTGTTCTGTTGGTACAAGATGAATTATCGTATCCTTGACAGATCAAGAAACCCTCAAACGCCCAAAATGTGCTTTAATTTATCTTTCTTTCAAATTGGAAACGCAAATTTGTCCAGGATAGGTTAAAGCATTTCCCTTGAGCATTCAATCAACACGCAGTGAAATGCAAAAAATGTTAATTAAAATTTGTCACCTGGATTTTTTCCACTCTGAGAATTGCAACGCCTCGATCATTCAACACCGTGAAAATTTCCCCTCTCTCTAGCGCGAGCCCACTCTGGGAATGGGCTACTGTCTGTTATCTGTGAGAAGATTTCTTCAATTGCTTGACACTAATTCCATGGAGTCGGAAATTATCGATTTTGTTTCTTTATTTGTTTAAAAAACACTCTACTTGTGCTTTTATTGATACCTGCGAATGATTTATGATTTTTAAAAGTAGATTTTGTATTCTAATTAATTCACCATTATGAAATTTAATCGTGATTTATATTCTTTAGCTAAATTAATTTTATTAGTTGAAATTAATATTACAATTTTAATTTAGGCTACTACTAATCAAAACCTTTTGGCAAATTGACACGTACGAATAATGCTTTCGTACTTTTTGAGATTTTATTTTCATATGTACATTATTAGAAATTTAGAATATTACATTAACCAATTTATGTATTGTAAAAATAAAATAGGAAATTGGTCGTATCTTATTTTCCTGGTTCAAGTAGTCGATTTAATGGATATGCGTAAATGAAAATAATATTGGTGGTTGATGGGGTGCGCACTAAACAAGCCCAACAGCAATGACGGCCCATCAGCCCAAAGCCCAAGGAAGAGTATGAGTTCGGCATTACCAAAGAGTTCGGCCTCAGCCTACAGCTCGGTAAAAGCCAACCTATCAAGCTCTACTCTCAGATCGGCAACCAAAGCAGGAGTATGAGTTCGGCATTACCAAAGAGTTCGGCCTCAGCCTACAGCTCGGTAAAAGCCAACCAATCAAGCTCTGCTCTCAGGTCGGCATCAAGCTCTACTCAAAGATCGGCAACCAAAGCAGTTCGGTCTCAGTATTCGACCGAACAAGGAGTTAGTGGACCCATACAGGATGTCCAACGCACCCACTACCACGTGGTGTCAACTCAGGCCACGATCGTAGGCCATGACCTACGCTACATCCACGATCTTAGGCCATGACCTACACGACATCCACGACTTAGGGTGGAGATGCAAGCCACGATCTTAGTTCCATATATAAATAGAACTTAGATCTGATATGAGGAGGTTAGAATCTCTCTAGAGAAAAAATCATATAGCAAGTCTGTGTTGTAAGCTGTAATTTGCAGATCAAGCAATACAAACCTGCCCCCATTTCTCCCCGTGGACGTAGATTTACCTCAGTAAATCGAACCACGTAAAATTTCCGTGTCGTAATTTATTTTTACGAGCATTCATCATCATCAATAATTCGCGGATTCATCACTGGCGCCGTCTGTGGGAATTCTTAACCTTCCTGCAAAAAAGCCAAAAGCAGCCGGAGACGAAAACGGCGGATTCTCCCTCTCCCTCCATACGAGACAGTCACTACCGCAGTAGTGTCATGTCTTCCAGGAGAAAGAATCCTCGGTACCGGAATCACAGGAGAACTCCATCTCCTCCATACCGAAGAAATGTCGGGTTCGCCGTGTACGGAGCATTGAGGACTCCGTTCTCGGACGATATTACCCGAACTCCCCTACCACAGAACTACCGAACTCCGTCGATAACCTATGACGGACTCGTGGATCCTCATGATTTCTTGGGACGCTATCAATATAACATGGCGAACCAGGGTCTCAACGAGGTCCACATGTGCAAGCTGTTTCCCGAGCTGCTCATCGGGAACGCAAGAAGGTGGTTCGATAGCCTCCCCCAAGGCAGCATTAGATCTTACCGAGATCTAATGGATGCATTCCATAGGAGGTTCTTTCAGAAAGCGGAAGTCCGAATCACTTCGGCTCAGCTGCTTTCCATTCGTCAAGGTCGCGACGAAAAAATCAGCGACTTTATGACAAGATTCCACAAGGAATGCCTGCAAGTAGACGATCTCAACGATCTGCTTGTCATCTCGGCATTCCAAAATGGAATCCTGCCCGGAGCTCTCTACAGGAAGCTCGTTGAGTGCGGTCCGCAGACAGCTCAGGAAATGTGGGACATTGCGGACCAGTACTCCCGGGCCGATGAGGCAGACCGTCGCAAACGGTCGTTAGACAGCTCATCGTCCCGAGGAGACAGAAGGAAGCCCGATCATAGCGATCAGGGGCATCCTCGCCGGACTCCATTTGAAAGAATTCAAAAGGCTCCGGTACAAGACAGATTGGGACCCCGTCTCAATCCCGAGAAGCCGCCCGCTCAGTTCGTACCGCTGAACAAGCCGAGAGCGGAAATTTTCGAACTGCACTCTGACCTGTTCGAAAAGCCAAAGCGGATGACGAAATCAGCCGCGCGCCGACCCCGGGATAACTACTGCTCCTACCATCAAGACCACGGTCACGATACCGAGGAGTGCAGAAACTTGGCTGCAGGTATCGATGTTCTTGTGAAGGCAGGGACATTGAAAAAATACCAAAGCAAGCAGTCAAAGAAGAATAAAAAGCAGAGAGGTGCGAACTGCGCTCCTCAGGATCCGAAAAGGCAGCCGGATCCCGAAGACGATGACGAGCCGCAATATGATGGAGTAATCCAGACTATCGACGCTCTCCCTGCCGGGAAGACCAAGTCGTCCCTGAAGTCAGAGCGCAGAGGCTCCAATCGAGAGGAGCCAACGCATAAAAGGATGAAGCAGGACGAAGTGATTACGTTCTCGGATGCTGATCCCGTCCCGGCCATCTCTCCTCACCAAGACGCCATTGTCATCCAAGCCGGAGTGGCAAACAAACTAATCCACAGGGTGTTTGTGGATACAGGAGCGTCGGTTAGCATTCTTTTTAAAGAGTGCTTCGACAAACTAGAAGTGGACCCAGCTCGGCTCAGTCCGGCTCCGCTTCCCCTGAAGAGCTTCGCCCAGGAGGACACCCGCCCTGAAGGTATTATCAGCCTTCCGATCACGGTGGGGAAAGCGCCTACTAGCTCCAGTACGATGATTGAGTTCTTTGTGGTAAAAGCTCGGTCTCCGTACAACATCATCATGGGAAGAGACTGGCTCAACGCAGTTCGGGCCGTTTGCTCTACTTATCATCTCACCATCAAGCTCCCCACTAAAGGGGGGATAGCGGTCATCCGAGGTGATCAAAAGAGAGCAAAAGAGTGTCTGCAGATTGCGCTTAAAAGTGCCGAGCAATCAGATCGGCATCATCAAGCATAGCAATCACAGCAGCCGGAGTCAGAGGCAAGCGAAATTACCGAAGTCACACCAGAGCCGAACTCAATGACCGTTCAGTTATACGAAGATGATCCATCCAGAACGGTCAAGATCGGTTTCGCGGGAACGCCTCTACTCCGAGAAAAGACCATCCAGCTCCTCAAGGAGTACAAAGATGTCTTTGCATGGTCTCCGTTGGACATGACCGGAGTGCCCTCTGAGGTAATCACTCATCGGTTAAATATTGATCCATCAATCCGGCCTATAAAACAGAAGCAAAGACTCTTTGCGGCAGAAAGAAATCAAGTCATCCATGACGAAGTCCGCCAATTACTGAGAGCGGATGTGTTATTCGAAGTGAAGTATCCTTCGTGGGTGGCCAATCCTGTCATGATCAAGAAAAAGGAAGGAGGATGGCGGATGTGCATAGATTTCACCGATCTAAATAAGCACTGTCCCAAAGATTGCTATCCCCTTCCGAACATAGATAAAAAAGTAGAAGCTTTGATCGGCTTCGAAATTTTCTGTTTTCTTGATTTATACAAAGGCTACCACCAAGTCTTAATGGATGAGATTGACGCTTCAAAAACGGCCTTCATTACTGATTTCGGCATTTTCGCTTTTAAAAAGATGCCATTCGGTTTAAAGAATGCCGGAGCCACTTATCAAAGGATGGTAGACAAGCTTTTTCGGCACCTGATTGGAAAGGAGGTCGAAGTGTATGTTGACGATATAGTCGTCAAAAGCAAAAGCGCTTCGGAGTACGAGCACAACCTCAAGTCCACTCTCAACGTGCTCAAGAAAGCCAACCTCAAACTTAATCCCCAAAAGTGTACCTTTTTGGTAGATTCGGGAAAGTTTCTGGGTTGTTGGGTTTCAAAGGACGGACTCAAGGCAAACCCCTCAAAAGTTCAAGTCGTTCAGAACATGGCAATGCCGAAGTCCATACATGACGTGCAAAGGCTAACCGGATGTCTAGCCGCACTGAATCGATTCCTTTCCCAAGCAGCCGAAAAGCAACTGCCGTTCTTCAAGGTGTTGAAAAAGGCACCAAAGTTCGAGTGGGGAGCCGAGCAGAAAAAGGCCTTTGACGAGCTCAAAAGTTACCTAGCCGAGCTTCCTATTCTCTCTGCTCCAACCGAAGCCGAAGTAATATTCTTATACTTAGCGGCATCGGATCAAACCATCAGCGCGGTGCTTGTACGAGAAGAAGGCCTAAAGCAGCTTCCCATCTATTTTACAAGCCGAGCATTAAGAGGTCCAGAAACCAGGTATCAACCTCTGGAAAAGATTGCTCTGGCATTAGTAAATGCAGCAAGGAGACTGCGGCCATACTTCTATGCTCACAAGGTATGCGTCTTAACTGATCTGCCACTTCGGCAAGTGTTGACCAAACCAGAAGCATCAGGCAGAATCGCCAAGTGGGCTATAGAGTTGGGAGAGCACACAATTGAATATCTACCTCGGAAAGCCATCAAGGGACAAGCCTTGGCAGATTTTCTTGCAGAAGCAAAGTTCGATCAAGCAATTCCTGTTATTGCCGAACAGAAGAATTCTGCCAATGCCGAGCTAGCACAGCCCTTGGAATCCGAAGTAGAGCCGCCGGACTGCTGGAGCGGATTCGTAGATGGAGCTTCAAACAAAATGGGAAGTGGAGCTGGTATTTTACTTGTCGCTCCCGACGGACACGAGGTAACCTACTCACTTCGGTTTCTATTCCCCACTACTAATAATGAAGCCGAGTACGAAGCCCTCCTGGCCGGACTCCAGTTAGCGCAAAGTCTGCTCGTCAAATCTCTCAAAGTCCATTGTGATTCACAAGTCATAGTAAATCACATGTTGGGTACAAGTGAAGCTCGTGACGAGAGAATGAAGAAGTATTTGGACAAAGCGCAAAACATCAGCCGAAGTTTCTCCTATTTTCGGATAATCCGCATTCCCAGAGCGGAAAATAGCCGAGCAGATACCTTAAGTAAGTTGGCCTCAGATCCGAGCTCAAAGGTGGAAGAATTAATGCATCGAAGCATTGATGAAGCCGAGGTACATTCAGTATCCAGCTCGCCGAACTGGATGACGCCGATCTTGCGGTATCTGGATCAAGGACAATTGCCCGAGGATAAGAGAGAAGCTCGGAAGATCACGTGCCGAGCACTTCGGTACGAACTTCATGAAGGAGTCCTCTTTAGAAAGTCTTACCTCCAGCCGTTGTTGCGGTGCGTAGGACCAGAAGAGACGGACTACATCCTCAGAGAAGTTCATGAAGGATCGTGCGGTAGCCACATCGGAGCCAGAGCTTTAGCTACAAAAGTTCTGAGATGGGGATATTATTGGCCAACCATGGTACAAGAGGCAGTGCAGCTCGTCAAGAAGTGTACGAAGTGCCAAATTCATGCAAATGTCCCAAGGATGCCGCAGACCGATCTATACACTATGCAAAGCCCTTGGCCTTTCATGCAATGGGGCATAGACATAGTGGGACCACTTCCTCAAGCTCCTCGGCAAATGAAATTCCTTATCGTTGCCGTGGACTACTTCACGAAGTGGGTGGAGGCTGAACCATTAGCTACGATAACGAGCTCAAAGGCATTGGACTTCGTCTGGAAGAACATAGTGTGCCGATTTGGCATACCCCACATCCTCATCTCGGATAATGGGACTCAGTTCACCGACAAGACGTTCAAGAATTGGTGCCAAGAGCTGAACATTCAACAGCGGTTCACTTCGGTCTCCCATCCCCAAGCAAACGGACAAACGGAAGTAACGAACCGGATTCTGGTGAAAGGGTTAAAAGCTCGGTTAGAACAAGCCAAAGGACAATGGGTAGAAAATCTCCCTCAAGTCCTATGGTCCTACCGAACTACACCCAAAACCTCCAACGGTGAAACTCCGTATAGTCTGGTGTACGGCACTGAAGCCGTAATTCCGGTGGAGATCGGCGTACCCAGTCCCCGAACTCTAAATTTCTCCTCAGAAATGAATGACGACGGACTGAGAGCAGAACTAGATCTCGCCGAAGAAAGAAGAGAATTGGCGTGCATAAAAGCAGCCAAGTATAAGGAGCAAGTAGCCCGGTATTATAACCAAAGGGTGAAAAAGCTTCAATTTCAAGTGGGAGATCTCGTCTTGAGAAACAACGAAGTAAGCCGAGCAGAAAAGCTGGGCAAACTCGAACCCACATGGGAGGGTCCATATCGGGTGTCAGAAGTCCTCGGCAAAGGGTCTTATAAATTGACTCACATGTCAGGAGAACAAGTACCCCGAACATGGCACATCTCCAACCTCAAGAAGTTCCACTTGTAAGAGACAGTCCGGTCAGTCCGTCTCGTGTCTAGTTCGGTCATAGGGGTATATGTTTTTATTTGTTTGTTTCTTACTTGCACCTTTTACTTGTCGTTTTTTAAAAAAAGTTTAAAGTTTTTTTCTTTCATCTTTTTCATTTTTTCTCTATGTGTTTTGTCTCGATGTGCTTGTCGTCTCTTACAAATGGTACCAAGGTATATCGTTCTTTAAAGACTGATCCCCTTTTTAGATCGATTATTAAAGACTATTGTGAGTCCAAGCTTCTAAGGAGGATATAAGACCGCAATTCAGCTTAACAAGCAGTCCGTCTGAAACGAACTGCAATAAGCCAACGATTGTGAGTCCAAGCTTCCAAGGAGGATACAAGACCACAATTCAGCTTAACAAGCACTTCGTCTGAAACGAACTGCAATAAGCCAACGATTGTGAGTCCAAGCTTCTCAGGAAGATACAAGACCACAATTCGGCTTAAGAAATAAGCACTTCGTCTGAAACGAACTGCAATAAGGGAAAGTCCGATCCACGCGATAAACCTCGCCGAATTAGGACGACCAAGTTCGGTCAAAGAAGTTTACCTCATAAGACCGGGGACGACCATGTCTAGTCAAAGAGGTTTACTGCATAAGACCACTTCGGTTAACTGGGAAAGTCCGATCCACGCGATAAAACTCGCCGAATTAGGACAAGGGAAAGTTCGATCCCGGCGACAAAAATCGCCAAATTAGAACACAAACCAAGTCCGGTCAAAGATGTTTATTTCATCAGACCAAAGACGAGTCCGGTCAAAGATGTTTATTTCATCAGACCAAAGACGAGTCCGGTCAAAGATGTTTATTTCATCAGACCAAAGACGAGTCCGGTCAAAGATGTTTATTTCATCAGACCAAAGACGAGTCCGGTCAAAGAAGTTTACTTCATAAGACCAAGGACCAAGTCCGGTCAAAGAAGTTTACTTCATAAGACCGAGGACAAGTACGATGAAATTTTTTCGCTAAGCTGTAAATACAGTGTTAGAAGCGAAAACAAAATTTCATTTTTCAAATCTTGTTCGGCATACAACTCCGCTACCCTACAAAATGGCGTTACGCTATTACAAAGGACTATTCTACTGTCCAGGGTTGCTGAAGTTAAGCCACCTATCTGCAAAATCCTCTGGAAGCCGAGTTCGGTTGTTCCGAGCAGATGAAGAATAAGCAGGTCGACGAGATGCTATCCTCGACCCAACGCCTCTTCCCCGAGCCCGAGAAGTCCTAACACCTCGGCGATGAAGAGTCTCTGCAATAAGCATCTGCTGATCTTGCTCGCTCATAGTCACAACTCCTCGGCGAATTTCAGTCCGTCCCTGTCTTGACGATTCCGGTTGCTCCTGAGCCCGTTCTCGTCTTGACGTTTCCGGCTGTTCCGGAGTTCGTTGTTGACTGGGAGTAGGATTTTGAACAAGGGAACCAGAGGTTTGATCTGGAGTGCGAGCATCTGTTGGCACGATATGCCGAAGGAATCTTTCTATGGAGGGGCGCCGAGAAAGAACAATGTTGTACCGAGAAGCCCAGCGCCGCAATGATTTCACAACTTGTTGGCAAGCCGAGCTCTCCAGCGCATTGTTCCTCCGGAGTACATGATATTCCTCCCACAGTTCGTCAACTCGACTCTGAACATCTGATATGGTCACTCCCCCGCGCACACGGATGTAATCCTCGTACGCAGTCCTCTCAGCAATGGTCGTATTCAGCTCGGCCTCCAGATCCTTCTTATCGGACTCTAAGTCCTTATTATCGGCCTCCAGCTTCACTAAACGAGCCAGAAGCTCGTCATTCTTCGTCTGATCGGCTATAGCTCTTTTCTCAGCTTCGTCTAAAGCCGAAGAGTACAGCCGTTTCCAGTGAAGTATCTCCATCTCCTTGAGTACAAAGCAGCTATATTAGTTCGGCAGCTGTACCGAGCAGATAGTAAAATACAACAGGAGTAAAGGCGAGTACGAAAAGCTATACGAAGACAAGTGTAGAGAATTTTTCATTCACAAGGAAAATTTTTTACACTAGGAAGGCTTCAAGGCCATTTTACAAGGAAGAAACCAGAGTAAGAGAAGGGAGACGAAATCATACTCCGCCAGCTTCGTCTCCGGCTCCTCGCTCTGGTTCAGCTTCTTTCTCCTGAGCTACCTCAGCCTCGGCCTCGCATCCTGCCGGCCTCGCCTCCGCCTCCTGATCGGCTTCCTTCTCCGGATGCCCGGCCCGCTCGACTTCGGCCTCCGGCTCCAGCGGCTCGGCCTCACCCTCTCCGTTGTAAGTCGAAGCGGGTGAAACGGGTCCCACGGAGGCAAAGATAGCCTCCAGGTTCTCGTCCCGATCAGCTCGACAACTCCGGACTCGGTCTGCAGAAAGCAGGACCGAGGATGAGGCGAGCTCCTCAAGGAGCGGCAGATTCTGAAGCCGAGCTGCTATCTCTCGGCTGTACAGAGGCAGCACGACGTCGGCCCCCTGCTCGCCCTTATCGGTAATTAGCCTTACCAGACTACCGACAAAAGCCGAGAACTGGCTGCTCAAAAAGAGTTTCTCCGTGTAAACACGGAGAGCCTCCCCCTGGGCAGCCACGGCGGCTGCCTCCTTCTGAGCCTCCCGGAGCTTCGTCTGCTCTCGCAGGATGATGAGCTGGTTTTTGGCTGACCGAGCTTCATCCTGAGCCGAGATCCTAGCAGCTCGGGCCCTCTCAAATTTGGCCTCAGCCTGTTCGGCCAGACTACGAGCAAGATGCAACTCCTTCTGCATCTCCTCGTAGTCGTGGGATGCTTTGGAGAGCTCCACGGAGACGAGCTTGGCTCTCTGAAGATGAACAAGGAAAAAACTCAACAGAATGGCCATCAAAAAATGTGGAAAAGAAGCCAAGTCAGAAAGCTTACCTCCACAAAATTCGTCGGCCATTGAAAAGGCTCAGGGACGTGTTCCGGGATGTCTGCAACCACCTCGGAGATGACCAGGTCTTTCCCCGGCACTCTTGGGGACTCATGAAATTTCCCCTTCCCTTTAGCCGAATACGACTCCGGCTCTTTCGGATCCGAAGAAGAGGTTTTTTGCCTCTTCGGATCCTTCTCGGCTTCAGACGCCGAGCGAGGGGCTCTCTGCCTCTCCGGCTCCACAAGCTCGGAGGACTTTCGGATAGCCTTATTCAGCATGTACACTGCCAAAAAGCAAGAAAGCAAGGTTAGTTTTCTTCGCTAAAGCAGTAGAGCATAAAGATAAAGAGAAATCCTCACCCTCGGCCTCTTCGTCCGAAGACGAGATGTCGAACACGACGTCGCCCTTGACGAGCTCAGACTCCGTGTATTGTTTCCTAACTATGGGAATCTTGTTGAGCTCGCCATCGAGCTCGTCCAACGGTTCAGGCCGAGGATGACGGATA
The DNA here is from genome assembly GCF_004379255.2 of Salvia splendens. Classification (NCBI taxonomy): domain Eukaryota; kingdom Viridiplantae; phylum Streptophyta; class Magnoliopsida; order Lamiales; family Lamiaceae; genus Salvia; species Salvia splendens. The sequence continues at coordinate 5,896,314 of NC_056040.1, forward strand.
ACGGACTTCGGCCCTCTCCAGGGAAAACTAGGAGCCGCGGTCCTATCATAGTAGAAGAAGCGGTTTTGCCACTTCGGCCACTTCGTTTTACAAAAGGCCCTAAAGGGCTGTACAGGGATCAAGTAAAACCAAGACCCCTTCCTCTTAAATTGAAAGAATTTAAGGATCGCCTTCAAAGACAAATCCCTTCCTAACCTACGGAGTTCGGCAGCAAAGGCCGACAAGTGCCTCCAAGAGTTCGGAGTCACCTGGCCTAAAGGAAGCTGAAAAAAATCTAGTAAATCTATAAAGGCAGAAGGGAGGGGGAAACGAAGCCCGCATTCTAAGCAGGCCTCGTACACGGTGGCGTAACCCTCCGGCGGGGAGTCAGCCCTATGATCACCGTCAGGTACCACCGCCTTCCCCCCAGGAAAAAAGTATTTTTCGGGTAGGGACATCACAGTATCCTTACTCAAAATACTATGGAAATACTCTACGGTCTTCTCCCCGGACTCTTTCCGGCCAGAAGACCCCTTACCGCCTCTCCTAACGCTACCCGACTCCGAAGAAGAAGAAGAAGACATTTTTCTTACTTTTTGAAGGTGAAGAAAGTCTGAAGAAATTCTTGAAAGCGGAGAGAGAATCTTCGCAAAAAAGAGAGAGTGCAGAAGAAGCAGTCGCAAAAGTGCTTCAATGATGAAGAAAGGAGGTATTTATCAGGTTCGGCGAAGATTTCAAAATCGTCGCACCGTTTCGAATCCCACCTTTTCAGGATTCAACGGCCGGATTTTACTGTCGCATTTAATGCAGTCACGCGCAAGGCACGTCCCCTGACATCAGCCTCCCCCTTGCCTTTATCCAGAATGCCGAAGTGACTCACTTCTCCGAAGTGATTCACTTCGCCCTTCGGGGGGGTAGTGATGGGGTGCGCACTAAACAAGCCCAACAGCAATGACGGCCCATCAGCCCAAAGCCCAAGGAAGAGTATGAGTTCGGCATTACCAAAGAGTTCGGCCTCAGCCTACAGCTCGGTAAAAGCCAACCTATCAAGCTCTACTCTCAGATCGGCAACCAAAGCAGGAGTATGAGTTCGGCATTACCAAAGAGTTCGGCCTCAGCCTACAGCTCGGTAAAAGCCAACCAATCAAGCTCTGCTCTCAGGTCGGCATCAAGCTCTACTCAAAGATCGGCAACCAAAGCAGTTCGGTCTCAGTATTCGACCGAACAAGGAGTTAGTGGACCCATACAGGATGTCCAACGCACCCACTACCACGTGGTGTCAACTCAGGCCACGATCGTAGGCCATGACCTACGCTACATCCACGATCTTAGGCCATGACCTACACGACATCCACGACTTAGGGTGGAGATGCAAGCCACGATCTTAGTTCCATATATAAATAGAACTTAGATCTGATATGAGGAGGTTAGAATCTCTCTAGAGAAAAAATCATATAGCAAGTCTGTGTTGTAAGCTGTAATTTGCAGATCAAGCAATACAAACCTGCCCCCATTTCTCCCCGTGGACGTAGATTTACCTCAGTAAATCGAACCACGTAAAATTTCCGTGTCGTAATTTATTTTTACGAGCATTCATCATCATCAATAATTCGCGGATTCATCAGTGGTTGAATTAGAAAATTAGTTTTACATCAAAACTAAAATAGTTATTCTAGTTGCATAGTATTTAATTGTAAACGAAAAAACCAAGAACTTTTATTTATATTAATTTTTATTTAATACTATTATTAAAAGTGTTTTTATGCTATCATCATGGTTGTAGGATCACATAATAATGTGGAGTACTACTTAACTATAATTAGATTAAATAACATCACAGTCACTGAGACAGACATATTATTGATCTCACTTGTTCCTTTCTTCATATAAATATTTGGTAAGCCCTATATTTCGGATTATTATGAATTCCGTAGTTACAGGGATCGATTACTATAAAATTATTTAAATTCTATTTTATTTTATAGTTATAGAATTGATTGTTTGAAAGTCTATATGCCATATTTTATTTTTTTCGATTCCAATTTATTGCTTAATCCTTATACCATATTTCGTGCAAAACAAAACTTATTTGAATTTCATTAAACATAACATTCAATTAATTTTTGAGCGAATTATGAAAAGATATTTATTCTATTAATTTACTCATGTGTACTATTTTTGAAAAGTATTGACATTTGGTACTTATAATTTTTCTTAAATATGTTGAATCACAAAATTCTAATTCTCTTTAGAAAAAACAATGAGAGAACATTAAACGCAAAGTTCAAATTTTTGTTAATTATTTTATTTTTAGATGATACCCAAAACCACAATGCATTAGTAAAATACAAAGTACTAACAAATAAAAGGAACTGAAAAAGATTGCTTATGTGAACATATTAAAGTCGTTTTTGTTTTAAACTTTGTGTTTTAACACTAGACCTTATCTGAATCTGACAATTTCTATTATCATTTCATTAGAACTATTATCATTTCACTAGAAGTACTATCATTTTATTAATTAGTAGTATTTTCTTTGTCTCGGGTTATTTTGGATTGTCTTGCATATTTGAGTCATTTTACGACAAAATAGTCCGTCCAATATTATTTAAAAAAACAACTCATTTCTCTACTTGCTTTAACTAAACTTATTCATTCTACTTTATTCTCAATTTATTTCATTTATTTACTAAATATGGGTTTCATAATTTCATTTTACACGAGAAAGTAAATTGAAAAGTAATAATGTAAAGTGAAATTGTGCATTCCTAAATTAGGCAATAGTAGAGGGAGAGTACGACTCCCGTAAACGAAGATTGCGAGCTGTACTCTGCTTCCATTTTCAGATAATTCGCCAACTATTTTTTTCACACACATACTATGTGAATGCATACACTTCTATATATAGCTCCTGCTTCCTCTTACTATTCCACTTTTTCCTCCATTTCTACTTCTCCCATTCCCAAATTTTCCCCTTGTCTTTCCTTTCTCGGCTCAATCCTCCCGCAATCAAGTAATTCCTCTGCTCAATTCTGTACCCTGATCCGCGCTATTCGATTTTATCATTCACTACAATTAGGAATTTGAAGCTGAGAATTAGTAAGAAATTGGAATTCTAAATGTTTGGAATTATTAGGTCAACCCTACAATTATTGTATGTGAATTTTGCATGCATTTATTAGCTTCAATAAATGAACTACGGATCATCGTTGTTGTTTCCTTATTTGGTTAATACTGTTGCGTTGGTAGTAATGGTTAGATAAAATATACAGCTATAGGTTTATTTATTTTAAAAAGAGATTATTTCCGATTAGCTGTGTCGTGTGTTCATTAATTGAATGTTGATCTCGCATTAATTTAGAGTTCCAGATTTGTTAACTTAGTTGATTCATTTAGTTTTGATGTTAGGTGTTTTGAGTTTCTGGGCGGCGATATGAATCTGTCAACATCTATTTATGTTGTGTTATTACTTTTCATTTCCATGGTATAAATTTGAATTACACATGCTATAGTAGCCATGGATGTTTATAATAACTCAACATTTTTCTGCATATTGTATCAATAATTTGATTTCTTCGATTTTATAGCTGCTTTGTGGATTATAAGGTTTGTTAGATGTGCTTGAGCAAATGGGCAACAGCAGTACTGCTGAGAGTGAAGATGGCGTGCTCTCTGCTGATTCACCTCTGAGTAACGATGGCGATAATTTTGGTGGAAGCTCTAGTGGGGGCATTGTTCTGAAGAAAGGGCCGTGGACAGCAGCTGAGGATGCGATTTTAGTCGAGTACGTGAAGAAGCATGGAGAAGGAAATTGGAATGCAGTTCAGAAGCATACCGGGCTTGCACGTTGTGGTAAAAGCTGCCGGTTGAGGTGGGCTAATCACTTGAGACCTAACCTGAAAAAAGGAGCATTTACATCAGAAGAAGAGCGGATTATAATCGAGCTTCATGCCAAAATGGGGAACAAATGGGCGCGAATGGCAGCACACGTAAGCTTCAAGCTTCACTTTAACTACTTTGTGGATATTTTTGCCGTTATCTAGAACTTAACATATTTGATCGGATAGTAAACATATTGGAAAGACTCCCATGGTGTTTTTATGAAGATTGAACTGTTGTAGTTTGTTGTTCTTATATGATGGTTGCATCAAATAGCTGATATGTGCTCTGTTTTGAAACTCCTAGCATGTAAACCCGTACATATAGTGTGAGATCAAAATTTGTGCTGGCCTTTTTAAGAGTTATAACTTAAGCATCAGGAGCTATTCTATGTGAAAAATGGTGGGTTAGTTCCCAGTAGCATGTTTTTGGGCTTGTAGTTGGTGTTTATAATGCCCTTCGTTTAAAAGAAGTATATTGATATTTCTCAGGTCACCATCTAATACACACTTTTCCACTTGACATCTCTCTGGTGAAATGACAGTATAAATCTAAAACACTGTAATTACTTTCTGATGAATTCTTCCAAGTATCATGAAATGAATAATTTCCCTCGATGGTAGCAGATATTAAGATGGTAACTCTATGGCATTCTGATTATGGAATTAAGTAATTAACATAGCGATGCATGGCTGCCGTAGAACTTCTGTATGCAGATAGTTTTTATGGGTGAAAGAAGGAAATACGAAAAGAGAAGAATGTATTTGGTACTTGGTAGGTTAAGATAACTTAAGGAATTGCATATCATCCTCTGTTTTTTTTTATATAATGGGCCTTTGCACGTTCAGATATAATGTGATTTGAGGTTCCAATAATTTTTTATTTCTTTCCTGGGATCTTTACTTTTTCTCCTCTAATTTCAGTTGCCAGGGAGGACAGACAATGAGATAAAGAACTATTGGAATACTCGAATAAAAAGGCGTCAACGTGCCGGTTTATCCCTTTATCCTCCTGATTTATGCCTACAATCGCTTCCAGAGAATCAGCAACAACTTAGTTCGCCCAGGATATATGATGGAGATAAAGCATGTGATATTTTGCAAAGTAATGGTTACTGGGCACCTAATATCATGTTTGATAGTTTAAACAATTTCAGATATGCACCAGCAATTCCAGGTATTCCTGGCAGCGTATCAATGGGTAACGGTTTTGCTTCTCCTCACTCTTATGGTTTTAACCCTCAAACTATAGGAGTCTCTGGACAGGCTCGAGAACCAGATGAGCCTATGTCAGACTATGGAAGTGGTGGTGTTAATGAGGCACCTATGTTTAGCAGGACTCAAACTGATAGTTGTGTCAACAAATCATTTCAGTCCTTTGGTCTATGCTACCCTTATGACACTGACCATACCAAGAAACTATTTTCGTCTGATGTCAATCCAGACACTCCTTTTATGTCAGATGTCACTTACTCTGCTTCAGAGCACTTTGCAAATGCTCAGAAGTCGGAGCTCCCTTCACTCCAATATCAAGAGACTGGACTAGGTGTCTGGGATCCTGCACCTGAATCATTCGATTCTTTGGTCCAGTCTCCTCTACCAGGCCCACTCCCATCGCATTGTCCTTCGCCAGGGAGCAGTGGCCTTTTAGAAGATTTAATTTATGAAGCTATGGCTCTGGGAAGGTCGGAGAATCAATCTTCCGCCTTGGCAACTCCATCTAACGTCAGCCATGGAGAAGTAACAGATGGTTCTGCCCTTAGAACATGCTCCACAGAGTTCAAAGGCTGTATTGATCGCAATTCTCCATCAGGTAACTCAATGGGGTCCCTTTTCAACAGGTACACTCCTACCACTGGAAAGTCATTGGAAGACGATGTGACTAGTAAGTAGCCGCTGTTTCTCTATTGAAGTAACTCTATATTGATTATTTATGGAAAACTCGGATGCATTCAAGTAAATTTGTTTCTGTCAAACTTGTAGATGTTAGCTGTAGAAACTTGACACACATCCAGCTTGTGACCCGTTTGATTTCTTAAATCAACTCTTTTAAGTTTGTCATAAATAGATTCTCTTAGGTTCTGCCCTTTTAGACGCGTCTCAGTATCATGATTCAGTCCTGGATGCTATTGCTTGATGCGTTTGTTTCAATTTGTTGCAGTCAAAGTAGTAGAAATTAGCCTTAACATGACATCTATACGTGACCAATTAGGATTAACTTGCACTTCATCAAATTGCTAGCTCCGACTCTTAAAGTTTCTTAAGTCGACTCTTAAAGTTTTTCGACTATGATTATTTTGTGTCCGGCCCTTTTAGACTCGTCCTGGTATCATATTCAGTCATGGACGCTATTGTTTTCAACTATAAATGCATCATGAATTGTTTAATCTCTTTTTGTGTAGTGCACCATGTGAAGTCAGAAGTGTTCGATCCAAGTTGGATCCTGGATGGTGAAAGCAAAGTGGACTATTTGAGACCGGATGCTATGCTTGGATCATGCTGGGTCGAGCAGAGTGGACCGGCTTCGAAGCAGAGGGGCTCGATGGCAGCTCTTCTGGGGGACACTTCTGCTTCTGCTTCAACTCGGGGCTTTACTTCGTGCTCATGGAATAACTTGCCGCCGGTCTGCCAAATCTCCGACATTCCATGAACCAACAAAACTCAATTTATAACATTGTTTTTAGCGATTTGCATGAACCAAGACGATTATCACAATAACACTCTTGTATGATGAAATTCCATTGGCGAAACTATCCTACACATTTTGCCATTCTCAACCATATGTTGTGATGCTATCTTACAACATATATCACTGTCTTAGTTTTTTGCACCAAGATTTGGCTGTGACCTCGTTATCAATTTTTAGAATTGAATTTGACCACGTCCAATGTTAACTAGGCTGAAAATTTGTGCGTGTTAGGTGTATCAGATTGAAATGACTATAGAGCCAAATATGAATGTGACCCGAATAGAATTTGATCGGCTCGAATGAGTATATACACACGACCAAGGACACCACATGAACACAAATGCACAATAGTAAAATAGGAATGAATAGTAATCAGTAAAAACTTATACTTCCTCCGTCCCGGGCTACTCGCTCATTTCCTTTTCGGAGATAAAGAACTGAAATAAATTGGCCTTTTATAGAGAGTGGGTTGTAAAATAATCCCAATAGTTTGAGATGGCTATTTATGGAGAATGGGTTGCAAAATAATTCCAATATTTTAAGATGCGTACACGGCAAAAAACCATTAGTTAAAGAAAAAGAATACTTTTACACACAAACTTGCATCACCTACATCCTACATATAAGGTGAAATATATATTCTTGTACTCCTATTTTTTTGCATGACACTACTCAAATTTATTATTTTATTTATTATATCATTTTTTGCTTTCAGAAACAATAATAAAATAAAAGTGTGACATCCACGACTCCAAACTAAACGCATTTACTTCCATTATTGCGGCTATTCATTCATTCATATGAAAGATCAAGTGCCTTTTTTCTTTTGATCAAAAGTTGGAAGTCAATTTTAAAGAGGGTATAAACTATTTACACCAGAATCAAATCATTAAAGATTATAGTTGCATGAATAAAAAATAGAAATCCTTTACACGATCAAATAATCTAATCATTAGAGTGATAGCAAGCAAATAAAATAAGAAAGAAGACTGATCACGAATTGAATAAATAAAACCCACCGTCTAGGTCTCAGAATATTTGATTATTTTTATCCACCAACATTTAATTTAAAAGAAATAAGAAGATTTTAATAATTATAGAGCTACTCATGAGATATGATATTCGAGGCTCGTCTTGGAAAATGCTTGCTTGGAAATTCGGTATTAACGAGCTCGATGATTTTATCAAACCAGGCTAAAAATGGATGGTACACGGTTAGTTAGACTCGCGAACATATTCAAATTTGTTTGGTCACAATCGCTAACATATTCGCAAGTCTTCAGTTAAGCCAATACTTAGGTGAACTTTCAATTAATTAAGTTCGGATAACTAGTTGATTAACATCACATTTTGAATACTTTTCGAGTCTTTTTTTTAGCCTTTCGAAAGCTCAAGCACGAGCACTAATTTTATACGAATATCAAACGAGCAGAGCTCGAGCTTGCTAGTATTTGGCTCGGCTACTTATGATTGTAGACACTGAAAATAAATGTTATGGATCTTAGAAAAAAAGCTTATATAATTAAGATGGGTCTCATTTTATGAGATCCAACAGAATCGGATCGGATCTGAAATTGGACAAAAAAATAGAATGGTCAACTCTATTTAGATCATGATGATTGGATTGCCTAAAAAATAAAAGGCGGACTTTACCGACGGAATGCGAGTGAGTTGAATGTGCCAGAACCACAACCAGCGTTGTCATTATATATTGATGGATCAAAATTTGCATTTAATTAGATGCCGATGCTAATATTGATCAAACACACATCAAAGAATATATACACTTATACTTCCCACTCTAATACAACATACGTGACACCGTTGCTTTATATAGCACACATATTATATAGTAATTCTTGTTTTCCAACATCATTAATGACACACCATGTGTTTAATAAAAATATGATCAACCCCACCCAACCCCACCATTCTCGATCCTGAGGAAGTGTCGAAAGTTGGAAACAACAATAAGATACTAGATTTTTATGTCCTTCCCAAGATCTTGTATTTACCAAATTCAATGCAACAAAATTAGATAAAGAGGTAAAATTATTGAAATTCTTATCTAAATGCTCATAGCCTCCTACTATATAATAATTCAAAATAAGAAGACAGTTCATGATGAATATTCATCCTATGAGGCTTGAGCTAATGCATATTCACTAAACAAAATAGTAATTATTTTTAACTTTATACCCACATTATATAATCCTATGATAATTCACCTAACAAAGACTCCACTACCAACCTCCCAATGGCCCCTCTCCTCCTCCTCCTCGTCCTCATCCTTCCGATCCTCGTCCTCCTCCACCACCTCTACTACCGCATCCGCTACCGCCTCCCACCGGGCCCGAAGCCATTACCCGTGGTGGGGAACCTCTATGAGGTGAACGGCACGGTCCGGTTCAGGCGGTTCGCGGAGTGGGCGGAGACGTACGGGCCCATAATCTCGGTGTGGATGGGGTCGACACTTAACGTGGTAGTGTCGAACCACGAGCTAGCGAGGGAGGTCCTGAAGGAGAAGGACCAACACCTAGCGGACCGGTTCCGGGACCGGTCCACGGCCCTGTTCAGCCGGGACGGACAGGATCTGATATGGGCCGACTACGGGGCCCACTACGTGAAGGTGAGGAAAGTGTGCATGGTTGAGCTTTTTTCGCCAAAGAGGCTCGAGGCTTTGAGGCCCATTCGTGAGGATGAAGTCACCGCCATGGTTCACTCCATTTACAACGACTGCACTGCTCAAGGTATCATCATCATATATACAATAAAATTTTTAATATGTTCATATTTATTTTGAAATAATTTATCAAGACGTTTGATGAATTGTATAATACTCCCTCCGTCCGCCATTAGAAGTCCCATATTTTGGCGGTACGAATTTTAAGAAATGTTAAGAAAAGTTGATGGAAAAAATTAGTGGAATAGGGGTCCTACTTAAATGAAATGTGAGTAGAATGAGTCAATGGAAGGTGTGACCATATTACCATTTATGTTAAAAGTGAACCGGGACTATTATTCGCAGACGGACTAAAATGGAAAAACGGGGCTCCTATTCGCGAACGGATGGAGTAATTTGAGTTCATTTTACTTGGTTTATATCGAATTCGTAAGAGAATAAAAAATAGTCAATTTGAGTTCATAGATAGGCTACTGCTCCAAAATCTTACTCCCTCGTCCCAGCTCTAAGTGATTGATTTCTTTTTTGCCGTTGTTTTGCAAAGATAATAATAAATAATTAAAATAAAGAGAAAGTAAAGTAAAAGAGGAAATAATATAGAGGAGAATCGTATCTACATTATTCTCTTACTTATTTTACTTTCTCTTCATTTTAACTATTTATTATTATTTTTCTCAAAACACGTGTTGAAAAACAGTCAATCACTTGAGATGGGACGGAGGGAGTATAAAATTTTCAAAAAACGTATAAAATGTAATGTGTCTTAAAAATTTACTCCATAAACGTATATGAGATGGAAGACATAACAAAATATAAACAACCCTATGATTACGATTTGTAAGCAATACCTATATGATTTGTAGGCAAAATACTATCACTGCATAATTAAAAGAACTTTAAATTGTGGACGGATGGAGTATTTTTTTTTTTGTGGTTGGAAAAATTAAATTTTAGCTCCCGAAAACTAATATTGTGCGTCCGGCCGTGCAGGGGAGGCGTTGACACTGAGGAAGTATTTGGGAACCGTTGCGTTCAACAACATCACTCGACTTGCATATGGGAAACGCTTCATTAATTCTCAAGGGGTAATAGACAAGCAAGGCGAACAACTCCGATCCATCTTCTCCGAAGGCATGAAAATCGTGGCTCCCTTAGACACCCTCGAGCACATCCCCTGGCTCCGTTGGATGTTCCCTCTCAACGAGAAAGCCTTCGCCAAAAACGAGGCGCGCCGCAACCGCTTCACCCACGAGATCATGGAGGAGCACGCCCGGGCCAGCCATACCCCCGGCGGGAAAACCCAGCAGCACTTCTGCGACGCTCTGGTCGCCCTCAAAGATAAATACGACTTGAGCAACGACACCATCGTGGTGCTCCTCTGGGACATGATCACCGCGGGGAAGGATGCGATCGCCATATCGGTGGAGTGGGCCATGGCAGAGCTGGTCCGGAACCCGAGGGTCCTGGCGAAGGCCCGGGAGGAGCTGGACCGGGTCGTGGGGGGTGAGCGCGTGATGAGCGAGGAAGACTTTTCGAGGCTCCCTTACTTGCAGTGTGTGGTGAAGGAGGCGTTGAGGCTGCATCCCCCAACGCCTCTGATGCTACCCCACAGGGCCGGGGCCCATGTCAGGGTTGGCGGGTACGACCTCCCTAAGGGGACGGTCGTGCATGTCAATGTCTGGGCCGTGGCACGGGACCCGGAGGTGTGGGAGAACCCGTTGGAGTTTAGGCCGGAGAGGTTCTTGGAGAGCGATGTTGATATGAAGGGGCACGACTTTCGTCTCCTCCCGTTTGGGGCGGGGAGGAGAGTGTGCCCCGGAGCGCAGCTCGGGATCTACTTGGTGGCATCCATGGTAGGGAATCTGGTGCACCATTTCGAGTGGGAGAGTAAAGCAGAGATTGACATGAGGGAGAATCCTGGGATTGTTACCTACATGAAGACTCCATTGGAGGCTGTTGCTACTCCTAGATTACCTGACATTCTCTACAAACGCATCCCTGCGCCAATTTGATTTCCTACTGAGCTATGTTATGTTATGGATGGTGAATGAAGAAATAATTTAAAGACCTTGTGAAGAGGGACACGTGAATTAATTTTGTAATTTCACATTTTGTTATCCACTCTAAGTTAAACTGGATATTAACTAGTAGGATTTTATTGGTTTCCTACCGAGCTATGTTATGATCAAGATTTTATCCAAGAATTCATTTTCTACTGAAATTGTAAATACAGCCATATAAATCTGTAATGAGACAACTGAAACTAAAACAGAGAAGAAAACTAGTTAAGAGAGAGTAAATCAAATGTATATCCTACATGCCATCTTCATCCTATGTTTACAATCACCTATCCTAAACCCAAAGAAGATTAGCACTTTCCTTCATTTTCTATCTACTCTAACCTTCTTCATCGTAATCTTCATCTTCTTCGTCCAGCCTCGAACTAAATTGCGTGAGGTGGATGGGGTCGATAGCCATCCTATCCGCTTCAGAAAGCCCGGGATGCTCTTCGACTTTTACATCAGATGGACCTGTTGATGATGTAGTGGCTACTACAGCTGTTGAAGCCGGTTTATCTGAGCTTTCATCGACTCCAGCATTGAGGTCGAAGTTCCTGGAGTCCGGGCCACCTTCTGGCACTTTGACATCTTCGTTCAGAGGTTCGCTCTTGGGATTGATGTCCATTTGCCTCCCAGGGCTTGATTCATGTTTGATGCTTTGGTGAGGAATAGTTGAGCTAGGCTCAATCTCGTGTCGAGGGATTTCTCTCTCTGCAGTTTTGCTGGCACGTCCCCGTCCTCGTCCTCTTCCCCTTCCTCTTCCCCTGCCAGTGCTAGTCCCGCGAGGAGTTTCTTGCGGCTGTTAATCATGAAGTTTCACGAAAAGAATTATCTTAGTTAACAGATCTCACATCATGTTATTAAGAAATTACAGTTGCACAGTATGCAGTATTATATCTCAAGGAAGCACATCATACCATACTGCTTCCTTTTGACTCTTCATCACTCTCATTCAATTCATTTGCTGCAACCTTTCTGGCAATAAAGTAAACAAATTTCATAAATATGTGTTGGTAAAAATTGGATACAGCCAAGAACCAGAAAAACTAGCACCTTCTTTTTGATGTATCAGCAGCAGCAGTGGCATCAGAACTACCATAGTCAGGAACCTTGCTAACAACTTCCCTCAGGAAATCAAACACATTATAACTGTGCACACAGTGCTTTCTGCATATTTAGAGACAAATTAGGAAATGCAGTTAACTGTAGGTTTCCATACATGGCTAATTTTTATAGTTCTGGTGCACAAATAAAATGGAAAACACTCTGCAAAATAGCAAGTTCCCCGGCTTCCCCCCAACTAAGTACAAAGCTGACTCACAACTAGGCTATGCCCATGCTTTTCTTATCAAAAGTTTTTTCCAGCTAGGACCAAGTTCAACTTATCCATGCAATTTTGTTCACAAGAACTAAAAGATGCGGCAAGACTAACACAGTACATATGACACATCAAGTATTTTTGAAATTATGCAAATAATGTAATTTTTAATACCAAACATAAAAATGAGAAAAAATGCAGAAAAAGTAGTACTATGACTTTGATAAATAAGCTTTGAACAACAACTTTCATGAGGTCCATTTTAATCCATGGACTGAAAGGCATCCCCTTTCAAAACCCTAACAACAGATATTAAGATATAAATGTAAATGATGTAGGAGAAGGTAGCTGCCAAAACGAACAACTACAATTAAAGTAATGATCAGCATAAGCAAAATTGCTCTAAGATAGTAGAAGCAATTTATGTAAATCTTTGAAATGGTGAAATCAGTAACCTTCTTGCACAAATAAAATGATTCTGAATCCATTTAGTGATTTGTCATGCCAGCAGACTGCTGATAAAGTCAAAAGTGGAATGAAGTAAGTAGTGATATGGGGTAACAATGTTTCGTTACAACTGCCTACTTTAGCCAGATACAGAGAGAACATTAATGGAGCACAAAATGATTATTACTTGCAATAAACCAAGTTACAACAACAAACAATCCCAAGCAGAAACTTGTTCCAAACAACAGTTAAAAAACATGTAAACATATCTGAATTTCCATATAGTAGCTTTTTAAGTCCACATTTCCTAGAATTTTAGACCTATAACAGCATGCAAGGTCGATACATGTATAGAGTTAGCAATCAAGGAATTGAGTTAAATAGGTAATAATGATAAATAATAAAAAAAATCCACTCACAAGTGCAGTGAACTAACAGTCTTTGCCCCTCTCTGCACAGTTATATCATATGTTCTGTCACAAAGATCTTGCAGAAATAACTCCAAAGCTTTGGCTGCAACAGTATGGCACAAAACAATCAAATTAGGCTCCAGCAATTATGTGTAAGGTGATAGTACACCAATAAATCAATACATACAGACTAAAACAGGTACTGCCATTGCAATCTTCCCAACATCCTCATCAGCTTGCATGATCTTTTTAATACGAGCCTGTCAAAAACAATTTTCTATAATATAAATAAAACTTTGGAGATGTTAATTTGTCATATATGCCACGAAATTACTGACTCCAAATTAAGTAGCTCTTGGGAAATTGTTTAGAACAGCCATAGGACAACACAAAACAAAAATATCATGGTCAAGCATAGCAAGTAAAATTTCATTCTGGTAAGTTACTGTAATTGATATTATTTTCTAAGACTACACCAATGAAATATTGTGTAAGATCATTTCTGAGAACCAACAGTACAATGGAAGAAACACAAATTTCATATGTATGTGTTAGTGACAATGTACAAGATAATATACTACCTTGAAAGGATAAAGTGCCGGGCTACGGATCTTAGCAAGGCTCTTAATTTTTTGCCAATTTAACTTTTGGCATGAACAGTAGTATATCCTAAAAATACAAGATATGGACAACCACCAAGCCACCTAAATCTTTAACTTCATAGCAAACCAGACATGACAAAAAAGAAGTCCTAACAATCCAGCTTATGCTCATTAACCAGTTTGGCAGATTTCAGTGAAACACTCCTAGTATCTGTTGATCAAAGTTCTAGATCTGTCAAAACTCAAAATTATCAGTCGGTCAGCTTGTAAGGTTATGCGTTCTCATTTAAGACAGGCGGGAGGGTATTGATTGAAAACCGCTTACATAAAGATGGGCCTTAAGAAAATTGATCCCTTTTTACTCTTACATCCTAGATATAAGCTCTTGAAAAATGTTTGACAAAATAAACTCCTAAACAGCTTATAAAATAAGCCCCAAAAAAGTGACTTCCGCAATCCCAACTTATTTTTTCATAATCTTATAAGCAACAATATTTTTACAAAAGCAAGTGTACTGTGATTTACTACTATTATTTTCAATATTTACACTTTCAATTTCAACTCTCTCTTCCATTTTCTCAACTCTAATTTATAATCCCCTCTCTAGTTAATAAGCCCAATTGTCCAACCACTTTCATAACTTGTAACCTCTTAAGACAGTATAAGCTCTTGAAACACCATATAAGCTCTCTACAATCTGCCAACACCCCCTTAAACTACTCCAAACGATAGGGCAAATTGTGTGAACTGAGAGCCTGAAATTCATTATCATATCACACCTAAAGTAGGGCTCAACGCGCACAAACACACACTGTATTAGAACAAAAATTGCTACGCAAACAAGGAAATGCTCTAAAATGGAAAGGGGGATTCTAAATATAAAATGAGAGATTGCACGAACCACAATTACGTGAACAGTTCACAAACGCTACACTTCAAAATTCTCAAACAAAGAAAGACAGAAGCTGGAAATGTGGAGAGAATTAATTGGAAAAAGATGAACTTACAGCGGGGAAACGAGTATCGAGCTTCTTCCTCATGGCGCACTCAGATTTCTTCCGCCATAAACCAAATTTAAAAGGTATAAAAATCACTGAAACTACGACTACACTACAGGAAAAAAAATATTAATTTACACCATAAATCTTTAACCTAATCGAACCACATCAGTAAAAATTGGGATCGGAAAAAACTTCGCAACAAGTAAAGAAAACACCGAATTAAAAGGAAAAAAGAAGAAGAACAAATCAAAATCAATGATAAAACCAATGATTGGACGGTTCAGATCCGGAAATGAGATCCTATATTCCAATTCCTCAGTAGTTCGACAAAATATTTTATAGAAGAAAAATCAAAGTCGAAAGAAAAAAAAAAGTTTTGGGGTGTACAACTGATAAAGCATCGCGTACTAGGATATGGGAGTCTTGACTTTTTCTTCGATACGGATTACGGAGTAGTATTATAATTAACAAAAAATTAAATGTAGAATAAATGTGAATTAGAAGAATATGACATGTGGATAATATTAGTAGTAGTAGTAGTAGTACTTTCACTCAATTTTTTTCGTTTTCAGTGATTGATTAATTTAATTTTAATAATAGATCTAAATTAGTAGTAGTACTATCTTTTTTTTTATTTTGGGATACCTAACTAGTGATATTCAATAATTTTAGTCCACACTCCACACTTTATATTCCTACCACACTCCCACTTGTACGGTTGTACCCCTTCATTATTAACAAAAGAATTACTAGTACTACTACTTACTAATTTTTCCTATAGAGAATGGGATTAGTTTGAAAATATAATGATTACACTAATTTTCCATTTGTTTGATTTTTGTCACAGCTTTTTAACTTTAATTTTTTAAAAAAATATAGTACTAGTATAAAATAAACAAGCTTGGACACAGTAGTACAAGCCATTTGACTTACTTAACTTAGAAATAATTAACTCTAGGGTAAACTTTGTAATTAGTTTTTGGAAAATAGGATTTGCATTTTTTAATCTCTGAAGAAGGAAAAATTACATTTTAAAATTTTGAACAATAAAAAATCACATATTAAGTGTATGAGTCATTTTTATCTTTCATTATTATTTTATAATATAGTAATGTACTGTAGTAATTATTTTCTTTATTTCTTCTCTTAAAATGCATACACCTTTAATGCACGCAAATTATTCCAGACTCATATACAAGAAATTTTAATGTAGTAACAATTTCCTTTTAAAAAATACGATATTTATTGACTAGGTATTCTTGGTATAGAAATAAAGTTGATCATAACAAATATACAGATATGTATATTTTAGAATCTGTACATTGATATGTTCGAACTTTGTATTTATTGTTGTCGTCAATAGTTATGGCCGCGAAGCTATTTTCACAAAATAAAGAATTTTTTTTTTAGATTGTATCTATCAATACAGTTTTGCCTTCTCCTACTAACATTATATATACAATATACCCTTGAATTTTAAACCGGTTTTTATTTAAATCGATTTTCTCATCAACAATTATTTCTATACTATATTACCCGTTTCTTTATATTTGTAAAGTCAAATCACTCCCAAGTTACATCGTATATGGTACGAAAGTTTGGCTAATAAATGCAATACAAATGATATCATAAAGATACTTTAATGAGAATATAAGTTTCTGCCCGATCATCAAGATTCAGGACATAAAATAAATTGCTGCCCTGTCAAATAACAGCCAGTGGCCAATAATGCTAAACTGCCACCACAAGAGCCATAACTTTTTTCTCATACAGCAATTTAGCTGCCAATTGTGTTCTTCGTAGAAGTGAACAATTAGCCAGCGACTTACATCAAAATGGTACCCAACCATATCACTTTCAAATGATGAACGAGTGCATTGAATTCAGGAAGGCTAAAACTAGTGCAGAAATAGTGAATTGTGGCTACTTGCAGCAACTGGCATGCCTATTGATTCTATTTAACACCATCTCTAGGAACAACATAGCTCAAACACTCAACCAAGCACTGACCATGATTACATTTATTCCAATTAACTATGAAATAGTCATGTTACAAATCTGCAGGACCAACCACAAATGTGCCAAATTATCTGACCATTTAGCAGTGTAATTTGAAATATCCCCAAGACAACCAACTGAAGCTTAGATACATAGTAGAACTAAAAATAACAAATGAATTTTGCAAACAAAAGACCAACCTTGAAGGCGTCTGTTTTCCCTTTAGTATCTGATTCTTGGCAATGCATCCGTTCAACATATCCCGTGTGAATTCATCAGGATTCTTCCCATCATCTATCAAACTACATAACAATTCATAGATTCACAAGAGACTTAACAAACCAACACACTCAGGCATAGTTATTAGAAAATTAAGCATAAAATCAGCTAAGAGTAAGGAGAAAATGGGGACTTACTTAAGAACCTCCATGGGCACCTGAATGTTACACTTCTCTGCTAATCTTGTCATATTGTCCAATTCCAACACTAGGTTATTCCTAAATCACAAGACAGTAAAAATCTATGGCAAACAATTTAGCCATGTTCAATACCAAATACCAAACAATCTGCTAGTGCTCAACAGAAAACCCTAGAATCCCCAACCCCCAAAATACTACTACTAGAAAAGGAGAAACTGGAAATTGTGGGAGGAAATTACATGCGCTGGAGGAGAGGGAGTTGGGAAGCAACGTTATAGGAGGAGACGGTGAGGTAGAGCTGGTGGAGGACGCCGAGGGTTTTCTGAACTGAATTTATAACTTGACCCAAATTCTGCTTAGGATCGTCAATTGAGGTTGCGGCGGTGGTGGCAGAAGAATCCATAGGCGACGCAGCGGTTGATTGCGAGATCATCATGCTGTTTCCGCCGCCACCGGTGGTTGCCGCCGATGAATCCATACTCTAAATTCTGATGGTTTTTCTAAGATGAAATTCAATGATGTTTGGTAAATCTAAATTATGTTCAAAGCGAGTTATTAGTTCTGATCAAATAAAATACTTATAAAAGAAAAACGCAATTTGATCAATAACGATCAACGTGATTTATTTCGAATGAGATAACACTTTTCTTAAAAAAAAAAGTAAATCACCCTAAGTGCACCCAAAACATATTCAAAATTTGTGTAATTAAACTCAACATAATATTTTTATAAATGTATTGCCATTGTTTTGATAAATTGACAATATCATTATCATATCAAATTTAACTTTGACCCATATATAATTGTGAAAATTAATGATAATACTCCATCCATTTTGCATAAAACGAAACTTTCTTTTACATGATATTTTAGTAGATTATAATTTTATAAATAAAATGAACAGAGAATAGAATAGAGAATCATACCGATAAACATATTACTTTAAATGAGACGAAGAAAGTATCTACTTATTCACAACTTTCAAAGTTTGCGTTGCAAAATCAAAATACACTAAAAATTTATGTACTTCAACGCCAAACACAAACACCCTTGCACTGAAGTGCAATTCTCCCTATTGTTTTCCTTTCTAGTCAGCCTCTCTATTCCAATTGTCCAAATTCACGACCTACTAGATTCATAGAAAGACTAATCAATCCCACAACTTACCTCTCAATTTTCATTATTTACTTACTAAAACTAAGAAGTGCTTCTCATCATTACCTAACCTCCCAAAGGAAAAACTTGCGAAATTATTTAAAGAAAGAAAATAATCCTAATATCCCTCGAATAAAATATGATCAAAATAGATAGATTGATCACAAAGAAGCCCATTGGAAGTATTGGCAAAGGGCACCTCTTGCAGATGTCCAATTCCCACATCCAAAGAAGATGCTCCCTTGCCTAGGACCTGGTTTCCTCACTATCCCTTTGCTGCTTTTCACCCCACAGTAACAAAAGGGATTCTGGTGCTGCCTTTGTGCACGTGGCGCGATGAAAACCGGCTTCTCTGGTGGCGCATTGGACATCAAGGGTTCGTCGCGAGTGAGTGAGTTGGTGATGGAGAACTTGAACCCCCTGTGCATGAGTAAAGCCAGAAGGCAGGCAGTGTTTCTGGCGTCGTCCAGCCCACAGTGAGCACGGCCTTGCCATGATAGGCCGGCCTTCTCGACTGCCTCTTTCAGGTTGCACCTCCCCCCACCGAACACCTCGCGGAAGGGGACTCGCAAATCAATCCATCTAGTCAAACACAGTTGAGAGCGAATCCTGTTAGTGCCTTTTATACAGTATTAGAAGCTTTTTCATCTCAATCAAATAATAATGCTATGGTGCTGACCGGTTGAAATATGGAGGCTTTCGGATTTGTTTGAAGCGGCACTCGGATTCCAACATCACCTGGCAATCCCAATCAGACCATGTTACTATCGCGAAGTTGGCATTCTTTATTCCTTTGTTTTCAAGCCATTTGTCGTGGCTGAGAAGAGCTTCACTAAGCGAAACTCCACGGTCAACCTAAAAGCCCGCAAGATAAATATATATACACATCAGGAACTACATTAAGTTCATAGAACCCCTAAAGCAAGTACAAAATACAGACAAGCGTCAAGATCTTCCAGATTTAAGCAACAATTCATCATATAGCATCATAACTAGTTTCACATATTGTCATTCACAAATTTCTTCTTGGGGTTGCAGGCTTCTTAGCATATATTATGGGCTTCAGCAGAGCATTAGAAAGAACTTTCCTAAGGAAAGGTTCAAATTTTCTGCAGCTACTCAAACCGAATCCACAAAGGTTCAAATTTTGTTACAAGGATTTCCACTTTAAGTGTAAATAGATATGCCATTAGTAGCTTAGACATTTAAACAGTACAAGTTCTGTTTATAGATCATGGAGAGAGAATCACAAATTTCTTCAGCATAAACCCTGACAATGAACTGAGGTCCAAGGATAGTTTAAAGGAAAAAACAAACAAAAGACACAAAAAAACATGCATTGAAGAAAGCTGAATATGCTTATAAACCTGGATTTGCTGTATGCCGGTCAGATCTTTGCAGAAATCAGTTAGGTGTTGATTACAAGTCGGCCGAACATACGTCTGAAAGCTGTCTTCTAGTTGTCCAGTAATGCTGCTGACAATCACAGATGGGAACTCAATAATCTCTTGTGGATAAGGAACTCTTTCTTTGTCACATGTGGCCTCAAAGTCGATGACAACAAAATATTGGAAATCTTGGAATTGCTTATCATGTAGATAACTCTGAGCCATCATATGTGCTGGGACACGCTGAAATCTGTAGTTCATTGCAGAAGGGTGAAAATGGGCATGAAAGACATTCAGGTGGCACATAAGAGCATTGTTGCAGCCAGGATTCCTAGACCATTTGCCAAAGTCGTGATAATATAAGGGCCTCTTCGTAGATTCTTCAAGAGTTTCTACAGGCTCACTGCTTAAGGGGCAATCTTGATCCATAGCACCCGAACCAGAACCCGAACTTGAACCTATTTGAACAGGGGCGTCATCATGCAACTCTGGAAAACCTTCAAAGTAGGCCGTTCTATGTGATGGAGAACACAAGTAGCCCGCATTTTGAATCTTTTTTATTGAGGTCTCATGGTTACTCTGCATAGCATCTGCATGTTGAGGGATCATGGCATTAGTAGTTCATCACCATAGCATGCACAATGCAAGCTAGCACTGACTACACAAGCTAATTATCCAAGCCATTTCAAATGAAAGGCAAAGAATTACTAAGTAATCTGAAACATACAGTATCAAAAAGTTCTAATACAGTTCCTCCTTATTGTTACAAAATTCATATATTGACACATGATGTGGATAAAATAAATTCAACTGTGTGGTGCTCTACTCTGAGCAATGGAACTTCACACATTTCACACAGTTGAACTACATATAAGTCTGTATAGAAAGACTAAAGGCTATGCTAGTATACAAACAGGCTGAACAGCATTAACAGAAGCTCAGTTTAATGCTGCTGTAATTATATTAGATCTCATAACCAGATAAACAGACCAGATCTTATACTTAATTTTTTTCCTTATGCAGGACACATGTTTCTTTGACAGAACACTTTTAAGAACATGGTCCGAAAGTGTATTTTGTTTTTTTAATTTTGGAGCAAAGATTAATGTGAGCTAAGAAATACAAGCAACTTCTTTTTGTACTAAACTCTTCTTCCATCGAAAATTTTCAAAGACACTCATAAAGAAACTTCCATGTCTTAGAAAATGCTGTGATAATACTCCCTACGTACTTGGATCGTATCATCTTCACTTGAAAACTCTTGAAAGACCAAATATGATTATCCAACCTAACAATCTGCAATCTTTAGTTGCACATTCCATACACAAAAGAAAATTGGGGAATTTCGGAGGATAAATATTAGAACAATTCCCCTCCAATTCCTTTCCTCTAATTATTTCCTTCTGCATCCTAGAAAGTTCAAACCTTCTATTTCATGTCATGTCTTCTCCCAACGAGCTTATGTCGTATCTTTAAGGCGGCATTTACTTTTAGCAATAGATTAGATTGAAAAAGATACACTGTTTGAATGTGTATCTAACTAAGCTGTCTCTATATGGAGTAGACAATAGCTCCAAATCAGCTATACTACACCACAGACATAAAACAACAATTAGATTATTAAAAAAACATTTAGAAGCAAACGTAAGCATATCACACACTAACCAACACACAAACAAACATACTCTTAAATTAATATCACTATACACTAGCCAATGTTGTGATCACCAACGCTAACCTTTCTCAGCACATGCATCTATACATAAATACACTACTTTGAATAAACAAGAAGCGTAAAAATCTCAAGCCCAATCGAAAAAAAAGCTCAACGACGACACACAATTCACTCCCCCGAAATTGAGAAAACGAACCGAATCGAGAAAATAGAAAATAACACTGATCGTCGCTAAATTTCCTGTTACAGTTGATGTTTTTTTTTCTAAATTCCCATGACGTAACAAAATCACCTAAAATTCGGAAAAATTGCACGAACCAAATCACATTCCGCAAGCGATCCCTAGTAACGCAAGCATAAATTTAAGAGAGAGAGAGAGAGAGAGAAGAAAAAACCTTTATGATCCAGAGAAATCATCATGCATATGGAAGCTACGAAGATCGGAGGGAAAGCACAACAAATCTCACTCTGCAATCGCACTACAATAACAAAATTGGAGATGAAATACCTAGTGTAGATACATAGATCACTGCAAATATGATGTGATCGAGATCAGGTACCAACCTTGATAGCGCTGCGCTTGGCGAAGAGAGCGTTTGCTGCTGCTTTTGGGGAAATTAAAGGATATGTATATCAATTATTATGGCGTTTACGTGTAATTACATTTACATCTATTCAATAGGAGTATAAAATAACGTATTTTATACCCTACACTTTTAAATACATGAATAAGCATATTCGAATTTTAGTTTTTATTTATTAAATTAATAACGCAAATATAAAAATAACTTATGTTTGATTTTAATACTAACAAACTTTGAGTAATATAATGAAAAAAATATTTAAACAAAAAACTTCAAATAAAAGAATAACAAAACAACATAACTTATTTTTAGTCTTTTAGGTAATTTTCAAAATAGACATAAATATAAATGATACATATACACGTTATTTGAAGTAATCAAAGTAAATTGATGATTGAAAATATATCATCTATATATATTGACGCAAGGTATTCCATATTTGTTGCGGAGTTTAGTTACAAGTATTAGTCTTTCATTATGATGATAGTTGAATGGTGTATTGTAATTTGTAATTAGAATGACATTCTTGTCGTTTTATCATTATCAAATTACATATGATTCCTATAATTCAGAAGGTAGTATTTTATAACTGATGCGGAGTTTCAGTGATAATAATAATATTATTAATGTTTATGCCCGCAGGGTGTAGCTCAGCTGGTTCCGGAATGATAGATTTACCCCAATGAGCAAGGTTCGAGTCTCGCTCCTAAATAACCATTTAACGGGCTATTGAGTACTTGATTTACATCCCACATGTCCCCTTAGCATTTACCCCCTTGGGTAGGAGATTCAACCTTTCCTTTTACCCCAATAATATTAATGTTTATTATACTGAGAGATTATTTTAGTTATAATAGCATAGCTGCAAATATTTGTACTGTTTATTGCTATTATATGAGATTTAAAAGACATTTTGAGCTAAACGGTGAATGATAAGTATGTTCCTTTCAACACAGTACCAAAAGGTAAAACTAACAAGTAACACCATTGAAAAAACTCATCGATACATACATCTTTGTTGAAAACAAATGATTGATATTATCATGTACTAATAATAAGGAATTTAATAACAACTAAAATAAAGGAAAAACAAAAAAAAAAATAGAACTTTAAAAGATTGATATTATCATGTACTAATAATAAGGAATTATTACGAAACTGTCCACAATTTCGTTAGGGCAGAAAATGTATACTCCTCATTTTAGGACGCTTGAATGAGTTCAGCGACAAATTTTATTCACAAATACAGAAACAGCCCAAAATCATGACTGCGGAAGGCAAAAAATGGCGAAAACACACGTTGGTTCGATCCAGAAGGTGTTATTTGTACCTAAGTAATTGGAAGAGGCTGCAAGGCTTTCTGGACAAGTTCAGTCTGCTCCTTAATGTGAACTTGGTAAAAGCCGGTAGCAGTCGCCGCAGATGGAGCTCGGCCAGCGTACTTGACGTCATCCACAGTACCTCTACCAAGAGCTTTCATTGCAGTTCCAAGACGTGGCAAGATGTGGCTGTATGCTCCCATGTTCATGGGCTCTTCCTGGCACCACACTATCTCCGCATCTGAAACAATCACAGACCAAGCAATCACTCTAGATGGTGATGGTGATGGTGATGATGATTCAAATAATCTGTCTGGAGTTCATAACCTCAACATAGATTTTGTATCCCCAAGACTTCCAGCATTTTTCAGAAAAATGTTCTATGTTATTTATTCCTCTTAAAAACTCTCAACTCAGTAAAAAGTTTGATTTGTGTCTTGTATAACAAAGTCCGGTGATGGCACAACTAGTCAACTCTGCCAGATTTTAAGGTGAATTACAATTCAATTAAGATAGATTTTGGGGTGAAGGGTTAATCATATGTTGTGTGCCCAACTTTCATGTTTTCCTTAAAAAACTAAAAGTTGTGGACAAAAAACATAATTAACCCAACAAACAAAATTCATCTCAATGAAACTATAATCCACCTAAAAATCTGATGAGGTGGCTCATCGTTATATCGCCAGGTTACGTCAAACAACACATAAATCAAAATTCCTGTAAGTCTAATCGAAGGTCTTTGAAGAGAAGAGGTACGTTGGAAAGAATGCTGAAAGTTTGGGACACAAAACATGATTAAGATTTATAAATATTAAATAAAAGGTCTTAATTTGTCAATTTGTCTTTGTCAAAGTGGATAGGCAACTTCATGTACAGTTATTTGATTAAACAGCATTTATTGTATATTTGCAAGTTTTGAAGACTTACTTGGGTATCGTTTCAGTTCCCGCTGGATGAGATCAAACGGGAAGGGGCAAAGCTGCTCGACCCTACAAATTGCTACATCTTTTCCATTCACTTTTTTCCTCTCTTCGTCAAGCTCATAGTAAATCTGCAAATATAAACCATAGACTACAGTTGTAAAATCATACTCTCAATCTTTTACTATGACATCATACTTATTCCTTTTTCTCTCTCTCTCTCTGTGTTGGGGGGGGGGGGGAGGGAAATTCAGAAAGAAGAATATCCCGTACCTTTCCAGAGCAAAGAACCAAACGTCTAATACCCTCTTCAAGATCTGAGTGATCATTTTGGTCCTTTATGAGACGTTTAAATCTTGTTCCTTGCTTGTCAAAACCTGGGTGTCCTTTAACATCATCGAACTCGGATAAATTTGATTTGCACTCCTTGTGACGAAGTAAATTCTTAGGGGACATCACAATGAGAGGTTTACGGAATTCCCTATGAATCTGAAACAAATATGCAACAGGTGAGAAACTAGATGCAGCTGCACAATCTTAGAGATATAGTGAGTTAAAAGAACTTACTTGGCGACGCAAAACATGGAAATAATTTGCAGGAGTAGTAACATTAACCACCTGCCAATTGCATTCCTGAATCTGTTTCCTAAGTGTAGGGTCCATCTCGGGGATATCATAGGGATGTTCATCACTCATCTGTATTGTAACAGGAAAAGTACCTTTTCAGTTCACGAAACAAAAAATCACGCATATCAACTATGAAACTAAATGGATATCGCATAAAAGAAGGGATGAACAGATACAATGTTCTGAAAGCAACTGCAAAATTTCAGAAGAGGGGATCAGAGAATGTTCGCTGGGCTTACAAGCTCTTAAAAGAGCATATGTGATGGTTTAGAGCTTACAAGATCTTTTACAGTGGATATTATTAGCTCTTAAAATAAGATGACAGAAGCTTCTGAGCTCTTTTCGAAAAGGCAAGGATCAAAAAAGATCTCATTTTGAAAAACCTACTTTTTAATGATTGTAACTATCATTACATAGTTATATGCTCAATTATCAAAACAATCAAACAAAAATATGATCAAACACTGTAAGTTCTAAGAACATGTAACAAATAGTTGAAACTTACAAGCTCTTATAATAACCTTAGCCAAACTTCCTCTAAGTGCTGCAGTAAAATCACATGCGAATAAAATTTCATAGAAATATTGATTTCAACCAATGTATAAGCACTACGAAAAGCATGGAAATCCATCAAATTTTGTTGGTATAACTTAAACTTTTTGCTCAACTGTGGTTACAAATGTGCATGGTTCAATAAGGCCAGTGCCTCAAAAATACTGCCCTCTTCCAGTGCTTAGAAAACATAATAGGTTCAGTGTTTTCCCCAGGAAAACAGTCAGCCATTGACCTTGATGCAGTGGAATACACTCTTGTTCAGAGCTATTTTTATTAGTCTTTCTCAATGTACTTTTAGGATGCATCATTCAGACAGCTCGACAGCCAACAATAGAAATAGGAAAAACCAAGACAAGTAATACAAGAAAAGTTATAAAGAGAGTAGAAGGATCATAAAGAGATACCTGAAGCAAACGCTCCAAACGAGCACTTGAGTGTTCAGGACCTTGACCATCATATCCATGAGGTAGCAGGACAACTAATCCAGTTTGACGCAACCATTTTGCCTCCCCACTGCTAATAAATTGGTCAAATATCACCTGAGCCCCATTGGCAAAGTCACCAAACTGGGCTTCCCAGAGTACCAGTGAATTGGGATTTTCCATGGAATAACCTAGTTCGAAACCTAAAACTCCAAACTCCGAAAGAGAGCTGGGAATGGGCAAGGATAAAGAGTAAATATCAGCATCTTCTCATTCTCATGAACAATTTCCTAAGAATTTGAAATTCCTAAAAGGACCAACCTATTTTATGTATCAAATAAAAAGCACAGCACATATGGTAAATTTTGGCTTTTCTAAATATTTAAAATCACAAGAATTGACAGAAGGCACAGGAATCACGTATGAACACTCTTTCTTTGCACCATTGCATGTAAAAACTTTTCAACTAGTGAATAAAATATAACATAATTCAATGTGGAGAAATAGTTTAGCAGCCAAATCCTCAGATTCCCCACATAAAAAGTTTCTAACAAATAAGTACCATGGAAAAATAAATAACCCATTAAATATTTATAGTTCAGAAAACATCAATTCCATCTTCAATATCAGAAACTTATTCTTATTAAGAAACCTAATCGAACAATCAGTTAGAAAGCTGTGGGTGATGAATGCTTATGCACACTTGCACGGATATAGTTCACTTGAAATAATAAGATTCCAACCAGAGCGTGCAAGGACAGAGTATCTTTTTAGCACGTATGTGTGGAGAGGAAATAGGGACATATAATACCTGTTGCTAACAGTAAATGTCTCTTCATTTTGGTTTATCATAACATGATCTAAGGGGCAGTATTTTTCCCCTGTTTCTTGATCGTGTAAAACAGAATGCCTGTGGCTGAAAGTTCCTCGCTCCACATCCTGCCCACTCAACCTGACATGATTTCCCTCGACCAACAAGGTTGCAAAAGCAAGTGCTTCTCCCATTGCCCAGTCAATGCCCTCACCTGTTTCAATCATCTTTGCACGGTCTTCAAAGATCCTCTTTACTGCTCGGTGGGGTTTAAAAGTTTCTGGGAGAGTTGTAACGGCTTTGCCAACATTTTTCAAAATCTCAGGTTTTACTCTGCAAATAAAACATTTCAGCATCCGGAATTGAGACAAGCAACAAACAATGTTATCAAAGGACCTCTATTTGGTGAAAATTTACCCAGTATTACGAATGCGAGAGAGCTGTTCAGGAGACTTGAAACCACCCCAGTACGCTGAAAGCCAGTCCCTTTTCAGAGGCACATAGTCTTTGCTGGCCATAAATTCTTCGTTTAGAATGGAAAGGACTTTGGTGTTTATTTTATCAATTTCCTCTTTTGTAGCTTGACCCGATTCTAGAAGTTTGTTTTGGTAAATCTGAAGTGCGGAAGGATGATTCCGGATGACCTGTACAAATCATAAAAGTACAATAATCAGAAGCTTCTACTATATAATGAATGGAAAAATGATATTGGGTACTAAAAGAAGGAAAGATAACAAAGCTTCATAACAAGTAGAAAAGCGACAGTAGAAGCCGGTCCTAATATCACAGAGAAGTAGAAAAAGAAAATTAACAGCAAGGACCTTATATATACATATTGAGTATCAAGAAGGAATAATAACAAAGGTTTGAGCAAATTGAGAAGAAACGGTGAGAGAAGCAGATCTTGATTTCAAAGAAAATATGAGCAAGAGAATTGACAAAATGGACCTTATACATCTTCGGTTGAGTGAATGATGGTTCATCAATTTCATTGTGGCCAAATCGACGATAGCACACGATGTCAACAACAACATCTGTATGGAATTTTTGACGCCACTCTGCTGCAAGTTCACAGACATGGACTACTGCTTCCACATCATCACCGTTGACATGGAAAATTGGAGCACTCAGAGCTTTCGCAACATCTGTACAATACTGAGAAGATCTCCCTGATCTTGGGTCAGTAGTGAATGCCACTTGATTGTTCACAACAATATGAATGGTACCGCCAGTAGTGTAGTTTGGAAGAGCACTAAGATGCAAAGTTTCATAGACAACACCTTGTCCAGCAAAACTACCATCACCGTGTATCAGAATGCCCATGTTTTTTGTTCTGTCAACATCATTAGAGTAATACTGTTTGGCTCTAGTTTTTCCAACCACTACAGGATCCACAGCTTCCAAGTGACTAGGGTTTGCAACCAGTGACAAGTGAATTCTCTTGCCTCCCCTTGTTGGCCGGTCATAAGAAGTTCCCAAATGATATTTAACATCACCAGTTCCAGTGTAAAGACCAACCTCATCCACAGGTTTCGTACCACCACTAAATTCACTGAAGATCTGCCGAAGAGGTTTCCGCACAACATTGCCCAGAACATTCAATCTCCCTCTGTGCGACATTCCAACGACGATGCTCTCCACTCCAAGATCTGCGGACCTATCAAACATTTCCTTCATGCCAGGAATCAACGTCTCACAACCTTCAAGCCCGAACCTCTTGGCTGCAGTCCACTTGGCAGCTAAGAAGTTCTCAAATTGAGTACTCCAAATAAGACGGTCAAGGATCACCTCACGCCGCTGGCGACTATACTGAGTTGGTGTCGGAGTCTCAATCTTGTCTCTCAGCCAGTTGCATTTTTCTCTATCAGCAATGTGCATGTACTCGTAGCCTATGTTTCCACAATAAGCCTGTTCAAGTCTTCTCAATATCGCTCTCAGGGTTTGCACCGGGCGGTTCTCGGATAAGAATCCAGACATATGCCATACACCAATGAAGAACTCTCTATCAAGATCAGCTTCTGAAAAACCGTAAAGGGCTGGATTGAGGTCATCGGTAACATCCCTCTCTTCCAAACCTAACGGATCCAACTTGGCTCTCGTGTGACCATAAACCTGATATGCTCTCACGAGCAATAACAGTCGCATACTCTCTTGTATGGTTTGCCCTGAAATCCCAGGTGAGGTGGCAGCTTGCCCAACAAAATTCCTGAAGAAATTGTCCCACGATTCATCAACACTATTAGGATCCTGCTCCCAGGCCCTCTGAAGCTCTTCCAGATACACGCTGCTTGTCCCATCCAAGAAGCTATCAGTCAGCCTGGAGAGTGGAACTGGACGAGGAACAGCTGCAGATTGCGCCTTTGACCTAAACACAGTCGAATGCAAATATCTGTTTCCAGCAGACAGGGTCCTCGTCCGCGTTGCATACGAACAACTATGCGCTAAAGTTCTCTGAATGGCATGCTTTGCAACAGTGGACCCCACTTTAAGCCAGGCCATTGCTATCGACAATATACGATCAAATCTATCACTTTATATCCAAATTCAGTCCTTTTCCAAGAATACTAACCAATATGAGCACTCAATCCATCAACGTCACAACCTAATCAACAAATAAACATCGCAATGAAACACCATATAAGCCAAAAAACACAATTTTCCATAATTAATCAGCCAGAGATATTCATTCTATCAGCGTAACAAATTTAGTACAATACTGTACTAAATTGTGAACTAACTCCACAGAGCAGTCAACCACATTACAACCATCATACGAGAGCACAAAAAAATGAGAAAACAAACTCCCATAAAAAAAGTCTTAAAATTACACACAAGCAAAAAGATATAAAAAAAAACTACAACTATAATTAAGCTCGCGTACTAAAAATGGCGAAAGCTGAAGAAAGAAGCTCAGATGAAATTTTTTAGGCAGATCAACAACGCAACAGACGCTAACAATCCTTGATTTGAAACTGTTTGACTACATTTTTGCTTAAGATGACAAAATAATCAATTTCGATACCTCAAT
Source organism: Salvia splendens (assembly GCF_004379255.2). Classification (NCBI taxonomy): domain Eukaryota; kingdom Viridiplantae; phylum Streptophyta; class Magnoliopsida; order Lamiales; family Lamiaceae; genus Salvia; species Salvia splendens. The sequence continues at coordinate 5,926,282 of NC_056040.1, forward strand.
TGTGAGAGAAAGTGAGATTGAGCCCCGAATCTGAGATGGTTGCGTGTTTTATTTTGTTTTCCAGTTCTCGAATTTCTTTTCTTTTCATCAACTGTACAGTAATTTCGACATATTCCATAAACTTCTGGAGATTCCTCCCTATTTCTTTTGGGTATTGTTGATTATGTAAGAAGTAAATGCTATGATCATAAAGTCCAATTGCATTCAATTTACTTTCTTAATAGATTGTCTTTTCTTAAAAATACTTGTAAAAGATTTTCTTTTCAAATATCTGTATTAAATACTAAAATCTTTGAGATAATAATTACATTTCCAATTAAAAAATGTTTAGAAACTAATGGAAACATTCAAAATAGACTTTTCTTGGAAGAAAAGTTAATATAGGAGTATTGGTGAAATATTTGCTTTTTGAAGTTTTATATATTTGAAATAATAATGCTTAGTTCTACTATAACTATTTATGTACCTATCAGCACTCATTCAATGTGTAATGTTGCGTTGTCACGATTTTTTCAACCAAAAATTGTCTGCACGTGAATTATTAGTTCAATTAACTGATTTTTCTACTAAAGTAAACTAGGGGAGAAATCAAAATCGTGTGCCAAATCAAAAAGGTAAAATTATTTGGTTAAAAACAAAACATTTGGATATAAGTTATTTATTTAATTACAATTATTAAGCGTAAAAGGTAACATCATTTGATTTTTATCAAAATGTTATAAAGTAGATTATATTGATCCTCATAGAGGCAAATACGTCTCTCAGCAATAATGTGACAAATCATCAGAAATTCAATTCACATAAACAACTACAGGTGAAAAAGCTTCGCCAACCAAATGCTTTGATCTTATATTAAGAAAATTTGATGCTTTAATTTAATAGTACAAAGAAACAATAAATTCTCCAAATAAATCATGCAATTAGTTTATAAGGAAGATTTGCGCAGGCCAGTTGCGTTTTCTACCACCATGGTCGACTCCAGTAAGTTCCATCGAAATGTCAATGCTGCGATGTTTAACAGATCGGGCGACACTTACCCGGGCTTGTATTCTTGCAGCAGGACATTCCTCGGTACCAACTGGTGCAAGTTTCTCACCAGCATTGTTTGAGGCCATTGCGATTGGTTCTCTAAATGTGAGGATAGTCTGTGACCAATGGGTGCTCGGACCATAGGGTGATGTTGACAGGTTCACAGGCTTATCACGACAAAACCTCTCAGAGAATGCAGTGTCGAACCACAGTACAACTCCATAACACCAAGTGGTTTCTGATTTAGAATCAGGAGGGGTGTTCGATTGAGGCGACAACTTTGGCTCCAGTTCAACAATGGCTGTAAAATCCATGTGCTTTGGTTGCATTGTCACCAAGTCAAACCTCTGAAAATAGATGTATTTATGTTAAGCTTAAGACTGCAAAAACTAGTAACCATTGTAGAAAGTGACAAGGCTCATAACCATAATATTCATATATTCAACCTTTTTCACAATCATAGTGGTTCTGCTGCGTATAAAGGCAACGAGAGGACATAGTTTTGTTAGAATTTACCTAGTTTATTAATGCATTTAAATTTCTTCAGAGGGTGAATGGGGAAATTTTTCAAAGATTCCTACAGTTTCAGGTTTCATGCTTCATAGAAATCCAGAGTCTGCCTTCAATTATATTACGAATGTTCAACATTCCAGCAATAGTTAGAGATCTAATTGTATAATTCCATGACTTCAAAAATTGGAGCTGCTTTACAAGGATACAAAAAGGGTCTAGAATAGTGTTGATCCACATCTTCAAACTGTTAGGGGATAGAAATGAAAGAACTCACTTATGTGTGGATATTTACAATTTTGTATTAAGAACCTGTCTAAGATAAATAAATGTGAAGCCTAAAGATGCATACAGAGGTTATGTAAGCTACTCCTTAATCTATTAATTATAGCAGCATCAATTTATTGCATAATCATAACACAGAAAGCTATATTTGACATGAGGAAAGGATGAACATCTTGGAACTTAGTAAGGATAATAGCTTCACAACCTAATCCTGTAAGGGGGAAATTGTTGGTTTTTCTCTGCTAACACATAAAAGAAGACATTGAACACTAACCTGAAGAACTTTTGTGTCCGTAACAATATGAGAACTGTCAATGACGTCAACAATGGGAAAGCGGGCAGCATGCTCAGCAACCTCACGGCCAATATGAGACATATTGAAGCCGTACACATTATCCCAGAATGGGAGACTAGTAGCTTCTCTTCCAAATCCAGCTAAAAACTGAATGTGTAAAGGTGGAGAAAATTGTTATCAGCTCTAAAGTGACCGGACAACATCCAAGTATAGAAGCAACCAAAGTTGAACAAGGGCTAAGTAGAGATGTGGTGACAGCTTACTCACCATAGTAGCCGTGTCAGGAAGGATAGCACCTCCAGGCTTCAACCACTTATCCCTTGCAAAGAGTACAGAGGCAAGCATTGACTCATAAAGGAGGCAGTAGCCCATCCATTCACTCACTAACACATCAACACTTTGAGGTGGGATGTGCGTAACACTATCAAGCTCTTCAACCATGCCTTGAACTACCTCAATAGATCCATTTTGTTGACTGCCATCACCGGATCTTCCATTTGACAGAAGATTATTATCTCCTGCAATCTGCACAAACTTAAATTATAAGAAATTAGAAATCTAAAAACAACACACTACCAAATGTAAACTATTTTAACTGTCTCAAAGGACATTCATAATAAATCAAAGAAAAGTAAACCTGGCAAGCCACTGCAGCCATCTTCTCACTAGCTTCAACTGCAATAACCCTCGAAGCTCCCGCTTGGGCTGCAAATAGGCTGCCACGGAGAGGAACAGAGTGTAGGTCAAAAAAGGACGAAGCAAAACTCAGATACAAAAAACATAAACAAAAGCACACAATTTCTGCTAAAAGGAACTCTAGAAAATCAGTTATGCCTTGCTATACCATGAATGAGAACATAATCAATCCCGTGAAACAAAATATATCAACTGATGGAACACCAAACTAAAGATTGCGTCACAGTCATGCAAACTGGGGTTAGATTAAGTTGATTGCAAAAGATTGGAACTGTAACATTGGTTATTATAGAGAAGAATATCAACTATAACATTGGCTATTATAGAGGCAAGCCACCATTCCATCTCGACAGTAGTGTGGTTAGCATAGGTTAAGTAATCAGATTGCATTGCTAAGTTCATATTGTTCTTCTTGGCAAAGTCAAGGATAAATATAAGATGTTAAGAGCGCCATAACACAACCTTATTTTGAGCAAACATGTTTCTTTTATATCTCTATCTCCCTTTTCGTTCTCTTCTTTATTATTTAAATTTTATAGTTAAACTTACTATTCTCGTTTTGTTTACTATTCTCGTTTTGTTTTATTTGCAGAATTCATTCCATATAATTTTATCCGCTTCCAGTCCGCAGTTGAAGTCCAGATGTTAGAAGCCAATATAATACTTATACATGCCATATATTTTAGATATATGCATCTCATTCAAACAGTCCATGGAACTTATAATGCATTCTCATTATATATTACTATCTTAGTATACCAAAAGGAATAAGGAAGCAATCAATCTCAGAAGAAATCAAGCCATTTAGGTTCTGAACACAATTATATAATTGAAGAATTTAGGTAAAATAGACATAAGATTAAGCATAACTTTCTAACCTTAGAATGCCTGTCCCACAACCAACATCCATAACAACTGCATTTTTAAGAAGAGAAGGGTTTTCCACAAGAGCTTGTCTATAAGCATCAGTTCTTACCTGCACATACCCTTTAAATTTCAACAAATGATCAAATCTTAAATAAATGAATATGCTCATCCTGAATGAAATCATTCACATTTGATGGTACCTTGTCACTGATCATTTCCTTATGAATGCCATATGAACTGTATGAGCCAAAATAATTTTTATTGATGTCCGTGATCTCTTTTGCTACTACAATCTCTGACAAAGGAAAAGTGCCCAACTTGCTTTTCCCATTACCGGTGGACAAAGCCCAATCCCCTCCATTGCTAGTATCATCCACCACTAGGCTTTTAAAAGGCTTTGCAGCAGTCACGTCTTTAAGAGAAGATGATTCAACAGCATCTCCCCCATGAAACTCAGATGCTCCTCTATCAGAAAAATCCTCATGAATATCAATAGGCTCAAATTGAGATAAATATGAATCGATCTCGTTTTTATCAGCAACCATGTTTTCACACTCCTCGTCTACATCACCATCTTCATCAAAACTGTATAACAGGGGATCATCTTGTAGAAAGGGGCTGAGATACTTATCATCATCCCATGGAAACCTGTTCCCATCAAAACTAACTGCTGTCTCCCAACTCCAAGATTTGTTAGCTGCTACCTAATAAAGAGAAGAAAAAGGAAATATCTTAGTACAGATATGCACCCAACAGTCCAACTTATATAAACATGCATCTTAACCAAAATACATAGTATAAATCAACCCAAATAGTAGCTCATGTTCATGAGATATTTATCAAAACATCTCAATCAAGGCTATTCCAAATCAGTTAACCCTAATTTGCATTCTCTTTCATAGTAGGTAAATGCATATGACCTAAAAATGGCGTCTGTATGAAACTGGTACTTTTTAACAGTGTTTTGTTTCGTACTTGCATGGTATGTAAAGCGGAAATCGATAGGTAAAACATTATCAAACAAGATAAAACCCATTGTTTACCCTACCATTGCTGATAGCACCACCATAACATTCAATCCCAAATTAAAATCCAAATCAAAACAAATAAATCACAATTTCAATGAACTAAAGCACAAAATGGTCTTTAATGTATGATTGCTACCTGGGACCTAACGTAATTGATGAGCATAAAACACTTGTAGAAATCCAACTTATGAGCTCTCTTAATTTCGTGAAAATCAAACGAGTGCGCCGACGCGCAGTGCTCAAACAGCGAACTGCACGAGCTGTAAAGTGAGTCGCAGAAGAGACACAGCAGGTTTGAACAATCCTCCTCTGCATCATCGTCTTCGTCTTGCCAATCGTCCCAAGTCTCATCCTCCAACTCTTTTTCGTCATCTTCGGAGTCAGTGCAATGCCATTTTGAGTTCACTAGCTCGTCGTTTAGTTTGCCATTTCCTTCTACCTGGTTCGTCGCCATTGACATGCTCAGCAGAGAGATAATTGAAGGTTCAAAATTAGTTAAACCCTAAACCCTAATTTCAAGGTCAGTCGAGTTTATGAGAGTGATTAAATAGGTTCGGGCCTAGGCCCATTGGAAAATTTATTCAAAATCCTTAAAATATACTCCAGATCAGACCGGTCCGCAATGATTAAATAGGTTCGTGACTAGGCCCATTTGAAAACTCATTCAAAATCCTTATCATGTAGATCGACCGGTCCGCAAGCTATAAATGAAAACCCTTTCCTTTTAGTCTTTTTTTTGGAAATAGACACTTTCTATCTTAGAAAATGAACCCATCATCTTCTAATACTAATTTCACTACCTTTTTATCTTCATCTCTTTTATTTTATCTATTTTCTTCTTTATCTCTTTTCATTTAATAATTTTGCATTAAAACTCGTATCGTTTTAAAAATTTCTATTTTTAAAAAACAGAGGGAGTACATCATTACAACAAGTTTGTCCGATTGATGTTTGAACTTAGTCGATCAGTCAATAATTATGATTCTAACATATTATTCGATCAGTCGATCACTGTGATTCTAACATATTTTTTAATATATTCGTGCAATTTTGTTTTTTTGGATTCAGATTTTGTGGTCTGGATTTCGGTTTTTCGAATATATTTGAGAAATTTTGATATTCCGGTTCAGACCAATTTTTGTAGTTTGGATTTTGCTTTTTCGATGATTCAGTTTGTTTTAATTTTCATAAAATTTAGGTTTTCCGGTTTAGTTGGATTTAATTTAGGCAAAAAACGATCGAAAAATTGAATAATTGCCCATAATTATTTTTCTCTTCGTCCACTATAAGTGATTAATTTCTTTTTGTTGGTTGTCCTATTACAAGTGAATGATTTTTATTTTTAGGACAAAGCAGCATATTTATTCTCTCTTACTTATTTTTTATTTTTCTTATTTATTTTCTTTACTTTATTTTCTTAAATTCTGCTTTTAAAAGAAATCAATTAGTTACGGTGAAACCAGTGGAGCACTATTATAGGACAATAGTTTAGAGCATCCGCAATAGCGGATGTCCCGATGGACGTCAGACCGGCGTGCCGGTCGTCCGTGCGGGACGTCCGCTATTGCGTCAGGAGAGGAGGACGCTGTCGTCCCCGACGGACGTGAGATATCCGCGGACGTCCCGGTGGACATCCCGATTTTTGATTTTTTTTATTAAAAAACTCTATATATACGGCTCGTTGTAAACTCTATATATACAGCGAGACCCCCGTTCGGCTAGCGGCAAACTAAACAGATTCAAGACATATCATGTATTTTGTTTGAATCATTTTTTGGTTTTGGATAGTTTTTTTTTTTTGGTGAACTATGTATTTTTTTAATTTAAATATGTATGTTTTTTTAAAAATAAAATGGTTGCATTTTTCCCGTATTCGTGTCAAAATTTTAATTCCTTAATTGTTAATTTGTGGGTTTGTTGAATTTTTATTATTGTGTTTGTCCTAAGGGATGTCCGCTATTGTGCAGTGGAATGTCCTTATGACGTGACAGTGTTGTGGGATGTCCTTATGACGTGACATGAGGTGTTTTTGGGGTGTCCGCCGAGACATCCGTCTCTATTGTGGATGACGTGGGTTTGTATTTACATTATCTAGAAAGACATTGGCACACATGGTCCATAGACGTCACCTCACAAAACTGCGTCACGCATTACCTCATTATTTGACTAAGGAATTGACCCTACTACTCTTTTTTGAAGTAATTAGCAGAAAGTAATGTCGTCTAGAATTGATTAATTTGATGTAGTTTCACACAATTATACAAGCGATATGGCATTAAGATTTTTATTTTTCAGTAAATAATACGGAGTATTTTTTATTCATACATGATTAGTAAATATGGGATAGCCTCAAAAGAAGGTAATTTAATTTGGAAAAACAGCCCATCGTTCTATTTATTTATGTGGGACGTTTTACGAATCCAAATTCATAAGATCATAGCATTTATAAATTCATACATAGGATATCTAAAAATTATAACAAATTACTAATAAATTGAAAATTTTACATATGACATGAGTTTAGATGTAGATATTAGTTTAATTATATAATTATTAATGACATAGAGGGTCACGGGTCGAATATTAGGCTTGTTAGAACTTTGTTCTTTTTTTGTAATTTTTGTTGTAATAGACCGATTCTTTTTTTAATTGGTGTTTTTCCTATTGGATTTTTGCTAATTTTTTAATGAGGCTCGACCCTAGGATTAAGATTTATGCCACGATCATACCTTGTAATTCAGGAGAGTTTAGCTTTAATAAAGAGGGGTTTTAACCTCGTGATGCAATTCAAACAAATTAAAAATTCATGTATTATGTTGTCATTTTTTAAAGTCAAAGTGCACTTCCAAAAATAGCCATTACATGCTAATAACTGGATTAGTAATTATCAATGTCTAGTTAGAATATATTTAAAATTTTAAACTAAATATTTCCATCGTGATCAGCTTTAATTAGTAAATAATTCGTCAGAGTACTATTAATTTAAATTGGATGAGATAAAATGGTAGACCCAAAATATTGTTAATTTAGTCAATCTGCATTTAATTAATCACGAATCAAACACCTTTTTTCAATCAAAATAGCCATCGAGATTTTCCACAATAACAAACGGTAACTTTCCCTACATGTCCATTTTCTAGTGACGAGTTAATAATATAAGAAAAAAAATCCATTAAATAATCAATTTAAATTCCACATACCTTGTATTTACACATATATATTTCCAAAGACTTCTCTATCATATCCTGCCAATTATATCACCTCACGTGTTTACAACGGATCCATTAATTTTTTTCATAATCACCTAAGACTCTATCTTTATCACAACATATGGACGCATAAAAAAATCATATACTAGAAATTACGTTTTCAAAATTTAATTCCAAATTATTTTTTAATATAATTTAGATCGTTGATATAAGGTTTTACATAAAAAATTGAAGAAATTTGAACATTTCTATAAAAGCAAAAATAACAATTAAAAAAAAAAGAATGATAGGAACTTAAAGCCCCTTGCGTAATAGAGTATGTGCTCGCAAATACACCTAATTATTTGAATAGCTTAATTAGTTTTTTCCTACAACAATACGTCTGAGACTAAGAACGATAATCAACTAAGTAAGAAACTATATCAGTCATTTTAATTACTGAAAAAACATGTACAACTAAGCCAAGTTTGCCCTTTCAATGTCAAAAACTATAAATATTTTTTTAAAAAATTGATTCAAGTAATGCAGTAAGATATCCATTTTGCTAAATAAAATTAGCTATTTTTTGGCTTGAAGTGTTGTTTGGTTCTTAATTCTCTTGAATAATATGTCACTCACTCCATTCTCTAAAAGTAGAATCTCTTTTTTTTGGGTCCGTTTCACTTGTAAGCAATTTCGTTCTCTCTAATAAGACGAGACTCATTTTCCACTAACACACTTTTCTTTTTATCTTTCTCTTATTTTATCGATTTTTTATTAAATCCCGTAAAGTTTTAAAAGTTCCTAAGAGTATTTTATAGGGAAGTAGAGAGTACTAAGAATATTTGTGGTTAAGATTTATAGATAAAAATAGATTTATTTACATAAAAATGTGATAATAATTTGTTCCAAAAAATAAGGCTAGTTTACTACTAAGATCTTGTGAATTACCACATGCAAAATCTGACAAGTTTGTAAATTTTTATCTTTACAATTCGTATAATAGATATTTATCAATTCACTTATTAATGAAATCAAATAAAATACATATACACACAGAAACTTCTATTTTATTCCCCTTTTCCTCCAACTTTCATATCTCCTAATCAATCCAATTTTATTTCCCACTTTCTTCATCTCACCTTCCAAGAAACACCCTTTTTGTGGATTGCATTTTTCACATCCACACAGAGCAACATACCTATATATACACCACCCATTAATCCCACATAACACTTAATAAAATCTTTATCCCAACACCATCAAATTAAAACTAGTCCCAAAAATTTAATTCCCCTATAAGAAATGAACGGCGGTGATCCAAGATTGGTGAAGAGTCTCAAAAAAAGCTACAAAGGCAAGAGAAAGAAGAGTGATCCACTCAAAGTGGTGTACATTTCTAGCCCCATGAAGGTCAAGACGAGCGCCTCGAGATTTAGGTCGCTCGTGCAAGAACTCACGGGTAAAAATTCTGACGTGTCGCAATACATGGACGAAAACTCGGACTATCTAGCCAAAGACTTCTATCACGAGATTGACTGTGACGATCAATCTCGTGCGAAGGAGACGAGCGACGACCAATACCGGACTAATTCGTCGGTATCTACCGAAGATACCCCTACTAGCTCAGACTCATTTCAAGGGCAGATGGACATTAGTGTGTTCACTTCACAAATGAGTGAGCAACTTCAAGGGGCATTTTCGTCCAATTCGTTTTATGACCCTTTGCAGCTTGATGTTCTTGGAAGCTTTGATGAATTGACGTGGAATTAAATTTTTAAGTGTTGTTATTAAAAGTCTTGTATCATACTATGTTTATAGAACGTTGTAGAGGCATATTTCTTAGTATGTATTTATTTATTATATTTATGGATAGAGCAGATGAGATTAGGTGTTTTTGTGTTGAGACATGAATGATAGTATCTTATTTCTCTAGTTAAATTTATCAAGAATCAAAAATTTTCAATCATTGGTTGCTTTTCGTTTTCTTCTTTTTCTCCATATTACAACCGAAAGCAATGTTTATGATATCTTATCAAAGTGTGGTAACACAACACGTAATCGTATATATCAATCAATTTTTAAAATAAATGAATACTCCCTCCGTTCCAACTAAGTTGAGTCGTATTCTTTTATGGAATTAAGTTGAGTCATTTTTGTTTTTAACAAAAAACAAAACATCCAATCACTTTTAATTTATTCAATCATCTACTTTACTCTCTCTTTATCTTTCCTACTTTATTCCGCTCTCCTACTTTTCAACACAATATCTTAATGTCTATGCTCTAAAGTTATGTCTCAACTTAGTTGGGACTGAGGGAGTATGAGTTATGAAAGAAGTAGTATTTCTTTTTAAGTAAGTTTCCGAAAAATATAATTTTTTTAATTTGGAAATTATTTTTTCTTTAATGAGCTGAGACTCATTCTCCATTAATAATATTTTTTTCTATTTCTCTTATTTTACTGATTATATATTAAAACTCGTGTCGAACCAAATGTTCATATTTTTTAGGGATGAATGAGTAATTGAGTGAAAGGGTCGTCTTCTACTGAGTTTATCACCTTAATCCCAAATTGAGACTGAATTTGGACCCTTTGATCCAAAAATCAAAGGCTGAGATTGAATAATAAAAATATCAATAAATAGTAGACAAAATATCAACAAAAGGGTAATATCGTCATTATGTTATCATATGATAATTTTCGTGGGTGTTTTTTTTATATCAACATAGTGTATTACAAATATCAATAATATGACATGAGAATATCAACACAAGTACAAGAAAATATCAACACATTTTTATTGATATTTTACCTACATTGTATTGAGTTTTTTTTTGCATTTGTTAATAAAATCTGTTTATCAACATTTGATGTGAATCAAATTATACATTTTTATTTCCCTAACTTTACATGATTTATATAGTTTGATGCTTGCAAAAGTATGTTTATGGTGTAGGAACGAAGCTCGGATGGTGAAAAGAATGAAGGAAGGCATGCATGCGGAGGTCAGATTCTTCGCTCGATCGGGCGATTCCAAGATGCAAAAACGCCCGGTCGGGCAATTGTCATTACGCATGAGGAGTACAGATTATTCGCCCGGTCGGGCGAATTTCTCTTTTAATTCTGCCCGGTCGGGCGTTTGGTGCTTTAACTGCATTTTGGCAGTTTTCTCTCGGGAGTTTTTGAGGAATTAAATAAGAAAAAGGCTGCAGAAAAAACGGGTCAGGGGATTGGAGAGAGGGAGTTGACGGCTGGAAAGAGAAAGGAGAGAAAGTGAGAAAGAAGAGAGGAGAAAGGTCTGGCCTACTCTCCGACGATCCGACTCCAAATCCCAACTCCACTCATCAAGAGCTTGAATCCTACGGTTTTTATTGCAAATTCACCATGTGTTTAGGCTAAGCTTCCTTTGTTGCTCCAAGTTGTAATCTAGGCTTGTATGGATGTTTTCACACCATTGATTTCATATGTTTTGTCCAACAATGTGCTCAATATTTATTCACTATGTTTTTGGCTAATAACGTAGTGATGTTAATTCCTCTGCTATTGTCTCTTTAACATAGTTTAGGAATGATTGATTGTTGGATTGCTATCAGATTAGAATTGTTCAGAGGATAATTTGATAGTGGATTAAGTAGGTGACTATAGTAGATGATCTTTTATTCCCGCGCTTCCGCAGGAATTTAATATCATTGAAAATTAATTCATGGAACAAGTGTTCAGCTGACTGTGAATTATACGTCGCAAACATGTTCAGTGCACGCGATTAGGTTGATGTTTTAATCCCTTCGTATGTTTCATTGTTAAAGGTGTAGAATAATACAAGCCTCGTGAGCAACTTTGAGTGACATCTTTCTCCATTTTCGTACCTTAGTTTGTAAATTTAGTTTATTAATTTTGTCAATTCTTGTTAAATAACCTACGCCTCCCTGTGGTTCGACACTCGAAGTACTACAGTCGACTCTGTACTCTTGCAGATAGATTGTAATATTAGAGCTATTTTATTAAACTTGTGTGTTAATAATCCATTAATATAAAAGCTCGAAAATTACACATCAACATGTACGAAAATTGAAATATAATTTATCAAATTTCATCACCCGAACATCGTCGGAATATATGCAATTGAGATCTAGTTGGAATCCTTATAAAATTATCTTTAATTTGATATATTTTTGGAAAAAATAATTTAAATTAAGAAAGTTACGTAAATTTAAAGTTTTAAGATGATTTTGATTAGAGAGAATTAACATGAATACCCTCTAAATTTATTTAATAATTTTTTTAATTTAAAATATAATCCATGAGACATTATTTCAACCACTAGATCTCCTCTTAATCTAATGATTAAGATTTGGTCTTAATTTGTGATTTGCTAATTAATTAGCAATTGATCACTCCCCTTGAGTGAAATTCATAAATTTGTATATTATTGAATTGGCACATATATATATATATGGCTTCTCAATTTAGAATTAAAATCATTTTAGATTTTATTTGTATTATATTTAAAATTTCTAATTAATTTTAGAAATTAAAATTAACATATACTCCACCTTATAATCTTAAAATACTTTGCCAAAATGATAGTAAAATCTTAAATTAGAAAGGGATGGTATTTAAGATGGAAGGAGAGAGAAATTGAACAATCTTTTCGTTGCTCTATTTTGCATGGGCGTCGTCCTAAATAGTAGTAGTACTAAAATTCAAATGAAACACACATGTAAAATAAGAGAACATATTTTAAGGGCTGATTTTATATTTGAACATATGTATAGGATTACATTTGGGCCTATGCGATTATTATTGAGCCTATTTAATTAATATTTGAGCCTTCTAATCTGGGCCTTCGTTAAAAATTGCTGGCGGGCACAAGCGCACGTCTTCTCAAATAAAGGTTCACAAAATCAATTGAGAATTTGTGTAAAACAAAATTTCATGATTTTTGCCACAAAATTTGTGTACGACAAAATTTCATGTTTTTTGCGACAATCTAAAAAAATAATGTTTGGGAAGCATTAGTTGTACTTTATAAGTGGCTTATAATCGAATTACCATATCATTCCATCGATAATAATTATTCTCTATCTTTATCTCACACGGGCACGCACACGCACACGCACACACACAAGACTCGAGGGTCGATGACACTCCGAAACACACCCTTTTATTTATTTAAATTTTCTAAATTATTTAATCACATTGGTGTATATTCCCTCTTGCAAATCTCATACTATATGCATGTGTTCCATTGGACTCTCTGCATAACCTTTGTACTTGGCCCTTATAAATAAAATTTATTATACATGTCTACATCCTAAAAATCCAAATCCACATTCTCTGCGACACACTAACACAAGGAAGGAAACAAAATGTACAACTAATAGAGCTGTTCACTGAATTTAATAAGAAAAGTGATCACACCTCCTTGTCTCTCTTTTTTATGTATATTGGACCAATATGAACCACTCAACTGCTATTATTATACAACAAAACTAAATGGACTACAGTCTGGTATCAAATAATATCCACATAGACCGACACTTTTTGAGTTGTATGACCAATTACATGTGCGATGCTGAAAATGGATTCAGAGAATGAAACTCGTGATTTCAAGCCATGTGGCGACTGTTATAGGTAATGACAGACAAAGAATAAAAATAGATCCCAACCCTAGTGGCTAAATGTAGAGTTATCGCGCGCACCGTGAGATCGACGACAACTCAAAAGATTGAATTTAATTGAGTTTTGTGACCTACACGAGCCAACAATGGTTCGATCGACTCCTAATCCTAAAACAGATGTAATATAAAATGTACTAGTATAAGCTAAAAAGATAGTGAGCTAGCAGTGAAAAACAACTCAAATATGAACTAATTACAAGTGTACCGTCATAGGTTATATTACATGGGTGTGTTATCTCTAGTGGGAGAGCAATTGTATTATTATTCTTCCACTCGAATATTCTTGCATCGAAGATCTTGAAATTGATAGCTCTCCACATAAAACCATCATGAATTTCTCACTGGATCGCATACAATATAGTACTATTATTATACTATTAGCCACTAGAACTATATTTATTAATTGTTTCTTATGTTGAATCTCCAATTTGCAAATAAAACAAAATTACCGAATATCTTAAATTAAAATTTATTAATTCCTCACAAAAGTATGGAAATCACAATCGTAACATGTGCCTACACAGCCACCTACCGATCCACAGTTCTATATTCTAAATAAGCAATAAAAATCACAAGTTGAGAACATGACAAAAGTGAATAGAATTTATTAGTTTCCTCTTTTAAGCTACCACTTATCAACTCTCTAGACCTAGCCTTGTACAAAAGAATAGAGAAATCAATTCTAGTGTAGCTTTTCAACTATATTCAAGCATTAATTTAACAATCATGACATGTCAATCGGTCATTTGTTATTTTACTTTGAAGAATAAGTTGTGTATAAAGATATTTACATTTCGCATTTAATTTCTATTTTCCAGGTACGTTAAAAAATGATTGATAAAAATTCAAGATACTCGAGTCCAAAAGTTAGGGTCGCGAATCGATAAATTGAAAAAAAATTGATATGGAACTAATAAATATTAAAAATACTCCATAGAATAAAGCTAACAAACTTTTTTTTATACTACCTCCCTAATTACTCTGAATATATTTAAGCAAAATTGCCGGAAAAATCACCATGCTTGATTATTCATACAAAAAAGCCAATTATGTGACATATTTCTCAATTATCCCATTGACTAAAGAAAAAATATGTATGATTTGGAAATTGAAATCCATTATTTTTTGCAAATTGGTATTATCACCCATAAAACCAATTAACTTTGGTATGAAAAATATTAAATATATAAAATTAGACTAAAGTATTTTGGTTTCTAATTCTTACTACATAATGTCCCTTCGAATCTTAATCAATGAAACAATTTAGAAAAATATCAATATCATGGTATATTCCCTTGTCTCATAAAAATAGCACATTGAAACAACACAAATTTTAATGTATAATTGTCAGAGTAAAGAAAACATTTAGTGGAAGTACCGTTAGTCGACTGTGGGATATTCCACATTATTAGTAGTAGTAGTATATACTCCCTCTGTCCCATTAGAAATGAAACGTTTTCCTTTTTGGTCTGTCCCATTAAAAATGAAACGTTTCTAAAAATGGAAACAATACTCTCTCTACTTTTTCTTCTCTCTTACTTTACTCTCTCTTCATTAACTCACAAAACAACACTACATAAAATCATGTGCCGAAAAGCAAATGTTGCATATTTAATGGGACGGAGGGAGTATATATGAGTAATGTGTTACTCAAAATTTTTCTTATTTAGAATTAGTATAAAACAACAAAATTGAGGACCAAACTTTATGATTCTAACTTAGATGCCCAAAAACACACACTTCAACTAACAATCCTTCACTTGATGATCTATAAATAATAAACCACACCCAATCACCAATCTCCACCCAAACCCAAAAATGGGCACTCCCACTCTCTTCTTCCCACTAGTAACCCTCATTCTCTCTCTATCCCATTCCCATGCCCTCAGCTGCCATGCACCACCCCCCCTAGACTCCTCCACCCTCCAGCTCCTCCACGCCAACAGCCCATGCTCTCCCTTCCGCCCCAAAACCGCCCTCTCCTGGCAGGACTCCGTCCTCCGAATGCAGTCCAACGACGCCGCCCGCCTCCAATTCCTCTCCACCCTCCTCGCCGCTACCTCGGGGAAGAGGATCGCCCCCATCGCCTCCGGCAGGGCGGTCACGCAGAACCCTACCTACATTGTCCGCGCCGCCATCGGCACCCCCGCGCAGACGCTGCTCATGGCCGTCGACACCAGCAACGACGCCGCCTGGGTCCCCTGCACCGGCTGCGTCGGATGCTCGTCCGTCGCGGTGGGTTTTAGCCCGGCCGCGTCGGCCTCGTTCAAGCCCGTGAGCTGCGGCGCGGCTCAGTGCGCTCAGGTATGTACGGAGGCTTGGCTTGGTCTTTATGCTCGTGATTGTTTTTTTGTGGTTATACAAATTTTAATGTAAAATTGATATAAGTAAAAGAAAAATATATGATTTAGATTAATTTAACTTTCACTACTTACTTGGATGTAGATTAAAGAATAGTATTTTTAAAAAATTAAAAAATATATACTTTAGATTAATTTACCAAAGTGGATCTCACGTCTCTTTCTCTTCACGTGGTTGCTACTGTATATAGTG
Organism: Salvia splendens; assembly: GCF_004379255.2. Taxonomy (NCBI): domain Eukaryota; kingdom Viridiplantae; phylum Streptophyta; class Magnoliopsida; order Lamiales; family Lamiaceae; genus Salvia; species Salvia splendens. The sequence goes on from NC_056040.1 coordinate 5,942,417, forward strand.
TGAGTATTCTCTGTTGTCCATTTGTGGAAGTGCAGTGTCACCCGTGAACCATATTGCTTTCATCAATAATCTTACATTGATTTCAACTACTACTAGAGAAATTGGATATAATTTTTTAAAAAGTAAGTACTAGATTCAATATAATGGGATTTTTTCAAATTGTTTCTAAATGTCAAATTTAATGGAATTTATGAGCTCTTATGGTCTGAAGATGGGGTCGGTCGATTATTCCCGCCTAACCCATGCCATCACACTCCACCACTTTTTTGCATATGACCGACCAATAACATCATATCATGTCAAGTTTTTTCATTACATATCATGTCAAGTTTCGTGTTTGATGATTCTATATAAGAGTTTTGATTTGAATTTCAAGCATATTAGCTACTTTGGAGATATATTATATTTTCTACATTTTCTTTTGTCTATATTAGGTCCAATAATTGTTTGTCACATCACTTACTTGGATATCCATTATAAGTCACTTATCTAGAAATAAGAAATCAAGTAGTGACATCCATATCATGATTGTGTAGATCCTCACATTTAATTAAGGAACAAAACCATGCGAAAACATGCCAAGAAAGTTGGTAACCAAGATATAAGAACTTATTAATTTAAATACACACCAAGATGTTTTCTTAGTTTGATAAAAGTTGTTCCTCGAGTTCGTTTATCAGTTAACTATGTGAACCAACAAAATTCACTTTTTAATTACGGAGTAGTATTTTTTTCTCTCATCCATATATACTAGTACATCATATAGTTACTCTTAAATCAATGGTTTTTCACTAAATCTCTACAATTACACTATGACTTAAGGTCCCAAATCCAAGCTGCGGTGGCGCCACCTGCGGCTTCAACCTTACCTACGGCGGCTCCACCGTTGCCGCCACCCTGGCTCAGGATAACATCACACTCGCGACAGACTCCATCCCTGGCTACACCTTCGGGTGCATCACGAAGGCGACAGGCACGTCAATCCCGTCGCAAGGGCTATTGGGCCTGGGCCGAGGCCCGTTATCGCTAATGTCCCAAACATCAAGCCTCTACCAGTCCATATTCTCATATTGTTTGCCGGGCTACAAATCCACTAGTTTTAGTGGATCTTTGAGATTGGGGCCCAATAGCCAGCCCATAAGAATTCAAACAACTCCATTGCTCAAGAATCCAAGAAGATCCTCTTTCTATTATGTCAGTCTCATGGGAATTAGGGTTGGAAGAAGAGTTGTCAACATCCCACCTACTGCATTTGCCTTTGATCCCTCTACTGGGGCCGGAACCGTTATCGATTCAGGTTAGTTTTCTGAGTTGGAACTCGTGTGGCATCCGCACCGTGTAGACGGTGCGACTGCCACAATAATTTATTAAACGGTCGCTAACAAATAGCAACTAGTATTGACTATTGATTAATTCATTTTTATATAGCAACTGATTTGAGTTTTAAGTTATTAATACATTTTTACATAGCAACTAATTTGAGTTGAAGCTATTAATTATCAGTGTTCTTATCATCATTTGTTTTTATCCATCTTTCCAATCGAACTGAATTATTATCTCCTTGATAGGCACGGTGTTCACCGTACTTGTGAAGCCCGCCTACACGGCAGTGAGAGACGAGGTCCAGCGGAAGATGGGAAATGCCACCGTGTCAACCCTTGGCGGCTTCGACACGTGCTACACCGTGCCAGTCACAGTGCCTACCATAACCTTTATGTTTCAGGGGTTGAACATGAGCCTCCCGCAGGACAATTTCCTCATCCGCAGCAGCTCCGGCACCACCTCCTGCCTCGCCATGGCATCAGCCCCCGACACCGGGGTCAACTCCGTCCTCAACGTCATCGCCTCCTTCCAGCAGCAGAACCGCCGCGTTCTCATCGATGTTGCCAACTCTAAGCTCGGCATTGCGCGTGAGTCATGCACTTAGAGTGAGGGAGAGAGAGTGATGTGTGTGATTATATATCACATTTTGTATCTTTTTTAGCTGTGTGTAATTTAATTTGGAGTTGTATGTTTAAGCAGATATTGGACTGTAACAATCCAAATAACTGAATTTGGAGACTTTAGTAAATTGGAGTTGAAAATGGACTGATGATTGGCAATTCCCTCAATTCAAGAAAAGTTGTTCCGGTTCCAAATCGAAAACCCGCAATTCTGGTTCTGATTTAAGATGAACCATAACCGGACTAATAGAACCAAGAGAACGGTTTATGGTTCGACCGTGCAGACACGGTTCCGGTTCCGGTTCCAGGCCAAATTGTTAGTCTTGATTAAAATCTGATCACTTAAAAAATCTGAAATCACTGGAACTCATACGAGGAAACTGTTCTGTTATTCGAATATACAAACGAATAAACCACAACTATACCTTTATTTGTATGTAGTCTACAGCTCAAATAGCTTCACATAAATTTTCAACTCAATAATATTAAGGTCAGCAAGCTGAGCGGGTTGAGCACACCATCAACCCAACCCCTTTCTTCTATAAGTTTATCGTCGGCTATATAATCAATATGGCGTCTCCTCCGCCGCGAAGCAACTCCAATTTGATAGCTATGCAGAGCGCTGTTACCTCAATGGGGTCGAGACGCCTCAGATTTCAGTATGGGTAGAAAATGTTAGGCACACAACATTCAACTCTCGTCAAGCACGATATCAGCAGGATCACCAATCCACGGCCTCCCTTCACGCCACCTAAACTTGATCCGCAGCTTCCCATTCGCATCGACTCCTACTACCTCACCTTTGCTTGCATGAGTCTCCATGCCCCATCCCCACCGGGGCGTCACCAGCCCGTCTTTGATCTTTACCTTATCCCCGACTCTGAATGGTCTTAATCTTTCCAACTCGTGAGTTTTACAGAGCCATAGCCTGTCCATAAAGCAGAATGCCACCCATATGTTTTCATCTTCTATACGGTGCACAACTCCTATGCTTGAATGGGTTGCATCTCCCCAATGATGAGTAGGAATGACATTTGGCTTGACCCTTACCCAGTCTCGGATGTGAAGTTCTCTTTCCTCAATAGTTTCCACTTCCGAAGGATCCAGCACCCATGATTTAGAACCAGTAGGTGTGTATATTCTGAGTTTTCCATCTGCATCTATAGCTGATATAGTCCCTATACTTGCATGGCTGTGTCCCGACCAACCAAACCTCGGTTGCTTGACAGAGTTCTTAACCTTAACTCGCTGCCCCACCACTAGTTTGTCGACTTTAGTAAGATTGGTTGTATTGCCAACCCATAACTCTTGCTCTCCACAGAATGCAACCAAAACATTTCCACTCCATTCATTGTTGTCACACTGAATCCCTTGTACCACACCAACACTACCAGGGGCAACAGATTTCCAACTAGGAGCAGTATCTCCCAATCTAACCCACTCCCCTACCTCATACATTTTCTCGACTTCTATATCTGCAGGATCCCCCTTCCATAAACCCAGTACACCGTAGAACGCTGCTCTCACCTCACCATCACCATTTACACTAACAATAACACCCCGAGAATCAGCATGAGCACCTCTCCAACCCCATCTTGGCTCAACAAGACCAGATCTGAATTTTATATGTTGTCCAACTTTAAATGCTGGGACCTTTTCAACATCAGAATAATGAGTACTCGACCTTCCCTTGCGGAAACAGCAAGCTAGCTCTAGATAACCAGTATCCTGTACACTCTGCACAATTGCCAAACCTTCTTTACCTATGGTGTTCCAATCATAACTAGGTCTGGTACCCAGGCTTGGCTTTGAACGCACCCAGTCACCAACTTCAATACCTGGAAGTCTTTCTGCATCACCAGGCGAAACTTTCCACAAATTTTGTCTCCCAGTAACTTTCACCTGAAATAGATAATTAGGAAGATACTTCAGTGGCATAACTCATGACACAGCCAAGACAGAAATGTTCGGAGATCAGTGAAATCACTATTAGAGGAAATAGCGCCAAGGAATTCAGTCTTTCCAATACCACAAGGTTTTATTCGTGTATATTTAAAAAACAAATTCTTTACTGAATCCAGGAGGCTGTGTAGGAAAAAGATAGGGCACAGTCCTCCAAGAAGAAACTCTTTATTCAATCAGCAACCAACTTATTCCACATGAAAGTTGGACACAATAAAATGGAAAAGAACAGAATCAAACTTACATTCAGGGCACCATCCATGTCAATCCTCACTACTTTTCCAATAGTAGCAGGTGTTTCATTTGACCATCCAAGACGAGGCTGAGTAACAGAAGAAATCACATGAATATCTTGACCCAATTCGAAAGGAGGTACCTTCTCCACATCTGTAACCGAACAGCGGAAAATCTTGCTTCGGAAGCAAAATGCAACTCCCATTTCACCATCCTCCTCCAAACTGTGGATAATACCTATACTGTTCCTTGTAACGTCTTCCCATCCATATATCGGAGAGGGAACAGAAGCTTTTACTCTGACCCAGTCTCCTACCTGCGTAAGTTGAAAATTAGACAGTGAATAGAATTAGACGTTTACATCAGTCACATAGATCATAGACCAATAACTAAGACAGGTTTACCTTAAAATCTTCCACCTTTTCCATGTCAGAAGGATCAGCTTGCCATGGAATAGGCCGATCGGGGATTTCAATTATCAGAAGACCATCATTTTCTATCTCACTAATTCTTCCAACACTATGATGTGTCTCACCGCCCCATGCATATCTAGGTTCAGCAACAGACCGCTTTACACAAACTCGATCACCAATCTGGTGAAAATAAGACATTACTGTAACTAAAACCAAAGGAGATGAACTCGGGAAACAAGGAAACTAAAATCATATATTACAACTGAAATGCCCTTACCCTAAATGGTTCCACATGCTCAACTTCTTCAGGTTCACAATGCCAGGGAGCAGGAAGATAGCTTAGTTCCAATAACAGACTATTGTCGGGTCTAACACAATAAACTACACCTATGCTTCCTGGAGTCACAGCTCCAAGTCCATGTTTAGCTGTAGTCAGTGTTGGGCGTATACGAACCCAGTCTCCAACCATGAATTCTTCAACTCTTTCCATTTCTGCAGGATCTGCTTTCCATCCTCTAGATGCTCCAGGGAATCCAACACGCAAGACTCCATCATCATCAACACACAAAACTGTTCCTATGCTATCTCGTGACTGACCCCGCCAACCAAATCTGCATTAACAGAAAGAGAGTTGATGTGAGTTTGGTGGACACACAGGAAATTAATAAGAAATATGGCCTGTATTTTAACTGTATTAGTGAAAATTAAGGACAACCAAAAGTGGTGTGATATTTTCCAGCAGGTGGTAGCAAAATTGGACTTTTCATGCCATGTTTTAATGGATAAAGGGAGAGCAAAATGGAAATTCTAGAGACAAGACTGGCCAAAGGCAGGTCATATTGTTGAATTAAGAACAAAATTTAATTCAAAGATGCTCATATTCCAGAAGATCTCTGCAAATTTAGAAGCATGGACTAGACGGAACTAATGCACGTGAATAGATGGAGTACAATCTGTCTAGTTTGGTTCGACCTTAGCAAATGATCATACTTTCAAAACCCACGCATACTACAAATAAACATTATATTTGTGACTAAGCATTATGCCTTATCTGAGAGTTCAAAAAATTACATTACTAGAAGGGATTGATGGAATAAGCAACACTACAGTCAGAGTTATGCATTATCTAGTCTAATATATAAACTGGGTTAACTGATACTAATGCATAAAGCGATGAGATGGAAGAGAGAGAAAAAATAAATAACTACCAAAAAAGATAGAGCTACGGCTACCTACTTCAGAAAAAAAAACTAAAAGTTTTGCAAGAGAACCAGGAATGTGCGACGCATAAAGTTAACAATAAAGATGACACAAATATCTGAAGCAGTATTCAATAATTGATGAGCATAGCTTAAGAATGAAGAAAAATATACTGGATGTAATTTCAAAAGTTGGTAAGTATGCCTAAAACTCTAAAAAGGTTTATGTCCATGTCAGAGAGGTCATACCTTGGCTCTATGACATCAGATTTAAGTTTGACATGCTGCCCTCTGTCAAGTGGAATTACTTTTATGACTTCATTTGTTAGTACTTTGTTTGCTAGTACTTGAGCTTCTCCAGAACAAAATATTACAATGAGGGTTTCACTATCCAGGACACTTTGGACAAAGCCTACGCTCCTGTGTGATGCACCTTGCCAGCCATAAGTTGGTTCCGTTATGCTTCGTCTGTATTTTACCCAGTCACAAATTTGATATCTGCAAAAACGTTTTACAGCATCAAACTACTCATATAGAAAATATGTACCAAGAACGTCAAATACACTATAAGATAAACACTAGAATCACTAAGTAATGATATTGTTGTCTACGCACACTGTAGGAGACATATGGACCCCTCTCTCCGCCAGTGCCTCCATCAAATCTTCAGAAATCCATTCTCTAGGAAGAGCCTCCAAGAAGTCCCGTAATGTCTTACCACTGCAAATCATTTGACATTTATTTATTAATATTATACTTCGCCATACATTACATGAACAACTTTACATAGAAAAGTAATTCAGAGATATCAGAACTGGCCTGTGATTCCGAACATCAACTGCAGCATCAGGATATCTAAGCATAACAATGATCCATTCCAGATTTTCACGTATCATCTTTGCCGTATCAGCAGCAATATGAAATGCATTGTCACCATCATCATCCTGAAGATAACGCATGTAGGATTATTATCTTAGTTATATTCTCAGTGATGATCGATGGAAATTTTAAAAGGTAGCAGGACAAGCAATAGAATAATTTAAACTGTACACAATTATCAACAAGTCCAATATCTTGAAAACTTAAAAGTATGCTCAACCATCTCCTTAAAGTGGCAGACACTGAGACACATCAAGTTAGGATCTGTAGGTAAAATTAGCTCAGTTCAAGCCAGAAAACACTTAAAAATAACTACATAAAGCTTGTCAAACAAAGTTTGACGGGTTTTCTTGAACATGCCATTGGGATCTATATACTCGAAGTGCCAGATTTTTTTTTCCCACAATCACTTATCTTAATTGACTGACACTTCTTTTGAGTTATTAGTATGATATCCTAATTTGGAACAGCTTTTTCATTGATGGCAAAAGAAGACACATTCAGTATGATCAATTGAAAATTCAAAAAAGTACAAGGGTTGGCGGGTCAACTCAACTAGAGATTCGGTTTAGTTCATGGGTACCAAAGACCCATTCATTATGTTGGTAAACATTCCACTCAACTCGAGATTAAGTTTCGTAGAGTACTAGGCTTTACAGGTCCAAAAATGAGCAGGGTACAGCTGCACTGAATTTTGTATTGTGCTTTATATTTATATGCTGAATTATAATTTCGCCATTCTAATCTTGTTCCTAAAAGCAAAAATATAATTCCATCCACTCATTTTTAGAATCCTGGCTCCGCCCCTGTCCTCAAACATGCTAAATTGATCTAAAAAATTCAAAAGCACTGTGTCTTTTACCACAATTAAGCAAATATCACTTGAATTATGTTATCCTTTCTTAATATGATTTCCCCAGACTAGAACTTATGCCAAGTACTCGGACCAAAGACCCAAAGTTATCAAACCTGCATGTTGCAGTTTGCCCCAGCTGATAGAAGCAATCCAACACAAGACTTTGCACCTCTGGCCAGTGCTACATGGAGAGGGATGGTATTCTGCACATTCCTTATATTCACATCAACGCCGGCTTCCAATATGATCTGCACCGGTTAAATTTTCAATAAAGTATTTACACCTAGTAACATCTTGCCCAATTTTCTTTTCTCATTTAAAGCTCTAGCATTGATCCAAAAGGAATAGAATTTGGTGTAATTAAGTGATTGCTTGGCCTACCCTGACTAACTCCACATCATTAGCCATAGCAGCAGTGTGCAGCGCGGTTTGGGCATGCTGGGTATCTTGAGCTGTTGGATCTGCTCCGGCGGCCAGCAGTGTCTTCACCAGCTCTCTACCCTCTACAGGATTACAGAAAACTGAAAATGTAAATGCCAGAAACAGAACTTGCAGGCATTAAGGGGGAAATTGTTCTGAAACCTATTAGAAGCATAGATTAAAAAGGCTTGAAATCAATTGCCCAACTTATACCAGGTTCGTGATCTTTCTTGGAGGCAGCTGCCATGCACAAAGCTGTTCCTACAGGGCTCTGGATATCTATTGCTTCTTCAATCTCATCCACAGATGCAAGCTCTACCCATCTTTTGACAACAGCTACATTCCAGGTCATTACAGACAAATGCAGAGGCCTGTCAAATAAGATGCCCTTATAGCATGCACCAGCACATGGGAACTTGACCACAAACAATAAAAGACACAGATGCTTTGAGTCTTATGAACCTCATATTAATTTATATCACAAACAATCAAAGATAATTACACCATTGAACAGGAGACTCAATCCAAACTAATAAAAGTGACTACCAAACTAAATACATAACTTTCAAAGGCATTCCACAACGGATGCTATTGCAGCCTTACTTGTACCAACACAGGAACAAATTAATGGAAGAATAGCCTGCTGAACTATATTGCCTCTGTCATATAGTGCATTTTCAAAGTTTATCTATTGCTCCACAGCCCACTTAATAGTATAGAGATGCCACAGCATGCAAATATGTTTCCACATTAAATTTTATGTATGTAATTATAAGCATTCAATCTCAAACTTTTTTTCAATTCTTTGAAAATCTAAGACAAATGCATTACCCAATGTTACTGAGGTAAAAATATACTGTATATCATGTTTTCCTACACTAAAGTCATAATAAAGTCAAATGGAAAGTGGACTCTACTTATCATGTTGACTTTCAAAGGAAAAACGTTTCTCGTAACTTGCTTTTCTCTACCCTAGTACTCCATATGACTAGCCAAAAAATCCCACCTATGCTACCTGAAGATGAATTCACACTTACGTCAGATGTTTAGAATTCAAGATTCTCATAGATCTACATCCTCCATTTTCCAATATAACAATAGCACAGTCAGTGTATTTCTTCGCAACAGCTCTGTGAAGTACAGATTCACCTTCATCATCAACAGCATTTGGATCAGCGCCCGCTAATAATAACTCCTGTTGGCAAACGAGGGTAAGAAATAATAAATATCAGAAAAAAACAAAGCAACAGTTAGTAAGATTAAGAAACAAAAACATGTCGCATGAAATTTTGGAAAAATCTGAGTTATGTATGTAGTTAAATTATCCTGCTTTGCATTTCTACGTCTTCTCCAAATTAGTCCACGAAAATAGGATAAAAGGGTCAGAGAGACATACTCGCATGCAATCTGGTTGGCCATGGTAGGCACAGACAAGAGCAACTGATGGACCAAGGCCTTCCCTCAACCGGGACCTCACATTTGCATTGCGTTTAATGAGTGCTCGAACACATTCAGGTGACCCAGCTGCCAGAGCAAAAACAAGAGGTGGGTCACCGTCTTTGTCAAGGACGTCAACATTAGCCTCGTCGTACTGCAAAATAGCTTCAACCAGTTCAACACTGCCCCGCCTACAAGCCAGGTGAAGAGCAGTTTGGCCATCCGCATTTTGTGCTTCTAGAAGTGAATGTAGAATATTACGATCATGTGCAGCAGCAGTCTTTGCAAGCAACTCTCTGCATGGGATGGGTAGTGGAATATGTATCTTAAAGAAGACACTATATCTGCTATTACAATCACGAATAATGGAAATATGCCTCACCTCACGCCAGTGAAATTTCCTTCAGAGACAAGTCGATGTAGAAGGTTGGGATTTGCTAGCTGAACCTCCACCTCAGCTGATGTGGAGGGAGGAATCCCATTTATCACAGGTGTAATAGGCAAGTCACTGGTCATAACATGAGTAAATTTTAACGTCAAACTTATCAAACATGAATTGAAGTACCAACTACAGGGTTATCTATAAATAAATACCAAAAGATACTGAGGGACAAGGTACTATGAGGAAATCTGTAGCAAACATTTTATACTTTTTTTTACTTATTTGCACACAAATATCATGCAATATGACCTCCATGATGATCTAGTTTCTTACTTGTCTGGGCTTGCCGGTGGACTCCTAGGGATCCCTTGCAAATGACGAAGAAATATTGCCAACATTGAATGAAAAGTTGGCCTTTTTGCAGCCTTGAACTGCAGGCAGTCACCAACCATCTTCCACAATTCCCTCGGTATTCCAACACCAACTACACTATATTGAGGAGGCTGTCGTTTGGCTTTGACAACAGATTGATAGATTTCTTCAGCACTTAGACCAGCCCACCTGTATAGAAGAAACCTACTTGTTTTTCCCATTCATTCTCAAAATTTTAAAAAGACACAAATAACAGGGTATCCATGGAATATATTAAACAATTCAACATACGGAATGGTACCCGTGCACATTTCTACCAATGTGCAACCAAAGCTCCATGCATCAGATTCAGGAGATATGCCAATGGCGTCATCCCAGAAAAGATGCAGCGACTTCTTCACAGGTTCCCATGCTTCAGGGGCAGTATAGTTTGGGCTCAACATTGTGCAATCCATGCATGAATGAATTTTTGATGGCTCACATTCTTTTCCGGATTTTCTGCAATCAGGCTTTTTTAAGATGGCTGGGAGCCCATAATCAGAAACCAAGGCATGACCATTCTCATCCAGGAGCAGGTTGGATGGTTTAATATTCATACAAACAACACCTGCAGCATGAAGATCAGCAACTCCCCGGGCGATATCTGCTCCATATCTATGCACAAAAAGAGTTATAGGTAAATTAAAAGCTATTATAATTCTCAATTACATGGCTTGAAAGTTTAAAAAAATAGTCTTTAAGCTCCCTGTGGTACTGTGCAGCATAATCACTTGCAAATACAATTGACGAGAAATTGTCCAATTGACTTAAGCAGAAAACTTAATGCTATAAAACGGCAGACATTTTTACCTGTTGCATCAAAGTTTAAAATTGACGAGATAGCAACAGCGGAAATGCAATATTCGAGCTTTCAAACCTTGATACCTTATCCAGGCTAAAAATAAATTACCAATAGCTAAACCTACAACCTAATTACTTACACCACGTTCAGTATTATATGACCAAATTTCCTATGCTGCTGCATTCACTAAAACAACAAAGGCAAACCTGAGTATTTGCTCGAGCGTGAGACGCCCTTCATTCCGCTGCATTGCCGTCTGCACAGACCCATGACACCTATCCATCACTAAACAAAGGCTACTTTCCATCTTCATAGCTCCATGGAAAGTGCAAACATTCCTACACCACATCGATTTCCTCCTCAACTCCTCAAGCTGCCCCTGCATCCACACCACATCCGTATCCTCCCCACTAACCACCTTCTTCACCGCCACCTTATGCTTACATCCCCTACCCGACACAATCGCCGCCCACATCTCAACCCCCGCCCTCCTGCTAATCCCTTCCCCAATCTTCTTAACAAATTTTACCTCTTTATGCACCCCCAAATCAATCCTCCCACCTCTAGAACCCTCCCCAACCCTCCTACCCCCATTGCTATAAACACAACCACCACCACCGCCGCTACTACTATTTACAACACTACTATTCCCGCACAAATTGTTGTTAATAAAAGCCCTATTACCACTACCCTCATCGTCTTCATCGTCCTCATCATCCTCGTCGTCCTCGCCGCCCTGGATCAAGGAGAGGACGGCGTAATTCTTCTTTAGGGCGGAGACAGAGTTCCCGACGGTGGAGACGCTGCGGCAGCGGGGGCAGGAGAGGGACGAATCTGGCGAGGCGGAGAACATCTTGGAGAGGCACTCGCGGCAGAAGCCATGGCCGCATTGGAGGAGGAGAGGGCACCGGTCCTCCTCGTTGTACTTGTTCTGGCAAACTGAGCAACACGGCACCCTCATCAATTAATGATTTTTTATTAATATATATTTTTTTCGCCTAGTCAATGCTGATTTTTCTACTCGCCGGGAGAATCGCGGCAGCAAGTAGCTAAATTGAGATGAAGATTCGGCGAGTATCGCTGGTTTTTAGAGAGAGAAGCGCAGATCCATGAAAAGGGAAGAGTTTTAGAGAGAGAAAGGTAGGAAATTGGGAAGGTGAGCTCCAGTGAGAAAACTTGATAGTTGGGTTCTGCCGTCGTTTTTTCCTTGTGTTGACACTTTGCTCGCTCTCTCTCTCTCTTCCTGTGTGAAACATATTTTTACTGAGGTAAGAATTTATTTATTTTCAGTATAAATTTGCTTTAGCGGAAAAAATCTGCAGTATATAAAGAATGTTTGGTCAGGTGGATATGGTAGAAAAAATTTGATATAATATGATTAAGTTGTTTCAACTGTTTAGTTTTGGTTAGCAAAGGATAACATATTCAACAATTTGGTTGTTGACAATTGACATATTTAAAAAATAGAATCCTCTTGTGAATTTGTTTGTTGTTGTGTACTTCACTAAATGCATGTAGATTGTGACACATTATCATGCATTAATTCTATATTAGGCAATGCAAATAAGATTACTACAACACATTTGGAACAATTCTTGGTAAGTAAATCTACATACATCACTTCAATAATACGATAGCAAATACTTTTTTCATCCCGCCCAAAGTTAGGTATTTCTTTCCGGTATGAAGTGGCTTTTTAGTATTTTTATATGGACGGATAATAAAATAGATAAGTTTTAGTGCATATGTAAGTAGTAATATTGATTGCTTTTTGTTTTTATTGATTGTAAAAAATAAATTATTTTGTGGAGTGTTTTATTTAATATTTAAATTTAATTTGTAATTTTTTAATTTACTATATCTCTACTTTCAACTAATTAATTGGGGATTTGGATTTCTTTAGGAATTGGAAACAGAGAAATAGCAAGAAGAGACGTACAATGGTTTCAGTTGGCAAACCATGTCGGAAAATCAAAGAGGAAGGTCAGCAACATCCACAGAGGAAACTGAAAGCAGGCCGAAGAGGAAATCGAAGAAGAAGAGCAAGAGTCATGAGTCGAGGGAACAAAGGAGGGAGGGAGAGAGGAGAGAGTGAAATAAAATTTTGGAGTAATAAGGTGTGGAATTAGTAAATGTTATATTCAAAATCTCATTTTTTGCCAAAATAGAAAATAACTCAAGTTCAGTGGGACAGGACAACCGAGAAATGAATACGACTAAAAGGAGTAGTAAATTTGGGAGTTCATCAAAAAAAGGAAATATCAATATAATATAATACAAACATCACAGTTCCTCAACACATCTATACAACATAAGGATTTCATGGGGAAAAGGAAAAGAAAATTACAAACAAGATCAACTTTGGAATGTGAGGCAATTCGATGAAAAATACATGAGATAGAAGGATTTAGGCCTACATTCCTATTAGCTAGGCGTGTATAAGCACGTCCCCGGGCAACTGGGCAAGGGTACATACGACCCCGATACAGTGATAGTTTAGAAAGAATGAAGCAACGACAAAAATCTACAGGGACCTCAAACTCTGTCAAATGAAAAGCCAAACATGCACCAACGAAAACCAAGTCTCTCAAGTATCGCCTTCACCTCTTCAAGAGAGGTATCCGTACCTTTGGAAGATGCGGATCAAAGGCTAGAAGACAACGGATTGCCAATGAGTCTGCACTGTTCGGGAAATAGTGAACAGATCACCTGCCCGTTTACTGGGAACAGCTCACCATCAATGCCACATCCATTGTGTGTGTGCTTCCCGGGTTTAATTTTAACGGACTTCACCTGCATTTAGCAGAATCCATCCAGGTCAATTCAATACTAGCAAATCAGCACCTGTTGCACTCTAAGTTTCACTATCCAGCTAGCTTGAGTTGATGTGTGTTCAAGAATAAGGTATCAAAACCAATGATATGTCTACAAACAACCTTGATGCCACTATTTTTTATAACAACGAAAACTCGAGTTTCCCGAAATTGTGACTTGGGCTGTTCTGAACATAGGAGTAAGTACATGCTATTTATATTCAGACCAATAAGAAGTCACCATATCTCAACCTTCTTAGTATTATTAAATAGTGAGCCTTTTTAGAACCCTCCTAACATCTTTCAACAGATGCAGGAGAGACCTCTACTTGTTTATCTTTCTTGTTTTTATAATGTAAAGTCTTTTTTTTTTGCAGTTTTTATTCATTGCATCTATCATGTTGGGATATGTGGTTGTGCAGGTAAGGAGATGCTTCTTTACCTTAATATATTCGACGTATGGCAAGGAAAGGTGACTACCCGTCTGCAGAGACAAAAGGAATCTCAACAGCTTGAATCGCCCACTACCACGAACCAGCAAAAGGTCCAAGCTATTGTCATCATGCTCTGCCTTGGGCGCCACGACCTGCGAACTCAGACTCTGGACGGTTTTACAAGAATGGTTGCATACAAGGACACCAAGAAATTGGCCTTTCGCAACCACCCAATTCTCTTCTGGTCGAGGGGTGATTTCCTTTTCCTCAACAGCTTCACTGCCCTCTAGCGGCCCTGGCAATTCAATAGGATGTTCGTCCCAGTTAGGCTCAGAATCCCATCGAGGCTCAGCATCCCATATCGGCCCAGGGTCCGACAATGTCGAAGAGATATCTTCTTTATCATAAGTTGTTGCATTGCCCCAGGAGCATCTGGTGGAATCATTTATGGTGATTGTGCCAGTCCAGCCTTTGTCAGTCCTCGACTTGGATCTCGTCCTGGGCCAGTTTGGAGTGACCGAATGTGGCGGCTGAGGGTGGATAACTTCTGGCTCAGCTGTCACGTTGCTTCTACCAGCTGAGAGTCGTTTCGACTTTGAATCAATGGCTCGCACATAGTCTGATGGCTCAATGCTACTGCAGGTCGTATCGAAATCGTTTCCAGACATTCGGCTTGGGGTCATTATTGAATCTATACTTGATAAGCTGGAGGCCCGAGGAAGACCTTCCTTGCCTGATTTACGCATGATATCAGTGTAGAGCTCTGCCATTTCCAAAGTTTCATGACCATCAGAAGCTTTTCCATCTCCGGAGCCAGTCTGTGCCGGAAGATATTCCACTTCATAATTGTAATTGGGCAAGCAGAAAATTTTGAGAAAGCCAGCAACAAAATAGCGCAAAGGGCCGAACCGCTTCTGGAATTTCTCCGAGAGCTCCAATACTACAGCAAATACAGAGAAGATGGGACTCAAAAATAAGGCGGATAAAGTTTACAGGGATAAAGAAAACTAAATGTGTTTTAGCTTCATCCAAAAGTCAGTCTGACAGAACAAATCTTTTATGAGCCATTACAATAATAGAATAACAAAAGCAAAACTGTGACATAAAATCATAAAACAATTCAAGATAGTGTCAAAATAATTAGGCTAAGAAACTTTACTCAAGGGGAGGAACAACTTGGATATTTTCATGCACTTTGGAATTTCTCAATAAACTTAAACGGAAAACAAGGCTTCTAAGGCTACCATTAAAGCAAAAATTTCCGAATGAATGGATGAGAGCGAAACAAGCAAAACTATTTGCGCAAGTTTCATGTAGAAGAATAAGAAGCGAGAATCGGGACATAAATTTGTTGTTATGCAGATCTGCCACATCAATATATTTCAAGCAATTGACTGATATAATCATATTTGGGACCCAAAAGGGAGCGTTTTTTTAGAAAGTTTCCATTATCTCCAAAACCAGCAATGAAAACTATGTAAGAGAAACAATCAGACTCAACTGATGTAAAATAGGTTAGAGACCATCAAACACTCAATTGTAATCATAGACAAGCTTCAAAGAATGGATAAAAATGTTGTCTAATGCTCCATATAAAGATCTAAATAGAAAAGGAGGGGATAAAATCATTCATGTTGGAGAAATTGGGGAAATTCTTTAAATGAGAATGAATTAATATAAAATGCTAATTACCATCACTAATGAAACCAAAGTATGTAACAGTCATCCCAAAGTGGATAGCTCCAGTATGGATCCACTCCGCAGCAAAAACATCAGTGGCTGTAAGACCTCCCTGAAATCCACCAGAAAAAAACTCCAACATATGAACCTGGCTGACTACAGAATAATACAAAGATATACATATGAACTCAGCATTTAAATTCATTCGGTGTGTTGCATATATAAATAGCGATTAGGATCTTGTTAAGCATACAATGGAAAAATCATTTCCAGTCATTCAAATTTGGATGACTAGAAAAGAAAGGATTTCAGGGAAGTATATTTCTATGTGATAAGACATTATTTTGCATACTGATGCAACATATTGTACTTTCATGAGTGGAGTTGACCACTGAGTTGACCCTTTGAGTTAAATGTAGCATTTAATTCTCCAGTCTCTAGAACTTCACATCAACAGAAAGTTAATAGTTACACATACATGAAACAACATTTCTATTGCAATTGAACTAATGAAAATGAATACTATCCCTACTTCGGGAAAAAGCAAAATAATGTAAGAACGTCCAAATTTTTATAAAAATACTACCTTAACAATTGTAATTGCTGCAGATATGGGATCTCTGGCCCCAAGAACCGTCCAGACTAAAGAATTATCTGAACCTGCAGGTATGATTCCAATTGGGATTGAAATTGCTTCTTTCTGGTTCCCTCTGCTAAGTAATCCGTTTAAAACCTGCAAGATTGAGATCTCAATATTAATGATACTAAGAAACAACATACTCCCACAAAACAAATATATATTACCCAAACTTCAGAAAATGTATGAAGCACAATTAAACAGTTACCACATAGGACCACATGACCTAAGATCATTTATACCATACAAGTGAACCAATGGTCAAACGCAAAGCTATGAATTTCTGAAAGTAAAAGAAAAATGTAACAGCACACATCATAAGTGCTGAAAAACACAACAGAAATGCATGAAAGCCACTTGTTTAGCAACCATAAATACGTGACGGAATTATGGCTGTTCCCTATCACCAGACAAGTCTAGAAAATTGCATGTTCCAACTTGTGTGTCAACTTGAAAATTCTTCCTGGGACTGTTTTTTTGTATTTACATCAAGGAAGCAAGCATTTGTTTCATCAGTGCACCAATGAAATCAACCCAAAATCCAAACAAATGCCAATTAAAAACATGTTGAAGAAATGATACAGCATGATCGCTTCATAAGGTATCTATCATTGTCCGGGGAATACAAATGGACGACAAGATAGTGACTATGTAAACCTCATTTATGATTCCGTCTCCTCCTACACATATAATACCTACAAGGAATAATAGTCAAAGAGACAATAGTCAGGAGGAGTATAATTGTAGTACTTAATTGGAGTATTATAGAATATAAAAGCAAGATGTACCATCAGGACATGTACTGAAATCAACACTCGCTGCGAGCTTTCTAGCATGACCTGCAGATGTTGTTTTGATAACCTCTAACTCAAATCCCGCAAGCTGCAATTTAACCCATCAGAAGAAAAGGACAGTTATAGATCATATGACAACAACAAAGATATGGCAGTTGGCCAGTTACCTAAGAGCATAGTATACTAATGAAGAACAAAACCAATTCAGTCTGGCCAGTCATCTGGGAGACGTAGGGAGTTTAACAATTGTAGCATACAAATCCAGAATGTTAGCAGCAGTCGACCAGATATAACATTTTTAACAGTAAAACTCATCTCCAAACAGCTTTTTTTAAAACAGTGTTTCCTGGAACCTTCACTCCAGCTGGCTTAAATTGCCAGAGGTATGAAACGGGACACACTAAATTTTCTCCATAAAAAAGGTCAGCCAGAGCCAATTTTATAAACTTCTTCAAATAAGAGATAACTTCCTTATGTTCTTCTATGGTGAATCAATTAAACTTCCAAATATGTTACCTACTTATTTCTTTTCCATGAAGAACCTATCATCATATTGAAGAAAACTTCGCAAGATTAGCAGGAAGTAGATCTTCGTGTATGGATCATGAAAAGAAGGGAAGTTAAGAAACTAAACAAGAAGGTAGGGGAGAAAAAAAGTTCCACGAGTTGAGTTTATATTATTTAGGTTATGAGCCTTGAATTTGAGTGTTGTTTGAAAAATGTGTCCATCGTATGCTGTTGTACAACTACTCAGTGACCGGCAGCAAGATGCACCGTTAACAATTATGTCTATGAGTCTACAACCTAAAGCTAGGGTGTAGTTGAGCAGAGCCAAACCGAATACCCCAAAGATTGATTTGGTTTCTTTATAATCAAGTTGAACTCCACACTTAATTTACAATGTATTCAAGCCTCACGAGCTTATTCGAGCCTAACCAAGCTTAAACAAGCTTTATATACATATTTATTATTAATTGAAGTATTATTCATTCAATACCAAGCAGATTACATATTCTAACGGATATTTCTTTTGATAAAATGTTCACTTACAACTACCATAGGTGCATGTATACAAATTATTTGTCTTAAGTACCCAATGGGTAGATCTATAGTTTACAATATTCATGTGCCAACAAGCCAAATATTCCCAAGCCAGTGATTGGTTTATTTGTTTGATCAAGTCTAACTAGACGATCTCGAGTGAGCTTTTATTGAATTAAGACCTGAATTGCTCACAAGTAACTTGGCTCATTTCGTACCGTACCAAAAGCTATGTTCGCTGTACAACATAACAAAATAAAATATGAAGCGGAAAGCACCATAAATAAACTTACTTTAAATATAGGTTCTACCAATCCATTGAAAACTTTGCTTGAACGGCCACGACCAGAACGAGGGTTTAAAATGACGAGCATTCTCGGTGGACTTTTACATCTTATATATGACTCGGGAGGAAACTCATTGAAAATTGAATCTGAACTCTGCTTCTTAGAAGCCATAGGGTGAGGCAGACAATTCACATAGCACTTCTGATCTGCAAAGGCATTGACCCACTGGATTGCATCCTCAGGGGTGGAAGCAAAAAAACGAAAGTCCTTCCGACTTCTCCCACTTTTCTTTAAAAGGCATGAACCCTTTCTAAATGGATATGCATGCAGAGTAAAATGTCTGAGCCCAACACAGTAGGACAACTGCCAAATGTAAGAAGAAATCAGGACCAAGATATTAAATTTAAATTAAATCAGGAAAGAATTAGAAATGGACACAAAGGAATTACCGAAATCACATCATCGAGATGCAACATCTTAGAACCCCAAATCAATGCATTGCTTGTCAGTTTAGCATCAACTGCATCCGAGTTGGAATTCTCTGAAGTTTGTACCACGGAATCCTTACTGGATTTCGTCTTGTCCAAGGCAAGTTTTCCAGTGAAAACTTCATATCCAAGCAAATCAGATTGCTCATCTCCAACATCAATCCTGTGTTCTGTCCTCTTAGCCCCATTTGGATCATCATTGTTGACACCGATTTCACCACATTTCGTGGCCTTCCCTCTACTACCACGTTTTTCTGGAAAGACAACAGGCGATGTTTGTTGTGCCGTTGAAACTTGAGAACAAATACCGAGACGACGAAGTGACTGCTGAGTTGTGAGTCGCAAAGAACTATGCTTGGACAGACTCCCACTCTTCTGCATAATGACTCTCAAGCACAAAGCGATGGACAATAAAAGAAAAAGTCATCTACTCACACAGAAGCTCCATGGTACAAATACCATAAAATCCAGGGTCCAATTAAGGATTGACTGCAACTCAGCCTGCATCAGTAGAAAATTTTAATTATCGACCAAATAAAATGAAAATTTTAAAAAATCCCATCTAACTTCAATCATTCCAAATTACAAAATGGTTAGTGGCAGTGGCTAAACAATTCCTGATCATTTTAGCATTGCTAAATGCCTAGTTATGAGTACAATTTACTTGACTAGTTGGTTTGTATATGCAGCACATCATAAATATTTGAAACTATGAAAATGATAAGTTATTATTAAGGACTAAAACTACATTGTTTCTTCATTATCCCCATACTTAGATACAACCATAAAGCATAGCAGATCATTATAGGAGAAACAACACGATTTCAATATCCATAAAGAGAGGGATATTTCTAAGCAAACATTACAGTGTAGAGCCGTAATATGATCTTCAGACCAAACAAGATATTACATATATAATGACAATGTATTGTAACGTACTTAGATCACTTTATAATCTTCTCCATTACCTTTGACAAAGGTAAAAGATATTATACAATTCACAAGTACAAAACTCACTGGATAAGTTCAAGAGAGGTATCAGTTAGTGTGTTTTTCAAAAGTATATTAGTACTTCAGAAATGTTAATTTGAGGAAATAGCTTCTGATAGAATTGCGAACAATCCAACAATAGGCGCAACAGAAAATATTAACAATAAATAGCCCCAGCAAATAGTTGATCATTGAGCAAAGATTCCTCCAAAACATCAAAAGTCTAACTTGTATACATAAACTCAAGAGCCTCCAATCGAAGGAAAACTAGGTCACAACAAGGTAATACATGCGAAAGAAGAACAGCCAAAGCATAAAATCAGTTGCTCAAATCCCACTTTTGCAATGCACTAAGACAACTCGAGCTCTTCTTGTACTTGTAATTACATGAATAGATACAAGTAACAACATATATAACATAACTACATGTATATATGTCCAAAAGATCAGACAAACATGTCCCCAGGTGCACCAAAATTGCCGCTCAGCTACACGATTTAATCAACTTCGTAGAGCAGTTGCAAATTTTGGGTTCACCATAATAACCGTCCAGCTACTCCACTGCATCAACACTATAACCTCATAGAGCAATTGCCAATTCTGGGTGAACCAAATCCCAGTCCAGCTACACGATTCAATCAACACTACAACCTCATAGAGAAATCGCAAATTCTGACTTTTTCAAACATTTTGAGAAATCAAAAGAAAATACACTGAACCCTTTTGACTACATACAGCAAGGAGAAACCATTTAGAAATATAGCAAAAAAATAAAGCGTTTTCTTCCTAGCTGATTACAAAATTGGCCATTCCTATTTCCACTCCCCAAAGGAAAAAATCTCAACTGGATCACACCAAAACAGAAGCTAGTCAACCATTTAGAAAACCCCCAAATGCAATTCACATTGAACTTCTACGCATAACTAGAAGATGAACTAAGCCCGAAATTGAAATTTTAAAATGAATCAACTCAATCCACATCCAGAATAATCCGATCAAGCCCCGCAACAAAAACCCAAAAACAATATAACTCGTAATTGCAAGAAAACGCCCAAAAATCGAGCTTTAAGCGCAACAACTCATTCAAACAGATGAATTCCAGTTGAAACCTTCCTGCGTTGGGAAAAAAAGACTTGCCTTTTTTGTTTAAGAAATAATCCACGGATTTCCCCCGGCGGCGGGCGGCGGGGGCGGCGGAGATCGGTGGTGGGTGGGAGTGGTTTGAATGAAGAATAAGAAATGGAGAAACGAGCAAAACCCAGAGACTGATTTTGTTGTCTTTGTATTTTACAATATTCTCTCTCACAATTATTATCGTTGACTCTTTTTTCTTTTTCTCCTCTAGATATTTGATGGAAGCTTAGTTAGGCCATCCGCAACGCGTCTCGTTGTCATCTCTATCTTGTCTCGGCGAGACGAGACGGCATTGCAGCCCCGCGTCTCATCCCGGTCTCGGCGAGTGTCTCATCCCACCGAGATGGCTGGCGCGCGCTGGCGCTAGGCGTGACGCCCACTCGTCGGCCCGCAAGTGGGCGACATCACGCTGACGCAATAAATTATTTTTTTAAAAAAATCGATTTTAATAATAAATAAATAAATAAATTTAAAAAATGGTCATATGACCGTTCAACGGTTATTTTTTCATTTTTTTCTTTTTTTATTCTATAAATACTCCTCTTTCATCCTCATTATACACACAATCACACATCTATTCTTGTCAAATCATCTTCATTTCCTCTCCAATTTTCATCTCACCTCTCCAATTTTCATCATAAAATGTCCGGCGACGGAAACTCTGGCGGCTCCGGCGGCTTTGACATTAACGCGTTTAGCGACTGGGGGCATGTACAATGTCTTGGGTGGTTCCGGTTCGTCGACGCCGGGCACCTAAGGCTCGTCCATGCCGGCGGCGTACCAACCACCCCATTTTGATGTGGATGCATACGCTAATCCCTCCACCCGAGGTATTCGCAGGGATTATCCCAGATTAGGGAGGATTATCCGGATGAACCCAATTCAGAAGGAGGACAAGGCGGTGGAAGCTCCAGGGCTCGCGCATTCGACGCCGTAAAGGAAGAGGAAGAGGAGGATGTAGGCCGTCATCCATACAGCCGCAAGGACACGATGGCTCTGTACAACGCCTGAGTCAGCGTCCCGTACGATCCCATCGTCGGAAATCAACAAACCCGGAAGTGTTTTTGGGAAAAGGTCATCGACTCCTACAACGAGATTAAGCCAAAGGGGTCCCGCCGCCGCACATTGAAGATGCCCCGCAGTCATTTTGACCGAGTCGACAGAGAAGTCAAAAAATTTTGCGGGATCTACAAGAATGAAGCGGCGAATTACCAAAGCGGAGCTAGTGGAGTCGACATTCTGAGAGCGGCTTTGCGAGTCTTTTTTTACGACAACGGCAAAAAATTCAAACATGTCGATGTTTGGGAGGTGGTCAGAGACGAGGAAATGTGGGTTGGCGGTGTCCAGTCCAGCACAGGCTCGACCTCGAAACGCACGAAGCACACGGCGGGTGGCCAATACTAGTCTAGTGAGGGCGGTTCAGGCAGCGCCGCACAAGAGTTTGCCTCACAAGAGGTTGAGGGCACGACCACCATTGCAGGGGGTCCTCCCGTGGGCGCCGTCGGCCGCAAGGGACCAAGGCGGCGAAAGCGGCTAGAGTGAGGAGGGGCCGGGGCGAATCAAGCCAGGCGGGCTCGGGCTCGAACACCCTATTGTCCATGTACTTGACCGCCACGATGGCGGACACTTCCCGCATGACGCCTCCACAATATCAAGTCCATCTTGCCGGAATTGAGTATATGGCAAGACAAATTGGTATTCTGCCACTAGGTAGCTTGAGTGCACCGCCACCGCCTTCGGGGGGTGATTCGCCGGCGGAGTAGTTTTTTTAATTTCTATAAAATTGTATTTTAAATTATGTAAAAATTTTTTAATATTTTAATTATGTGTTTTTTTTGTTTTTTTTGTTATTTTAAGTTGTATTTTTATTTTATTTAATGAAGTGTGTTTTTTATTAATTGAATTTGTTGGAAATAAACATTAAAAATGAAATTGAATAAATAGTTAAGGGATGAGATGGTTAAGAGGCGGATAAGAGATGGAGGGTTGCAGGTGTTGTCTCTTAGTTAAGAGATGGAGTGAAAAATACAGTGAGACTCATGAATAGTTAAGAGATGAGACGGTTAAGAGACGGATAAGAGACAGCGTTGCGGATGGCCTTAATATCTTTGGCCGTATTTCAGATTTTATTTATTTTACATATTAGTTATATTTATTCCATATGTTGAAATTTGATTCAACACAATAATCTGATTTTTAGATCCCAATCCAGATTAATAGGAAAAATCGAATATAGCTAAATCAGCAGACACTTGGATAAGTCTAATCTCATTAGCAAAATCAGATTAAATTAGCAGTTCAATTGGTCTCTTTATTTTGGGATGATATTACCAATTTGAAATTTTTGTGACATTCAACACCACATTCCTATATTTCGCAGTATATTATATTTTGAATAGATTCTCTATTTGGGTATGTGGACAAATTTGATCAATTTTAAAATTGGTGAGTGTCAACTTTAATCCAGAAACGTATATTTAAATATTTCGAGATGAATTAATATCACATTGTCATTTAGTAACATTTTATACCGTTTTCTTCTTTTGGAAATAGATCGTATTTTTGATATAGATGGAAAATAGGCTATTTTAATCCCCTTTGTATGAAATAGTAATGCTGGCAACCATATAGAATTAACATAAATGAAGCCGTTTTAATTGATGTGGAAGTTTTTGAAGCAATGTTATTTTAATAGGAGAGGAGGCAAATTAATACCCGAAATCAAATAAATAAATCCATGTCGTTATGTTGTGTTATGTTTGTTACAGCTTAATTTAATTTAGTCCTATGCTTATGTGATTTTTTTTTATTTTTTAATTTGGTTTTCCTAATGTTAGTATAGATGCCTCGTAATTTTTCTCATTATTACATAATTAATGGTGGTTGCAATATCTTTTTTAAAGTATAAAGCATTCTTAATGAAAAATAAATGTGAATGGTCCATGGGAAGGTATAATACACATGTAACATGTTTGGAACAAGTAAGTAATTTTTTTAATTAAATTTTTATATATATATATATATATATATATATATTTTAATATCAACAGTCGTTTTTTTCAAAATTTTAGTAAAAAGATGTAAAGGAAAAAATATAAATTGGGGTAGTTGGAATAAATAAAAAAACACATTCATTGATCAACATTATCAATCGAAATGTCAACTTTGTCGCTTGGATTATCTGTTCTAACTTTTTTATAGGTACACAATTATTGAGGATAAATTTGGAGCCATAAAAATAAAATATTCCGAAAAAGCCAACCCCCCATATCTAGCATAAAAGTTAAAATATATTTTTTGTGTTTCAAAAATATAAATACTAATTTTCAGTTTTCTCTTCAAAAACTTCCTACTATTTTGCTAAAATAAAAATTGTGAGTATGTATTATAGTTTAATTGAGGCGTGGAGGAAACGACCACCAATTTTGAACATAAAACTAAATTTGCTCAAGAAGTAAACTTGTCTTTGAAGTTAGAGAAAAATAAAAATGATTTCAAGATAAAGTTAGCATACTTACGACTTAAATAAAAAACATGGTTGATTTTGACACGTTTCTTAGAAGTCTAACTCGACCTAACCTTAATAAAGTTACTTAGTTATTGATGGTGATGTTATTGCAACTTTGAGCACCATTGCAATTAGCTTTGATACTAATTTATGTTTTTTATATTAAAAAGTGGGCAAAGTCCAATAATCTATCGATAAGTAACATCAATAATGTCAAGAGAGATAAATCTATCATTCTTTTCTCCTTTTATAAAGGCGAAAAAGTTAAAAAGCTACTACTACAACCTTTTTTTAAAGAAAGACTTTATGGAAAAAAATCGATTTCTTAAGCTCACGAGTCACGAGTCATGATACAATCCTAAATCATTCTTTAGAATTTTTCTTGCTAATTTATGGTTATCTATATGGGATTAAAAAATCCGAGTTACTCCCTCCGTCCGCTATTAGGAGTCTCATTTTTGCGGCACGGATTTTAAGAAATGTTAAGAAAAGTACGTGGAAAAAAGTTAGTGGAATAGAGGTATCGCTTGCATATATTAGTTTTAATTGAAATGTGAGTGGAATGAGTTAGTGGAAGTGAGACATATTGCTATTTATGGTAAAAGTGAACCGAGACTCCTATTAGCGGACGAATTAAAATGGAAAAATGAGACTCATATTCGTAGAGGGAGTATTATTTTAAAAATAATTTATTGTCACTAAATGCACAAATTATAGGCACCCCTCGATTTTACATCCGATTTTAAGATTTGTACAGTTTCATACGTGTCCAAGTTCCCGCAATTAAGAGTGACACGACCAAATGATTAATACAACAATATCATACGGCTACATTAAAGATATAGAAGTTCTAATTATTTTAAATTCTATTTTAATGGCAAAATGGATTCAGGAATTTATGAATTTTGATAGATGCAAATTCTTGTTTGATTAATCAGTCTTGGACTCTTGAACTACTATTGAGTTGCCATTTTACCCAGAGTGTTGGGCCATTTCATGGGCTTTAGCATTTAGGGCAAACCGGCGGTGCCCCTGTGCAACGTGAGAGCGGTGGAACGCATTGGAGCATCCCTGAGGAGAAAAAGATAAATTGAGAAGATATATTTATCATTTATCTTTTCAAAATGGTAACTATATCTTCCTAAAAATAACTAATCAACTCCAAGAGAAGAATGTAAATTGAATTGGTACAAAAAAACAACTATTTTTTTACCTTTTGTGTGAAGAG
The DNA here is from genome assembly GCF_004379255.2 of Salvia splendens. Classification (NCBI taxonomy): domain Eukaryota; kingdom Viridiplantae; phylum Streptophyta; class Magnoliopsida; order Lamiales; family Lamiaceae; genus Salvia; species Salvia splendens. The sequence goes on from NC_056040.1 coordinate 5,968,389, forward strand.
AAGGTTATGATACCTTTTCAAAATTAAACAAGGTTTAATACCTTCTTAAATACATCTTCAATTGGAAAATGAATTTTTATGAATAGGAGGTAAATATGTTGATGCGAATCAAATTGTACATTTTTATTCCCATAATTTTACACGATTTATATAGTTTGATGCTTGCAAAAGTATGTTTTATGGTGTAGGAAGATGAATGAATGGCGAAACGAAATATGGAATGAAGCTCGGAAGGAGAACAAGGTAATTGAAAAAGTCGTGCAAAATGCCCAATTTGACAGACTGCCCAATTTGACAGACTGTGCAGTCTGCGTTGCGAGTCCATAATGTGCTCAAAATGAGGCACCCGGACGGGTGAATTTTATGCCTAATAATTCACCCGGCCAGGTAACATGTCCACGGTGCAGAAATTCCAGCAAGCCCTCAAAATTGGCCACCCAGTCCATTACGAAGACGCAGTAACCACCAAATTCAGTTTTCAAATAGTTTGGCAGTTTTGGGGGTATTATTCTGACATCCTCGGACGAGAAAAGGGAGAGGAAAATAGAGAAAGAGAGGAGGAAGAAATTTCGGCCAACATTATGACGATCCATCTCCACATCCCAATTCCACTTAACGGGAGCATGATTCCTATGGTTTTTATTGCAAATTCCACCATGTGTTTAGGCTAAGCTCTCTATGTCGCTCCAAGTTGTAATCTAGGCTTTGTATGGATTTTCTTTCCTTTGCTATTGTCTCTTTAACATAGTTGAGGAATGTTTGATTGTTGGTATGCTATTGAATTAAAATTGTCCAGAGGATAATTTGATAGTTGATTAAGTAAGTGATTATAGTAGGTGTTTATTTCTCCCGTGCTTCCGCAAGAGTTTATAGACATTGAGAATTGGTTAATAGGTTATGTTTTCAGCTAATTGTGAACTTCTCATCGTGTACATGTTCAGTGTATGTGATTAGGTTAATGTTTTTATCTCTTCATATGTTTCATTGCTAAAGGAGTAGAACAATACAAATCTAGTGAGCAACTTGGAGTGACATGTTTTCCCGTTTGAAAAGTATTTCTTTACTTAACTTGTAGCTTTATTTTGTTAACTACTTTCAAAATCAAAAATCAAATCTTTACATGTTTTTGTATGCTTTTAAGTGTAAACAATCTTTCACCTCCCTGTGGATCGACACTTGAAATACTTTTACGACACTGTAATATTGCAGTATTGTAGTATTATTAGAGTTAATTAATTAAACTTGATAATTTGTGTGAATTGATCTAGATATTCTAAAATACGCATCAATGGTAGTTATTTCTCTGTATATCTCCATGTACCATTTTTCCTTGGAGATACACGTTGCGGGTTGCCACACCAGGCACGAGCATCGGCTACTCTCGTGTGTTGCGCACACATTGGCTGGACGCATAGTATCTTAATTGTTATTCTCTTTGTAAACCTACAAGTACTCTTATCTCCTCCCCTCCTAATTCTGACTTATTATAATTCTAATAGTGGTTTACAACATACGACTTCCCCACGCACTCTTATTTCAAATTCCAATTTTAATGACACACTTCTCATATTTCCAACATTTTGTTTCTATAACTTCCCATTTCCCTAAAATCTAAATACATCCAAATCGGCTAATACTACAATGAAGTGAAGATTCTTACATAGGTTCGCGACATGCAAATCTTTGAATTTTGAGAGGATATTAGCAGAGATCTCATTGTCGGGATACGAGGTACGTCCAACATGTGTCCTTAATCACACATTTTGTATAATTCAAGTCTATTAGGGTTCGTTTGGTTGGTATGTTAGTCCTTGATAGTTTTACTTATCCATGCTTTTCATATGTTTGGTTGCCATGTTACCACTATCTCTAAGCCCGAAAAAAAGTGAAAAGCCCGTCTCGGCCCGATGGACCATCCATAAAATGGAGATTAGACTATACCACTAAAATGGTGTGATAGTCTACTGTTTCTTCCAGATAGTCAATGTTGCCCCTTTCTCTTCCTCTCTTCACCCTCTTTCACCCTCACTTTCTCTCTCTTCTGCACAATTCTCTTCCTCCTCCTCCCGCCTTCCACATCCATGTTCTCCCCCTACCTCTCCTCGACGACGCATCTTCTCAACTACCAAAACATTCTACCAACTTTCAAGATAAAAATTTTGCACCCCTTACACCCCTTTTGAATTCCCCGTCGTCCCCGTCTCTCTCTTCTACAATTTCCTCCTCCGCAGCCCCTTCCCCACTCACAATCTCGAAGACGCGCACCTCTTCTTCGTCCCCTTCTCCCCACATCTCACGCTTTCTATGGCTCGTGTCATCGGAGACCTCGCACCGACTTTCCCTATTGAACCGAAACCTAGGCGCCGATCATTTCCTCATCTTGCCTGCCTGCCGGAATTGACTACTCATCCGACCGGAATATTCTCGAGCTCAAGAAGAATTCCGTCCAAATTTCTATTTTCCCCATCGTCTCCACCTAATATTTCATTCTGCACAAGGACATCGATTTCCTCATCGCTGCCTCCTTCCGGCGGATCACCGCTCGACCTCTTCCACGAAGGCTTCGATTTTAGGCTACTTGCGATGGGACGGGAAGATGGAGCCGAATTTGGTCATCGAGTTGAAATTGGATTCTGATTTTGTAATAGAGGAGATGATGAAGGAGATTGAGTACAACTAAACTTGTGTGCCTTAATGAAGAATAATTATCACTGTAATGATAATAGTAGTAGTAATATTTAGTAATCAATCATAAGTTATCAAATTTATTTAATAAACCAATAATATAGTTAATTAATTAAAATTTATATGGAGTATTTAAGATCCATAAAACAAATTAAATATATAAGGGTATTTTTGTCCTTATAATTTTTATCTATAAAAACTATCTTGTCAATCAAACAACATCATAAAAGTACTATTTAACACTATTTCACTTTCGGTCCGAAAATACTATCTTAAGATAACTATCTTGTTATTTCCTAACATGGCAACCAAACGAGCCCTTATGATAGAGTAAATACAAAAGTTATGGGAGACGGATATTCTAAGAGAGACAATTATGAGCACCTATAAAATGACGAACAATAAGCTCGATCTGAATTTAATTTTTTTTTACCAAAAGTGGACCAATACCCAAAACAAATCGAACCGAATAAAACAAATCACAAATCATATGTCCAATTCTCCACCAGCGCCTCGGTCGACCCCATTTTAGGCGACTAGATCTGAATAAAACGACGTGGTTTTATACAGCCACGTCATCGTGACTCGTGGCACTAGGAAATATTTTCACGTGAAAGAAAATGGAGAACTGATTCCGATTCCCTCTTTCCCGATTCTCTAAAGGAATCTCCCTTGCAGTTGCAGCGATGAAGCCGCTGTCACTCTCCGCCACGGCGGCGGCATTGGTGGCTCTCCTCGCCGTCGCTTCCTCCATCTACCACCCTCACTTCCTGCACCGTAAGTCCAACGAATCACTCTCTGATTCAAGCAATCGCCATTTCTCCCTCACGCTTCCGCAGCTGAACTTAGGGCATATCCATTTCGAAAATTCTGCTAAAAGAGCTTATTTTTGCATTCATTTACACTTTGAAAGAAACTTGAAATGTGCGTAGCGTTGATCAATGACAGAGCCATGGCTGCGCGGCGGAGACGCGGCGGATTTGGTTGTGATGAATGGGACTATATACACCGGCGACGCCGCTTCCCCTTTCGCTGATTCAATGGCCATCCGTCGCGGCCGGATTCTCCGAGTTGGAAACTATTCCACCATTAAGGTGCATTACTGTTCTATCGAATACACATATCCCCAAATTTGTCTTTGTTGTGGGCAAAATGTGAATTTGTTATATGATTACATTTGATACGGATGAATGCAGAAGTCGGTCGGGTCCATGACTAGGATGGAGAATCTACAGGGGAAAGTGGTTGTTCCTGGATTCATTGACTCACATGTGCACTTCCTTTTTGGAGGATTACAGGTTCTGGATATGCATATATTTGGCATTCATTGCTCTTTACTTTGGTGAAACATAATTGTGGTTCATGAGCTTTAGTAAAAACATCCTTCTTTCTATCCATCTCTTTTTAACTGTCTCCTCTCTATAGAAGAAGCAACTGATTTTTCCATGGTTGTTGCTTGCACATTGCCATTCTTCGATAAGTAACATCAATTATCTTCTTCAGTGGATGTATGTATACATGAAAGATATGTGAAAGTCTGTACTGATTTGAGTTTTCGTTCATACCTGGCATTTAGGCATCAGACTTCTTCAACCTGATGGATGTAATTCTTTAATGGTGAAAACAGTAATTTTCTATCTAGACTCATTAGAATAAAGTCTCTTCGAAAACTCCACTAGAACAGCTGATGTTTGCAACAGCTATCATAGATCTTCTGTAAAATTCATCCCTTAATGGATGTAGGGATGAGTATTTAGTTGGGAAACCGAACTTGATGGGGTTGGGTTGCATCAGATGAAAAAGTTGGAACTTGATCTGTGTTAAGAATATGTTATGGATGAGGAACTTGGCAACAAGTAGAAAAAATCACTGTTGATTGGTTCACTGGGCAGAGCCAAAAGTTGTATGTTTGACTTGAACCTTGAAAAGTTGTAGTGAATAAAAGTGGTACTAGACTGCAATATGATAGTTTTACCATTGTTCGTATGATGGATTTGAGCTAATAATCGAAACAGATGGGTCAAGTTCAACTCCATGGTGTCAGCCGAAAAGAACACTTTGTGAACAAGGTCAAAGAGGCAGTATCAAGTAAGTTCTATCTTAATTATGCATATAGAAAACACTTTTCCCTACTTCCAGCAGAAACTCTTCATCGAGTGCTGATTGCACTCTAATGTCCCTATTGTCCGTTATATTTGACGGCCTCAATGTTTATTTTTCTATTAGATGTGTGCTTCCTTGTCCTGATCAGCTTAAGGGGGAAACTATTTGCCCCCTTTTCATTTTTTATAAGCTTATATTTGTTTTATTAGCATATTAAAGTACGACTACTTATCTAACGTCTGGTTCAAAATTTCCCCAGATAAGCCACCTGGAACTTGGTTGCAGGGTGGTGGTTGGAACAATGATCTGTGGGGGGGAGAAATTCCAATAGCATCATGGATTGATGATATCACGCCTCAGAATCCTGTAAGTGTAGTCACCATTCCTAATGTGCTATTCGATTTAAGTTAAATAACGTGTAGCTGATTCTAGGTAACTTAATGTGTAGGTGTGGCTGTCAAGAATGGATGGTCACATGGGCTTGGCTAACTCTCTAGCATTAAAACTTGCTGGAATATCTAATAACACGAAGGATCCTGATGGTGGAACTGTCATGAGAAACAGTCTAGGAGGTTCCTTCTTTCATACTGTTTCTAGTTTTATTTCTATAATCAAGTTTGAACTTTGTTGAACCTACAGTGAATTACATTATCCTTTTTTTACCTGGGATAACTTATATTGTATTGGTTCAATGCACATTGCACAATAACTTTATCTAGGAGAATCTGAACATTAATGTGGAGGCAAGCGACAATCGTGTGAAAAATCATAACAATTGAAAGTTTGTGTATTATGATGTAGAATTTTTAGTTTGTGTGCAAAACCAGGAGTTGGTGAAAGTTGGTGTATTTAGGCGCAATTATCTCTCAGGATATAGATTAAGCTGATTGCCTTTTGGCTTTGTTATTGCATGCAGAACCTACTGGTCTATTGATTGATTCTGCCATGAAGCTCATCTTTTCCTGCATCCCGGAGGTCTTAGTGGAGGATAGGAGGGAAGCTCTTTTGAGAGCTAGTGATCATGCCTTAAGCAAAGGTGTCACAACAGTTGTTGATATGGGGCGATATTTTCCTGGCGCGTCAACAGAGCTCTCTTGGGAAGATTTCTCAGGTTCTGCTTTGATGTACTGAAGGATAAGTGTGGTAGTTTTGATTTTTTTTTCGACATGTATGTTAAGACCAACAAATTACGAGCCATTAATAATGCTTGTAGTTTAGTGTTCAAACAAAAGCTAACAGACAATATATGAATGCCTTCTTATTTCAATCTCATTCTCTGGTCCTTGCAGATGTCTACAGATGGGCCAACCTATCAGGAAAGATGAAGCTTAGGGTTTGCTTATTTTTTCCAATCGAAACATGGGATCGGTTACATGTAATCCAGCTTCACCATACCTTTTTGCGTAAATTTGTTAGTAGTTCAGACAGCTGCTGTGTGCTTGGTGTTTTTAGTTCAAATATGGAACTTCAAAGATATGACCAAAGGGACGTAGGATTTGTATCAGTTATTGTCAAACACTGCTCCACTTTTCGTACAGTCAAAATTAACTTCAACTGGAATTGTTTCCTTTTATGCATCATCTTTGATTAGAACCTGTAACGTCTTAATTATTACTTCCATTTTGCCCTTTTTCTCCTGTACAGGAACTTATAAATCGAGTAGGTAGGAAGTTGAGCGAATGGCTTTACTTAGGTGGTGTAAAATCTTTTGCTGATGGATCATTGGGTTCTAGTAGTGCACTACTCTATGAGGTGAGAATAGTTATATTTTCTCTTTTCTTTTTCTTTGTTTTATAAAAAAGTAAAATCCATGTTGTAAATCAGAAAAACTCTTATTTTTAAGACAATGAAGTGATGTACAGATCCAGTTTTAGTATTTCAAATCTGGAAGCTTGAACCAGTTAATTGTATTGAGACTTTTGTGTGTGGTGTGTGTGTTTTTGTGTAGCCTTATGTCGAGGAACCACTCAATCACGGCTTGCAAGTGACAGACATAGATAAGCTGTACAATTTAACTCTCGCTTCTGATAAGGCCGGTCTTCAGGTGCTTTTGCATTTTCTAAAAAACGTTTTCTTTCTTTGCTGCAAAAGCCATCAAGATATCTGCAGATACATATACTGTAGAATTCATAATTCGTTTCAGGTCGCCATTCACGCCATAGGTGATAGATCCAACGATGTGATCTTGGACTTGTACAAATCAGTGGCTACTGAGAATGGAATCAGAGATCGAAGATTCAGGGTAAGTCGAGCTGTTCAGTTGCTTCAAAACTTTAATCTTTGTTCCGGGTATTGCTTATTATTGTCTCAGCAAAGGTTTGCAGATCGAGCACGCACAGCATTTGGCTCCTGGAACGGCACCCAGATTTGGTGAACAAGAAATTTTTGCTTCCGTGCAGGTTTTGTCTAATTGCCTAATGCATGCATTTCAAGGTAGAAAAGTGATTCTTAAAGTTGAACTTGTGGTAAAGAGTGTGTTCCCTACCCACCCGTGCATGCATGGGAAGGCTGAAAGAGAACCAACACGAAAACATGTGCTTTTAAGAACTAAACAATAAGTAACATGTTTTTAAGCATTTGTAATGCACATTTTCTAATTATAGAAGATAAATACTAGGCAAATTTGAAATACCAACATTGTGATTAATGTGAATTGGAAGTCCTCAGATCCCTAATCGGCTTATCGTGGTACCATCGTGACAGCCTGATCACTTATTATATGATGCTGATTCCGCTATAAAAAAACTCGGGGTGGAAAGGGCAAATGGAGGATCATATTTATTTAAGTCACTCCTTGCTGGGAATGCGCAGTTGGCTCTTGGCTCTGACTGGCCAGTAAGAACATTTTTTAGTTATCAGTTCTCTTCTCTAGAATTACAAAATTTCATGCTACCTGTTTAAACGTTGCTCATTCATTATCTCACTATAGGTTGTCGAAATAAATCCTTTGAGAAGCATAAAGTCATCAATGAGAAGAGTGCCTCGTGGTTGGGGGAATGCTTGGATTTCGTCTGAATGCATTGATCTAAACGATGCATTGAACGGGTATGCACTACAACCCCATGTTCTTGTTTGCTCAAAGATTAAGTTTCAGACCTCACCAATTTTGTGGTATACATGAATTATCATAGGCCAATTAACCAGCTAAAATTCTTGAGAGTTCATGTGCTAGTAGTTTATGTATCTTTGCCTTGTCAATGAGTAGTCATCATTCATTAGGGTCAGCCGTAGTTTATAGCAAGAACATAGGAGCAGTATGCAAAAATGGCCCGAAGATGCAAAAAAGTGACCGAACTTTGACGGAGGTTGCAAAAATGGCCTAATTGACACTTTCTTGCTCGCACTGTGATGTGTATATTATGTGAAACTACAGCTAAACCCATTTATTTATCATAATCCGGTAGGTATACCATTTCTGCTGCTCGATCGTGCTTCCTTGATGAAGAAATCGGGTCTCTATCCCCGGGTAAAATGGCTGACTTTGTGGTTCTGTCTGTGGATTCATGGGATGAGTTTGCTGCAGAAGTTTCTGCATCGGTTGAAGCGACATACGTTGGTGGATTAAGAGCATATGCCCGAGACCTCACAGAAGATTCATAGTAGCATTGATCAAAATCGCCAAGCTTTTGAGTTGCAATGCATCATATGCATATGACAGGTTTATTTGTACGAGTAGTCAATGTTTCTATCTAGCCTTGGGATTATTTTCAATTGTTTTCTTGCAACGATGTAATATTGCTATTTTGTTTATTTTGTTGGATTAATTAATTGCTGATTTAACGTGTTAGTTTTCACTCATTTTGTGTTGTGAATTCAATCTTTTAAACGTTCTAGTAATAAGGGCATCTTTAACCCCGTCCCCATTTCCGGCCCCAAGTCCCCTCCACGTCATCGTTCCTCTACAGTTGCGGCCCAGGCCCCAACTGCTGTAACCCTGCAGGTTGCGGCCCGGGCCGCAACTAATAAATGACACTATTCACAACTCCAACCTATTTAACTCGTAAAATAAAAAACGCTGGAAATTTATAACACGGAAAATTTAATTTCATCGAATACTGCAAAATTACAACATAGAAATTTTAAAACTGAAAATAAAATACATAAAAACATAACGTCAATTCTGGAAAACATTGGTGTGAGTCCAAATTTCTTCGATTAGATCGGCTTGGAGGCGAGTGTGTTGTTCCTCTTGGCGCATCGCAGCTGAACGGGCCATGACATTGCGGATCTTCGAATATTCTTTGACGTGGAGGCATTTTTTCGAATTCTAGGAAGAGATTTGAAGTTGAATATGAAGTTGAATGTGTATGAAAATGGAGTAGTATTTATAGAAAAAATTTTCGAATTTAAAAAAAAAATATTGGTTGCGGCCCGGCCCGAGGAGCGTGTAACGCTGGGCCGGGACTCTACAGTTGCGACCCGTCACCGTGCAACGCCGTCCCAGGCCGGGACGCGGGACGCGCGACAGGCCGGGAATGCGGCCCCGGGACGGGCCTGGGCCGTGACTCTCCTCCGTGCAACGCTCGGGACGTGCCAGGACTCGCGAGATGCGGCCCGGCCCCTTGCGTTACAGATGCTCTAAGCAACCACCTTTCATTTTTTTTTGCAAATTTTTGCTTGTAAAATAATACTGCGATATATATATCTTGTTAATTTTAAATCTATAAATAAAAATTCCGATATATATTGAAGTTTATCTCATATAGGACTCCACAAATTTATGTGATTCTATCTATACCATACATTTGAAATGGTGCATGATACGAAGCATAATTATACTATATTTATCGTTATTCCAAATGAACTCCAATCACATCATTATATATGAAAATTATGAGAACATTCAAAAAATAAAATTACACATTATAGATACTCTAATAGTATATCATTTTAATATAATAGTATTAATATGTTATCATGTGAAAGACATGATTAGTCAAATATAATCTCATAGTAAAACCTTATGCACTCTGTGAATTCTTAAAAAAATAGATCTAAAAGTTGTAAAACCGGAATCCTAGAACCAATAAAATACTTTTCGTCCCATTTAATTACATGCATATCTTATTCCCTACGAGATTTTATATCTTAAGTGTGAAGAGAATAGAGTATAAATAAAATAAACTGAAAATAATAGCATTTCTATTTAGTATTTATACACTACTCCCTCCGTCCGTAAAATGTTGTCAATGTTTGACTCGGTGCGAGTTTTAATAAATGTGAAGAAAAATGAATAGAAAAAGTTAATGGAATGTAGGCCCTACATTTATATATTAGTTTTATAATAGAATGTTAGTGTAATGAATTAGTGGAAAGTAGAGATCATTTAACAAAAATAGAAAAATAGCAAAGTGAACAACATTTTACCGACGCACCGAAATGACAAAATTGAACAATATTTCACCGATGGAGGGAGTATATGAGAAGTAGTTAAACAAAACAAAAATTAAATATTACTCAAATAAATAAAAAAAGGATTCTTCCTTTCTGTTTCTTAGCTGTATTAAATTTGCTAGATTTATTAACGCTAGCTTATTCTGACAAGCCAAATCCTGACTTTGCTTTCTTATTTCAATGCATTGTGATTGTCTCTCATTCACATCTCTCACTTGAATCAATATGTTGAGGACTCCATTCAGGTCTCTCTCTCTCTCTCATGCTTAATTTCTTAACTTATGTTCTTGTTTAAAAAAGATTCTTCCTCATTTTATATTTTAATTCACATTGAAAGATCTTGCATTTGGGTTTTTTTTTCTCTCTCCAATAATGCTTTAATAATTCTGACTTTTGGAATGGTTGTTTGGTTTTTCGTGACACAGAAAGTTGTCTGCTTCAAGAGTTTTGCTGACTCCACCCTATCAGAGATGGTTTTCTCAAGAAACAAGGTAAATTTGCTCTATTTTTTCCCTTTTGACATAATTTGGTGATGTTTTGGATTCTTAGGTGGATTATAGCTTTAATTAGCCAAATTATGGTTTAATTAGCATTAACTGAGGTGGGTGTTTTTGGGTGGATTATTGTTTCTAAGGTGGATTATAATTTAATGAAGAAATTTTTAGGATTTTTAGATGGATTATAGTTTTTGTTTCTTAAGCAGATTATAGTTTAATTTACATGTATAATTTAATTGATTTTTTCAACTTTGGGGAAAATTCAATCCATATCTCGTGGACATTTTCTAAAAAAAGAGTGAAAAACTGGTAACACAAAATTTGAATAACTCAAAATTAATTGACTAATTTGATTTTCAGCAAACTAGAAGGCAAGGTAGCTCTAATCACAGGGGCAGCAAGTGGTATAGGTAAAGAAACAGCAATCAAATTCATCAACAATGGTGCCAAGGTAGTCCTAGCCGACATCCAGGCCGACCCGGGCCGTGCAGTGGCCCGGGACCTCGGTCCAAACGCGGCCTTCGTCCCGTGCGACGTCACCAAGGAATCGGACATCTCGGACGCAGTGGATTTCGCCGTGTCCAAGTTCGGCCACCTCGACATCATGTACAACAACGCGGGCGTCGCGTGCCGCACCCCCCCGAGCATCGTCGACCTCGACATGGCCATATTCGACCGCACCATGGCGATCAACGTCCGAGGAGTGGTGGCCGGGATCAAGCACGGGGCCCGCGTCATGATCCCGAGGCAGAGGGGGTGCATCCTCTGCACGGCCAGCGTGACCGGGATGATGGGCGGGCTGGCCCAGCACACCTACTCGGTGTCGAAGAGTGGGGTGATCGGGGTGGTGCGGTCGGTGGCGTCGGAGATGTGCAAGCACGGGATACGCGTCAATTGCATATCCCCGATGGCCATCCCGACCCCGTTTGTGATGGACGAGATACGGGAGTACTACCCGGGAGTCGACCCCGGGCGGCTGGCGAAGATGGTGAGTGATTTTAGTGCACTGAAAGGGGCAGCTTGTGAGCCTAGTGACATTGCAAATGCTGCTTTGTTTTTGGCTTCTGATGATGCAAAGTTTGTTAGTGGGCATAATCTTGTGGTGGATGGTGGCTTCACAGCATTCAAGAATCTCACTCTTCCTACACTAGATCAGCTTTCATGAAACAAAGATGCCAACTTTTTTCTTTTTTTTCTTGAGTTGTTATTGCTTTAGTGAAATTGATCATGATTGATGAAGGAGATTCTCAATTGGTATAAGAGTGAGCATTGAAATATGTTTCATTAGTGGCAAGTCTTTATGAGAAATTATTGTGTTTAGAAGATTAGCTCTTTTAGTATCTAGCTTTATTTATCGAATATTTCGAAGCTTATGAGCTTCTTTGGGCTCAAACAAACTTTCATAATTGTTATATATCTAAAATATTAATGTTTCATCCACAATAATAATAGATTCACTGGTATCTTATAATTTCTTAAAATTATTGTTAATGATATAGTATAATATAATTGTGACTGATAGATAAACTTATTTTCTTATATTAATTCACTTCTTACTAATTATAAAAGGATGCATAATTGTATCAAGCTAAAAATTTCATTACATTTTCAAGCTAAATCAATTAAAATGAGTTGAGTCAGGAGCTAAATTCTAGCGTATGGAAGAAATATAATTGTACTATCTTATTACATAATTTGATTAAAAAATGGAGTATCATGTTACAGAGTTCATAGTTCTTATTTAAGATATCTTCAGCACAAAGAGTTGACCTCTCAAGTGCAAAACCTGCAAACAAAACAACACGAAGAAATCGCGAATCAGGTGCGTACGCAGAAAATTAGTTTTACGAAGATAAAATCAAATTCTTCAAACAGCAAGGGGTGCTAAAATACTTTCTTTTCTTCCAAAAACATACTCTGCCCTGTTTCTAACAGCTCATAAACACAGAGAGTGTTACAATAAACTATATACCTCATCTTGAAGCAATGGAGGAAGTTTCTGAATTGAAACTGGGCCACATATCTCCTCCCACACTTGTTCATCTACTACGGCACGCCATGTCTCCGGGGGCAAGGCGAAGAGAAGCACCGTCAACACATGGTTGCTTGCCTGGTGCATGCTGGAGTAGCAATGTGACTCAGAACCAACATCAACTCCAACCTCTCCAGCACCGTTTGCTTCTGCTCTCGAGATTTTCGTGGCACAAGCATTGTTCTTATCAACAGTACGTCTCATTTCCCTTGCATTGTTGCAACTAGCACTTGCTACAGTATGTGGCAAAGAATTTTGTTCTCTCTTGCAAAAGCAATTCTTTGAAGACAGTGCATCTGTCACATGCTTGTAGAGGCTAGTATCTTGCACTTGCTTCAACACTGTTTCCTAAAAAAGTTGGAAGGTCTCACTCAAGTCGGGTAAGCACATGATGATAATGGGGTATTTACTTTTGAGAGTTAACCTATATAGATTAATTGGAGATATCCTAGTAAATGACATAACATACTCAATCATGAAAAGTAAATACTCCAACTAAGTGTTTAGGTGCTTCAGTTTTTAATAATACGTATTTGTTTCCTTACCTTAAATTCGAGTTTTACTTTCTCTTGTTCACTTAGAGGCAGACCACCATCCTTCGCAAGGAGAACCTCTGCCACCCACTTAATGAAGGTAGAGAAGTGAAAACAGTGGAAATGACATCTCTTACATCCTTGATGCTATGGGAACTTAGCAACAATGGGACATCATCAGTCAAGTATTTCCCAATACTGGTCCAACCATCATGTTTGCAGCTCTGCAAAAGTAAGTATTAATGGTGAAATACATATAAGTATGTTCATCATTTTCCACTCTCTTCACATGTTCGGTAAGATAGAGAATTTTTCCCAAGTATGTTGAATTTTTTTCCAGGCAACCCCTTTTTCCCTCGTTTTCACTCCAATTTTCCTCACATTTCCTATGTTTTACGCCCTAGGGAAGGTGGGAGGACTACTAAATGTGAGAATTTTCCAATCTTCTTTTATCCCTCATTTTTCTTATGATATGTTTTGCAACAAAAAAGAACACTCCCTTATATAGCCTTACACCAATCGGGATACAACATAATGAAAAGCAGCATATTTTGGAAAACATAAACAGGGAAACTTTACCTATCAATTGCCATTTTTTGATTTAAAAGTTACTAACTAGACAAGCCTATAAATAAACATGAACTAATCCACAGGACACTTATCTATTATAGGCGATGAAGTATCTGTTTTTTCGTTTTCTTAGAAGGTTAGAAAATTGAGTGAAAGTAATTCGGGTTGTACCAGGGTATGGAGCAAAGCTGGTTCTCTCTGGCGCCTTGACACGAGCATGAACCTGAAGGGAAGTAACATAGACAATAAGGAGCTGTTTACTTAGAGTGATAACAGGGATAAATAAAAAAAATCCAAGCTACTACTATCTTGATGGACTTCATAGTTTTGAACTTGTTTAACCATGTTCTCCTTCAATTACACAATCTAATGTTATTATAAAAAAACTTGCAATTCACTCAAGCATATGCCCAGAAGGGAAACTCGAGAAACACAACCATGGGTGTATTCGGAACACACACAGCAGAAGAGGGACAAGTACTTGTATAAGAGATTACAACAAGATTGAGAAGAGGAAATAAGTAAGGTACCATCATGCAAGTAAATCTTAGAAAGTAGTGACAAATCAGAGCAAGCATACCCTCTCTTCAGTTTAGTGGCTTCATCAGTGGAGTCCATGGCTTCCCAAAGAAGTGTGAGGGGAACCCAATGTGGGGGATATTTAAATCTAGCAACATCCAGAATGAGTACCATATCCATCTCAGCATGATATCCACCAATTGGCGAAAAATGACCTGCTCCAGTCTGACATGCAATCAAATAAGGCAAGTCTATATACACCCAATAAATTTTCATCTTTGGTGGTTTTTTAGAATGAGTACCATTTTCATTCACATTTTATGACCGAAACATGACTCTGATACACCTAACTCCGTTCAAATGCGGCGGAGTGAGCTTAGGTTTTGCAAACGAGCACCATCTCTCCGATGGGACCTCCGGCCAACATTTCAACAAGTTATGGGGTGAGATCGCTCGCGGCCTAACCCCCTCCGTCCCTGCTTTCCTCGACCGTCCCCCACCCACCTCCCTCCCCCTCTCCCACACCACTTTCTCCATTTTCAAGCTCACCCTTGACCAAATCAACTCCCTCAAACAAAAATGCAACCACAACATTTACATAAACAACAACAACAACAATTCGAAATTTACAACGTACGAGGTTGTTACAGGACATGTGTGGCGCTGCGTGAGCGCCGCACGTGGGCTACCTGGGGACCAGGAGACCATGCTGCAGCTCCCCGTGGACGCTCGCACGAGGCTGCAGCCGAACCTCCCACCGGGATACCTAGGCAACGCGATCTTCTACACCGACGCGATGTCCCTGTGCGGGGAGCTGGTGACGGAGCCCTTGGCGTTCGCGGTGGGGAGAGTGCACGACGCGATCGCGCGGATGGACGACGAGTATTTGAGGTCGGCTGTCGACTACATGGAGCTGCATCGCGATGCCATCGTGGGCACTGCGGTCACTCGCGAATGCCCCAACGTCGGGATCACGAGCTGGCTGCGCTTCCCGTTTTACGAAGTGGATTTCGGCGTGGCTACTTTTGAAGGGAAGGGCTATCTGTATTCTGATCCGGAAAATGAAGGGGGCATCTATATTGCGATAACGCTGGGTGAAAAACATATGAAGAGGTTTGCAAAGTTTCTCTATGATGAGTGTAGCATAGTACTCCCTCCGTCCCGGACTACTTGCACTTATTTTCTTTCTAGGCGTCCCAAGTTATTTGCACTATTTCCATTTTTAGTAAAAAATTTCACCTACAACCGTAATATTTGACTTTGCTATACACTCATTCCTTAATCTCCGTGCCAAAAATGAAACGTGCGAGTAGTACGGGACAGAGGGAGTAAAATTTTAGCACTAGGATTGGGTATGTAAGTACTCCCTAATTACTAGTACGAGTACTATCTTTAATAAGGTACTCCCATTCCTAAAATAATATGGTGTGTGATGCATTTAGCTAATGCATTCTATCAGTGGCGAAGCCAGAATTATAATATTTGGGGCCCTAATTATTCTTAATGTTTGTGAATATTTTTGATGTCGTCATCGTTGTAAGTGGCTACGATATAAATGGTACTATAACATTAGCGACAATAGTATTATCATAAAAACTACTCCATTAATAACATTCTTCCTTAACAACCAAGCAATTATTTTTTTCTTGCTAAATCTTACAATATTGTTTTACTTAATTTTTTGTTATCTATAATAAAAGAACTCCACAATCAAATAGAAAGCAATAGTTTACATAGTACTACTATATTAAAGATACAAATATTTAAAAGAATTAACAAAACTTAAGAATAGAGTAAACAAAAAAATACAAATATTTAAAAAAAAATTAGTAAGCAAACAAGTAAAATCGAGCTCCTGCACTTGAGTTAGGCGGACATAGTAACCAATTGCACCAGAGTAACACTAATTATTCATTCTAAATATATATGACCAATATAGATAAAAATGATGGGGGGACCATAGGGGCCAGGCTGCATTCTATGCTCCCTCCCTATCATTTGTTTTTGTCTAATTTCGTTACTATTTCTATCATGGTTAATTACTGTAATAAATAAGATAATTTTAATCACGATTTCTATTTTGACATGTTTTATACTAATCATTTTTTTTGATAAAAATAAAAGGCTCAAGCCATGAATGGTGAGCACAAGTTTGCAAGGCGACAAAACCAAGTACAAAATCTATCCGATCTAGCAAACTCCCTTAGTGCTACTAGAAAATTGACTTTTTATGGCACTTCAAAATGCCACAAGAATTATGTTAACGTTACACTTTACCTATAATGGCACTTGAAACAAGTGTCAGCCCCAACACATGTAATAATAGATCAAGTGTAAGTAAAGATCAATCATTGCTACAGTAAAAAAATGTGATGAAGAGATGGCACTAGAAATAGCCACAACATGTTCTTTTAGACTACACCAATATATCCGGATGAAATTTAGAGAATACCCCACAAATATATATTATTACAATTTAATCCTGCATTTATATAATTTACATTCTAGTCCACAAATATTTTTAATTTATATTTACATCCTTCAAATACTTAAATTTACATTTTACCTTTATATACATATATAATATTTCAATTTCATTTCCAACATATAAAAAAATCATATTAAACTATAATTATTCATCCAACAAAATTACATAAACAACTCATTAAAATAAAATGCCATGTTTAAGTAACAAAAATTCCAAGTATCTAATGCCAAAATGTAATGTGTTTTTTCACACGCATACTAAACATATTAAGTGTTGTTCATCTTCTATGTAGTAAAAACTGTAAAGTCCTATCTATCCAAAAGTGCATAACATATTTGCACGAGACATGCTTGTTTCTTTAGATATGTGAGTCTCTTATATCTGTCAAATGAGCAAATGTTCTCTGCAACCAACCTGGAACATTTCAGTTTAAAATTTGGAATTACTGCATAAACCAATGTACTATGTACAAGAAGAATGAAAAAACTGAAAGAAATAAACTATATCAAAGAATAAAATATAACTAAATGGGATGAAAACACACATGTCAGAAAATGGATGCATAAAAACTTTGTAAATGAGGTCGGTTACCTATGAATCTTGATTTAATAGAGGTGTATACCCTCCAAAAAATCCATCACTCTTTTCTGCTACAGAAATATCCAAATAGATGATTAAAAAATAGGTACATAAGAACACAAGTATTCCAGAAAATGAAGCAGATTATTATGTGTATAAAGTGTCCAAATCTAACTGGAGCAACATATGTTCTGCCATGAAAAGAATTTAACAAAGGAAAACCTGCTATTTTCAAACATCTTTTAAAGGCACTTGAAGTCCTTGAAGAGTTGATAATGATGTTGGTTCCCCTAATGCTCGATCACCATTACGAAGATCACTCATATTGAACTATTCCATATGTCCCTATAAATTATAGAAATACGATGGAGTTCAAAAACATGTGCCCAAAGAAACTCTAAGAAGTTATGCATTATATAGTTGATCAAAACAAATGGCAGTTGATCTTAGAATGAGAAATATAATGATAAAAGATGACAAAAGTACCAGATTCTTATATACTACAAGCATTCTTTGCCACAATATTGGCCCTGTGAGATAAGGTCCAACTATTACTGCAAGAATCATCATTAAGGTCTCACCATCTTAACCCCTGGGCCCTGGGAAGTAGCTTTTGCAATGCATCTTTGTTCCCATTTCTGTAAGAGATCGAAAACATTAATTAGCAATTCAAGAGAAACTAGAGTAATCTTTGATGTCTATGGTGGATCCTAACTAGAGGGACAAAATCTGAATTATCAAATACTAAATGCATCCATGCGTGTTTATTCTTTTTATAAACCATACTACGACCTTTGAACACTAAAAACCAAAAAAATGAAAACTACCAAGCAAGATAGCACAGTCCAGAGCCCCCATAAACAACTACCTATAAAAAAAATTCAGCTTTTCCCCTCCCAAAAAGGAATGTGAACTAACAAGCACACAAACATAAGAAAATTTAGTACCATAAGCACTATTTGTTGAAGCAACTACCTATAAAAAAATTCAGCTTTTTCCCTCCCAAAAAAGGGATGTAACTAACAAGCACACAAACATAAGAAAATTTAGTACCATAAGCACTATTTGTTGAAGCAGCTGCAGCAGAAAGTAAGCCATTATTCATGCCTCATGTTTTTCAAATCCTGCAAACGAAAACACAGCAAATATAGCCTACTTAGTTTCAAATACGTACAAGATTCCACAGTAACGGTGACAAACTACTCCAATTGAGAAAAAAAATCAAAAAGCAGTAGCACTAATAACTTTTAAAGCACGACTGCACGAGCACAAAACATTTCCTTCACAACTGTTGCTTCACTCATAGCAAATAAGGAGCATTTACAAGAAGAAATAAGGAACATATATTAGTACACTGTTTTGTGATTGCACAGAAACTTGTGAAGATTCTTATTTTGTCACTAAAATTGAAATAACGATTTGTATACGAAGTTAGGAGACCTTCTTAGGAGTAATTCCAATTTGTGGTAACATTTGTGGAACCTAAAAGCAACCGTTCCGGGTGGTAGCGACGTGGCTTCTTTACTTTGTCGGTGGTCGAATCCAATTATTACGCTTTCCATCTTGCTATTGCTATCTCTGGGAAGCAGATTGCAGAGTAGCAGATTTCTCCGTAGCTGATTGAAATTTCAGGGCAAAATGAGTTGAAAACTGAAAAATTAGAAATTTGAGAATTAGGGGGAAATGTTGGGCGAAAATTTGAAGGGAAAATTTCTGAATATTTGGAGCCTTTTTTTTTTCTTTTTTTGAGGTGAAACAAAGTTCTCAATAATTCACGATACATTGTACCGACTCACAAGTGCCACTAAATAATTCTATTAATGACATTTATTTGGAGACGTAGTATTAGTTTAGGATATGTGTGGTGAAATATTATTGTAATGAGTGACTGTCTGTAATGTCAGTTTTTATTAAGTGCCACAAATTTAATGTAGTATTAGGCTATTTTTTTAGTAGTAAACGCTAACAAGACCATTAGAGCATCCACAACTGTGCTCTTGCCAGCGACACGGTTGTGGGCTCGACCCGACTTTTTCTGCCTGCTCTCTGGCAAGAGCACAACACCCACAGCTGTGCTCTTCCGCAAGGACGAGCACAATTAATTTAAAATTCAATTATACAAAAACATTTCCATAATACTAAAATTCATTAAAAAACCACAATAAATATTACAAATTACAAATAAAATAAAAAAAGACATAATTAAAATCTTAAAAATTAAAAATTACATAATTAAAATCTTAAAAATTAAAAATTAAATAATTAAAATACTAAAAATTAAAAATTACATAATTAAAATCCTAAAAATTAAAAATTACACAATTATTGGCTAATATTACCCGAGGAAGACTACGCATCCGGCGGCACCAACCCCAATTGTTTTTGGAGACCCAATATCATGGTCTCGTGTGTTTGAAGTTGCGTGGGGGTCATAGATGACCTATCGGCCATATTGAGTTGGGCCAAAAGGGCCCACAACGAGTTGTTCGGGGGTGGAGGTGGAACATAGGGTGCGGGTTCGGGAGCGTGGGCAGATGGAGTCGCGGCGCGACGGCGTTCGGCCGCCGCCTTCTTCATTCCTTGCGGTCGGCGTCGGGAACCGCTTGGTCCGGTGATAAACTCGTATTTTAACTGTTTTATTGGGCATTAAACGTGATGATAATTGGTGTTTAAATGCATATTACTTGAGTTTACGTCCATATTTCACTATAAAGGTGCTTTGATGAGTTTATCCAGTGTTTGAAGTTAAAATAGGTAAAAAGGAGTCAAAATGAGCCAAGCCGTGACTGGGGTCTGCTTCAAACGTTAATCTGCCTATCAATATGGGGTCTAAATCCTATTTTGAGAGTACCATTGTCTTCATCATCGAAAGAGCTTCGCGTGGGTATATATGCTTGAAAATAATTTTGGGGGGAAAGAACACTTTTGGATGATAAGAAGAATTTAAAGATGAAGTATTGACTTGAATATCGTTGGAAAAGTGGATGTATGCTTTTAGTTGTGAAAAAAAAAGAGTTGTAAAAAAAGAAGAATAATTTGGTGGTATAAGCTAGGCGAAGCCTAGAGGGGGTATAAGCTAGACGAAGTCTAGAAATGCGTAAGAAACCAAGTTTGGGGGAGAATTGGTAGATGAGAAGAGTCTATAAAGACTACTGAGGAGTTGAGTTGTTTAAAGAACGAAGTTATTATAGTTTCGAAAGGGATTATAAGTCACTTTGGCCAAATTTTCCTCACCTAACCAAAAAGCCTACATTACAACCTACAAATAAGACCTGTCAGATCCTTGATTTATAGTCACAAAATAGTAGAGGAGAGGTTAGATTTCGAGCAAGCCTATGGTAAACTATGCATGATTGATTGATTTGAGAGCTTGTATTTTACCTATACACTTTGAGAGTGGGAGAATTACACTACATATCTATCTTGTGAGGGCAAATTGACAAGGTTGCGTACGTGTTAGTAACTTGAAGCAATGATCAGTTGGTTTACATGCGTGTGAAGTTATTGATGCATGCTATTGTTTATTAACTGAGGCAATGATGAGATCCAACTTATGTGTACGAGTTTATATTTGATTGTTGTCTGCTTCTTGTTTGAGGACAAACAAGTGATTAAGTTTGGGGGAGTTGATAAACTCGTATTTTAACTGTTTTATTGGGCATTAAACGTGATGATAATTGGTGTTTAAATGCATATTACTTGAGTTTACGTCCATATTTCACTATAAAGGTGCTTTGATGAGTTTATCCAGTGTTTGAAGTTCAAATAGGTAAAAAGGAGTCAAAATGAGCCAAGCCGTGACTGGGGTCTGCTTCAAACGTTAATCTGCCTATCAATATGGGGTCCAAATCCTATTTTGAGAGTACCATTGTCTTCATCATCGAAAGAGCTTCGCGTGGGTACCTCACACGCCCCAATCGGAGTTCGGATGAGAGAGATATGACCGATCTACGAAAGCCGCGCGGACTGCCGGGAGCTACCCGGCCGGGTGGATTTTATGTGCAATAATTCCACCCGGCCGGGTGGCCAATTTTGTTCATAAAGAGTCCAGAGACTTCTACCCGACCGGGTGGATTTTATGTGCAATAATTCCACCCGGCCGGGTCCGTCTGACTGACGATTTTTAGCCCAGAATCGATTTTTCTGAGGAAAATAAAAAAGAGAAAGGCTAGGGCAACGAAAATTCATTTTCTCCAAGCCGCAAAAACACACACTCTCTCTCTAGGAAGCACTCTTGGAAGAAGATTGGAGATTCAAGCTTCAATTCCTCCACCAATTGTAATCCGTATCATGGTTTCCCTTGTTTTTCTTAGTTTCTTTTTGTTATCTACCTTGAACATGAGTAACTAAACCTTTTATGTAGAATTCTTGGTGAAGATGCATTGATTCATAGTTTTAATCCAATTAATTTCGTTTTTATCTTGCTCTTGTAATTGTTTGAATTATTCTTGTGCTTTTTCCTATCAATTGCTTGATCACCAATTGGGAGTGTTAGGATTTCTTAGAGTAATCGGGAGATGAAATATTTAATCTTGAAAGAAGAATAATTCACACCTTAATTCAATAAAACTCGGGAGAGTTGAGATTATGAGTGGGATCTTTAATCTAATCAAACCTTTGGGAGTTAGGTCTAAGATTTAGAAGGGGACTTCACTTATTACACCTAATCTACAGATTTCTCACCTCGGGAGGGGGTTTAATCTACAATTGTGATTGATTCAACAATTCTAGAGACTTTAAATGGTAAATTGGTTTTAATTGCGTTAAGCTATGAGTTGTGCATCGGATCCTTGAATTCTGCATATTTCTCCATCATCTACACAACGTGCTTTATCACTCTCTTGTTTATTTGTTCTATTTTATTCTCTGAATTTACATGCTTTTAGTAGTTGTTAGTTTCAAAACCAAATTTCCTGATTGTCTGGATAGTAGTTGAAATTTGTTCGTGGTACTTAGGTTTACACTTTATTGTCTCTGTGGGATACGATATACTCTTGCTTGCTATTTGCTACGATAACCCCGTACACTTGCGGGTATTAATTGGGTAAAATAAAGTTGAGTCAAGTTTTTGGCGCCGTTGCCGGGGACAATTTTGTGTTATATAGCTTGATATCGTGATAATAATCAAGATTACTACTTCAGACTTTACTGCTTTATTTTTAATTTTATTTTTTTTGTTGAGTTCTCACATTTGTGTTTCTTGTTCAGGTGTATGCACACACGTTCTAAAGGCTTGCCTCTAGAACCTTTCGATCCGGAGATCGAAGCAACAAACTGGAAGAGGAACGCCTATAGGAGGCTCACACAGAAAATTCAAGCTTCTTCGCCTAACCGCATAGGAGCATCTTCAGTTCAAAGGGACCTTTCACCCATCCGATCACCAGTTCAGGGCCATATTCTGTTTGCCCCCGTCTCTCCTAGTCTGATGGAGTACGAAGGGGGTAACAACGGTCCACCACCTCCTCCTCCCAATTATGATGAGCTTCTACGACAGCTGGAGGAGTTGCGTCAACAGGTCAATCGTGGACCACCTGTGCCTGTACAGAATCAATATGTATACCAAGGCCAGGCAAATCCAACCGTCCATAGCAACATCGGGGCCAATACTTTTGAGCTAAAAAGAGGACTGATTCAGATGGCGGAGAACATTGCTTTTAGGGGCAAATCCACAGATGACCCTAACAAGCATATCACCAAGTTCATTCAGATTTGCAACACAACAAAGATGAATGGAGTGACAGATGAGCAGGTTCGACTAAGGCTGTTTCCTTTCTCTTTAGAGGATTCAGCAAAGGATTGGTTGGAGAGTTTGGAGGCAGGATCAATTAGAACATGGGATGCTATGGTGGAAAAATTCTTGGAGAAATTCTATCCCCCTAGTGAAGCTATAAAGAGGCAACACGAGATCATTGCCTTTCAGATGACTCCTGCAGAGAACATAAGAGACGCATGGGGGAGGTTTAAAGCTTTGATGAAACGGTGTCCCAACCATGGGTTAACCCCAACAGTTCAAGTCATTACATTTTTCAAGGGATGCGTGCCTGAAGCACAACGGGAGTTGAACTTGAGCTCAGGCGGTAATTTTCTCAAGAAAGGAGTGAATGAAGCCATGGAAGTGATTGAGGAGCTCGCATCTAATGACGAAGGATGGAGCAACGAAAGGAGTAAGGTGCATAGGGTGGCTTCTACTACAAATCATGATCCTATGAGTGCCCTGTCCGACAAGTTGGATGCGTTGACCATGAAATTTGATTGCATGATAATGGGGAAACCGTCTCAAGATCCCCAAGGAAGTATGGAGGACGTGAACTATGTGAATCAAGGGGGCAACAACGGGTACTACAATAATTCACGGCCCAACTTTCATGGCGGAGGATATAATCAGTACGGGAACAAGGGGCATCCCAATCTCTCGTATGGGAACCCCAATAATGCTCTGCAACCACCCCCAGGGTTCACAGTCACTGATGGAGTGATTAATGATCCAAAGAAGATGACCACAGAAGACATACTCAAGTCTTTCATGCTACAGACCAACAAGCTCATGGAGCATAACAATCAAAGGATGGAGAAGGTTGAGACAGATGTGCAAAGTATGGCCACTCATCTGAAGAACATCGACACACAGATCAGCCAGATTTCCCAGACTGTGAGTACTATTACTCAACCGGGAAAATTCCCTTCGAACACCATCATAAATCCCAAAGGATGTATGGCCATCCATCTGAGGAATGGCAAGACGTATGAAGGTCCATCTCTGCCTGAGACCACGAAGGACACTATTCTTGAGCCTAAGGCTGCCGTGGCAGAGAAGGAAAATGAGGCTGAAAAGGAGAATACTGGCACCACTTCTGGAGTAAAGGTGCCATTCCCGCAGGTACTGAATCAGAAGAAGAAGAAAGATGAGCAGTTCACTCGATTTCTGGACATCTTCAGAAAGGTGCATGTGAACATTCCTTTGATCGAGGCACTGCTGCAGATGCCTAAGTACGCTAAGTTTCTGAAGGAGGTGATAGCCCAGAAGACCAGTTGGGGGCAGGTTGACACTATTAACCTAACTGAAAATTGTAGTGCTCTGCTGCAAAGGAAATTGCCTGCCAAGCTGAAGGACCCTGGAAGTTTCACTGTCGACTGCCTCATTGGGGGCTATAAAGTGGAGAATGCTCTCTGCGATCTAGGCGCGAGCATCAATCTAATGCCACTATCGGTGTTCAAGCAACTGAACATCGGTACTTTGAAGCCCACCTCAGCCACACTACAGATGGCAGACAGATCTGTCGCGTATCCAGAGGGCATCGTGGAAGACCTACTGATTAAGGTTGGGGAATTTATTTTTCCTGTCGACTTTATGGTCTTGGACATGGAAGAAGACAAGAGAGTCCCCCTACTGCTAGGACGTCCCTTTCTTGCCACTGCTGAGGCAAATATAAACGTGAAAAGGAGAGAGTTGACAATCTTCATGGGAGAAGAAAGTCAAACGTTTTCCCACAAACCGAGAACTATGGATGGAAGAACTGAGGTGTGCAAGGTGGTGCGTCTGAAGCACCAAGTGACTACTAAAGAAGGAGGATCGAGTGCAGTCAGAAAAGTGAAGCAGAAGGACTTTTATGAGCCTCACATGGAGATGATGGCTTCCACTGACTCGGAGCCATTAGCATGGATCGATGCAGACCATAGTCGCTCTTTACCGGTGCACGCGGTGATCACTACTGAACCCCCTAGGATGGGGGGTAAAATACTAACTACTGTCAAGGGAAGAAAGATAACTGCTCCAACACTGAAGGAGCCTATCCCGAGAGAGCCTGAAAAGTGGTGGCTCACCAAGACTTGGAACGATCTATTTCCTCATGGAGGAGGAGCCAAGCGATCACCTGGAGGCAACTCTGGGATGAAAGGGGATCTCGGTTGATATTTGAAGACGTCGGGCACACGACGATAAAAAGGTGCGCTGCATGGGAGGCAACCCATGAAAGGTATCTTTTATTGTTTTATGTATTTCTCTTAGTGTGTTTGCTCAGTAGGCATCACCTCTCCACCAACGTTTCAAACTTATTTCTTTGCGTAGCTTTGAATAAGTTTGGGGGGGTGATATGGTGGATGGTGAACCTATGAGCATGCTTATTGTTTTCATGTTATTTTTGGGTAGTTTTAAAATTTTTGCTTAGGATTTTAATTGACTTGGATGAAACTGAATGGGGTCGGAGCAATTTGAATTGAATTCAAGCATGTTTGTTGGATGAGTTGCTAATGATGCTTTATGTTAAAATGTTTGTGAAAACTTGTTGATATGACCAAGCATGCTTGTATGTCCTTATTGTGATTTGCCTAAAGTGAATTGCTCGTTGCATTGTCCTTTGCCATAACCCTGTGAGACTTGAGCCTATATATTTCTAAATGTGTGATTATCGCATTGTGTTATATGTTTCTAGAACTTGCTCGCGATCTTCCTTGAGTCTACATAGTGAGTATAGATTTAGGAAGTGACGTTAGGCCATCCGTTCTAGCCTTGTTTTTACTTTCACCCTAAAATAAAAATCATAATCCTTTGTTAGCCATATTTGAGCCTAATAGCCTTTTTCTTTGATAACTTGGGGTTGTATATATGCTTGAAAATAATTTTGGGGGAAAAGAACACTTTTGGATGATAAGAAGAATTTAAAGATGAAGTATTGACTTGAATATCGTTGGAAAAGTGGATGTATGCTTTTAGTTGTGAAAAAAAAAGAGTTGTAAAAAAAGAAGAATAATTTGGTAGTATAAGCTAGGCGAAGCCTAGAGGGGGTATAAGCTAGACGAAGTCTAGAAATGCGTAAGAAACCAAGTTTGGGGGAGAATTGGTAGATGAGAAGAGTCTATAAAGACTACTGAGGAGTTGAGTTGTTTAAAGAACGAAGTTATTATAGTTTCGAAAGGGATTATAAGTCACTTTGGCCAAATTTTCCTCACCTAACCAAAAAGCCTACATTACAACCTACAAATAAGACCTGTCAGATCCTTGATTTATAGTCACAAAATAGTAGAGGAGAGGTTAGATTTCGAGCAAGCCTATGGTAAACTATGCATGATTGATTGATTTGAGAGCTTGTATTTTACCTATACACTTTGAGAGTGGGAGAATTACACTACATATCTATCTTGTGAGGGCAAATTGACAAGGTTGCGTACGTGTTAGTAACTTGAAGCAATGATCAGTTGGTTTACATGCGTGTGAAGTTATTGATGCATGCTATTGTTTATTAACTGAGGCAATGATGAGATCCAACTTATGTGTACGAGTTTATATTTGATTGTTGTCTGCTTCTTGTTTGAGGACAAACAAGTGATTAAGTTTGGGGGAGTTGATAAACTCGTATTTTAACTGTTTTATTGGGCATTAAACGTGATGATAATTGGTGTTTAAATGCATATTACTTGAGTTTACGTCCATATTTCACTATAAAGGTGCTTTGATGAGTTTATCCAGTGTTTGAAGTTCAAATAGGTAAAAAGGAGTCAAAATGAGCCAAGCCGTGACTGGGGTCTGCTTCAAACGTTAATCTGCCTATCAATATGGGGTCCAAATCCTATTTTGAGAGTACCATTGTCTTCATCATCGAAAGAGCTTCGCGTGGGTACCTCACACGCCCCAATCGGAGTTCGGATGAGAGAGATATGACCGATCTACGAAAGCCGCGCGGACTGCCGGGAGCTACCCGGCCGGGTGGATTTTATGTGCAATAATTCCACCCGGCCGGGTGGCCAATTTTGTTCATAAAGAGTCCAGAGACTTCTACCCGACCGGGTGGATTTTATGTGCAATAATTCCACCCGGCCGGGTCCGTCTGACTGACGATTTTTAGCCCAGAATCGATTTTTCTGAGGAAAATAAAAAAGAGAAAGGCTAGGGCAACGAAAATTCATTTTCTCCAAGCCGCAAAAACACACACTCTCTCTCTAGGAAGCACTCTTGGAAGAAGATTGGAGATTCAAGCTTCAATTCCTCCACCAATTGTAATCCGTATCATGGTTTCCCTTGTTTTTCTTAGTTTCTTTTTGTTATCTACCTTGAACATGAGTAACTAAACCTTTTATGTAGAATTCTTGGTGAAGATGCATTGATTCATAGTTTTAATCCAATTAATTTCGTTTTTATCTTGCTCTTGTAATTGTTTGAATTATTCTTGTGCTTTTTCCTATCAATTGCTTGATCACCAATTGGGAGTGTTAGGATTTCTTAGAGTAATCGGGAGATGAAATATTTAATCTTGAAAGAAGAATAATTCACACCTTAATTCAATAAAACTCGGGAGAGTTGAGATTATGAGTGGGATCTTTAATCTAATCAAACCTTTGGGAGTTAGGTCTAAGATTTAGAAGGGGACTTCACTTATTACACCTAATCTACAGATTTCTCACCTCGGGAGGGGGTTTAATCTACAATTGTGATTGATTCAACAATTCTAGAGACTTTAAATGGTAAATTGGTTTTAATTGCGTTAAGCTATGAGTTGTGCATCGGATCCTTGAATTCTGCATATTTCTCCATCATCTACACAACGTGCTTTATCACTCTCTTGTTTATTTGTTCTATTTTATTCTCTGAATTTACATGCTTTTAGTAGTTGTTAGTTTCAAAACCAAATTTCCTGATTGTCTGGATAGTAGTTGAAATTTGTTCGTGGTACTTAGGTTTACACTTTATTGTCTCTGTGGGATACGATATACTCTTGCTTGCTATTTGCTACGATAACCCCGTACACTTGCGGGTATTAATTGGGTAAAATAAAGTTGAGTCAAGTTTTTGGCGCCGTTGCCGGGGACAATTTTGTGTTATATAGCTTGATATCGTGATAATAATCAAGATTACTACTTCAGACTTTACTGCTTTATTTTTAATTTTATTTTTTTTGTTGAGTTCTCACATTTGTGTTTCTTGTTCAGGTGTATGCACACACGTTCTAAAGGCTTGCCTCTAGAACCTTTCGATCCGGAGATCGAAGCAACAAACTGGAAGAGGAACGCCTATAGGAGACTCACACAGAAAATTCAAGCTTCTTCGCCTAACCGCATAGGAGCATCTTCAGTTCAAAGGGACCTTTCACCCATCCGATCACCAGTTCAGGGCCATATTCTGTTTGCCCCCGTCTCTCCTAGTCTGATGGAGTACGAAGGGGGTAACAACGGTCCACCACCTCCTCCTCCCAATTATGATGAGCTTCTACGACAGCTGGAGGAGTTGCGTCAACAGGTCAATCGTGGACCACCTGTGCCTGTACAGAATCAATATGTATACCAAGGCCAGGCAAATCCAACCGTCCATAGCAACATCGGGGCCAATACTTTTGAGCTAAAAAGAGGACTGATTCAGATGGCGGAGAACATTGCTTTTAGGGGCAAATCCACAGATGACCCTAACAAGCATATCACCAAGTTCATTCAGATTTGCAACACAACAAAGATGAATGGAGTGACAGATGAGCAGGTTCGACTAAGGCTGTTTCCTTTCTCTTTAGAGGATTCAGCAAAGGATTGGTTGGAGAGTTTGGAGGCAGGATCAATTAGAACATGGGATGCTATGGTGGAAAAATTCTTGGAGAAATTCTATCCCCCTAGTGAAGCTATAAAGAGGCAACACGAGATCATTGCCTTTCAGATGACTCCTGCAGAGAACATAAGAGACGCATGGGGGAGGTTTAAAGCTTTGATGAAACGGTGTCCCAACCATGGGTTAACCCCAACAGTTCAAGTCATTACATTTTTCAAGGGATGCGTGCCTGAAGCACAACGGGAGTTGAACTTGAGCTCAGGCGGTAATTTTCTCAAGAAAGGAGTGAATGAAGCCATGGAAGTGATTGAGGAGCTCGCATCTAATGACGAAGGATGGAGCAACGAAAGGAGTAAGGTGCATAGGGTGGCTTCTACTACAAATCATGATCCTATGAGTGCCCTGTCCGACAAGTTGGATGCGTTGACCATGAAATTTGATTGCATGATAATGGGGAAACCGTCTCAAGATCCCCAAGGAAGTATGGAGGACGTGAACTATGTGAATCAAGGGGGCAACAACGGGTACTACAATAATTCACGGCCCAACTTTCATGGCGGAGGATATAATCAGTACGGGAACAAGGGGCATCCCAATCTCTCGTATGGGAACCCCAATAATGCTCTGCAACCACCCCCAGGGTTCACAGTCACTGATGGAGTGATTAATGATCCAAAGAAGATGACCACAGAAGACATACTCAAGTCTTTCATGCTACAGACCAACAAGCTCATGGAGCATAACAATCAAAGGATGGAGAAGGTTGAGACAGATGTGCAAAGTATGGCCACTCATCTGAAGAACATCGACACACAGATCAGCCAGATTTCCCAGACTGTGAGTACTATTACTCAACCGGGAAAATTCCCTTCGAACACCATCATAAATCCCAAAGGATGTATGGCCATCCATCTGAGGAATGGCAAGACGTATGAAGGTCCATCTCTGCCTGAGACCACGAAGGACACTATTCTTGAGCCTAAGGCTGCCGTGGCAGAGAAGGAAAATGAGGCTGAAAAGGAGAATACTGGCACCACTTCTGGAGTAAAGGTGCCATTCCCGCAGGTACTGAATCAGAAGAAGAAGAAAGATGAGCAGTTCACTCGATTTCTGGACATCTTCAGAAAGGTGCATGTGAACATTCCTTTGATCGAGGCACTGCTGCAGATGCCTAAGTACGCTAAGTTTCTGAAGGAGGTGATAGCCCAGAAGACCAGTTGGGGGCAGGTTGACACTATTAACCTAACTGAAAATTGTAGTGCTCTGCTGCAAAGGAAATTGCCTGCCAAGCTGAAGGACCCTGGAAGTTTCACTGTCGACTGCCTCATTGGG
This sequence comes from Salvia splendens, assembly GCF_004379255.2. NCBI lineage: Eukaryota > Viridiplantae > Streptophyta > Magnoliopsida > Lamiales > Lamiaceae > Salvia > Salvia splendens. Next base: position 5,998,645 of record NC_056040.1, read on the forward strand.
GGCTATAAAGTGGAGAATGCTCTCTGCGATCTAGGCGCGAGCATCAATCTAATGCCACTATCGGTGTTCAAGCAACTGAACATCGGTACTTTGAAGCCCACCTCAGCCACACTACAGATGGCAGACAGATCTGTCGCGTATCCAGAGGGCATCGTGGAAGACCTACTGATTAAGGTTGGGGAATTTATTTTTCCTGTCGACTTTATGGTCTTGGACATGGAAGAAGACAAGAGAGTCCCCCTACTGCTAGGACGTCCCTTTCTTGCCACTGCTGAGGCAAATATAAACGTGAAAAGGAGAGAGTTGACAATCTTCATGGGAGAAGAAAGTCAAACGTTTTCCCACAAACCGAGAACTATGGATGGAAGAACTGAGGTGTGCAAGGTGGTGCGTCTGAAGCACCAAGTGACTACTAAAGAAGGAGGATCGAGTGCAGTCAGAAAAGTGAAGCAGAAGGACTTTTATGAGCCTCACATGGAGATGATGGCTTCCACTGACTCGGAGCCATTAGCATGGATCGATGCAGACCATAGTCGCTCTTTACCGGTGCACGCGGTGATCACTACTGAACCCCCTAGGATGGGGGGTAAAATACTAACTACTGTCAAGGGAAGAAAGATAACTGCTCCAACACTGAAGGAGCCTATCCCGAGAGAGCCTGAAAAGTGGTGGCTCACCAAGACTTGGAACGATCTATTTCCTCATGGAGGAGGAGCCAAGCGATCACCTGGAGGCAACTCTGGGATGAAAGGGGATCTCGGTTGATATTTGAAGACGTCGGGCACACGACGATAAAAAGGTGCGCTGCATGGGAGGCAACCCATGAAAGGTATCTTTTATTGTTTTATGTATTTCTCTTAGTGTGTTTGCTCAGTAGGCATCACCTCTCCACCAACGTTTCAAACTTATTTCTTTGCGTAGCTTTGAATAAGTTTGGGGGGGTGATATGGTGGATGGTGAACCTATGAGCATGCTTATTGTTTTCATGTTATTTTTGGGTAGTTTTAAAATTTTTGCTTAGGATTTTAATTGACTTGGATGAAACTGAATGGGGTCGGAGCAATTTGAATTGAATTCAAGCATGTTTGTTGGATGAGTTGCTAATGATGCTTTATGTTAAAATGTTTGTGAAAACTTGTTGATATGACCAAGCATGCTTGTATGTCCTTATTGTGATTTGCCTAAAGTGAATTGCTCGTTGCATTGTCCTTTGCCATAACCCTGTGAGACTTGAGCCTATATATTTCTAAATGTGTGATTATCGCATTGTGTTATATGTTTCTAGAACTTGCTCGCGATCTTCCTTGAGTCTACATAGTGAGTATAGATTTAGGAAGTGACGTTAGGCCATCCGTTCTAGCCTTGTTTTTACTTTCACCCTAAAATAAAAATCATAATCCTTTGTTAGCCATATTTGAGCCTAATAGCCTTTTTCTTTGATAACTTGGGGTTGTATATATGCTTGAAAATAATTTTGGGGGAAAAGAACACTTTTGGATGATAAGAAGAATTTAAAGATGAAGTATTGACTTGAATATCGTTGGAAAAGTGGATGTATGCTTTTAGTTGTGAAAAAAAAAGAGTTGTAAAAAAAGAAGAATAATTTGGTGGTATAAGCTAGGCGAAGCCTAGAGGGGGTATAAGCTAGACGAAGTCTAGAAATGCGTAAGAAACCAAGTTTGGGGGAGAATTGGTAGATGAGAAGAGTCTATAAAGACTACTGAGGAGTTGAGTTGTTTAAAGAACGAAGTTATTATAGTTTCGAAAGGGATTATAAGTCACTTTGGCCAAATTTTCCTCACCTAACCAAAAAGCCTACATTACAACCTACAAATAAGACCTGTCAGATCCTTGATTTATAGTCACAAAATAGTAGAGGAGAGGTTAGATTTCGAGCAAGCCTATGGTAAACTATGCATGATTGATTGATTTGAGAGCTTGTATTTTACCTATACACTTTGAGAGTGGGAGAATTACACTACATATCTATCTTGTGAGGGCAAATTGACAAGGTTGCGTACGTGTTAGTAACTTGAAGCAATGATCAGTTGGTTTACATGCGTGTGAAGTTATTGATGCATGCTATTGTTTATTAACTGAGGCAATGATGAGATCCAACTTATGTGTACGAGTTTATATTTGATTGTTGTCTGCTTCTTGTTTGAGGACAAACAAGTGATTAAGTTTGGGGGAGTTGATAAACTCGTATTTTAACTGTTTTATTGGGCATTAAACGTGATGATAATTGGTGTTTAAATGCATATTACTTGAGTTTACGTCCATATTTCACTATAAAGGTGCTTTGATGAGTTTATCCAGTGTTTGAAGTTCAAATAGGTAAAAAGGAGTCAAAATGAGCCAAGCCGTGACTGGGGTCTGCTTCAAACGTTAATCTGCCTATCAATATGGGGTCCAAATCCTATTTTGAGAGTACCATTGTCTTCATCATCGAAAGAGCTTCGCGTGGGTACCTCACACGCCCCAATCGGAGTTCGGATGAGAGAGATATGACCGATCTACGAAAGCCGCGCGGACTGCCGGGAGCTACCCGGCCGGGTGGATTTTATGTGCAATAATTCCACCCGGCCGGGTGGCCAATTTTGTTCATAAAGAGTCCAGAGACTTCTACCCGACCGGGTGGATTTTATGTGCAATAATTCCACCCGGCCGGGTCCGTCTGACTGACGATTTTTAGCCCAGAATCGATTTTTCTGAGGAAAATAAAAAGAGAAAGGCTAGGGCAACGAAAATTCATTTTCTCCAAGCCGCAAAAACACACACTCTCTCTCTAGGAATCACTCTTGGAAGAAGATTGGAGATTCAAGCTTCAATTCCTCCACCAATTGTAATCCGTATCATGGTTTCCCTTGTTTTTCTTAGTTTCTTTTTGTTATCTACCTTGAACATGAGTAACTAAACCTTTTATGTAGAATTCTTGGTGAAGATGCATTGATTCATAGTTTTAATCCAATTAATTTCGTTTTTATCTTGCTCTTGTAATTGTTTGAATTATTCTTGTGCTTTTTCCTATCAATTGCTTGATCACCAATTGGGAGTGTTAGGATTTCTTAGAGTAATCGGGAGATGAAATATTTAATCTTGAAAGAAGAATAATTCACACCTTAATTCAATAAAACTCGGGAGAGTTGAGATTATGAGTGGGATCTTTAATCTAATCAAACCTTTGGGAGTTAGGTCTAAGATTTAGAAGGGGACTTCACTTATTACACCTAATCTACAGATTTCTCACCTCGGGAGGGGGTTTAATCTACAATTGTGATTGATTCAACAATTCTAGAGACTTTAAATGGTAAATTGGTTTTAATTGCGTTAAGCTATGAGTTGTGCATCGGATCCTTGAATTCTGCATATTTCTCCATCATCTACACAACGTGCTTTATCACTCTCTTGTTTATTTGTTCTATTTTATTCTCTGAATTTACATGCTTTTAGTAGTTGTTAGTTTCAAAACCAAATTTCCTGATTGTCTGGATAGTAGTTGAAATTTGTTCGTGGTACTTAGGTTTACACTTTACTGTCTCTGTGGGATACGATATACTCTTGCTTGCTATTTGCTACGATAACCCCGTACACTTGCGGGTATTAATTGGGTAAAATAAAGTTGAGTCATCCGGCGTCCGGGCTACCCATGTTAGCTTCGGCGAGTTGGCTAGCCACTTCTTCGCCGGCGTCGGATAGGGATGCCGACCGTGACCGTTTGGAGGAGCCGCTAGAGGATGATGTTACGCCTCCCAGATACTTCAGGTGCGTCCTCGTTTCCTGCCAAACATTTAGGTACTTGAACGACTTACCGTTCATGGATTGGTAGGTGCTCAGCGCCGCAGTGATGATGTCGAACTCGCTCCGGCCGCTCCCGGCATTCCGCGACTCCTGGAGGAAATAGCCATTGAACTTGCCAATTTCGTCGTTGGCTCGGCCGATGCAGTTGCGCACCATACTCTCGTTGCGCTCGATCGTTCTCGGCGGCCGGTTTGCATTGTACCGCCGAGAGACGCGCCACCAAAAGTGATCGCCGGATTGGTTCGTGCCAACCACCGCATCTTCGGATATTTCCAAGTACGCCTTGAACAATCTATCCATCTCCGCCGGTGAGTACGGTGTGCGGACACCGACGCGAGATGGAGGAGTCAGAGTTTGGGAAGGGACGGGACGCCTAGGCTCCGGTGTCCACCCGTATCGCCCATCGGAGCCACCTTGGTCGTCGACCGGGTATGGCCGGTAGCCACCCGGAACGCACGAATCTTGGGTGAGATGAGGGGCCGAATAGTCCGTTTCCGGACTAGGAAACGGTTGTGAACCGAACCATTCGGGGTTCCAACCGTGGGAGCCGCTTGGGTTATCGTCGTGACCGGACATAGTGGTGTTGTAGGGTGTGAGAGAATGAAGATGAAAATGGATATGAGAGATTGGAGATGAGAATGGAGATGAGAGAATGATGATGAGAATTGTGTAGTTTGATGTGAATTTTTGGGAGTGAAATTAGGGGTATTTATAGATGAAAGTGTGTATTTTTGGGGTAAAAAAAATTAAAAAGTGGGAAAAAACGGTTATAAACGGATATAATTTTTTTGGGAAGTGAAATTTTTTTTTATCGGTTTTTTTAATTAAAAACCGATTTTTTTTAAAAAAATAATGTAAACACAACGGCTATGACGTTGACGAATGAGGGCGCGCCACGTCAGCTGCTCGCTGGCACGGCGCTGCTCGATGCATCGAGCAGCGTCGTGCCAGCGGCGCGGATCGCCGTGGCGACGGACGCCACCGTTGTGGATGCTCTTACACTAATGCAAAAGTATCTTGGAGAAAGCCAACAAAAAAACAAAACAGCCCAAAAGGAAAAAAAACCTTGTACTAAGGCCTTCAAGAAAAGGATCAACCGTCACCTAAGTTCTCTGTTGGAAAGGAAGAATTTGGGTGCCAACATCTTATCCACAATCTTAATCGCCAAATCAAATTTTCTTCTCAAGCTCCCAATCCGGCACAAAACCTTGGAAAATCATTTTATTCCCAATATCTCATATCGAACATGAAAAAAAAAAAGAACAGAGAAATCCACACCTTTTTATTGGCTTTGTGAAGAGGAGTGCCCAGCCAAGAGAGGAAGCATGTCATCGGATCCTTAGGCAAGCACATGGATAAATTCCATTGAGCACAACAGTAATACCATATACCACCCGGGATTCTACAGCTAAAAAAGACGTGCCCCAAAGTCTCCGGCTCTTCCTTGCAGAAAATACATCTATCATCCTCAATTCCTGTTATGCCCCATCTGATCAGTTTATCTTTAGTGTTGAAAAGAAATTCCGAGTCCTAGAATTGACATGTTTTAAATCTCATAAACCAAACACACTACTAATTTAATCTCGAGATACAATATTGCAAACTAAACACCCCCATAAGAGAGTTCAGCTTTTGACGAAAGATAAATTCCACCGCACGCTATTTTTATGGTGTTACATTTAAATTTATTATAAGGGTAAAATGAATTTACATTTAAGCTACAAAATAATCTAACTCACCAAAGTATTTATATCTATGTACTAGTATAATTTATCTTCTAAATCCTTTACTTCAATCTCATCTTTAATCTTATCTTAAACCCTGTTTAAATTGACTATCATGTCATGTTCATACTAATATCCCTGCAAAATGACTCGTTAATGCTTTTGCCAATTTGCGATTAAATTCACACCATTTAAGCTACAAAATAATCGAACTTACCAAAAATATGCATATTGTTATCTTCTAATTAACTTAACTTAACTTAACTTAACTTAACTTAACTCTCTTCCGTTTGACAATGACTATGATATTTATCCTAATATATATCCGTACAAAATGGCAATGCTATGATATTTATTCTAACTAATATATATCCGTAGAAAATGACAATGACTATCATATTTATCCGATTATCCGTATAAAAGGACATGAATTTATGGACATAGATTGCACAGCACACTTATATAGTGAATACTCCCTCCGTCCCCAATTAGAAGTCACTATTTGACCGGGTACAGGTTTTAGGGAAGTGTTTGAATATATGGTGTAATAAATAGAGTTAGGTAGTGGAATGTGAGACCTCTTAGACTTTTAGGATATTCATGTCTAAATATAATAAGTAGGAAAAATGACCCATCGGGCTGAAATGGAAATAGAGACTCTTAATCGTGGGAGGAGTTAATGTTCTCTTCGTCAAAAAGCAATGATAAAAAGCACACTTACGTGTTTTCTTTGTCTTCCTCACACAACTGTGAGAAGAGAAGCATGAGGATGACATTGAAGAAATCGACGCTTGTAAAGCCAATCGAGGAAACGCCGCGTGGCAGTTTGTGGCTGTCGAGTTTGGACTTAGTTATGCCCGACAACTTCCACACTCGCTACGTCTTATTTTACCGCTGCGACGGCTTCTTCGATGCGGCCGTGATGAAGGCCGCGCTGAGCCGGGTCCTGGTTGAGTTCTACCCCTTCGCTGGGAGGCTGAGGAGGGACGATCATCGCGGCCGCATCGAGATCAACTGCAACGGTAAAGGGGTCATGTTTACGGAGGCGGAGTGCGACGGCGCCGTCGATGATTTTTTCGGCGGTATCGCCCCCAGGCCTGACGTCAGCCTTGTCCCCAACGTCGATTACTCCGGGGGAATTTCGACGTTCCCCCTCCTTCTCGTGCAGGTGTGTCCCTAAAAAAGTCTCACACGTTTTACTACTCCATATTAGTAGTATTAAACGCTACAACTCTGATACAGCTAACTCGCTTTAAATGCGGTGGAGTGAGCATAGGTTTCGCAAACGAGCACCATCTAGCCGACGGGATCTCCGCCCAACATTTCAACAAGTCATGGGGTGAGATCGCTCGCGGCCTAACCCCCTCCCTCCCTCCCTTCTTCGACCGCCGCCTCCTCGCCTCCCGCGACCCCCCGCGGCGCCCACACTTCCCTCACATCGAGCACCACCCTCCTCCCTCTCTCAACACACCCCTCTCCCTCTCCGACACCACTTTCTCAATTTTCAACCTCACCCTCCACCAAATCAACTCCCTCAAACAAAAATGCAACCACAAGTCAAAGTTTACCACTTACGAAATTGTCACAGGACATGTGTGGCGCTGCGTGACCGCGGCTCGCGGGCTACCGGGGGACCAGGAGACCAAGCTGCAGCTCCCGGTGGACGCGCGCACGAGGCTGCGGCCGAACCTCCCACCGGGATACCTAGGCAACGCGATCTTCTACACCAGCGCATTCGCCCTTTGCGGCCAGCTGGTGTCGGAGCCCTTAGCGTTCGCGGTGGGGAGAGTGCACGACGCGATCGCGCGGATGGACGATGAGTATTTGAGGTCGGCCGTCGACTACATGGAGCTGCATCGCTCTGCCATCGTGCGCGATGCCGCCACTCTCAACTGCCCCAACGTCGGGATCACGAGCTGGCTGCGCCTTCCCTTCTACGAAGTGGATTTCGGATGGGGGAAGCCCGCGTTCGCCGGAGCCGGCGCAGCCACGTTTGAAGGGAAGTGCAATTTGTTTTCTGGTCCGGAAAATGAAGGAGGCATCTATGTTGCGATAACTTTAAGTGAAAAACATATCAAGAGCTTTGCAAAGCTTCTCTATGATGAGTGTGGCATCATTAGTAAAATTTGAGCACTAGGATTGGTTATGTAATAGGAGTAACACTCTTTTTTATTACTACTACAATAATATGGTGTGTGATGCATTTAGTTTATGCAATTTATGCTCCCTCTAATGAATAGATCGTTTGTTTTTTTGTCTGTTCGTTGATTTCATTACTTTTTGTCGTTGTTTCAGAAAACATAAGCAAAATATGGATGATTCAAAATGCATACTCAATCATCAATTTTTTTTATCAGCTTAAGCAATATACAATCCATAAACGTGTAAAGAGACCAGCCACAACCACCAAAAAATGATATGACAAACACACAGCCGATTCTTTTACTTTCTGCTTTCTTTTCTTTTAAAAATGTGTAGGAAATCACCAAATGTCATTCACGAGCTGCAAAGGGGGCACCGCATGAGGCCATTCTCATTGCAAACTGTGCACCGATTCGTCTGCTCCTTCTTCTCATCGTAAACTTTCCGGCTGCCTCCACAATTCACGCAGGCGATGAACCTCATATCACCGCAGACGTCGCACGGCTTGAGTGACCGGAACGGAAGCCCCTTGATCATCCTGACAAGCTCCCCGGCTTCGACGAGGTTCAAAGCCACCTCTGCCCCACCGATGTGTTTCCCTTTTATGAACACCTGCAGCAAAAGACAACGAAGCTGAGTTAATTGCTAAGACGTTTCATCTCCAATCAATAGGCCGATAGAGCAAGTTACTTTTGAATCACTAACTTTCCCAATTTTCCAACTATTGTAAACTAACTTCCAAATATGTATTTAAATTACTCAATCAACTATTGATTTTGCTAATGTTCTGTTTTGATCATACCTATATACTCATATAAGCATTAACATGAGGAGTAATACTAGAGACTTAAGCCGCTATTATTATTACTCCATATCAGGGTAGTGATAAAATGAAAACTCATATATTGTACAAACTTCAAATTATGATCTGAACGGTTAAAAAATATCAACATATAAATTAGTAGCAACAGAAAATGACAACACAATATCCACACAGCATCAACCGTTGACACTATGTTGACATTTTATATTGTTAACAGTCCAGATCATAGTTTGTATTTGATTATATATATTTTTCGAATTTATGGAGATAGTAGAGCCCTGTACCTGCGGCAAAGTAACGAGCTCGTCCTCTCCAAACAATTCCTGGAGCTCGTTCTTGTAGGCGACGTCCATGGAGACGTCGCGTTCGTCGAGATTGATGCGGAATCCGCGGAAGACCATCCGCACGCTCTGGCAGTCGTGGAAGGTCCGGCGGATTCCGCGCAGGCTGGTGAAGTAGATGACGACGCGGTCCTCAGTCCCGGGGAGGCGGATTGGGGAAAAGTCCCATAAATTAGGGGAATCCGGCGGGGAGGTCGGGGATTGCGAGGGCGAGAGCGTGGGCGATTCGAGGCTGGAGGAGGGGTGGCGTTTGGGGGATTCGAAGAAGGAGCACATTTTGCGGACTTTGCCCTTCAATTTGGAGGCGCTGAAGAAATTAATGGAGGTGTTGCGCTGGTAGGACCGGGGGTTGCGGTGCTTGTCCTCCGCGGCGGACGACGACGGCGTCAGGGTCGTCATGGAGCGATTGAAAACCAAGGAAGGGTTGGTTTTGATAGTCAGGTGGGAATGGGATGTCTTCCTCCCCCCATTTCCCTGATTTTTTAGATCAGACATGAAATTCTGCTTTTGGTGGTGGGGAATTGGGGGGTTTCAATCGGCGGGAGACGGCGGCGGAGGGGTGGGCGAAGGGAGGCGCGTGCGTGGTATAGGAAAAAGAAGGGGAAGGAAGGGAGGAATGGAATGGAATGGAATGGAATGGTATGGAATGGAAATATTGGTATGGATTTAAGGAGAGAGAGAAAAGAGGAGAATTGTCGTTGCAACCATAACGAATCTATTTATATGACACCGGAGATGGCGCCTAAATTTGAAGCTTTGAATTTTTATGTATACATTTTGACTAATTTTGCGGTGGTGAAGAGCTGTGTCTATAAATTGCATTGTGGAAATAATGCTATTTTATTTTGTAAAAAATGGTTAATTGATATATAGTATGTGCATAATATGTATGGTCTAATTATAATGTACAAACAGCCTCATTCTTGACTTCATTTTAGTTTATTGAATTTATTAGTTCTAACTCAATGCAGAAATCAAAGCCCAACAACAATCGTTAAAAATCGAAATCCATTTTCCTTTGCAATAAACAGACGGGGTGACAAGCCCAATTAGCTTGTTCGAAAAAATATGGATGTAATTAGGATATAGCCACAACAATAGTCTCATTTAATTTTCATTTACGGTGTCAATGTGTCATTATATTCCTTATTCTACACTCAAAATATATGATACATCCATTCATATTATCAAAATAATAGCTATGAAAAATATATACTTTGAAAAAGGGTGTCAATATCAAAATTTAAATAGTACTTGAGGAAGCTCGCGTCAATGTGATTGTACTAAACTAAGATCATTAAAAATGAATTAAGCTTTAGCTTGAAGTTACTAGACTTAATTTGACTTCATTGCACCCTAATGCTATGCTAATCTACATAGAAACATATTATACTCCCATAAAATTATTTTTTTATTTATTTTCAACTGAAATAATTTATAGAAGTTGAGAAATAATACCAGGAATTAACACTTAAAATAGCGATTTAGAAAATAATAATAAAATAAGATGAAATTATAAATAACTAATCTTCAACTTTTTCATGCTACATTTAGCTCTTTCAAATAAAATTGGACTACAGGTCCAAGTCATTATATCTTGCTCTAGTCCTATCTTGGGATACACATTCTACAACACTCTTCCTCTTGTTGATTCCTTCAAAATTTCCCAATAAATCCTCATGTTTTCCCCTTAATAAACGTGGCTTGAGTTTATTCACATCGGATTGTCGAACTGGTTTGAGGAAGAACTCTTCAGCTCCTTGCTCTAAGCAGCTGTTTATCCTTGCCGGAACATTCTCCGACGACATGATCACTACGGGGATATCCCTCAACGATGTCGATCCCTGAAAAAAAAAATTGGTCTGATTAATTCAGAATTAAGAAATTACTGAGATATTTTGTGTGAATTATTATAGACTAGCTAGTGATAAGATTGTCTTTTTTTAAACTCAAACTCAAAATTTAGCCCTTATTCGAGTTTTCTTAAATCATTTTATTATATTAATAAATTTTATCTTTTCCTATAATACAAGGACATATACCTTAATTTTCCTAAGAAGATCGTAGCCGGTCATTTCGGGCATGCAGTAATCAGTGATGATCAAATTTACTTCTACTTCCTGCACGTGATTAAAATAATAATGTAAGATCGAATTAAATGGTTTTAGTTAGTACTACTACAATATTATTTAAATAAAAATATTTGAATATATGCTGAAACATAAAATTTTAAAAATGTATAGTTACATGACTATTTGTGTCTGTGCTTGTATTGTCATCATCTAGCAATCCCAAATATTTCAAAGCTTTGATCCCAGAATCCACAGCAGTAACTGCATAACACCATAAGCAGAATATTTTTTAAAAATTTGAGAATATACTTACATTTATATATGAAAAACAATAAGTACTCCTACTACATTAAAATAAATTACCTTGATAAGATGAAGTCTTGAGAAGTCTCTCAATCAATTTCCTGTCAATGATGCTATCATCAACAGCTAATACATGGAACTGCGTCTCTGTATTCATCATCTCGTTTTGCTATGAATTTTGAATAAGAATAGAGAAATAAATTAAGATATATGAGTGTAGTGGATATGAATGTGATGAGGTTTCAATTTTCATTGTGTGTGTATATATATGAATGCGTAAATGTGAATTGGGATTTTGAAGATAGAAAAGGGAGATACCAAAAGATTTGGACAGTTTGGAAAGATCAGAAATCGTAGCAGATATTATTGAGAATCTCCAGGATTTTCTTGATTTTTGAATTGAAGAAGAAGCAAAGAACTTTCTCATTTTTATATTTTTATTGCTTTACTTGGAAGAATCAATCATTTTATTTTGAATTGTGTATTAAATAAACCAAGAAATTGGATAGCTGAGCCCTTTGAGAACAGTGGAGCCACTGTGGTCATGTGGTGATTGCCTCTTTTCTTAAGTAGACTCCTTATTAGTCCATTGGATACACACCTCTTGCCTTTCCTACAAATTATTTAACTATAATTAATAACTTATAAATTATTATGAGTGCTGTTAATTTTATAAATTACATAAAATTCAATTTGTCATTTTAACTTTTATTTAAAATTACAGGGGAAAAAAAATCAAAGTTTGAGTTCTAGTAATTTGTAAATGTACAACTGGAACAAACATATTAACATAGATTAATTAAATGAAAAATGTGCTTTAATATAAGGGAAAAACAGGAAATTGCTAGTAAAGAATATGACAACTAATTGTAACATGCAGATTTTGATTATATTATTTAGTTCAGACGTGACAATATAAAAATATGTGTCTAGCGAAATCTTTTCATGCTACATATAGTAGTATATGGAATGCTTTACAATAGGAACGTAACACGAATAAAATATTCTTTGAAAATAACCGACTCATACAGAAATAAGTCATAATGGAATATAACATTTTAAATATCTATCTATATATCGACAAATGTTATATACTACTACTATCCTAGTTGACAAACAATATTAATCTAGATATCTCAAAGTCATACTCCAACAATGCAACAATAATTTATACGGACTACGGAGTAGTACTACTTCATTGCAATATTGTAAAGATCAATCTAATTATTCACAAAAAAATCCTAATTCGAGGAAATATCTTTATACAGTAGTTAAAGAGAATATGATAATTGACAACAAATTAATGTGTGGTAACATGCATATTTGATTGTTTTATTTTGTTCAGACATAACAGTATAAAATATACTATGTCAAAGCGCAATCTTTTCATGCAAGAATCGAGAACATAATAATTTGAAAATATACAAAGTATCGCAACACGAATAAAATATTATGGGAAAATCTTCTCAGAGAATAAAATAAATAACTATACCATTAGGCTTTATTTATAGGGAATTGATTTCTAAAATTATAAGATTTGGTAGTATTTTTTACGGACTTAAATATGATTGAAAAAATTATGACCTAAGATCTGATGATAGTATGATTGAATAACCCATACACCATAGAAATTAGAATTGATCCGAAAGTGAGTTGGCCGTATGACTAGCCAAAACTTATCTAATTATTCTTCAAAGTGTTTAATACGGAGTGTAATTATTTCCAGATGTAAATGTAATACTCATCACGATTCCATGTTTGAAAATTAGTACTAATAAATATTTCTAATTAGTACTAATATTTTACTCTAATACATTAACATAAAACGTTCAGATGCAAAAATCTTTAAAATCGATAATCATCAATGAAATTTTTTGTTATTATTTCTTACTTGAGTCATATAAAAGTCAACTTTCAAAAGACACTCATTTAAGGGTATGATTCATATGTAGTAATAAATAAAAAATAAAAAATAGTGGAGTATTATTTAGATTATAAAGTTTGATTCATTAAATTTACAATATAAAGTATTCAATCCTATGAACATTCACAATAAGGCATCGTCGGCTGCCTAATCAATCGGCGGTCTAATCGGCGCCTATTGCGCGAACACCGCCAATCGGTAGCTCGCGATCGGCTCCTATTGCACGCGCGATTTTCCATTTTTAAAAATTTTATTTAACCTTTATATATTCTCCAATTTTACCCCTTTTTTTATTTCACCCTTCTCCATTCTCATTAAAATATTTTTCTCTCTAGCAGTGAATCCCGATGGAAGTCCCCCGCCCCCCATACCCCAGCTTCCCTTCGTACGCCGGCGGTCCCCTATACGTCGTCTTCCCTTTACTCCGGCGATCCCTACGTCGGTGGTAGTAGACCTTTCAACCCCGAGGTAGCAAATGCCTACTACTAGTTTTGCTACGAACGAGGGTATGGCCCGCACTTTGGGCGACGAACTTTATCGGCCAAGCATGGTTGGTACCACGCAAGATGAAGAGAGAAATGGAAACGAGTGAAGGCATTTGAACGAGGATGTGCGTCTGAGTTGCTTTTGTCTGTGTTTTTTTTACTTAATCGTAGCATGTTTTTTTACTTACTTAAATTAAGTATGTTTTGTTTTCTTTTATATTTGTTCCTTCAATTTTATTTTGTTATTTTAACTGATAAAAACCAATAATTAAAATGAATTATAGAAATACTCGTGGTGAATGGGGAAGGACCGCTATTATTGTATAAATTTAGGCCGAATAATAAAATGATGATGTGACAAAAGAAAATTGAAAATACATAAATGAGTGGAGTATCAAATTCTAGTTGGCGCAGAGCTGTGGTGATCTTGAGGTCACGGATTCAGAGCTGTGGTGATCTTGAGGTCACGGATTCAAATTCCGCCACTCGCTGAAGACTTTCGGTCTTAATTTGTAGATCAGATCAATATGATTAGTCGGATTCTATTAAATGTAGATTAAATACACTTATGGTTAAAAAATGAAAAAAAAGAGAGAGTAAAGTGTATAAAATTTTAAAGTTGAAAGTTTTAGGTTTTCAAAATAGTCGTGCAAAAAATTCATAAACGATAAAACAAAGAAAATTACTACTCCCTCTCTCCTCTCCCTCTCCCTCTCCCTCTCCCTCTCCCAGCCTCAAAGAATTGCGCGAATGGCGACCTCATTTCTCCCGCTCCTCCTCAGCCTCTCCTTCCTGATCGCCACCTCCTCCGCCCGCCCCTGCAAAACCCTCTTCTATTTCTCCGCCACTACCACAACCACCTATTACCCCTCCAATTCCCTAAATCTAAACCCTAACGACCCCAATTCCGCCCAAATCGCAAATTCCCAATACATAACCCTAATCTTCACCACCGCCTCTCCCCGCTTCCGAAGCCGTCACTTCGACCGATTCAATGAACTCTCCAGATCATTGCGGTCCGAATCCCCCGTCGAGCTATACTCCTCCGTCTCCAGCTCCGTCCGCGATCGCACCATGGACGTCCTGAGCGTCGTCGGGGCGCTGCTCTTCGGCGTCGGTTGCGGAGCCGTCACCGCCGCCGTCATGTTCTCACTGTGGAGCCTCTTCAATCCCCGCCACGCTGACATCGACGAGCTATCCTCGTCCTCCGACGATGATGACGACTACGATGACGTCGCCAAGATCGGTTACGTTGCAATTCCGGCGCAGGGTAAATTGATTGATGATGATCTGGCGAAGGAGGTGGTTTGATTGCTAGAATTCAGGTGTAGTGATTGTAACTGTTGTGAATTTGGGGAAACTTGTTTTTTTTTTCAATTTGGTAATTGTGAATTAAATCTTTGAGTTTGTTTCTACCATTGCCAATTAGTACTATATCTTTCTTTTTTCTAAATTATACTTCTAATGGGTTATTGGTTGAATGATGCTTGCTTTCGAACTGAATGATTGCAGAGCTTCTTGAGTTCATATGTTTTTTCTTGAAAAAAAATCAAATTATTTGTTGTAATTATTAGATTAATTAACTGTATCCATAAACTATCAGCGAATTCGACTGTTTCCCTATTCTTGCTATGTTCATTTTCGGAATTTACTGCAATTTAATTATTTAAGATTGTTATTGTTATTTTGAGAAACCCATTTGTGGTTGAAGACTCGAAATCAGAATTTTCGATGAATCTAAAAAATCATGAAATTTTGTGTGTTTATTTATTAATTAAATTTTAGAGTTACGGCAAAAAATTTTTTTACGCATATAGTAATTAGTAGGAGTACAAATTTGAAGTTCGAGTTCATTTTGAAATACTCCTTTTGGATTTGTATAAAAGAAAAACTGTCTCCCCAACCTTATTATAAGTATGATATTTTTCAATATTTATATTAAAGTCATTTTTTTTGTTTTTTTACTGTAAAATTAACAATTGGCTGTATATATGGATTATACATTTAATTTTCTCATTTGTTGTTATTGTTTTTAAAATTTGACAATTAGCCATATGAAATTTTTATCATGCATTTAATAAGATTATACATTTAATTTTCTATTCCTCGGTATGTGTAATATGATGGTTTATAAACTTTAATATAAAAAAAATATTGGATTGAGTCATTATCAAACAGATATAACCAAACACAAGTACAAATTCTAAAAATTTGCTCAGCATGAAACTCGATAGAATGTCTATAAGCACGTACATGATTATAACAATACGATGCAATTCAATTCTCGTCGGTAACTAATAAAAGTTTAATATTAATGATAATGGGTTATGCAAAATACTGGAGTACTGTACGAAAAACATGATAAAGGTGTGAAGATAGAAAGGTTCGATTAATTCATCAAGTTAGACCATCTTTAATGGTACACTAAAACCTAAAATGGGATATGTATTTAGCTCCAATAATACTAAAAAACTAATCCTATTTTTGGTTTTTGAGAAAAAAATACCTATTTTTAGATTTACACTAAACTATAACCTAAATTTTTTTCAAATTTTGTGAGTAACAAAAGACATAATATAGAGAATATTTTTTTTAATTTGAATTTAGTGTAAATGGTTGTAGATGCTATTAGACGGGGTGTTCGTATCGTATTTTTCGTGTGCACTTATAAATTATGTGACCTTTTATTATTAAAACGGCCTTTCGTAACGCCAGAAATGCGTCTAGGTTCAGTGAACGACAAAAAATTCACTTTTGTTGTGTGGTTTTGGTGATACTAACAAATCGCAATTAGGAGTCTTGTGGTAGGCACGTGACACACACTCTCTTCATCGCCACCACCACCACCACCACCAACCCCTAATTTCCTACGCACCATTCTTTTTTTGTTTCGCTTTCATATTCATCACCATCCACTCTCAATTCTCTATCTTCATTTCTGCTCTTTTCCTCAAAAAAAGTAGAAATTCTTTTGTCTCTGCTCTCTGCGTCACCGTGTTTCTAGTCGCTAGATGACGACCTCGTTTGCGGCTGCCGCTGCTGCCGTAGCCAAGGATTCCTCGATCCTGACTGTTCCGTCGAGCTTCAGCGGCTTGAAGAGCGCTTCCACCTCTCTTCTGCTCTGTAAACGCCCGCAGCTTTTCCGTTCCTCCGCCGCCGCTCAGCATCCCTCCTTAATCAGAGCTGTCTCCACGGTATTTTTTATTTTTAAATGTGTATTTGGTTATATATCTGTAATTTTTAATTCCTTCAATTCACTGATAGTAGAAAACTGGCTGCTAAATTCAAAGGCAAATACACGGCTATATGAGATGGAAAAAAAAATAATTAAAAACCGATTTCCAGTTTGTTCACGCTAAAGCTTGAGGATCTATCGAGTTTTAAGCTTCATGTTGTGTTGTTGACGTAATCGATTTCCAGTTTGTTCACATTTTTCTGTTGATTGTTGACTTAATCAAGAACCCTACCATGCCATGCCATCCCATCTTCACTGGCACAATCCAGGTCTCTGATGTACTCATATGTTCCAATAATTAGGATACATCATGCTGCACATATACCCAATTCCATGCTACTACCATAATTTTTCATTAGTATAGTAAGTTGTATTTAAAGCGAGTTAGCTTTTCATTAATAAGTTGTATTTCAAGTGAGTTGTTAAAAATCTGAGTACCCAACGGCAAAATTTTGGTTGAGCATAAAGTGCTATAATACGATTCTTTTTCAGCTAATTCATTCTTTTGATGATATTGCATTCTTTGCAGCCTGTAAAGCCAGATGCACCTGTCGAGCAGAAACGCAGTAAGGTCGAAATAATCAAAGAGCACAGTAACTTTATAAGATATCCTCTCAACGAGGAGTTGCTAACTGATGCTCCCAACATTAATGAGTCTGCCATTCAATTGATCAAGTTCCATGGAAGCTATCAACAGTACAATAGAGATGAACGTGGTGGGAGGTCTTACTCCTTCATGCTTCGTACTAAGAACCCTTGTGGAAAGGTTTCAAACCAACTTTACCTGGCCATGGATGATCTAGCCGATCAGTTTGGGATTGGAACACTTCGTTTGACCACTAGGCAAACCTTTCAACTTCATGGTGTTTTGAAGAAAGACCTGAAGACAGTAATGAGTACGATCATTAAAAGCATGGGTTCTACACTTGGTGCATGTGGTGATCTCAACCGAAACGTTCTTGCTCCAGCTGCCCCCATCCACCGAAAAGATTATTTGTTTGCCCAGGAAACTGCAGAAAATATTGCTGCACTCTTAACTCCTCAATCAGGTTTCTACTATGATATGTGGGTGGATGGAGAAAAAGTTATGTCTGCAGAACCTCCTGAAGTAGTGAAAGCTCGAAATGATAATTCCCATGGTACAAATTTTACTGATTCACCTGAGCCCATCTATGGAACTCAATTCCTACCGAGGAAGTTCAAAATTGCAGTAACTATACCAGGAGACAATTCTGTTGATCTATTTACAAATGATATTGGTGTGGTAGTTGTGTCTGATGCTAACGGCGAACCCCAGGGCTTTAACTTATATGTAAGTGAATTTCTATTTCATATTGCAATTGTTTAGTGGCATGCTATCTTTGAAACTTAACAGTGCTAATTCTGATACAATGATCATTGAAGGTTGGTGGTGGTATGGGGAGAACCCATAGAATGGAGAACACCTTCCCTAGGCTTGCAGAACCATTGGGTTATGTGCCAAAGGAGGATATATTATATGCTGTAAAGGCTATTGTGGTCACTCAAAGAGAAAATGGAAGAAGAGATGATCGTAGATATAGCAGAATGAAATATCTAATTAGCTCGTGGGGAATTGAGAAATTCAGGACTGTTGTTGAGGGGTACTATGGAAAGAAGTTTCAACCTTGCCATGAGTTGCCTAAATGGGAATTCGAAAGCTACTTGGGTTGGCATGAGCAGGTTAGTTTTATAGATAAAACTATGCTTGATACATTTTGTATTTTCCTAAGTTTTTCATTGATTTCTTTACGTCATAAGCTTATCTTTATCTTTGGTTTATTGTACAAATGCTTGTTTTTATAGGGAGATGGTGGATTATTTTGCGGCCTCCATGTTGATAGTGGTCGAATCAAAGGGGCAATGAAGACAACACTACGAGAAGTAATTGAGAAGTATAATTTGAATGTCCGCATCACCCCAAATCAGAACATCATTTTGTGCGACATTCGTCAAGCATGGAAGCGCCCAATCACTACTGTTCTAGCTCAGGGTGGTTTACTGGTGAGATGTTAGCTAAGAATATAGATATAATCTAGGCAGGAAGAGATTAAGAATGCTGCTTCTGAATGCAATATATCCTAGAGTTGATTGCATTTGATTAAAGAAATACATCTTGGTCATTTAATTATGTCAAGTCCTTTTGAATAAATCCTGTTCTTTATATTTCAAGACGCTAATTTGATCCATATCTTTGAATAGCAACCAAGGTATGTGGATCCTCTCAATGTGACAGCAATGGCATGCCCAGCTATGCCACTTTGTCCGTTGGCAATCGCAGAAGCTGAGCGTGGAATACCCGACATCCTTAAGCGAGTTCGAGCTGTGTTTGAGAAGGTATAACTTTTTATTTCTTGAAACATAAATACTAGAAAGATTTCATTTTCTGTTTTTGAGATGCTCCGTGATACTTGCTGATGGCAACTCTTGTCGTATTTTTGAAGGTTGGCCTGAAGTATAAGGAGTCTGTGGTTATAAGGATAACTGGCTGCCCCAATGGTTGTGCAAGACCTTACATGGCTGAACTCGGCTTGGTTGGTGATGGTCCAAATAGTTATCAGGTAAGGTCGAATGCCTGCTTTGAAATTTTACGATGCTAGTGATCTTTATTGTTGATTTAGTGCTTATACACGACGTCACAGTTTTGGCTTGGAGGGACACCCAACCAAACCACACTTGCCACAGTTTTCAAGGAGAAGGTTAAGATCCATGATCTTGAGAAAGTTCTAGAACCCTTGTTTTATCACTGGAAGCGAAAGCGGCTTGCCAAAGAATCATTTGGAGAATTCACAAACCGCATGGTACGAAATTGATTCGGATAAAGCTATGTATACAGCAATAAGCACAAAACTAAAAGGCATCTGTGAATTCTTGCACAGGGCAAAGAGAAGATGCTGGAGCTGGTGGACAAATGGGAAGGAATACCACAAGGGCCATCGCAGTATAACTTGAAGCTTTTCGCTGACAAGGAGACGTATGAAAAAGTGGATGCGATAGCGAAACTTCAAGACAAGAGTGCTCAGCAGTTGGCGATGGAGATAATCCGCAACTTTGTGGCCTCGAACCAAAACGGTAAGATCGAGTGAGATGCCAAGGAATCAATCAAGTTCATTTTTCTTCTGCGCATTGCGAGTGTTGTTGCAACTTTCTTTCTTTTATTGTGTCCAACATTAGAGGCTGTTGTTCTAGAGTTGAGGTTGGGATTAGTTTGTGGTTGTGTATTGGGAGAAATAATCCATGGTGGATCACGCAACTTCCAAATTCTGTTCAGATGAGAAGTTGTGAGATCACTTTCAATGAAAGTTGAACTTGCTTCCTTCCTTTCTCTAGCAGGCTTTTTGTGGGCCGTAGACTGTTGTTTAGGGTCGGCCATTTGGATTTTGGCATAATACTAGTACAACTTATCCGAAATTCGAATTTTAAATCATTTGGAAATTTAAAATCTGGGTCCACAAACACAAATTTCAGAAAGTCAGAAAACCCGAAATGTTATTTTTAATTAAATATAATACTATCATTGAAAATAATTATATGTATTCTTCTCCTGTTCTTCTCCTGTCCGTGATATAATATTTCGTTTTGACTCTGTGCGTGTTTTTTGAAATATGAAGGAATATGAGATTGCAAACTTGAGACATTATATCACAGACAAAGAAATTATTAAAAATAATTCAAAATTTTATGTTTTTAGGAATCAATTTGAGCCGAAAATAAGAATTTTGAAAAAAAAAATTGTGATCGAATACTATATAACCTAGGGTCCTAATGCTTATAACACCATAATCCAAAACTAAGACTAAATCTACACCCTTAGATTTTGAAATGAGTGGATGAGATTAAAGCACAAATTTCAATAAATAGTAGACAAAATATCAACAAAAGGATAATATCGTCATTATGTTATCATATAATAATTTTCGTGGGTGTTTTTATATATCAACATAGTGTATTACAAATATCAACAATAACATGAGAATATCAACACAAGTACAAGAAAATATCAACACAGTTTTATTGATATTTTATCTACACTATATTGAGATTTTGCATACACTATATTGAGATTTTTTGCATTTGTTGATAAAATTTGCTTATCAACATTTACGAAAATTGAAATATAATTTATCAAATTTCATCCTAACATCGACGGAACATATGCAATTGAGATCTCGTTGGAATCCTTATAAAATTATCTTTAATTTGATATATTTTTTGCTAAAAAATAATTTAAATCAAGAAAGTTACATAAATTTAAAGTTTTAAGATGATTTTGATCAGGGAGAATTGATATTAATACTCTTTAAATTTATTTAATAATTTTTTTAATTTAAAATATAATGTCACGACAAAATAAAACAATACAGTACCTAGTACATAATCAAGGCTATCAATATTCGTAGCGGTTTTTAATCTCTACAACCCAACAACAACATTATGCTCAACCCCCAAATTCAAATTATTACATTATATTACAAGTAGAAATTTGAAGGTTTTTTGTTGCTTAGTACACACATAGGATACTCACATAAAGTAAGAAATATAGCGTTGAGCACAAGAGGAAGAGGGGATTTAGACACCTGATGGAGGTTTAAACAGATTTTTCTCCTTCAAGCTTTCAACGGTTTCTTTGATTCCTTCTTTGAACGGAGTGAACTCGACGCCTAGAGATTTCGCTTTTTCATTGGAGACCTGGTACGTTGGTGCAAACGGCTTGTCGTCCGCACACCTGCAAGAGGCCCCACCCGAAAACAATCAAAAATCAAGAAATTCACACTGGAAATTTTGTTGAGCTAAGAATCACTGAAGGTACATATTTTGAACAAATTTATTAAAACTATGCAAGTTTAGAAGTAGTATGTATATACCAACCAAAAGAAGGCCGATCCAGAACTTCATTTTACAAGGGCATTTGGTCATATATAAACAATCAGTTGCAAGCCTCATCAAGGCTGGGACAGGAACTTCCAAATTCCAATGATCATTTTAGTTGTTTCTACATCACACTTAAGTGGAGTACAATCTCAATAAGAATTAAACAAGTTAATCACATTAGAAATTTGACATTTTTACGAGGAAGTTTCACATAAAATGTACTCCACTCCAATAGAGATAATAACCAAAAGGACTTACTTTTCAGGAAGTTTATAAGTAGGGTAGAGTTCGCGTAGTATTTTGACAATTTCTGAGAAGTGTGCAACATTCTCCACTAAACAATATCTTCCACTTGCTGAAGGATTCTCAAACGCCAAAATATGTGCATGAGCAACATCTTTGACATTTACCCATGCAAGAGTAGAATTTGGGTATGTTTCTGCACCTGCATATTGCACGACAGAGCATTACTGTGCCAAGGTGAAATTCTAAAGCTACCGACTCACGAAAGCCAACACCATGTCAAGAGGCTAAGCTTGTGAATTATTGTTGCAAGTGCACTCTCAGCATCGATGCTCGCATAAAGATATATGAAAAATATACGAAATGTGGAAGATATCTATAACAAACCCAAGAAATGTTGCAAGATTGAAAAAGCAAACATAGTTTTACATCGGTGCTTGTCTAGAAAGCAGTTGCAGAAATTTGCAGGAGCTTACCGTTTATCAAGTTCAATATATTTGCAGAGCTTTCGTTTAGTGTTGGCTGCAATAACGGACCAATCACCATTCCTGGGTTTATGGCAACCATTTCAATACCTTTCTCTTTGACGAACTTCCAAGCAGCATCCTCAGCCAATGTCTTTGAAAGAACATACCACAGCTAGCAGAAGCAAAGTTGATGAACACAGGAAAAAAGTGACATTTAGCATGCTTTGTAAATGAAAGGAAAAGGGCGGATAATGGCTATTACATAGTATCTCTCAAGTAGAACAACTGGAACATTACCTGCATCTGTTCACAATACTCTGGTGAAGACCACCACGTCTCATCAACTACCGCTTCAGGTATGAGAGGCTTCCCATTGTATGCAACTGCAGCTATAGAGGATGTCAAAACAATCCTTTTCACAGACGGCACTTTGGCACATGACCCAAGAACATTCAGTGTTCCCTTCACTGCAGGATCAATCAATTCCGCCTGATGGAAATCAAAGCTGATGTGATCAACAAGATATTTCTAAACTTCATAAAGATCAACGAATGAACCATCAGCAGCCTACAAATTCTCGTATCCAATAATATGCCTACAAAAAATCTAGGTAGAATGTTTAACTCATAAAATTTCTTCAGGGGGGAGAAACCTGTGGATCGGTGACGTCATTGAAGAAAGGAGATGCAGTATGGAAAACACCTTCACAGCCATCAACTACAGAGTCGAAGGACCCTTCTTCCAGTAGATCTGCTTTCACCAAGTGAAGTCTCTCCTTGGCTCCATCAAGTGCAAGCAAGTGCTGAGTCTTCTTTGCATTATCTGTTCCATTTCTTGAATGTCAGATGGCATTGATACAAATCATAGCTTATCAGTGAGGAACAGAAAATGTTATCTTATCTCCATCCTCAAATTTAAAATCACAATATGGAAGTGAGCTAACTATATTAATATGTAAAGAAGATTAGAAGAATGTGGTCGTACACATGCAATTTCTCTTTTAGTTACTCTAGTAATATTTTATCGCAATCCTAATCTTTTTTAATTATGTAGCAAAAGTGGAAAAGATCAGCAGATGAAGTCGATGCCACCACAGCATAAGACTAAAAGCAATCCATCAAAGTGAAAAAATGATACAGGTTTAGACTTTAGATGATGAAAAGGAACTCATAATTTAGAGCTAGTAAAATTATTTTAAACCAATAAATATTTTACAATTACTATAAATAGGACCAGTAAATAACTAGTCATAATTCACTTTGCTTTTCTGGTATACCTTAATATTCACAATTAAAATAACTAAATGCAATTTTATACTACACTTTAATAGGAGTACAGTAAAGTGTTACTTCATTAAACCTAACCAAAGTAAAATCATTTCAATTCAATAGTAAACGGTAGTTTGATCAATGCTATGTATTGCCAATTAAGTTAAGAGTTATGCTTTATTTTTTCGATTTTTACTTTCAAGATTTATTTTATATTTTTAAAAACAAAAATATATTTTATAAGTTAAGATAACACTTTTTAATTACTGCTAATGTAATTAAATTTATTGCGATTTTAATAATTTAATTTGATTAAAATGGAGTTATAAATATAAAAAGTAAGACACGAAATAAATTCTATGCATGTATGTGTGCGTGGATATAATAAAAAAATATTATACTAGTAGTAGACAGTAGTTATAACAAGGGGTCAACAAAGAGTCGAGTTATTTCTATAACACAGATGGAGTATAGTGCAGCCCAGTGATGAGGCAAGCTAGAAAGTGCCGATTTATTATTTCCACTACGATGGATGCCCCAAATATGGTGCGCAATGCTCTACAAAGATCAGTGCACTGCACGTTTTTAGGTTTAGCCATAAAACGATGGAAAACTCAACAATCAGCTTCAAATGGAGACTCAACTGAATGCGATAGAGAAATAAACATCACATAACATCAATTCAAATCGGTAGGAAATCAAATAGAGCCCTAAATTCATCGATCAAACGGCATAATGCGGCAGATCAAAAACAAAATTAAAACAAAAAAAAAACAGCTCAAAATCGTGAGAGAGGGAAAGGAAACTGACTGGGGTTACGAACGGATGCCTTGACGGTATAGCCTTTCTGGAGCAGGAATTTGACGAGCCATGTGGCGACGTAGCCCGATGCTCCGGTTACTGCAACGCTGCTCATTTCTCCCAATTAAACTCTGTCAAACTCTACTTGCTTATATAGGTGTTGTTTCACTTTAGCTTAATTTAAATGGAATAATTTTAAATTATATGGTGATTATTAATGTGGTGGCTAATTGAAACGACAAAATAATAGTACTATTGTGATTGTGACTTAGTAATTAATTGGACTACTCCATTTGTTCGTATATCTAAACATAATAAAGTTATGTTTAATTTTTAGGCATGAAATGAAAAAGGAACCTAATCCAGAAAAATGAGGTGTCTTTTTTCAAGAGGTGGAGTGGATACTCACGCAAATAAAGAGAGGTAGCTTAGCCACAGATATTATAAAATGTGTCGGTAATCAACTTCTCAATTTCGAAAGTTGTTGGCTTTTATTATGTGGGGCAAATATCATTTAGGCGCATTTAAATTTATTAATAAAAGTTATTAGCTGCACATAATAATCAATTGTTTTTGTCTGGCTAATTCAACCGACAAAATAATTTTCATCGATGGACCACATTTATGTCACATTGAAATTGCTACCACAAAGCATAATCTAGTACTTATATCAAATATCGATTCTCTTCACTTTGCTGTTTGCTCTAAGTCAACTTAAAAATCTAGACTTGCCGCAAATAAATGGTAAGAGTGTCATTGATTCACAGTGGATTTATAAGTAGATGTAAGAACTGAATAGTAATAGATCCATCATTGTCGATAATTCGATATCTTCAATTAAAAAAGGCTATTATCCGCAATGATGTGGATGTCCCCGCGAACTTCCAAAAAACGCTTCATGTCACGTCATAAGAACCTCCCACTGCACTGTCACGTCGTAAGGACATCCCACTGCATAATGACGGGCATCCCCAAGGACATTCCGACGGACCTCCACAATAAAAAAAATCACAAATTCACCAAATTAAACAATTTACGGAATTATAATTTCAACACGAATACAGACGGAGAAAGTGCAATGATAATTTCAATAAATAAAAAAAAATAAAAAAAGTACATTTCAACAAAAAAAATTAAACAAATTGCATTATAAATATCAACATGCACCCCTCCGCGTCCATAGCTCTTCAATTATATCGTTCTGGAGTCGAATATGGGCTTATTGTTGGCGCATGTCGGCAAATGCACGGACCTGATCGGCCTCTCCATGGGGTATCCTCATACGTACATTGGCGGTGGCCACGCCGTGGCTTGAGCTGGCAGCATCAACATCATCATTGGCACAATCAGTCAGTGTTGGACCTTCATCTTCGACAATCATGTTGTGCATGATAATACATGCGTACATGACATCAGCCATGCTGTCAATATACCACATCGGTGATGGACCCTTCACTGCCGCCCATCGAGCCTGGAGCACACCAAATGCCCGCTCCACGTCCTAGCGCACTGCCTCCTGACGTCCCGCAAAATAGACCTTCTTTTCGTCTGATGGACATCTGATCGTCTTCACAAAGACGAGCCACATAGGGTATATCTCATCCGCCAAATAATAGTCCATATTGTGCTGGTTGCCGTTGGCGACGAAACTGACGGTCGGACCAACGCCCATGCACTGCTCGTTGAAAAGGGGCGACGACTGGAGGACGTTGATGTCGTTGTTCGACCCGACTACTCCAAAATATGCATGCCAAATCCACAGCCGGTAGTCAGCTACCGCTTCAAGGATCATCATAGGATTCTTGCCTTTGAAGCCGATAGTGTACACCCCTTTTCAGGCGGCGGGGCAGTTCTTCCACTCCCAATGCATACAATCTATGCTGCCCAACATTCCCAGAAACCCGTGCTGACTCCCGTGCATATCCATCAGAGCCTGACAGTCTTCGGGGGTAGGCTTCCGAAGGTACATATCCCCGAATATCTCCCTAACACCCTCACAAAAATACTTCAGACAATCGCGGGCAGTCGACTCGCCGATGTGGAGGTACTCGTCGAACATGTCGGTCGCGCCTCCGTACGCCAGCTGCCTGATTGCGGCAATGCACTTCTGTATCGGCGTGTGACCGGGTTTAACAACCGCATCCTCCCTGAACCTGAAATACTCGTATCGACGCTCTAAAGCGCTCATGATACGCATAAACAGAGGACGATGCATCCTAAAACGTCGCCGGAATATGTTATCCCCAAACCGCGGCTCCCGAGTGAAGTAGTCCTCATATAACCGACGGTGTGCAACAATGTGGTCCCAGGGTACTATAGCTCGACGATGGATGTGGCGAGGTACCGCCGGCTGCTGCAAGACTGCTTGTATCAGGCGATTTATCTCCCTAAACGTAACGGCCCGCACCTCTTCGTTAATTCGTCGGCGTATGTCATTAGCACCCCCACCACTACCACTACCACCACCACTAGCCATTTTGGATAGAAACGTAGAGAGAGAGAGACTCGTTAAAACAAGTGGCGCGAATGAAATGAAGTTCAACGAGCCGTATCTATAGAGTTTTATAAAAAATAAAATAAAAATAAAAAGCGGGACGTCCGCCGGGGCACCGCAATGACAGACGTCACGACGGACGTCGCCGGAAAGCCGCGGATGTGAGGTGTCCGCAGCTGACGTCCGCATCCGCCCCTCCCACGCCTAATGGCGGACGTCCCGCGCGAATATCCGACACGCCTGTAGGACGTCCGCCGGGAAATCCGCCATTGCGGATGCTCAATATAGAGAGGCATTTAAAGAAAGACAAAAAACATACTCCACAAAATGTCAACCAACCTAGTCATAGGTTTTACATGATCATTTCACTCATGTTGTAAATTTGTAATCACTTTGAAATAAAGCACATTCATAATGTGGTGCATGACTGAATAGTCTAAATTTCATGTAAAATTTTCAATAATTAGTTTTAGCTAATCTCATAAAAATTTAATAACTTTAGTTTATATATATAGTCATTTGGTTATTACCTTATGTATATCTAAATATTATTTGCATAGATTTAGGTGAAGCACACGTCTAATTACTGTTAATAGTATAATTCAATTGTGTATGTTGCAAACTTGGAAACATATCACAGTTGTATTTTATTTTCTTCTTTGAATGACATAACTACTAGTATTATTTTAATTATGAGGCAAGACCAATGCTTATTAGTACAAAATAGTACTACACAGAAATATAATTCATTATATTCTTTAATATTGGTCACACTTAAGCATTCGGTATACTGAAAATAAAGTAAACATATAAAGTTTTTGTACCATAATCATTTTCGAGATCATTAAGTAGATATTATCAGCTTACTTTTCACAAACTAATTACTAACGTGTTAAATTGTTAAATTACGAAATACTTAAGTAATGCATAAAAATTGTACTAACATATATGCTCGATTCGACAAATTTATGTTATTACAAATCTACCACAAAATCTACAATATAAAATATCATTTTATTTACTACTAATATATACTCATCAACTGCATATAAAAAGCATATAAGTGACAAAACAACTTTATTCTTAAATAAAAGAAATTGAGATCTTACAATACTTAAAGAACTTTAAAAAGAAGCTTTAAAGATTCTTTTGCAATATAAGGTCTCTTATTAACTGTTTGATATTCCTTTAGGGATGCTTCACTCTAATTGAATCATAGTAGTATTCTTTTTTTTATAAACATGAATATTTTTAATTTCATATTTTATTTTTACAGCATTGTTTTTTATTTTTTCTCCATTTAATTAACTAAATATAGGAGTAATTTTTTTTTAAAATCATGTGCTGAAAAAGTGCCTCACTTGACACGGGAAATATGGATCATGTAGTACAAACTACAGTATTGTCATTCTAATTTCTAAATCCAATTCGAGTTAATTTAATAGTAGTAATATAAATATTCAAGTGGGTGTAAAATATTGTTCTAGTCCAAATTTGTAATATGGAGTATATACATAGGTTGAATATATCAATTAATTAAGAAGTACTACTTCTTTGTCTCTCATTATTCAGTGCACGTATTATGATAGTTGAATATCTGGTTATAATTTAAATACTAGTACTATCGTAACAAGTTTGTCGCATTACTCATTGCACGTATTACAATTGTACAATTTAATTCATTCTATACAAAATGACACGTTTTTATCACGTAAAGAATAAACATTTGGATTGAACACAGTTCACTAGATAACTATGTCTATATACAGAGAAAAGTCTTCCCTGCCATCTGCAAGTAAAACATTTTAATGTAGAATTTTTTAATACTACTCCCTCTGTCCCGAAAAAATACGAATATTTAGCCTAATACGAGTTTTAATGTATAATTGAAAAAATAAGAAAAAGATAGAGAACAAAGTTTTTGAAGTATTGTTAGTGAAGAATGAATCATATCTCATTAGACAGAGGAGTTTCTAAAATTAGAAAATTCAGAGACAAACTTAAAAGAAAATAGTTCATAGTGAAAGAGTATTAATTTTATAAATTGTACTCAATAAATTAAATATAAACATACTTAATAGGAGTAGTAATTTACAGACTCATAAATTCAAATTTAGGTAATTTAAGAGAAAATAAAAATATTCCCAATAGTAGTATTTAGAAGGGCTATTTGTATGTAAATACATGAACTTTCAACCTTTTCTAGTTTTCTCATAAATTTTAATTTTTGAATATAAATGCATGAACTTTAGTTTTTTCTGATTTTTTCCCAAAATAAAAAATCAAAACTGATATGGTAATGTTTAAAATTTTTTTTAAACTCCTATATAATGGATGAAATTACAAATAAACTCCTATACTATAGACATGAGGAAATTACAACTGATGTCAAGAAATTACAAATAAACTCCTATACTATAGACATGAGGAAATTACAACTGATGTCAAGAGGGCTCGAACTCGACACCTCATACAATAATGTCTAAGTTCCTTGCCGCTAGGTCAAAGGCTTTGGACAGACTCATGTAGCAATGTGGCAATCAAAACTATGTCGTTTTGATTTAATAAGTTTTACAAAATAAAAATAAATTTCATACCATCATCTTCCCCAGTTATTTCTATTCCTTTCTTTTTCCCTTTGACTGTTCATTCTTTCTTCCTTTCTCACCCAGCAGTCATAAACTCATCGGCGGAGATGAAGCCGCCTCCGTTCCTGTCCAGTTGGCAGAACCTCTGGTATAGTGAAACTATCTCCTGCTGGGAAACTACACTTACACATAATTATCAATACTTGGTAACTTAAATAACACAAGAACAATGCACATTCACAATTCTGGTCAATTCTGGTCAATTCTTTTTCTTTTTCTTGATCGTAACCACGGTCAACCTTTCCCGACTTAATATAAAAACCAACGGAAAATCGAACAAGCTAAATAGGGAATTGAGAAAGGCAGCAACTTTAGGGAATCAAAGTGAAGTAAAATTTTGAGGAATTTTGAAAGAGAAAGGTGAAAAAATGGAATTGAGCGGACGAAGGAGAATTGCAGGTGTTGCTGCAGTGCTCTTGGACCTCTTCAATGTCGTACTGGGTGAGCATGGATGAGCTGTTGCCCATGATAAATAAGTGAGGAAGATGATGACATGTAATTTATTTTTATTTTGTAAAACTTATTAAATCAAAACGACGTAGTTTTGATTGCTACACTGCCACCTCAGTTTTGATTTTTTATTTTGGAGAAAAATAAAATAAAAAAAACTAAAATTCATGCCTTTGTATTCAAAAATTAAAATTTAGAGAAAAAATGAAAAAAAATTAAAGTTGAAGTATTTACAGGCAAATAATCCTATTTTGAAACACAAAACCTGACACTGTTCTCAACAAGAACTGCGCCACCACCTTCCACTTCCACTTCACTCTCTCTCACTCCAAATCCAAACTGTAGAGAGAGAAACAGAGTTTCAGTTTCCACCGCCGCAATGCCAATCTCCACCACTCTCACCCTCACCCCACCCCTCCCGCGCCTCCTCTCCCTGCACCACCCCACCCCCTTTCTCTCCCCTCCCTCTCTCTCCTTCACTCCCCAAACCCCCATCCTCCTCTCCCTATCCCTAACCCACCGCCCCCTATCCACCAATGCCTCCGCCGCCAACACCGAAATCACCTCCAAATTCTCTGGCGGCGGAGGCCACGGCAACAATAACAACAACAACAACGGCGGCGGCGGCGGAGGAGGCGGCGGCGGCGGAAATGAAGGGGGCGACGATAGGAACAAGAGGAGCAACAAAGAGGAAGCTCTAATGGCGCTAGCGGAGGCCGGGAGGAGTTTGGAGAGCTTGCCCAAGGATTTGAAAGCTGCCGTGGAAGAAGGCAGGATTCCGGCGTCGATTTTGCTGAGGTATTTCGATCTCGAAAAGTCTAGCTTCCTTTCTTGGCTTATGAAGTTCGGAGGGTTTAAGGAGAGGTTGTTGGCTGACGATCTCTTCATGGCTAAACTCGCCATGGAATGCGGCGTTGGAGTTTTCACCAAGGTTGTTTAATCCACCAATTCGTTTCACCATTACCTTAATTTAATTTGATTTTTTGTAGCTTCTTTTTATTTATAGGGTTAATTGAACGTAAATACACGAATTATAGCGAAAGTTTGTTGTTTTAACTAACTAGATAATGTTGGCAGAAAAATACAAGAATTTTGTAAGTTTTGAAAGTCGACATGAGTCTATGTTTTGCTGGTCAATAACTCAAATTCTTAGAGTATGATGGGCAATCCGAAGGTGCTATTGGAAAGTTCTCGATGGTAGCCTTCGAATGGTAGCCATAAAGTTGGGATTTGGCCACTGAAAGTGGTTTGAAAATGACCAGAGAGTTACTTTCATGAAACTCTACAATACATCTTTGCTACTTATTAGTATGAAATTTGGATTCTTGTTCCTGTGTCAATAGAAAGCTGTCGGTGAGAGTCTTCACAATTTGACAACAGAAAATGAAGTTATCGGCCAGCTAAAATTGGACTCATGCTGAATTCCAAAACTTACTAACTTGTGTTTTTTCCACCAAGATTATGTACTTGGTTAAATACTGGAATTTGGCTATAGTATGATAAACCCCTGTTTCTGTTGTGTGCCCTTTTCAATCATAAAAATTTAGTGCAAGAGAATATAGGAGTAAAATTTATGATTTTCTAAACTATCTCATGGTGATGGCTTTGCTTATGTCAGCTTAATGCTTTGTTTCTGATTGTTTATACCCATCATTTTGTAATTCCTCATTTTCTGTTGTTCATTTTCCTTTCCGTATTCTGGTTGTTGAAGTGCCAATACCATATTAATGAAACTGGCAATTAGCAATGGTTTGTGGTTTGCATATCCCTTTGAGCTTACATGATTTTAAATGGTTTGAAAATTTTGAAAATGATATTCTTCTTCATTGTAAGTGTGGTCTTTCGAAGACCTGTCTTGGTTTCTTTGCTGCTCGTGGACCTTTTCTGGAGAATCTATTGTTTGATGATATAATTACATGTGCATGGAGGTTTTCTGATGACAAGGTTGTATTAGCTCAAGAATTTTTTCTTAGCTCTGTTTGACATTTTCATTTGTTTCTGTTTTCCAGACTGCTGCGGAATACGAGCGTCGTAGAGAGAACTTTTTCAATGAGATAGAGATTGTTGTTGCTGATGTGGTATGGAAGCTTCTTCTATGAGTACACTTTCCCTTCGAGTTTCACATGCTATTTGTGATGTGTATTCTCTACTGATTTCTTTCTAAGATTTAACATGATCTTCATATATTCCTTTACCCGTGACTTGCCTGAGTTACTTGAATGTTGGACGGGTCATTAGGTGTGATTGGGAGGAGTTTCTTAGGAATGATTTCTTTACAAACTTCCTAAACTCATAAATGGTTCACTTGATCTTCTATCTGCAGTGATATACTACCTCTTCAAATGGTGCCTCACTGGAGAAACATCTGTCTTTTTAGTATAACATTGTTCTTGTTTTGCAATCTTACATGTATAGTTTTAAATGGTACATATATAGTTTTAAATGGGGTAGTGATATTAGACATGTTTAAATACTTGTATGTTTGACCTTACCTATACATCAGTAAATATGCAAATGGAATCAAAACTGACTTCTAGTTTATATCAAATGCACCCAAATGGGGTCAATTCCTAGAACTAAAACAAATTGTGTGTTATAACTTTTATCGACATTTCTTAGTCTCAATCTTTGTACAGCTCTTGTGTGACATTTTTGTTTCTGGCTCAGATGATGGCAATAATAGCTGATTTTATGCTCGTCTACCTTCCGGCTCCTACTATTTCTCTTCGACCTCCTATTTCGCTCAATGCTGGTCGCCTTGCTAAGTTCCTTCATGGTTGTCCAGACAATGCCTTTCAGGTGAGTTTGATGAATTGCTTATTACTTCACTATGACATGAGATATATAAACTTTAGTGTCGAAATCATGGTTTTTTAACATCTTATGCAGCTTGCTTTACCTGGAAGCTCATTTTCATTGCTGCAAAGAATAGGTGCAATAGCGGTATGATATCTATCTTAGGTTCCTTTTATTAGGAAAAAGAAAAGAGAACTGAAGTTGCTCGACTTGAAACCTAATATCTTTTGATTCTCTTCTCACAGCGTAATGGAGCGAAGCTGTTTGCTGTGGGCACCACTTCATCTCTGGTAATTTTCATTGTAGAGATCTTCGTTGTAGATACCTTGATGAACAAAACCCTGAACCTATGCTCATTTGTTCGGTGCTTAGCCCAAAAACCGTATATATACTGGGACTCAATATCGATTTTGCTATTGTTTTGTCCTTCATTCACGACTAAGAAGCTTCGTGGTTGTGAATTGTAGAGTTACTCGTATTTGTTGACTCTACGATGTGTGTATGTCTGCAATGTATGAAACAGAACTTGATTATTTCTTGATGACTAGGTTGGTACGGTTGTGACTAATGCGTTCATAAACGCCCGTAAGGCTGTTGATCAGTCAGCCGGAGATGAGCTGGAAAATGTTCCCATACTATCAACTAGCGTCGCCTATGGTGTCTATATGGCTGTATCTAGCAATCTCCGGTACGTAGCTCATCATAATCTGTTTCTAGTGGTCTCTCTATTTTTTATTTCAACCTTCCTCGCGTCTTCAACAGATATCAAGTTTTGGCGGGTGTAGTCGAACAACGGGTACTGGAGCCCTTGCTTCATCAACACAAGTTATTACTCAGTGCCCTTTGCTTTGCTGTGAGAACCGGAAACACGTATCTGGGTTCATTACTGTAAGTTTTTTCCTAAACCGTAAACCCCAAACCATCCTCTCGGCTCTCAACTTATTCGCAATCTCTTGAATCGATCTGCAGGTGGGTCGATTATGCTCGTCTTATAGGCATCCAAAAGGCTCAAGATTTAGAATGATAAGATTGCGGATGAAAAGTGGTCAATGTGAGACATCTTTGTTAACACTTGGTAAGAGTATGTAGTTTGATTGAGAGTAGGTTTAATGCCCTTTTTATTTGATAATTTGTTTGAGATATGAATTGCTTTTAAATTTTAATTTTCTATTCATTTTGGGCTGAGTTAGCCTTGCAATGGGTTATGCAAAATGTAAATGTGTGAGATCATACATATGTGATAGTATGAGTTTAATTGCATTTTTAATCTAATATGAGTTTAATTACATTTTTAATCTGATATGAGTTTAATACTTAGTAATAGTTGAACAACAAAATATATTTCGGAAAGGTTGACTTAATTAGGAAAATGAGATGGAATGTTCAAAGCATGCCTCCCGTTGACTGCACTACACATATACTAATACAACTACAAGTGTAGTAATATTAAAACCCAAAATTTTAAATGATTTACGCAGTCGAATTAGTCAGGATTGGTATACCTAATTACTGATCAATTTTAGGTGACATGTCACAATAAATCGAAATAAATTAAACATTTTTCTAGAGTTTGCAATGACCGAATCATATGATGTTTCCACAATAGAATTAATTCTCAGGTAGTACACAAATTTTTATACTCATGCCTCCAACCTTATTTTAGTTTCTAGTATATGCTTTTATTTAGATTTTTAGTTTATATAGTTTTGTTCATTTTGTTATAATAGGAATTTATTTATATGTAATCATCTCTAAAATCCTGACAAAATCCTTTAGTTTGACATATATTACTATATTGGATTTCATAATTTGTACATAGAAATTACTAATTAGAATGCACGTCTCATTTGACTAAGTATATACTTATATAATTGCAAATCTTTAATTTCTTTATCAGAAATTTTAAAAAAAAAAGTCAAAATCATCTCACTGACATGTTCCATTCAACCAAGAAATATAGAACATGAAAATTGTAAGATTCCATGGATCCAAAGTCTAATTAAAAAATCTCCTGTCAATTTACACTGTATTGGACCCCATTTTCTTTTCCTGTCAATAATAACTTGGAATCATATTTTACAAGAAATTTGATTGTGAAATATTCTATTTCATGTCCTTAAATACTTATATATTAAGTTAAAGAAATCCCTACAACGTGCCTAATTCTTGCACTTTAAATGAAGTGGGATTGGACAATATTGTTTATTTTTATTTATAATTTTCTTCTACTTTATCATGTTATGTGGATTTAGGGCATCCGCAATGGGCGGACGATGGCACGCCCGATGGCGCGCATCGTCCGCACCCATTGCGGGTGCTCGCCATAGGGCGCGGACGATAGTCGCGCCCTATACTTCGGTCGCGGATGATAGCGCGGACGATGACCATCGTCCGCCCAATTGCGGCTGTCGCGGACGATGGCCATCGTCCGCCCCATTGTAGAGGTCGCGGACGATCAACCTCGGACTATGGCACGCGGTTTCGTTTTTTTATAAATACCGTTCATTTGTAACATTTCATTTCACTCGATTTCATTTTCGAAACTTACATTTACATAATTACTACGAAATGGATTCAAGCCCCAATAGTCCTACGTTTAGCGCAGGGGCGCATTGGCCGGGTACAGAACTCGGCGATTATCGTTCGTTCGACACCAACACCCATTACGATCCCGATTTCAGTACGGAATCGTATGGGTTGTCTGACATGGAGCCGTCTCCGCACCACCCGATCCTGACCCCCGCCGCTTCCGCTTCCGCCCCAGCCAGAAAGAAGCGGAACCGGCAGCGGGCGCAGAAGTTGCCGTCTCCCGGTGATTGCGATGAGTACGCCCCCGGCCGTACGAACTACAACGACGACGAAACTCTCACTTTGGTCCGGTGTTGGGTAGATATATCGTAAGATCCGATATTCGCGAACAACCAGCGACAGATCGCGTACTGGGAACGCATCGCGGACCTCTATAATTCGGTCAAGCCGCCGACCGCGTACAAGCGCAAGCGTGAGCAACTCCGCAAGCACTGGGATCAAGTCAAGAAGCAAGTGAACTTGTACGCGGCGGAGTTCGAGAAGTTCACGCGGTCACAGGGGAGCGGCGGGAGCTTGAGCGACGTGTGCGCTAAAGCGCTGTTGTCGTACCGGTCGATGTACGACGACTTCAAGCATGAGGCCATCTGGGCGCTCTTGAGGGACAAGCAGAAGTTCCAAGGTGGAATTCTGCACACTGGTGCGCCGAAGAGGACGAAGACCACTGAAGCTGGTGATTACACGAGCAGCGGCAGCGACAATCATCCGGTTGACCTCAACCGGACGTACGTGGATGAAGGGAGTTCCGGCACACCGGTGTCCGTCCGGCGTCCTCCCGGCGTCAAGGCTGCGAAGGCCAAGGGGAAGGCGACCGCGACCTCATCGTCGACCGCTGCAACCCAAGCTCCGGTCCCGGTAGAGCTCCCGACCCAGACGGCCACCGCGTTCGAGTCGTTAGCAACAACGTCGATGGCAAGGACAATGTTGCAGACGCACAAGGCCCTCAAGAAGTGTACCGACCCCGACGAAGCCGAATATCTCCGGGCGTTACTCGATGAACTGCGTCGGAAGTTGGGAATTGGTCCGACTTAGTTTTTTTTTATTAGTTCAATGATGTAACTTTTTTTATTAAAATTTCGCCGTTTGTTATTTAGACCGTTTTTTATTTACTCGTTACTTGTTATTTGAAAACAGTTAAATTAATTAAACAAAACAATAAAATGATGATGTGGAGCGCCATAGGGCGCCCCACTGCAGGTGGGGAGGTAGGAGGATAAAACTACTGACGTGACGCGCCATATGGCGCGCCTTAGGGCGCCCCATTGCTAACAAATTACTTAATATCGACGAAATGATGTGGAGTAGTGATGTGATG
The DNA here is from genome assembly GCF_004379255.2 of Salvia splendens. Classification (NCBI taxonomy): domain Eukaryota; kingdom Viridiplantae; phylum Streptophyta; class Magnoliopsida; order Lamiales; family Lamiaceae; genus Salvia; species Salvia splendens. Next base: position 6,035,453 of record NC_056040.1, read on the forward strand.
TGTATAATTTTAGTTACTTTTATAATGACAAATTCAAAAAGATGTGCCTCACCAAGTAGATTACTTTTATTTTACTCCATTTAAGTATTTATCATTACATTTGAGTATATATGTGTGACATCATATCATAAACAAATATAACAAGAGATAGTAGTAGCATTTTTTTAACAATAGCCTAGTTGTGGATTGATAAGTTATAAATAATCCACAATCTAGTATTTGAGTGGGTGTTCTATATCAAAAGTCTCGCATTCGAATTCTACCTATATCTCTATAGAAGTACGAGTTCCCACGGAATCATAAAAGTGGAAAAACAAAATGGTCAAATACATCCCATGAGTGGTCCATGACCATGACGATCAAGTAGTAGTCCCCAAGTATTTTTAGGAATGATCAAATAATACACTGGAATGGATAATATTGTTATGATACACAATAATACAAGGACAAAATGAGCCATCCATACTAATGATATTTGGAAATATATAGACCACAAATAATGGAATCACAGTCACAGGTTGATTTGTAGGAATATATATCATCATATCGACTGTGGGTTGGTTGGGTCATGCAAAAGTTGATTCTAATTGTGATATACACCTCTTCCATTTTCTACCAAACAAAACACTTTTATAAGTAAAGTAAAAAAGATTAATGGTGGGCATTAAAAGTCATCGGTATTAGGTGAGAAACTACTCCTCAATTAAAATCATATCAAGAAATTCAATGGCCATATTGATTCCCATTCTTGACTGCAACGTTATCGGCCATATGTTACCATGTGATAGTCGAGTTGAAAAAACACCACATTAGATATTTGTGTTATTTTAAATTAAAATCTTAACTTTGATCTCATGATATAATCAATATTACAGAAAATACATGAATCAATTTTCTTTAAAAATACATAATTTCTTTTATTATTTCTTGAAATATTCTGAATTCAAATTTCGTTCGAATCAAAGCTGACTTTATACTGTGATATACACGACTTTAAGCATTTAGTTACACAGTGAAATTATTAAAACCCAAATAAATGTAAAACAAGTAAATATATGATGCTCAAAATCATTTAGTTACTTCATCCGTCTGCCATTAAATGTTCTATTTTTCATTTTTTCTTCATTCGTCAATAAATGTCTTATTTTACCATTTTTAGCAAACAAGCTCATATTTCACTAACTCATCTTACTCATAGTTTATTAAAATCAATATATTCAAATAATTTTTTAAAATCTTAGCCAATAAAAATGAGACATTTATTATCGGATAGATGGAGTATAACTAATGCATATCATGGTCTAACACTTGAGCATCCACATTTGACTTTGTAGCATTAAATTTACAACACTCTGAAGTCTAAACTAAAAAATCAGCATACAATTAAATTTCATGTTAATTAATACCAGACCTAAGTATTTACCAAATTGCTGTACCATACTAATTACTAACCCTATATATATATATATAGATAGATAGATAGGGATGTATTCATTTCCTTTTTGTATCTTTTGTTCTTTGTTCTTTTTAATCTCAGCCCCACAATTTTTGTCATCCGACGGTTAGATTGGTGTCACGTGTCATTTAATAATGCAGATTTTCAGTTGAATAATTCTCACCGACTAATAATGCATCATTATAGTGTAGTAATGCAGATCATCTGGACCATTGATGAATGAGATCTAACGGCCCATATTAAAAAAAATAAATGATCTAAGGGATGAATAGGAGAATAACGCTATATATTAATATGGCCCACTCTCCCCGTTGTCTGATTTTCCTTCCCCAAGCAGATTGAACATATTTGCCCAATCTCAGCTATGTACTTTCCTTTGTCCTTTTTTCTTTCATCAATTCTTTCCAAAAACACAACAAACTCAACACCAAATCAATCCATGATCTGCCCTCATGCTAGCTGATCATCACACTCACGCACATGTTGTCCACACTCCTCCTCTACGCAATCCTATCCTCATCATGCCACGCCGCCTGCGATTCTTGCAGCCATATGCATCAATACATAGCACAGCCAGACCAAATCTTCGAGCAGAGGAGCACCAGATTCTGGCACTTCAACGAGCAGTCCGCCTCTTGGGGGGAGCTGCGGCTCCCCTACGACCTGGTTTCTTGTATCGATGGCGACTGCAGAGTCGTCGCCTCAATTCAAGAAGCCGGTGATGGAAGCCAGAGGACTCCTCTTCGCCATCAGTCTCTCCCTCTGAGGAGGAGAGTCTCGTTGACTAGGATGTCCGAGGCGTCCGTGTGGGTGACAGGAGAGAGCGGCTCGATATACGAGAGGTTTTGGAACGGCCTCCGTTGGGTGATCGCGCCGCATGACCTGCCCGTCCCCGCGGTTTCCGTGTTTTTGGTTAACCAGAGTATCCTTGCCCTGTCTGAGGCTGGCTCCTTGTATCAAGTAAAACATGCCCGTCTGTCTATCTATCTATCTATCTATCCATCTGGTTCGTTCACTTTGATTATAATGAAAAATAAAAGAATAAGAAAATTCTCACTATCCGTATCTATAAAAAAGAATTTCATATTCCTCGTTTTATGTGAAATTCTTTTTTATACATACAGAGGTGGGAATTTTCTTATTCCTCGTTTTTCATTACAACCAGAGTGAACGGACACATATGGTCAAGAATTACTTGACCGAGTGCATGTTTTGGTTTGGTTGATCGACACAGATGCAGCTGAGTGAAGACGTACAACCATTCTGGGTCGAGTTTGATCACTCCGTGCACGGTGGGGTTGCCTCGGGGGTGGTCACAGATGACAAAGAGTGAGTCATATGGGGCCATGTTTAGAATTGGTTTTAGTCCAATATTTTGGAATTTGTATTGATTATGTTCTTTTCTTTTGCTCAGGAGGGTGTACTTGTGCACGAGAAGTGGACTGCTTCTCGAGCTTGTTGGGGTTGATCCCCCGAGGTGAGGAGCTAGATAGCTCGACTCCGAGGGATTATGGTTACCAGACATGTTATATTTGTATCATTGTGTGATTAGGTGGGAGAGCCACGGGCGGCCTCCAGGGGCAAATGTGTCAGCAGTGAGCGATGGCGCTAGGGTTAGACCCAGGCTTCTCCTGATCGTGAGTGCTGCAGGGGATCTGTACGAGTACGATAGTGTATCAAAGCCTCCGTGGAGGAAGCACGTGCACAGGCAGGGTGCCACCGGGGATGCTCATACTTCCCTGGTGTCGTCGTCCCCTGCCTGTGTTGTGCCTGGGCTAGTTGGAGCCCGCTCCGTGTCTCTCTTCTTGTTGAGTAAGGTAAAATCTTGAGTAATATACTGTACTACTAGTGATGTTTGTGATGATGGTTCAAACACGGGATAACGTTTCGGGTGGATACAGAAGGAGGGGTTGATCGAGCGGAGGCTGCACCAGAGGAAGTGGAAATGGGTGGTTCATGGCAATCCCAACGGCCATCTACTGACCTCCATCACCTGCACCACTCAAGATGACTCGAACCCGTTGCTGCTTCTCACAACTGCAGACGGCTTCATGTTCCAATATCAAATCCACAAGAACGAAGGTAGGTCGGGGAGTTTCATCGCATCAATTGTTACCAACATTATGCTAAGAAACTTGAAAATTTTGCAGAAAATGAAGAGAAATGGATAAACCATAAGCATCCCCCCAATGCAAGAGTTGCCAGAGGCATCTCAGGGGTGGAGCTGCAAGCCGGGAGGACTATCTTCCCGTTGGATGATGGAAGGCTTGCAGAGCTCCATCTCTCAGGCTTCGGAGGCGAGGATTTAGGCCCCAACGCTCAAATCAGTAGCCGGAAAAAATCCCTAGTCAAGTATGTATGGTCACTGCTTGATGCCCCCGAGAGTGAAGGATGGAACGGGGAATACTGCACTGAACAACGCGGACCATCCAACTGCATCATAGGCACCAAGGAGGAGACGAGCGAGTCATCAATCTCACGGTGGCGAAAGGACTTTAGGACACAAGAGAGTTACCTAACACCAGATGGTGATGCATCAGACAAAGACTACGGTGTCGTTAGTGAGAGATTGGACAAGAAGTTGTTTCGTCTCCGGTTAATGCAGGGAGGGAAGTCATTTTTCCTGATAACAGAGAGCTACATGACATTTGAGTATCTGGACACTGAGAGTGGCTGGTTCTGGCTGAGGCATGAGTATGCGACAGGGATCCACAGCGCGGTTGGGAACTACAACGGGAGCTTGTTTGTGGTGGATGAGCAGGGGAGCTTGCTGATTAGAGAGAGAAGCAGCAGTGATTTAGCTTGGATCAACTGCACTGCCATGAGGAAAGGTAGGCAGGTGGTTGGTGGCCCACCGTGGGATGGGATCCCAGGCCAGCCGGTTAGGGCTAAGATCGAAGATGCAGTCTTCTTTGTCAGCACGACCGGGAGGCTCTTGCAGTTCACTGTAAGTCAGTAGTCCTAAACATGTAGTAAAACTTATCCTCTCCATCCCAAGTGGCTTGTTTCAGAAAAGAAACATTCTTTATTTTACGTGTCCAAAAGTAACGAGCCACTTACAATGGAACGGATAGAGTACTACATCTGACATACGTTTGAACTGTTTCAAATTATGTGTGTAGATAGCACTGAGAAAGTTCAAATGGAGAGACTGCAAGAATCCACCGGGCGTCAAGATTGCGAACATAGTCGATCAAGAGGGTTTCAGAGAGAATGTGGTGTTCGTCGTGGGCAGGAACGGGCGGCTATATCAATACAACAAGGTGACACAAGTGTGGCACCAGCACTACCAGTCACAGCACTTGGTTCTCTCAACGTCACCAGGGACTGCAGCGAGGCCCTCATCGGGGTCACTTAGGGGGTCGCTCTTCATGTTGTCGGAGGGTGGTGGGCTGGTGGAGTATCAGTGGAGTCCCACGGACGGATGGAACTGGATCGAGCATGGGACTCCACATACTAGTGTCACACTCGTAGGGGCGCCCGGGCCTTGCTTCGGTGGGACTCAGCTTTTCTTGATAGGATCAAATGGGAATGTGTATCTGAGGTATTTCAACCAACAAGAGTGGAAATGGAGGCACTGTGGTTTCCCTTTTCTGCCAAACAAAGGCGATCAAAACAAAGGGGAAGGTGAAATCGTTGAATGTGTGGAAAATGATTTTGCAGATAGCTTTCACAAGAACGAAGATAAATTACATGGCCTGGACAAATTTTGTGACCCTAGGGTTAGATGCTATACACATTATATTTGTATGATCTTCGAATTTATTTTTTTCTTTTCCCTATGTTTTCTTGACCATCACCATTTATGTGGGCAGCTATCATCGACAAGACCAATTCCATTTTCTGAAGATTCAGTCATTTTCGAGTTGCAGGATGGCCAAGTGAGTTGTTTAATTCATACTCTTGTTATCTATCTGTCTATCTAATTCGTACATTCCGTGGCAGTTGGGAGAAATGAGACAGACAGATAACAAAAACTGGATTTGGTCACGCACAATAGGAACTCCAACAAGCTTATGCATACAACCACACACACAAAGATTCACAGATGTACATTACCAATACAAAGTTCATCAACTGAGAGATTTGCAGTTTTATATGCAACAGATGAAAATTACTACGCTCCATAACGAATTGGTGTTGTATTATTGCCTTGTGTAAGAGGGCTATTATGGTTGAATTTCGATTCATGATTTAATTTTAGTGACATGATGGTGTTACAAGACAGGCAACAAATACCAACAAAAAAAAGTAAACTGAATACACTGATAGGAACCAATAAGAACACAACATTGGAACATTCTTCAAATAGAGTACCACCAACTTATAAAAATAGCAAGCCAGGATGAGCAATCTGAAGAAGCCTAACGTCATAAAAAAGAAGTGTCAATGAACAAAAAACTGCCAGCAGAAACAGCAATCGTACACAATTGTGAGTTAAACAAAGATTCACATTGGTATCTTCACTCTAGAGCAAAGCCCCAAAAGCTCTCACATGCCGCCATGATCAGAATCTCCTCCTTGGACTCCTGGACCGATGGCCCCGAGGTGATCTTTACATGATTCCAATAAAGAGATTAATCAAAATACAGTAACAGTTAGATAGACAATTCAGGTCATTTTGATAATGTGGTTATTCCCACTTCGGTTAAACAAGCAATTCAAAATTATTGGAGCCAATAATAGTAGGTCACTCAAAAATAGACATGAAGAGAGGTATCTAACTGATTAAAAGTGGAGAAAGATTTTTCAATGAACGAGTTATTACAAACCCCAGATGATAACTAGAATATTTAGCATGCTCCATCTTACCTTCATCAAAATTACAATGATTTATTTTGTCCGTTAATGTAAAAAGTGAAACATCCACATTACCAATATTAGTTTTTCCCAAGCGCTACACATTATCTCAGGCTCCTAAAGTATATGGAAGAATTATAATGTTCAATACTGATATTTCCTTTCCTAGTCCTATATCCTGATGAGCAACAGTTATAAGAGGGAACAGAGGAACTAATATTGTCATTTGAGAATTTGAGAACACATACCTCCTCCTGATGTTCCTTCTTCTGAATGGACCTTTGCTGAACGCCCAGTCAACATTCATGATCTGGGTTAGGAGTTCAGCTCCATCCATCTCGCTTATGGCTCTCTGTGCCTCCTCAAACTTCTCAAATTCAATTAGAGCATAGCCCTAAAAAACACCATATAAAAGCATTTAGTTGACAATGGATATACGAGCAAATAGTGCAGGGACAGATGAATGGATTAGTGTCGAAGAAATGCGAGGGTGCCATGCAGAAAAAGAAACATGCTCACTAATCCTTTCTCAAAGAAACAAATATGCTGTTTAGGAAACTCAGATTGAACAATAATCTTTCTTTGAGCCCTTCTATACAGTATGTCAGTTAGAAGGATCAAAATGCTCAGCTAATTTTGGGTTCAACAACAACAAAATGTAAAAAGTGGATGAACAAGATTTTCAGACAAACACTGTTACATAAAATATGCCATAGGATTTCTCTATAACGTGTCAACATAATTAAAATGTAACCGGGACCTATCACAATAAATTGTAATCCAATTTGTAAGAGAAAACAAGATTTATATACCTTGACAAAACCCGTACGACGATCAAGATTCAAGTGTAAATTCTTTATCTCTCCAAAATCACCAAACGCATTTTGTAGATCGTCCTCTTGAGCCTCTTCATGAACTCCAGTAACCAGAATAATCCATCCTTCAATAGCTACAAAAGTGCAACCATAACTGAAACTCAACATGTATTCCAATATCCACTTGAAGTTTGTACAACAAAGGAAAAATGGTGCCATTTTAATCAAATGCCTCCACTTTGAAATTGTAACAGAAAACAGTTTAAAACACTTGAGCAAACTATGTCCTACTTCTAAAGCTGACTTCTTCAACACTATGAGTGCAAGGGAAAATGTAAACACTACCTGTACCACAACACACGGGAGATTATCTAGCTCATTTTTACCAAACCTTCAGTAAGAACTACTCCCGACTCTCATATTTCCGTAAACAGCATCCCATAACTTGAGTACAGAAATGGGTCCAAAATAACCTAACAGGTCTTTCATTTTTTTTCGCTTTCTTGGTAATTAGGTATTTCAAATGTTTATTACTATAACAACAATTCAACAATATCCGCACAAAGATATGACCACAACGGTTCGAGTCAGGTAAATTCAAACAAAGAGAAAGGCAAAAAACGAATTAATTCAAATAGAATTAGGGTTTAGGACACTCACATCGTTCGGGGCCAGGGCCGCCTTCTGAATCGAGCGAATCGAAGGGGGCAGACATGCGAGCATTGCGGTCAGCTTCAGCAGCGGCCTCGTCGCGAAACCCGCGGCCCTTGGTCTTCTTCGGAGCGGAGCCGCCGCCGGTGATGGCGGACTTCAGGCGAGGAGCGGTGGCTCGGTTGGGGGAGCCGTCGCCTACGTCCTCGTCCATAAGATCGTCCTCCTCCGGCTCGAAATCGAGGGCCTCCGCTTCCGCATTCGCCATTGACGAGGATATTTTTGCTAGGTTTAGATTTGGGGGATTTTGCAGAAAAAACGAGAGTTGTGCAAATGAGTAGGGAAAGTGGGCTGCCATTGCATATGTAAACCACTTATTAAATGTACTCACTTATAAAATCTTTTTTAGTAAAAGATCTTTTTCTAATCTCACACACTTTTAATAATAACTCATCCACAGAAATTAGTTTTACTTTTAATACAAAATTAATAAAATAAATAAAAGTAGATAGAATATTATTATTGAAAATGTGTTCTATATCATTAAAGAAAAATAATTGGGCAAAAATTATACTCCTAGTATTCAAAGAATAAGATTTTATAAAAGTTATTTTGCGACGTTTATTTTAAAATGCTCCGCCATTTTTGTAATTACTGCATACTCCATGTACTCTATCATTTTTTATTACTCATTTATACGATGTCCTACAATTCTTTTATGATTACATTTATCTATCTGATATACTACATCCGTCCTCAAAGAATATGCACTTTGAGTTTGACACGAGTTTTAATATAAAATTAGTAAAAAGAAAGGTAGAGAGATGTAGAGAGAAAAAGTAATTAAAATATTGTTAATGGGAAATGCATCCCACCTCAATAGAAAGAAAAAAGTTTCCAAAATTGGAATATGCATATTCGTGTGAGACGGACTAAAAAGAAAAGAATGCATATTCTTGTGGGACGGATAGAGTATAATTTATAAAATGTCAACTAACTTGATTTTGTCCCATTATTTATAGCGTTTATTAAAAAATGCAGGTAATTATAATTTCTTAAGTATGTTAGTGAAATTTTGTCCAAGTATATGATTATTTGAATAGTAGTGATAAAATGCAAACTCATATATTGTACAAACTTCAAACTTTTCAACACAATGTAAAATTTCAAGACTTTGATGTCAGCACAATATCAACACAATGTCAACACAATGTCCACACGGTGTTAACCGTTGACACTGTGTTGATATTTTCTGTTGCAGTTCAGATCATAGTTTGGAGTTTGTACAATATTTAGAGTTTGTATTTGATCACATACCTATTTGAATATTTGCGATTTTGCAACTACTAATTAACTTTTGAATACACCATTGGAACAACCTTATAATCTTGTCCATTATTTTTTGGCTAACAATCAATAACATTACATCAATATTTTATCGCTCATGTAAGAGCTTAACTCAATTATAAATAGACGAAGAAACACAACTTAATTTAATCCTAGGTTATATTTAGGAGTCTTATCATGCCTAAAAAGGCCAAAATGCTGCTCAGTCTTTGCCCCAGTCTTGTCATTCTCATCAAACATCGCAAACAAGTAAGTCTCCAACGACCCCCTCTTCTTCGGCGTCCCCCCGCCGACATGTCCGATCAAATTCCGGTAGTACGTCTCCGCATTCGCCACCGTCTCCACGCTTCCTCCGCCCCCCGACGGCCACCCACTCTCCGACACCACCACCCCGACGCCGTTCCCCCCGGCCTTCTCGATCGCGTAGTAAACGCCATCAACCATCGCGTCGAAGAGGTTCCGATACTCGAAGCCATTATCGAAAACCTCAACTCGTTGAGCAGTAAACAAAGCGAAGTCGAGCTTCACAGTGGAGGGGTTTTCGAAGTGGGCAAAGTAAGGGTATATATTCACTAGAAGCGGAGATCCGATCGACGCCAGGAACTTCACCACCGGAGGCATGAAATTGTCGTCGATGAAGGCGGATTTCGACGGCGGGGAGGTGTCCTTCAACACGGCGGAATACGTCGCCGTGGAGACCTTGATTTGGTTTTCTAGTTGGAATCTTGTGAGGGCTCTGTGGATGTTCTCCATGGCGCGGAGGAGTTGAGGGACGAATTCTCGGGTTTCGGATTTGGCGGGATCTATTTCGTTGCCCACGGCGATGTAGCGGATTTTGGTGGCCGGAAAGTAGGGGCGGACGTGGGTTTCGACCCATTGGGTGGCGTCGGATTGGAGGGAGGGGAGGTCGACGTTAGGGACGTCGAGGATGAGCTCGATGTCGGACTCGCTGAGGGCGGCGAGGGTGTCCGCGTTGGGGTCGTAGATTCGCATTCTCTTGATTCCGTTGGCCTTGTAGAGCTCGACGACGTCTCGCTCCGATGGTAGGTTGTTGCCGAGTCGCCCGTTGCATACTCCGACATGACCTATACGTTTTTAGTTAGATTTCAAAAAGTAGTAGTAATATTTAATTTATAATAACCCCAAGTCTCAACCTATTAAATGGAAAACAAAGTCTTGCTAATTAACTAAGTCGTCTTTATTGATACAAGGGAGAGTTGCATGCAACTTTAATTTTGTTTGAAAATGCAATAAATACTTATTAGTGAAAAAATTGTATGAATATAAACCTGGGAGCTGACACATCACTGCAGACATAGCTCCAATCAAGATGAACAAACAAATAAATATTCGAGACATTATTGAGTGTAGCTAATTCAAGAAACTAAGAAACCTGATATTTGAGCTGAGTAATGCTTGTGATTTGCTAGTATATATAGTTTTAAACATGATATGAATTTGTGGAATGTGATTGAATGAGTACAATAGACTAAGTCATTTTTCCACAATACAGACAATGTCATTTACTGCAAAATAAAATTGTGGAATGTGATTGAATGGGTACAAAAGTCTAATTCGTTTTTCCACAATATAGACAACGTTATTTATTGCAACATGTATTATCGACGTATAGGTTGGGGCTATATTAATATTAATTTGAAAAGGATAGATATCTAAACACAAAAACTAGAATACACTACAAAATCCAAGTCCTGTACGATTTAGTCAGGATTTTAGTAAATTAATTAATTTTATTTATCATCCATTGCGATGGAATTTTCGTTAAGTTAAATTGGTTATGCACATTTTTCCAAAATTTTGTAAGTTATTCCATTTTCTCAATTTGATTCCGAGATAGGTGCATGCATATCATTATCAAAGAAAAGCCATCGTTTTTCATTTAATTTTTATATTTTATATTATAGGATTTTTAGTCGGCTAGATTAATGTTCATCATAAATAACAATTCTCAATCAATATTATAATGGTTATGTATACTAGATTTTCTTTTTTCCTAAATGTTGATACTTTTTCTACGAACTAGCTAGTAATTAATTATAGGTACGTTTTATTATAAATATCTCAAATTATTGTTAATATCATTAAAATCTTGAACTAAGCCCTAAGACCATTTCGGACACCAGAATGTTGATTTGGCGCTAAATACCACCGAACCTTTCGTTAATCTAGAAATTATACATAAATAAATGTTATACAGTTAATTTGATTTTACTCTATATCTTAAATTTTTATTACCATCATTATTTATAATAAAGAGAATCAAAAGCTTCCTTTATTTTTCATTTGAGATTATAAAGAAAATGAACAAATCGGCCATTGGATATAATTTACAAAATTAATTATAATGACAGTAAGAACTTTAATGCTATAAAAATCAAAATAAAATGTACAGTATAAACAAATCAAATCAATGACGGTGCTCAGAGATGGCGTTTATGCAATTGCAACGTATAAGAGGGTTCTATAAATGAAAATTTGCAATTAATCCTTTATTACAAAAACATATTCTCCTCAATAAGTCAATATCAACTTCATAATTCACATGTAGATTCATATTGCAACGTATAAGAGGGTTCTATAAATGAAAATTTGCAATTAATCCTTTATTACCAAAACATATTAATTCTCCTCAATAAGTCAATATCAACTTCATAATTCACATGTAGATTCATATGCATTTGTCAAGTGTAAACAAAATAGACTTAATTGATACTTTTATCTATGACAAAATAATAGGACCCAAATTCTTGACTTATTATGACCGTGGCGGTCTTAACCTAACGTGTTTGGACTTTTTGATGCCGGTGATTTAACTCCATTCGTTGACCTCACTGACTTATTGAGTCAATACTTTTATTCCAATTCTCATAAATAACTATGGTTATATTTCATATCAATGTCTCGTGATAATAATATTATAAGGTGAAGCAAATGAAGGGAGAATAAGATGCTAGGATTTTATTCCCAATCACATCAAAGGAAAGTTACACAGCCATGCAATACAGGTAAAAAGAGTAATATAAATATATATTTTTCATCAAATTAGAGAACAAAACATACTTGGAGGTGAATTTTTTCCACAAGATTATTTAAAAAGACACATCATATGAACAAATATCTTATTAGAGGATGGTGTCCGGACTTTCATTTTCTACCAGGAAAACTGTGTAACGAGTTAGTCAAAGTTAGAAAGTTGTCTAGGAATTATCAAAGAATCAATACCACCTCCAGAACCATACAAAGGTGAACTTCATCTCGCTTCTTTTACCCTCTTTTGCATGTGGGTGGGATAGTTCTCGCCTTTTGGTGGTTGTGTTGCTAGTTGCCTCTTCTCGTTGCTTTGCTAGTGGAAGGTGTATTGGTCTTAGTTTTGCCAGGCGCTTCTCTTTTGTCTTGATTCTTGGCTAGATATTTGTCTTGTTGTTTAGATATCATTGTGTTGGTAATCTTGTAGCTCGTTTTTAGTTGTGTTAAACTTTGTACTACTTTTAATGCTCACCATCCTTTGTGGTTTGAAACTTTTATCCAACAAAAACAATACAAACAAATATCTTTGCCATACTATTGCACAAAAATGTACTCCGTGGCTCTAAGATTCTCTTTCCAGTGAAAAAAATTTCAACAAGGCATAATCTAAAAAAACAAAAAAAAACAGAGCTTATGCACATGGAGCTTTTGAATATGACAAAGACATACACTCAAGCAGAATGAAACACAAATTATTAGCTACACTCAACCTTGTTCCTGTGCTACCAACGATCTACCCTCTTTCCTTTCACGAATTCCTGAGTCAAGCAACACACTGTTAGCATGCTGGTTCGAACCAAAGGTTGAACACGGTGAATAAACAAGAACATGGACTCGTTCTTTCTCCATCCAGAAACATCCATTTCCTCGTATCCGGTTTATACATTGTAGAGCCTCACTTGGACTAGCCATCAAAATTTCAGATCCAGTCCATCAGCCATCACTGTTGAGTGAATCAAGTTATGTCAAAAGCATTCTGGGACTTTGGTAAGAACCCAGCACGAGATTGTATGCCCTTCCGGTGATCCTTAATCCGAACATTTTGATTCCATCTGGAGGAGTCCCTTTATGATTGCCAATGGTAGTGGCTTCTCTCGGCCCCTCTAGCTGAGTTTCCGTATGATCTTCCAGCCTCTTGCCATTGTCTCCTAGAATTACTCCTCTCGAATGTGTGGCTTTGGAAATCTGAGAAATTTTTCGAGCTGTTATTTCCATTGCGGGCATTTCGCATCTCCTCTCCCAGATCATAATGTGAGCGCTGCAAGTGGAATGCGTTAAGCCATGGCAATGAATTCAAGATAATAGTGGGAACCCAAAACAAGTTCAGTACTGAGAGCCAACAGGGTTTCGATATACAGGGTGGTGACTGCCCATTTAGAACAACTATACTAGTGCTTAACAGATAGCTATGCCAGTAAATTTAACACCTAACTACTTCTTTTGAAGACCTTAGCATTCAAATAAATCGTGGAAACTGATAAAATATGCGGGCAGCGGTCAGTTGAGATATTAAAAATCAATACCTTTGTAGGGTCTGAAAGTACCGCATATGCCTCTCCAATTATTTTGAAGAGTCTGTCTGCATCTTTATGAACCTCCTCTGCTATTTCCTTCCATATGGGGTCATCTGAATTGTCATTTCTTGCCAAAGAGTGGCCAGCCTACACCAGTAGACAATATAATTAATCATCTTCCCAGAAAACAGTAAAGAAAACAAAAAGAAGGGATATTGAAACCTTGTCGGGGTGATATTTTAACGCAGCTTTGCGATAAGCCTTCTTAATTTCGGATGCAGGAGCAGAAGGGTCAACCCCGCTGGAATTGAAGAAGAGATCAGTCAATTTATTGAATAAGATGCTTATATTCATTTGTACAAAAGATGCAAGTATAAAGTTGCGCTTCTCAGCACCTCAATTGTACATTATAATACCAGAAATCTGATATGATTTCATTCCACAAAAGCGCAGGTGCATAAAAAAGTTTAATGGAAGTTAGAGAGTACAAAGTGACAAGGGTTCCCAAACAAAACAAAAATGAGCTAAAGAACCCCACTACAGAGCCTAAGGGTAAAGAAACTCTTGACATTTCTATGGTTCGAAACCAACCAAGCAAAACTCAGTTTTGGTCAGTAATAACTAATAACAAGAATCAATAAGCACCACAGGCAGAGTTAAATTGTCACTGCAAGAAAGTAGAATATATGCTGCTAAACAATGAATATATATCTTCTATAATCTAAAACCACAAAACAAATACTCCCTCCATCCCCAAAGAATATGCACTTTGGGTTCGGCCCGGGTTTTAATACGAAATTGGTAAAGTAAGAGAGAGGTAGAGAGGAAAAGTAATTAAAGTGTTGTTAGTGGAGAATGGGTCCCACCTCTTAGAGAGAAAAGAATTTCTAAAATTGAAAAGTGCATATTCTTGTGGGACGGACTAAAAAGGAAAGAGTGCATATTCTTCTGGGACGGAGGGAGTAAATAAGTACTAGATAAGAATGAGAACTTACAGAATGAGGTACATATTGAGTGGAGTCTCATTCCTCGTGAACTCTTCCATTTCTAAAAGTTTCAGTCTAGCTTGTCTAAGCTCATTCGCAAGATCAGCTTTATCAGATTTAACAGATGGATTCATCTTCTTGTCTACTTCTTCAGATAGTAGATGTATAAGATTTTGCAGATCAGCAACTGCTTGCCCATAATCTCTAATCATTTCATATATTGCAGCTCGCCTAGAGATGGCCTACTCATTTTACAAAAATATTATCATAAGGTAACTAACAAAATTTAGAAACATTCATAATGGTTAATCAAAATTGAAACTCGAAACTCTTCGAAATGCTGTGTCAATAAGCAGTAGCAAAATGTTATACTACAAGTTACTTCTCCTGAAGTAATGAGTTCACTGGTACCAAATTATGCATTAACACTTTGATATAACATAAAAGCACTGCCAGAATGCTTATCAATATAGATACAGTTGCATAATATGGAAGTGCTTTATTACATCAGTTTTTTCAGCTAAAAGGACTATTCTGATGTAAAAACTTGTACGGATTGTAATTTACCTAATTAGGCATGTGACTCAAACCAAAATAGATGTGCCTTCCCTAGTAGATTTTACAATTGGGACCACAAAATATTTATGAATGAATATAATTCCTACATTACACAGGGGCAATCAAATGGACAATATTAATGACAGACAAATTTGAACTCATCATCAATAATTTAAATGCGAACCTTGTAATAATTTCTATCTAGGGCAATGGCTAGACAGCAGTCTGCAATGGCATCTAAAGGTTGGCCCATTGATCGATATGCAGCAGCACGGTTACAAAAACATATAGCCGTGAAAGGACGTGATTCAACGGAGCATGATATTGCAGCAGTGTAATGCTCAACCGCTTCTGAATGCTTTCCTGATTTGTATGCATCATTTCCTGCAGCCTAAACAGAAAAAAATTAATCTAATGGATAGAAACGAATTTCATATACATGCAGAGAGGACAAGGAAATAGAAAAAGGTTCAGGGTCCAGCAAGACACATGGCAGAGGCAGACTTGACTAATTATCTTATTCGTATCATAGTGAGTTTAACATCAGGTTTATATAAAAGACAAAAAATCTATAGTTTCTGGGAGACAAAAGAACATGACACCATAAAGTTCATAGCAGGAATGCTATCACCCAGATCCTAGTAAAATGTGGTCAACATGCACTTAACCTGTTAAAGTGCTGGAGATGTAACATTTTTTAATTCTATGGTAAGCAATAACTAAGCAACCTCATGAGATTCTGACTTGTGATTTTTGTAGTAAGTTAATCTAATAATATTATGGAGTAATAGTTTCTTTCTTATATCAATTTGCTCTTTTTTGACAAAAACCCTTGTGGTTCCAGTTAATAGATCCATTAACATGAACAAGAAACTGATACAGTTTTAGTGTAAATCTAGAAAAATTCACAATAGTTCAAGTTTGGCAGCTTATAGAAGGTAGTGGTTTCTCTTTTATTTTTTCTTATTATGCTTTCTTTACAGAAAGGGAATAAACAAGATTCCGTAGTATGGTGAGATAGAAACAAATCACACTCATATCATATACATAAATTGCGCGTCTTGTCGAAAATTGTTTACGGAAAAAATCAAGAACTACTCACCTTATGGTGTACCAGCTCACGTATAGTTCCAGCCAGTGGAATCATGGACTCCAAGGTTCTACTGCCACTTCAAAGAGTAAAGTTGGTAGAATAGTTATAATCAAACATAGTCATGTGCATAAGCAATCCTATAGCATATTGTACAAATTAAAAGAATACCGTTCGATAAGAGACAATTGTTCATCTTGCTTCTTCAGGAATGTGAGGGCTTCCTCCAATCTCCCTAAGTAGAAATAAGATTTCACAATAAGAGACGAGCACCAGGCCCTGAAAGGAGCCCTCTTCGAGTCAAAACCATGCGTGTTCACGAAGTGGCTTTCGAAAGCAGGTACCAGAAAGTTGGACTCCACAGAACCAAGAAGTTGCTCACAAAACCGTATCAACTCTTCATAATTCTTCAGCTGTTGGAATATGAGAAAAGCAATTTAGAGATATGACAAACAAAGGTCTTTTAGGTATATGTACCAGTTTCTTTTAAACATGGATACATACCATAAGAAGAACATCCACTTTCATTTGAAGCAATTTCTCAGAATAAGAGCTTATCATCAAACCATCAGAAATAATGTTAACAGCACAGGCTATGTCACTATTACTTCTTCGTCCCAGAAGTTCTGCAGCCTTGACCATGCAGTCTGTAACTTTCTGAAAGTGAATTGCACAAACAAACTTAGATCCTTGTGCATAATATGATCTGCACAATCAATAGTACACACTGGAGCTAAATTATGCTACCACAAGTAATGTGGGATCCGGTGAGAACTGGATATGACTTGATAAATGAGAGTTGTAATAAAAAAAACTAAACAAAATATTGCCACAACATTGGTCAAGAAGTTCCAACACAATTTATCCAATCATTCTAGACTGTGGAAATCAAGATAGTAAGTTGTGAGTCGCAATATATTCACAAATGAACATAAAGAGATTGCTAGAAGCTCCTAAAACACTATAAGTCTTATCAAATATTTGAACACCCTCAGATATTCAAGTTCAACCCTGCACTTTATGAAAAACAAAATCAGCAAAACACACAAACACCTTCCTGTTACAGATTTATATTAGCTTAATAGTCAACGACTTCAGCACAAATGAAGAATATATCTAGCTTAATAGTGAAGCCAGGAGAACAAAAAACTTGGTTCTGAAATTAAGCCAGCAAATGGCTGAAAAGGTTCCAATATCAAAAGATGGTCGCAACACTGCCTCACACAATCATAATTACTCCCACAGTCCACAAAACTTGTCACTTTCCACTTATAGTAGTAGGGCCCACACAATTCACCACCTATTTAAAGTGGGACCCTTATTCCACTCAGACATGACAAACCATAAACCATATTACTAAAACCCCTGCCGTCCACAATGAAGCAAATATTTTGTGGAAGGAGGGAGAATAATTTTAAGTTTAAATACCTTTGCCTTCTCAAGACCCTCAGAAGCTTCCACTAAAAGCTTTCTGTCTGCACAGACATCAGGTCCTGCTTGCAAACACTTTGTAAAATGCACAGTTGCATTTTCAACATCCCCCAGGGTAAGGTAACAGCTGAATAGTCAAAAACACAAGTCACGCAAAGAGAAATATTGGTCATTGTGATTGAAGCATAGAAATAGTGCATGCCTCCTCAACAAATTAACAGTTCCTTAAGAAACTATAAGGCATTGAATTTTTATTATCATGTTTGCCCTTATTTGTGAAATAACTTGTACAGAACATATATTTAACAAGGACTTTGAAACATTGATGATGAAAGTACATTTAGATACTGTTATAACAAAACCTATGATCCAACGAGAAATGTAGAGAAAACTTAAATGAACACGGTATATTACAACTCTAGGGAATCACTTTTCAGCTATAACTTATAAGTAACTCAAATAAACTATGCTTCAAGATCTATGAATGAGATAAAACAAGATTTCTATGTTGCTGGGATTTACTGTCTTGTTGACATAACCTAAGTTAGCCAAAAGAATGAATAAGAAAAGAGTATAAAATCTTTCATCAATGTTTTATACTAAATCTCTTGTTTTTAGTAATTTTTTTGGGGGGGAGGGGGTTTATGGGTTCAACTGAATACTGGTTTAGCCCATAGATGCATATATTTACTTTTGCTCCCTTAGTGGCAGACTAAACATTCTGAAATAAAAACAGAACATGATACACATTGCATATTTAAGATGGTACAATCACACAGACAGTGCCTCAAAGGAAAGAAGGGACAAAGAAGAATTAAGAGTACTTTATTACCTTGCAGCTCGAGCCTGCACCTTCAGGAAACTTGGATCTAATTCAGTAGCTCTCCTACAATCTTCTAGTGCGTCTCTCAGTCTTCCAAGTGACATACGTGTCGCTGCACGATTGCTGTAGCACAGCATTAGAGCCCTAAGACAGCTCCTAGATGTTTCATTTTGGGAAATACAATTAACTCCTTGAGTGTAATAGTCCTCAGCTTTTGAGAAGTCCCCTTTTGCATAGGCTTGATTACCCCTAGCACAAAAAAAAACAGAAGGAAGAACATGGATCAATAATTTTAGATAACTCTTGAAGGTAAAAAAAATGTCATCATGTGAATTGAGATGAAAGGATGGCTGTCACACGCCATCAAATTGCAATACCATAGAAATTTCAGCAAATGGGAATAACTATCCGTACCTTAGCCGCCACTTTTCACAGGATTCTTGTGCTGCAATGGTAGCAGCTGTAGAATTGTCTTGTTTTGTTGCCAGTTCCAGAACTTGCTCAAACTTATTGCTTTTCTGTTTCAACAGAGTAGAGAAACTATCTTTCTGGCCTTGCTCGTGTAATGAGAATGAAGACCCAGGTACTTGAAATGGGGGTAGGTGGGATGTCCCGTGCAAAACTTTGGCACTTGGTGTGGAGCTAAATGAATCAAGAGAATGTTTGCTTCGGGTCTTCTTCTTTGGGATACGCATTGACTGTGAAGAATCCTTGAAAGAAGCAGAAGATGCAGCAAAAGTGAAACCACCTGAGAAGATATCCGGTGAACGTTTGCTATGTTCAAACTGAGTCCCTCCATCACTGTCTTGTCTCTCAATTTTATAACTGGAGCTCACTTCAGTGTCTGCTGTAGAGTAAAAGGAGTCAGTGCTATAATCTAACTCATCAGCAGCAGACTTAAAACTTTCAGTCTCTGCCCCTGAAATAGCATCTTCATGACTGTCAACACTAATAGCATCATTCCCACGAGACGCAGATTGTCTATCTTGCCCTTCATTGTCTTTTATATAACATTCATTTATATGCATTCTTTCTGTTGCCGAAACCAGTACTTCATCAGCAATATCACACGAAACATTTGGATATGAATCTACCGAAGAATTGTTTTCACCATGACAAGAGGACTCCTCTGATGCCACAGAAGTCTCTCTTGAATATGTGTTACTAGCCAATGTTTCTTCATATGGAGAGAAGTCCATAGGCGAATATTGCTCAGAAGATTCAGTACTCTGATGCATTGTTTCTTGAAAGACAAAATCACTAGGGAACTTCAGTGGAACCTGTGCAGGAGTCTTGGATTTGCCCTCCTTTTTTCTTAATGCAGTGTCCTTAACCGGTTCTCTCTTTGCATCTAATTTCCTACTCATACCAAATAATGAGTGCGCTCTAGGATCCGGTGTCTTGAACTCCACATTTTGTGCCTGCATATTATCCAGTTTGCTAGAAGAACCAAAACCAAGTGGCATGTTACCTCCGTCCACAGGTGGCATCTCTGGGACACCGCCAAGTGGTGTGTGATGAATGCCACTGGATGAGAACATCGGCAACGATGTTGTACTCCTTTCATTCTTAAACTTCAGATTAGTACCACTATTCTCGCTCTTCGGTTCAGCCTGAAAACTGAATCTTGAACCAAACAACCCCGAACTGTTGTTTGAACCTACATTGCCTAAATTCCAAGCAGGCACATCATCCATATTTTCCACATCACTTGTTTTAGTCTTAAGATGATTTGAACTATCTCTACCTGCATTAGTCATATTCAAGCCCACCAGATGATCGGCATTTCCACTGAACTCAAACACGAACGCATTCTCGCCTCTAGAGCTACCATCGTCAGCCTTCACATTCATAGAATCTGACAAAGGATCTTCAATTTTAAAGCTTTTCATCTTCTCCATGAGCAACACATCCGCACTGCCACCTAAAGACGTCCTATCACTTCTGTCGTAGGTACTATTCGTGGATCCATCTTCCACATTCAGTTTCTTCATCTTAGTGGGAAGCTCCTCCATAATTCCACCGCTTAATTTACTAAAACGTTCGCTTTCAATACACAGCCTTCTCATATCCTCAGGCAATTCAGAAACCACACTCTCATCAATGCCACGGAAGCTCTGATCCCTGCAACTCGAATGCACATTACCACTTTCCTCATTCGTACTATTTGAATACCCCATTTCACTATCAATTCTCATCCTCCTCATTTCCTCCAAATTATTATTCACAAAACCATCATTCGACCTAAAAACATGTCCGTGACCCGCATTTTGCTGATTATGTTCAAAATTGGGTTTAGCTCCGCTAAAGCCAGGATCTTCCTGGCCCACGCCCAACTGCGATACGGATCGGAACAAATTGGGGCGGTTACCGGTCATAGGTTTCCGGAGCTTGGTCATTCGCGGAGGCCGCAAAGGACCGCCGGCGGGCTTCGGCGAAGAGCTAAACCCGAAACCGGGATCCATTTCAATCCAAAATCCCGGTAGAATCTAAACCTATTATCGCCGACGATACAATTGGATAACTCGAAATGCGGATAGAAAAATCTGACCGTTGGAACAGGGCGGCGGTGGCGCTTCGGCGTCAACGGTGGCTGGTGTCATAGGTCATCTAATCGGACGGCTATAGATGATCGGCGAATAGCGGTCGTCCGATTGAGGAAGAAACTGGAGGAATTTGGGGGAAAATCAAATAGTGAGAGGCTAACTTGATGATTATTTAGGGATCAAAGAAGAGTTGATAAGAAAAGCAATTTTTCTGTATAATCATTTGTTTTTGTTAATCTTCCACTGTTTAATTTGAGGAAATGGAGATATGTGGTAATTAAAATCACGTAATGTGCTTATTATTATAATTGTACTCATTTTTTTTATTATTCTAAACTCAATTTTAAATTTGAAAATCTAAAAAATTGTTACTAGTACTACAATTTAGAATAATTGTACGAGCACGTAATGTTCTTGATCTTTGAGGATATGACCTTTATTTAACTGCGGTAAATATACGGCCAACATATTAAAACAAGGTAATTGTCATTTAAATTAAGAAATCAAATTAACTTCTAACCAAATTCACACGGATGGTATGTTAATGCAGTGAGGTAGCTTTCTTTCCTGTTGAATTTTTAAAAGATTTTGAAAATCAACATGACAATATTTTGTAAATTGTAATTTAAATTTTGTTGTATCCACAATATCAATATCTAAATGGTAGTAATAGTAGTAGTAGTAGTAAACTGGAGTAGTAATTAGTAAATCAGTCATTGATTAGTGACCAATTGTTTTTCAATTAACTCAATGGGTGTGATTGGGCTATAAATAGTTGGGCCTCGACTATACTTTCGGCCCAAAGCCCTCAAAACAACGTTTTATACACCGACTTCATTTTAATTTGGTCCATATATTCATATTAATACTCAATCGATTCTAACTAAATGAGAAATATTAGTATGGTATACACTTGCATATGAAGTTGCGAGATTAATTAATTCTAATTCTAATCTCACATTGATAAATGAGTCTATGTCAATCTAACAATTATGAAGTTGTGAGATACTCCCTCTGTCCACGAATAGGAGTCCCGTTTTTCCAGTTTAGTTCGTCTGCAAATAGGAGCTCCGGTTCACTTTTACCATAAATAGTAATAGGGTCTCACCTTCCACTAACTCATTCCACTCACATTTCATTTAAAACTAATATATACAAGTGGGACCCCTATTCCACTAACTTTTTTCCACCCACTTTTCTTAATATTTCTTAAAACCCGTGCCGCCCATAGATGGGACTCCTAATGGCGGATAGAGGGAGTACTTCACAGTTACATTTAATAATTATATGCACTGTGCACACACGGTGAATGGTAAAGTCCACACGTGCGTGCTGCCGCCTTCTGTCACTTGCCTTACCTCTTTTCGCCAGCTTGGATCTTGGTAATTTGTCTTTCGAGCCTTATTGTTGGGCTTGGGCTTGATTTGGGCCAAGTTGTATTAATTTTTGTTTGACAAATGCACATATGATTGTATAGGTACGTTTCATGACTAATTATCGACATGAACACATATACAGGTGCATCCCTATTTCAAACGTCAATCGATATTGCCAGCAAGTTCCCACAACTATACCAGCCATGATAATCTGACATGAATGTGTTGACCATTCATGCTCCTCACTTAATGGACTACACCTATAAATAGGGTTGTCATTTCATTGCACCAATATACACATTTTTGTACAACACGACATATAAAAAGATTTATTCATCCTTATAGTGGAAACAACAACAATATTATATCAAGTTCAATTCAAACTCATTGTTTGTTTGTCATCCCATATTTTGCCTAAAAAAATATGTGCCAATTATAATAAACTAATTTACTTCGAATCAAGAAGTTCAAAAGTTTATTAAATGAGAAAACTTTTGGATTATATTGGTGATTTCTAAGCAATTAAAAAATGATGAATAAAATGCGCATCCAGGGAATCGAACCCTGGTCAGTACCGTGGGAGGGTACTATGATACCACTACACCAGATGCGCTTGTTGGCTTTTGTTGATATGGTAACATATTATAGGGATGGTATTATATTCGAACAATGTTTTGAATAATTGTTGGTAATGGTGATTATGCTTGTTTATAAAAAGAATAATATGTTGTGATTTATTAGATGAATGACTCGTTAAAAACAACTTGGAGGAATTACAGATTACAAAGCACGTAATTTGAATTTCTTTTCAGCCTTATAGGTACGATGAAATAAAAGAACTAAAAGAGTAAAGTACTATTTCATCTCATGATCTCATCCAACAATACAATTAGCTTCATTTTATTTACCTTTTTCACATTTTCTTTTCTTTACGAGTCTAAAATAGTAATTGGCTGCATTTAATAAAAAATCGGGTTCTTGTTAAAAGGACAAATGATAGATGGAGAGTTAATGAAATAAATGAAATCGAGCTATAGTAACTATCACGCATAGGCTTCAATAATTGTTTAATAAATACTAGTACTATATACTTTTCAACTGATAGCTACCCTTCTTTCAATTTGATAAATTCATCATCATATTCTACAATATATATCTAAATATTTGTTGGCATCCAAATCTTTTGCTGATGTACAAAGTTTAGGCAAATCAATATATACACTACTATAAAGTACTAATATATACATGAGTTTCGGGCTTCTAATTGATTAGGTTATAACCGAATTAGTAAGTGGACCCATAAAAACCAACCGAAACTAATCATATTTCCAAATTTGAAACCGATTTCTTGAAATAAACTTGACAAAACCATCATCCGATTTGGACATATGCCATGATTTATTTATTTTTGGAATTAATTCCATGAAATAAAACAAAAAATAGTGCCGCTCCCGAGCCGGAAGGGACTAGCTTATAGGAATGGACAACTTAGAGTGGTTGGAATATTTTTACAGAAAATGTACTCCTATATTTTTAAAAAATTACGAATTGTTTGAAAAGTTTAATAGTACTGTATTGCATGTTTCATATGGAGATGCAGCGATGATCCAATGATTTACTTTTAGCATCTGTTGTTGGAATCTAATTGCTTTTTAGTTTTTATTCATGCATGTAGATGTATATAGGTTTCTTACACATATTCTCTAGGTTTTCACATTTTTTCTTCAAATAAAATACGCCCTTAAAATATACGAAGAACTATATACAGATTGAAAATCTTTTAGAAAAATTAGGTCATTGTGACAAGTTTCAATAAAATTATATATATTTGGTGAGAAGCTAGGCCATTAAAGATTGAATTTAGCATTAATCATACTATGATTTATATCGTACACATTATTATTATTATTATTATCATCAAGTAAGATGAGATATTGATTTATATATATGTCGGAAATTGTTTAGTCGTAGCCATGATATTGATTTGGTACTAAAAAAATTGTGGTCAAAACTATAGAAATGGCTAGTGAAGTCAAGACTGAACTTTCAACTTAATTTTGTGACATTTTATTTTATAGTTAATTATTCGAGCTACTTATTTGCATACGTATAATATGACAAAGCTCTCTGTCAAGGCATATAACATTTGATGCATAGTCCCAACTAATTAATCATTATGAAAAGTAACTGATTCTGGTCTTACTTGATTCTTTTTCACTTTCTTGGTGCTACGAATGAGTGACATTTTTGGTTTTATGTTTGTCCCTTATTAATATGGCAGAGATTTTGTTTGTCATGGCAGCATGTGTAAAGTGGCAAATACATGACAGAGTGTCAACTAATTTATGTTTAGAATGAATAGAATATGTGTGATCGAAGTAAATGATTATAGCTAATTGTGATTTAAGAAAGGAAAAAAATTTAATTTTGATCAATCAAAGATAATCAAGTAAGAAAGGAGTATTATTCATTTCCTTGAAGTTTATATAGAGAGTTGGATGTAATAGAATTGATTACCCAGACACAATAGTATACACTTTTTCAAGTCTTTTATTTTATGCATTACTATTTTCATTTTTGCATTCTACTATCATGGTATCAAAGCCATTAACGATCTACAAATAATGACTAGTTCATTCATTATAATACCTAAATTATGAACCTATACAATTTCAAATTGAAGTGACCCATGGATATAAGCAAAACTATCAGCAAACTGAAATTCTCTTTGATGTGAGTCAAATTCGTCAATAAAAAATCGATGAGTTCCTTGATAGAAGGTTAAACTATCTATGAAATTGCAAAAGCTCATTGAAAAGAGCTAAAATTTCAATGAAAAATGAAGAAGCTCCATTACACAATCATAAACTATCAATAAAAATTGATTACCTAATATATTTGGCAATTCATTAACTGCAAAGTACTTATAATTATTTATAGAGGGCTGAAGTTCAACTATTTGATCCGTTTAACTAACCAAAAAACTATTCGATCTGTTTTATTTCACTAATTAAAACAAATTTCATTATATATCAAATCCTTTTCTTCCCTCGTAAATTCCCACTATGGTGACATGAATATTTGTACTCCCTTATATAAGCTATACCTTCATAGTTTTTCAATGCGCACAACTCTTGTCGAAGAAAATCGATCAAGTGAAGATTCAAAATCAAGAATCTAATTCATTCTTATTATTCAATTTTAATGATCAACCTCTTTCTTTTTTCTTTATTATTTCGTTATACATTTTCAGGTCAGAAATGGGGTGTTGGTCTCAAAATTAAGACAAACTCGATGGCCGAAGTTAGCCCTTCCGACGAGCAACAATCGCCAGCAGCCGGAGAGAAATCTCCGAGAAAAAGAGCAAAGCCGTCGAAAATGTTGCATACTACAAACTCTTTTCCTTTGCAGACGCCACCGATTGGGCATTGATGGTGATCGGAGTAATAACATCCGTGGCGAGCGGTTTGGCTTTGCCGGTCATGACTTTCCTCTACGGAGAATTAGCCAACGCGTTCGACCACAACGTTGGTAACCAAGCCGTTGTCCATGAAGTCTCCAAGGTACTATAAAATCTCTTTGGTTGCAAATTTATCACAAGAAAATGAGAAACAAATTTATCATGCCATAGTGTTTTCGGCCGACCCTAAGGGAAAATTAGGCCCCGATGCTCGAAACATTGTTAAGTGATATGATATGATTGAATTTGTGTAGGTGGCCTTAAGGTTCTTTTATCTTGCCTTGGGGTCAGGAGTAGCTGCTTTTTCACGTAAGTATTGAAAACAATTAGCTCATATAGTATATATTTGAAATATAACACAATATAAGCAATTAATATATTTCTACATTTATTTTTGTTTTGTCAAATATTGGCAGAGGTGTCTTGCTGGATGATCACAGGAGAAAGGCAGGCTGCTCGGATTCCAAACTTATACTGAGGTATAAGTTTTATTTAATCAATTACACATCATTAATATATGTCGGAGAAATTTGATTTATGTTCCGCTTGACATGATTCAATTAGGGCTAAATTGTTAGATGGATTACTATATTTTAATTTGATTTATGTTCCATCGGAACAAATGACGTGGCAAGTTCAATCTCGTTGTTTTTTATTATTGAACTCGCCACTTCACTTTTTGGTCTCACTTTGTCAATAGTCATTGTCACGCCAGTTTTGATTTGGTCGGAGTTTGAATTAATGAGAACATCTTACGTGCATTGGTGTTTATGTAGATATTTCAATTCTCAATTATGGGGGGAAATCTCATAGTACTATAAATTAAAACTGGTTGATTTACATATAATTAATCTTGTTTGGTTAAACATTCTTTTATGTGGACAACTTTTAGCATTTAGTATGACATAAAGCATGTTTTTCCTTGAGAATTTCTTAAAGCTAAACAAAGAAATTGCGCTACACAAAACATGATAGTAGTAGTTTAATTGAATTGAATCCGATCCAAATTGAAGGATTTGGTCTGAATCGATGTGATGCAGAAGTTGTACGAGGAAGCGACTCAAGTTGCGAGTGATGGTGTAGGAAATATTAGAACCGTAGCTTCATTTTGCGCGGAGGAGAAGGTGATGGAGCTTCACGGGCAAAAATGCAAGCAGCCGGTGAAACTAGGGACGAAGCACGGGAGCTTTCCATGTGGCGAGACAAGGGGGACGAGACGGGATGCAGGTGGTCTAATGTTTCAAGAGTCGGGGTACAGATTATCAGCTCCGAAACCACATATACATTCGAACTAGTAGATTGGATACTTAGGTTTCTATCTTTGTCAATTGACAACATTTGGTTAATCACATTTGCATAGGTCGGTCCCCATACTAATAATCTTTAAACACTTGTAGGGATGATGATGAGTAGAGGCACGGTCACGGTCATGGATAACATCAAAACCAGGACTATATATCTGTTATACAACTGCACAACCTACCATGTAAATCTAATTCTTCAACTCTGCCCAAAATTCACCCACAAATCAACATCATTAAAACTCACCTCCTGCGAGATGCAACTATACCACAGTATGGGCGTCATGCGTCGTTCTCAATTGCAAAATTTGTCCATCATCATATGTAAATGTTCCCACAATTCTAATTCACTACTACTACTACTACTACTTTAATTGTATTTAAATTAAAATCACAATTCTTCTTTAATAAACTAATGTACTATACGGCATTATAAATCTTTAAACTACATAATCATGAATCAAACTAGGAGATAACTTAAATAAAGATCACACTAATCGGATGCTATATTATTGTAATCTCTTTTTTTTGGCAATTATTCACATCATATATATATAGACTTAGAGAAAGCTATACAAGGTAAAATATAATCACCGTAATTATCTCAATCAAATCTCCCTAAAATCTCGGCCTATAATCTCCTCCTAATACCTGTAAGATACTCCATATCTTCTTTCAACACTATAAACCTAAGTTTTTATTAAGAAATAAACTTAGGAGCAGATGGATACCCAAACTCTCTATCTTCCTAAAGAAATGATCGAAGAAATACTATCAAATCTTCCCGTTAAACCACTCTTGAGATTCAGGTGCGTTTCGAAATCATGGTGCTGTTTAATCGGCAGCAACCAATTCATCAAAACCCATCTCCAGAAATCAAAACCAAGTCATGAGCGTTGGCAAAGCATCTTCATGTCCGATTCCAAAAACCCTAACCATCGGTTAAACCGATGCCCTCGTGATGATCTGATTCCCATAGATGATCCGATTAACCATCATCTCATCCCCGGCAGTAAATTTGTGGGTCATATCAATGGGTTGGTGTGTATTCGCAATTTACCAGCTTTATTCTTTTTGTGGAACCCAACCACTAGAATCTCCATCCAATTAACCAAACCAGACTGTGAGCTTGAATGTATCGTGAAATCAGGGTTTGGTTGGGATCCCCAAAGTGATGCATACAAGGTGTTCGCTGTTTTGTCTAAAAAGAAAACAAGGATGAGTAAGATTTACAGCAGCAAAACAAATTCATGGAAAACAGTAGAGCAGCACGGGAGTCTTGATTTGGTTGATGTGGATGGGGAGTTTTCTTGTGGGAGGATCTGCTGGCTTGAGAGAAATGGATGGATTGAAACATTCGACTTGAGGAGTGAGGTGTTTGGGAGGATAGAGCTTCACTGGAAACAAATGGCTGGCGATCACCTCTGGTTGAAGTCGTGGATTCAATACGACCTTTGTGTGGTGTACTATGATTCAGACAAGAAAATGAAGAAAGTTTGGCTGCTATTGCCTCTACATGGAGAGAAGCAGGCTTGGTTTGAATTGGATACGCGCGGTGCTTGCATTCCTTATTCTAATTCGAAGACTTGTTACTGTGTTGAGAGTTTAGTGCCACCAGTTTCTCAGAAGAGTGCTTGAAGAATATGGTTATGGTATTAGTTAGTTTTATGCTTTCTACGTTTTGTTTTGTTTTTTGGTTAATTATAAATTTTACGAACTAAGTTTGTTGATTTAAGTTTGTTTACATGAACAAACTTATCTTGATGATTTAAGTTTGTTTACCTTGGTGGTTTATTTCCATAATTTACTTGATTAGTTAGGGTTTTGGTGATTTAAGTTTGTTTACATGAACAAACTTATCTTGGTGATTTATTTCCATATTTTATCTGATTAGTTGGTGTTTTATTTTGATGTTAATTACTTGTTTATGTCATCTTGTTACTATTAATTTTGTGATTGGGGACCATTACTCGATTTATTTCCATATTTAATACTCTAATGATCTGATTTGTTTATGATATGCTGCTTGATAAATGATAGACTCATTGTGGTTCTTAACTGATTTTATGATTTTGGTCCAAAACATTATCTTTTGAATTATTCGGTTCGGTCTTTCACAAATAAAAACGGGTCACATTTGTCCAAATTTGACGGAACCGGTGAATATGGACTTACCTGATTTTGACCATATGAATTAAAAATGACAAGGGGCAATGGGCTGAGGAGTTGCTGGGGAAGTCCTGAAAGGGACAGCAGACGGTTGGAGGGGCGATGAAAACATAGGAGGGCCAGGGGGAGTGCTCAAATGAGGAGGGGGCATCCCATTAACCGGAGACGGCAAATTAGGGGTCTTGATCGACGGAGGAGGTATCTGATTCGGCTGTATCAGCACCGGGGGAGGTGGACCACCGAATCCTCCTCGATGCATCTAAATTAGAGGGTGAAACAGTAGACGAGTAACCGCCGCCGCCGCTAGAAGAAGAAGACTGCTGCTGTCTATTGGCCATTAGGAATTAGGATTCACTGTTTTCCCATCCGATTCTGAAAAATGAATTATAGATCTAGGTAACCTTCAATTAAGCCTATGAATTATGGATCAGATCGACCGAGTGGCGGAGAGAATCGGTGTGTGGAAGTTTCTCCGGTGAAATAAATCGTCGAATTTGACGGCAAAACCCAGCCGATCTTCCTTCAGCTCGACGGCAACGGATTAAGCCTGATTTCACTGTAACATAGAGCAAAGGAGGTGGATCGGACGAAAATGAATGATCGCAATTACATTTACATTTGCATTATTATCATTTTTAAATTAATTAAAAATGATTAATTAGGTTAAATCGAGTAAATAATTTAAAAGATAATGTTTAAGATCAAAATCGTAAAATCGCGGATCAAAATGGGCCTTTAGTCTAAATGATAATGTCATCCTTATCTCCATAATTTAATTGAAGAGTTTATAATTTGATTTTGAGAGATATATTTTATTTAAATAATATATGATTTGGTTTTATTTTGATTTATTTCGGGACATCTTTATGATTAAATTTATTTCTATTAGTACGAGATATCCTCCAAATCTTAGTAGAAATGTACCGGCATGCAATTCATAAGAAATCAGGCAATAATTTGAACGCATTTGCGAGAATGTTTGCGCTTTATGCATAGCGAATATATTCACTATATAATTTTAGAGCAAGTTATTTGGTATTTTTGTTTAGTTAGTGTGAATATTTTCTAAAAAAGTGAAATGACTTAATTTTAATGGAATGATTAAAAATGAAGCATGATTCAACACTAGTGTCACGATGGGAGTGTAAAATATTTTCATTATTGCTTTTATCAAATAATATATTTATAATTATAATAGGACTGAAAAATTGTGTTATTATTAAGTTGTCTTGACAACCCATTAAGATTTAAGAACACTAAATATTAAGAAAACCATCAATCCAAACACGATACCAACTTGCTACATTGAAATACGAAAATAATCCACATTCAACATACCCTGACATCACGTGATAGCCATACGACACGGCATGAAAGGATATGAAGTAGCGACATATTGACAAGATGGTTATTAGTGGCGGATTCAGTATTTTCTATTTGGGATTTGATAAATAATTATAATGATTCGAAACTTCAAATTCTAATCTATCCTTTTTCCCAATCCCTTATATTGTACTCCCTCCGTCTCATGTTACTCGCACTTTTCATTTTTAAATTTGGGATTAATTTTTTAGTATAATTAAATTAGAATTTTAAATGTAATAAGACATCACTTAATAAATGAACTCTTAACTTAAACTAACATATTAATTAAATACATTAATTCTAACTTAAACTATAAATAGTGTAAGTAGTTTGAGATAAGTTGAAATGAAACAGTGCAAGTAACATGAGACGGAGGGATTAGTATAATTTGTTTCTCAATTAAATTTATGATTTTATTTTTATTGGAGTATTAAAAACATCATGAAAATATGTATTCGAAGAAAATCGATTAGATAAAAAATAATATGGCACATGCACCAAAAGATAATTGCATTATTATCTGTACATATATAAAGGGGAATTTTGGGAAAAATAACCGAAATGCTATTATGAATATTATAATAAATTAGAATAAAAAAATTTATAAATAAATACTTTCGGTTACTCATCCATTTGGTTGTACAATTAATGAATTAATTGAGGAATGATAAGAGTCAATAGAATCAAAGGGAATTTACAGAGAATTTTAAGAAAGATAACGGAAATGAAGAGTCTTAATCAAATCTCTATAAAAGGAACAAAAAAATGATGAAGTAATGAGAGAGAGAATCAATTAGAACATGTGTTTTAGTATGCAGGTAGAGATGCTGAGAATTGTGGATATCTAGCTCAGAAAATTGTGTGATATTTGTGGGGAAGAAGTGAGAACACAAGCAGAGCCGTGAAGACTTTCCTTTTACAATATTTCTTAAGGAATTATTCTCAAGGTACTAGGAATTCACACCAACATTACCAAGGCAGACGAACGTCCAAGCTACCCGCGCCCGCCCCCGTGCCTGCGCCTGTGCCCGCGCCCCCCGCTCGTGCTAGTGCTTGCGCTTGTCGATGCCTCAGCAGTATCATCAACATCACTGGACACAGCTGGTCTATCTGGCGTCCTGAGCATTTCTCTGAATAAGGGCACAGCTGGTGTATTTGGCGTCCTGAGCATTTCTCTGAAAAAGGACTCCAGAGGAATAGCTACGTCACCCTTTTCCATAGTGATTTCGTGTCCCAGCATATCTCGGAGCACCGACCCCTGGCTAGGTAAAGGCAAGGCTTCTGCATGCATTTCACCACGGACAGCAACTGGAGCAGAAGAACTAGAACCCGCAACAATAGACGACGCTTTCTGGGGTACTGCAATAGGATACACACACATAAATATATTAAAGTGCCGATATTCACAACCATCACTGCTATGAGCAAGCTATTTGACAAGTCTGTGATCCATTTTTATTATAGTGGTGTCAAGAATGTGGTATTTCCTAAATACTAAAGACCAGGCAACATAAACTATTAAAATAAAAAACCAAGTATCTACCAGCATGGGTTGGGGTGCAGCTTATGATTGCCAAATAAATAAGGATAGAAAAGAGACACGCTTATACCAATTAGCAGCTGCATCATTGTCTGACTGAAATTAATTTGCAGGAAACAGAAACTATTAGTGGAGTATCATTTATAATACAGGTAGAACCTGAATCCTACAGCCTACAACAATCATTTTACCTCATCCTAAACTACAGGCTCTTCCTAAATTCCTAATACCAAAAGCACTTATTAGTTCATAACTTATCAAAAGAAACAGACCCAATACAACTAAAATGCTAGAAGACAACCCACAAAAAAAGAGAAAAGTCTGCACATATGATACCTTGGATATTCTGTTTCATCCTTATCTTTAGTAAAACTGAGTTTAATACTGTGCGAGCATAAACAAGCTGGATTGTTGCAAGACTGAAACGAAATAACAACAAACCAGAATAATTATGTATTCGCATGTTCAATATGAAATGAAATAAATATATCTTGATACCTTGTGACCTTATCCCAAAGAGAGGGTAAAGTGTACTCATTGGGCTCCCCAGAGGCAACCCCATAGAAAAGCTTTAGGCTCTCGTACGAGTGGAAATTCCTGTTCCTGATGGTGTCAACTTCCTCTGATAGCCAGGAAGCTACGTTCTCGATTATGGCCTCAGCGATGTAAGATGCCTGCACCTCCCCAGGGGCAAGCATGGCGGATTTGCTCGAATGGTTTGTTTTGCATATCTTGAAATCGAAAGATAGAGCTCCCCAGTTGTACTTCTTTAATACGCCTATCATTTTGTTCGGCAAAATGGGGCTTATGTTTGCACCTATCCCTGCATTCACCAATACGTCGAGATGCAAGGCCGTGATCTTCCCGTCTGATTTGAACCCCACACTGTATGTTATTTTCATAGGATGCCTTCCTCCAGCTATTATCATGTCAGTCTTTCGACCTACATACATCCGTACAGGACGCTGTAGTTTGTAAGCTGCAAGGGCACATGCTGTCGAAATCTGAAAATTCACACACAAAAAGTGGACAGTGAGTTAAGATATAAACCACAGATTGAAGATCAAAATAATGAACCAATCATATACTCACAGGCATTGCTTTAATTGACTTTCCACCAAGGCCGCCACCAACTCTTCTTGTGTGAACTCGGACATTATGCCCGGGAACACCGAGGCATTGTGCAATGACTCTGAGCAAACTCGGGGGACTGGCTCGAAGTGTAAACAGCCATACAGTTGTCCTCATCTGGAACTGCCAGAGTCGTTTGTGTCTCCATGTAAAAATAATACTGTGAACCGAGTCTTATATGAAAATGTCAATTCAAATGTCAAAAACCAATAAGAAAACAACATTATCGAACTTAACAGCCAGATTTACAAAGTGTGTGCAACGGACCAGAGTGAAAGGACGTTCAAATCATTTTTTCAATACATTTCTGTCTACAATAAGACGAAGAGACTATTTTCTTCCTTATTTACTACAGAAATAAACAATCATATTATCACTAGATTTATTCCTTTTTCTACTTTGCAAAAATAGGCGATCAACGTATCTCAGTGGAGAGAATCTTTGTGATCAGCTTCAGCCATTCCTTTTGCAAAATCATCAACCATTTGTGGATAGAGAAAAGGAGGAACGTAGTAGAAACTTGAACGTTCCACAGCCTCTTCAACAGTCAAAATTGGTGGATCTAAGCCTTCTGTATCATAATCAACTACAGCATTTTTTGCAGCCAAATTGGCATTCTTCTGCGTGTCTGCAACATGAGACATCATTGTTT
This sequence comes from Salvia splendens, assembly GCF_004379255.2. NCBI lineage: Eukaryota > Viridiplantae > Streptophyta > Magnoliopsida > Lamiales > Lamiaceae > Salvia > Salvia splendens. Next base: position 6,069,512 of record NC_056040.1, read on the forward strand.
TTAGTTGTAACGAAAAGAGAAGTTTATCACAGTTAGTTGATTCAAGGAAGAGAGGAATAACCACATGAGCTATGATATCACCGCAACACTTAGCGATATCTTCTGAAAACAAAGGTTCACTGAATATGCTCAGACATCCTACATTCTCGCCTTCTTTTAGGGATATCTTTTGCAGTAATAACATTGGGTGCTTGAGCTAGTCGCGGATGATTCTTGAATGAAATGCCTTTGACTCGAGCTAGTGGCTTGGTGCTACAAATAAGTGCTCCATACAAACAGTTAGTGGGTGAAAGGATGTCATCCACGAAAACGGCCTCACCTACACATTGTATTAACAGTAAGGCAGAGTTTCTCAAATATTTTGGAGGAAACAGGGGGTCAAGTTTAAGATAAAGCAATATAAACAAAAGCGGTAAGAACACAACGAACCAGAAGCTTGGATTGCAGCACCCAATTTAGGCATCGGTTCACCCACTGGATGATACTCTGTACTAGATCCCACAACCTGTTTTGCAGATGATAGCAATGGCTGGTTTCCTGTATCAGCCCCTTCCAGCAACGAATCGTTCTGTTTCTCGTTAGATAAACCACCAGATATTGCAGAACCGACACTTGAGAAACTGTTAAGAAACTCGAAAAGGAAACCAACAGCTAAGCTTGACCTGTATGCAGCATGAGAAGTGCCTTCTTCAGATACAACATCACCTTTCAGCAGTTTGGTTGCTTCATCCAAAACTTCAAGGCTGAGATACTCCTCGACTTTCCTTGCCCTCGTTGCGTGTTTTGTTCCATAAGCACCGAAAGCCAGTTGGATATTATTCACTAGACTTCCATTTGTATCAGGAGATATAAGGCTGCATTCAAATAGGGCAACGCGTTGCCAAGAGACCATGGTGCAGCACGGTAGGTCTCAAACAACAATCTTGAACTAGTTTGAACTGAGCCATTGATCCTTTTCGGGTCCAGAAAAGGTATGTGAACAGTCAAAAGGACAGTTGGAGTCCAATGGCAGTCTGCTCAGGAACTCCTCTATTGTAATCTTTTAGTGTTTATGACCGGACATTATGCTCACACTTGCTCCCACAACAAGAAGCAATGTAACAATATCTGAAGGAAAATACTTCCTTTGCGCCATAATCAGATTTCCACCGAACCAGCAGAGTTCCTGACAAAGCCGGCTGCTACCTTTTCCATATGGTCAGCAATTTTGCTGAACACAAGTTCTCCATTTTCACTATCTTCTCTCAGATAAAATACAACTTTTGAAATTGACAGAGCAGCTCCTAGTTCGATTCCTGATACGTCCCTTTTAATCACTGAAAGTTCGGGGATGTACCTCCGATCAATGTATCTCTCGTACACCTCCGTTTCATTGTGATAGCCATTCGCAGTGTTGCCAATGACTAGTTGAGGCTCACGCCCTTGCCAACCATATCAGAATGCAACAAATTGTGAAACCCCTCAAGAGATGCAGGGCTATACCATGAGTTCTTTTTAGAATTCAAAAGCCTTGTCGACCTGCATTCACCTCCCATATATGAACAGGCATGATACTTTCGATTATACAATGGTAAACTACTAACTTTCTTTTCATTCTTATCTCCCTTTCTCCAAAAATAGTTGATTCCCAAATCTTCTAAATCGACATCTGCAGCAAAACTCTTGCAGGCATCGGCAATTATGTAACCGTGCACCTGCTAAGGTTCCCTGATATAGCCTTCTCGGCCTCAGAAGCGGTTATCTTGGAGAATCAATTCGAAGGCTCAGCCAGTTCTGAATCCTCAGCATTCGCGAGTGCTGATAACAGTAACATGCACATTCCCGGAGTGCAAAAGCCGCATTGAGAGGCATGAAATCCGGCAAACCTTTGATGGATTGGATGAAATCCGTTTTTCGCATTTCCAAGGCCTTCACTTGTGGTGATTGAGCAGCCATTTATGCAGCAAACAAGCGTGAGACACGAACTCACGGTGAAAGTTTTGACCTTTTAGAGCGTGGAGTCGTATTTCGACACCGCAACAACACAAGCTCCACAACCACCTGAAGAGCTCCCATTTTGTCAATTATAGACCACAACACAGCACTTCAAACACACACACACTCTCTTTTCAAGTAGTCAACACCAAAATTTTGGAAAAAAAAAAGATCCAAACTTTCTGATTAGCATTTAGTAATTCTGTCTTAACATCCAAACATTCTCAACAGATTGAAGAAAACTTTACAGAAAATGAAAGCAATTTCTTCAAGATTAACCAAAATCAAGAGACAATTTCAATGCTAAGACCATTGTACAGGAAAACCACTTAAAGTTAAAACAGTAATACTATATCAGCAAGAATGAATTCACCTTTTTTATCAGTAAAGCTCAAAGGAAAGAAAGAAAAGATCCACCACCACCTAAACACTCACATGCTCTCTCTCTAGTTTTTTAGTAGAAGATAAGCATTAACACATTAGCCATAAAAAAAGTGAGATTTTGGTTTCCCACATAGAGTTACAATTACAACTATTAGCCATAAAGGAAAGATTGGATTTTGAAAGAGCCCTCCTATCAAGAATCACAAATTCAACACACACACACGCAACCAAGCTTAGCACTCTTGAAAGGGGTGCTGGATCGGAGAAAGTCGGGACGGGTTGATCCCCGGCAGCTCAAACCTCCGGCCTTTCACCTCAAAGGCCAAGTGATGGGGTACGGACTAAACAAGCCCAACAGCAATGACGGCCCATCAGCCCGAAGCCCAAGGAAGAGTATGAGTTCGGCATGACCAAAGAGTTCGGATGAGTTCGGCATTACCAAAGAGTTCGGCCTCAGCCTACAGCTCGATAAAAGCCAACCAATCAAGCTCTGCTCTCAGGTCGGCATCAAGCTCTACTCTCAGATCGGCAACCAAAGCAGTTCGGTCTCAGTATTCGACCGAACAAGGAGTTAGTGGACCCATGCAGGATTTCCACAACTTCCAACACACCCACTACCACGTGGCGTCAACTCAGGCCACGATCTTAGGCCATGACCTACACGACATCCACGACCTAGAGTGATGATGTAAGCCACGATCTTAGTTCAATGTATAAATAGAACTTAGATCTGGTAGAAAAGGGTTAGAATCTCTCTAGAGAAATAATCATATAGCAAGTCTGTGTTGTAAGCTGTAATTCGCAGATCAAGCAATACAAACCTGCCCCCATTTCTCCCCGTGGACGTAGATTTACCTCTGTAAATCGAACCACGTAAAATTCTCTGTGTCGTAATTTATTTTTACGAGCATTTATCATCATCAAAAATTCGCCGATTCATCACTGGCGCCGTCTGTGGGAAACAGAGAACCAAATTTGTGATAAAGCGAATTTTTGACCATTTTTTCAACCCAAAAAATGCATACCAGATCGCAGAGTACCCGTATTCCTGCCCGTGAGAACCAGGAGGAAGCCAATCCATCCCATAGGTCTGGAAAACAGCCTAGGGATAAATCCACCACCAGTTCTCATGGCGGAGGAACAAGCCGCTCCAAAAGCCGTCACACCGAGTCTTCCCAGCAGCCCGATTTGAACGGGGCTGTCAAGCTGTTTTTGGCTGAAAAGCAGGAGGAATTCTTAACCTTCCTGCAGAGAAGCCAAAAGCAGCCGGAGGCGAAAACGGCGGATTCTCCCTCTCCCTCCATACGAGACAGTCACTACCGCAGTAGTGTCATGTCTTCCAGGAGAAAGAATCCTCGGTACCGGAATCACAGGCGAACTCCATCTCCTCCATACCGAAGAAATGTCGGGTTCGCCATGTACGGAGCATTGAGGACTCCGTTCTCGGACGATATTACCCGAACTCCCCTTCCACAGAACTACCGAACTCCGTCGATGACTTATGACGGGTCGGTGAATCCTCATGACTTCCTGGGACGCTATCAGTATAACATGGCGAACCAGGGTCTCAATGAGGTCCACATGTGCAAGCTGTTTCCCGAGCTGCTAATCGGGAACGCAAGAAGGTGGTTCGATAGCCTCCCTCAAGGCAGCATTAGATCCTACCGAGATCTAATGGATGCTTTCCACAGGAGGTTCTTTCAGAAAGCGGAAGCCAGAAGCACTTCGGCTCAGCTGCTTTCTATACGTCAAGGTCGCGACGAAAAGATCAGCGATTTTATGACGAGATTCCACAAGGAATGCCTACAAGTAGATAATCTCAATGATCTACTTGTCATTTCGGCATTCCAAAATGGAATCCTGCCCGGAGCTCTCTACAGAAAGCTCGTGGAGTGCGGTCCGCTAACAGCTCAAGAGATGTGGGACATTGCGGACAAGTTTTCTCGTGCCGATGAGGCAGACCGTCGAAAACGGTCTTTAGACAGCTCATCCAGAGAAGACAAAAAGAAGCCCGGTCATAGCGATCAGAGGCATCCTCGCCGAACACCTTCTCCACTAAAGGAGAGATAGCGGTCATCCGAGGTGATCGAAAAAGAGCAAGTGTGTTCGCAGATTGCGCTTAAAAGTGCCGAGCAATCAGTTCGGCACCATCAAGCATAGCAATCACAGCAGCCGGAATCAGAGGCCGGCGAAATGGCCGAAGTCACACCGGAGCCGAACTCGATGGTGTACGGCACTGAAGCCGTGATTCGGTTGAGATCGGCATATCCAGTCCCCGAACTCAATTTCTCCTCAGAAATGAATGGTGATGGACTGAGAGCCGAACTAGATCTTGCCGAAGAAAGAAGAGAATTGGCCTGCCTAAAAGCAGCCAAGTACAAGGAGCAAGTAGCCCGGTATTACAACCAAAGGGTGAAGAAGCTGCAATTTCAAGTGGGAGATCTCGTCTTGAGAAACAACGAAGTAAGCCGAGCAGAAAAGCTGGGCGAACTCGAGCCCACATAGGAAGGTCCATATCGGGTGTCAGAAGTCCTCGGCAAAGGGTCTTAAAAATTGACTCACGCGTCAGGAGCACAAGTACCCCGAACATGGTACGTTTCCAACCTCAAGAAGTTCCATTTGTAAGAGACAGTCCGGTCAGTCAGTCTTATGTGTTTTCTTTGTTTTTTACTTGTTCTTGTCTCTACGTGCGTTGTGTCTGTCTATGTGAGTGTCGTCTCTTACAAATAAAACTGAGGTATCTCGTTCTTCAAAGGCTGATCCCCTTTTTAGAACATACAAGCCAACGATTGTGCGTCAAAGCTTCTAAAGAGGATACAAGACCACAATTCAGCTTAAACAAGCAGTTCGTCTGAAACGAGCTGCAACAAGCCCACGATTGTGTGTCAAAGCTTCTAAAGAGGATACAAGACCACAATTCTGCTTAAGAATCAAGCACTTCGTCTGAAACGAACTGCAACAAAAGTCCGATTCTCGCGATAAAACTTGCCTGAATTAGGACAAGGGAAAGTCCAATCCACGCGATAAAACTCGCCGAATTAGGACGACCAAGTTCGGTCAAAGCAGTTTACCTCATAAGACCGAGGACGACCATGTCTAGTCAAAGAGGTTTACTGCATAAGACCACTTCGGTTAACTGGGAAAGTCCGATCCACGCGATAAAACTCGCCGAATTAGGACAAGGGAAAGTTCGATCCCGGCGACGAAAATCGCCAAATTAGAACACAAAGACGAGTCCGGTCAAAGATGTTTATTTCATCAGACCAAAGACGAGTCCGGTCAAAGATGTTTATTTCATCAGACCAAAGACGAGTCCGGTCAAAGATGTTTATTTCATCAGACCAAAGACGAGTCCGGTCAAAGATGTTTATTTCATCAGACCAAAGACGAGTCCGGTCAAAGATGTTTATTTCATCAGACCAAAGACGAGTCCGGTCAAAGATGTTTATTTCATCAGACCAAAGACGAGTCCGGTCAAAGATGTTTATTTCATCAGACCAAAGACGAGTCCGGTCAAAGATGTTTATTTCATCAGACCAAAGACGAGTCCGGTCAAAGATGTTTATTTCATCAGACCAAAGACGAGTCCGGTCAAAGATGTTTATTTCATCAGACCAAAGACGAGTCCGGTCAAAGATGTTTATTTCATCAGACCAAAGACGAGTCCGGTCAAAGATGTTTATTTCATCAGACCAAAGACAAGTCCGGTCAAAGAAGTTTACTTCATAAGACCGAGGACAAGTACGATGAAATTTTTTCGCTAAGCTGTAAATACACAGTGTTAGAAGCGAAAACAAAAACAAAATTTCATTTTCAAATCTTGTTCGGCACACAACTCCGCTACCCTACAAGATGGCGTTACGCTATTACAAAGGACTATTCTACTGTCCAGGGTTGCTAAAGTTGAGCCATCTATTCACAAAATCCTCGTGAAGCTGAGTTCGGGCGTTCCAGGCAGCTGCAGAATAAGCAGGTCGACGAGATGCTCTAATCGACCTGCCACCTCTTCTCTGAGCCCGGGAAGCCCTAGCACCTCGGCGGCGAAGAGTCTCTTCACGAAGCATTTGTTGATCTTGCTCACTCATAATCACAGCTCCTCTACGAACTTCAGCCTGTTCTCGTCTTGACGTTTCCGGCTGTTCCAGAGTTCGTTGCTGACTTGGAGTACGGTTTTGAGCAAGTGAATCAAAGGTTTGATCTGGAGTGCGAGCATCTGTTGGCACGATATGCCGAAGGAATCTTTCTATGGAGGGGCGCCGAGAAAGAACAATGTTGTACCGAGAAGCCCAGCGCCGCAATGATGTCACGACTTGTTGGCAAGCCGAGCTCTCCAGCGCATTGTTCCTCCGGAGTACATTATATTCCTCCCACAGTTCGTCAACTCGACTCTGAACATCTGATATGGTCATTCCCCCGCGCACACGGATGTAATCCTCGTACGCAGTCCTCTCAGCAATGGTCGTATTCAGCTCGGCCTCCAGATCATTCTTATCGGACTCTAAGTCCTTATTATCGGCATCCAGCTTCACCAAACGAGCCAGAAGCTCGTCATTCTTCGTCTGATCGGCTATAGCTCTTTTCTCAGCTTCGTCTAAAGCCGAAGAGTACAGCCGCTTCCAGTGAAGTACCTCCAGCTCCTTGAGAGTTAAGAATACAAAGCAGCTACGTCAGTTCGGCATTTCAGCTTACCGAGCAGGTAGTAAACCACAACAGGAGTAAGAGAGTACGAAAGGCTATACGAAGACACAAGAGCAGAAAGAAGAATTTTTTCATTCATAAGAAAAAAATTTTTCTATACAAGGAGGGCTTCAAGGCCATTTTACATAAAGGAAGAAACTAAACTAAGAGAAGGGAGACGAAATCATACTTCGCTAGCTTCGTCTCCACCTTCTCGGTGAGGTTCAGCTTCCTTCTCATCTGCTTCAGCTTCAGCCTCTGCCTCCTTGCTCTCCTCAGCCTGCTCGGCGCCACCGTAGCCGATCTGCTGCGTCTCCTGATCGGCTTCCTTCTCCGGATGCCCGGCTCGCTCGACTTCGGCCTCCCGCTCCAGCGGCTCGGCCTCACCCTCTCCGTTGTAAGTCGAAGCGGGTGAAACGGGTCCCACGGAGGCAAAGATAGCCTCCAGGTTCTCGTCCCGATCAGCTCGACAACTCCGGACTCGGTCTGCAGAAAGCAGGACCGAGGATGAAGCGAGCTCCTCAAGGAGCGGCAGATTCTGAAGCCGAGCTGCTATCTCTCGGCTGTACAGAGGCAGCACGACATCGGCCCCCTGCTCGCCCTTATCGGCAATTAGCCTTACCAGGCTACCGACAAAGGCCGAGAACTGGCTGCTCAAAAAGAGTTTCTCCGTGTAAACACGGAGAGCCTCCCCTTGGGCAACCACGGCAGCAGCATCGCTCCGCTTCGCCTGCTCTCGCTGGATGACGAGCTGGTTTTTGGCAAACTGAGCTTCATCCTGGGCCGAAATCCTAGCAGCTCTGGCCTTCTCAAATTTAGCCTCAGCCTGTTCGGCCCGATGACAAGCAGCCGCCAACTTCCTCTGCATCTCGGCATAGTCATTGGACGCTTTGGAGAGTTCGACGGCGACGAGCTTGGAGAGCATATCGTTCCTCTGAAAATGGATAAGGAAAAAAGTCAACAGAGGGCACCAAAAATACAGGACGGAAGCCAGGCCAAAGAATCAAGAAGACAATTCACCTCGGCGAAGTCCGTGGGCCATAAAAATGGCTCACAGATATGCTCCGAAGGAGGCGCCAAGACCACGTCTTTCTCTGGCGCTCTCGGGGGCTTCTGGGTCCTCCCCTTCCTACTTGCCGAAGTCGACTCCGGCTTCTTTGGACCCGAAGAGGTCTTTTGCCTCTTCGGATTCTTCTCGGCATCAGGCGCCGAGCTGGTAGCCTTCTCTTTCTCCGGCTCCTCAAGCTCGGAGGACTTTCGGATAGCCTTATTCAGCATGAACACTGCCAAAAAGCAAGAAAACAAGGTTAGTTTTCTTCGTTAAAGCAGTAGAGCATAAAGATAAAGAGAAATCCTCACCCTCGGCCTCTTCGTCCGAAGACGAGATATTGAACACGAGGTCGCCCTTGACGAGCTCAGTTTCCGAATACTGTTTCCTAATCATAGGAATCTTATTGAGCTCGCCCTCGAGCTCGGCCAACGGTTCTAACCGAGGATGGGGAATCACGGACTTCGGCCTTCTCCAAGGAAAGCCCGGAGCCGAAGTCCTATTATAAAAAAAGAAACGGTTTTGCCATTTCGGCCACTTGGTTTTGCAGAAGGCCCTAAAAGGCTGTAAGGGGATCAAGTAAAACCAAGATCCCTTCCTTTTAAACTGGAAAAAATTAAGGATTGCCCTCAGAGACAGATCCTTATCTAGCCTACGCAGTTCGGCAGCAAAAGCCGATAAGTGCCTCCAAGAGTTCGGAGTCACCTGACCTAAAGGGAGTTGAAAAAAATCAAGAAGCTCTACAAAAGGTGGGGGAAGAGGAAAACGAAGCCCGCATTCTAAGCAGGCTTCGTAAACGGTGGCATAACCCTCCGGCGGGTCGTTAGCCCTATGATCATCGTCGGGAACCACCGCCTTCCCCCCAGGTAAAAAATATTTCTCGTGAAGGGATATCACAGTATCCTTACTCAAGATACTGTGAAAATACTCTACGGTCTTCTCCCCGGATTCTTTCCGGCTAGAAGACCCCTTATCCCCTTTCCTACCGCTACCCGACACCGAAGAAGAAGAAGAAGACATTTTTCTTACTTTTTGAAAGTGAAGAAAGTCTGAAGAAGCTCTTGAAAGCGGAAGAAAATTTCTCGAGAAAGAGAGAGTATAGAAGACGCAACAGCAAAGGTGTTCAAATGAGGAAGAAAGAGCATATTTATCAGATTCGGCGAAGATTTCAAAATCGTCGCACCGTTTCGAATCCCACCTTTTCAGGATTCAACGGCCGGATTTTACTGTCGCATTTAATGCAGTCACATGCAAGGCACGTCCCCTGACGTCAGCCTCCCCCGTACCTTTATCCAGAATGCCGAAGTGACTCGCTTCGCCGAAGTGATTCACTTCGTCTTTCGGGGGGGGGTAGTGATGGGGTACGGACTAAACAAGCCCAACAGCAATGACGGCCCATCAGCCCGAAGCCCAAGGAAGAGTATGAGTTCGGCATGACCAAAGAGTTCGGATGAGTTCGGCATTACCAAAGAGTTCGGCCTCAGCCTACAGCTCGGTAAAAGCCAACCAATCAAGCTCTGCTCTCAGGTCGGCATCAAGCTCTACTCTCAGATCGGCAACCAAAGCAGTTCGGTCTCAGTATTCGACCGAACAAGGAGTTAGTGGACCCATGCAGGATTTCCACAACTTCCAACACACCCACTACCACGTGGCGTCAACTCAGGCCACGATCTTAGGCCATGACCTACACGACATCCACGACCTAGAGTGATGATGTAAGCCACGATCTTAGTTCAATGTATAAATAGAACTTAGATCTGGTAGAAAAGGGTTAGAATCTCTCTAGAGAAATAATCATATAGCAAGTCTGTGTTGTAAGCTGTAATTCGCAGATCAAGCAATACAAACCTGCCCCCATTTCTCCCCGTGGACGTAGATTTACCTCTGTAAATCGAACCACGTAAAATTCTCTGTGTCGTAATTTATTTTTACGAGCATTTATCATCATCAAAAATTCGCCGATTCATCACCAAGCAATCTTCGACAAAATTACTTTAGTTTAATCCTTCCCTAGCAAGGTAATATGCTGCGACTAGTTTTAATACTAAGAGATTTGCAAGAGAAGGGTAATATTAACGAAACGCTATTGAGTATTGAGAGAATATAAACCAATCGATTTCAGAAGAATAAAACACAAGGAAGATGATAAATTATTGAGCTTAGGACATGTTCATTTTGTCCTAATTTCAGTTCTAACATTTCAAAGATTTAATTCTTTGAAGAATTGAAGCAGAATTGTAGGCATATATAATTTTCGGCCCTATTACAAGAATTGATGTCAAATATGGCCCAAATAGTAGAGGTGGAAGCGGAGTTTGACCTAATTACATTTTAAAATGACAAAAATAACCCCTCATCCCCAAATTTCACCTGGGAAATGAAATTATTTGCTTTCCCACAAACACAATGTTCTAAAATTGGTTGGAGTAAAAAAAGTGATAGAAAGGAAAATTGATTGGAGTATAAAATTTTCAATTTTAGAGGATAAATCAAAAATAAAAATAGATTCTATTTTTAAAGAATGAGATAGAAGTAAAGTAAATAAAATTATGAAATTGATGTCTTGAATTTAATTTCAACTACATTACCAAAATTATACTAGTACTATTTTAATTTAGAATTAATTTTAATATATATTTAAAATATTTAAGTACTTAGTAGACATCTTCTGTCGATTCTTATACACCTTATACAACCAAAATATATTTTTTAAAAATTTGCATTTTCTTGAATTACAATTAAATCTTAATATTAGTAGCTTTTCATTAATGTGATTGATTTGTATTTTACTTTTTAAATTTGGAGTCATAATTTTAGTATTTTATATTACGGTTTAGCCATAATAAAGTAGGATGAGAATAATAAAAATTCAAATTCAATTTATTTTAGTGTGATTTTGTTGCAGGGCCTGTGAAATAGAAACTGCACGTCAAATATGGCCCAGATTGTCACTTTGTAAAAAAAATCAAATGGAGTACCAATTTTATCTTCCTTTTCTTTATCATATTTGGGCATTTGGCTCATAATTTTTTTCAAAGGCAACTTACATTACCAACTCAATATTTCGGCACCAAATATTGATAAAGTTATAGATTTGGTAAAATTCTAAAAAATTACGTATAAAATTAATTAATATTTTAAAGAAATATTTAGATGAATAAAATCTAAAGAAATATTGATCAAGTGATAGAAACAAGCTTGATAAATGACAATCTAAGTCTAATCATTACTTACCTTCGATGGGTGGAGTATAGTATTTCTATAAAGCAAACTATAAAATACTCTAAATAGTTTTAAAATATTAAATACATTAGTTAGGAACGTGTTACTATTATTTTAGCGAAATTCAACTGTAACGTTCTAAAATTAAGAATTTAGTGGAGCTAAAAATTTGGAAAGTGAAAAGTTAAAACAAAATTATGAGATTCTTAAATCAAAATCGTAAACTCAATTGTTGGTATCTTTAAATCACAATGTTTTCCAATTTTAATTTCTTTCATGATAAACTAAATTGAGTTAGGAAGTCTAATATTTTTACAAATAAATAGAGAAATATTAAAAAATAAATTTAAAATATTAAAGCTATTCCAAAAGTTAAGAGTTTAATTAGAAAACTAGAAATTTGGAATGTCAAGTAAATTGAGCTAAGGTATTTAAATAAAAAGATATTTAATATTTATTTTTTAAAATGTTAAGTGGACAAGTTAGGAACATGTAATTATTTTCAAATAGAATTTGGCTGTAAAATTCTAAAAAATAAGAATTTAATAATATTAAAATTGAAAAATAAAGTATTATAATTAAATAAAGTCAGAAATAGCCAGGATATGGTTTGTTTAGTATGGGATAATAATTATAGGATAAATAATTAAATATTTAGCTTTAAATATAAAATAAAAAGAGTTAGAAATATGTGATTTTTTTTATCAAGGTTCAACTATAGCGTTCCAAAACTTAATAATTTAATGAAATAAAAATTTTAAAAGATAAAGATATAACATGAAAGTTTATTGACATATTTAAAATAAAATTGTATATTCAATTAGGATTACACTAACATATCTCAAATTTTAATTTGTTACCTCTGTGAATCGAGCTTGAACTCTGATATTTTATAATAAGAAAAAGTTAAAATATTAACTATATAACTTTAAAATACTATATTAAATAGATGAGTTATGAACATATGGTTATTTTTTTATCGATGTTCGATTGTAACGTTTCAAAAGTTGAGAATTTATAGAAATTAATATTTTGGAAAGTAACATATTCAAATTAGAACTACGAAAATTTTAAAAAAATAAACTGTACGCTCAATTAGTAGTATTAAGTTTTAGTTTGTCGCATATTATAGTAAATTGAACTAAGAAATACTTCATAAAAAAAGAGAGAAAATATTAAATACTATATATTTATAATACTAAAGAAATACTTCATAAGAACACATTTTTGATTGAGGTTCAACGTGATATTGTAAAAATTAATAAGTTGAAGAAATGAAAATTTTGAAAGTAAAGAGTTAAAATTAAAATTTTTAAAATCAAACAGTAAACTCCATTAGTATTAATATATTTCAATTTTAGTTTGCTGCATGATATAGTAGTGAATTGAGCTAGGGCCTATAATATTTTATAAAGTAAAAGATAAAATATTAACATATAGCTTTAAATTAGTATGGAAGAGGTGGATTAAGAACATGTGATTATTTTTTTTATTGGGGTACAATTGCAAAATTTAGAATTTAAAGAAACTAAAGTATTGAAACGTAAAGAATTACTATCAAGAGTATGAAATTCTTAAACATAAAATTCATAATCTCAATTAGTATTAATATACTTATATTAAATTTTAATTTGTTACATGTTGTATTGAATTGGGTTATGAATAACAAAAATAGAAATATTAACTATATGTCTTAAGATAATTTGATAGATGTGTTAAGAACGTGTGATAATTTTTTTAATTGAGGTTTAACGTAATATTCTAAAAATTATGAATTTACAGAAAAGAAGAATGCAAAGAATTAAATCAAAATTATAAAATTCTTAAAATTAAAATTGTAAACTTCATTAATAATAATATATAATATGTATCAAATTAAGTAGGAGAATATCAACATATTTTAGTAGAAATATCTAGATATTTTAGTAAAATTTCCTAGAATGTTAGAAAATTATCTAGATTTTTATGGAGAAAAAAATGTAGACATAAAATATTAAAGAATTAAGTAGAGAATTCTAGAATACGTAAGGAGTGCTTATAAATAGGGGTGGGTTGTAACATTTTGTACAAGTTAAGAAGTTGAGAAAGTTTGAGAATAAAGAGTTGATTTTGGAGTCTAGTAATGTAAATCATGACTGAGGTAAAGAAAAGGAAAAGCTTATATGTTTTACTTTGTTAAAAAAAAATTGTATTATAATTTGTTTATTTAAGTAGCTTAATTGTCTTGCTGCTCCAACATATATCTTATATTCCAACATACTATGCATGTATTTGTGAATATGCAAATTGTTTTTATCAACCACCTATCAAGACAATTAAGCTACTTAAGTAAGCAAATTATAAAGCAGATTTTTTTTAACAAATGAAAACAATAAAAGCTTTTCCTTTTTTTTTATCTCGGTCATTATTTGCTTCATTAGACTCAGCCAGTTCATTCAGTAAGCTATTGATGCACTTTTTATTAGCACTAAATCTACTTGCAAGTATATAAGGCATAAATAGTATTGCTAAGGTCAGTACCGGAATATCGAACACATGGAATATATTTGCAACTGGCTATCACGTACTAAGCGTCATATATTATCTAGAGAAACAAGAGTTTTGGTTAACTAAACAAAAATAAATAAAACAAATAAAATAAAGCAAGAAATTAGGCAAAGAGTAGAATTCCAAGAATAGTGGTTTCACAATTATGATTACACGAAACACAGTTGTGATACCTAGCACAGTTCATACTTCACTATAACAAGTCACATAAGTTTTGTCCATGCGGCACTAGCGTAGATTACATACACTAGGGGTGTCAATCATAGATTTGTAACTCTCAAAAGCTCATAAGACCCTCATGATGTCCTCACTTTCAATTAACAGTGTCGTTAAGGAAGATAATTGTAGTGTCAACTAAGTCATTCTAACTCGTCAACCTCCTCTCACGATTATGTAGCAAGTCAATTGATGTGAATCAAATTTACATTGTTATTCCTATAACTTTACATGATTTATATAGTTTGATGCTTGCAAAAGTGTGTTTTATGGTGTAGGAAGAGGAGTAAATGGTGAAACAAAGAATGAAGCTCGGAGGGTGAAAAGCTGGGCAGAAAGTTCTCAAAAATGGTCACCCGGCCGGGTGAATTTTGTGCCCAATAATCCACCCGGCCGGGCAGATGAGCGAAGGCAGTTTATATTGCAGTTTCTTTTCCCAAGGTGGGGACGGTTCTGACTGAAAAAAAAAGACGAAAAAGAATTGGGGAGAGAGAGAAAAAAACGGCTGAAGAAAGGGGACAATTGAGGAGCCACACAGGTGGCAGTTGAAAAAGGTAGTAGAGGAAAGTTTAATTGGGAGTTTTTAATGCCCAAATAGGGGGACAACTTGGGGCGAATTGGGGAGGAAGAGAGGAAGATTGGAGGCGCAACCATTCAATTTCCATCATTCCGGAGGAGATTTGCTACCATCTACACATCAATTTCATAAGTTCTTCTTGTTTATTGATTGTTGATGTGTAACTAAATTCCTACGTTGCTCCTAGTTTGTGAAAGATGTGAATTACTTTAGGATTCTATGGATTAATGTTTTTTTATGATCTTTTCTACGGTGCTATTTACTTTGAATGATAATTCCGGCCTGATTTATTATTCAATCTTATCTTTTAGCCAATGTCTCTTTAACTTGGTTAAAAGGTGGAAACGTAGATAAAGAGTTTGAGATTTGTATCGTGTTCAGCATATGAATCTTGGATAAGTTGATTTACATGTCGTTACAATAATTGTTGTACATTTACTATGCGTCTGTAGGAATGTTCAATTGATTTTGTAAATGAATTATGTACGTTGGAACTTAGAAGTTGGATTAGAGCTTACTATGCGTCTGTAGGAGTGATAATCTGATGAGTACGAATTTGATCTTAGTGTTCAGCAAGGTTAAATTCAAGCATCTACGAACATGTTCAGTGCAAGTAGAATGAACGAGTTTTTTACAACTTTCATTAGATTAATCGTTAATCCATAGGTTAATTGGTCTGTTAAGTTAATTCACATCTGGAGCATATTAGGAGCAACGTTCTTTATCTCTTGAGTTTCTCCATTTTCGTACCTTAGTTTGTATTTTTTAGTTTATTAATTTTGTCAATTCTTGTTAAATAACCTACGCCTCCATGTGGTTCGACACTCGAAGTACTACAGTCGACTCTGTACTCTTGCAGATAGATTGTAATATTAGAGCTATTTTATTAAACTTGTGTGTTAATAATCCATTAATATAAAAGCTCGAAAATTACACATCAAGTTTTGGCGCCGTTGCCGGGGAGGCAACTGGTTATTTAATTTAGGATTCTTTTTGTTTTTATTTTTGTATAGTTTTCTAACATTTTATTTTTTGTTTCAGAGTTGTAGCTAGAAGACTAAGTCGAGCCAACGACTTTAAACAAAGGCGCTAGTTGGGAGGCAACCCAATGAGTTTTTAGTTTTTTTTTTCTCTTAATAAATCGAGGGTTTTGTTTGCTCAATTCTTTCCTTCGATGTATTTTTTATGAATTGAGTATTTTTCTTTTTTGCTGTTTGAATCTTTTGTTTGTGTAGGAGCAATATGGAGATAGGACTTATATTGGAGCTTATGATGAAGCACACCCACAAAGGAATATACACCCACCCTCCCACCCGAATGCACTATGGACATCATGCCAAGTTTGGGGGAGTATTCTATCCCTTTACTTTTTATGTTCTTCTTTGCATGCATTGAGGATAATGACGCATTCAAGTTTGGGGGGTTGTTTGAGTTTGAATGATTTTTATGCATGTTTCTTGGGTGTATTGTATGATAAGAGTGTTTTGAATCATGTAATTGACGGGTGCATGCTAGATCTTCGGCTTTCTGGTTGGGAATTCCTGCTTGATTTTACTTGATCTTTAAAACTTAGGATGGATGGAATTTGTGCATGAATTTATTTGAAAAAGCATGTTGTGATTACAGCCGATTTCTTGAGTTGAGGAGAGTATGAAAATTACATGTCTTGTGGATATTATCTTGGATTGATTTGCTTTATCGAGTGAACCGCTTGTATTCATTTGTGTCAATGATTTGGGAGGATAAAGCACTAGGATGAACTCCATGGCCAAATGATCACATGCCTAGTCCTACAAATGATCCCCTAGAAGCCACCTTGAGCTTAATTCCCTATTATTTGTGTAAACACTTAGCCAATCACTTAGCCACTTAAATAAGCCTCATTTTAGCCTCATCAATGGACCTTGCTACTATTTGGGTGCTAAAAACAAGTTTGAGCTTTGGTGATTTGAGTTTTGAGTGTTGGGTGGTGAAATGTAAAGAGTAGACATATTTAGACTTGATGTAATGTATAGGTGAAAAGAATGAAGTTCTTAGAGAAAAAAAAAATAAAAAGAAAGAAAAAGACGACCTCCAAATTTGCAAAAGTCGAGGTCTTATATAAAAAAAAAGTTTGTGAAATAAAGTTAGAGCTTCTATTTGTTGCAATATGTAATCTTGTCTAGAATTGATCTCAAGTTTGGGGGATTGAGAGTTTGGTTGTAAATCTTTGTTGTTTGATCTTTGGAAGGTAGTTGTAGGAGGGAAGAATTTGGCACTCAAATGTGTAGCCTTTGAGCTCACTATCCATATTTATCCCACCTCATCCCTAGCCATATTACAACCTTGAATTAAGACTTTGGACCTTATTGTTGATGCTTGTGAATGTTGTGTAAATAACTTGGTAGAGTTGATGAAGTTTGATTTGAAATCCGCGAGTCTAAGTGGTAAGTAATGCTTGACGAGTCAATGATGACGGTTTGAGTTGTATGATCACATGCTTAGACTTACTTTGAAATGCACCTTGACTTGAAGTTCTAGGTTGATGAGTGATGGTTCATGAGAGTGGGAAATCTTGATTGGAATTGTTGGGGGTTTAGACTGTGTCATTCATGTCTCTACGTGATTCACTTTTTGAAAACTTTTGAAAAAACTTTTGTGAGTTGAGCTTCAAAGTGTTGTGTTTTATATGATCTTGCCCGAGGACGAGCAAGTAAATAAGTTTGGGGGTATTTGATGTGAATCAAATTTACATTGTTATTCCTATAACTTTACATGATTTATATAGTTTGATGCTTGCAAAAGTGTGTTTTATGGTGTAGGAAGAGGAGTAAATGGTGAAACAAAGAATGAAGCTCGGAGGGTGAAAAGCTGGGCAGAAAGTTCTCAAAAATGGTCACCCAGCCGGGTGAATTTTGTGCCCAATAATCCACCCGGCCGGGCAGATGAGCGAAGGCAGTTTATATTGCAGTTTCTTTTCCCAAGGTGGGGACGGTTCTGACTAAAAAAAAAAGACGAAAAAGAATTGGGGAGAGAGAGAAAAAAACGGCTGAAGAAAGGGGACAATTGAGGAGCCACACAGGTGGCAGTTGAAAAAGGTAGTAGAGGAAAGTTTAATTGGGAGTTTTTAATGCCCAAATAGGGGGACAACTTGGGGCGAATTGGGGAGGAAGAGAGGAAGATTGGAGGCGCAACCATTCAATTTCCATCATTCCGGAGGAGATTTGCTACCATCTACACATCAATTTCATAAGTTCTTCTTGTTTATTGATTGTTGATGTGTAACTAAATTCCTACGTTGCTCCTAGTTTGTGAAAGATGTGAATTACTTTAGGATTCTATGGATTAATGTTTTTCTATGATCTTTTCTACGGTGCTATTTACTTTGAATGATAATTCCGGCCTGATTTATTATTCAATCTTATCTTTTAGCCAATGTCTCTTTAACTTGGTTAAAAGGTGGAAACGTAGATAAAGAGTTTGAGATTTGTATCGTGTTCAGCATATGAATCTTGGATAAGTTGATTTACATGTCGTTACAATAATTGTTGTACATTTACTATGCATCTGTAGGAATGTTCAATTGATTTTGTAAATGAATTATGTACGTTGGAACTTAGAAGTTGGATTAGAGCTTACTATGCGTCTGTAGGAGTGATAATCTGATGAGTACGAATTTGATCTTAGTGTTCAGCAAGGTTAAATTCAAGCATCTACGAACATGTTCAGTGCAAGTAGAATGAACGAGTTTTTTACAACTTTCATTAGATTAATCGTTAATCCATAGGTTAATTGGTCCGTTAAGTTAATTCACATCTGGAGCATATTAGGAGCAACGTTCTTTATCTCTTGAGTTTCTCCATTTTCGTACCTTAGTTTGTATTTTTTAGTTTATTAATTTTGTCAATTCTTGTTAAATAACCTACGCATCCCTGTGGTTCGACACTCGAAGTACTACAGTCGACTCTGTACTCTTGCAGATAGATTGTAATATTAGAGCTATTTTATTAAACTTGTGTGTTAATAATCCATTAATATAAAAGCTCGAAAATTACACATCATCAATAGATCATCACATAATGCGTCACTCAAATGTGAAGCAACTATCCAGAACCTAGAATAGAAACGAAGTAATGAACAAAACGGATGCCAAAAACCGGAATTATATAAACCAATAAAAGCTACTAACACATCCAAAGAAGTCTTATAGTTTAGCTACTCATAGAGAAATAGGAGAAACTACAAATTAAAGTACAAAACATTAAAAAAAACTAAGGATGAATTGTTGTGCAATCTGTAGTCTTCTCTTGTCTTGCTCCAATCTCCAAGAATGGTGATGGAATGATGGATGGAGGAATTAGGGTTGGAGAGGAGCCATGAAGGCTCCCCTTTTGGGGCTATGAATTGGTTAATATTATGAATTAGATTATGAAGTATATATAGGCTTGAAAATGATTTAAACTTGGTAGAAAGTTTCCTCCAAGCAATAGCAAATATGAAATTTTCGTGGCTCATAGGTTAATGAAAAGATTTGGTTTCACAAGTAATGCCTTCTTTCCTTCCTTGAATTTCCGTCTAAAATTCTGCACTTGACAGCTTTGCGCGATTTTAGTAGAAGGGTCATAACTTTCTCCACATAACTCTTTCCATTACAGAATAAGCCTTTCATATTATATTTTTATTTTTTTAATTACCTCCTCTCTTGAATAGCTCTCATGGTTTATAATAAAGGAGTATTTATTTTTGTTAAAGGTAAATAAGTTAGATAATTTAAAATTATGATTTTGATGGCTTTTGAATTAAAAATAAATAAATAAGCCTTTAATTCCAACTACATTACCACATAAACATTTAAATCTAAAATTAATTTTTATTTCATAGACTCTCAATTTAATTTTGATACTCCATAAAATAAATATTTCAAAACGAAGTATTCAGTAGTCATCTACATTTAGTTCGTATACACATTAAACGCGATCCCAAAAATTGTTAATGACTTTTTGTTGGGACTATTTGTTTTCATTTTTCCACTTTTCACTTTATCGAATGGTACAATTAAATATTAATGTTTATAATTTTTCATTTTAACTAATGTGGTTGATTTACTTTTTACTTTTTAAATATGAAATAATAAATTATATCTTTATGAAACGGAGGGAGTATAATAGTATTCAATATAAGGTCTACTTATCATTTACTTTCTTCATTCATGAAAAATAGTCTCATTTTCTATTTTTTTGATATCCATAAAAAATAGTCTCATTTCATAAATATAAATTTTTATTCTCATCTTATTTTACCCACATTTTCTCTTCTATTACTTTACCAATTGCGCATAAAACCCGTGTCATTTACAAATTTGTCTATTTTTTGTGGATGGAGGTAGTATATACAAGTGGGGACCTATACACCGCTAACTTTTTCCATCCACTTTTTTTAGCATTTCTTAAAATCCATATCATAAAAAATATTAAGACTCCTATTCGGGAATGTGGGACTCTCATACATTTGATTTCGCTTAGGTTTGTGTGCTTTGCATTTAATGGGTTTTTATTCTTTTTAGTTCGTAACCAGTGGATGTTTTGTCATGTGCTTTTTGTTATTGCTTGTGACTTCTCTATGTTGGAGATAATGTAAGGTAACTTTTTAAAGAATGAAGTTGACACACAACTTCATAATGTGTGTTACCTTACCCTATATAAGTTGGTTTTTCTTTGTAGGATATTCGTTATTTTCTTTATGTTGATTTAATTTATTTTATTGCTATTTATATGTTGAAGTGCTTGTGTATTGTCGCTGTGTTGCTTGCCATATTTTTGGCTTGAGCATTTTATACATGTAAAAAACATCACTAATTTCATTATAAGTTTGGGATAAAATTGACATGGGGAATTAAAGGAAGATAAAAATAACAATCTAGGTGTCACCAATAGTTAATTTCATAATGCAAGGAAGTTAGCATATTAAAAGAACACCTTACACCTAAAGTGAGACATTGCTCTATTGGGTTGAATAAAGCATATACATGCAATCCCCAAAATGAGACCAAAGTTGATACATCGAACACAAGAAAGGGACACCAGTTGGTTCTCATGACAGAATGGTGAGATCAACCGTGCAGTTAGACGAAGATCTTCGCATCCTGAGCAGTTTCTGTGACACCGATAACAAAGAATCTGATGGCGCAGGTGACTTGATTTCTTTTATTTGGAAAACAAACTTTTCTAGCTTGCTTGCGTATTTTAACAGAATCTCAATCAGTGGGAATATGCTGTATCCCTCAGACCAAGTAACCTCAATTGTCCTCAACCGAAGAAGAAGGACTGCTCATGAGGGAGAATTGCCTCAAACTTGAGCGACTCGGTGTCATCTTTGAGGTGTTTTCAATGACTAATCTCTCCAACTGAGGGAAGATCTCAAGAGTCACTACTACTTGTTTGTAACAACATTTAAGTTCTAGGGATTTGACATTCGGAAAAGCTGAGCGCGTACATTTCATTTTCATAGCATCAACCACCTGATATAACAATACATTTGATTATATTCACAACAAAATAGAGGCACTTCAAAGTTCAAAGGGATGCTGCAGGAATTCCCTCAAAACCTAGCTGCATTGCTGCAATTGGTTATAAGCTAATGACTTATAGAGCAAAACCTACTTGGCCAAACATAAAGAAGCCAAAAAAATAAAACTGCTGGCACCAGACAAGTTGGCCAACAAGTGTGCTCTTGAGATTCGTTAATATCTCTATCATGTAATTGTTCTGATCTCCACACACATATTATTCCTCACTGCTCATCTAATATAAATGTAAGTCATAAAAGGAAACACAAAGAAACCAACCTTGGTGCAACAGTCTGATAACGTGACGTTTTCTGCATGTTGAACGCTTGGAAGAATTTGACTCAATGGGTTCGAAAACCTGGTCAGCATAATATGGCAAAACAACAGCAAACCAAAAACTGCACGTGTCAAAGATGAGACATCCGTCAGTGAATACTTCTTATATGGAACTCCTTTAATTTCTAATGTTTCAAGATTCGGGGTACAGATTCTCAGCTCTGAAACCACAAGAAAATCTTCACGGGCCAAAATGAACTTTTGAATATACAGCTCTTTCAAACTAGTAGATTGGATACTCAAGTTTCCACCTTTGTCAACATAACTCAAGTAAAAGACTTTCAACTGAGGAGTACCAGACAACATTTGGTTAATCACATCTGTAGTAATAATCTTTAAACACTCGAGTTGATTCCACTGCGCATTTCCACAAAACTCCAAGTTACAAGATCGGAGTGTTAACACTTTTAGGGATGAGCATGAGTAGAGGCATGATCGGACATGGTAAACTTCACTACTATTAAAACCAGCTAAGGCTGTTGTAGAATTGCCCCGCATATGTAAATGTAATTCTTCTACTCCATTTCTCTGGGCAAAATTCACCCACAAATCAACATCGCAAGCTTATGACACGAATCAAACCTGAATTTCAAAACCTTATTCCCATTCCAGCATAATAAAGCCCGATTAATAAAATTCCGAAGCTTACTATCTTCACCAAACAACATATCACGATTATCGAAATTGAGAAAGGGGGCAGTGGTCCAAAAGTCCCTCCAGCGTTTGGATAGAACAGATGTCCTAACCACATCCGTCATTGGCAACCTCCAAAATATGTCAAATATTAACACATCGGGCAACTCTCGTAGTAGGTCCTCATGATTACATCTCTTTGGGCTTTCCATCTCTTAATCGGCAAAATATCAAAACCCTGAGGTTTAATCAAGCTCAAATTACTTGGAAGCAATAACACATTCAATCAAAGCTCGATGCCATAAAACCACAAAACCAAATCAAACTCGAAATTTACCGATGTATATTCAAATCAATAACTCATGCTATCACATTCACAATCGACAAAATCAAAACCTACAAAACATAATTAAACTCAAAATATTAGTCCGTATTTCACCTTTTGTCAAATTTTAGATTCTCACTTTTGTCTGTGTTATGGTGGACGATTAATTTAATTTTATATTTGTCTAAAGTTTTTTTAAAAATAAGCACTCATCTCATTTCATGTAATTGATTCATTTTCATATTTTTAAAAAATTCTAAAATAATTGAATCATTTTTATTTTTAATAAAAAATAATATTTTCTTTATTTATTCTCTCTTCATCTTTCTAACTTTATTTTATCTTACTTTAGTCATCATTCACTTAAAACACAATTCTTATTCACTATCCACTTAAAATAAAATTCTTAATTTCCATAACAATTTTTTTTATTAATAGAGAACGAATGGAGGAATAAATGATTGGAGTATTGTTTATGAAAAAAAAGTTCTACCTTATTACAAAGGAATTTCTTTTACAAATGAAAATGGACTATTTTTTATTAGCAGAAGAAAATATAGATATAGTGTCGTTTTTATGAAAGAGATAAGAGTATATAAATATATGCTAAATTTGACCCACGTTCTCAGACTCCTATTCTAAGTCAAACTTTCCTTATAAGTAATTTATATCCATAATTTTTGGCAATCGGTTGAGAAACCGCATCATTTAATGCAGAAGATTGTGGCGCCGATTTATTTTCACTAGAGTTGACCTCCATATTTGACATATCCTCGGACGTTAGAGAAATTTCCACCATGAATACGATCGATTTTACACATGCAACAAGTACTTTAGTTTTTATCATAGTTAATCCATCAATAAACTTTTCATTTTGACATTTTCTCCATCCACTAATAAACTTTTTATTTATTGTTTTGTTACTTTTGCTAATGTACCTCATATTAAACTAACTCTATGGCGCTCATATTTCATTATAAAACTTATATACTACTATAAAAATAGGACATGTTGGGGTTACCGCAACGGAAGAGTGCGAAAGCAAACGAATCTTTACGTATCTATTTTGGTGGTTATGAGATTAATACTATTTTCGTGTAAAACACATAGATATATGAATATATCACTTAAATTCACATAGAATACATTAATTAAATGTGATATGAAGAATACCTCGAAATCCTCCAAATGATTGATGTGTCTCGTGCCTTCTCCACGTGTCGTGTCAGTACTCTACCACAAATCTTCTAACATATGCCCCAAACTCACAATTGTCTGTTTGCGTGGGCAAATCTTAAATAATCGCATAGAACTAGATGGATATAGAAGACAAGAACATTGATGTAGTGAAGAAGAAGAAGGCAAGAAGTCTCTCAATTCATGAGAGAGATAGAGCTCTCTCTCATGATGGAGGCTAGGGTTTCATGTGTGAATAATGATAGTGTTATTTGTGTTATCTTCTATTTATAGAATCATGTTAATGGACTAGGTCAGGGATATAGGGAAGAATGGACTTGGGCTAACCCATTGGACATGAACTAATTAAATTAATTAACCCATATATATATATATATATATATATATATATATATACAAATGAAATACTCCCTCCGTCCCCAAAAAATTAGAATATTTGGGACGACACATGAATTAATGCATGACTGGTAAAATAAGAAAGATAGGGAGAATGGTAGTACCAATAGTGTTAGTGGATAGCGAGACCCATACCATTATTAGTGTTTGATGTTGGGCATAGTGTTATAAGTTTTAAATAAATTTATGTATATGGGTAATGAATTTGGGAGAACTTTCCATAAATGAAATGAGATATTTTTATGGGATTGAGTGTCCTTTTTATGGGACGGATGGATTATTATTTTGGACCATAATAGAAAATAATATTGACCTCATGTCCATTCCCAACTAATTCTCAAATTATTTATCTCTCATTAGTCATCTCTATCTCGTAGATCCATAATGATCTTGTCGAGTTGTTTATGACGTTGTTGACATTAAAAATATTTAACAATTGTTAATACTCTCCCCCATCTGTGAAAAATATTCTAATTAGTGGACGACGCGAGTTTTAATTCGTAATAGGTAAAATATGAGAGAAAGATATATATAAATTAGACTTATTTTTAGTATGAGACTAACTTTGGTGGACGGAAGAAAATGGAAAGATGGTTTTTTATGGACGAAATAAGTACTATTAATTTGGACCCCGCAATATCAAAAACCTGCGTCCACCGCTGTTAATATCCATTTATTGATTTTTTTTGGTCTGTTATGGTCTACTATCTTATTTCCAAGAGTTTGTCCAGTTCGAGATGTATATGTGAATATATACGTTTACCTATTATTATTCTTTGAACAAATCCAAACTGGCCGGGTTTGAATAATAAACTTTTCTTGAACACCTATTGGGGATATGATCAAACTACATTCCGTCACACGATTCAAATGCAATAATAAGCATGATATCATACTATTAGTTATTAATCACCACTACTCAAGATATCAAGAATATTAGATTGAAAAATTTGCATCTACTGATTAATCAAAATAGTATATAATTGACATACACAAGAATATTAGATTGCAAAAATTTGCATCTACTGATTAATCAAAATAGTATATAATTAACGATATATGTCATATGTTATATACAAATTTACGAAATACTAGTATTAAACCCTCTACTAAAGTTGTAAGCTCATCCAAAAGAAGCCCAAATCCCCTCAGGCCTCTACTAAAGTTGAAAGGTCATCCAAATGAAGCCCACATCCAAAGAAATATCCAAACATATATTTTATTATCAAAATGAATGAAATCCAAACAAAATTGCAGTTACCAAGATTAATTAATTAAATACTGCTCTACTCGTTCACAAATATGGTCATAATTGTGGACGGGTATGATTTTAATAAAAATTAGTAAAGTAAAAAATAGTGAGAAAAATAAATAAAACATAAGAAATTTTTTTATTTTTTTTAAAAATAAGACTATTTTCAGTAGAAAATTCAAAATGATACTCTCTTTGTCCATCATTTAAAGAGTAATTTTGACTCGGCACGAGTTTTAAGAAATTGTTTGACATGATAAAAAAAAAGTAAAGAGAGAAAGTAAGTGAAACGCGAGACCTATTTAAAATATTAGTTTTATATTGAATTGCGAGTGTAAAAAGTTTGTAGTATGTGGAGTCCGTATACTAAAAATTAAATAAAGTAAATGATTTTATAAATCATGGACAAACCAAAATGACAAAAAAAATCTTTAAATGGTGAACGAATGGAGTAATATAAGACTATTTTTCATAAAAATGGAATAATATAGAACACGAATTAACTTTTCTCATTCATAGTCTATTTCTTAAAATTCGAGCCATTTAATCTCGAGCTTTTTTCAATTGATAAAAATACAATGTCTTAAAAAAAACACAATAACTTTGCAGAGTCACATACAAAAAAGAGTAATTCACGATATCTTCTTATTATCCTCATCCTCAGCTAATCTCTTTCTCTTGGCATAATTGTTGACATGAAAGTCAGCGAACAACGCCAAAAGCGAGGCATTAAAAACCGCATTGAGGCACCACACCCGGATCCCCTCGCAACCCGGCCCGGCCCCGAAGTGGATCCGGAGCATCCAAACCGACACCGCGAAGCTGAAGACGAACTGCAGGATCTGCAGGTCCGTCACCACACGCTTCCACCGCGGCCTTATCCCAATCGCGCAGAGCAGGTAGTACCCGTACATGAGCACGTGCACCGCCGCGTTGGTCACGAGCGCCACGGGGAACAGCGACTGCCGCTCCGACACCCATGCGCGGCACACCACCACCACGGCCGCGTGGTGGTACACGTGGAGGAGCGTCAGGCGCCTCCTCCCGCGGGCGCCGCTGAGGAGGATGAGGAGCGTGTCGAAGAGCTCGGCGATTTTGGAGAAGTAGAAGACGTGGGCCCAGAAGAAGGTTGGGCCACGTGGCGGGGTGTGGTTGGCTGGGAAGCAGATGGGCCAGGTCGGGGTGGGGGACTGGTGGATGGAGGAGAGGGTGCAGGCGACGGCCATGAGGAGGGAGAGGAGGCAGAGGAGAAGGCTGTGGAAGGCGGTGATGAGGCGGAGGAAGGGGGGTGGGGGGAGGGGGTGGAGGGAGAGGAGGAGGGTGAGGGTGAGGTAGGTGGCCACGGTGGCGAAGAGGAAGAGAGGAGTGGAGCCAGGGGATTGGATGGGGATCCATTCATATTGGCTGATGGTGGGGTGGTCGACCAGCCAGTAGTGGGCGGTGGCGTAGAGAGTGGACATCACGCGCCGCTGTGGAGAGGGGAGGTGTGGGGATTGGGTAAGGCTATTTGTGGTCGGCCTATCAAAATGAAGCTCTATCTCTATTATTCACTTTTTATTTCATAAATCTATACTCTATTATTGGGGTTATATGATTGGGCTTTTATAGTTTTATTAATCAGCCCAAATTCTTAGAAGCCTACAAGTCAAAGCTCACCTGCTTAATTGGAAGTGTTTCACTATAGGACTGGCTATAGGAGTAACATATTCCTTACGTCCCACACTTTTTCCTTTTTATAATGTCTCCTTCTAAATGATACTCGTATAGTATTTTTTAAAATAGAAATATTATTAATTTTATTTTTTTATTTTATTATTTCTCCACTTAATTCATGTTATAAACTTTTGTGATAAATAAAAAATACTCCACCTAAAATACGACAAAGGAAATACTGCTGATTTCTCTTAGACATGACAATTGGAAAATATTTAGTGAGTTAAGTGATGTCATATGCACAAAGATTAAATAATAAATATTTTACAAATTAAGCGGTGTGATAATAAAATAAGTAGACTAATAAATAAACAATTTAATATGTAGAAAATAATTTAGGAATATAAAAAATATAAATTTTTTCTATAAAAGAAAATCAATTATAATGAGATGACTCTAAGAGCATCCACAACCGTGCTCTTGCCAGCGGCACGGTTGTGGGCACGACCCCACTTTTTCTGCCTGCTCTCTGGCAAGAGCACAACACCCACAGCTGTGCTCTTTCGCAAGGACGAGCACAATTAATTTAAAATTCAATTACACAAAAACATTTTCATAATACTAAAATTCATTAAAAAATCACAATAAATATTACAAATTACAAATAAAATAAAAAATACATAATTAAAATCCTAAAAATTAAAAATTACATAATTAAAATCATAAAAATTAAAATTACATAATTAAACAATCTATCCATCTCCGCCGGTGAGTACGGTGTGCGGACACCGGCGCGAGATGGAGGAGTCGGAGTTTGGGAAGGGACGGGAGGCCTAGGCTCCGGTGTCCACCCGTATCGCCCATCGGAGGCACCTTGCTCGTCGACCGGGTATGGCCGGTAGCCACCCGGAACGCCCGAATCTTGGGTGAGAATAGTCCGTTTCCGGATTAGGAAACGGTTGTGAACCGAACCATTAGGGGTTCCAACCGTGGGAGCCCGTAGGGTTATCGTCTTGGCCGGACATAGTGATGTTGTAAGGTATGAAAGAATGAAGATGAAAATGGATATGAGAGATTGAAGATGAAAATGGATATGAGAGAATGAAGATGAGAATTGTGTAGTTTGACGTGAATTTTTTGGAGTGAAATTGGGGGTATTTATATATGAAAGTGTGTATTTTTGGGGTAAAAAAATGAAAAAAAAAATTAAAAAGTGGAAAAAAATGGTTATAAACGGATATATTTTTTTTGGGAAGTGAATATTTTTTTTTCGATTTTTTTAATTAAAAACCGATTTTTTAATTAAAAAAAATATTTAAACACAACGGCTATGCCGTTGACGAATCCCAGCGCGCCACGTCAGATGCTCGCTGGCACGGCGCTGCTCGATGCATCGAGCAGCGTCGTGCCAGAGGCGGGAGCGCAGCGGCGGCGGGTAGCGTCTGTGCCAGCGGCGCGGACGGCCGTGGCGACGGACGCCACCGTTGTGGATGCTCTAATAGGATTACTATTTGACATCTATAATGGGATTTAGAGCATCCAAAACCGTGCTCTTGCCAGTGGCACGGTTGTGGCCCCGGTCCCACTTTTTCTGCCTGCTCTCTGGCAAGAGCACAACACCCACAGCTGTGCTCTTCCGCAAAGACGAGCACAATTAATTTAAAATTAAATTAAACAAAAACATTTCCATAATACTAAAATTCATTAAAAAACCACAATAAATATTACAAATTATAAATAAAATAAAAAAGACATAATTAAAATCCTAAAAATTAAAAATTACATAATTAAAATACTAAAAATTAAAAATTACATAATTAAACTCCTAAAAATTAAAAATTACATAATTATTGGCTAACTTGGGAGGCACCTTGGTCGTCGATAGGGTATGGCCGGTAGCCACCCGGAACGGCCGAATCTTGGGTTTGAGGAGGGGCCGAATATTCCGTTTCCGGACTAGGAAACGGTTGTCCACCAAACCATTCGGGGTTCCAACCGTGAGAGGGAGGGTGGTCATCGCCTTGGCCGGACATTGTTATGTTCTAGGGTATGAGAGAATGAATATGAAAATGGATATGAGAGAATGAAGATGAGAATGGATATTGGAGAATGAAGATGAGAATTGTGTAGTTTGATGTGAATTTTTGGGTGTGAAAGTGAGGGTATTTATAGATGAAAGTGTGTATTTTGGGGGGGGGGAAATAAAAAAATAAAATGGTGTAAAAAACGGTAATAAACGGATATTTTTTTTGGAAGTGATTTTTTTTTTAAATTTTTATCGGTTTTTTTAATTAAAACCGATTTAAAAAAAAAAAAACATTTAAAGGCAACGGCTATGCCGTTGCCCAATCGCCCAACGCCACGTGTCTTGCTCGCTGGCGCGGCGCGAGCGCAGCGGCGGCGAGACACCACCGTGCCAGCGGCGCGGACGGACGCCGGCTCTTCCGCCACCGTTGTGGATGCTCTTACAATGAAACGAAAGCAGTATTGCAAGATTATTCATATCTAAATAGAATACTTTTAGCTAGGTCAATCGGGTGCGGACTAATCGGGTTGTGAATTCTTTCGGGTTGTAAAAGTTCAACCATAACCCTAAAAGCTCGGGTTTCGGGCTAACCCAGCGGGTTAATCGGGTTGCTACCGATAAGATTAACATCCGATCAATCCAATAAATAATGATGAAAATTAGTTATATTCATAAAATGTAAAATATTTAATTATAATAAATTTAAGATGTATGGTCAAACTCAATCATAAACATGATCAAATACTAATATTTGAGATATTTCCTGAAATTTTAATGCATGTTTTAGAAATTTAACTATTTTTTAAAGTGAATTTTAAGTTTTTAATTTATTTATCAATTATTATATTAATAAAAATTCAATATATAATTTGTATATTTAATATACAATTGAAAGCTATTTTTTTAGTTATCTATACTATAAAATTAATCAATGAAGTGTCGAATTAGAAGTAAAAAAATAGAATAATAGAAAATTTATTGGGTTTTCGGGTTAGTCCTTCGGGTTTTCGGGTCTAGTCCTAACGGGTCGCGGGTTAATCGGGTGCCGGCTAATCAGGTTTTAATTTTATCGGGCAAGAAATTTCCAGCACCAACCCTATAAATTTAGCGGGCTATTCGGGCCAGCCCACGAGTTGCGGGCTACATTGACATCCCTACTTTTAGCTATAAGAGTTGTTCAACATATTGAAACTTTTTAATATAAAAAATGTATGTAAACAGCAAAATATAGTAAGTTAAAAAAAGAAAAAAAGAAATAAAACTGTACATCATATTATGATGCATTGCACAAAATAGAAATAGAAAATTCTAAATTACAATGGTCTAATAATAAAGTGATTAATGATCGAATTTCTACCCATTTATCTATAAATAAATATTTGTAAAAATACGCATTGGTGGCGAGGCAATAATTGTTTTCCTTTTTCTTAAATTCCACTCACACATTTTCTCTCTCACACACTTCACCTTTTTTCCTGACTGGGCTTTTTGCGCTCGGCGTTCTCTTCTCTCTTAAATTTTAATGTCTCAAGCTGTGGGCTCGCTTTCTCTGTCTTCCGACATCGGTTCGAGCAGACGCCATTTTCTCATCCGCCGGCCCTCGGACTCTTCCATGAGGTGCTCGATGCTCCCCTTCTCAACATGACTCATAATCAGGTCCCTCACTTTTCAATCATGATTTTCATTTTTTCTCTATAAATCACAATAAATCGTGCTGTCGATTGACACTCTTAATCACTGTGATTAACTTGTTTTGGGGATTTTGAGCTGCCTCGGGAATCACTGTGAGCTAGGGTTTTACGTTTACCTCGAACATTTGCTGGAATGTGCATACTTCGAAGAATTATAATATTGCGAACTGTTTTTAGGTTAATGTAAGTAACATATTTGTTTATGCTCGGAATCTGATGGTTGCTATTGAAATCGATTTCGTGTCTGGTGTTCTTGTTTGGTTGCTTTGCGCCGCCGGCTGATTCTCTTTAGTTTTGGAATGAGTGAGAAAATTTGGATTGTTCTATTAAACAAAGATGAGTTTGGTAGGTTGAGCTGAGATGTGGAAAAGTGTATATAGGCCGATAGTTTAAGAAACAAAATTTCATGCTTGCGAGATCTGTAATTTAGCTTAGCCATTGGATTTGGGTGAAGCTTGTGCTTCTTCGTCATATGCAGTTTAAGCATGGCTTTTGCATTTTCATTATTAGTTATTAAGGTTATTTCAATTGTAATACGTTACAGATAATCACATAGTAAACCAGTTTGAACGTTGCAAATGAACTAATGACCAGTTTGCTTTTGGCATTGGTTTTAAAAGAGAGAGCTGAAGGGCACTAGAAATGAAACTTTTTTTAAGCATATGAATGGTAAGCCTTTTTTTGCAATGTATGCTGAAGGTGTTTGCTTCATCTTTTTTTTGGATAGTATACTAGCTGTTGAGTAATTACTGATTTTCTAAAGTGTGTTTGATATTAAAGTATGTGAAGCTTTTTTTTTGTGTTGTTCTGAGAAACACTGTTACATGCAAGTGACCTCACTAGTTTACACAACTGGTACTTGAATATGATTACCATGTGTTTCGAAACAAACTTTTTTCAAGATCTTCCCTGTAATTCAGAAGCAGCATGGTTCAATACTTCAATGGAGGATATTATTAATACATTTATGGATTATCTTTAGGACTTATAAAATAATACTATATGTTTTGTATTTCAGGTGTTGGTTTTTGGATCATTTACTGAAGATGAGATCAGATCCATGCAGTGCCAGCCTCAAAAGAATGATACACAGATAATATTTGGTTCTTTGGATTTGGAAACTTTAAGATCCGTAGGAATTTTCAGTACAAAATTGACTGAGTTTCATTCACCTAATGGATCTGACCGTTCAGTACCTGATAATGCACCAAAAAAAACGTTGCGTAGCGACAGTGTAAGTATTCCAGTGTCAGAAGCTGCTGTGTTGGAAGAGAATGGGCGTGCATCAGTAGTTTCTGATAGTGCACACAATTTTTCTATAAAGTCAACCACCGAGCTGCCTGGTATCAATGGACATGCATCACGAGGTTCCTCAGAAAATGCTGTTTTACACGATTCGGGAAATGTCATTAAGCATGTAAACTCCACATGGAGCACTTACAAGGTTTCAAATTGGCCAAATCCTGTTCGTAAGAGTTTTTTGCCTCGAGGTTTAGTCAACTTGGGGAACCTTTGCTTTCTCAATGCCACTCTGCAGGCTCTACTGTCATGCACTCCATTTCTGGAGCTGCTGCATGAGCTAAGAAATCGTGATATACCAGAGGTACCTGCTGAATCAGCTTTTATTGCATATTAAACTAATTTGTCTTGTAATCCAGCTCACAAGAGTTCCATTTCTTCTGAACATTGTAGATTGGTTATCCAACATTGCGTGCATTTGTTGATTTCATTTCTGACTTCGACATGCTCACTGACTCAGTTGAAAAGAGGATTGAGAATAATACTCTTCAAACTGGAATACCATTTCGGCCTATCATGTTTGACTCCATATTGAAGAGTTTCACTCCTGATATTCCTGATAACTTATCTGGCAGGCCTAGGTTTGTGCATTGTGCTTCTTTATCCTTTTCCGTCTTACTCTGTTTGCCATGTTTTCGTAGTCTCTTATATTGCAGTTATTATTTGACATCTATTATGGTGCACTAGGGATGCTTTTAAGGAAGTTTTCTCTTTCCCTGCACTGGATCGTTGTCATGGGGATAAACTAAAGTACTATAAGTGCCCTCGTTTAGGAAGCATCTGGGTCCTACTTTGTTGACATTTTTAGGTGCAGACATTTGTTCCAGTGGTAGTTGGCAGAGCCTCTAAATGTTTGCTTGTGCAAGCACATAATTATTATTACCATGGGTCCGTGCGAAGTAGAGAAATTAGTTTTCATTTTTCTATTTTTCCTATAAAGATGCTCACAATCAATATCAAACGCAAGTAGTGTAACCCAGTTGAGATCCACATGTGATAGTACCATATTACTGCAGCTTTCTACTTAGGAAATTGATGTTAGGACCAATGGTATGATCTATGATGACACTAAAACTTATAGTTGGAATTTGAATTTTTTAAGGTTATACTAATTCTATTAAACTGCAAATTTGGATCTTCCATGTTTGTATTATGTATATATATTGGCATACTGCATTGAATTATATCTTACCTAAAACATCATTGGTAGGTAAAAGAATAAACTGTTTTCTCAAGCATATTTTTTTTACTCTAGCATGTATCTATTTGTCAGTCCATCTTGCACTGAGATATGATTAGAGTTTCTTATAATCTTTGGGTTCTGCTTGACTTTCAGACAAGAAGACGCGCAGGAATTCCTAAGTTTTGTCATGCATCAGATGCATGATGAATTGCTTAAACTTGATGGGCAAGTTCCAAACGGAAATGGAAAAACTGCATCTTTAGTCTCTTCGACTGATGATGAAAGTGAGGATGACAGCTGGGAGACTGTTGGTTCAAGGAATAAAACTACAATAACAAGAACCCAGAGTTTTCTACCCTCAAAGTTGAGTTCCATTTTCGGTGGTCAATTAAAAAGTGTGGTGAAGGCAGAAGGTGGGTCCAGTTTTTGAGTTCCCAACTCAATGAATCTGCATGGATATATATATTTCTTACATCATCGTTAATCCTTCCCAGTTAGTTTTCATTCTCAACTATAATGCTTTTCCATGAACTTTAGTAATCACTAATCAGCTGTACTTGCTACTTTGAGCAAATAATAGGCTGGATAATCAGCTGTACAGTAAATGTTGTTTGACTGGTCAAATTCTTGAAACAGTAACACCCATAAGAATCATCATGCCAGGTAAGATAAATATTTAATCGGTTTGAACCTCCAGACGTCATGCTTCATAGTTGGTGGATGAAATCATCAAAATGACAACCATGCCCTTGAAAGGACAAAAAGTAGTGGGCTTTTTTCTAGAAGTTCAATTAAGGGAAAGTACTGCATGCATTTTAATTTTTAAAAGAGTTTTTACTGTGTTTTCATGTGCAATACAATATTAAAAGATTGATTCTTCTGTGCTCATCAACATAAAACACTTGACTTTCATCCACCCTGACCTCATCTCATGTTTACATTCATACTGACTGCTATCATTTGTATATAATCTCATTGAGTATCTTGTATTTAGCAGGGAACAAGGCCTCTGCTACCATACAGCCATTTATCCTGCTCCACCTTAATATTTGTCCCGAGTCTATCTGTACAGTAGATGATGCACTTAAACTGTTTTCTGAACCAGAAACACTTGAAGGGTATAGAATATCAGCAGCTGGAAAGGTATACCCTACGTTATTATTAATATTTATATAGGCATTCAAATAGTTTGATATGGGCATCCCTGCTTTTTTCTTTCCCCTTCTTTCCATTCTATCTCATATCCTTGGGCACTTTAAACTTCCTCTGCATAATTTTTTTTTATCATACACAATAGAACAACCTCAAATCTAGCAATAAGTTGTTTAAAAATATGAATGGCTGGATTGCAACTTCTCTGCTATCTCCTGTGGTGTCGGGATTAGTTATTCAATTTCTCAATTAAGAAATCATGTTTATGATGAAATTTCCTACTAAGATCATTGTTTCCAATTTGACTCTGTCTCAGAGGCTGGGTAGGATTGTAAAAACATATGCATCCAAATGCCAGACCGAAAGTACAATTAGAAGTTCCTGCAATTATTAGTTTCTTGCATGCAGATTACACCTGCAATAGCTGTACTATAAGTTCTCTCATTTTGACTGTGATATTCAGGCTGAGGTGGTTACTGCCAGCAAATCAGTTAAGATTTTGGAGCTTTCCGAAATTATGGTATTACATTTGATGCGCTTTAGCTACGGAAGCCAAGGAAGCACCAAATTGCACAAAACAGTGCGTTTTCCTTTGGAGCTGCTTGTTGGCCATGAATTGCTTGCATCTTCAACTGAGGTGATGCTTGCCTCTCCTTTTGATATTTTCTCTCAACTCACAATATATATTATATAGTATATATACAAATGTATAGGGGTAGATTGTAAAATCATGTAGAAACTTCCTCCCTCTAGTTATCAAGGAATCATGCTTCTTTATATACGATAGTACTTATTTTGTGATAATGCTTTTTTTATATATTGTTTCATTTTGTGACAACTCACTAAATGAATGATGAGAACTTTTCCTAGGGTAGGAACTAGGAACTAATATGGATCATTGATCTTGGTATGAACAAAAAATGTCATGAAAGAAAGAATTATTGTGATACATAAAAAGCATCATCATCCCTATAGAGAGAGAGAGAGACAAGATCAAATGACAGTGCTGTTTTACATGAGAAATGAGAAAACATGTTCGAACTACAAACACATGAATGCATGAACAAATAAATGTAACATATATTTGTTCATCGGCTATTCATAGATTTTTTGCGTTTGTGCTTGTGTT
Source organism: Salvia splendens (assembly GCF_004379255.2). Lineage (NCBI taxonomy): Eukaryota > Viridiplantae > Streptophyta > Magnoliopsida > Lamiales > Lamiaceae > Salvia > Salvia splendens. The sequence goes on from NC_056040.1 coordinate 6,104,973, forward strand.
TATTCTAACTGATCTCATCCCTATATATATATATATACACACTTGGCACTTCTCCATTAGACTTTTTAGCATTATACGATTGACCTTATCATAGCCTTCTATTATTTGTTTCCCTTCCTTCCATAGAAGGATTCAATTTCAACTTTGACTTAATCCCATGTTATTATAGTTTATGCTTTAAACCAGTTACGAAAATTTCTGCCGATGAATTTGGAGGAATATTTGTAAGGTTCCATATTTGCTAATACCTACCATCTATTTTTTCTGTTAGCATGAACTGCTGATGAGTTGAGATTCAGTAAAAAAAATCAGATGGGCCTAATCACAAAGAAAGACATGTGAATGTTGCCCTGATGAACTTTCTCAATCCATAGTTCCAATTGTGGAACATCAATTAAGTCTTTTAGGAAGGATAATAATGTGCATTTTCCTATGGGATGATTTATTTTGAAAATGTGTTTAAAACAGTTTGAGCTTTTGCTATGACACTTGACAGTTACTGCAAAATGAAACTTAAGGTGAAAATGTCAGTTCTTCTTTGTCTCTTTCATCAGTAGATATAATATTGGTACTAGGCGACTGGATGTTTTACTGTAGAAGAAGTCATGTAAAGCCTTTGAATTAATACTGCAGGAGTGTTTATTTACATTAACCATCTCTGATCTATTGATCCTTTGTTGCTTTGATGCTCCTAAACTCTATTAGACCTTGTTCATGACTTGTCGCATTGATCATTGTATATGATGCTAATATACATTGTTGATTGAAAATCTTCCCCGAACTGGTCGATGTAGGCTAAAAGATATGAACTGGTAGCTACGATCACTCATCATGGAAGGGATCCTTCAAAGGGACACTACACTGCAGACGCACTTCACCCTAATGGTACATGGCTGCGCTATGATGATGCCTCCGTCACACCCATTCCTAAAAGCAAGGTGCTGCACGACCAGGCGTATGTTCTCTTCTACAAACAAGTGTAGCTACTATGTATCCAATTGTACATGTACCCTATTAGGTTGCGCGAGTATAGAATCTGGAGATATTGATCACAATAGCTAGTGAACGGAGAAACAAAATAGTCTGGCATTATTTCAATAATTAAGAAGCATGTGATTCGGCTCGAACCAGTGAGTAGGCGATTGTGCTGAAATTGGGGTGAACGGAAACTACTTATTGAGAAGATAACTATCCAACTGCACTATTTTTTAGCTAATTTTCCTACTTATTTGCTAAGATGTGTACGATTAAATGCAGTAGTTATTGCAGGGTTTTCAGTTTTCACAGTAGTTGGCTTTTAAGCTTTAAGTTAAGAGCATCAGCAGTGGCGGACGTCACCGCGGAATTCCCACCGGCGTGCGGGAATTCCGTGGCGGACGTCCGTCATTGTGCGTGGCATACACGGATACGGAATTCCGTTGAGGAAAAAGTCCTATTTTGCTATTTTCGTCCGTCCACAATAAGAGTTCTATTTTACTTTTACCATGAATGATAAATAGGCTCCACATTCTACTAACTTATTTAACTCACATTTTATTATAAAACTAATATATAAGCCTCCACATTCTACTAATTTATTTAACTCACATTTTATTATAAAATTAATATATAAGCGAGATTCACATTCCACTGACTTATTCAACCACTGTCCTTTATACTCCCTCCGTCTCACAAGAGCATGCACTATTTTCATTTTTAATCCGTCCTATAAGAATATATACACTTTTTAATTTTAAAACTCTTCTCTATGATGAGGTGAGACTCATTCTCCACTACCAATACTTTATTTACTTGATCTTTCCACCTCTCTTTTACTTTACCAATTTTGTATTAAACTCGTACAGAATCTAAAGTGCATATTCTTTAGAGACGGAGAGAGTATTTCTTAAAACTCGTGCCAAAACCAAATAGAACTTCTATTGTGGGACGGGGAGAGTATATTTTAATTTTATTCAGAAAAAATACTAAGTAAAGTTTGAGGAGCAATAATTGATTCACATTGGGGCCAATGATAAAATAAAATCATCATCCTCTACATAATGAAGGTTCCTACTCAAGAGCTACATAATTATGTTACAATGCCATCAAATTATTTTTAACTGTACATATTTCCAGCTCTCCGCGAGCAGCGAAAAGAATTCATAGTTTGCCTTTTTCAATCCACTGAAGAACTGGTTCCACCACTTTCGTCATCTTCGCTAAAACTTGATGGCATCTCTGTTGCAGACCTAAAAAGATACAAATATGTTGCAGCATTAGATAAAAAGAGTGAAGATGAGAAAATGGCAAGCAAATGGATGCTAAGTTGCTAACAACTCCCCCCCCTCTCTGAACACACAGAGAGCAGAAAACAGAAAGACTAAATGTCCAAATATGACAACCTTTGTAGAAACTGCTCGCAATATCACATCCTAAAATTTTTTGAAATTTATGTGGTCATTATAATTGGTGTATAAGTGAAGAGAATAATCTGAGAAGTGACAACACTTAGTTTGGAAGTATATAACATTGTGTCTGAATACCAGTAGCATTGGCCATATAAATATTGCCAAAGTTGGGCATTATTAGTCCATTTGTCCAATGAGAATTCTTAATTTGGCTGATTAGACTCAAAAAATAAATAAGAATACTTGTGTGTGCATGATGTATTTTTTGGAACATAAATCAGTACAATATATTAAGGCTCTTTCCTAGGAAGTTAACAGTGACATCCCAGAAAACAAGGCTGGACAAGATTATATGTGAGTGTTGCTAAAATAATAGGATTAAGTGACTACCTAGATGCTTGGATTTTTAAGTGTAGATCAAAGAACGGTAGACTTAAGTTAATATGCATCTTTGATGCCAAATGTCCAGATATAACAAGCAAAAGCACCAATATTAACTCTAAAAAATTAATATATTGATCAAATCTAACCTTATGACTTGATAGTTCTGTGGTGTTGTATCTACCATCAATGTTGCTTTTGGGGGTTGTTGATGTGGAAATTCTTCCCTTAATCTTTTTATACCCTACAAATAAGTATATACAAAGAGAAAAGTACGTCAATAACTATCACCTATTTACTGTATGCATACTAGCACAGATACAGGCATGTAAATTACAATAAGATCATTCTTGATGGGGACCATCATTTGATGTTCATTCATCATCCTCCGTTTGGCATATATTCTATCATCCTGCATGAAACATCGTGAATGCACTAAGTATCAGAACCAGAGAACGATTGGAAAAAACTAAATTTGCAAGAAGAAAGAAAGTTATACAGTAATACTATAAGAGAAAAAACAAACCTTAATAACTTCTCTGCGGAGCCCTTTGTCTACAGAATCGTGGTAACCATTTCTTCTTGCGGTCAAGTCAGAATTCTCATTTTCAGTATTTTCTCCAAAGGCAACCCTTGCACTCACATGATTATATTTTTGAGACCAAGACTCTGCTCGTTTCTCTCTCACTTTGCCATCAAAAGCTTGCATATTTGGATATCTTGGAACTATATCCATTGTTGTAACTTCAAAACCAGGTCTTCGCCTTGAACCATACTCATCTCTACTCCCAATGCCTGGTCTATCTCCGACGGTTCCTTCTGTAAATTCCACTGAAGAGTTACTCCTCGGATAATAGGAACCACTGTTGGAGAAAGATGTCTTTATTCTGGAATTTCGGTAAATGTGGCTCTCCGGAATATCAGAGCCACTCCTAGTTTTGACATTCATTCCATCAATGTCAGAGTTCAACGAAGCCATTCTGGATGTGTATTCAGATCCCTGTATGGAATTTGATGAGAATAAAACTAGATCATATCAGATGCACTATCCACTGAAAAGTTAGTGTAAGAAATAAATAGAAATGGAAACATTACAAGGATGTTGGTGTGAGCTCTATGCAAATAGAAATTCATTAATCAGTTATATGACTTTTCTGCCTAGCCAGAAAACAGAGGAAGAGAGCTGATTACTGTGAATGTTAATGAGATAAACAATGAAAGAGTAACAGCTAGCTTTTTTTAGTAAAACTGATGTTTCAATCAACCTGGTTTACCATCAGATCTACTTAATGGGTAAATTATAAAAATAAACTTTAAGATGGAGACCAGAGATGTCTTCTTTGAAAAATTCATAAAATACTAGTGGGTCATGCATGCACGATTACATGCTGGTATACTCCTGTTTTGCCTTCATGTTTCAAGCAGTGGCAAAAAGAATGCATTATTCGGAGCTCTTACAACATTAGTGGAGACTCGTGTATAACCTTCTAGATTGTACAATTACTTGACCAATAAGCTGTAGTACACATTCCTTGAGTGACATTCATGTGGCATGAGCAAGAGATGAAGAACTAAATTTAATTATAAGAAACCTATCTCACCTTGCAAAACTTGGAATTCTGGCCAACATTCATGAGATCTGGTACGCCACAGACATCTTCTCCAGTGTGGTAATTTCCTGATAGAAGGCAAAGTGAAAAATGAGCAACTTAATCTGTGAATCTCTAGAGTGCAAATGCAAATTCAGTTTTTCAAAAAAATCTCAAAAAAAGAGACAGTTGAAAATATACATATGGGCTCAAGCTTGAAAGCCATAATTGTTGAAATGCAGTTTGTAACAACTAACAAGAATCATAAGCCTAAACTCATTGAGACTGAGGGTGGGTGCAATTGAGCAAGAAATTATAAAAATTATAAGCATGAGTCACGAAATTCACAAATGACACCAAGAGACTTTGAAATGGATAATACAAAATATCACTATTTTAACTCACCATCAAGCGGCTCCTGCATTGAGGATTCAAATGCACCAGGAGGAAGTGGATCAAATTCAACACCAAGAGGAGGACCATCCTCTCGATAATTATTTCCCAGCTGCCTCTTGACTGCAGTTATAGCAGGATTTTCCAGTCGTCCCTTCACTTTTAAGTAACCTGATGGGCCAGGCCTAGTTTTTACACCCTTCATATCAGATGGAAATTTTGGTATTAGGTACCTAGAAGTAGCAGCGTCAGAGGGATCCACGTTTTGGTAATTAGGAGGGACATTCCGCAATGAACTACTACTTCCTGAAGAATCATCGTTTGTACGATTGTAGTTTCCGGCATGGTGACTCTCATGCTCATACGTAAGGTCTGCAGCAGAGAATTCTTTTGAATTCAATCTTCCACTTTCTACTTCCCTGATATCAAGATTCTTACCATCCCCCTGTTTTGTGCTACCACATGAGTCTTGCCTATGCCCGCTGCCACGGTCTTGAATAACTCCGCTTGACCGATCTTGTTTTAAAGTAGCATGGTTTTCTCCATTGATTGATTTCTTATCCTTTAACCTCCTATGGCAAAACCATCCAGAAACTTGCTTCTCTGTCAAACCTATGGACTCCGCAAGTTGTATTTTCATCGACTCTGAAGGATATTTATGCTCTGGTAAAACAAAACAACACTTCAACTAACAATAATGTAAAGGAAATCTTAATAGATAAACAGCAGGACGGGATATATCAGGTATTAAGAGAACCAACATACCATTGTAAAAGTTTTCTAATGCTTGAACCTGAGCTTGTGTCTTCACGATCCTTTTCTTGTTCTTCTCTGAAAGAGATTTATCATCTTCATGCTGCATCTCACATGATCCTGGAAAACATTAAGAATCAAAAGCAAATATAGTAAGTATTGAGTACTAAGGGATTATCAGCAGCAAACATGCATTCAATTCCTGTATCCATTCGCAACTTTCTAAGGTGCATGTACGATAAAAAGATCGATAGAAAAGAGTTTATTATGCCACTTCATTTTAATATCAATTGTGGGAATATTTAGATTTTCAGTCGCTGGCTTTTTTTTGGATCTACTCCACAGTCACTTCAACGAGGAAGATGCATGCTTGATATTTCATAATTCACACAAAGGAAAACATAGTACCAACACATGCATAGATCTTATACTTACATGAAAGCACAATCATTTTCACCATCTATAAAAGATTGTGTTTCATTAATCTCAGCTTTTTACATCATATTTACATAGATAGAAAGCATTTATGTGCCTCAAAGGAGCAATAAGGTAACCACACATTTGGAGTCAAGATTAAATAACCATAGGATGACGACAATTATTTGTACCTGCTTTGCGTCCAACTAAAATGATTTTCTATTGTAGTATATGTTTAAAGTTCAATGCCTGTGGATGAATGAATCCTAAAATGTTGGTATCTGCTATCTTCAGGCTCATGATATCTCTTAACAAGCTGAGCTATAACATTTCAGTGGCAATATGAAGAATTGTGTTGCTCACCATACATGGAAATTGCTAGTGAAGGGATATACACAGTATCAGAGCAGTAGGCTATTAATATTCAAACCATCACGAATATTAGTACTACAACTTTTGTCTTGTCCAGTTGGATAGTGGAGCACATTGTGAAGAAGGTATAGATCTATGAATACTCAATAGACAATAACAAGCATCCATTGCACTGGGTCCGTAATATGCTTTCTTTTTTAACATAACTTCCATGCATCGCCATCATTCCGCTTAAATTCATCAAGTATTAGTTCATCTTTTTATCGACAAATCTCAAGCCAATAAACACCCGAAGTCAGAAAGTAATTACAAATTTGAATCATCTTAACAATTAGCAGCTTCAACCAGGAAAAGCAACAATACAATGATGGAATAGCAAAGTTCACACAGCTCTTGAATACAATAACATCTACGCAGTATTAAAAGACATAGACAAACATGAACACATAATCAAAACTGAAAAACAAAAATCAAACCAAATTCCAACTAAATCAATTTTTACAACAACAGAACGAGTAGTCAATCACGATCTGCTAGGTCAATTAAACTAAAAAAAACTCAAGCCATACCTTCTCTCATGATTCCCGGCGCGCAACTATTCCTCAATTTCCCCTTTCCAATTAGGTTTAAACTTGGCACCCCTTTCTCTGTGTCGAACCATCAAATTTCCATCCCCCACACAACTTGGCGGAGAATTCAAGGAATTACAGGCAGAGAAAGAAAGCGAATCTCGACGGATTACATGAGATGTCAAGGCATGTATATCCGTAAAGAGAGAGAAAAAAGTGGTGGGAGAGAGAAGGAGAATGGGGCCATCCGTAAAGCCGTGCGTTATCCGTCTCTTAACTGTCTCATCTCTTAACTATTCATGAGCTCCACTGTACTTTTCACTCCATCTCTTAACTAAAAGATAGAACCTGCAACCCTCCATCTCTTAACCATCTCTTAATTTACTATTCATTCAATTTCATTTTTTATTTTTATTTCCAACAAATTCAATTAATAAAAACACACTTCATTAAATAAAATAAAATTACAACATAAAATAAAATTACAACTTAAAATTCAAAAAAACAAAAAAAAACACATAATTAAAATCCTAAAAAAATAAAAGGTACATAATTTAAAATATAATTTTATAGAAATTTAAAAAAAACTACTCCACCAGCGAATCATCCCCTGAAGGCGATGGCGGTGCACTGAAGCCACGTGAAGGCGGAATACCAATTTGTCTTGCCAAATACTCAATTCCGGCAAGATGAGCTTGGTATTGGGGAGGCGTCATGCGAGAAGTGTCCCCCATCGTGGCGGTCAAGTACATGGACATTAGGGTGTCCGAGGCCACCACCGAGCTCGAGCCCGCCTGGCTTGATTCGCTTCGGCCCCTCCTCCCTCTAGCCGCCTTCGCCGCCTTGGTCCCTTGCTGCCGACGGCGCCCACGGGAGGACCCATCGGCATCCTCTGTCGTGCCCTCAACCTCCTGTGAGGAAACGTCTTGTGCAGCGCTGCCCGAACCGCCCCCACTAGACGAGTATTGGCCACTCGCCGTTTGCTTCATGCGCTTCGAGGTCGAGGTCGAGCCCGAGCTGTACCGCACACCGCCGGCCCACCTTTCCTCGTCTTTGACGGCCTCCCAGACATCGACATGTCTGAATTCTTTGTCGGTGTCCTCGAAAGTAGACTCGCAAAGCCGATCTCAGAATGTCGGCTCTCGTGGCTCCGCTTTGGTAATGAGCCGCCTCGTTCTTGTAGATGCCGCAGAATTTTTTGACCTCTCTATCAACTCGGTCAAAGTGAGCGCAGAGCATCTTCAATGTGCGGCGGCGGGACCCCTTCGGCTTAATCTCGTTGTAAGCCTCGGTGACCTTTTCCCAGAAACACTTCCGGGTTTGTTGATTCCCGACGATGGGATCGTACGAGACGCTGATTCAGGCGTTGTATACAGCCATCGTGTCCTTGTGGCTGTACGGATGCCGGCCTACATCCTCCTCCTCCTCCTCGGTCGCCTCCGCCTCTTCCTCCACCGCCCTGGAGCTTCCACCGCCTCGTCCTCCTTCCGGAGTGGGTTCATCTGGATAATCCTCCCTAATTTGGGATAATCCCTGCGAACTCCTCGGGGCGGAGGGATTAGCGTATGCATCAACATGGGGTGGTTGGTACCCCGCCGGCGTCGACGAGCCATGGGTGGCCGGCGTCGACGAACCGGAGCCGGAACCACCCAAGACATTGTACATGCCCCCAGTCGCCAAACGCGTTGATGTCAAACCTGCCGGAGCCGCCACCGCCATAGTTGCCGTCGCCGGACATTTTGTGATGACAATTGGAGAGGAAATGGATATGCTTTGGAAAGAATAAATGTCTATTTGTGTGTAAAATGAGGATGGAATATGAATATTTATAGAGTAAAAAAAAAAGAAAAACGATCGAAAAACGGTAATATTACCGTTTTCGATTTTAAATTTTTTTTATTAAATTCGAATTTTCTTTAAAAAAAATGAATTATTGCGTCAGCGTGACGAAGCTCACTCGCGGGCCGGCGAGTGGGCGTCACGCATGGCGCCGGAGCGCGCCACGTCGCGCGAGCGCGTGTCGAGACCGCCCGCGATCCGTCTCGGTGGGACAGGCGTCTCGGCACGACCGGGACGAGACGGGACGCTGCAACGCGTCTCGCCGCCGTCTCGTCTCGGCTCGGCTGAGAAAGAGATGGATGGAGATGAACAAATTTTTATTTTCTGGGCTTTTTTAATTGTTTGGATTAATTGTTGCAATCCTTCATTATTAAATTTGATTATTTTGTTTCATGAATAAATTTCATCGGTCTCAATAAACAGGTAAAACCATAACTTTCCTCCCTTGATTATTACTGTATTAAAACAAAATAGCCTTTTTAACTTTTTAATTGCAGCCATATATTGCTGCTTATTCCATAAAATCTTCATAAAAATTAATGTAACAATGCAAATCTTCAAAGTATTGGTAGTAATTTGATTTTCTTTCTGCACAATTTTAGGTTTGTGTTTCATAGATTATTTAGTCAAGTGAGGTCAATTATTGAAGTCTCTATTCAATCAGCCGTGTATTCTGCACATATAAGTGTATCAAAATTGTTCAAAAAAAATGAACATACGATGAAGTTTTCATAAAAAGTGAGTAACAGTATAATTTATTTTGTTACTAACAAATATGAATATATCTAATTTTATGCATTAATGTTCCCCGGCTTATTGATGTCGTACACGAAATCCTTTATGTTGGTACACTACACAATTTTAACTTTTCACAAACAATTCACCAAATTCTACTTATTCCGAAATAGAAAAGGATGTGTTCTGAAAAAAGAAAAGGATTTAAGAGATAATCACTTCAATCATAAAGTTGGTTGATTGAAGATATCGTCACGCCAAATTAGGATTATGATGGTTAATAATAAAGAACAATGTCATTTTCTTACGCCATACATTAAAGTAATTTATTTCATTTATTATATTATCTGATTATTAATTAATAAAATAGTAGTAGTATTTTGGGCAAATTACAGAGTTATTTGCTTGTCACGATCTGTTCGTAAAATCATCTCATTCATTGATATATGAATTTCGATATTTGTTTGATTTTAGTTAGACAAGAAAAAAATTTATAATTATGAAAAAAAAGTATTAATACATACTAACAATTTTATAGTACTCTGATTCTTAATCATTTTTTGGTCATAATTTTTTCAGTTTTAGGATTTTTATATATTCCATCCGTTTATTATTAGTTCATCCGATTCAAAATAAAATGAGGATCATATGATAAGATATGAGTTTAATGCGTTTGTGGATATAAGATATATTGCAAAAATAGTCAAAAATGCAAATACGATAAGGAAAGTTTAGGTATTTAAAATAATTTGAATTAATTTATACAATTATACCATTAACAATCAATATTTATTATTATTTTTATTATTATTGTTATATAAAAATAATTAAGAAAAAATGATATAATTTTAAATTATGACTCGTAATTAATTATAATAATAAATAAAATTAGAATAATTTGATTACATATGTTATGTATTATACTCATTGTTATAATTATTGCTAAGCTATTTTAATTAATACGTAGTATCTTATTAAGATAATTATAGTGTAATTATTTAAATTATGAATCTGAATAATAAAATATTATTAATAACTATTGTTATTATGCTAGAACTCATTAGGAAAGTTGTTATGTAATTTTAAATCTATGGATATATTCAATTATGGAGTAATAATGATAGATAATTTTAAAACTTATAATAGTAATCTTATTTATTATTATTATTATGCCCTTAATTAATAAATTAGTAAAAAATATCTTAACATAATTTTTATAAATGGAATCATATGATTTCGTGAATATTATTATTGATTACAACATTTTATTAATATTAATTATTTGATAAATTAAGAAAACATTATTTTAATTAATATGTCAATTATATAATTTGGTTATTATATCGATCATATATTTGAATCAGTATATGATTAGAATAAATTTAAAATCAAAATATTTTCAAATATAGGATAATTGTAATTTAAGATGTATTTGTATTTTTTTTAATTATTAGCGACAAAGCACTCACGCATTTTTAGAGCATCCACAATAGTAATAGGCCAGTCATAGGCTAGTCACAAACTCCTCCTGCCACATCATCAGGACTAAAACTCCTTCTGTCACATCACCAGGATAAACAACTGGACAAGCAATAGACTAGCAATAGACTAGCAATAGGCTAGCCACGATAAATAAAATTATAAAAAACAAATAATTAACAATCACACAAATACGGAATTAAATTTACGGCAAAATTCAATAATAATATTTAAATTTTAAAAAAATACATTAATTAAAAAAAATCTAACGACGTGCAGTACTCCGCGCCCACAACTCTTCAATTAAATCCTTTTAGAGTCGAATATGAGTATCCACTTGGCGCATGTCGGCATGTGCCTTGAGGCAGCCGACTTCATCGTGAGGTACCCCCCTTCGTACGTTGGGGGCGGCCACACCGTGGCTTGGGCCGGCTTCATTAGCATCGTCATTGGCCCAACTAGTCAGTTGTACACCTTCATCTTCGACCATCATGTTGTGCAGGATAATACAGGCGTACATTATATCAGCAATGCAGTCGACATGCCACAAACGCGTTGGACCCCTAATTGCCACCCATCGAGACTGGAGCACACCAAATGCGCGCTCCACGTCCTTGCGCGCCGACTCCATCTCATCTGATGCTCATCTAATCGTCTTCACAAAGACGGACCACCTAGGGTATATCTCATCTGCCAAGTAGTAGCTCATATCATGCTGGTTCCCGTAGGAGATAAAACTGATTAGGGGTGGCAAATCGTGCGTGTCGGGTCGTTATCGTGTCGACACGATAACGACACGAACACGATAACAACAAACACGAACACGACCTGTTAAGAAAACCCCAAACACGAACACTAACACGACCCGCTACCCTCAGGCACGAACACGAAACGAACCCATCAACGACACGAACCACTTCGGGTCGACACGACACGATAACAACACGTATTGGAAAGTGATTAAATATTTAAATGAGATATGACCATATGAGACTATGACTGTCAATTTAATAAATATTTAAAAATGAAAATAATAAGAATTAATAATATTAAAATATTATTTGTTAACGGATAACACGAACCCGACACGAACACGACATGAACACGTATTGTTAACGGATAACACGAACCCGACACGAACACGACACGAAATTTTCGTGTCCTTAATGGGTCGACCCGATAAGGACACGAACCCAATAAGCTCTGACCCAACCCCATTAATTTCGTGCCGGTTCGTGTCGTGTTATCGTGTCGTGTCAAAAATTGCCAGCCCTAAAACTGATGGCCGGACCGACGCCCTGGCACTGCTCGTTGAAAAGGGGCGACGAGTTGAGGACGTTGATGTCGTTGTTCGACCCGGCTACCCCAAAATATGCATGTCAAATCCACAGCCGTTAATCAGCTACGACCTCGAGGATCATCGTGGGATTCTTTCCCTTGTAGCCGGTCGTGTAGAACCCTTTCCAGGCAGTGGGGCAGTTATTTCACTCCCAATGCATACAATCTATGCTGCCCAACATCCCGGGGAACCCATGCTTCTCCCCGCGCATCTGCATCAGATCCTGGCACTCTTCAGGGGTAGGACTTCGAAGATACTGATCACGGAATATTTCAATGACGCCCTGACAGAAATACTCCAGACAATCCAGGGCAGTCGTCTCACCGATGTGGAGGTACTCGTCCCACATGTCTGCCGCGCCTCCGTAGGCCAACTGTCTGATTGCCGCAGTGCACTTTTGTATAGGTGTGTGGCTGGTCTGTCAGCCGCATCGTACCTGAACCGGAAACACAAAATATCGACGCTCCAAAGCATCAACGATACGCATAAATACTGCCCTACGCATCCTAAAACGCCGCCTGAAAAGAGGCACCCCAAACCGTTGCTCCTCCGCAAAGTAATCTTCATATAGCCGCTGATGTGCAGCTAAGTGATCCCGATCAATCACTGCTCGTCGGTGGACAACGGGTGGAGGTCGAGGTACAGCCGGCTGCAAGGCCCTTTGTATCAACCGGTTTATCTCGCGGGACGTATAGGCCTCCAACTCTTCGTTCATTTGCAGTTCGTACTCCTCAGCATCCCCACCACTACTACCACCTGCGTTACTAATTTCACGTTGTTACTCTTGTACATAAATTAAGATGGAGAGAAAACTCGTTAAAACAAGTGGTGCGAATGAAAATGACGTGCAAATCGCGTATATATAGTGTTTTGAAATTTTTTTTTAAAAAAAATGAGCTAGCCGATCGCTCTCCGATCGGGAGCCTGCAATGGCGGCCAGCCGACCGGCGAGCGAATCGGCCAACGCCCGAAAATTGGCGTCGGGTCGCAGATTTTTTCGCCGAAATGATGCTCGCCGGTTCTAATGGTTCGGCGAGCGGACCGGCCAGTGCCGGGAATCGGCTAGCCTGTCCGCTCGCCGCCATTGGAGATGCTCTTAGAATAATTAATCATGCAAGACCTGTTTGTCTGGCAGAATAATAATACTAATGGTAATCATAACCATTCAACAATAATTTCGGAATGAATGCATTCTACGCTCTATATTGACAAAATAAATTGTTTTAGAATTTCAAATTTGAATTGATTAATTAAATGTAATTCATGAACACGCATACAATAGTTCTCCTAGTAATAATTATAATAGTAACAGTGATAGATAGCACTAGAGAAATGAGATTCATTGTTCTGAAATACGAAGTAGTTTATACTCCATTTTTATTCAAAAAATATTTACTTAACTGAATTAATAATTGAAATAATAATAACCTACAACATAAAGTATGATTCAAATTTTTACAAAAATATATCAATAATTTGCTTAAAATAAGTTAGTACTATTAGAGAGAATACATTTAAAAATACTAATAAAGTGGAGTAATATATTAGAAAAAAAAGTAGTACTCCATATGAGAAAAGTTAGGAAATAAAAATGAAAGTTGACTACTTTCACTTTAACCACAAAGATATCCTTAATTAATGTAGATTGATTTTGATTAATCGCGCCCTATACTTCGGTCGCGGAGGATAGCGCGGATGATGGCCATCGTCCGCCCCATTGCGGCTGTAGCGGACGATGGCCGCGGACGATGGCCATCGTCAGCGCCATCGTCCGCCCCATTGTGAAGGTCGCGGACGATCAACCACGGACGATGGCACGCGGTTTCTTTTTTTATTAGTTCAATGATGTAACTTTTTTTTATTAAAACTTCGCCGTTTGTTATTTAGACCGTTTTTTATTTACTCGTTACTTGTTATTTGAAAACAGTTAAATTAATTAAACAAAACAATAAAATGATGATGTGGCGCACCTTAGGGCGCGCCTTAGAGCGCCCCACTGCAGGTGGGGAGGTAGGAGGATAAAACTGTTGACGTGGCGCGCCTTAGGGCGCCCCATTGCTAACGCTCTTAAGAGTAAAAATTATAGTAAATCTATTTTAAAATAGATTGAATGTCGTTCACTGTTACGGCAACACAATATAGATTGGTTTAATTTAATTATATAGTAAGTAGTAGTATTTCTTATATAACGGAGTAATTAAAAATTTAAAATACAGTCATTGGAATAATTAGAAGTCCACTCTCTCTCTCTCTCTTCTGCCATAAACGTCTGCTGCGGAGAACTGTTGATCATCAAATCAAAAATCCATTGGATTCGATTCTTCTACTCTCCCTCAAAAGTCGATCTCCAAGTCGCAATACTCGTCAACCGACAGCTGGATGATGCTCCTCCTTGTGCTACATTTCCTCTCCATTGCAAGTCTCCACACATTTTGAGAATTTTGACTTCACTTGCTGATTTGGGGCTCTCTGCAATTGCATTACGTGCAACTCGTGCTGTTCCGACTGCTGCATGCGTCGCAGTTGATTGGAGGCCATTGGGGAAAGTGTGGGTGGTGAAATGGGTAAAGGATTTAGGGCTTTTATGGAGACGCGGGAGTGAATCCGTTTTTTGACACCACGAAACGGCGCTAGGATGAGCAGCGCTGGTGGCCCCGTGGAGAGAGACATCGAGCAGGTATGTTTTATACTAGTATAAAATATACTATGCTAGTTTGTCTCATATGTATATTTGTCTGTTTATGTTTATTTCTTTAGTATTGCGTTTCAATGTGTTTGTCTGTCTGTTGAGTTTATTTTTTAGTATTGCGTTTCAATGTGAGAGGGTGTGTGTATTTCTTCAGCATTATGTGTGTGTGTGTGTGTGTGTATTTGTTGAGTATTGTGTGTGTGAATTCATGTTGACTTGAAGTTCTGAGATTGGACATAGTTTCCTTAGGTATTTTATTTTTCACTTCAGAGAGGTCTTCTGGTTCGGTCGAAGCACAAAATGCATGTTGGCCGCTAATGATGTCGGAGTTGCTTTGTAAAGGATTAACACATGATTTGTTAGTATGTTTTGACTGGTGAATTTGGTCTAGTTAATATCACTCTGAGAATGTGATGTTGTTGGAGAACATTTATATTCCTTACCAATTACTATGGGCCAACCCTTCTGTCATGTCCATAAAGTCTAAGACACTCACTTCATAGCTTCAGATGGATGGAACTAACTATGTTTTTGGATTCTTTTTGAGTTTCAGGTGAGTGAACTATTTTTTTGATTTGCTCTCGCCTGTCACGATTTACTGCAGAGTGTAAATGTTCTTATATAAGTCTAGTTCACGGACTTTTCAAATTGTAAATGTGGTCTGTTTTGATATAATATGGGGCTTTGGGCATTGGAGTTGTTTCAGTGGATATGTCTTTTCATGCAGTTGTTTAGCAATAAATATTATGTTTACTCTCATATTTTTATGTATTATACTTTATTTCTGGAGAGACTGCTTCTATGGCTGTCATAATATAGGCTCCAATTGACTTTCACTACAGGAAATTATTGCTCTAAAGAAAGGCTCACAGTTACTCAAGTATGGAAGAAGAGGAAAGCCCAAGTTTTGTCCATTTCGCCTTGCAAATGTAAGACCTTGTAAACCCCAGATTAATTTTCTTTTCCTCTGTCTGTGGATCTTCTTTATAATTGGTCTACGTTACGTGCTAGGTCACTGCTAGCTAGTATGGAGTCTGAACGTATTTAATACGATAATCCTCTAATGAGTTGGTGTTTTTTCCTCCAAAATTGTAACAAGAAAACTGATAGATGTCGATAATGTTTTGTCATGGAATTCTCTTATGATATTTTATTAAGTACTCTACTACATTTATTACGATTCATGCGACTGATGAAGCATGTCATAATTGCATTTAAATCATAAAATCAAGCAATTATGTGGATTACAGAGTAATTGGTTCTCATTCTCCCATTTGAAATCATGTGAACACCTGAAAACATCTATTAATTGGAGGCACTTGATTTCAGGATGAGTCTGTTCTGATATGGTTCTCGGGCAAAGAAGAAAAACACCTTAAACTTAGTGATGTATCCAGGATTATCTCTGGTCAAAGGACTGTAAGTATCTTATTCAGAAATAAGTAATCCATATGAATTGATACGTGTAACTCTGTTTGTTTTTTCTGCAGCCAATTTTCCAAAGGTACCCACGACCTGAGAAGGAATATCAGTCTTTTTCTTTGATATATAATGACAGATCACTTGATGTGGTGAGATCCCTTTGAAGTGTTCAAATTCCTTAAGAGAAATTATTTATGCCCTTGCTACTCTGAGCTTCTTTACATTGATGTTATATCCTTTGCGATGGACAGATTTGCAAGGATAAGGAAGAAGCAGAAGTGTGGTTTAGTGGCCTTAAGGCATTGATTTCCCGCTATCATCAGCGTAAATGGAGAACAGAATCAAGGAGTGATGGTATTTCCTCTGGAGCTACTAGTCCTAGAATATATACAAGAAGAAGTTCTCCACTACATTCTCCATTTGGAGGCAGTGATAGCTTGCAGAAGGTAAGTATCTTTGCTTATGGAGCTTCTGTCCTAGTTTTAGTTATACGGATTGGGAATAGTTGTAAGTGATTTTTTCTCTCAAAAAGGTTATTTTTTACCTATGCAGGATGGAAGCCAACTTTACCTCCATACTCCTTATGATAGTCCTCCAAAAACTCATGTGGATAAGGCATTTTCAGATGTTGTATATGCTGTGCCTCCAAAGAGTTTCTTCCCTTTTGAGTCTGCCAATGGTTCTACCCATTTGATTTCCTCTGGTGACTCAGATGGTGTGAATGGTCTCATGAAAGGTATGGGAGCGGATGCCTTCAGAGTAAGCCTTTCCAGTGCTGTAAGTTCATCAAGTCAAGGTTCTGGTCATGATGAAAATGATGCTCTGGGAGATGTTTTCATTTGGGGTGAGGGGACAGGTGATGGTATTATAGGTGGTGGACCACACAGAGTTGGAAGTAGTTCTGGTGTACACATGGATTCATTGCTTCCCAAGGCATTGGAATCTGCTGTTGTATTAGATGTGCAGAGCATAGCTTGCGGTGCACAACATGCTTCTCTAGTAAACAAGCGTGGAGAAATCTTCTCTTGGGGTGAGGAATTGAGAGGCAGGCTTGGTCATGGTATAGATTCTGATGTCCTACATCCAAAGCTGATGAATACCCTCATGAACACTAAAATCGAGCTTCTCGCGTGTAGTGATTATCATTCTTGTGCAGTCACACTTTCTGGGGACTTGTACACATGGGGTGATGGCCATTTTGGTGCTTTAGGGCATGGAAATGAAGTGAGCCATTGGATACCAAAAATAGTAAATGGACCACTGGAGGGGATTCATGTATCTGCAATTTCTTGTGGACCTTGGCATACTGCTCTCGTAACATCTGCTGGCCAGTTGTTCACTTTTGGTGATGGAACATTCGGGGTTCTTGGTCATGGAGATAGGGAGAGTATATCGAGGCCTAGAGAAGTGGAATCACTAACGGGTTTCCGTACCATGCGAGTGGCATGCGGCGTTTGGCACACTGCTGCAATTGTTGATGTTGTGGATGGAAGCTCAAGTTCCGGTAATTGTTCTTCAGGCAAACTTCTTACATGGGGGGACGGCGACAAAGGTCGACTTGGACATGGTGACAAGGAGTCAAAACTTGTCCCAACCTGTGTCGCTGCTGTTGCTGAGCCAATATTTTGCCAGGTTACCTGTGGACACAGCATGACGGTAGCTCTTACTACCTCCGGTCATGTATATACTATGGGTAGTCCAATTTATGGGCAGCTAGGGAACCCGCAAGCTGTTGGGAAGCTCCCTTCTCGGGTTGAAGGGAAACTAGCTGCTAGTTTTGTGGACGAGATAGCTTGTGGTGCTTACCATGTGGTTGTTTTGACTTCAAAAAATGAAGTGTATACCTGGGGGAACGGAGCGAATGGTAGATTAGGTCATGGAGATGCAGATGACAGAAATTCTCCAACTTTAGTAGAAGCTTTAAAGGATAAGCATGTGAAGAGTATTGCTTGTGGTACTAATTTTACTGCAGCTATATGCCTCCATAAGGGAGTTTCAGGGGCTGAACACTCCATGTGTTCTGGCTGTCGTCAACCATTTAATTTCAAAAGAAAACGTCACAATTGTTATAACTGTGGACTTGTATTTTGCCATTCATGCAGCAGCAAGAAGTCACAAAGGGCTTCTATGGCACCAAATCCAAACAAACCGTACCGTGTTTGTGATAATTGCTTCAATAAATTGAAAAGGCCTTTTGAAGTTGACACACCATCTCAGTCATCTGTGAGTAGACGAAGAAGTATGAATCAGGGGATAAGTGATCTTGTGGTCAAAGATGAAAAGTTGGATATAAGATCCCGCCCCCCTCTGGCTAGGTTCTCTTCTATAGAATCCTCAAAACAAGGGGAGATTCACACCACAAAGAGGAATAAGAAACTTGATTTCAATAGCAATCGTGTGTCACCAATCCCAAGTAGAAGTTCTCAATGGGGGTCGACTAACTCTTATAACTCTTTTGATCCAGTCTCTGGATATTCAAAAAAATTAACTTCAGCTTCAGTTCCTGGATCGCGAATTGTTTCTCGAGCAACATCACCAATATCAAGAAGGAGCAGTCCCCCTCGTGCTTCTACACCCACTCCTACTTTGGCAGGACTTACATCACCTAAGGTGGCTCTGAATGATGCTACACTGACAAATGGTCGCCTTAGCGAGGAAATTATAAATTTGAAAGCCCAGGTGCCTTAATTAATCCATTTCATCTTACATTAATTCACAGAACAATTTTCTTGGTGCACTGTCCAGTCATTTTGATCTCATGTTGAAAGGGATTGTCCCTGCTGTATTTCCTGCAGATTCTGTAGTTTTCCTTAGTTTTTTACAAGTCATGTGTCAGTAGTCTTCAAGTTCAGTTCACCCGTTTCGAGTTTGAGTAGGTTTAGGAGTCTTTAGTTAATTAGGTGTTTTATTCAAGTTGGAGTATGTCAGTAGGGGCTTATAAACAGGGATTTTTTCCTACTTTTTAATTGTCCAAAAATATATCAGTTTTTTCGTTCAGCTTGATTGTTCTAGCCCTTTTTGGAGGTGGGCCTGCCTCTGCGCAGGAGATTTATCATTCTGTTATTTCCATATTTATCCCTTATTTGTGTTCTTGTGCTTTGTTTACCTTCCTGTTCGTTCCAACTAAGTTTCCAGCCTTCCACAGCCTTTACTCCTAACACATGTTGACGTTAACACCACAGCAAATTAATAGCTAGAGATATTTCTAAAAATATAAAAAAATTAGAGAGGAAAAGTGCTTTTATTCTGTCTGTTTGCTCTGAACTAGTATTATGCATTAGATTCACCTCTGCTGATTTTAGCTGGAGTTATTGCTAGCAGTTCATATTTTCTTGTACCAGAGAAGACAAAACAGATAGTAGTCATCAATTGCTTCTAATATAACAACATCATCGACATCTTTACTACAAGCTGAATATTGACATTATTTTTCTGGTGACATGGTGTAATTTCTTTAATAGTGCCTCATTCGATTATCTCCTACAATGAGTTGTCTCTTTGTTCATTTTTTAAGCCTTTTAAAGCCTATGGGGAGTTTTTCAAGAAAATGGTTTTTATGCCTACCTTTTATTTTCCCTCAATCTCTATGATTTTCTACTGCCTTTTATTCTTCATATTCAGAGGGAAAATATGCCACTGCAGTTCGTGGAGTACTATTATAACTGTAAAAGGACTTGATAGATTTATCTGGTACACATTAAGGCTCAGAGTGTTTGACTTCTTCAATTTAATGTAGTTTTAACTGGAAATGATTTTATGATCCCATGAGCCTGAGATTATGAGATTGCATTGCAATTAACATATGAGTGTTTCAACAGGTAGAAAATCTCACCCGCAAGGCTCAACTTCAGGAAGTGAAGCTAGAAACATCCACTAAACAGCTCAAGGATGCAATAGCAATTGCAGGGGAAGAGACTGCTAAATGCAAAGCTGCAAAAGAAGTGATTAGGTCGCTTACAGCACAAGTAAGGAATCTCTGACAATCCAATTTATGAATGGTAACCTGTGTGTGCTTGCTTCTATGTAATTTCTGGAACAAGTATAATTCTTTGTATCCTAAACAATGTCAGATAGTTCATATAGGGGACTATGTCACCTCAGATGAATATCTATCATTTTGAGGGGCAGATTTAATTTCCCGAATAAAATTTAATAACTCTATGGCTAGAGGAGAGAAAGAACTTTGCAACTCAAGTAGATAGTGATCTTTCATTGTTCATCACATATGAGTTTTCTGATGTGTTGGGTTTCCAGATCTTTACATGTGATTTTTTAGTAAAACTGATTTATAGGTAATTGGTATGGACTATGGAGCTCTTGGTTAATGTTTAATAACCGCTATTTGTAATTCCTCTCGACTTTTGCTACACCAATAAAGGACATCTCTTTCCAACGTAACTCTCCATTTATCCATGTAAATCATTTCTTGTTTGGTTTCTTCGTAGCACTCTGATGTCTTGTTATAGGATGAAATGAATTTAACTGGTGCATCCTGCAAAACTTTGCATGTCAATTTAGACTAGTGTAGTTAATCAAATCATTGTATGGATGCATGATACCATGCCAATCCATGCCCCACTCTTGGGGTTAAAGCTACAATTTAAATCATTATTATGCAATATTCAAGTTCTAGTTTGGATGGCCAGATGCTTTTTTTTAAAGTATTTATTTGTTTTTATTATTATATGTTAGCTAAAGGAGATGGCTGAAAGGCTTCCTGTTAGTTCTGCAAGGAATGTCCAGCGTTCGCCTTTCACGCTTGGTATAGCCTCGACAGATGAAGCTTCCAATGTCACTGTTGATATGCTGAATGGTCGATTAGATGGCCAGGAAGTGCAACCATATGAATCAAGTAACCTGTTGTCTTCTAACAGGTCCAGCATAGCAAGCCATCACAGTTTCTTTTACGACAAACAAGGTCAAACTGAAGCAGTCATGAGAACTGGAATTAGAATAAAAGAAAGCGATTCTCATGATGAAAATGAGTTGGTTGAGCAAGACGAGCCTGGTGTTTATATAACTTTTACCTCCCTACCTGGCGGGCTAAAAGATCTGAGGCGTGTTCGTTTCAGGTATAATTCATGTTGCTTTAGCAGCTAGCCTAGATTTTTTTTGTGGATTTTATAACTTGCACTACTGTTTTCAAAATGAATATGCTTGTCTGAGTATTCCCAAATCCCAAACTCAAGCCATGGTTTGCAGTAACACCTGAGTTCTTTTTTGAGGGGTTAAGACCAATGAGTAACATAATATCCGGTGGTTGCTTGTATTTTCTTAATCATCTTTAACATTTGAAGCTTCATTTGCCGGCTTGAGTTACTACTTCTGTGCACAATGTGCCTGATAAAGTTTCATTAGAGTTTTTCATTAGTTTGGGGTAATTGCACTGATTTTCACCATCATTTGTTTTTTCACATGAATTAAAAGTTTTGCCTCCAAATATACGAATTTTGAGGTGGACACATAAAATGTCTACATGACTTAAATGGCCGATGTAGTAAATGATGTAGTTGTTGTATACACCACTTCAACTAAGTCATGTTGGCATTAATTTGACACTTTAGCTTTACCACAATGGCATTACTTAGTTGTAAATTGACAACCGTGTACTTGGAGGCTGGAAATTCAGTTCATGTGCAAAAATAAAATGGGGTGATACTTCGTGTAGGCGCATTTGCCACTATTAGTTATGTTGGCAAGGAAAACATTGATGTTGAGGGTTGAGAAAGTGCTTAATATATCTTGTATATGGTTGAATGCAGCCGAAAGCGATTCACTGAGAAGCAAGCAGCACAATGGTGGACAGAAAATCAGGCAAGAGTATACGAGCGTTACAACTTTCGAATGCTCGATAAATCAAGTGCTGGTGCAGGGAACAGGACTCAGCTCACTGACATCCAATATACATGATTCTTTT
The DNA here is from genome assembly GCF_004379255.2 of Salvia splendens. Taxonomy (NCBI): domain Eukaryota; kingdom Viridiplantae; phylum Streptophyta; class Magnoliopsida; order Lamiales; family Lamiaceae; genus Salvia; species Salvia splendens. The sequence continues at coordinate 6,127,254 of NC_056040.1, forward strand.
ATTTTTCTCCTACTTACTAAGATATACTCTCCTGTCTTACTAAATAGTGCACACTTTTTGCATTTGGATACAATTCACATATCCTTTATCTGCATACTCATACTCTACTAACATTATAATCTAACTGTAATATTTATGTCATGGTCTAATATGCATTATTATGTAGGATGACAAATATTTGATTAAGTCATAGGATATACATGTTTGGGCTGTTAGGTTGCCATGTTTACTTTTTACTAAAAACCATGTTTGATTTTATCTCTTGTTCGGTTGACATTTTTCTCAAAAGCTCGGTACGTGACAATATATCTTGGCCCGTCTTCATAATGCAAGATTACATTGCATATTGCATATCTCATGATTAACCATCTCATATCTACCCAGTGACTAATTTAATCATAGAAAATGCATTTTAGATTATCCCAAATTCTATCTCGTTATTATCTTATCTAACGAACCGAACATTACTGCTGTGTATTGTCGTATGTTGAGACTCGAGACAGATGTAGCTCTACTGATACACATAAATAGCAATCATTAATAACGGTTGGAAATAAAGTTCATACAAATTTTATATTTTTCTTTGTGCAGGTAAGTAGTAATGCATCAAGATGAAGGGAGTTGCATAAAGGAACACTCAACACCAAATACAAAGGCACAAAAGTTGGAAACGAAGGTGCAATTTTTACAGTATGAGATGATATAAGAAAAGTGAAATCAAACCCTTGAAGGGATCAAGGGAGTGGTGTTCTGTAAGTACGCTGCTGCAGCAGCGACGCCACTTCCGAGCTTCACTGGATACCCGACGTCCTTGAGCACCATCTCCACCCCACCAAGACACCCCAGCAATTGCAACTGAACCAACCAACAAATCAATCAAATCTCAGTTTGGAGTTTGTTTGGTCTAAAAAAAACTTCTTCAAACATACCTCATTAAGGCTGCCAAGATGCCCTATTCTGAAAACTTTGCCAGCCACCTTGTTGAGCCCCAACCCCAAGCTCAAGTTGTAGCGCTTCCACGCCCTCCGCACGATCTCCGAGCTGTCGATGTACGCCGGAACCACCACCGCCGTCACCGTGTCGCTGTGCCACTCCTCCTTCTGCGTGCAGTTCTTCAGCCCCCACGCCTCCACCGCCAGCCTGTCCACATCATCACCACCAACAATATAAAATGGTCGATACCAGTTAATGTCTGAGGCCAAATGTTTCAGAGTATCACACAATATTTGGAACTACAAGTAAAATGAGATAATCATAACACACTATTGTCCTTAAAAATATTTCCTCCGTGCACGAATAAATTAAAACGACGCACCTAGTGGCGGTCGCGAGTCGGTTGTGCCGGATAATGACATTGTCAAGGCCTTCCTCAAACAAAAGATCAAGAGCTGCCCTCAACCCATAGAGCAGCTGAATCGAAGGCGTGTAAGGCCAATACGTCCCCAACTTGTAGAACTTCAAGTAGTCCTTCCAATCAAAGAACACTCTCACCGATTTCGCGCTCTCTGACGCCTCGATTGCCCTGGGGCTCGCGCAGACAATCCCAATCCCTGTTGGGAGCGAGAGCGCCTTCTGCGACCCAGTGAGCGCCACATCTACGCCCCAGTCGTCCATGCGGAAGTCCAGTGCGCAGATGGAGGACACCCCGTCCACCAAGAGGAGGGCGGGGTGTTGGTAGTGGTCGAGGATTTTCCTCACGGTGGCGAGGTTGTTGGTGACGCCGGTGGCGGTCTCGTTGTGGACGATGCAGATAGCCTTGATGGTGTGGGCCTTGTCGTCTGCGAGCTTGGTGGCCAGGACGTCCAGGTTGGCGCCCTGGCCCCACTCGCTCTCCACCACGTCAACATTGAAGTTGAGGCGCTGCTGCTGGTCGATCCACAGGAGGCTGAACTGCCCAATCAGGAAAGACACGATCCGGTCGCCTGGGGAGAGCGTGTTGGTCAGCGCGCTCTCCCATGCGCCCGTGCCTGTTCCATTTGTACTATTAAGGATTAGTCTAGGGAGTCTTAGTATCATACAACACGAGTTTTAATGTAATAATAGAAAGGTAAAAAGAAAAAGTGATTGAAATATAAATAGTAGAGGAGACACATGTAAACTTATCAAAGTATGAAAGGGGACTAATTTTTCTGATCAATCAAAAATAGAAAACATGATGAAAAAAGTAAGTATATATAACCTGTAGTGGGAAAGAGAAAAGGAGTTCCAGAGGTGGTCTTGAAGATCTTCTTGACATCCTCAAGCAAGGTTTTGGTGAGAGCTGGGACGGCCGGAGACCTGTAGTCCTCGTTGTTTCTGCTCATAGCCCGGATCACCTGATCCGGGATATTAACAGGCCCTGGAACAAACAGGTGGTTCCTTCCGGGTCCATTCACATAATCCATCTTCTTCACACTCCCTACCAGATATTATCAACCGTTCACTTTATGTGATATGATATATAAAAATATATTCAAGAATTGCATAATCAAACTACTCCAGTGATAGTACTAGAAATAAAACAAGACATGCTGAGTTTTTGTTGGAAATATCATGAATTTTGATCAAATTTTGATGTCCTGTAACTCTGAATTTTAATATTTTTCTCTTGATCGGCATGAGATCTTTTGTCCCCAAATAACGATTCAAATTTCGTATTTTAATTAGTACTACTACTAATACTAATAGTAATATATATACACATCTACTACTTTGTTGTTCGTCGTATTTTTGACTTAGCGTTTTGTAACGTGCGAAAGGATTTAGAGAAAAACATACATAAGCACGCACTAGTGTCTAGTAAACTACATCTACATGCATGCATGAGAAACATAAAAAGGAAAAGGCTGCAAGTTTACCTCTGTGGAAGTGGGAATTCTGCAGAAGAAGAGAAAGAGAGAGAGCCCAAAATGAAGGATGAAAAGGGAAGAGAGTTAGTATAAAATTTTATAAGAGGCGGGAGACCAATCACGGCTATTTAGTGGGTCCCACAATGGGAGATAAGACACACACCAATCTCAGGAGCTCTTCTATTATGAAGATATCATTTTTTTTTCTTCGGTTTGTATGTGTGCTTAATCTATAGATTCAACAAAAAGTATGAGGTCCACAAGTGTAACAACAATGTCAATAATTCAAATCGAAAAATATGGAGAAAAAAAATGCATGAAATACACACACCATAGAAGGAGTTGAGGTGGAAAACAATAAGGCAAGGGATAAAGTGATAAAGTGTTTTCAACCACACCCTATTCTATGGAAACCAAAGCCACACAACTAATGGTTTTCTGCATTTTGTTTTATCTTTGCCTTTTCTTTTCAATACTTTTGTTTATATCTCTTCATCTCAACACAAGCTATCAATATGCAAACAACAATTTTCTGAGTCAGGCTTTTTTGTAATCTAGCACACACAAAGTATTCCTTTAGGTGCATAATATACTATTCATAGATCCTAAAATAAAAGGGTTATTTTTAACTTATAGCTCAGACTTTGATCACATGGTCATTTTTATTTAAAATTTACAAACATTACAAATTGATGGAGTACGTACTAAACAAGCCCAACAGCAGTAAAGCCCATCAGCCTAAAGCCCAAGAAAGAGTATCAGTTCGGCATGACTAAAGAGTATCAGTCCGGCATGACTAAAGAGTTCAGTTCGGCACAACCAAAGAGTTCGGCCCCAGCCTACAGCTCGGTAAAAGCCAACCAATCAAACTCTGCTCTCAGGTCGGCATCAAGCTCTACTCTCAGATCGGCAAAAGCTGCTCGGCAATAATTCAGCAGTTCGGTCTCAGTATTCGACCGAACTAGGAGATAGTGGACTCATGCAGGATTTCCACCTCCACTACACCCACGATCTATTTAGTGGTGTCAAGCAGTCAGTAACTCATGCAGGATAGTGGACCCATGCAAGATCGCCACGATCTCCACGACATCCACTACCTAGTAAATGGTGCTGCATGCCACGATCTTAGTTCAATGTATAAATAGAACCTAGATCAGATAGATAAAAAAAGTTCTGTTAAGTTCTCTAGAGATCAAAGATCAAATAGCAAGTCTGTATTGTAAGCTGTAGAAAACAGATCAAGCAATACAACTCTGCCCTCTTTTCTTCCCGTGGACGTAGATTTACCTCAGTAAATCGAACCACGTAAATCTCTGTGTCGTGATCTGTGTTTTCCTGCATTCATCATCATCAAAAATTCGCCAAACCATCACTGGCGCCGTCTGTGGGAAACAGAGAACCAAATTTGTGATAAAGCGAATTTTTGACCCTTTTTCCACCCCAAAAAAAAAAAAAAAATGCATACCAGATCACATAACACCCATAATACCGTTCGTGATAACCGTGAGGAAGCTAGTCCAGCTCGCAGGTCTGAAAAACGGCCTCGGGAGACATCTACCTCCGGTTCTCACGAAGAAGGAACAAGCCACTCCAGGAGAGATCGCACCGAGTCTTCCCAGCAGCCCGATTTAAATGAAGCTGTCAAGCTGTTCTTGGCCGAGAAGCAGGAGGAGTTCTTAACCTTCCTGCAGAAGAGCCAACAGCCGGAGAAGACAACGGCGGATTCTCCCTCCTCATCCAGACATGAAAGTCACTACCGCAGTAGTGACGTGTCTTCCAGGAGAAAGAATCCTCAACCCCGACATGTTCCTGTTCCTCCTCGGTACCGGAACCACAGGAGAACTCCATCTCCTCCGTACCGAAGAGATATCGGGTTCGCCATGTACGGAGCATTAAAGACTCCGTTCTCGGACGATATCACCCGAACTCCTTTGCCGCGGAACTACCGGACACCGTCAATGACTTATGACGGGCTAGTGGATCCTCATGACTTCTTGGGACGCTATCAATATAATATGGCGAACCAGGGTCTCAATGAGGTCCATATGTGCAAGCTGTTCCCCGAGCTGCTCATCGGGAACGCCAGAAGGTGGTTCGACAGCCTTCCTCAAGACAGCATTAGATCCTACCGAGATCTAATGGATGCTTTCCACAGGAGGTTCTTTCAGAAAGCGGAAGCCCGAATTACTTCGGCTCAGCTGCTTTCTATACGTCAAGGTCGCGACGAAAAGATCAGCGACTTCCTGACGAGATTCCACAAGGAATGCCTACAAGTAGATGATCTCAACGATCTACTTGTCATTTCGGCATTCCAAAATGGAATCCTGCCCGGAGCTCTCTACAGAAAGCTCGTGGAATGCAGTCCGCAAACAGCTCAAGAGATGTGGGATATTGCGGACCAGTTTTCCCGTGCGGATGAGGCAGACCGTCGAAAACGGTCTTTAGACAGCTCATCCCGAGAAGAGAAAAAGAAGCCCGATCAAAGCGGCCAGGTGCTTCCTCGCCGAACTCCTTTTGAAAGAATTCAAAGGGCACCGGTACAAGGCAGATTGGGGCCACGTCTCCATCCTGAGAAGCCGCCCGCTCAGTTCGTACCATTAAACAAGTCAAGAGCGGAAATTTTCGAACTACATTCCGATATGTTCGAAAAACCAAAGCGGATGACGAAATCAGCCGCGCGGCGACCTCAGGATCAATATTGCTCCTTCCATCAAGCCCACGGTCACGATACCGAGGAGTGCCGAAATTTGGCTGCAGGTATTGATGTTCTTGTGAAAACAGGAACGTTAAAAAAATACCAAAGCAAGCAGCCGAAAAAGAACAAAAGGCAGAGAGGTGCGAACTGCAATCCTCAGGATCCGAAAAGGCATGAGGATCCCGAAGACGACGACGAGCCGCAATATGATGGAGTAATCCAGACTATTGATGCTCTCCCTGCCGGGAAGACTAAGTCGTCCCTAAAAGCAGAACGCAGAGGTTCCAATCAAGAGGAGCCAACACATAAAAGGCTGAAGAAAGACGAAGTGATTACATTTTCAGATGCCGATCCCGTCCCAGCCATCTCTCCTCACCAAGACGCTATTGTCATTCAAGCCGGAGTGGCAAACAAACTGATCCACAGAGTATTTGTGGATACAGGAGCGTCAGTCAGCATTCTTTTTAAAGAATGTTTCGATAAAATGGAAGTGGATCCAGCTCGGCTCAGTCCGGCTCCACTTCCTCTGAAAAGTTTCGCCCAGGAGGACACCCGCCCTGAAGGTATTATCAGCCTTCCGATCACGGTGGGAAAAGCGCCTACAAGCTCCAATACGATGATCGAGTTCTTTGTGGTGAAAGCTCGGTCCCCGTACAACATCATCCTGGGGAGAGACTGGCTCAACACAGTTCGGGCCGTTTGCTCTACTTATCACCTCACCATCAAGATCCCCACTAAAGGTGGGATAGCGGTCATCCGAGGTGATCAAAAGAGAGCAAAAGAATGTCTGCAGATTGCGCTTAAAAGTGCCGAGCAATCAATTCGGCACCATCAAGCATAGCAATCACAGCAACCGGAGTCAGAGGCAAGCGAGATGACCGAAGTCACTTCAGAGCCGAACTCAATGACCGTTCAGTTATACGAAGATGATCCATCCAGAACGGTCAAGATCGGCTTCGCAGGAACGCCTCTACTCCGGGAAAAGACCATTCAGCTCCTCAAGGAGTACAAAGATGTCTTTGCATGGTCTCCGTTGGACATGACCGGAGTGCCCCCCGAGGTAATCACTCATCGGTTAAATATTGATCCTTCAATCCGGCCAGTAAAACAGAAGCAAAGACTCTTTGCGGCAGAAAGAAGCCAAGTCATCCATGACGAAGTCCGCCAATTACTAAAAGCGGATGTACTATTCGAGGTGAAATATCCTTCTTGGGTGGCCAATCCTGTGATGATCAAGAAAAAAGGAGGAGGATGGCGGATGTGCATAGATTTTACCGATCTAAACAAGCACTGTCCTAAAGATTGCTATCCCCTTCCGAATATAGATAAAAAAGTAGAAGCTTTGATCGGCTTCGAAATTTTCTGTTTTCTTGATTTATACAAAGGATATCACCAAGTGTTGATGGATGAGAGTGACGCTCCGAAAACAGCTTTCATTACCGATTTCGGCATTTTCGCTTATAAAAAGATGTCATTCGGTTTAAAGAATGCCGGAGCCACTTATCAAAGGATGGTAGACAAGCTTTTTCGGCACCTAATCGGAAAACAGGTTGAAGTGTATGTCGACGACATAGTTGTCAAAAGCAAAAGCACTTCGGAGTACGAAGACAACCTCAAATCCACTCTCGACGTGCTCCGAAAAGCCAACCTCAAACTCAACCCCCAAAAATGTACCTTTTTGGTAGATTCGGGAAAATTTCTGGGTTGTTGGGTTTCAAAGGACGGACTCAAGGCAAATCCCTCAAAAGTTCAAGTTATTCAGAACATGGCGATGCCAAAGTCCATACACGATGTGCAAAGACTAACTGGATGTCTAGCCGCATTGAATAGATTCCTTTCCCAAGCAGCCGAAAAGCAACTGCCGTTCTTCAAAGTGTTAAAAAAGGCACCAAAGTTTGAGTGGGGAGCCGAGCAGAAAAAGGCTTTTGACGAGCTCAAAAGTTATTTAGCCGAGCTTCCAATTCTCTCTGCTCCAACAGATGCCGAAGTGATTTTCTTATACTTAGCGGCATCCGATCAAACCATTAGCGCGGTGCTTGTACGAGAAGAAGGCCTAAAGCAGTTTCCCATCTACTTTACAAGCCGAGCATTAAGAGGTCCAGAAACAAGGTATCAACCTCTGGAAAAAATTGCTCTGGCGTTAGTAAATGCAGCAAGGAGACTGCGGCCATACTTCTATGCTCACAAGGTATGCGTCTTAACCGATCTGCCTCTTCGGCAAGTTTTGACCAAGCCAGAAGCATCAGGCAGAATCGCCAAATGGGCCATAGAGCTGGGAGAACACTCAATCGAGTATCTACCTCGGAAAGCCATCAAGGGACAAGCCTTGGCAGATTTTCTTGCAGAAGCAAAGTTCGATCAAGCAATTCCTGTTATTGCCGAACAGAAGAATTCTGCCAATGCCGAACTAGCACAGCCCTTGGAATCCGAAGTAGAGCCGCCGGACTGCTGGAGCGGATTCGTAGATGGAGCTTCAAACAAGATGGGAAGTGGAGCTGGTATTTTACTTGTCGCTCCCGACGGACACGAGGTAACCTACTCACTTCGGTTCCTATTCCCCACTACTAATAATGAAGCCGAGTACGAAGCCCTCCTGGCCGGACTCCAGTTAGCGCAAAGTCTGCTCGTCAAATCTCTCAAAGTCCATTGTGATTCACAAGTCATAGTAAATCACATGTTGGGTACAAGTGAAGCTCGTGACGAGAGAATGAAGAAGTATTTGGACAAAGCGCAAAGCATCAGCCGAAGTTTCTCCTATTTTCGGATAATCCGCATTCCCAGAGCGGAAAATAGCCGAGCAGATACCTTAAGTAAGTTGGCCTCAGATCCGAGCTCAAAGGCGGAAGAATTAATGCATCGAAGCATTGATGAAGCCGAGGTACATTCAGTATCCAGCTCGCCGAACTGGATGACGCCGATCTTGCAGTATCTGGATCAAGGACAATTGCCCGAGGATAAGAGAGAAGCTCGGAAGATCACGTGCCGAGCACTTCGGTACGAACTTCATGAAGGAGTCCTCTTTAGAAAGTCTTACCTCCAGCCGTTATTGCGGTGCGTAGGACCAGAAGAGACGGACTACATCCTCAGAGAAGTTCATGAAGGATCGTGCGGCAGCCACATCGGAGCTAGAGCTTTAGCTAAAAAAGTTCTAAGATGGGGATATTATTGGCCAACCTTGGTACAAGAAGCAGTGCAGCTCGTCAAGACATGCCCGAAGTGCCAAATCCATGCAAATATCCCAAGGATGCCGCAGACAGATCTATCCACTATGCAAAGCCCTTGGCCTTTTATGCAATGGGGTATAGACATAGTAGGACCACTACCACAAGCTCCTCGGCAAATAAAATTCCTAATCGTTGCCGTGGACTACTTTACGAAGTGGGTGGAAGCTGAACCATTAGCTACAATAACGAGCTCGAAGGCATTGGATTTCGTCTGGAAGAACATAGTGTGCCGATTTGGCATACCCCACATCCTCATCTCGGATAACGGGACTCAGTTCACCGACAAGACGTTCAAGAATTGGTGCCAAGAGCTGAATATTCAACAGCGGTTCACTTCGGTCTCTCATCCACAAGCAAACGGACAAACGGAGGTAACAAATCGTATCCTGGTGAAAGGGTTAAAAGCTCGGTTAGAACAAGCCAAAGGACAATGGGTAGAAAATCTCCCTCAAGTCCTATGGTCCTACCGAACTACACCCACAACCTCCAACGGTGAAACTCCGTACAGTCTTGTGTACGGCACTGAAGCCGTGATTCCGGTGGAGATCGGCATACCCAGTCCCCGAACTCTAAACTTCTCAGCAGAAATGAATGACGACGGACTGAGAGCAGAACTAGATCTCGCCGAAGAAAGAAGAGAATTGGCGTGCATAAAAGCAGCCAAGTATAAGGAGCAAGTAGCCCGGTATTACAACCAAAGGGTGAAGAAGCTGCAATTTCAAGTGGGAGATCTCGTCTTGAGAAACAACGAAGTAAGCCGAGCAGAAAAGCTGGGCAAGCTCGAACCCACATGGGAAGGTCCGTATCGGGTGTCAGAAGTCCTCGGCAAAGGGTCTTACAAATTGGCTCACATGTCAGGAGAACAGGTACCCCGAACATGGCACATTTCCAACCTCAAGAAGTTCCATTTGTAAGAGACAGTCCGGTCAGTCAGTCTTGAGTCCTGTTCGGTCAATGTGCTTTCTTTGGTTTGCTTGGTCTTTGTTTGTCTCTGTGCGTTTTGTCTGTGTGTTTTGTCTGTCTCTGTGCGTGTCGTCTCTTACAAATGTTACTGAGGTATCTTGTTCTTCGAAGGCTGATCCCCTTCTTAGAACATATACAAGCCAACGATTGTGAGTCAAAGCTTCTAAAGAGGATACAAGACCACAATTCAGCTTAAACAAGCACTTCGTCTGAAACGAACTGCAATAAGCCAACGATTGTGAAGTCCAAGCTTCTAAAGAGGATACAAGACCACAATTCGGCTTAAAAATCAAGCACTTCGTCTGAAACGAACTGCAACAAAAGTCCGATTCACGCGATAAAACTTGCCTGAATTAGGACAAGGGAAAGTCCGATCCACGCGATAAAACTCGCCGAATTAGGACAAGGGAAAGTCCGATCCCCAAATTAGGACAACGGAAAGTCCGATCCGAGCGATAAAACTCGCCAAATTAGGACACAAACCAAGTCCGGTCAAAGAAGAGTTCACTTCATAAGACCGAGGACAAACATCAACTTACCCCGTACCTTTATCCAGAATGCCGAAGTGATTCACTTCGCTTTTCGGGGGGGGTAGTGATGGAGTACGTACTAAACAAGCCCAACAGCAGTAAAGCCCATCAGCCTAAAGCCCAAGAAAGAGTATCAGTTCGGCATGACTAAAGAGTATCAGTCCGGCATGACTAAAGAGTTCAGTTCGGCACAACCAAAGAGTTCGGCCCCAGCCTACAGCTCGGTAAAAGCCAACCAATCAAACTCTGCTCTCAGGTCGGCATCAAGCTCTACTCTCAGATCGGCAAAAGCTGCTCGGCAATAATTCAGCAGTTCGGTCTCAGTATTCGACCGAACTAGGAGATAGTGGACTCATGCAGGATTTCCACCTCCACTACACCCACGATCTATTTAGTGGTGTCAAGCAGTCAGTAACTCATGCAGGATAGTGGACCCATGCAAGATCGCCACGATCTCCACGACATCCACTACCTAGTAAATGGTGCTGCATGCCACGATCTTGGTTCAATGTATAAATAGAACCTAGATCAGATAGATAAAAAAAGTTCTGTTAAGTTCTCTAGAGATCAAAGATCAAATAGCAAGTCTGTATTGTAAGCTGTAGAAAACAGATCAAGCAATACAACTCTGCCCTCTTTTCTTCCCGTGGACGTAGATTTACCTCAGTAAATCGAACCACGTAAATCTCTGTGTCGTGATCTGTGTTTTCCTGCATTCATCATCATCAAAAATTCGCCAAACCATCACAAATGTATTAGGTGCTGTATATGTAGCACATTAATATCTACTTACTAATTTTTAGGGTTTTAAAATACGGCCAAAACTTTGATCTTTTGTTTTAGCCCCTAATTTAAAGAATTACTACAAATATGTAGCCTTTATTTATCCGTTGTTCACTTAATAGGTCGAGTGGAACTGATGGGTCTTCAGAAAACAAACATCAAAACCAATATACAAAAATGAAGAGTAAAAACCAAAGAAAAATCTCTTGAAATTGCCCAAAAATTATGACTCTAGACTATTAAGTGACAAGGGAATATGCTATATAAGTACTATAAGTGATAACCCTAAAAATCAATGATGAGTTACTAATGTGCTACATATGCTGCATACATCATCTATAATCCATAGCTTAAAATTTCCATTTCCATTTTAGTCAAATCGTAAGTTAATTAGTTACCAGAAGAACTGGGCCTTACTTGCAACAGTTGTCCAAATTTTGAGATTTAAGTATTAATCTCAATTAATTATCATTGGGGATACTTAATTTTGCTTATGGAATACAAATCAAGCACAATAACTAAATTAGAGGGCTTCATCCCTTGTAGAATACACCAACAAAGCATCATAAACATATCAACTCAACTACTACTAGAATTTGATGAACTTGGACAAGAGATATCACCTGAAATTTACCAACTTTTAACACACTGAATGACTACAAGTATAATACACAAGAGCATTGGCAATTGCATTTATAACTTTTCTAAGTCTCGTCAGCAAAATTGTGTCATTTACATTTTATAAAGCCATTATACATGCAAAAAATTGTCTTTCGACGTCGGTATCAAAAAGTATATAAGCGCATCCTTTCAACTATCCTCTATATACCGAAAGAAAATTGAAACTAAATTAATTTATAAAAGAAACCAAGAGCAAAAAGAATGTGTTTTCAGAGGATTTCCCAAGTTTATGCATCTTTCATCTCAGCCTCTCCCAAACCATCTGCTGATACAGATTCTTCTTCATCATCTGTTTCAGCAGATGCAGTCTGGTATTCTAGGCAGCTTCAGATCAACAATAACACCGAATTGGACATGGCAAAATTGGCGATTCGTCATGTCAAAGCAAGCAGCGATCTTTGGCCACAGTAAAAAAATGTCGAGCAGCTACTTTATATCAGATGAGAAACCCTGTGTTTATTACTGCATCCGGTAAGGCCTCCCATTACGTAACTGTCTGCTGCTCTCAGATGGGGGCGGCCCTAGAATCCCAGAAGAGCTGGGATCGGGTAACCAGGTCCCATTATTTGGAGGAGGTCTTTGGTATGGATGCTGAATATGAGAAGGATCGGCTTCAGCTCTTTTTTTTCGTTTCCAAGCTTCGAATTTCTCCACATCAAGATCCCTGTGCCCAGCAGCCGACGGTCCTACACCTTGCTCCTGTTTAAGTTTAGTATAAATTTGCTGAAGTCTCTCACCGGACAAGTTTGAAAACGTAGATACATAATTCCACAATCTAGTGGTCATTCCTGCAAAAAAGGAAAATATAAATAAAACCATTTTGCCTTAAAAGAAAAGGTCAATAATAAAAAGTGAGTGTTCATCCCTCCATTAATTTTCTTTTGCCTACTTTTTTCTCCTTTATAGCAAACACCAAAGGATCATGAAAATATGATCAACATATAGACAAAAACACATACTTTCTTGCCTATACAACTCCTGCTCATACTCTGCAACAATTTGGTCGACCCTCCTACCGATAAGCTGCAAATAGTTCCGGATTTTGGAAAGCACCTGATATTTTACCAAATTAAACACAATTTTAAAATCCGTTAACACAACCTAAGGAACAGTGAAGTGATTGTCGATACTTAAATCTACCTTATCTTTAGGCAAATCTGCACTAATAGACTGCAGTTTTTGGAGACGTTTAAGAGTCTTTTCCTCATCTACCATGACATCTTCACACCACTCCCTCCACTTTACTTCCTTGAACTGCTCATAAACTTCCTCATTATCAGACATTTCACCTTCCTCTTTAACTAATGGCTCCATCTTCTGGGATTTGGGAGCTCTTCTTCTATTCATTTGAATATTCCCTCTAGGAGAAGTAGGCTTCCCTTGTCTTCCCTTTCCGCCTGATATAGTAAGAGCGTCTTTCTGCTTTTTTGCATTCTTACGGCCAACTTTCACATTAGAGTTCTTTCCACCAACAGCTGCGACTTCCTGGCACATTAATTGAAGTTAGATGACAGATTTGCAGAGAATCAATTTAAAAATAGGCAAAACGTAATCCACGATAACTTGAACTGAAAGTACATCTCAATTTATCAAAAGAGCACCACAAGCTTTTCTGGTTTATAGGAATGCATTCAGCCTACCATTTCTAAAAGTTGTGCAGCTCGCTCTTTCAGTTGTGGGGCTCGGGGTAGGAACGTTTCATGATGCTGAAGTTCCACTGGAGCAATCTTTTTTGTAAGACCAAGGCTTGCATCCAACCTTATCTTTTCCCAGTTTCCAAAACCATGATAGTAAACTCCAAGCAGCAGCCTTGCATCATCCTCTGATAGAACCAAGGGGAGTAAGTTATGTAACCAACCATAACATACAAGTGAAGTAACATTTGTCTGATAATATGACAACGTGCTCATCCATAAAGAAACACAAAAATTAGTTTGCAAGAGATAATTCATCTGACACAGGAGAATAAAGGATTCACATAAAAGCCAAACCCAGTATACTTACTCTGGTTCCAGCCACAACCTTTGGACCATGTGGATGGTTTGAGATATGCTAGTGCTCTGAATTGCGACAGAGGATCTTCATACCGGTTGATCCGCTTGGCGAGAGACTGAAGTTCTTCAACACGCTCTAAGATTTCATCAGCCTTCACAGGTACACCGAAGAAATCTAAGAGTGGACCCTAAAAGGAGTAATATAAGATTTAGTTGCAATCCAACAGAGTACAAAACTATATACAGACAATGACATTTACAACAAACAAACGAACCTTGGGGTCCATATTCTCTCCTTTAATTGCTTCTCTACAACCATCAATTAAAGCATCATATAGCTCAATTTGAGCTTCAGTTGAAGCAGCCTCAACCGTTCCACCAACTTCTGCAGCTATCGAGCTTATCTGACTATCATTTCCAAACTTCTTGACCTAATTTTGATCTCATAACAGATGTAAACAATAAAATCATGAGGAAAAGAAGAGGAAAAAAAATACCACTTGACAAGCTTTAGATGATTCCAGAAAGGAAACCACTATCAATATATTAATGTCTCACCAAGATTAAGCCATAAGATGAAAATAAGAATTGGCATAAAATCCTAGAGAATGGCCTTTATAAACTCCCTTTACTTGAAGCCACTATCTATTAGAACAAATTCGCGGAGCACTCAACCATGTGGAAATGAGCAACTATAGTATTTGAAATCTCAGCCTTACAGACATATTTAAGGGAGAAAAAAGTCTAGCTTTTTTGGGGGTTGGCTATTTACCACCTCCTTTTCCTTATTGTTTTCCCTTTTCTATCTTTTACTTTTTCAATTTATTCCTCCATTGAAACATCTCTTTAGCCTAAGAATTTAAGTTTTTTAACGTTTAAATAATAAGAAAGCAGCAGTTTTGATGATTGGCTATTGATTGGTAGGACATAAAGAGACAAGGACGTAGGTATGAGATACAGAATACAGTTAATTAGTCATCTCATGTGAGCACATTAGCCTCTTTATCCTAAAATGACATATTAAGAAGATAAAAACGAAAATAAGTTTACCGCACGAAAAAAGCGAGTTGCATCTCTTTTAGGTAAATTCCCATATGACCATCCTCTCACTTGTGCAGTAGCACCTTCAAGTACAGGAGGAGAGTAAGCAGAATCTGCCCTTCGTCTCTTTGACATTCTTTCCTGAGTTTCAACTCCTTTCTTTTTCCGCTTATTAGTCTTTTCAGATGGTATAGCCTCTGCATAACTTTTAATATTTCGTGCTGCTCGAGGAGCTAAAGCATCCTAGGAGAAAAGGACACCAAATAAACTTGAGAGACAGCAGACTTTCAAAAGATTGCTTTCAATCTAGAGTCAAATACATACTTCAGCTTGCGCAACAGCTTCTGGCTTTATCATCCGGCTCCAGAAAGTTCCATCATCTTCAGTACTACCGAAATTTGCAACCTGCAAATAATGAGAGAGAATAATTCAGCTCGTGAAGGCAATATTTACAAATAATAGACCACGAGCATAAAAAAGATAATACAGCTATAGAAGAAAATGTATACCTTACTGTAATAAGAATTAGAGTATGCTAACCTTAAATGCACTCAACAGTTCATGACCTTCCTCTCCTTCGGTTGCTTTGTTTTCAACCTTCTCTGCCCTTTCAAGAATCTCATCAATATCCATACCAAGAAGCCTTTTCTTGCTTTCCTCATCATTCTTTTCTTCCTTAAAGAGTTCTTCAGCCCCAAACCTCAGAATTGCTGAAAGCTCATTCTGCATGTCAAAAAGAATGAAGGAAACATACATGATAAGAATAGCATAATCTCCAACCCCTTAAGACTAGTTTTTAGCAATCTTACTTTATCAAAGGTTGTTCCTTTTTTCGTTTCTTTTTTCTCCAGTTTGCCCTCTGCATTCAGTTTTTGAATAACCAAATGGTCCAGAACCTAAAAGGTTAACTTCAACTAGTGAGAACTCATACAAGATCCAGAAGTATAAAGATGCAAACAACTACTATTGCAATACTGCAATCCTGAAGTATAATTTTGATACAAATACATATTTATGTATTGAAGTATAAAGATGCAAACAACTACTATTGCAATACTGCAATCCTGAAGAAAGAACATTAATAAGATAACTGAAGTCCTGGCATTATAGCATACCATTTTCTTTTTAGCACGCTCCAATATATCTTCCTCTACACTCTTGCTAGTAACAAACCGGTAAATGTTAACTACTTCTTGCTGCCCAATTCGATGAGCTCGGCTCATCGCCTTGCACAAAAAGACCATTAACATGGTAAGTCAATATATACTTTAAGGAATCGTAATAAAGTGTTCCATAAGAATCATCTTCCATGAACCTGTAAGTCATTTTGCGGATTCCAATCGGAATCAAATATGATAACCGTGTCTGCAGTTGCAAGATTGATACCCAACCCACCAGCACGAGTTGAAAGAAGAAAACAGAAGTCCTCACTCCCCGGGGCATTAAAATGTTCCATAGCCTGATGACGTAACTCTGCCTTTGTACTACCATCAAGTCTTTGGTATTGGAACCCTTTGAGAGAAAGATACTCGGCAAGTATATCCAACATCCTAACCATCTGTGGAAATATATAAGAGAGGTTCATTCAATATGCTGAAAATTAAGTAAGAATTAAAGCTCTTTGAAGGAAGTCAGAAGTGTCAAACGTTCATGAAGATTATAGACACGGATACCAGGTAATTGTGAAACCAAACTATTCTACACTGCAGAAGAATACAAGATAGCAAAAGTATACAGCACAATATCAACTTATTTAACCAGTGTAGTTTTCAGTCTGAGCCACTCGACTCACTTCTAGAACTTTTTTTTATCATGGGTTTCAAAATCACTTCTTGAGCACCAGGGCTTCTTACATCTACAACGTTTATGATAAATATCATAAAGGACATCTCAACGAATGTGCATGCAAGGCATCATATAAGCTAACATTACCAAGCAATTTTATTCACCCTGCTAAAGATAACCAAGAACCGCAGAAACAAAAACAACCACAACAAAAGGTAAAATGTTACAAACCTGAGAAAATATAAGAACACGATGGTTGGTCTCATGCAATCTATTAAGCAGTTTATCCAGTATAACCAGCTTTCCGCTACTCAAAATAACACGTTCGAGTTTTGTGCTACCTAGGGAATTTGTATCCCCGCCATAACCATGATCAGCACTCTCAAACAAAAATGGGTGGTTACAGCATTTCTTCAACTCCACCACAATATTCAAAAGCGAGACCTGCAATATTTTTTTTGAAAATGAGATTGAGAAGTCTTTTCACTTGTATTTTACACGATTAGAACATTCCCAGAATAATCAATATCCACATTAAGAAGATCTATTTTCTGGTATGTAAACTTCAATTTGTGGTACATCTCCACATAGCAATCAGCAAATAGCCAAATACAAAGAGAACAGAATGTGTACTTGAAGCACCAAGTGAAAATTTGACAGAATCAGAGCAGGTAAATAATATAATGGCTTCATCCTGATTAGCAATGAACTACATTCAAGTCGAGAAACAATCTATTTGTGTATATACTTCAATCAATGAGCAACAGATACATTAATGCGATCTACTTGCTGGAACGTATACACTACAATTTATACTATAATAGAATAAGTGGTCTCCATAACAAATCCAAAGGGAATAACGCAAGGAGATTGTGGCACTTGAAGCGCCAAATGAAAATAATAGAGCAGATTAAAAATCAAGCATACGACTTAATGGCTCCATCAAAATCAGCTGCGAGCTTACATGCTAGTTGAAAAAACCAACCTACAAATTTTTGAACAAACAACAGATATATACCTGATTTCCCCGAACTCCTTTATTCAAATCTTGGAAGTTACGTTCCAAAATCCACTTATAATACCTATTAAAGTCATTTGAAAATAAAAATTAAAAGTAGAGGAACTGTTATTGAAGATCAACCAAGCAAATATGTCCCAGTTAAAATAAAACTCACTGTTTCTGAAGTGGAGACATCTCAACCCTCAGGATGCGTTCAATCTTGGGAGGTAAAGACTTCTCCACATCTTTAATCACTCTTCGGAGAATGTGCGGTCTCAATTCCATGTGAAGATTCGTAAGCTACAGAAAATTATAAAGATTATTTAACACTGCCTTTGAGGATGAAAAAATGTATTTAAACCAAAAATCATATATTGAAAAAAGAATAGATAATGTGTGGTGTTGATCAAGAAAAAAATAGACCAAAGAGATACCTCTGTTTCATTGAAGGAACTAAGATTCTTGTACTTTCGAACAAAGTCATCTTTGCTCCTAAACTTATCACGATCGAGAAAATGAAGCAATGCCCTATAATAATCAATTTGTATAAATTTAGACACTGAACAGCATCTACACACCCTAAAATCATAATAATATATAAAGGCTCAAGCATACTGAGAACTACTTCCAAATTTTGAACTTTGCATTAGAAAAAAAAAAGAAACAAAATTTGAGTCAGGAAGATATATCAGAAGCAAGAAATACAAAAGGAATTAAAGGTTGTTAGGTTGATCAACCAAAAGAAGTCTAGGTGGTACAGCAGCATCAGTTTCATCAATTAAGTGATTAACAGATAATAAGAATAATACTTTAGAAGCAACTATCATTTCTCAATGATCTATCAGAAAACATTTTCCTGAGGTGGAAGGAGTATTAACTCCGCTGGAATGTTAAAATCCAATTAAATATATGAGCATTGGAAAATCATAACACAATCAATTTCTTATCAGGATATCCTGCAGAATAATAATGAAAGCAAATGATATATCACCATAGCTCTTCAACACTGTTTTGCAGGGGAGTGCCGGTAATTAGCAACTTGTTCTTTGTGCTAAATTCCTGAGAATGTATAGAAATTGCTTAGAATCCGATAAACTTAAATGTATAACACAGCAGTACAATTAACTGGAAAAAAATAACATACTGATAACGCCATATACAAAGAGGCCTCGCTGTTTTTTAACCTATGTGCTTCATCAACCATCAGGTAGCTCCACCTAATTTTTGAGAGAACGGCTTTATCCTTCAATAATACTTCGTATGTAGTCAAAAGAGTATCAAAATTAGTACTCCTGCCTGCTCTTTTGTCATTGTAAAACTCATATTGCTGGCAGACCTGCATTGAATGGAGAACATTATTAAAGAATAAATAGCGAATCAATACTAAGACGGGGATTCATTAAACCTTCTTGCAAGAAACTAATTAGAATTCTTATAACACTCACACTCATAGCAGTGTCCAACTAACTATTGAGAACAAGGCCCCCCATCATACTAAAGATAGAGATAAATCTGAATGATGTGAATGGATACCAAAGGATAATCACATCCTTTCAAACAATATGCAATTTTTGTCGATATGGTAATGTCATGGTTCCTTGAAATGAACTTTGACATAATAGCACACATGCATAATTTGAAAAAGAATACTACATAAATGGCTAAGTTAATTTCCTTCAACTTTATTTAGTTCAACTGGCCCTGACCTTTGAATTTAGTTGCACTAGAGTCTTCAAATATTCAACTGAAAACTTTTTTGTAATGTTACATACAATATCTCAAATGGCTACCTGCCATAGGACCTAATTATAAAGTTTAAGGAGATATTCGAACCAAATAAATGTTCAAGGATTCAATTACAAGATAATACAAAGTTCAACTTCAAGACCCTAATACAAAAACATAAAACTCCAAGACCTATTCATATATGATCATTTTACTTATACCGATATTGTTCAAAATGTGAAGGAAAAGAATATATTAACCCACCTCACGGCTAGCACGAGTTCCAACATATATAATAACATTCATCTCAGGCAACCACTTTCTAAACTCTTTTGCCCAATTAGACAAGGTAGATAGAGGAACAACTACAAGAAATGGTCCTTGAATTTGCTGCGAATTCTGCAGAAATGATTGTGAATCAGAAGTGCCAGTGATATCAAAACAAACTTCCAGAGATGACTGGCAACATTAATTACCTGCAGAAAACCAAGCATCGAAACTGACTGAACAGTTTTACCAAGACCCATTTCATCTGCTAAAATTACATTGGTATCATTTCTCCAGCTGCGCTGCATAAGAGTATGATCAGCACAGCTTCTCGGCAGAACCAAATGATTAAAGTTTTAAGGCAATTATTTCTTAATAAATCCATTCCACTTCGAACCACGTCCGCACCTGTTCACAAGAAAGTTCAGGCCTTCAAGCTGATAGTCTCGAAGTTTGCCGCCTTTCAGCCACTCAGGCTGCTCATCAAGCTTCCTGAGACTTCCTGAGGGAGTGAAAGCAGTCTTTTATTGCACTAATATTTGGCCTACAAACTTCATTTTAACTTATAAGAGTAACTAGAAGGCATACAAAGCCAGGTAAAGCAAAGAAAAAGTAAGGAGTTATGCCCCCATTTCAATCTAAGATTTTTATATGATGCATATAAGTTCTAGGAATCTAATAACTAAATGACATAAATAATAAATACATATAAGAACTACGCAAATGCAGATATTTAGACATACTTGAGGACATCTATGATGAGTTACTGACCTTTGATTTTCTTGCGCTGAAAATCAACAGTCTTCCCTTGAACCATTGATGCAGCCTCTCGAGACTACAATCATAGAGCGGTCAAAATCAACAAACATAGGCCAAGCCAGATAGAAACAAATCATGATCACATTAGTAATTAAAACTTGTGAAGGAAGAAATAAGAAAGCTTCAGATCGAACTTTGAGAGCAATGAGAGAATTTCATGCTGCACACAAAACACTTAACCACCTTAGTTGCCCATATCAGTATAAGCATCTTAACTCCTACATTCCGGTTGTAATCAATAATATAAGCAACATCCCATCCCTCAAGTAGAGAGCAGGATACATCCGAAAATCAAGTTCTGGGAATCATCATCCCTTATCAAGTAAATGCTTCGCAAATCGCAAGCATTCTCACTCTCCCTGTTATTGGGAAACTCTTTTAACTGGAAAAATCAAGCCCAGCTTAAATCCACCATCTAAAAGTAGCCAATCCATATCACTTAATACAAATCCACCATTGCGTAAAGATCTCATTACCAGAAAAATTATGTGCACAGTCGGATGCACAGTGTGAGAGAAGGATACTTCGATAAACAACCAACAATAATACATACCATGAATTGGAACTCATGTCCTTTTCTGGTCGAGTAATTGAGTGTATAAAAGTAATTACATAATTGTTCTGGTCAAATAATTTACTTGACCCATATTTGAGTATATTACTCACTTCCATTTTATTTTATTTTTTAGTTTTTCCCATGGTAATTTGATATACTTTTGTGGTTTTTGCTCCTTGCTTTCATTTTCTTTTTTTGACACTTCCAACCTCCAGTCTATTATGCAAGAGCAAAAGCTGACAACGACAATAGAAGTACAAAGAGCATAAGCACAGAAACTAGAATGCAGAGATCAAAGTAAGAAAAAAAAATAGAACTACAGAATGCAAGATATTCGTTTTTCTAAGCCAGTGAGGCCAGTATGGCTTTCTAGTCGTGTTGCTTCATTCACTGAACAGGCTACAGTAACTATGTTATATTATCATCTCATATTCAAAGAAGTGTCCGCATGACCTGATACCACATACAAAGAAAAGAACATAACTCTAACAAGTCAACATTCCAAAATAAAATAAAGTCTCCTGAAAAAGTGAATAACAACTGGGAGACTAGTTGATGTATGGGAATGCAAAGAAAAAACAACAGAGTAAGTGCCATGAAGATCATCCAGCATCCATTGGGCTAGAGCACGAGTCATAAAACCGATACCTTGTACTCATCGATAGCATCTTGAGCAAATGAAATATCTATGTCCTTTTCCCTACAAAACAACAAGAAATAGACCTTAAAATAAGAAACCATGACATGAAATTGGGTTCCGCTTCCGATTCCACATTAGGCACCATGAAATAATACAATAAGCCAAATATCTGGACAGGTTAAACACATCGAATAGCAAAACAGCAGCAACAAAAACATATGTAAAGCAATAGATTCAATTCCCATTACCATGTAGCCTCAGCATAAGACAGTCCCTGCCACTTGACCAAATATTCTGAAACTACTTCACCTGAACCATCTTTAACAACTCGCTCCGCTATTACTCTCTCCACCTGACTGTTTTGTTTGATGATATCCAGGTCCATCTCCTTGCTGACATCATTTACTTCAATCTAATACACATGTGACGAAGTGAGAGTGAGAGAATAAAATAATTCAATTGAGCCTCAACAATTAAAAGCGAGAAAGAGAGATGGGGGGTGGAGCGAAGTGAGAGCAGGAAAAGCAGACAACATGGGCACAACAACCATCTTTGAGTTCAACTCACTTGCATATAGATGATTAAAAAGGGTTAATTATCAGCATTACTATTAGCTTAAGCTCTACAAAGTCCACAATTCCCAGCTATATTTGTAACTTTATAATGACAATAAATAACAAACAACAATATTTTTACCCACGTGGAAGACAACTGTGTGATAATGAAACAAAAATAAGTATGGTATACAGTTATAGAACAGATTAAGCATAAGGGTGCCCAGCTACATTCAAGTCTAAAGTCAGGAGACAGTTCTATTACTCCACTACAAGATGCAGATCCACATACAGCCAAAGAGATAAGCATTGTGAACAACTTATAATCGAAAAGATCAAAATTAAGCAAAGAAATAAAAAGTTCTCCACAAAATTAATCTTCAGATTACCTCCTCCCGGGATACCATCCTCCGGTACTTCACATCTTCCATTACTTTTTTGGTATAATTCAAAACCTTCTTAAAACCACTGAGCTGAAAAATCACAGCAAACATTAATTCCCTTCTAATATTGTATAATAATACAGATTATCCTTATCAATCTGTAAACAAAGACACATAAAGTCATCTCCATTTTCTACTCTAGGAATTGATTGATGTTCGCAGAACTTACATTCTGCAACTCAGAAAATGATTTCCATTGACAATGTAAATGTGATTGGCCTTTCCACTTTATCAGAAATTCCATATCATTCCAATCCAGTTCAGAATCAAACAAATAGCTCAAAAGAACTGGGTCTGTTGATTTATTATTCCTCAATGCTTCTTCAGCTGTGCCCCTTCGTTGATGCCATAATACCTTCTCAATCGCATCGGCATCTTCTTCTTCCTCCTTGAAAAAAAAAATAGCAAACATCTCAAGATCAAGAAAAGCTTAACTAAACAGTGCAAGACTTTCCATAAGATGTGAAAGAAAAGAGTGACAATGAAGTCGTTGAAAGGAAAGTATCAATGAACTGCAAATACCCACTGACCAAATCAGAATGAACTAGTAATATGACTATAACAGACAATGCATGATATGCATATTTAATTACTATAATTGACAATGATTACAGTTTCTGAAAGTTTAAACCATGAACTGCTTATCAAACATAAAGAAGAAAAGGCCATACCCACCAAAAAAATGAAGAGAAAGCCAGGGAATGGATGAATACAGTAATCCCGCCTACATGCTAGAGCATAATTAATAATGCAAGGAAACAAACAGACCTTTTGATTCTTTTTCTTTATTTCATCAATATCTTCACTTCCATCACTCTCAACATATGATATTTTACGAACTGAACGACCTGATGTTCGCAGTTCATTTCTCCTACTAGAATCATTAACAGCAACAGATCGACCACCATTCTTTCTATGTGCTTGTGCACCTCTCCTTGAACTTCTAAAATCTTCATCACTGATATTTTCTGAGTCATCAGCAGAAGATTCTTCGTCATCATCCTCAAAAGAAGCTCTACCTTTCTTTCTCTGAGTGGATGATGCAACTGACTTAAATTCTCGGGTAGACTTCAAATTACGACCACTTTTACTTGGTTGTTTTGCCCTACTTTTCTTAAAGTATAGCTCATCTTCATCCGAGACATCCAAATCATCCTCATCATCAATATTATCATCCTCATCAGATTCTTCAGCATCCCAACCTTCATCTTCATCCTGCACATTGACAAAAAGCTAATCCACTGAGTTCACACTGCATATTGTAAAACCATAACACTTCCACTGTATTCTAAAAAGATGAACATCAAAACAAAACAGAACAAAACAGAACAGAACAAAAAAATGGATAAAACATTACTAAATTCAGACGATCTTCTTACATAAATATCTTTACATATAAATGTGCTTCTTAACAACTAAAGATATGACTTTACAAAAAAAATTAAAAAATTATCTGACATTTTGCAAAATTATCTCCATTAGAAAACAAAAAAAAGTAACAACAAATGAACAGTGCCCTAGGTTTTAATAACCACAATTTTCATTACACGCCAACCTTTTCCACAATGACGATGTCATATCTTAAATCTGATAACATGTGCACTCTAAAATTTCAAACTTCCTTAGTGCATGAATAAACACATTTAAACTCAGCCTTTCAAATAAGTCCAATAATTTGAATGCCTCGGCATGCAGTCAGATTCAAATAAGCATAAATTAGGAAAATAAATCACAGCTCTAGGAATCAACAGTTAAAGACACCAGTGAATCAAACCCTAGACGTTGGTAACTGCAATCCACATAAACCAATCCAATTTTCGATGCTGATTACAATCCGAATAAGCCACTAAATTTTGCAATGAACACTACAGTGGA
Source organism: Salvia splendens (assembly GCF_004379255.2). Classification (NCBI taxonomy): domain Eukaryota; kingdom Viridiplantae; phylum Streptophyta; class Magnoliopsida; order Lamiales; family Lamiaceae; genus Salvia; species Salvia splendens. The sequence continues at coordinate 6,151,657 of NC_056040.1, forward strand.
TTATTAGAAAAAGACAAGGAAGAAAATAAAAGAAAAACCTTGATCCGATTCTCCCTGCTTCTTGCTCCATAATCAGGATTGAAGTCAGCATCATCAAGGTCGTCTTCTACAACCACAAAAAGGCAGTATTTATACGAGATGAGATTGCAGAACAAAGGTAGATGAAACATGACAAATTTGAGCTGGTCGAACAATACTGAAATGATAAAATTAAATTCACCATCTTCGTCATCGTCATCTTCTTCATAATCTGCATCTTCATCACTGTATTTGTTGGCTTTCGACCCCTTCAATTTCCTCGAAATATTGCCAGGAGCAGGCCGAGATGTTGGCTTCGAACTATACCCAAGTGAGTGGTTCGTTGTCCTATAATGGTTCACAGACTCGTTTGGTGGATCATCACCATCTTGCTCATAGTACTCATCAGACAACATCTCATCAACCGGAACAGTCTGATGCCCTTTCCCCGTCAAATCTTTATGTGTAATGTCATCATATTCTGACTCCATTCTATCCTCTAATCCATCAGACTCCTCCTCAACTTCAGAGCCTTTATACTCTGACCCACTCTTTGACTCCTCCCCTGACTCTGATGGTCCATGGGATGTCCTCGCCGGTGGGTAGTCCTTCCAAAAAGATGAACCCCACTTGCCCCCCACAGCCAATCCCCTAAGAGGAGGCTGGTCATGTCCTATCCTTAGATTACTTACAGTATCTTCACCCCCATTTTTATCAGGTGTAAGATCTGTCATTTCTTCATTATTGGTCATAGCATTGTCCTTAAGCCTACTGCTATCAATGTCCAGCTGGTGCAAATGACTTCTCTCATTCAATGCAATCTGGTCCACTGCTTCATCCGAAGAATTTCTGGAAAACGCCATGTTATGTTCTTCACGTTGAACTAATCATGGAGTCCAAAATAAGAAAAAAGTAACAACCAGGCGAAAAAATAATGAATATTTCCAACCACAGCTCCCTCCAAAAGTCTCTGCCACAAGCATATCAGGAAAGAAGTTAGACCAACTCAAATTGAGAATAAACACTTCTCACAATCAAAAGATTGATTCCCTATATTGTTATAAACGCATTGAATCAGTTTCAATAAGTGAACAACTTTTTCTGTAAAGCATATGGATCGTTTACTCAGCACTAAGAGCACTCGAGTAAACTAGATGAAGTCCGCAATCTCCCCTCTTATTCAGTAATATTTCTAGAAAACCCTAAATTCACATTGAAGAAAACCCTAATCAACCCGATAATCGGGCAATTGGTTGCTACAGAAGCCGATTGTTTTTCAGGAAACAAACCTTTGCGCAGACAGAGAACAAAGCCGGGGGGGGGGGGAATCAAGAAATTCGGTCAAGGGTATTTTCGTAAATACAGTGGATGTGGGAGGCCTAAACCCCCGATTCACCGGCTACGGCTACCTCAGTCAAGCCGGCGGCGGCGGGAAATATAGATTTCAAAAACGACACCGTTTTCAGGGGCTTTTTGTGCAGAAAAATCCCGGTCGAGTTGAAAAAAACCGCTAATTTACTATCGCGCAGGGTGAAGAGAGTTTGACGGAGAGCAAATTCGACGAATCGGAAACCTCGATTGGATTTATTGTACCAGTGTTATTGTCCGATGATGCAGAGAGGGGAATGAAAAATAAAAATAAAAATAAAAAGAAATAGAGAGAAGGGATGTGCGTATGAGTATTTGGGAGTTTTAAGAGAGAAAGAGGCTAAAATTTTGGATTTGTGAGAGGTTATTTTTTTCCTTAAGCGTGACTTATTTATATACAAAATGCAAATTTTTGATATTGTATTTCTAGATGGATGTACCATCATTCAAGGATGAGGTACTACTTGATTTAGGGCAACCATTATTTATTAGTCATGGATGGATAAAGTTCATGGTCTATATTAATCATTTTCCTTCCAATATTTGTTTTAGTGTCGGAAAATCTCCGTCTTCAATCTTTTTCCGCAATGTGCTAAAGAAGTCTCAAAATTTATCTTATCTTATCTCGACGCTTGTCTTTTAGAACATCGATCTCACGTCTAGTAGCAGCGTTCACTATGTTGTATATACCATCAATTTCTTTCAACTTGATCTAGCCCTTAAACTCATTACGTTGTTTGACTGCACCAATTGGATTCACGCTCCATTCGGTCGGAAACCATGTTCAAGAACCTTTTAGCATATATTCTCCTCACCAAGTCATTAGTACCAATGATCAAGTCTTATCATTTGTTATATAAGAATAAAACTTCAAGTTATATTTGTAAGAACACCAACAACGTGTATGTTAGATATGACTAGACTGTGAAAAATGGATGTACGCTCCAGTCTCGTAGCATTGGTAGAGACATGTACCCAGCAAAGGTGTGAGATTGAGTGCCATTTGTGGCCCGACCTCGGCAACAACTGCATTGCGGAGTGTGGAAAACCGCATCACAACTTAATTTTCATATTTTTTATGTATTTAAAAAATTGAAATTATATTATTATACTATTCAATTTTTTTATATCTATATAGATACAACACCAAAACAATTACATCAACTATGGAATTCACGCTCAATCCGAAGATACTATCAAAGTTTACTTTATCTTTATACATTCTATAATTTTAGAAATTTAAATTATGTTATTTTCGAAGTTCATTATTCTTAAATTGATAAAAAGGGCCTTGTCTTAAAAATCAAATATTTTGGATTAGGAGAGAAAATTTGAAGTTCGTTAGATTCTAATCAAGTACCAAAAGTGCTTGTTCTTTTATACTGAAGTCGCATTGCCTTCTCCAAAACCGACAAGTCGTGGTTCCGCTTTTTGATAGATTCTATAAGTACAGTTAACCTCTACTTCCCCAAACAAGAAAGTAACTCCATTGCAACTTCATCAAATGGTATCAACCCCGTACAGTCTTTCCTCACTCAGAATGATCTCAACTGTCAGCAATAATCCCTCATTTCAACCTACAAATTCATTTCCCACGAACCTCGGCAGCAGAAAATGGTCAAATGTCAGCGCTAGGATGAGGCCAGCAATGGCTGAAGCAACTTCTTCTCTCACTTACCAGAAATTTGTGCAATTTGCTTTGGAAGAAACCAGAAATCACACCCACCTAGCCCCCTCTTCATTGCAGGTAACTGTTTCCACTTATTGTGGTGCTTGTGATTCTTTTGGGGTTTTGGGGTTTATGAAAAAGATTGAATTTTTAATTTGTTTTTGCTGGTTTGAAGTATGTGTTTAGCTTCTGCTCTTCACATTCAAGCATGGTGTGTGTGTGTGGTTTGGATTTGGGTGGATTTATATGTGTGTGTTTTGCTAGAGTGTGTGATTTTTGTGGAGGTTATATATCAAAATTTGGGGACTGCTAATGGCTAAGATGCTGCTTTTCGGAGACTGTCTACTTTGAGTGATGATAGACTTTCTAAACATAGTTGCGAAGATCTTTTGTTTTTGTTTGGTCGTGCTCGCCCTAAATATAGGATTGAGTGTTTGAAGAACACCGGCCGAACAAGTTCAGAATTAATCAGTTCATTACGCACGCGTGTAGGAAGTTTGAGCATGTGAAATTGTTTTAAGCACTTTACATAGAGCACACATGTACGGTGGTTGCACTTGTATCATGCACCAATCTTCTGCAGGAAAGATTTGGTAGCTTGTCTGCCATGGATGGGAGAACACAACTCCAAGTGCAGTCTTTCGAATCACCAAAGATTAGGCTACTTCGAAGTTTGTCCATAGAAGGGAGTGATGGAATGCAGGTTAGTATTATGCTTGAAACATGAAGTCTCTCGTGTAAGCATATGGTGCTTTTGGCTATTCACGACCAACAAACTTATCCAATGGCTTGCAAAACGAGTTGCCTCCTCAGCCTCACAGAAATCCTATTGGAATGTGGGCTGTGATATTTCATTTATACATTTACGTCATGTTTTCGTTTTCATTGTATTTACGCCAGCAAATTGTGATTTTTTGTTATGAGCTTTCAGTTTAAGTTTTCTTGGTCTTTGCTAGGAAGTTGTGAGTTGTTAACATAGGCAAACAGTCTTGGTTTCCAGATAACAACGAGTATCGTAACTAATAAATAGGATCTGTTCTCTAATTTCTCAAGTGTTCCGCTATATCTGTTTTCATATTTTGATTCCGATTGTGTTTCTTACTACTGATTTGATGTGATTCAATTACTATATAACATAAAGCTCTCAGTAAATCCCTTTCAAGGTTTTAGCGAACTACTCCACTTCGATCATACCAATTGTTTGTCATTTTTTTGGTCTATTTTTCTCTGGTCTTATATACTAGCTGTTTAAGATTGCTTTTCTTTGTTCTTCACTTTGTCGCTATTTCTATTATTATCTCTCTGCATCTTACACATCTAACTTTTCACTAATTACGCATTGTGTCACTGAAACCAACATTTTGCTGAAAATACAAGATTTGTTGGTTCAAGTTTTAAAATGATGGAAACCCGATGAATCAGTTTTGTTAAGCATCTTGCATCCATAGTGGTAGGGCGCACTTTCTTGCTCCCGTTGTACTAACTCCTCTTCACATTCACTACGTGCAGGTTTTGGATTTTGCCATCTTTCCGAGAGCAGAATTTGATCTTCCGATCTTTTGTGCCAACTTCTTTACAACTTCAGCCATCAACATAGTTGTATTGTATGCCACATTCTTTCCCTTCTAAATGAACAAAGTTGCATTTCCTTTATCTGGTTTGTGAAATGAAATGGATACCTAAGCTACATATATCTGAACAGTATAGTCATAAAGTATACATGGATTCTCTTTCCATCTCTTCCTCCTTTTTATGATTAGCTAAATCATGTAAATTTGCCGAATCTTGTACCATGGACTAGCAGTAGAAAGAGAAAGTTGCTACTGAATTAAACAAATCGCATAAGAAAAAAGAATCATCAATAAAACTCAGTGAAATATCCATTTTCTTAACTTGAAATCTGCTCAGTATAGTCTGCTGTTATAGGATTAGCACAATATGCTTCAATCCATTACATGACCTTTATTAGAAGAATCGAGTAGTATTAATTTAATTTTCTAACATCATTCTGGTTTTGATCATTTGAATTTTGGTTGCTAATCAATAATTCCATAACATTTTCAGGGACCTCAATCCATTACACGATGTCATTAGTCAACACGATTACAAGAAAAAGTACTATACACACTTGATTCCTCTTGGCCTCAAGTATGGAGAGGTAAACAGAGTTTAAGTACTTTCAGCACAAAAATGTATCTCCCAAGACGTACGTACTTGCCATTGTCTAAAACTACGTAACTGTGATTTGTCATGGGTATCATGCAGCTATTACCGTGGGGAGGAAGGATTACTGCTGAATCTATGAAATTCTTCTCGCCAATTGTAATATGGACCAAGTTCCCTGCCAGCGAGCAAAAGCATCATCTGTTATATTCTGCTTTCGTGGATTATCTCAAGGTAGGTTTCGTAGATGCAAATAATTATTTTCTTTTCGTATGACAGTAAACGAGATAACCTCAGACCTGCATTTGACTCCTTGTTTTGCCCTCTGGCCTTTTATCTGCAGTCATGGCTTGAACTGATGGATCGGGCATCGGGGGAAACTGATGCTTCTCGGATTATGGTCAATCTCGAAGCACAACACAAATATCTCACTTGGAGAGCTGAAAAGGTAGGTCAAGCTGTTTTCTGTTCTTTTACTTCCAATATTTATCAGAGCTTGGAAAAACTGAGCTTGTGAGTGTGTTTGCAGATTCATCCTCATAATTCATGAAGCCCTTATAGTATTTCTATGATCATTATGGCTTCATATAGATTAATTCTATGAAATCCATGTTATGATAATCCTAGTAAAAGAAAAGTCATCTTATTTGTCATGATGTGAATTTGGTATCAACAATCCGAAAAATCCAAGACTAGGCGTTCTCTTCGTTGATATACCCGAAAAGGACATGTAGCTTGAATATTTCTAGCATGCACGATACGGAATATGGTGTCTTTATTGGGTTTAAGTCTTTAAGATCATTGCTGTATATACTTGTCGAAGAACTCATAACACTGCAAGCCAAGCCTTTTCAACTTTGAAAGTTTCTGATGAAAAGTTGAAAACTCGTACTATCGTACATACAGGATCCCGGCCATCAAGTGCTGAGAAAATTAGTTGGAGAGATTCATGCAAAGGTAAATATCTCGTGGCTAAGCTTCAAAGTGTCTATTAAATCGATAATTCAGTACACTTCATCTTTTCTCACGATGAAATTTGTCCGTCTAGTTCACCCTTCGATTTTTCTGTAGGAAATAATTAAGAGTTTCCTCTTCTCTGGAGTTGATGAACTGGGTAGCAGAACATTCATTGATTACTTCCCTGAGTACAAATGCGATGATGGGACTGTAAATCAGAAGCGCAGTATGATCGGGAAATCATTTCAGAGTCGACCATGGGATACACGAGGTGAGTTCATTGGTGACAGTTTAAGCTAGTGAACATTCGGTAATCACACTACTTTTAGCTTCCTTATATATAAATGAGGACCGATGATGGTTCTCCATTTCCCCCTCCGTGGTGAGTCGTGACTTGAACCCTCAAAACATCTTACCAACTGAGTTGCACTTTGTTTTCTCCTCTCCTACTTGTGTAGATCAGCCTGTCTTCCACGTTTTTTTCTGCATGATAAACGCGTTCACGGCTCGTGTATGACTTAATCTAATCATTTACATATCTTCCAAGAGATGATCATGCCACATTTTTGTAATATCAATAGAGCAAGAGAAATCTTGGTCTCTTATTATGAAGTGTATAATGTTGGAATTTTATGGGAAGATATGTAAAAGCTCTCACTTTTCTCCTTTCTGTAAGACTTAGCAGAAAGAGCGTTTTTTGCACGTATAATATGTAAGGAGGGGAGTGTTATATTACTAACTCAATATTTAATTGCTAATTATAATTAAATAATAGCTATTAGATATTCAAATCAAGGGCCTAGATCATCAACCTCGGAATGTCAATACGATCAACAAAAAACATCAATAAGGGTATTGAGGTCAATTTACACCAAATTAGTTGTAAGTAACTTTAAAAAAATATCCCAGAACTTAAAAATGCATATAACTTTCTCGATTGAAATGATTTTTTAGCACAACATGTATCAAATGAAAGATAATTTCATAAGGATTCTAACGAGATCTCACTTGCATATGTTCCGATGTCAAAATTTGAAAAAAAAATCGAAAATTTTTATAAATTTCGTTAACAGCTTTATATGAATACACGACACATAATATGTCAATACAATGCTTGTATAATGTCAATATGAAATTGTATTGATATTGTCATGTCTTTGTGTTGATGTATTTCATACACTGTATTGACATTGTGTTTCTAAATTCTAAATTTGATAGTTGCTATTATCTTTTTAATATTAAAAAATAAAAAACGAAATTATACATGGCAAATTGTAGACCGCAAGATTTCTAAAATCCTATGGTCTTAAATTAGTTATAGTTAGTAATTAAATATCGAGTTAGCAATTGATCAATATTCCTATTATATAGTCGTGCAACCAATATGATTATATTTGGAAAAAGTAAAATAGATAGATATTTTATTCAAATAATAAGCAAGATGTAAATGATAATTTATAAGATTAATCACTATCCATTAAATTAGTTGATATATTATTTTTTTAATTAATTCAATTAGAAAATGTTATGATAGTTAGTCGTATTAAAGGTAGTTATGACATATCCTAAAAATAGTCAATGGATTATAAAATTATTTTATATATTTTGTGAAAAAATAATTTAGAGTTCAAAGTTTAAAATGTTTTCTAGAGGAGAAAAAATGATTAATTTTAACTTATTATTTCAGTTTGCAAAGTTATTCTTATATTAATATCTCAATAAGCCTGTATTGATATTCACCGGATAAGATCTACATTATTAATTTTGTGATGGAATTATTTATATTAATATTTTATTAATAAATAATACTCCATAAATTTCCACCATGACACATTTAGCATTAAGTATTTATCAGTTACCAGTAGGATATTACTATTTCTTAGTAGTTTTGTACTACTAAGAGCATCCACGACCCATGAAAGGGAAGTAGTTCTGTCCCACAGGAGAGTCATGGCGTGAGGCACCGTGCATTGCGGGTGGGAGGTGTCGGGGAGGCCAATGGAGGGGTGGGGCGAGCGTTGTTGGTGCGGCGCGGACGCTTCGGTCTCTAAACTTGAAAAAATATCACCACAAGTCTCTGAAAAATCATTAATCACATTTTAGGTTATTTTCAACTTATTCTTTTCCAATTTGCCCCTAAGTCCATGAGAGCTTATTTAATCTAGATTAACTGATATTTTAAGAATTCAAATCTCACACTACACATATTTTTAATTTTTAATTTATATAAAAATATAATATACATAGATAATAATTAAAAAATACACATTACATTTTTAAGAAATGATTACTATAAATATTTACATATTTTTAAATACACACAACAAATTTACTACTACTAATAACAAATCATCATCATCATCATTATTATTATTATTATTATTATTATTATTATTATTATTATTATTACTATTATTATTATTATTATTATTATTATTATTATTATTTCCCCCCAAGTCCATGAGAGCTTATTTAATCTAGATTAATTGATATTTTATAATTGATATTTTAAGAATTCAAATTTACATACTAATAATAACAAATCATCATCATTATTATTATTATTATTGTAACCGTTACTTTTTCTAATAAATTTAATGTATATACATAATTAATGTAAATTTTTTGTATTTTTTGTTATTATTATTTGGGTATATACATAAATATTATAATAATTATATTAGATGTAGTTTTTTTAATGTTTTAACTAATAAAAAAATTAATGTTTAGTTTATTAAAGTAATATTATAAATGACATTAAAATTTTAGCGTACAACTTTAAAGAAATTAAGTATTCTATGTTACATAAAAATTATGAACATAATACTATATAATAAGTGGTGTGATCAATTGTTAACTCTGTAACAACCCGAGTTTTCGTGCACCTATTTTGAGGGTAATAAAAAAAATATTGGACGAAGAGACGATTGGATTTATTTTGATGTTAAGTTGGATTTAATCTTAAGTGAAGGACTTAAGCTTTGTTTGATTGTTTTGCCTCATGGAATTAAAGTTCAAGGGATTTCAAATTTATGAGCTATAATTGTTGGAAAATAGAAATTTTAAGTAATCAAATAGAGTACTACACATGTGCTACAAGCATACATGTCATATATATACATGAATAAGTGTACAAGTGTTTATTGAAATTTATCCAAAAGAAGAAAAATTGGAGGTATACCTTAAAATGTAGGAAAACTACCTTTCATGAAAAAGATTACATGGATCTTGGAACAGGTAGAGAAAATATGTCTACCTTACACAAGAATTTTTACTAGAGAGCTAAAAGGAGTAAAGAAAATAAAAGTGGGGCCCTCAATTACAGAATAAAGCTACTCCTATGCTAGAGAGTAAAACATAGTCAACATTTGGACACAAATAGTCTACACTTGGGAATGCATAGAAGGGTACGCCAACTATGCATATACATATTTTGCTTACATCATGAGTGCTAAATTATGGAATAGAACACTTCTACTTTAATTGCCCCAAAGATCTAGGGCATGGATAGTAGCTAAATTAGGATTTTGGTCAAGAAAGCTACAACACAAATCTTCTATTCTCCTTCCCCGATCTTTCTCGATTTTTGAAGTAGCCACAAAACTCCAAGTGACAGCCATTACCTGCAAAGAAGGATTTCCAAAAGGTCCAAGAAAAAGTGTTTTCAAACAAGTGGAAGGAATCAAATAATCCTTGAAGAAATGCCTCTGCAATGTATCTTCCAAATCCAAATAGGAACAAAGTGGCATAGGATGATGAGCTCAAAATGGTGATTCATATCCTGACTTTAGGAACCAAACAAAATGTAGTATCAGCCAAATGCACCATCCCCACAAATCTTCACAAGTTTGGCATGGGGAGCCTTGTGAGTAAGCACAAAAGTAAGGAGAAGCTCTAGCTCAAAATAGAAGGTGTGAACCCCAAGGGGCAGCCACAAGAAGCCAAGGTTAGTGGCTATATAAAGGACCATCACCCTTCTTATCCCACTACACTCCAACACCCTCTAAGTTTCGAAAGTCAACAAGGAGTGGAGAGGGGAACATGGAGGAGCAGTGGCAGCAAGAGAGCAGCCCCAAAGTATCACCCAAGCTAAGGTAAACTCCACAACACCACCCTTTGCATAGCGTTAGAAATCCCACTTATAGCTTGAAAACTTAGAACCGTAGATGATCAAGAACACATGGATTTTAGAGTTCAATACCATAACTTTCAAATGGAACCGAAACCAAATAATGCACCACTGTGAACTAGCCGAACCACCAAGTAATAACATCACATAGCTACTGCCCAAACATCGAACATAATTATGTTAAGTAACAAACTGGATAGAGGGCTTAGCTTAGCATAAGGGGATTCCGGCGAGGGTTCCAGAGAGCCGACAGGAGCAGCGGCGCTGCTGGAGCAGCAGCGCGAGGCAGCGGCAGCTGGTGCCGGCGCCACCGAGTGAAGATACAGAGAAGGGCGATGGTGTCGCTGCCTTCCGGGGAGCTCGACGGAGAGAGAGGGAGCCGACACAGTGAGAGTATCGGCAGAGATGACCGGTGGAGATGGGCAGTTGACGGCGATTTCATTCTTACCGATAAGTGAGAAAGGAGCAAGGCAAATTGGGCTAGAGGAATGAGTTAAATAAAGTGGGCCTCTTTAGATAAAATTAAGGAAATATGGGCCAGTGAGTAGTCAAAGTATTGGGGCCTTTATTTAAGTACAGTTGGGCCGAAATTATTTTTTTTAAATATTTTTTTTAAAAAATTATCTCATATATGGAGGAAATTACAAATAAACTCCTATAGAAATGAGGAAATTACAACTGATGTCAAAAGGGCTCAAACTCGGCACCTCATACAATAATATCTAAGCTCCTTGCCGCTAGGTCATAGGCTCTGGACCAGTTGGGCCGAAATTAAATAAGGAGTGAGCTGCCTGGATTTAATTTAGTTTGGGCTACGGAATTTGAATTGGAGTTTTGGGCCAGATTAAATTGCTTATAATTGGGCTGGAAATTATGGATTAATTGTTTATTTAGTTTCCGATGATGGAAAATGTTAAAGTTGGAAACGCGAAGGGCCGACCGACATCGCCCCGCGACGCCTCGGGCAGCCGCTAAGGAAATAGAAGGAAAGAGAGAGACGACGTTCTCGAGTCACGAAAATAATCAAGTTTAAGAAAGAAGTGCTATTAATTAAATTTTATGATTTAATTAATATGCAAGTTCTGAAAATCTCTTAGAAGTAAACGAAGAATAAAAGAAATTAATTAGGGACATGCATTCCAATAAGTATATGAATTTCTCGAGTCTTACAAGAACGTTGTTTGCTTTCAAAAGGCTATCTCCGCGAGTTAAGGGTGGAGTCAAGAAAATTCAAGTTAAGGACTTTTAAGCAAGCGAGGTGGGCTTTCTAGTTACTATACAGTTTTTACGAAAAGTATATTGTGGGCTTTCGTAACTAAGTATTTTACGAGCTTTCTATTTAAGATATGATTGTGGACTTTCTTTTAAAATTCATAAAATAGCTTTGAAGTATGATTTAAGTTGATTACGCTCCCAGCATGAGTGCAGTTATTTACGTAAAGTGAAAGTGATGTGATTTATATTATGTGACATTATGTGTTACTTAACAAGTGCTTATGAACGGTTAGCCTTTGTTGACATTGTGTTCGGCTCTGACCGATAAAAATGAGTTTTGTTTCAAAGAATGTATTATGAGGAAAAAGAAGTTTTGAAAGTTATGTCAAGCCATGTTTTGTTTTTGAACTTTGCCTATCTGATTGTCTAGCAAGGGCGATGTCCCTACTAGACCAGAAGTTTCGTGAATTCATTTCACCAGGAGTTTTGTGTATTCGTTTCACCAGGAGTTTCGTGAATTCATTTCACCAGAAGCTTTGTGAATTCATTTCACCAGGAGTTTCGTGAATTCATTTCACCAGGAGTTTCATAGATTTATTTCACTAGGAGTTTCGTGAATTTATTTCACTAGGAGTTTTGTGAATTCGTTTCACCAGGAGTTTCATGAATTTTTTTCACCAGGAGCTTCGTGAATTCGTTTTACCAGGAGTTTCGTGAATTAATTTCACTAGGAGTTAGTTCAGATATGGCATATGTTCCAGGAAAATAGATCGAAAGATCGTTTTTAATAAAGGAAAAGGAAAATGACTTAGTGTTATCTGATCTTTTACTTAGAACCTCGAGTTTACTCAGGAGTGACTTGACAAAACCAGTTTTTAGTAAAATATATTTCGGCACGTGTCCACTGAGTACACCAAGTACTCAGCCCTACGTATGTTTTAAAAATGTGCAGGTTGAGCAGTGATGACGGTGGGCGGTGTTGAGCACAGACAAATGAAGATCCTTCGATAGAATAGTACTTGGATGCGTCGTGTCTCCATACACGATGTCATCTGCTCTTGACTCTTCCGCTGCAATGTAAAAGTCGAGTTTACACTATATATATATATATATATATATATATATATAGGGTTTTGATCTATGCAAAACTAGATTTAAATACAGAAACACAGAACAATATCATAATTAGGTCACTTTTAGGTCATAATTAGGTAATTTTTAGGTCATGCTAACAAAGCATGACCTAAAACGATCTTAGCATGACATTAAACCCAAATATTATAATATGACCTAAAATTGCTTAATTATGACCTTCCGTGTTTTTGGTTAATTATTGACCATTAGATCATATAATCCTAGGGCCAAGATTTGGTCTGCATTTCTGGATTTAAACACATACTTATTTTGATCATCTCCCTATATATATATATATATATATATATATATATATATATTCCAAGTTATTTCACTTTATGTTTAGTTGTGCCACAGTTTTCCCCTTTCTTCCCCGCTTCTTTCATCCTCCCCAAGTCGCGATCAACCGGACTTTCTATCAAAATAGAAAGTGCGGTCGTGACAAACTCATCCCTTAATTGCTAACTGCAACTAATTTAAGTTCATAAGATTTTCGGGATCTAGTGGTCTATAAATTGTCATGTGTAATTTCTTTTTATTATTATTTAAATTTATAGATTAGAAGAATGATTGAATTTAAGTTTTGGATAAAATGTCAATATGGTATATAAAAAATATCAATGTGATTCCTTGAATATGTCAACATAATTTTGCGACACTATATATCTATTATATTGACATATTTTGATACCTACATTTACATTAAAATGATACGTAAAAAATAAAAAAATTCAAAAAAAATTCAAATTTTGACATCGAAACATATGCAAGTGAGATCTCATTAAAATCCTTATAAAATTAACTTTAATTTGATATATTTTGTGTAAAAAATAATATAAATTGAGATAGTTATAATCATTTAAAGTTTTGAGATATTTTTTAAAAGTTGGTTATAACTAACTTTTTGTTAATTAACATTAATACCCGTAATTGATATTTTTTTATGCATCATATTCATATTCTGATAGTCGTGGATGAATGATCTTGTACCTTAATTTAATGATCTAATGCATTTTATTTAGTTGTAGTTAGCAATTTAATAAGGAGTTAGCAATATAACACACCCTTATATAATAATATATAAATATACTACCCTTATATAATAATATATAAATATAGTATGTAGTACTTAGTATACTTTAAAAATGCATATTTTTCACTTATTATCAATTTATATGCATATTGTATTTTTATATTAATTGAAACTAACAATATACATGTATATAATGTTAAATTCGAATTCCTATGATATCAAAACATATTAGATAAAGTATGCCCTGAAGGAGTTCAGGGATGAAATGACAAAAAAAATAAGCGGAGAAAGACCTTAATTGTGATTAATGATTTTCCTGACCCGTGATGATTTTTTTTAATTCATGGACTTAAAACGTGCGAACCTCATTTTCAATGGACCAATTTTGAAGTTCATTCTAAATTCTAAATATATAATTACTCTTAATTAATTAAAATTGTCCATAATTAGTTCTTTCCATGCACTAATTTTTCATAATAAGTGATTGGAAATAATCAATTCTTTCCTGTATAAATTTTCCATAATTAGTGATTGGAAACAATTAATTTTCCATGCATGAAAATTGGCAATAATTAATTATTCCATATTTTCTACATTTTTATGCATGAATTTTCCATATATTCTTTAATTAATGAATATTTAGTGCGTAAAATCGATCCATTATTTATAATAGATAAATTTATTAAATTTAGCATTAATTATTATTATTATTATTATTATTATTATTATTATAATATATTTGAAATGAATAATGTAAATTAATATGAGGGCGTGGGGAGGGGCGTGGCAAGAAACACTCCATTGTGGGAGTTGTGCCCTAATGTAGAAAATGAAGGGAATGATAACATGACGGGGAATTGTAGTGTGGCGAGAGAGACATGGGTTGTGGATGACTCATATTATTGTGACTCATATATATGATATATTAATATGTATTATGAATTAATTTTATTAATTTTACTCATCGAATTTAGAAAGCTGACTTGATCCTGGGATACGATATTAAGTTACATTTCACATCAAAATAATATATTCGAGTAGGGGTGCGCTATGGTCAATAAGTGAAATCTCGTAAAAAAATTAAAGCAAATCGCAATCTTTGGATCCTTATATTGGATGGTTGTGATAATAATATCAGAGCTATATTAATTATTACACTAAAGCGTTACATTATTAGACTACACAATCTACATTATTAGACTAAAACGTTTTACATTATTAGTCGAGCTACATTATTAGACTACACAATCTACATTATTAAATGACATGCGAAATAAATCTAACGGGTATATCACAAGATCCAATGACTGAGATTTACTTTAATTTTTAATAGAATTTCACTTACTGATTTGATCACATCCCTAATCGAGTAACTCAACCATATATATATAATTATAAATTACCCTTGAGCAAAGTTGAGTTGGGTCCACTATTGAAACAAAAACTAGAGTAAATTTCAAATTTGTATATTAACGAAGAAACAAAAAGGAAGAAGTTTGTGGTGTTGCTATTTTGAAGGATAGTGGAGAGATGACTATTCAATAAGATTTGGAGAAGGGCACCAAATCTTGAAGTAATGGAAATTGTGATGTGTTGCTTTTGGATTGTTCCTTCCTTAACCACTTCCTCTTTTTTCATATACAAATTAAAAGTATTTGGAAGTGCAGAAGATTACAAAACCAGTGTTTGGAACAAAATTGACGACACATTGTTTGGCTTTGTTGGAGCATATTTGGACTTTAGTGAAGTTTGTAGCATATTATACACTTTTTTAGACAACCCTTGATTCTCTATCCACCACCTTATGTCAAGGCGACAATCACCTATGGCCCAACAAAAGAGAGAGAGAGATGATCACGATAAGGCAATTAAATTTTATGATAAGATTACTTCTAAGTGTGGTATATTCTGAAGTTTATTTGTACATATGAAAGATGAACCTCCTAATATCTCAACATCCCATCTTTTTTATTATGTTATTATAGTTTTTTTCTTCATATTTTTCTCCAATAAGGTTTTAACATGGTTCAGACTTTGAGTGTTGGGCTTGTGATTTCCACTGATCTCTAAGTTTTGACAGTATTACATTTCTCTCCATTCCATCTCTCGTCTCTCTTCATAGGCACATACTCCACTCCATTCCCATTCTCCCTCAGCCACGTCTTCGCCGACCTCGAGCCTGCTGAGTTGCCGTCCACCCGATGTTCTATGTGTGAGCATTTATAGTTCAGATCGTAAGTTTGCCTAATCTAATCTGGTCTGAAAACCTGAATCCGAAATCCGAGCCGAACCTGAAAAATCTAATACCAAAAGTTCAAAATTTTAAAAATCCAATACCATACTCCAAAAATCTAATGGAGTACCAAATATCATTAGAAATAGAATTGTTCACACAAATGTTTAAGTTTATAATTATAATATATTTTTATTATACAAATATATTTCAAATTTTGAATTATTTCGGATTAAAATATCCAACCCGAATCGAAAAAAAAATCTTATCAAATTTTAAATTTCAATGTGATTCATAACAAATTTTTCAGATTTAAGATATTTTTGCTCAATCCTACTTTGAGTTTTGTAGTATTCCATTATTTTGCATTTGGTATTTTGGAATTTGATCTTTACAATTAGATGAAAACAAAACAAGTAGACATGGAGTACTAATTAGTGATTAGTCAAATAACTTAAAACGTTCTGCAATCAATTATATATAAGCTGGAAATTTTGGAAATTATATGAATCGGATTTTCCGTTTTGATTATCCAATTTCTTGGAGTTGGATTTCGACGCTTTTATGGATTCGGGTACCCGTTTTGGTTTCGGGTCGGACTCCCAACTTGAGTGCCCCGCTCCACACCCCACGAAAAAAATGAGACTCCTATTTTCTTCTCCATATAAAAGAGAGAAAAATGACAAAATCCTTATTCCTTCTTCCACAATAAACCACTTTCCTCACATCAATTCCCTCTCTCTCTAGAAGGATTTAGCTTTAAACCTCTTTCAATTGCTGCTATAATTTGCAATTCGATCGAATTTCTCTTTTACTCCGCATCAAAATCAGTCACACAAATCCCTGATTCCTCACAAATGTTTCAAGAGGACGGATCATCATCCGCGACTTCGTCGCCGCTGCAAAATTTTCCAATGACTTCGCTATCACCAGCTCCGACGGCGCCACATCCATGGCTGAAGGAGCTGAAACCGGAAGAGAGAGGATTGTATCTGATCCATCTACTCCTCAACTGCTCCAGCCTCGTCGCCGCCGGCAACCTCGAGAGCGCAAACATCGCCCTCGATCAAATCTCCGGCCTCGCCTCGCCGCAAGGCGACACGATGCAGCGAATCGCCGCCTACTTCTCCGAAGCCCTCGCCGACCGGATCCTCCGATCCTGGCCCGGCGTGTACAAGGCCTTCAATTCGACTAGGGTTCCGGCCGCGGCGGCGGAGGAGATCGCGATAAGGCGGATGTTCTTCGAGCTGCTTCCGTTTATGAAGGTTGCTTCCGTGATCAGCAATCAGGCGATCGTCGAGGCAATGGAAGGGGAGAAGGTTGTCCATCTGATCGATCTCAATGCTGCCGAGCCGGTTCAGTGGCGCGCGCTGATCCAGGACCTCAGCGCCCGGCCGGAGGGGCCGCCGCATCTCCGGATCACGGCGGTGCACCACCGGAAGGAGGTGCTGGATCAGATGGCGCACGCACTGAGCGATACGGCCGAGAATTTAGACATTCCGTTCCAATTCAACCCTATTTTGATTGATATGAAGGTTGAGAAGCTTGATTTTGAGAAACTTCGTGTGAAAACAGGGGAGGCATTAGCGGTTATTTCGGTTATGCATCTTCACACGCATCTAGCGTGTGAAGACGATCCCCGTGGTGGGAGGAGCCCGAGCAATGACTCAGGCTCCTCGTCATCACCGCTCTCCTCGCCCCAATCCCCGGGCGTGGAGAGCTTCCTCAGCGCGATATGGAGTCTTTCCCCGAAAATCATGGTTGTGACCGAGCACGAATCCGACCACAACGGGAGACACCTGATGGAGAGACTCTCCGAGGCTCTCCACTTCTACGCTGCGCTGTTCGACTGCATGGAGTCGACTCTGCCACGAGCTTCGTTGGAGAGGCAGAGGATGGAGAAGATGGTGTTAGGCGAGGAGATCAAGAACATCATTGCGTGTGAGGGGACAGAGAGGCGGGAGAGGCACGAGAAGCTCGAGAAATGGAGCCAGAGGCTCGAGGGGGGCGGATTCGCGGGCGTGCCACTTAGCTACTACGCGATGCTGCAGGCGAAGAGGCTGCTGCAGGGATACAAGTGTGATGGATACAAGATTAGAGATGAGAATGGGAGTGTGGTGATTTGTTGGCAAGATCGGCCAATCTACTCTGTTTCGGCTTGGAGATTTAGGAGGTGAAAGGATTTTTTAGGTTGGGTTTGATTCTTCTTCACTATTTGATCATTTGTAGAGGAGAAGTTGATCACTTTGTTGTATGTGCATAGTATTAGCATGGTTTGATTGTGATTTGAGTTATTTGTTGAGATCAATGTTTGTAGATTGAACTCGATTATGCAGTTTGTGTGTTATGGTAGATTAACCTCTTATGAAATGTGAAGAATTGGATTTCAAGAATCTCAGGTTAATTTTGTTGTCAACATTATTTCGTCTGTAATAGGTTACGATAACAAGATTCAAACTATTGTAAAATTACTACTAACTTTTGTTCCCAACTTTGAAAATAGTCAAACACTAGTAGTAATTAATGCTAACATTAAAAAGCCTAATACTTTTTGTCAATTTTTTCATACTAATAAAATTTCATATTAACTAAGATGAGGCGTGTGACGGGTCAAAATATAATGTTACTCTCATTTGAATCTAAGCTAGAAAATTGTTATGCTTTGATTCGAATATGAATACCTCCAAATCGAATGGGACAAGGCTTTCGATTTCATAGATTTCATTATATTTTTTGTCACAATTAATTTATAATGGACATTGATATCTTTATCGGTACATTTATAAGGGCAAAGTAGAATGGTAAAATAAAATTTGTACTGTTAAGTAGTAGTATTAGGAGGTGTTCGGTTGGCAAGATTAAATCTCATGATTAAATATGTATCATGTTTGGTTCATAAAATTGAACCCTTCAACTTAATCCTAGATGGATAGTCTCATGATAATTAGTCATAGCCTCCCCCTCCAACTAAAATAATCCCACAACTTAATCCTAGATAGATAGTCTCATGATATTAGTCATGGCAACCGAACGCCACTTTAGTATATAATAATAATGATAGGACAAAAGAAAACAATTATAATGAATGTGATTTTCCTAAAACACCATATGAGTTCGTACAATATGCCAAAAATATAAAGTCCAATCCAATGAATAAAATGGAAAAGAAAAGTAATGATATAGTTGACGACGACCACTACTAGATGAAAACAAAAGGTATGTCGCCCTTTTGTTCCCGATCTATCAACAATACAAATTAGGGATTTATCAAACTCTATCTTCTACCTCTGCAATTTATCTTTATGACATCTCAATAGTATCATATTTTGGCATATTCTTTGCCTTTTCACTTTACTATGATTTCAACAGATTTCTGATTTCCTAAGTTTGAATAGGGAAATAAGTATTATGTCACAAATCCACGCTTAGAAATGAAGCTATGAATCATAAATTTCATGTGAAAGAATTTTTCGTGAAAAATATAAAGTAAAAAATCATGAAATTTGGTCAAATTCATATTTATTTTGCAACTTTTAAAAATGACAAATCATATCATAACTTTTAAGCGATTTTTCTCAACTGTCCTATTATCTATGATTTAGGGGAAATTATGTGTATGATTTTGATAAATAAAAATATCATGCGAACAAAATATTCATCTTTTTAAACGACGTCATTTAATACATTTAGTCAATTTTAACATATGTATGCATTACGTTGATAAGTTCAGAAGCGTAATATGATAATTTTTTTTGCTATGGGACAATCGAGAAAAATTATCAAATTCTTATATAATTCACTATTTTTAAAAGTCGAGGGATAGACTAAAATTTGAGTATTTAAATATGGTACCGTATATGGTAGAGGTGCCTGTTGTTCATGCACTGAATATGATTCTATCTCCATCTCTAAAACAAAGTCTACTTTTATATTTTGGAAGTTTTTCACCATATATAACACTATTGTTGACGTGAGTTTCATTATTTGCTAATATTATTTTAAAACTTTTTTTTAATTTTATATCTCATATTTTATTCATAGTGCTATTAAATCATTTGACTATTGTTTGCTATGGATTAGTTTTAGTGCGAAGACTTCTATTGTGTACAGTGTTTCTTTAGAATTTTTATTTTATTTTTGTTGGTGATATTTTTCTATATTTTTTGTTACTTTACTGAACTGATGGCTCGCATTCAAAAAATAAAAAAAAATAAAAAATCTAATAGAATCAAAACCACGTATGCCATTGAAAATATAAAAGATATGTTTGTATGGGTGAGCCTGTCCTATGTCAAAAAATAAATACTTATATAATGTTATAAAGTACTGGGCTATCTAGTTATGCAATAAATCAGTAATGTAGCCTAGCCCATTAACTCAAATTTCTAATTTTTCGAATACCTTGATTGTGTATGTGAACTCAAAAAGCATCAAGATTTATGTAGCTGATATTGGGCCTAATTCAAAATTTACAAGAAGATTGGGCCAACATTGATGGATATTAATGCGACCCATTTTGGAAGATTTTTGGGATTCCGCCAATGCCATGCAATATCACTTTTAATAATGTCAGTCTTATAATCACTTAGCTTTAATTAAAAATAAGTATGATTGAGTTAAATATGATTATTATTTTCATAACACTGCAACATATAAGTAATTGTTCAACCAAATTCCAACAATAAACGTTTCTTAAATAGTGGAGTAACAATATAATTTGACTTGACATTGATTTTAATGTAGTTCTCATTTATCTTTCTTGTCTGAATATATATTGTTTAATCAAATTATTAGTATACATAGAAATATAGATATAATCAAAATGGCCAAAGTTAAACCATAATGAATGAATCAATGATTACTCACAAAACCTTGTTCTTGGTTGAGACCTCGAACAATAATCATAACTAGTATCACACCCGTGCGATGCAAGAATCAATTTAATTTCATAAAATAAATTTATATTTGAAATTAATTATTTTTAAATCTGATATAACTATATTATCTAAGGATTAAAATTCACAAATATATAAATAATTTAAATGTACAACCTCAAAACAGTAAATTTAACAAATTTAGAAATCAACCAAGTGCATACACATATTTAAGATAATCATATAGAATCTGCATTATTTATAAAATTATTCAAAGTTCCAATGGCCAATTTTTTTTATCTCTATCACAAAATAACAATCATAATTTTATATTTTATTAATGGAAACATAAACACTTGAATATCATTTACATATAAAAAATTAATACACAACAATAATCATCAATACTAAGGAGACTTTAAAATGTAAAGATGAGTAATTAAGTGTGCGGTGGATATAAAAAATTTATACAATGACAATAACATATTAGTTCATAAGTTTTGAAAAAACTTTTTTTATACATTATTAACATTGGAATCACAATTACAATCAACCTCGTTGATACATATTAAACTTTTCAAAAAAAAATCACACAATCTCTCTTATGTTTTGGAAAAAAAGATATATTGCTTACAATCAGGGACGGAGATAGCCTAGGCCAAGCCGCCGCTTTAGCAGAGGCTTGGCCGGTGCCGTCCTTGTAGATTCGGTTAGAGTGTTTTTATGCTTTATTTTACAGAGATAGAAGGAATTGATGAAAGAAGATGATGGAGAAAGAGTGGGGGAGAGGAGAGAGGAGTATGATTATGAGTCATGACCTTGGGAATAGAGTTCACCATTTGTCACCATTCTTTTGTTTCGTGGGATTAGGAAAATATTATAAATTGACATAGTTGATCTCACTTTTTTAGGTAGCAATAAATTTTATTTTATCAAATTTTTGATTAGTTAAATTAAATCCAATATATTTACATGGATATATTGTCAATCCAAACGTACTACTGAGTATAATTTAATGGTGGAAAATGAGTAGTACTAATAAAGAAGACATTGACTTAATTTTTTCTGCTTGAGTGCGTTTAAGTCACTAATAGTCTATTATTTTAGGAATAAATTAATAATTTGTTTTTCTACTATAAAAACGTTTTGAGAATCCAACTGTACTATTTAAAGTTTTATTATTTTATTTGTATAATAATCTATTGTATTAATCAAATGATTTATTAATTTTTTCTGTAAGCATTCGTCTCATATTTTATTTTCGGTCTGTCTACTAATACATATTCATTTATTTTTTACTAATTTTTAAAATAGGTTTCACATTCCACTCCTATATTTTATTATGAGTTATACTCCATATAAAATGACGCACATTCCATTAACTTTTTTCTTTACATTTTTAATATTCGAAATGAGCCAAAGTGGGATAAGTATTATCAAATGGATGAAGTACCATATTTATATTAAATTAATACTATAACAACTCAATTTGCGGGCTCTTAGAGCATCTCCAATAGCTGCGAGCGTACCGGCTAGCCGATTCTTGGCGCTCGCCGAACCATTGCAGCCGGCGAGCGCTAAATCGGCGAGAAACACGACGAGCGCACGCCGATTCCCGAGCGGTCGGCGATGCGCTCGCCAATCTCGTGGCCGCCATTGCAGGCTCCAGATCGGCGAGCGGGATTTTTTTAATTTTCGAAACACTATATATACGCGATTTGGACGCCATTTTCATTTGCATCACTTGTTTTAACGAGTACTCTCTCTATCTTAATTTCTGTACAAGAGCAACAACGCAAAATGGAGCACAACAACGAGCCTACTCCAGGGACGAGCGGGTCTCAAACTCCGACAGTACCCGCGGGAGGTGGATGGGGTCCGATGCCCGGGTACTACTACCCTTGGCAGCAGATGATGCCCGGGGTGGCATCCGGGGGTGGTATGCCGGGATGGTGGGGGATGTCGGGGGGTCCGGCGATGCACGGTGGGCCGGCGGTTCCGGGCGGGCAGGGGAGACCGGGGATGCAACCCCCTACGCCGATGATGCAGGGGTGGACACCCGGGATGCAGATGACGCCAGGGTGCCTGGGGATGCAGGGGACGCCGGGGTACCCGGGGACGCCGCAGGGGGACAACGTCTATCGCCCCAGTCTTGATTTTGCTACTGCTGCTTCGCACACATCGACCCCATCGGAGACGCAGTTCACTGGGTTTGAGACCTTCTCCTTAGAGGAGTTGGGACTAGATCTCGGGGATGCGGACACTCCCGTTCAAACGGGGGGAGTAGGGCGGGGTCGGGGCGCGCCCAAGAAGAAGAAGGGGAAGAGGGTGGTCGGCGAGTCGTTGCAGCCAGCTGGTGACGACAGCTCGACATGGAGGAAGTGGACGGACGCGGAGAACGTCGCGCTGTCCAAGGCGTGGGTGAGTGTTTGTGATGATCCCCTCGCCTCGAACAATCAGATGATCGTCAACTTGTGGGCTAAGATAGCAGCGACCTACAAGGCATTTTGCCCGGAGGGGAGGCCACGCAGTGGGGAGGAGTGCCGGAAGGGGTGGGACCGAATCCGGCAAGGGGTCTCCCAATTTTCGGGCTTGTACACCAACGCCCTCCGAATGCAGTCCAGTGGCCAAACTGACGAGGACTGCAGGAGGATGGCGGAGAAAGAGTTCCCCGTGCCCTGGCTTTACAAGGAGTTCGCCTACTAGAATTGCTACCTGGTGCTAATGGACTCCGAGAAGTTTCGGGCAAGAGTCGATGATGGTTGGCCGAAGAAGCAGCGCCTGAACTATACCGGTGATTACGCCGGCGGCAGCAGTGGCGGTTCCCACGACCTCCCCGAAGATGCTCAGGAGACCCCGTCCCCTCCCCCGTTTACTCGCCACACTCGCCCGGTTGGTCAAAGGCGGGCGCAACGGGCTCGCCAGAGGTCCGAGGAGGTCCAGTCGCCATCTCCCACTGTTGGCAGCCCGACAACCGACCTCGTCTTCTTGGCGCGTCAACAAACGCGGGCTCAGATGTACATGGTCATATCTGACTGGAAGAATGCCACTGACCCTGAGGAGAAGAGTTTTTTTTCACAGGTGGGGGGCTCAGATGCCGCAGATTTGGGGGTCCCGGATAGCGGCGACGACGGCGAGGCGTGAGGCGGAGGCGGGGGGCTCGTGCGTGGAGTAGGAGTTTTTTTTTAAATTAATGTAATTTTTTTGTTAATGTACTTTTTTAATTAATGTACTTTTTAAAATTGTAATATTATTATTGAATTTTCCCGTATATGTGTCGTAAATTTAATTCCGTATTTTGTGTGATTGTTAATTATTTATTTTTAATAATTTTGTTTATTGTGGCTGGGCTATGGCTGGGCTATTGCTTGTCCAATTGCTTGTCCTGATGATGTGGCAGGAGGAGTTTTAGTGCTGATGATGTGGCAGAAGGAGTTTGTGGCTGAACTATGACTGGGCAATTCTTATTGGAGATGCTCTTAGGATATCAAGATATCATGTTCTTCAGATTCTTAATCGAAAAATACTAAATACACCATTGTGGACTACTAGTACATTAGAGAAGGCTAGTCACTACTAGAGATTCAAAAGCATCGCGTGTTTTGCCGTATTTGTCGTTAATTTTTAGCACCGGCTCATTTCAATTTCTAGTTCCATCCCTGTTCACATTGATTTTAATGTAGTTTTCATTAATCTAATTTCTTTTCTGGATATATATTGTTCCACCGAATTATTAGTACATGTAGGGATGTCAATCGGGTCGGCCCATCGGGTTTCGGGCCGGCCCTACTCGGGTTGCGGGTCAATCGGGTGCGGGCTAATCGGGTTGTGAATTTTTTCGGGTTGTAAAAGTTCAACCCTAACCCTAAAAGCTCGGGTTTCGGGCTAGCCCAGCGGGTTAATCGGGTTGCTACTGATAAGATTTACATGCAATCAATCCAATAAATAACGATGAAAATTAGTTATATTCATAAAATGAAAAATATTTAATTATGATACATTTGAGATATATGGTCAAACTCAATCATAAACATGATCAAATACTAATATTTGAGATATTTCGATAAATTTTAATGCATGTTGTAGAAATTTAAATATTTTTTTAAGTGAATTTGAAGTTTTTAATTTATTTATCAATTATTATATTAATAAAAATTCAATATATAATTTGTATATTTAATATAAAATTGAAAGTTATTTTTTTAGTTATCTATATTATAAAATTAATCAATAAAATGTCGAATTATGAGTAAAAAATAGAATAATAGAAATTTTATCGGGTTTTCGGGCCAGCCCATCGGGTTTTCGGGTCTAGCCCTAACGGGTCGCGGGTTAATCGGGTGCGGGCTAATCGGGTTTTAATTTTATCGGGCTAGAAATTTCCAACCCTAACCCTATAAATTTGGCGGGCTATTCGGGTCAGCCCACGGGTTGCGGGCTACATTGACATCCCTAAGTACATGTATACAATTTAATATCATCAAAGCGGCATGTATACAATTTAATATCATCAAAGCGGCCAAAGTTAATCATTACATAATACGTTGTTCTTGTTTGAAACCTCGAACATTAATCATAGATTCACACTGATGAAAAAGAGAGGACTAGTTGCAGTATATCGTTCGAGCTTTGGAGTCGTAAAATATTGGCAAAAACTTTCAGAAAAATTAAAAAATAGCCCTAATATAAAATAATCCAAAAAATGGCCTTAACTTTCACGAAGGTTGTAAAATAGCAGTAACATGAACTATGAAAATTACTCTCTCGGTCAGCGATTAAGTGTCTCATTTTTTCATTTCGATTCATTTGCGAATAGAAGTCCTGATTCATTTTACTATAAACAATATAAACTTCACGTTCTAATAACTCATTCTACTCATATTTCATTTAAAACTAGAAAATGGATCT
Source organism: Salvia splendens (assembly GCF_004379255.2). Taxonomy (NCBI): domain Eukaryota; kingdom Viridiplantae; phylum Streptophyta; class Magnoliopsida; order Lamiales; family Lamiaceae; genus Salvia; species Salvia splendens. The sequence goes on from NC_056040.1 coordinate 6,177,358, forward strand.
TTAATTGATTAATTTTTTCTACCAACTTTTTTTTGTTGGTTTCTGGATTACAAGAGATAAAAGCCAGGCGTAATACAACCCAAAAAGAAGGAATACAAAATGGAAAACTGAAACTGAATTACAATGTAAAATTCGAAACAGATAAACCGTGAAACAGTAGTTAGCCGAGTCGAGGAGGCCTCTTTCCGCAAGACGAGATATGCCCCGGTAGTGCTCTCGGTTTGGCGTGTCGTCCCCAAAGATGAAACGGCTACGTCTCTGGTGAAGCAGCACCGCTATCAGCAGAGCTCCGACGAACTGGATGGAGGAGAGGGCAGAGCTTTCGACAGAAAAACAATGCAGGAGAGGGAGAGCTTATGATGCATAATGCTTGTGTATTACAGTATATTCTAAAGATGCATGGAATGGCTAGCCTATTTATAGGCTCAGTCCACTGCTGGGGTCAACAGCCATGATGACTGTCATCATTGCGAGAGTGTAACCGCCGACCGTTACAAGAGCTTGTGGAAGGAGTGTGCCTTTCGCGTGTGGATTTCTCACGTGTCAGCCGTGTAGGCTTTGACTGTGCCACGTTTGACGATGTGTCAAGCCACTTGGATTGCTGACTCAGCGGTGGTCTAAAAAGATTAAGTTTTGGCCAAGCACCAAGCCCAAAGACCAATTGCCAAGTCCAAGTCCAAGTCCGAGATCGAGATCGAGATCGGGACCGGGCCCGCGGCCGCGAGCACGAGCGGGCAGCGGCGCGCGCGTGTGGGCTCTTTCACCCATCTTGGTCCACTATAATTATTAAGTAATATAAAGTCACTTAATTTAAGCACATTAAAATATGTGTTACTTCTCCTGTGAGGGATAACTAACACTAGTTAATTATTCTCTAAGCTCAAACTCCAAGCTTTAATTAAAAGCTAATTATGCCCAACTTTAATCCACTATTTCTCACTCACTGGAAATCGGATTTGAGAAAGTGAATATACTACATTTATCTACGTAAAATGTAGATCGGATTTTGACCAAATAATAAATGTGACGAGACATTTAATTTTGTGAAATTAAATGATATATAGCTATATCATTTAATTTCACAAAATTAAATGTCTCGTCACATTTATTATTTGGTCAAAATCCATTGTCCGTGCATATTTAATCCATGATTTTTATATTTTTTAATATTTATCAAAACACGTGCTGAAAAGTAATGATATTCTTAATGGCAGACGAAGATAGTATATAAAAATTCATATATGGAGCAACAAAGATCCGATAATTTCGAAGCAAACTTCATGTTGAAACATGTCACTATTTTCGGACAAGTAATAAAATCTAAATATATATTTTTTTGTATTTTGAAGTTAAGGCCAATTATACAACTTTCATAAGTTAGAGTCATTTTTATAATTTCTACTAAAGGAAAGCCTATTTTTATAAATAACTAAATGTTTGGCTCATACCTAAAATATCAAAATGCTACTCTCTCCGTCCCTGAAAAATTTATCACATTTTTCAATTTCCGTTCATCCCACAAAATTTGTCACATTTCACTTTTTACCATTTTTGGTAGTGGACCTCATATTCCACTAACTCATTTTCACTCATATTTTATTATAAAACTAATATACAAAAGTAGGACTCACATTCCACTAACTTTTTCAATTCACTTTCCATTTACATTTCTTAAAACTCGTGCCCGGTCAAAATGCGATAAAATTTAAGGGACGGAGGGAGTATATTCTTACACATTTGTTGCTTATGATGTGCAAATTGTGCATTTAATATTTTTTCCTTTCATCAAAGAAGGCAAATTTGCTTTCCCTACATTTATTTGTTTTAAAAAAGTCTTCTATCTCATGCATGAACTTATTTTTCAGTTATGCCTAAAAACTTAAATTAAAGAAAAAGACGAAAGTTCACCACGCAATATTAGGTGAAAAAAGCCAGGAAAACAGCCTGAATTACAAATTTGATTTCCAACAAATACTTAAAATTTCAGTTACAACTCGAAAAAATACAAAAAAGAGAAAAAAATAAATAAAAAGAAACTATTTTCAAAATAAAAACTGAATAAAAATTTAAAATTTTTCTTTCAGTATAAAAGTTGGATCAACCCCCACAACGTATTTAAATTCAAATATACACCAAATGAAAAAAATAGAAGATACTTTATTTTGAGAATCATAGGGTATACTAGGAAACAAATTAATGTTTTAAATATTTGTTAACATATAATCATATACTCATAGATTAAATGTCTTTTAAAAATTTGTTGTATCAAACATTTATTCCCATATTAACTAATATTAGCATAAGTATAATGATAACACCTTATGTTAAAACTACTCTCCGTAAGCCCTTATGAACTTTAATGAAATGATACTTATAGGTTATAACCCATTTTAAAATATGAAATTTGAATTTCCCAACCAAAAAGAGCATGAAACTCGAATAAACGTTCTGCAATAACCACGACTTATAGAGATTTATTTGACCTATTGATTCCTATATTTTTCCACTAAAAATTTGCAGTTGCAATTCAACCAATTATGGTATATTCTACACAGTAAAATTAAAAATCGCATATAAATTGAATGAAACTCTCCGAAGTGTAAAATTAATAATCCCACGTAAATTAATTGAAACTCTCTAAAGTGGAAGTGGAATATCCTATTAATGTTATAATAAAAGCACGGGAATTAGGATTTGTTTTGCAAATTTCACCACTTAATTAATTTGTAATCTGTGAATTGTAATCATATTTTTATTTAATTTATATTTTAACACTTTAGATTGAAAAATATCAATGCCAGCTCTGAATATATATGATAATATTCTCATGCACTTTAATTGTGCATTAACTACGTTGTTATCTCAATATGATGAATGGAGATTTAAAATTAAATAAATATACTAAAAAAAGGCAAATCAAAGTTTTCTTTTTAAAAAAGTCTTCGAAGTCATGCATGAATTTACCTGTCAGTTAAGCTACAGAATTTAAAGCAAAGAAAAAAACGAAATTTCACTATACAATATTAGGTGAAAAAGCCAAGAATACAGCCCGAAAATTGAATTTGATTCTCAACATATACTTAAAATTTCAGTTACAACTCGAAAAAATACGAAAAAGAGAGATAAATAAAAAAAGGAAATTATTTTCAAAATAAGAAAAAGAATAAAATTAATGTTTTATAAATATTTATTAACGTAATCATATAATAGAATAAATGCCGTCCAAAAATTTGTAATATCACACATTTATTCCCATATAATTAACTAATACTATCAACATAAATATAATGATAAAATCTTATGTTAAAACCACTATCTATATTATATAAGCCCGGATGAACCTTAATTAAATGTTATTTATAAGTTATAACCCATTTCTAACCATGAAATTTGAATTTTCCGACTCATAAGAGCATGAAACTCGAATAAACGATGGTGCAATAACCACGACTTCTAGAGATATATTTGTCTTATTGATTCCTATTTTTCCTACTAAAAATTTGCATTTGTAACCCCACTGATTATGTTCTACAATGTACAATTAATAATCGCTTGTAAATTAATTGAAACTATCCAAAATGGAAGTGGAATACCATAATGTTAAAATAAAATTAATGGAATTAGGATTTGTTTTCACCCCTTAATTAATTTGTATTTCGTGAATTTTAATCATAGTATTTTTTTATTTAATTTTTATTGTTAACACTTTCAACTGAAATATATCAATGCCAGCTCTGAATATGCTAATATACTCAAGCACTCCAACTGTGCATTAACTACGTTCCTATCTTAATATGACGAATGCAGACTAAAATTAAATAAGTATACCAAAAAAAGGCAAATCAAAAGGTGTAAAAACCCCAGAAATACAACCGTCCTTTGAAAATAAAATCCAGAGTTGAAAATTTGAAAATTCAACATTATAAATAAAATTAAATACTGTAAAAAGGAAAAAATAAATAAATTGGCAAAAAAGGCATACAATTATGACGAAAAAGCATAATTTTATTGATAAAATTATGATAAATGGAGAGTAAAACTAAATAAATATACCAAAAAGGCAAATAAAAGGTGTAAATTTCCAAGAAATACAACCGTCCGTTGAAAATAAAATCCAGAGTTGAAAATTTGAAAAATCAATATTATAAATAAAATTAAAGACAGTAAAAAGGAAAAAATAAATAAATTGGCAAAAAAAGGCATACAATTGTGACGAAAAAGCATAATTTTATTGATAAAATATTTTTTCTTCAAACTAAATGTTTTATTATTACCACAAAAAGAATATGTATTGTATTATTGTTGATACCCTGAAATAACAAATCATACAGATGGATTCTTATCTGTCACCCGATTTAAAATTAAAGAAAAAGAAGTGGTGGTACCTTGCGCATCGAGTGTTGTAAATTGCCATATTCGAGTGCTATAAATAGCCACACACTATCAGCAAAATCTCATAACTCAAAACGCTTCTTCACCTCTTCAGTATTCTCTCTTTCTCTCAAAATTTTTCTGCAATTCGAGTTTATTGATTGAACTCATTTAATTTTCAATTACTACATTTGATTGTGTTGTTTTGAGTTTGAGCACCAATAATTTAATTCATTATTGAGCAAAAATGGACTACGTCGGACTCAAGGTGGTGAGGAAGGATTTCGGAGGCCGCGCCGCTAGCTTCGGCACAGTGGTGGCCTTTTCCACCACCACCGGTCTATTCAGAGTTGCCTTCGATGGCGGCGACGAATCCGAGGAGATGCAGCTGACGGAGCTCTATCCGCTCTTCCTCACGCCGCCACCGCCTGGTTTTGGCCAGATGCCGCTGGGGAAGGAGAGCAGCGTCGGAATCGGAGCAGATCTAGAAAATCCTCGTGATTCCGGTCGGAATTTTGATCTGAATGTTTCCGGAGACATCGATTTGAACGTCGACGTCGACGGCGGCGGCGGTGTTGGATTGCATGGTCTGGACTTGAACGAAGGAGTGAACTACATTCTCAACGGAGAAACCGATTCCACACCAAAATCCAGAGAAACTGATCTGAATCTGGATTTAAACGAAGCGGCGCAGGCGGAGGAATCCAGCACCACCTCCGCTAAGATCGACTTGAACGAGCAGGCGTCGGCTATGGAGATCGACGACAGAGGGAAAGCCGCAGCCGAGGACGATGACGACGACTGTGCAATCATACCGGCTCCATCACACCACGTCGGAGGCGGCAGCAGCAGCGGCGGCCGAGGCAGATGGAGGAGGAATTACCGAACAAATCCAGATGCGGAATCGAGGAGACTCAATGCCATGCCCTCTTTTCCAGCTAGGGATAATCAATTGTATGTGGCGAACACTCGTCTCATGCAATTCCAAGCATCGGCTCCTCCTCCTCCTCCGAAGGCGTATCTTCCAGAATCTTCCACCAGTTTGGATATCGGCGGAGCTTCTATGGTGGATTTCCTCTCGGTGTACGCATTTGTGAGATACTTCAGTGTCACGCTACTCGTGAGCCCGTTCCAAATCAGCGACTTTGCCGCTGCTCTGATGAGCAATGACTCGACGCCGCTGTTCGACGCTGTACATCTGGCGCTCATGACGGCGCTCAGATCACATCTCACATCCCTCGCTGATGGAGAATTCGCGTCTGCATCTGCGTGCCTAAGGTATTATTTCTTATACTAGAGAAGTTGCATGACATCAAATTATTTTTAGTTTTGAACAAATTAAAAGATAATATACCAAAATTTTAAATTTCATCTGATTTGGCTAATTGGGTCGGATTCCAGTCAAATTTGCCTTCATGTTAAAAACGACGATGTTTTGGTAAATAACATTGGTCCATGCTTGGTAAGTACTGTAGACAGATTTGGCTTTTATAAAAGTCTAATTAATTTAAATGAAATAAAAATAAAAGCCTAAAGTAATTTGAGTTCATCCCATCAGAATTTGCAAAGTTTAATTAATTATAGGGTTATAATGCCATTAGTTTTCCATTAATTTCGAATCTTGGTGTTAAGACTCTAATCTACTACTGTAATTAACTTTTCTGTTTCTACTAGAATCTTGGTCAAAGTTTACTAACTTAGTCAGAATTTAGTAACTAAATGCTATTATTCCTTTGGTTTTCTTTAATCATGATGTTAAGGATACTGTTTTTCGATTATTTTTTAATCTTGGTCTAAGTTGAATAATTTAGTCAATATATTTTAAATCAAGATGTTTTTATTTAAATCTTTATTTTTTATAAAAAAATAATATAAACTTTATTTTTAATAAGATGATTTATTCTTTTGATGATTCAAATAATAGACCTATTACTAACAATTTTTTTATCATGATTTTAAGGCTCTAAACTATTACTAACAATTTTTGTATACTAATTATGAATCTAGGTCAAAGTTTAATAAGTTATGGCTACAATTTTCTAATCCATTTGACAATGCAGGTCTCTAAACTGGGATTTGCTGGACTTGATAACGTGGCCGGTATTCCTCATCGAGTACCTCCTCTTCCACAGTCCAAAGCACATCCCTGGTTTGGATCGCAGCGAGTTCAAGCTCTTCCAGAGCGAGTACTACGCAATGCCGGCCCCAGCAAAGGTCGCCATCCTACGCCATCTCTGCGACGACGTCCTTGAATCGAAGGCTTTCAAGGCCGAGGCCGACAAGAGGGCGCTCATGGCGGAGACCCAGAGCTGGAACTCTCGCTACTTCAGCTGGAAAGGAAAGAAGAATAAGAGGAGAAGCAGCGGAGGAGATGGTGATGATCTGGCAGGGGAGTTTCTGAACGACTTCGTAGCCGATGGGAATGGCGACGAGTGCTATCTGTGTAAAACAGATGGTAACCTGATCTGCTGCGACGGCTGCCCTGCTGCGTTCCATGCTAGATGCGTTGGGGTCGTCACCAGCCAATTGCCCGTTGGCGATTGGATTTGCCCTGAGTGCACCATAGAAAGGGATGCGTCTTACCAGCTGAGTAAGTCTATCCGTGGAATGGAGCTGCTCGGGGTTGATGCTTATGCCCGGCACTACTACAACTGCTGCGGTTACTTGTTCGTGTAAGTTGTCACTTCAACAAATTCGTATATATATAATATGCTCTAACTTTCAGTGTTTTTCCCAACATGGTCCGAACTTACATTTTTCTTTTGGAAAACCATAATTATTTATTTAGGGTTTATTTGATAAGCTCACACTCTACCGCGATTAATTATTTGCAGGGCGGACTCGCGTGAAGACAACTACTGGTTTTCGTTGTACAACAAAGACGATATGCCAGCTGTTGTTGCAGCGCTAGAGACATCATCCACTGTGTATGACGTAATAGCAAGTGCTATCCGGAGGAACTGGAACTTAACTCTTGGAGTCAGTTCTGAAGTTCCCGAGGACACGGTAAACCCTAGAGATGAAGGAGCTGGTTCCGGTGCATCAACCAGCTCTTCGGAATTGGCAAACTACGCCAATCTCTACGGGTTTGCTCGTATGTCATACAAGTTCTCCAAGGAGTTGGCCTCAAAATGGTCCGAAGAAGAGCAAGCCACGAAATCAGCAGGAGAGATCATTGGGAGGCAGATGAGGGTGATCTCCAACAAGTATGCTGCATTTTCGTGGCCGAATCTCAGAGACCTGGGTCTGGCCACCACCAGGAGAGAGAACTGCGGATGGTGCATCTGCTGCAAAGTTCCCCAATTGGAAAAAGATTGCTTGTTCATTGCCAGTGATAATGTTCAAGCATCTGAAAATTTCACGAGCCAGGCTTTGGGTATCATGCCAGGGTCGGATAGTAGGAAGATCCATCTGGTTGATATCATATGCCATCTTATCTGGATCGAGGAATGCCTCCGTAGCCTTCTATCCGGCCCCTGGTTGGATCAAAGCTATTCCGGCCGTTGGCGGAACAATGCAGTTGAGGCTGCCCATATTGGAAGCCTGAAGCATTTGCTCATTGAGGTTGGTCTAGTTTCTTAAATGTGTACTCATCAATTTTCTTGTATTTTAGTATTCATAATAGGCAAATTGTATTAAAGTAGATTGTGGTGTTAAAAGAGTTTCTAGAGTTGTACCTTTATTTATGGCCCGGGAAGCGCCTTGCAGCGCTGCCCGGGCCATTTTTTTTTTCAAAACATAGGGATGAAACGACGTCGTTTGGTCATTTCATTTTTCTCTTATTTAACTATTCTTTCCATTTATTTCCCTTTTCCTTTTTTTATCTTTTAAAAACAGCGTTGCCTGAATCTTTTTTATTTTTTTTAAATGTAAGGTCGAAGCGACGTCGTTTGTTCTTTTAAATTTTTTTTAAAAAATGTACGGCCAAAGCAACGTCGTTTGTTCTTTTTGAATTTTCTCCTATTTTGTTATACAATCAAAATGGTGACTCATTATTCGTGCCTCCTTTTTATAGTATCTTCTAAAGGTGGCCTTTCCTGAACTTTATTTTAAAACGTAAGGCCAAAATGACGTCGTTTGTTATCTTTTATTATTTTAAAACACAAGGCCAAAACGACGTCGTTTGTTCTTTTTAATTTTTTTTTAAAATGTAAGGCCAAAACGACGTCGTTTGTTTTTTTTAATGTTTCTTTTATTTTGTTATTTAATTAAAATGGCGACACATTGTTAGTGGCTCCTTTTTATATCTTCTAGAGGCGACCTTAACTGAACTTTTCTTTTGAAACGTAAGGCAAAACGACGTCGTTTGTTCTCTTTTATTTTTTTTAAAACGTATGGCAAACCGACGTCGTTTGTTCTTCTTAATTTTTCTCCTTTTTTGTTATATAATCAAAATGGTGAGACTATATACGTGCCTCCTAATTTAAAAACCTAAAGCTAAAATGTCACTATTTGCTCTTTCCATTTATTTTCTTTTTCCTTTTTATATCATCTAAAGGCGGCGATGCCTGAACCTTTCTTTAAATTATAAGGCCAAAACGACACCGTTTGTTATTTTCCATTTATTTATCCATTTGGTGCATATACTTCACACATTAGTGTATATTAGTGAATGCAAAAACATTATAGATTTGGTGCAAATGGTTCAAAATTTCTTATTTCAATAGGTTCTTAATTGAACAAATTTCCCTAGGCCTATATGTAAAAATTATGCCTCCAAAGCAAGAAAAGATGTCATGAAATTAATGGAGACAGTAGGTGAAATATTTTGGATTAAAGTAGCAACTGTTTCTATGTTAGTGCCTAGAAATATAATTGGGATTAGAATTATAGGTAAGTATATCATCATAACTCAACGATTTGAATTCTCTTGATGTTGCATCAAACCATCTTGTATTGGTTATCTAATTATTCTGTTATTTTTGGCAACAGTTGGCATCGAATCTCCCTCGTCGCGTACTCTCTGGAGATTGGACAAAGAGTGTCGATAACGCAGCCACGATGGGCTCATCATCTCACACAATGAAGAAGTTCACAACGCGAGTGTCCCGACTACCTGCAGATAGCCGGGGAAAACGCAAGTGCCCAAAGAGCAAACTCGCCCGAACTCCAAAAGAGGAACAAGGTGTGAGTTTGTCTTGGTGGAGAGGCGGAAAGGCTTCGCGCAAGCTCTTCAACTGGAAGGTCCTTCCTTGCGCTTTGGCTCGCAACGCAGCCCAAAAAGGTCTAGAGCGTGTTCATTTTTTCTATCTTTGCTTCATTTTCTTTTATCATTAATAATTACTTCAGACCTGTGGTATAGCAGGTGGTTGTAAGAAGATTGATGGGGTTAGCTACCCAGACGGTGGAGACTACGCCAAGAGGACGAAGGGTCTCGCTTGGTCGGCCGCTGTGGAGGCATCCAAGACAGTGGAGCAGCTTGCCCTTCAGGCATTTGTTTCTTATTTCTATACTATTATTTATCGATGATATGCTACACGTCTTATACTCCATCCGCCTGTCCCAGTGTAGTAGAGACATTTCTTTTTGGCACGAGAATTAATTGAATTGATGTATTAAAGGTTAAAGTAGAGATAATAAAGTGAGAAATGGAATAAAGTAAGTGAAAGAAAGAGAGAGTAAAATATTAGAGAGAGAAAAACTTTTGCATATAAGGAAATGATTCAACTATCTTGGGACAACCCGAAAGAAATACGACTCAACTACCTTGGGATGGATGGAATATACTAGTAATTAAAATCCAATAATTTTACTATGCAAAATTGCAAATAATTTGATTAAACAAGATATATATATTCATGAATTAGTAACTTAACATAAAAATAACTCCATGTTATGTTTAACTCTCTCAACCAAACTTGTCCAGGTGAGGCTATTCGACGCCAGCATCAAGTGGAACGCGGTAGGCATCATCAACCTTCACCCTGAACCCAAGAAAGATAAGCAAGGAAGGCGGTGAAATACTAGTAGATGCAGGTTCCTTCACGTGTATCCAAGAAGGCGAACTACTTGACGAGGATGAGGAGGAGGAGGAGAATGAAGGGGTCTTCGAACGAGAGGAGGTTGGGAAGGCGGACGTGTGAACATGACATTGAATGGGTTCTCATCAGGTATTTTCGACCATTTTTATTTTTAGTGTATAGTACTATATTTTTATAAACGAGTCATGCAATACACTGCACTATACTTATAAGTGACTTGCACTTATTTGCAGACCTTTTTCATAGAAACCATGTTATGGAATCATCTACATCAAGCTCAGCCGCATAGCATCTCTTCACATGCCACAAAGCCTTGTGGGTGGCAGCTTGACAAGAGTGACTGCTAAGTACGGCTTGTGATTCGGATCATTTCTTTCGGCAAGAAACACATCAAAATTTCAAGCACGACTTAGGCAACTTGGTTCCTTTATTGCGGTAAGAAATGCATCAAAATTCCATTTGAGCATGAGCAAAAAACGAAGATGGAAAATGATCTTGCGGTGATACAAGAGATGGTGAAGAAACCCATCATAACCCAACAATCCCAATAGTCAAGCCACACCTTTCACGATTCTGCATAGATATGATCGACCTGTGTATCACAAACTAACTACAAACTTGATACTATGAATGTTTCTTTTTAACTTCATACTTTGATTATTTGTTTTTAAGCATTAATCTCTATGTCCCATGTTACTTGACTTGTATTTTATTCCATATTGTTTCACGTTACTCCATCCTTTATCTCATACTTTACGCCTTATCAATTTAACTTTAAACAACACTTTCTTTAAATCTCGTGTCCAAAGGAAACGATTCATGTAACGTGTGACATAAGTGGTACTTCTTAAGACTTATCAATCATAATTTATATTTTGTCGGTTATTGTTTATGGATTTGATGGTAACTTGAAATATAAGATGCTATATCTAGATAGAATAACGAACAAAACAATAGAACATACTCCCTTCGTCCCTCTGTAGTAGAGGCATTTCATTTTCAACACTCATTTTGAAAAAATTATAATAAATAATTAAAATAGAGAAAATGTAAAATAAGAGAAAGAATAATATAGTGAAGACTCTTAACTATATTATTCTCTTTTTTACTTTACTTCCTCTCCACTTTAACTAACTATTTATTATAATTTTTCCAAAATGAATGCTCAAAATGAAACGCCTCTACTACAGAGGGACGGGGGGAGTAATTATGAAGCTAGGATTACCGACAGTATACCTCCGTCCATAAAACCTCCCAAAATAGGCAACTATGAATACGGTAAATTCGTCGATAGTTCCGATGGCCTTTTCGTTTGATATTGTGATGGGTTTTACTGACGCCTATTTCCATAGGTGAGTCCATCGATATTTTTGCAACGGCCATTTCTGCTGGTATTTTTTTTCCCAACAATGGTATTGAAATTGAAACAACGTCATCATGTCTTCACATCTTTTTATATTTTTGTTATACCATCAACATGACAAATACACTTCCCGTTCCTCTTTGTTTCTATCTAAACATAAAGCCAACAAAACACTTATACACAGCCCATGCATTCTCCAAGTAAAAAAAAGTACACATGAATCCTCTATTAATATGTTACATATATACAAATTGTTTTGTCTCTATATCTATGTATATGCATATAGGATTGGTTATTATCAAAATTGTTTTTCTTGCAAGAACTCTATACGCAAAGTATATCTCTTTTTTTTAATCTCTAATACAACTTAATACCACACACTAAAAAAACTTAAACATTTAGTGCACATATCCTTTACATTCGGGTCATATTAGTGCATAGTATGTTATATCCATATAGTGCACATATTTTATACAAAATGATCATATAGTGCATATATTTATCCATATAGTGCACATATTTTTTATATCTAGTGCAAATTAGTGCATATATTCATCCATTTAGTGCACATGTTTTATCCATTCAGTGTATATTAGTACATACTCAAATTTATTTGTTAAACTATTTTGATGTCTTTCACTTTGTTAAATGTGTCCAAATATGTAAGATATGTGTTTGTATATATATGACTATTTCTGATGCTTGTTTAGGGTTTATTTGATGACATGTATTAGGCTCACCTCTATTGTGATTATTTACAGGGAAGACTCGTGTGAAGACGGCTACTGGTTTTTGTTGTACAACAAAGATGATATGCCCGCCTTTGTTGCTGCACTATAGGTTTCATCCACTGTGTATGACATAATAGCAAGTGCTATCCGGAGGCTTCTATGGTGGATTTCCTCTCGGTCTACGCATTTATGAGATAGTTCAGTATCACGTTGCTCGTAAGCCCCTTCTAGAAATGCATGGAGTCGTCAATCCGGAAGGGACTTATGAGCAGTGTGACCCTGAAGTATCTCAGAAATGCATAGACAGAGAGAAAATCCACCATAGAAGCCTCCGGATAGCACTTTCTATTATGTCATACATAGTGGATGAAGCCTCTAGTGTTGAAACGACGGTTGGCATGTCGTCTTTGTTGTACAACGAAAACAGTAGTCCTCTTCACACGAGTCTGCCTGCAAATAATCGGAGTATAGGTGAGCCTATTACATGTTATCAAATAAACCATAAACCCTCAGAAAGCACCATTAAAAGTCAAATATACAAACGCATATCTTACATTTTTTAGATGCGTTTAGCAAAGTGAAGTGAAAGACAACAAAGTAATTTAACATATAAATATGAGTATGTACTAATATACATAGTGGATGAAGCCTCTAGTGCTGCAACAACGGTCGACAATATCGTCTATGTTGTACAACCAAAACCAGTAGTCGTCTTCATGCGAGTCTGCCTGCAAATAATCACGGTAGAGTGTGAGCATAATACTTATCAAATAAACTCTAAACATGTATTAGAAATAGTCAAATATACAAAATGCAAAACTTACATTATGGACACATTTAACAAAAGTGAAGTGAAAGACAACAAAGTAGTTTAACAGATAGATAAATGATAAATGTATATATGTGTGTGTGAGTTGACCAAGCGGTAGAGAGGTTAATAATGTTCGAGGCCAAAAGTCTCGGGTTCTAGTCCTCCGCGGCACGACCTTTGAATTTATCTTCATTTAACCATCAAAATAGAGCCAAGATTTGGACTGCATTTCTGGATTAGATACATTCTTGTTTGGATCATCTCCCTGTATATATGTACTGCCCTAATTAAATGGAGAAAATATACGCACTGATGTATAAAATATGTGCACTAAAAAATATTCATTGATATCCATTTTTTTGTAAAAAAGAAACTTTATTCAATGTATATGGGATATTATGTTGGACATCAGAAACCACATACATACCTATTTGTTCTTGCAAGCCAAGGATGCTTCGTGTCATATTTGATGTTATTATAGCTCAAAGAAACTCCAACATCGTCAACCTTTCAATATATATTTGTTTGAATATCAATTTTCTTAATATCGCCGAGCTTGGCTTAAAGAGTTGCTAGAATACATTGAGCCTCTTTTCCTTTTTCTCCGGTAAATGTACCAAAAAATCAGGACTTGGTTATTCTAACGTCAAATCGTAATAAAATGCACATTTTTCATTAGAAAAACCGACATATATAAGAGATGGGTCGGTCACCTCGTTGATCAAATGAACCTTATGTGTCACATCATTGCATGTGATTTGGACAGCATTGGCTAACATTAAGGATCCCCCAAATGTAAAAATGTTATACCCATTTTCTCTATTTTTGTGCTTTAGTTTTACTAACTTTTCTAGATAAATTAAATTACGAAACTCCATCAACTTTATATAGGTTTTATAGAAGAATTAAATTACATAACTCCATCAGTTTCAACTTCATTTTTTCTTCAAGTAATAAATGGGTATTTATGGTGTAACTCTAAACAAATTAATAAAAAAGAGAGAATACAATAAATGCAGATAACGTAATAATTAATTACCAACTAATGTTGAGTCCATGCATGTATCACATGCATCTTTACCGTTACCTTTTCAATTTTAATTTCTTAAAGCGAAAAATCTTGAATTAATTTACCTTAATGTAACATTTTTTATATGGAATATAATAGTCTTGAAATTACAGCAATACGTTTGGTAGCTATATTAGAGGAAGTACAAATTCTTATCTAGCTTTAATTGTGTGTTTAGTAATTTTGGTGGGTTACATTAACATTTTTTGAAATTGAACCACATTAGTGGAATAAATTACTGTCTCGGTCCAAACCTAAATGAGACGTATACATTTTTGGGATGTCTCAACCTAAATGAAATGTTTCCTTTTTTGATAATAATTATCTCATCTATTTTATGCTCTTATCTCTCTTATTTTATTCTTCGTTCTCTTGTATATTTTATTCTTTCTTTATCTTCGTTACTTTCTTCTCTCTTACTTTACTATACCTTATATAATTTAATTTACTAAACAAGTACTACCTAAATTCTTATGTGAAACTAAAAACTTTTTGCTTAGGCCGGGATGGAGAGAGTACTAAGTGTCCTCCATCTTTCCCACTCTCAATTTGAGCATACCTATTATTGAGTTTATTTTAGTCCATATAAAATTTAACATGGCATTATATCTTTGCAGCAAACATAAGTTAAAGCTAGCTTCAATTTTTACTGAACTATCAAACACATCACTTAGAAATATAACTAGCATAAACTATGATACATATCATGGCCATTAACCTAATTTGTCGTAACAAGGATAGTCTATTAAACGAGCATTGATTGGATAGTAAACTTTGTTCCATACAAAGAAATATGCAATAATGTTGAGCAATAAATGCATGTAATGAAATAAAATGAGCAATTAATGTTGAGCCCATACATGTATCACATGCGTGTTTATAGTTAGCTTTTATAATTTTAACTTCTTAAAGAGAAAAATCTTGAATTAATTTTGTACAATACTCCATCCGTCCCATAAAATAGAGACTTTTCCATGTTGGTCTATTCCATAAAAATAGTCCACTTCTATTTTGGATAACTTTTTCTCTATAATGAGGTGGATCGTATTCGCCATTAAAAATTAATACTCTAATCATTTTTTTCTTTCTACTTTTCTCCTACTTCACCAATTATGCATTAAACTTATGCTATCGCAAAAGTCTCTATTTTTATGAAACTAGTATAACATTTACAATATGGCATATAATAGTCTTGAAATTATAGCAATATGTTGTATGGATAGTAAACTTTGTCCCACATCAATACTTATAACTTCCACTATTCAAAATATGCAACAAACTAGTAGTACTACTATATTTTACTACGTTTTAATTCTCCCTAACGTTTTATTGTTCTATTAAATATTTCATCTTTTGATATGTAGTCTACTTGAAATCGTTATAACACCGTTTCAAGAGTTCAAATATTCTATGTACGCCTTCGGTTTTCTCAATGTTCGACTACCCATGTTAATATCTCTATTTGTCACATCGTATTTCGTTGGTTGGAACAAAACTCTCTACATCTAAAGTTATCTAAGAATATTTATTTATTACATTTAACGTTGTTTTGAATTTTGTGACGTCTATTGGTGTAAGACAAAATGACACTGTTGTGTCTTTTTATTTAATTTTTTGATATTTTATATCATAAAAACAACAAACCAAGTTGCGCATTTATATTATGCTTTAAATCTAAAGTTAGTCGTATCTTTTAATCGAGAAATATTCATCAGTTTGCAACTTCTCTTTCTTCATTTTTAATAGAAAAATCTACTTCATTTTTTTCATCTCATAATTTAGTTGTAGTCAGATTTAAGGCGTAAATCTGTTGGAATAAAGCGTTGCAAGAATATATTTGGTTAAATTCACCAAAAAAAATCAGAAGCTGATGATTCTAGCGTAAAATAGTACAGCCCGCCGTGCTTCAAAATCGCACGCCTCGAATCAAAGGCATCTCTATCAGTAGAAAGACCCAACATATATGGGAGTTGGATCGGTCAGCTCGTTGCTCAAATGAATCACAGCCAAATGTAAAAATGTTAGACCCATTTTCCCTATTTTTGTGCTTTACTTTTAATGGCTTCTATACATAAATTGAGTTATATAACTCCACCAACTTTATATAGATTTTATACAAGAATTGGATTGCAAAACTCTTTCAACTTTGTTTTTTCTTAAGTATTGAATGCGTAATTTATGGTGTGTCTCTAAACAAATTAATAGGTATATTAGAAATTATAATAAATGTATATAACATAGATAATAAATGACCGATTAATGTTGATTCCACACATGTATCACATGCACATTTACCGTTAGCTTTTTAATTTTAATTTCTTAAAGAGAAAATTCTTGAATTAATTTTCATCTAATATAACATTTTTTAATATGGTATCTAAGAGTATTTATTTGTAACATTTAACTTTGTTTTGAATTTTGTGACATCTATTGGTTAAGACAAAATGACATTGTCCAGTCTTTCTTACTTAATTTTTTGTTTTTTTATATACGTTATTCGCCTGTCAATAATCGTCCAATTTTATCATTTTCATTTGTCCACCAATAAATGCTCCATTTATAATTTTATCATTAACATTACTTCACTATTTTTTCACAATCCACCAACATTTTTTAAAATTCGGGTCCGACCAAATTTGGCCTTGTAGTAGTGGACGTTGGGAGTATCATAAAAGCAATAAACCAAGTTAGGGCCTTTTTTTTCCTTTTAATCCAAATAAGTCATATCGTTTTTAATCGAGAAACATTATAATTGACCCAAGCAAAATACTTCTCAGTTTGCAACTCCCCATTCTTCATTTTGTTAAAAAAATTTCTTTTATTTTTTTGTTCACATAATGTAGGAGTAGTCAGACTTAAGGTGCAAATAAAAATCATATATAAGACAAACTGTTGAGAAAAAATCTCGTGCGAATGATTTACTTAATTTTGGATTCCATAATTTATGCAGTGTTACACCAATGCAAAAACATACAAACCTTGTAAGTAAATACTACCCTAAAGAACAATATTACAAGTACAATATATTCTCATATTTACATGGTCTCATTTTCTATACTTGTAGAGTTGTAAAAATACATTATATAGTTTCCATAATTTTGTTGTGAAAAAAAAAATATTCAATTTATGGGATATTATATGTAGTCTGCTTGAAATCTTTTTAACACCATTTCCAAGTCTTTAAATAGTACGACATCATTTTTCTCCATACTCGACTATCCATGTTAATATCTCTATTTGCCACATCATATTTCATCAGTTGGAACTAAATTTGCTAGATCTAAAATATTCAAAAAATGTTTATTTTGTGACATTTAACATTCTTTTGAATTTTGTGACATCTGTTGGTATAAATGTAACTAAATTTGCTAGTTGCTACATTTAAAATCATGACAGAATATTTATTTTACATATAGATAAAAATAATTTTTAATGAAATTGGCACTTGTTTTCCCAACTTATACATAAATTGTTTAGAAGTAGTCCAAGAGGTCTGTGATACTTAAATCAACAATTTTCCCCTTCCCATATGCAACAACCAAATCTACCATCTTTCAACAAATTGACAGAAAGTAAATCAAATAAACATACACATGCAGTATAATAATGCTCTCCTCTCGTTTTTTTGGTGCCCAACTTCTTGTGATCATTTCTAAAAGGATTCATCAGAGTCTGTTTCTCAGACTGAAAATCTAATATCGGTTTTCAAGTTATTCGACTACAAAAAGGCTTCATACATGTCCTCGACGTTTTCTGTAAGTTTGCACATCATCTGCGGTCTACCAACCGAGTCTCAGTCTGCTTTCTTGTTAGAGTTTTCGTCGGTCTCTTCAGCCTTTGAATATGATTCATCGAATGCCAACAACTGCACAAATCAGTTGGATTAAAATTGAAATAACTTGAAAGGTTTTAAGAAAACAAGGAATCACTATATCACCAAGTCCTAAGGCTAACATTGAAACGGGCAAGCAGAATCTGATGTAAGGAACAAAAGCTGCAATAAGCAAAGCATGATCATATAGAAAATCCTGAATTTTAACAAGGAACAAGGTACACTCATCAAGACCAAACCTGTGATTTAGTAAACTCAACCTCCAAAGCTGCGAAGAAATATATAAACATGAATATCTGCAACAAAATTTTCAAGCACATTAAACAGAATGTTTCGGAAAAAGGTGTATGAGATAGAGAACTTAATTTAAGTAAGAAGTACGAAGGCCAAACTTTCTAAAATTATCTCAAAGTTTTCGAATAACAGAAAGCAGTTAGTAGCTATAATACCAGGGCAGCATATGCCCTTCCAGTGAAGAATATAGCTTTCATCTATTAATCCAAAATTTCATTTATCTATGACAGACTTACCCAAAAAGCATTCATATACAAAATAAAACCCTCTGAAAACCATTCCACTATCAATTTCTAAGATTACAGGTTCTCCAGCCATAATGCAAAGAATGACAGAATCAAACTTTCTAAACAATTTTATTTTTCTATTTGCCTGCTAAGGATCCTGTTCTGTTAGATAATTAGTATGCTAACTCATAAACTTTGGAATAATAGCATTCCAATGTTTACAATTTTTTGCTGGCATAGCTTGGCATAACTAAATAACATTCACAACCTCAGATGAATATTTTTTCTTTATAATACTACTACTCAGAACGAAATTAGTAAATTGACAACCCTAAACTGTAACAAGTCAACTAAAATATACTCCATTATCCTTGGTTGGAAATCTGCAATTATTAAATAAATGGGCATCAAAACTGGCGAATCCCAAAAGAAAATTGTGACAAGAGGCAGCTATAAAATTGCTATAGATGATAGAAAAAATAATTAGATACACAGAGGGCTTGGCGAGTTCATACACCGAAAATATGGGAAACGCCATGTAATAACATTATGATTCCATGGTTGGGGCAGGAATCCTTTAATTTCGGGTAACTTGTTGCCCTACAAAGTTGAGACAAATGAAGTTCAATAGAAATAATGCCCAGATAAACCCATAAGAGATAACTAAGCTAAATAGTACAATGTAGTCCATGTGAATAACTTACGCTAGTGCAGCAATCCCAAGTACAAAAAAATAGCACGTCACAACAGCATTAACCAAGTCTTTCGACAGAAATGTTAAAAGTAAAAACAGTGACAGCAACATTGCACTCCTAACCAATGGAAACCGCATGGCATGTTCGCTGGACATCGTTTCCTGAAATATTTAATTGCATAACCAAGGAAAGTTGGTAACAATTCCTCAGGGCACAGGTTTTATCAACTGGAAATGTAATAGAATCCAACTTACTCTGGATGTGTAATAGAATCCAACTTACTGATGGCGGAGTAGGCTTGACAGAGCGATAACATCCCACCTAGATAGTTAGACAAGCTGTCAAAATGACATTTAAATTTGGGTCTACCTTCACCACAAGTGGGGCAATGGTCAAACCTGTAACAATAAAGCATGAGGTAAGAATGTGCCAAAAGAAGAGACTAAGTTGTTGTCGAAACCAAGACGAAGGAATACATTACAAAGGGCCGTGATGATTTAAGGACTATCCACTGCATCAAGTCAGAGTACAAAACGTGACATGGCTAATGAACTAATGAAGTGAAATAAATAATGAGCACTGATATGCACAGATCTAAGTATAAAAATCCAGGAACATCAGCCCAATACAGTGACCATGCAACATGTGATAACTGTCAATCAACTTTCCACAAAATACCAGCCCGTATGAGGTTAAGGCAAGCAGTTCATCATCACATTCCCTTCACCTCAAAATAAGTTCACAACTTCGATTGATTTGAGTAGTAGATAAACCAAAGAAAAAAAGCAAGTTTCACTTTCCTGAGACCACATAAACTCAATGAGACTGAAAATTATATACCTGCCAGAGCCAAATTAGCAAGTCGCTCATGGTTCTTCATTCTGAATCTTCAGAACTCTTGAACTTTCCCTCAATTGACTAGAAAGACCACACCGCATCAAACGCATTAGAGTTTCCATATAAGACAAAAATCAACCAAGTATCCAAGATCATTTATGAAATGCTAACCACAATACATTATTCACTAAAGGGAGAAAGGTATGATCTGAACAACAAGAGACGAGACGCATTTACATCAGGAAAACAATCAACCTTAAAACCATGCAATTTGGTTTGCCTAACCTTTATCCTGCGTCAAACCACAAGCTTTACCGATCAATCAGTTCATAAATTCCAACATTATATTGAATTATTGAATAACTGAGCTATATAACTAATTCAGAATTCGCAAACGCCAAATATTTAAATCACAAATCAAATTATGCTCAGGAAATGCAAGGGGCAAGCAGATCAATGCGGATGGACAAACACACACATGTTTACATAGAGATTAAATAATTAGAAATCAAAGTCAATACAGAATTGGAGCACACACCTGCAAACAGAGATAAGTTGCAAAACGCTTAGATCGGAACACCTTCAGTGCGTGTAAATTTCACGCACACACCCACATAGCCTTCTTCCAATAACATTATGCCGCGTCATGATTTCAATTAGCCGTTAGAAAAAAAGATGGCTTTTGATTTGGGCCATATATGTTCCCTGGCTTCAACATGGGCCTTTGGGCTTGTAGATGGGCTCAGTAAATATCATGAATTTGTGAGGTTAATAAGAATATTTTCTATGAGAATACTGCGCTTAACCAAACCAACGCATTCGACGATGGAGCGCAACTTAGTAGATAACACACTTCTTTCCATCAAATATCATCGATTAAGTCTTGGTCATGAGCAAATGAGACTATTATTGATCTTCTTCGAAAAGGACGAAATAAATGCATTCGACATAAAATTAACTGCACTACAAAATGGAATATCCGTCCCTCATCGAATTTGATCTCAAATAATACATCCATCTAGCAATATTACTAAGTTATCGTAGTCTTTTGTGAATGAAAAAATTAAAATGATTTCCAATGGATGTTACTAAGTTATCATAGTCTATTGTGAATGAAAAAATGAAAATGATTTCCGTTGTCAGAATAAAATATACTTTAAACTATTTTTTATTTATGTATACAACACGTTCAATCTTCAATAATTTCATGATTTTTGCAGAGGAATAAAAGAGAAATGTCCAAAACATTCTATATTTGCAATTTATGAGAAATAAAATAAGAAAATAAAGAATAAGGCTGTAACATAATCCATTTTTCTGTGCCAATATTTATAGTCAACTCTTTGCAGAACAATATGGGTGGTGGGGGGTATGCAGCTATTGTGTGATAGAGACATGTTTTGAAAAAATTCCATCCTATTAAACAAATTGTTTATTACTATATCAATAAAGTTAATAACATTATGCACATTAAACTATATAGGAAGATTTTGGCAGAATAGGTTCAATGTAATTACTTTATAAATTCAGTGTAAAAACTGATCGCAATTAAAAAATACTAGTACTACTACTATTCTTTGAACTAATGCCTACTTTTTTTTTCTTTTTAGAATTATCTTGTGTATACACTTTATTAGTGTATCCACACTAGAATAAGAGATACAACCATGCATCTATTTTTATACGAGTAGTACTATAAAATTATTAATTATTTATTAGTATTTATTATACATTAAATTTTACATTCTTAATTTCAATTTAAACATTTATTAATATTGTCACAACAAAAAAGGAGAGAGGCGAGATGGGTCGGACATAGAGCGAGAGAGATGAAAAGAAGGAAAATGAGAAAAAGAAAGTCGTTATAGCGTTGCCTACTGGCAACCATTCGATGGGAAAGCGAATATGTTATATAATGTCAAATCGAAATTTTTTTATACAAATGAGAATATATAGATATATGATATAAGTACATATATAGGTGATTAAAAACTAGACACAAAACTAGAAAATAGCGAAACGAATAAAGAAAAAAGTGATGTTAATAAGTTGGTTCATTTAAGATGCTTCACGAAAAGTGAAAACAAGATTGCAAAGTTTACGGAAAAACGCAAGGATGGAATTAGCTTTTAATGGAGTTGAAGTTGCGTAGGCAAACATCGATCATGGCAGACAACATTCAAACTCCCACTTTTTTCACCTCACCATATTATAAAAGTGAAAAAAAACCCACATACTATCTTTTTTTCTACTATCAAATTACAATTATACTTAAACTTACTTTAATTCACAGAATAATTAATGTCGCATGTATCATGTATGTATAGTAGTAGATTACAATAAAAACACATGTTAATTCCAAACTAGTCTAGTGTGTTATGAGTCATAGGTTGCTCAATACACACTCACATGAAAATGTGGATTTCTTTATATGGTATGATTACAAACCCTAAACAACCCTAATAAAGAAATGATCACTTAAAAAACTGCAAACTGGTTAATTAATTAATGGCTAATTAAGAATGTAATAAAAGAACAAAGCAAGTACACGATTTATCACTTTTTCATATTTTCTTTTTGAATAAAAATGATAAACAATAGAAAAAATCGTACTCCAAAATCGACCAGACTTAGGAAGTCAATGAGAAACGACATTTTACCTGAGTGAATAATTACCAATTCTCGAGACCCTTCACTTCTTGAATATAAGATCATATATATACAGACATAGAATTAAATGTCGGTTTTACACACAACCTTTTTCATTTCCTGCAAATTAAGGCTGTGATGTGTATACAGACGTTTAGATTCATCTTAACATGTGCTCAAGGGTGAAAAGTCTAACAAGCAGTCCTACAAGTCACATGCATACCTATGAATTTCAAACTTAGACATGTGACCTTCATTAATTTGTTTGATCACAATTAATTTTGATATGATTCACAATTGTTATAAGAACAAGTACTCCTACTTTTTATATATACAAAACGAGAGTAATCACAAAATAAGCATTATTAAATAAAAAATTTAGGGTGTCGTTCAAATATATTGTTGTAAGAACAACATCAACTTATATGATCTAGTGTCAGGACTCAGGGAGCATAAAAAATAGATTGGTAGGTGCTACGCTTCAAAATTTTATTCAAAAATATATTTTAAATGTGATTCATATTTTACAAGGATTTTTGTTTAATAATTTGCATAACATTTGGATACATTTAAACACTTTATAACAGAAAAAAATTAAGTGGCGGAGACTTATGTCACTTGCCCTAGTGCAGCATTAACTTCGTGCACTCGGCAAAAACTGTGAATTTGCAATATAAAATGTTTAATTAGTTAATAATTTTGCACAACACGTACAAATTTAATGTGTTGAACGTATCGGTTACCCGATTCTCACCATAATTAGAAATTTTTTAACGGATATTGTGTTCGGAAATAACACAATTACAAAAGGCAATAAAGAACAAGAGGCTTGTTTAATTTGCCTCTACATCTAGGGTGATGTTAAGCTGCATATTTCACTATATGAATATTGTCAAATGATGGATCAAGGAAAAACAACTAGTAATTTTATTACAATTGCAATCAAACCCTAATCCTAACACTTCAACATATAGTATATATAGGGAATCCATCGTAGTTATATGATGTATACATAAATGTGTGTGTATAAAGAGGGGATATATAGTTGATATTTTATGGAGAAAGATAAGAAGTATGGAGATAAGAGAAGTAGATAAGAAGTGAGTGAGATCCAGCAAGTGTTTCCAAATCAAACGACATAAATGACTACCTACGAATCCTAGACCACATTATTTTCATCAAATCTATATTAATTAAGCAGACAGCACATGACAAGAGACGGCGGAAAGTTAACTAATACTGCATTAACATATCTAATTAATTCCCCCATCTTATTTAAATAATTTAATTCCACTTTTCACTACTTATATTATATGCATTCTACACACATATGCACACTACAGTATATAGTAGCTACACTAACAATATTTACCCACAGAAAACCTGCACTACTTTTCCTTTATAGATATTTTTCGGACATATATAGACCCATTAAAACAATTAAGTTTACAAGCACAAGTCAATATATAAATTACCACTACTAATAATAACTTATTCATACATAAGTCACTTGCACTTCACCAAATTTGAATCTGAGATGGAGTACAATAATTTATAGGTGTGTGCATGTGCAAGCATTCTCACCGTGTATAATTAATTATATACCGACATTGTGAAAACACTATAATGCTACTATTACTACTACACCTTAATATTAACTTATAATATGTCCAATGCAATGCATAATTTAATAATATGTCACTTGAATGCAATCATGAAGCGCCAAAAAAAGAGCCGAAAGTGAAGCAATGTAATAGTAAAAAATTGAAGCCTTAAACTGGTAAAAACAATAATTGCTCCATGCCCAAATGCATTAATGCACCACCACCTAACTAATGGATTATATTAACACATTGATAATTAATTATTATTGGCATCATTAATATCCAAACGTACGGGGACATTCGGCGAAGATGATCATTTGAAAGCAGACATCAATTACAATTTGCAAAACAAATTAAACTGGATAATGGAATAAGGAAATATACTAATACTTGAGTCACAGTGTTCCCAGCATATGTAACTCAAAATAAAATATGTAAATCAAAACACAATGCATGTATCAAAATGCATTTAACTTATTGCACACACAACACATTTCTTACATTTTGACTTGACTTTTCTAAAAACACAAAAAACAAAAGGACTTGGAATTGTGCTTTGAAAATACACAAACAGGTTACTAAGAAAAGTAATGAATCTTCTTTTATTTTAGAAATTGGTAATACTCTGCCAAGAATGATCCAACATATGTAGGCTAGCTGTAGAGGTAAATAACAGCTAGAGAAAGTGAAATGTTTGGAAGAATAATATCTATAACTTGTAGGTATATTAGGGTTCTTCACACCTAGAGCAATTTTTACTTTAAAAATTGTGATTAAATATTAAATAAACTAAAAATAAATAAAAAGTTTAATCTCCCCATTTTGGTCTAAACCTCACATATTGCAAGCATTCATATGTAGATTCATTTTCAACAGATATGAGTATTCAATTAAAAGAAGAAAAATAACAATATTTTGCTTATTCACAGCTTTCACTCAAAAGTTCATAATGCAAAATCATAGTAGTATTACACCTAAAATTTGTGTATTGAAACACTAATAAGTTAATAACCCTACATTTTATTGAGTTACCAACATAGGAAAATCAGTTGATCGGATTACCATAATTGGATCCACCTAGAAAGGATGCGCCGCCGTATATATTAGAAGCATGATCGAGATTCACCGGCGGCGATGATGAAGCCCCATTGCCGCCTCCCAAATGCAATTCAGATAGATTTGGGAGCCCCTCTCTCCCTTCAACCCCTTGATCATATAGAAACCCTTTGAAAACATGGCCGCCTATCTTCACCACTGCTTGATAAGCGTATTCATCCTCGCCGTCGTCCACCGCCGTCACTCTCACGCACTTGAACACCGCCGGCGCCCGCACCTGCCCCGGCAGCGACTCCTTCAACCCCGCATCTGCACAATAATTTTGTAAATATTGCTAAAATTATGTCCTTAAAAAAAGCATCTCTAATTTTATGTCCTAGAAAACAAACTACTAGTAAGAGATAAGGTGTTTTTTTGCGTCTCGAATTTTGTGTCCTTACCTTGATGGCTGGAGCTGGTGTCGAAGCTCCTGGCCTGATTGGTGTTGGAGGTGGAGGTGTGGGAGGCGGTGGTGGTCTGGGAGGCGGCGCCGAGGCGGGGCTTCTTGGTGCCGGAGGTGGACTGGGAGGAGCCGGCGGTGGCGAGGAGTTGGCGCTCGCGGCGGCGGGCGGCGGGGACCCAGGTGCTTTTGAAGTGGGTGGTGCAGTCGTAGCCTCTACTTTTGCAGCAGGTTCGACACCTTCTATGTTGGCAGTCTTTCTTGGCTTGGTTGCCGCAGTCTTGGCAGGCGGAAGAGGAGGAAGACGCACCGCCGCCGCCGCTGCTTGGGAGGAGATTTGGGTGCTCGAGAGCCATGGGTTTGATCAAATAAGCTGAGGAATTCTGGCCCTGCTGATGATGCTGCCACAATTGCATACCACCGCCGCCGCCTCCCCGGCTACGGCTGAACAAATCCTCATCCGCCGCGCTGCCGACGGCGATCACGCCGACGCCGATGGCATTGGAGGGATTGAGCGAATGAGGGTCGAAATTGATCGCGGCGGCGGCGTCGGTGTTGTGGTGGTGGTGGAAGGAAGAAGCGGGGGCGACGAAGAAGAACTCCGGGGGGAGGCGCGTGGCGGCGGCAGGCCACATTCCGGCGGAGGCGGCAGGGGCGGCGGGCTCCGCATTGAAACCTAGGGAAAGGTCTCCGGCGGAGGCGGAGGAGGACGCCACCCAATCGGCGAAGGCGCCGGAATCCGACTGCAGCCGCCGAGCCGTAGCCACGTTTATTTTAGTACAAAATTGGGGTTTTTGATGTATGTAAATGTTGAAAAAGATCTGAGAGAGAGAGAGATGTGATTTAGAGAGAGTGGGGTCACTGAAATTCTTTAGAGCAGAAAGAAAGAGAAGATTTTAAAGACAGGAAGAAATAAAGATAGAGAGGGGGGGGGAGGAGGAGAGGAGGTGGTTGTTTAAGTTGTTTGTGGCGCAGCTTCTACAGCATGATATTACTGAGACTTACTGCTGAAGCTGTCGCTTAGTTTGGCTTTTGTAGTTGAAAACTTTTCGCTGCTTCACATGCCAGTGCTTCCAACCTAGCTAGAGAGACACCGCAAATTTCAAGATTAAAGAAAGAAACCCTCAATTCTAGACTTGTTGTATACACAGAGTTGATCTGTAACTATTGGATTCCATACCCAATCTCTTTTCTAGAAAATGAAGAATTGAATCAGCTGGAGCTCTGGCTGTGGTGGATTTTGGGTGGTGATTATTGGAGAGAGGGTGCACTAAAGAAGGGAAAAGTGTGTGTGTGTGTGTGTGTGTGTTTAGAGAGAGATGATGACTTTTTAGTTTTGTAGGTGTATAGGTTCTTGAAGACCTAGTTTCACATGCTGACATAGCCTACCCATCTCTCTCTCTCTCTCTCTCATCTTCATTTTTCCCCAAAATACGTTTCTCTCAGCTTCTCTTTTTTCCTACATTTCTCTCTTCAATTTTTTCCCCAAAATACATTTATTCTTTGTAAAAAATTTATAAGAAAAAAGATGACGAATGTATCTTTACAATTCAAATTTGTTAATCTATAAATATACCTAGTAGTATTATATAGTAGGAGTATTTTTTAAAGGGTAAATTGAAACATTCTAACATTTTGCAACTTCTTCGATTTTTAAAACATCTAAGCTTTGTCTCAAATGTGTTTTGTGAGTGTATGTACGTCCAAGTATGATTCGTTAAAGTGTATGTTAAATTTTGTACTACCTTATTGTGGAATATTTTTGTTATTAATTTGTTTAGTTGATAATGTTATTCATTTGTTTGGTTGATGAGGTTACATTTTGTTCCTTATCGTGGAACATTTCAAAACACTAGTTTAAAGTGTCAAAACACCAATAAGTTGAGTCGTTTTATTTTTTACTGGGAACAAGTGTTAATGTGTGAGTTTTTGCTAAGCTATGCACCGGACATCTCAAGAACTAAAAGCATATTTTCGCTATATATTTTGATGTGTTTGTATTCTTGCAAATAGTTCAATTTTATGAAAAACATCAAAATAAGAAAACTTAATTACACAGTGCTAATGAATGCTACCAATAGATATTGTCAATTTTATTATAAAAAAATGGGAGACATTTTTATCCCGGTAATGATACTTTATGAATCTGAGTAATGAAGATTAACTAAATGGATTATGGGAGAGAGATATTTTTGGGTAAATGCATGTACCCCTCACTTACCCTGGTGAAAAGCATAAACTAAGAATTGTAGCCTTGGATTGCAGTGAGTCGGGTAAACGTGATAACACGGCGAGCAACGTGAGTTTCGTAGCGGTGTGGTGGCCCCCATCTCGCCGGGCAGAGTAGAAAAGGGCCCCGAAGCGCGAAGGTGCGTGCAGTCAACAGCAAACGACGATTTAAATATAATTGTGGTCGATCGACGATACGAAACTCCTTTGGGGGGCCTCACACATCTGTGAAATCAACAACCTCAATACTCAATCCACCACCACCATCATCATCATCATCATCATCATCATCATCATCTATACTCACATTGCACCAATGGAGGAAACAAGCTCCACCGGGGGGGAGGCCTCAATCCGGATCAAGGGGCCCTTTCTGGAATTTGTAACGTCGCCTTTGTTTTACTTGTTTGTTTCGTTTTCTAACACCCTCCTTTAAACGCTTTAAATGAATTTTCTGAGGAGTTGGAACTTTTTTTCTAATTTTAAGCTTATGTATACTGTTGAATTGGTTACTTTCGAAACATATACTGTAGTGGTATATTGTTAGGCTAATCAATTCTTTTGTCTAGATATTTAAGAATTTGATGTGTTAAAAATTAGAGTAGAGAGAATAAAGTACTATGAGGGAGTGAAAAAAATGTAGTACTATGAGAGACATACAAAGAATAAAGTATGAGTGATAAATAGTGTTTATCAAACAAGGAAATGACTTGGACGAATGGAGTATTACTTTTTACTAAAATTAGAAATGTCATAATTATCTTAAAACTTTTGAAAATGGAAAAAATGACTTATTTAACAAGGAATGAATGGAGTATTTATTTGTTTGATTTGCTAAGAATCTGAGTGTGTAGTGGTATGTTGTTTTATAAGAACATGAAAATTCAAAAGTAAATCAAATTGTGGGACTTGAGTGAATGTGATCAAATTCAAACTACATCGGACACCATGTCAATCCATTCAGCTAAACTACTGCATTTCCTCACGCATTTTCAAGGTGAACAAGAGAGGTGGTTGTAATTAATGTCCAAAGCCAGATACGAGTGTGTCACACGATCTTTAAAATTATATGTTCATTCACCAAGATATAAAATAGGAATTGCTCATAAGTGAATTGATGAAGTAGTAAGCAACCAAATGAATAGTGACAATAAGAGTCAATTACTTACTTTAGTAGCAACTCTCGGCAAATTTTACAGTCATAATAAATCAAACGTGGTTTTGAAATTCTCAAGCAGCTTATGAGCATCCGAGTAGGGCATCCTGCGCTAATATCTCCACTAATTACATACTTTTAAAATATTTATGTCAAAAAAGAGAAAAAAAAAACTGAAAGAAAAATACAAGAACATCATCGTTATTCCAAGAGAATGGCAATATGAAACACATCTATATACTAATCAACAGAGAATATACAACAGGGAATCATGGTTTCTCCTTTCAAACACAACAGAAGCTCCCGTCGCTAGTGCCACGGAGGAGACGACGGTTTGTATGCAAAATCTTGAGGTGTGGAACCATAGTTCAGATCAAGGTTGTGGAGTTGCTCCATCAACTGAGACCTCCTTTCCTTGAAGAAGTCGAGACGGGTTGTCAGCTCTACCAAAGCTGACGACGCTGCTAGTGGTGGTCGATGATAATCCATCACCTATAGCCAAATAAAGCATTTTTAGTATCAAGGACGCATAAGACTTGTTTGTTACGTGTGATTAGGGTGTATAATATCAAAACAGACGGCCCTTTATAGATTTGTGCGGCAGATAATAAATTAATCAAAATATGAGAGCATGATGAGGCGACTAAAGGAGTGATGTATGTATAAGGACGGCATCATAAGTTCAGCTCACAAGGGATCAAGGGTTCATGCAATCATAAAGTCGCGTCATACAAATAAGCAAATTGTTTGGGATCTCTTTCCAACCATTTGCATCTGTGTATGCATAAATGTGTATTGAGCCTAACCTCAGCCACCCGAGAAGTAGAAGGTACAGCCCCCAAATCCACAGCAGGAAAATCATCCACGGATAGACTTGTGGAGGCCTCTGTACTTTTAGAATCACTCAAGCTTGATGGTTCAATAAACTGCTTCCGAGAAGGCAACCTACCGTTGCTGCCATGTGCCAACAGTTGTCCTTTAATATTTCTTCCATCCGCTCCCATCGACTCCTGAAACATTTACAGGTCAGAGCAAGCAACAAAAGATGAACAATTCAATTCGTTAAATCAAAAGCATCAACTGTTTCAAATGTGTTTCTTTTTATTTTTCGCCGTCAAATTCCATCTCATTAAAGAGCCTGAGACCTTCATACAAGTCATGAAAAGGTTTAAACAAGCCCGAAAATAGCAGAACCTAAATGTAAACCTTAAATAGGAAAAAATTCAGCCAAATAATCTTAAAACTGAGATGCGCATGAAAAATACAGAAATTAAAGGCAAGAAACAAACCTTTCAGATAAAAAGAGACTTGAAAATGAAATAAAATCATTTACCAAATAAGTCACAAAATAATAAAATAAACAAAAGAAAGGCAACCACCTCTGTCCTTTGTCTTCTTTCATGGTTACAAACAGCAAGTGTAGTGTCAAAATCCTGCTTGAAAAAATTCCTGCAAGTGGAATTCAGCTAAGTCAGAAACTTTACACTAGAACCACATAAAGGTTTGATTTTCGCCTCAATGGTCTAACCATTTTACAATTTGGATTTCAGGTCAATTTCAAGTAGACAATAGTTTTTTGTAATAGCAGAATTTGGTCTAATATGATAAGATGCAATCCTAGACCAAAGAGAATGATCCTACGGGCATGAGAGGGAAGTAAAGGTTGGATGACATGGAAAAAATGACTCACTGCTGAGGTGTTTGGCTTGCTGTGTGTTGATATCTATCACATGCATCAGAAATAGATCCATAGTGGTGCTGACGTTGCTGATTTAACTGGTGGTGAAGTTCAGCAACTTTCTGCTTCAATCTGGCTACATCTGCTTCGGCAAGAGCTATCTCCTCAAGCTCGGCTCTAGTCTGTGCATAAATGTAACATGTCAGCATCAATAGTAATTACTGATTAGTATACAAAAATAAAAGAAAATATGCAAACCTTAGAATCCATGCCACGAGAGCCAGAAAATTGCCCAGAAGACATGCTCAAGCCAACTTCCAGAGCAGCTCGTAAGTCTCTCTCAGCTTGCAACTGTTCCTGCAGTCTTGCTACCTGCCAAGAAAAAACTGCAAACTCAGTATGCCAATCTAGACAAGAAGAATTGGATAAGAGAGGAATCTTAATTTGCTAAGAAATTAGGCTCTTAATATCTAAACTGAACTTCAGACACAAGCACACATGCAGATGATGAACATGATTATGAAGATGTTGATGATTTGTGTAATATTAAAGAGTAAAGCCTCACATCTTGCTCAAGAGCTAAGCGCCGCTCATGCAAAGCTTGCTTCCTTCTTTCCAAGCTAGCTTGCAAAATTGCATTTCCTCTCGCCTAATATAGATAATAAAAAGTCAAATCTAATTACTCAATCACCATACCATAGCCACTTCAAAACTCCCTGTACTTACTTCCTTAGCAATTCTGTGGCGTAGATCATTCTTTGCGATCTCCAATCTCTGGATGGCAAGCCTGGAAATGCACCATTGAGCTTCAGTCAATCAGAAAGGAAAAAAGGACAACAAAAAGTGCACAGAAAACCATTTGATGAATAGTCACTATTTGAGAAGTCTTTTGGGGATTATGCAGAAAAGTGCACTGAAGAGGTATTAATGAGAAAAATGCTACAAACTTAGTGGAAAAAGGAACTCTCAAGACATGGAGACCTTAGAAATAGCTTCATTAGGAATATGAGTGTTAAGAATGGCACTTAGGCCATCGATATTTTAGGTCGAAACATAGAAAACAAACTAATTCAGTTGGTCCAAGTTGAGCCAAGCTCAGAGAACAATTCTATCTGTGCATGGGAAATTAATACTGATAAATGAAGAAAAAGAAAAGACAGTACTTCTGAAAATGAGACTCAGTTATATACTACTCCACATGTTAATTGTATGTGACCCTTTATAATCAAATTAATTTTAGATAGGTATGGGCTCATTTTTGCAGATTACACAAATCGGAGTTATATGTGATTGAAAATGATCGTACTCTTCCTCTCCAGATGAATCTATGGATTCTGATGAAGGTGTTTTTCTTGCCTGCAAGAACATAAATATTAAATTTGTTATTTGTTAAGACAAGATATATAGAATGTGTAATGTTCAATTTATCCAATAATAAAAATCACATGAAAAACATTCCTACCCCTTCCCACTAGGGGTGGGTTAAACAATCCCAGAAGGTGGTTCACCACCAACAAACAATTTGAATTACTTTCTGGTAATAATGGATTATGTGCCAATAATAAGATCAGCACATAGTATCTGAAGTTCATATCCAAAACTTCAAATTCTCTGAAAATGGAGAATTGAGGTACAGCCATTTATTAGCTAAAATTACCCTCATCCTAATTCATGAACAGGAGGCACCCTGCAAGATTCTAAATTATTCATTTATTGATTCAATTGCAGTAAAAAGGTGAGAGACATGCCAGATAAAGTAATAAGCTATCTTGTAATGTGTGAGGTGTGTGTTAACATCAACAAGTATATCGGCATACTAGCAACTAGCAAGAATCAACCAACATTTCATAGTATAACTTATGATTAACAAACATCAGATAGTACTGGCATCATTTGGCCAAAATTCAGAGATGGGAATTTGATAAGTCAACATATGCTATTACTATTAGTAGCACTTTAAAAGTTCACTTTCAGTTGTTGAATACTAGTTTTATGAAATTTATACTGTGTTCAAATTCACTTTTAAGAAGCTTAGCCTCCAGATCCCAAGCACTTAGCTTGATTCTCCGAGTTCGTATAAGCATATCATGGTTTCCCTCAGCAACCAATGGAAGCGAAAAAGTAAAAGAAAATACTTACATTTTTATTTCCCCAAAATGTTGACTTCTTTGCACTACCAGTGCTGGTATTGGTAATTTTGGGTAACGTCTTCTCACCCAATAGTTCGGGTCCAGGAAAAGATTGTTGCAGTTCTTGATTCATAGATGATAAAATTTCTCCAACAGACCGCTGAGACTCATTGGCAGGTTTTTCAGTAGACACATCTGTCGTATTCACATGTGCCTTCAATTGGTCTAGTTGGTCATTTAATGAAGTCTTAGAGTCTCGACTGGATCTAGCGTCCAAAGCCACATCTAGTTTTGATCCCATAATATTATTGTGTATGGGCATCTCATCATCTGAATCATCATTTGCGACTGCCTGGTTTCAGGAAAAAAAAAGCAGCAGCAATTTAAGTAGTCAGTAGACCTTTGATAAATGCTATGGGAAAATATCAAATGTGATTCTGATACAAGAAAAGGGATAGTATCTATATATCAACTAGTCTAATTTTGTTAGAGATGACTGATGGCCTTTAATAAAAAGATTAAGAACACTTCAATAAACTTTCCACTAACCAATCACTTAGAGCACGGAAATACATAATCCATGATACTGCATTGAACCTAACATTTCAGGGAAAAGGTTCGCATACAGCATTAAATTTACCTTCAATTGTCAAATAGACACTGTAAGTATTTTAGTTTTAAAATACACACTTGACTCAATCCTTGGAATGGGATAGGTCTACTCCAAATAAATCACTAGAAAACTGAATTATCACTTTTAAATTAGTGGAAATAATTTATAAAGGCAGGCTTTTGCATGCATTTATAGTCACACATGCTCACTATTTAAATTCAGACTTGAAGTCATTAAAATCACATGCATAATCCATCACACAAGTGGGGGAGAGATTGAACCTTATAGTCATAAAGATCACTAGCAGCTGAGCCACTGCTCTCACTTAACTTCCCACTGTGTCTTCGATCAGAATCAACATCTGTTTCAGGGTCAACTTCATTTTCAGCATCATGATAACCATTTACTTTTATATCCGGATTGTCATCGTCACTTGTATCTTCACTTCCACTGTTATCAGTTTTAGAATCTACAGACATCGAGCATCTGTGCAGACTATCATCCTGTTCGTAGACCAATGTGGTTAGCAAAGAGCAATTACAATACTTTCATGGTTTAATGGAAAAATAAAATTATAGGAATGGAATTTAGAAATTAACACAGAAGATGACAACTGCGATTCATCTATTTTAGGAACTAAGCTAACAATGTGACTTACATCGAAAATATTGTCATACTCCTCCAGAAGTGTTGTGACAATAGCTTGGGCATTATTAGCAGCATTGGCTGCAGCTAGTAGCTGAGCAGAACTATCTCCATTAGTATCGTAGTCATCCTCTAGTTCACATTCACCAGCTAAAAGAGGGCGCAACAGCAATGGAGCCATACAAGCAGCAACTGCCGAAGGTGTCATCCGATTCTCAGAAGCATGAGAAGAAACTGTATGCATCATCTTGAGAACTCTAAAAAATGAAGAGGACAAATGAGAAAGAAAAAAAGAGCGGTTAGTGTTATGATGAAGATGAGAAGAAGAAGAAGTACATAATGAAGCTCGTTTCTAAGCAGAAATTTAATATAGTATGCTAACAGTGTGCTTAACGACAGATTTTGTCAAGAAACGTATTTATCAACAACTGCATAGCTGTTGTACTTGCTACTAATGATTAAAAACACTCAACATCATTTCCTTTTGCACCTTTACTAGAATAAATTATGTCCCCCCAAAATAAAAATTTGTTGAAGAATTGGACAATGTAGGAGCCGGGAGGGAAGAGCTGGGTTACTTGCTAAGTATCAGATTTTGTTTTAGGCATTACAAAACAACATCCCCTTAATAAAAATTTAGCAGCAGCTTAAGTATAGCGGCCGAGTCGAGTTTATTGAGATTCCAGTTTCTTTTTCCTCGACACGGAATTACATTTACCCAAATTCTCACAGGAGACTTCGAGAATTTGCTATCACATCAGAACTTGCTAGAAAGTCCGAGAGTTATCAGTGGGATAAGTAGTATCGTTTAAACTGTTTACTCATTTCCCGCACAATTAACCACCTTACTTCAGTCCCAGCTTCTTATTTGATCACCCAATGCATATGCCGATTGGATGTGCATCATTATCTTACTTTTATTGACCTACTTCTAATGTAGTAGCATTTAAATTTATATTGTGGCATTCAGATAGTTTCGAAATCAAACCATAACATAAAGACTTCAAAGTCTCAAAGAGATCAACTATGGTATCTGTTCATATCCGAGAATTTAAAATAAGACATCTCCTCCATGTCTGACTACTTCTTGGATTTTTGAATCTTATGAACAAAAATCAAGGTAATTCTATGGAAAATAATGGAAAATAAACAACAATACATGCTCATAGAATGATACATCAATTACCTCTGTAAGAGGCGTCTGTTGGGTTCAGGAAATGCTTCCAGTATGGCAGAGCGCATTGCATTAATACGAGTTTCTATCCGGTCAATTTCTTCTCAAGACAGCCACAAATAACCAAATTATGTAGACTTTCAGTTAACCTTAACAATTATAGGAAAATGAACAAATTGGAAACTTGGGAAAAACATCTAGAGTGCAGCGCAGAACATTACTGTAGGCTTCCAACAAGGCAGTGCAGCAGGAAGCAGGAACCGGTGATGAAGGTAGCTCCCGAAGAACATGCTGAAAGAGGGGTAGCTCACATAGGTATCACTTAAAAAACTAGAACAAACAAACCAATCGCTCAGATTGCAGTCAAACCTTAACACAATCGCCAATAACATGAGCATCCTCCTCTGGATCAAATTCAGTCTTCCCTATAATCAAATAATTTACAGATTGGTCATGCTGAATAGTGCATTTAAAGATGAGACAACAATTTGTTATGAGAGGGGAAAAAGTCGTGAAGGAATGTGTAACGAAAACAGTGGTTACACTCATGCATCTGGAATTCTGGAGCCACAATTGCATATAAGCTTTTAATCAGAATATGATGTTCCTCATATCCTTAATCTATTAAGTAGATCTCTGGAGAGTATTGAATCCCCATCCAGCTTGGTCATCATCTTATTTCTCACAAGCAATCATTGGGTGAAGTATCACAGCCAAATGAAAACTAAAGGTGTGTATGGTGTCTATCCACAATGTTGTTCAATTTTTATATAAACTTAACAGCAAACATAGTTGCAACTGTTTAACCTATGCTAGTGTCATGACCAACAGTGACAAAATATAAGTCATAGTCATAGTAACAAATAAAGAATAGCATGATGAGATTCATTCACTCCAATAAATGTGCAACAATCACCTTGTTCATATTCTTGCACTCTTCTGTCCACTTCTTCAACATCTGCAGACTGCCGCAGAATTCCTTCTACTTTAATTCCTGTTAAATGTTGTTCAGTCAGAGCATATACTGGATACACCATACAAAAAAGCTTCTGTATCATTATTTGGGAAGATTAACATCATGGACTCGTGCAGCATTCTAATTTTAATTATGAAATGAGATCATTGCAAAGATGAGCACTGGACATCGAAACAAAAGCATACCGTATTTCTCAAGAAACCGGAGCGCTTTCTCCAGGAAGGATGGACCTCCATCTATATCTTCTAGTGCAAGCAAAATTGGGCGTCCAACAACTAAAGACTTCACTGGTCGTTTGTCTCTCCCTATATTAAAAGGTAATCTGTCAAGATCCCTCCAACGCAGCATTTAATATGAGTACCTAAAGAGCAGCAGGAAGATAATAGGTACAAACATTGATGGAAAGAACCCTCAATAGTATCATTAGTATCACTTCTGAAGATCCCATTTTGTCCCATCACAAGAGCAGCATTTGGCGCTTGTGCAAGAGCATGTTCAAGGGCAGTCTTCCACTCATACAAGTCCTCAGATGTTTCAGCCTGAAGTTAAGAAAATAGAATATAGCAAATAGCTTTCAGTTACACGAGAGATATGGGATAACAATCATTTAGAATCACTCTATGAATGGCAACAGAGAGATAGAAGAAGATTGACTAATCGCTTGTGCACCTTAAGTGTGAATGCACGCCCATCACGCCCATCAGGAAATAGAACAGTTAACAGCTTCTTGTCTTCTCTAACAACGACACTGCATGCAAGAAGACATCAAAAAACTGAGGGAGACACACAGAGGTAGAGTGGTAGACAAAGGGAAAGAGAGACCATTTATCTATACCTTCCTGAATTATTTAAATCAATGCCACCCAAAGTCAAATTTACTTCACCACCACGCTGCGGAAGTGCACTCTAGAGAAAGTGAGTTATGTACATTAAAGGCCATAATAACATGAAATTGAAGTCTAAGCTTTTCAGTAACATAAAGTTCCATGAAACTACTCCAAAAACTATGTTTTTCAGCAACATGGAATATATGCAGCTTGATAAATCAATAATGAATGAGGAAATGGAGATGAAACAGGGACTAACTGGGTCGTTCTTGAAGAAGACCAAAGAAGTGCGAGTAAGGATAAACCAACGCTTCTTCCAAGATTTCCATCCTAACCCTGCAAGAATTCTAAGCATCAAAGGATGCATGACACAGACTATAGAAAGAATAACAGAGGTACATTTATACATTTGAGAAAGTAAAGAGGACTGATGGTAGGTAGCCAACAGAATTCACTAAATGGAGCGGCACGCCAAATACTTTTACCTTGGCAGTACATACCATATACATCCAATTAAAATACAGCGCAAATAGTTGAAACAATAAAGATTAGATCCACTTAACCAAATGTGTATTTTACACAAATCCGGAGTCTCATGCGACTGAACAATGAATAATCAAACATAATGCAACTCAAGCACATGCGCATTTCCCGCAATGCTGGCACAAGGTCATTCAACATCCATCCATACATTCAAGTTTGTAAATCGAACACTTGTTAAGAGCAAAAAAAAACTAACCTTTTGAGGATATAAGCAAATGCCCACTCTTGAATATCTACAAATCACAGAAAAAATCCAATCAGATACAGAAATAACCAACAATGCGCAAAAATACGGCAAATGACAAAAAACCCCAATCCATACTAAAATTAGGTGACGGCAATCTCCAACCAAACCTAGTCCAAATTTATAAACAATTACTTGACTCAATTGACCACAAGAATATCACCCCATTTTAAACCCTCGTAAATAAAAAATCGAAGGAAAACAAAAAAAACAATGCCAATTGAATTGAGGAATAGAAGTTAAGATGTTACCGTATTCGAGTTCCCGATACGAGGGCGCTCAAATGCGGCAAGAGTGGCCGACATTTTCCGCCCCTATCTCAGAGATGAATTAGCATCTCAGCTGGAACTCAGCCGCGGATCGAATCAATCGGTGAAGATCTGTGATGAACGACCAGAACCGAGCTTTACTCCTTTTATTTATTTTTCTTTATTTATTAATTTTTCTTTTCAAACTTTTGGAAAGGGGAAAATATGGATAGATGTAGCAGGGGCACCACCAGCAACCAACCAGAGCTCTCTCTCTCTCTCTCTCTCACACATCTTTCTTTGTTTTTTGTTTGTGTTTATGTGAAGCGGGCAGAGGTGGGTGGGTGGGTGGGTGTGTGGGTGGGTGGGTGGTTAATGATAGTCGTGAGAAGTTATGAATGCTACAGTTATATTATAAATATATTTACATCTTTTTTTACGTATTAAATATTACTCCCTCCGTCCCGCACTACTTGCACTTATTTCCTTTCTGGGCGTCCCAAGTTATTTGCACTCTTTCAATTTTTAGTAACAATTAATACCTACAGCCGTAATTGTTGACTTTGTCTATCATGCATTCCTTAATCTCCGTGCCCAAAAGGAAAGGTGCGAGTAGTGCGGGACGGAGGGAGTATTATAATATGTATATGTTGTTGCTTTTCCACATCTTTTTGACTCTATTATCACTGATTCCTGAAATTTTAATACTGACCCTCTTTGAATGGAAATTAAGTTTGAAAGGATTGACTCAAGTGTATAATAGTATTAACAGTATATATACACCACTATATACGGAGCAGTATATTATTGTATAGTAGTATTATAGTATGTTGATTCGTGAGTATAAATTAAATTGTTGTTTATATGTAAAGTTTTGAAATTTTTACATATTTTTGTGATTTTGTATACCATGTTATCTTAGTGGTACACATACATAATTATGACAAAGTAGTCGAGCACTGAAGACAGTGGATGATGTTGCAGTGTCCAACAAAATTTTGCCATCGGGCGTCCCACTGTGGATGCCCTAAAAGGAGTATACATCTATGACAAAATACTCTTATGATCATTGTTGAAAGTGGCAATGAAGGTATCTCATGGTCGTTGCCACCTATTTTCTACATTGACTTATTATTTATGTTTTTTTTTGTGTAGAGATAAAAATGAAATGTTATAGTAAAATGTTATTTTTAAAGTTATTTCGTAAAGTTTAGGTTCAAAGTCGTAGGGGAAATAGTCTCTATATCATTTTTATATTTCGAAGTACTATTTTTATTACTACCATTTATTAGCTCTTGTTTGGTCAAATCTATCACCACCACTACATAAAGGTTTGCGTTTTTATTAAATTAAATATCTTGAATATTGCTTATTCTTAATATTTTTTGTT
This sequence comes from Salvia splendens, assembly GCF_004379255.2. NCBI lineage: Eukaryota > Viridiplantae > Streptophyta > Magnoliopsida > Lamiales > Lamiaceae > Salvia > Salvia splendens. The sequence continues at coordinate 6,217,169 of NC_056040.1, forward strand.
TTCTTTATTAACTCTAGCTATTCTACTTTTTAAATTAAAACAATATAAATCTATTTAATTTCAATGAGTCATGGAGGTGAATATATGATATAGTATATATCAGCAATAGCAATGTGTCGTCAAATGTTATTACTGTAAAAATAAAGGGAATGTACAAATCTTTAAAGCAAGGGTGAGGCTCCACTTGTTAATTGTGTAATAAGATTTGTGCCACCTGATAACTTATTTGGTATACGTCCATAATTAATAAAAATTAATCAGCCAAGTGGGGGTAATTAAATCAGTGGTCCATGGGAAAATGACCAGCTCATCATATAAATTTATAGCATTAATATATTTTTGCTTTCTTATGCCTTGTCAATTTCTTGTTTCTTCTCTATTTCTACACCATCTCTATCCAGCTCACCTTTTTCTTTCTTCTTTTTCTTTAGTCAATTTATTCCATTTTACTACTGTAAGGATATATGGATTAAAAGTAACTTGCTTAAAAATTAATAAGGATATTTATATGCAGAGTGCTATGTTAAAAGGATCAAAGAGCATCTAATCCATAAATTCACATTCTTAATCGGAATCAGAAAAATGTTTTAGAGAAAAAGTGTGTCCACAAGCAACTTGCCAACAAAAAAAGTGTTATACTTAGTATGTAAATATTCCACTATTTCATTCCAATTGAAACTCTTTTTTTATTGTGATATTTTATGTAGTGTTATTTAGGAATATATCAGATAAAATAATAAAACATGGTCGATTGAGGGGGTGTGGTGGGATAGAGCACGATTTGTTTCTATAATTCCAAAACTATGTATATATAAATGGATACATACACAATCTAATTCTAATTTCATTTCAAATTATACTCTCTAACTTCATTTTCCAACCTTTTATAACAAATGAATCCCAACCATCATGATTTTAATTTTGACTCCAACACATGACAAGATATTGACAATTATGTTTGGTAAAAGACTCGGAATACTGTTAGACCAATGGGTTGGAACCAGTGGCGGACGCAGGATTTTTATAGCGGGGGTCCAAGTTATAATTAACGATTATTGCGTGTTGACGACTCCAGAAACAACCCGACACATTACAAAGTTGCGAAAGACATATATGATGACAATGTCGATGTTGAAATAATTAAAGAATATAATATTAAAAATAAAGATCACTACTTTATGATCTTATAATAACAATATCTATACAAATAATGAAAAGAAAAAAACAAAAATTTTAGTTTAAGAAAATAAAACATATTAATTAATTACTATCTAGTTATTGAATTAATTATAAAATGAATTAAATTGAAAGACAAATGTGAATTAGTAATGAGAAAATAAAAAATAACACTAATGGAATAAATTAGTTATGAAAAATACACAAAGAATTAAACTAGTTTAAAAAAACTAGATATCAACAATTTGTAATAGGAAATCAAGAAAAGCCAGCAATGGGATTGGCTCCCACGACCTTCTTGCTAAAAGTCTGCAACGCTGGCCAACTACGCTAGCTAACTGTAATATATATTGTTGCATAATTATACGATGTATAGTGAAAACACAAATGGGTGGGGCTTCCAAGGAACCCCATGACACCATGTAGGTCCGCCTATGGTTGGAACTCTATCTAGATGGATAATACCCCATCTTATCCGTTGATAAGATCGAACGATAGCTTATATCAATTGTCAATATCGAAGACTACGAAGTTTCCGACACACAACCTTCAAAACCTCCGGGTGGAAATGAAAATAAGGTGATTGCCATAATGGAACAACAAAAAGTACTACATTGAGGGATTTAAGTTGTTGACACTCATTTTCGTCGATGTCTCAAAGGACCAAATTCTCGTCAACAACCAAAAGATCAAAGTCTTTTGGGATAAATTTGCCTTAAAGTACAACGAGTCGAAATCTTGTGGATACAAAGGCGTGATTATGATCATCTCCCACTTACAAGCAAGGGCACATAACCGATCAATATGAGTATGACGATAATATAGAATCTCAACTTTTCCACATCTCCAACGTCAGAGAGTCGCCCCTTGAAACAATATTAGCCAAGAGAAGGTGAATAGTCCAAGCTCTAAAGTCGAAGAAGATCCTCGACTTGCAATGTACTCCGATAAAGTAGACAAGATCAAAGGTACAGTGTTGATTAATGAGCACTCCACAATAAATAGTATGGAATACATTGTTGATGAACTATAAAAATGAGTCACGACTATGCACCAACAACTATTGTAGTACTTAAAAAATTGAAATCTGGTAAGTAATTTGTTGTTTAGAAATTTTGGTTTAGTAAATTAGTTCAAATTTTTAAAAATACATGAAATAGAATTATATTAATAAGTTAAATAAACAAAATAAATTATGATTGATTTCAGATTAATTTGAAGGTTAGAGTTCTTATATTTGTGGCCATGTTTTTTTACGGATAGATTGCCCAAGAATTGAAAAATCTGAAAATGTAAAAAAATTAGAGAAATCCGACAATGATTTTTTTTATCGAAATAAAAACTTTGTACTCCTACTAATAAATTCAGTTTTAAATACAGTATACAAAAATCTATTTGGATTTTTTTTATTTATTTATTTGATTTTGAGGTATAATACTACCTACTACAACAGTTAATCAGTTCTAAAACATCTAACAACAAATCCCCAATTTCATGCACTCTCCAAATTCGACGAAAACAGAAGAAGAATTCTAGATTGCAGGTGCCGAAGGATCCGAGAGAATGTTGCGTCAAGGGCGGAATCTGCTACGGCCCCAATTGCATCTGAACACTGTCGATTTAAGGCGCGCTGCGAGCGGGGCGGCGTCTAGCCCTAGCCTGTCGATATGGCGGCGGAGGAAGGAGATGGGGAAGGAGGGTTTGATGGTGGCGAAGGAGCTCAAGCGCCTCCATTGCCACCCCATGCGCTTCGAGCGCTTCATGAAGACTCATGTCTCACGCCTCCTCAAATCCGACCTGATTGCCGTGCTTGCTGAGTTTCAGCGCCAAAACCTCGTTTCTCTCTCGTTGAAGGTTTTATATACTTTTTCCCCTCGTTTGTCGTTTTGAGTTAACTAATTGAATCGGATGCTAATGAAGTTTTATGATTCCTTTGCATTATCATTTCACATGATCTTTTGAGAGGTGTATGTAGCCTGTGATTCGATGACTGATTTAGTGATTTGCTGCATTTGTTTGGATACATTGATTGTTTGCTGTGTAGTTTATCTGGTGGATTTTTGTTATAGAGCAATTCCTTTTTTTATTTACTTTCATCCAAAAAAAGAAAACAAAAACCCCTAGAGTAACATGAATGCTTCACTTTGGTTTATCTATGACAGCTGTATGATGTGGTGCGGAAGGAAATATGGTATCGGCCAGATATGTTTTTCTATCGCGATATGCTGATGATGCTTGCCAGAAACAAAAAGGTCGATGAAGCTAGGATGGTTTGGAATGATTTAAAGGGGGAGGAAGTCCATTTTGATCAGCATACATTCGGAGATCTTATCAGAGCCTTTCTGGACAATGCATTGCCAGATGAAGCTATGTGGATATATGATGAGATGAGAAGTTCACCTGATCGCCCACTATCATTGCCTTATCGTGTCATATTAAAAGGGCTAATCGCGTACCCTGAATTGAGGGAGAAGGTGAAGGATGACTTTGTGGAGTTATTCCCTGACATGATTGTTTATGATCCTCCAGATGATCTTTTCAGTGATGAAGGCCATTCAGTAACGGATTTTGAGGAGGATTAGAATGTATTTCTGTTATATTATATATAGTCACACATTTGAATATGCAATGGTGATCAGCTGACCAACTAACTGAGTTGGTTACAGAATTGAGATAAAGCTTCAATGTTTCTGCAGAGTTGCTCAACAGTACTGCCAATTTGGAGTTTGATGGTCCATTTGAATCGTAGGGGAGATATGTATTTGATGGAACAGCTGCAGCTATTCATCATAAAAGGGGTCCCTAAGATTATTGACATCCAAGTACGTTCTGTGCCTCTTCAGATTATAGTCCTCATTGCATGACTTGTTTTTTGTATTTGATCTTCCAGTTAAGGATAATAAATTAACCCCTAAAGATGCTGGTTTTAACCATGATGAATGTTATTTTACCATTGCAAAGAAATCACTTTAATTTGAATTAGAGAGTGGAAATTTTTGTGACAGAATGTAGCATAGCTTATAGGAATTAATGTTACTGAACTCGTAACTTCCTCATTTTGGTCGTTAAATTGAAAATCTGGTGTTTGACTGATGAACAAAATAAGTTTGGACCTAGCTGATTATAGAAGTTTTAATATGATAATAATATCACCGTTGTATCATCTTTTCGTATCCTTTTGTGGTTTTGTGTTGTTCACTATGCGTGCAATCTGCAAAGATTCTATTTGGCTAACAATTTTGAAAGTTTAACCAACTAATATAATTCTCTCTTTCTTATGTTTTGTTTTGTTTTGTTCGTCTCTCTAATATGATAACTGTTCAACACTGGTAGAATTGGAGAAGGCCGACGACGAGGCCCATCCTAAACAGTTCAAGTAGAAAGAGCAGGGTGCCATCAAGTTGCATCTGCTGTATGACTTCTTCAACTTGCTGACTTTCTCGTTGCCATGCGTTCTTTAAAAGCTTTTGGATCCAGTTACATTACTGAAAAATAATCATGTTTTTATCATAAAGCAATGCCATTAATCTTAATTCCCTTTGATTGATCAATGCTCAGTGAAATTAGTTTATTGGCAATTTAACATTATCTCTACTTCCTCTTTGATGTGCCCTATCAACTAATCTACGCCGTCAATCATTGTACATGAATTTAAAGATAAGTTAACTAAATTCTTTTTGGATATCATAGTAATGATAATTAATTAAAACTAAATAATAAAAATAAGATATTTTTGCTGTTATTTTATAACATAGGAACGACTTTGCCTGATCTTTCAATTACATTATTTCCATATTTTACCCCATGGTAGGATCACAAATTCCTTTAGCAAAGAAATAAATCCACACTAGATCTTCACAAACTACAGACTATTCAGAGTTTAAATTCAACATAGTATATTTAATAAAAAAAATTCAAAATTTAATTTTGCTCCCTAATCTTCTCCTCCTAAAATCTCTCCAATGGAGCGACATCCATCTCCCTCCCCTGTTTCCTCATTACTCTCCTCCATGCATACTTCTCTCTCCTCCCCTTGTGATCTCACCTCCAAAAAAAACGCCCCCCCGCCCGCCCTCTTCCCCAGGGCTCCCCAATTCCGATGGGCAACTGCTTCTCCCAAGCCGCAGAAGACGCCCAGCCTGCCACCGACGACACCGCCCCCGCCCCTGCCCCTGCCCCCGCCGATGAATCCTCCCCCATGACCCCTCCCCAAACCGCCATCACCACCCCGGCCTCCCCCAAAGCGGCGGCCCCGGTTGGTCCGGTCCTGGGGCGGCCCATGGTCGACATCAGCGACTACTACACGGTGGGGAAAGAGCTTGGGCAGGGGCAGTTCGGTGTGACCCACCTCTGCATCGACAAGCACACGGGGGAGCAGTTTGCGTGCAAGACCATCGCGAAGCGGAAGCTGGCCAACGAGGAGGACATGGAGGATGTTCGGAGGGAGGTGCAGATCATGCACCATCTCACGGGGCAGGCCAACATCGTCGACTTGAAGGGGGCCTACGAGGACAAGCACAACGTCTATCTCGTCATGGAGCTCTGCGCCGGCGGGGAGCTCTTCGACCGCATCATCGCCCGAGGCTACTACACCGAGAGGGCGGCCGCGTCTCTCATGAGGACCATTGTGCAGATCGTCCACACCTGCCATACCATGGGGGTCATTCATAGGGATCTCAAGCCCGAGAACTTCTTGCTCTTGAATAAGGAAGAGGATTCGCCTCTCAAGGCCACAGATTTCGGCCTCTCCGTCTTCTTTAAACAAGGTAAAATATAACCATCAATGTTTGGTATGGAATTATTGTCTATATAATTGAACGAATTAATATTGAGATGAAATGTTGTTGCATTTGGCAGGAGATGAATTCAAAGATATTGTGGGAAGTGCATATTACATAGCACCAGAGGTGTTGAAAAGAAACTATGGACCAGAAGCTGATGTTTGGAGTATTGGTGTCATGCTCTACATTCTTCTCTCAGGTGTCCCTCCTTTTTGGGCAGAGTCGGAGACGGGCATATTCAACGCGATTCTACGAGGACATGTAGATTTCACGTCGGACCCATGGCCGTCCATTTCAAACGGGGCGAAGGAGCTAGTGAAGAAGATGCTAGCTTCAGACCCCAAGCAGAGGCTCTCAGCCGCCCAAGTGCTGAGTATGATCTACTACCTCTCACAATTTACGAAATATTATAATGCATAGCATGATAATTTATCCGATTCATGTTAATACTATATACACAGATCATCCTTGGATTAAGGAGGACGGAGACGCACCAGATACGCCACTCGACAACGCAGTCTTCAACAGACTCAAACAATTCAGAGCTATGAATAAGTTCAAGAAAGCTGCATTGCGTGTAAGTATATGACTTTAACACACTCTTGATAGCAAAATGGGTACTACTACTAAAACATGGATGAAAAACGAAGGTTATCGCGGGTTGCTTGTCGGAGGAGGAAATCATGGGGCTGAAAGAAATGTTCAAGGGAATGGACACAGACAACAGCGGAACAATAACGCTGGAAGAGCTGAAGCAAGGTTTGTCCGAAACGGGATCAAAGCTAACAGAGTATGAAGTCCAACAGCTGATGGAAGCTGCCGACGCTGATGGCAATGGCACCATTAGCTATGAAGAATTCATCACTGCAACAATGCATATGAACAGAATGGATAAAGAAGAGCATCTTTACACAGCATTTCAATACTTTGACAAAGACAACAGCGGGTGATTCTCATTTGATCAACCCTATTTTTGAACCTAAATGCACGAACTTTCGCTCCATTCTGACCAAAAATGACATTAAATTCGTGTATTCATTCACAACTTCGAGAGTTCACGTGCAAAATCAAAGTACATACACCGTTCGTGTATTTTACATGTTTGCTTTTGTTGGCATCATCAGGTACATTACGATCGAAGAACTAGAGCATGCTCTCAAAGAATTCGGCATGGGTAATGACAAGGACATTAAGGAAATCGTGTCCGAAGTTGATGCTGATAATGTAAGAAATACTACTATCATTGTTCTTCATAGTTCATTAATTCTAGACAATCTTTCAAACAAATTCAAATTGGATGTTTTAAAAATGTGCAGGATGGTCGGATCAACTATGATGAATTTGTAGCGATGATGAAGAAAAGTAATCCAGATATGGCAGTAAATAGCAAGAAAAGAAGAAGTGGTGTTTTTACTGAGGTCCCCGAAGACTAATTTATGATATTTAAATATATAAAAATATATTATCACCTTGATGGAGGGAAGAGATAGGCTTTTATGTACAACTATATTTAGATTTGTAGCATTTTTAACATGTATACTGATGTATTTAAAAGGGGAAAAAGAAAAGGGACGAGTTTTCTTCTTCTGTTCCTTTCAGTGACTGAGTGAACTCGGTGGTGTAGCTTTACGACTAATAGTCATTATCATTTAATATTTGAAGAGTATTTTTCTGCTCATTCTCTATTTATAAATTTAGCCCATTTGAAATTAAGTCTACGAATTCTTTGTAAAAGTTGATGATGAGCTGAAGAAAATGAAAATTACAAATTATGAATAAATTCAACAAAGTGATAAATCCACCGTTTCTTCATTTTAGATTAACTCTGTGGAACAGAACACACATTTGTCATCATTTTTAAAAGAATGGAAAAGGCTCAAACTTAAAGCTCTACACAACCAATGAAGCTCAACAAAATATTAAATAAAATAGCAAGACACAAGAATGTACAAGTTGGGATTACCAAAAATAGTGGACTTATTTGTCAAAAACAAGGGTGCATGTTTCAAAACTAGGTAGTACTAGTAGTATTTAATTTATTATTTTGTGTCTATTTTTTTAGTTGGGGATGGAAGAATGCTGAGACACTAAACACGTACCCATTAGCTCAAAAATACTCAAGAAAAACAGTACTAGTGTCTAGTAGTACCAAATATTTTGCCAATGATAGTAAACCACTCAATTTACAAATTTAATGAATATGAGTAACTATAGAATATAAAATCAGTGAAGACTCATCGTCCTTACATTCACACACACAATTCTGCAAATCATACGGAAGATAAATCATATTTAGAAAGAAAAAAAAAGACGAGTAATTCAAATTTATAGGAAATTCACATGAACTTCATTTTGGTGTGAAGAATAACACGTCAAAGAGACTAAAATAAAAAAGATATTCAAATTTATGTACCTACAATAACAATAAATTTTAAAAGAAACTCTAACTTGACTGGTGAAAGAAAATCCCACAGGGGCGACCTGAGAACACATGAATCATCGGCCCTCGATTGAGCTGAAATTGCGATATATGTACTCTCATGACACCCCTGCCGAACCTTTTCACCATCTTGGATCCATTGCGCTAAAATACTTATACCAATTACACTGTGATTTGTTTCATTATATATATAGGAATCCCAAACCCAAATAATTGGGTGTACTACACCTTTGGTACTTGAAAAGAAATAATGTACATAATGAATATAAAATGTGTACTAGGCTTGTACATCATGTTTGAAGAATATTCAAGTCCGGTCAATGGAATTTATTCAAAAATCTACATGTATTTTGGTTAATTATTATTACTACTATTTTTTTTATTAATTCATGATATTTCAAATTTTGAAATTTATGAATTCTCATCGTTGTAATTCCACTCCAATAATTATTATTTTTAGAAAGTTTGGTGATTTCTTTATTTTATTTTTGTTTAAAAGATAATTCGCACACAAATATTAATACTTTAGTTTGATTTTAATAATTTTGAAGTAATTGTCTGAATATAATTGTTTCAAATTGTCTAGATTGGAGGTAAAATTCATAAGTTGAAATTATTACTAGTAATTAGTAATACAGTTGGTAAACATTAAGATAAATTAATAAATTCTAAATTTTAAGATAAAATTGAAAAAAATCTGTGAATAAATTTGATTCTGGATATTTGTAGCCCTAATTTTTGTGATCTCTGAAACCTGTCAACTGCAGTCTAGGACTGGTGCCTGTAAATTGTAAACTAGAAAATCAAGAAGTGTTGAGAGAGAGATGGACAGTGGAGAAGAGAACGATATCGTTTGCTTGGATGAATCTTTCTTCATCAACGACAAGTATTCCTCTTTTTTAAATGCGCTACATTTTACATCCTTGTTTCTACACGTTTTTGTTTCCTAAAGATTTAATTTTTTTTATGTTTGCAGCTACCAAATCGCAAGGTTTACATTTGGGTCACAAATTCTTGAACTCTACTGCCTCCAGTCCGCCTCAAGTGAGTTTCCCTATTATTCCATTTGCTATCAGAAAAATAATCGGATGCTTGAACTGATGCTTATGTGAAAAGCCTGCTTAAGTGGCAAAAGGGAATAATCTGTGATCTTGTAGCTTGTGAAATAGGTAGCATATAACTTAAAAACCTTAATATGCTGTCCAATGTATTACAATTGTTGTGAGATTGGGGGAGTTGGAGCATTTTAAGAGGCAGCTAAGAATTTTTAGAAGTTGAAATGGTTTATGGGAATGGCCATGGTGCTTATGATGGTGGAGGCTGTTGCTGCATTTCTAGTGGTAGCTCATTGTAAATGTAGGAGTCCCGTTCAGTTTGTTGCTCAAAATGCTAAATTGTTTTGACAATTCTAACAGATACAATGTTATTACCTTGTTAGTGGTGTCCCGTGCTGTTTGTTGCTCGAAAGGCTCGATTTTTTTGAAAATTTGGTTTCTAGCATAATAATGCATTATGTACTCCAATTGTTGGTGGCTTCCCGTGTTGTTTGTTGCTAAAAAATGCTCATTTTTTAAAATTCTAAACAATAAAACGTTGTGAACTTGTTGGTGTTGTTTCGTGATGTTCTGTTTGTTGCTCCAAATGGCCGATTATTTTAAAATTCTTACATAATAAAATGTCATGAACGTGTTAGTGGTGTCCTATGCTTCTGTTGCTTAAAATGCTTGATTCTGAGATATACGGCTGATTTCTCTTTAGTCTTCATCTGCTTTGTGTTTTGCAAACAACTGAACAAGAAGAGGGCAGAAACTGGAAAGTGAAGGGTCAAAATTACAGATTCAATGTATAGTTTATCATATCGATGTTTTTTTGTGCGGGATTTTCCGGATAGATAAATTACAGCTTCAACTGAGAAGGATCACAAATTGGCGCCAATGTGTATTTTACATAATGCATAAGTGAGGTGAAAATAGATGGGTAAAATATTAGGAAAAGATATGTTACTGCATTGATATCTCGTGGCTTTATACATCATCGGATAATATAATACACTGAGGTCTGACCGATCTATGTGGCAGCTGATTTTGATTTGACAGGGCAGATGGTATGGCCTGGAGCAGAGCTCTTGAATAATTATCTTTCGAAGAATTCTGACATTCTGCGAGGGTGTTCTGTTATCGAGCTTGGCTCTGGTGTTGGTTAGTATATGTTGCTGAAATTTCAAGGATCAGCCTATAACATTCTGTTTCTGCTGCCAATGGCAAAGAATAGGAAAACGAATCCGTTGTTATCTCCATATTCATTACATGTCACGTGCTCGATTATATTGGAACTTCTAGTGCAGCTTTGAGTGTAGCTATGTGACTACCTTATAACGTAGAAAGAAAAGGAAATTGGTGATAACTCTTCTCCAAGAGAGATTGTGATGAAATACTTTTCATAGGGGATACCATTATTAACTTCACAAACTATAGCAAAATCCGTCTTTTAACCAAATAGATAATCTTGGTAAAAAATTACATGAACTTTGTGTGCTCAATGATAGTTTTCTAATGGTACCCATATTGTTGGATTTAGTCACAGAAAGTTTGCTGTACTTCAGTTTTTTTTAACTCGTACCATTAAAAAGATACCATTGAGAGCTTTCTCATGCTGAATTGTGGAGTACTAATATTTACAATTTTTTTTCCATCTTTCAACCAAGATTATTTATTTGGAAAATCCAGCCATGGTTTGCGTATTTACAGGCAATTAACCCTTACATTAACAGATGTTTATAATAATCATGTTCTAGAAAATGAATGAACTGCTACACACATAAACTCTGGGCCGACCTTATTAGGCTGTTGCTCGAGAATGAACTATTTTCACTAAACTCGATTGTGCAGGCATTACGGGGATACTCTGTAGCAGATTTTGTGGGGAAGTAGTTATGACTGACCATAATGATGAGGTTCTTAAGGCAAGGTTATGCAATATTCTCATCGCTTGAGTGTCTTTGAAGTTTAGATCTCTTGCTGACATGCTCACTTATGTCGAAATGTTCAGATCCTAACAAGGAATATTGAGTTAGACGACTCTTCAAAGAATTCAGCTTGTTCTGCCAGTAAGTGAACTTGCTTCAGGATCGTGTCCTATGCTTGTGAGTCGATTGATATCTATTAATTGTCAGTTTTTATTACAGAATTGAAATCTGCAAAGCTAGAATGGGGAAATTCTGAGCAACTCGATGACATATTGCAGAGGCATCCGGAAGGATTTGATCTTGTTCTTGGAGCTGATATTTATATCCTATTCTATACATTTATCTATTAGTACTTGTTACATTTTCATGTTTATATATGGTTTTTTGCCTAGTTAATTATCTCTTTTTCTAACGTAAGCGACGTCTGGTCTTGTTTTAAGAGCAAATGAAGGTGAAAGCGCGTAAAGTTTCAATCCTTGTTATACTCCTTTCTATACTTCAATGCATATTCTAAAAACTAGTCTTTTATCCCAAGATCAAATGTACCAAGTCTAAAAAAGTGAAATCTTGTCGTTCATTTACCTAGTCCTCGACTTCTTGCTATTGCCTTAACAGTTTTTCAAGCTTTCAGCAAGCCAGTGTTCCTCTCCTCTTTCATACTGTGAAAAGGCTCCTCGATGTCGGCCTCAAGAAGAAGTGTCGGTTCATACTGGGCTATGTGTCACGAGCCAAAGTGTAAGTACTCCTCTGGATTTAGGATATTCTCAACAACGTTATCATGAACGTGCTTGATTTACTGTGTATTGTGCAGAATGGACGATATGGTTATAGGAGAAGCCTCTCGACATGGACTGCGTATAACTGAAGTTGCTGGAACTCGTGCTGAGATAAGAAATCTTGGTGGTGTTATTTATGAAATTACTTGTCCATGACTCACGAGAAGTGAATCCACGATTTGATGGAGATTGATATCTGTTCATGACGATTTTGATAGTTTTTGTTCTCTTGAGAGTCGTTTTGAATGAATCGGGTTAAATTTTTTTCCGGATTAGAAATTTTCTACCCTAATCTTTTCACCCGATTTATTTGAGTGGACATGTCAGTTTTAGACTGGATTGATATCTCTAATCCAATATGGATGGAAGAGTATAGTGATGAAATGAAGCAGATTTTGCTATAAGCAAATCAATTTATGATTTATTTATCAGCATGTTAATTTTATGCAGTCTATAGAGATATTGGAACAAAGTGCTCATTAAATCAAAAAATGCAACAAAAGTCCTGCACAAAAGTAGAAGAATAGCAAAGAGAAGAGAATATTCCACAAGTTGTGAGGAACTTACCAAAGAGAATGATAGGATATACAATCATTCTTAGCACTTAACTTCAGTGTTATTAGTATATTTCCACAAGTATGGTGTATATATTTTTCTAGTAATTTTCTATTTTAAAAAAGAATTAGATAATTAGTCACCAGTAAGAAAGAAAATGTGGAGACACTGAATCCAAAAGTGGTATACTTGCAATTATATGATCAAAAGTGGATGCATAATAGTACATTACACATTTGTATATTCCCACTTGGGATTTATCTTACATCTAAGAATTAAAGGAGGCATCACATAATAATGATACAACCTCAAAATAATTTACCTACAACAAATAATGTAACTACTTTTCTTCAACATTTTATTACTGTAAAACTTGAGCAGGCCACAGCTTCTTCCACATAGAGATCTCTTCTTCCCCTCTCAGTTTCCGAATCCCTCCGTAAAATCCATCCGTCTCGTTTCCTTCTTCTCTGTGCTCTCTCCGGTTGATGAATTTTGCCCTCCAAAGGGATCCCGGTGTGTACTGCCTGAACTCCAGCACCACCGTGTCTGCACCGTTACCAAATCTCCACAAGTTAATCAAACTGAGCTTATAAATGTGACAAATTCAAAATCTGCAGACAGTTTATGCAGTTACTGGCAGTTAAACCAAGCAAGAATTCAATCTTGTTGTCAAATTTTAAGGTTCATATTGAATCTCTAAGTTTAGTTATATAATCTTAGACTACACCAGTCATCATCATACAGCAGCGACTCAGCCTCAACGCGTTGCAGATAAGTGAAAAGCACGATTACAACAAATAAATATTTGAACCAAAAAGACACAAACAAAAAACAAAATAAACATAAAGAAAAGTAGAGAGGCCCCCTTCATATTGGTTGGCCATAAGCATCACATTGAGACAGCACTCATGAGTTTGCTGCTCAAGATTACGACAGGCTAAGTCACGAGCTATTTTAATGGTCCAACGATAGGCACAAGGGGAGCCCCACAATGCACGAAAAATGGGAGCCAAATGATATTTAATGACCACCTTCTTTAAAGAGATATAATATGGCTTTATGAGTGATGAGAATGGGATCTCACAAATGATATTTAGACACACACGACCTCTCAGTATCTCTTGCCAAGTATTCCTACGTTTCGACTAAACTTCATCTCCAGCTTACTATCAGGGGGTGTTTATTTTGAGCGATAGATTAATTGTGAATTTGTTTGACCGTTTTATCAACGTAGAAGATATGGCAGCAAACTCACCACTATCATGACACCGGCAGTAGCTGGCGTTCCCATCGCAAGTTTCCAAGTGGCCTATAACACCATACCACCAACCTGCACACATTTGCAACACATTTTCCATTCAACTTGTGGCATCATCTATTCGAGATAATTTCTAGCCTATTCGATAGGAATTTTCAAACAAACGACAAATGAGATGCATTAAGAGTTGACAAGAACTTCCCACCAAGCAAGAATGAAAAGACATGCCACCTTCCTCTTTTAAGAAAACAAGGTTGAATATATCCAAAAGTTTGAAGAAGTCAATTATGGTGTGAGTTGAAAAGGAAAGGATAAGTTATTGGCCTGGACTTCAAATCCTTTTATGAAGCTTCTTGGTAGATATACCACTCACACCTACCACACACATACCATGTGATGCAAATGAAAGAACTAACTCACACACACCATATGAGAAAAGCTACCAACACTAACTCGTGTGTGTCAAGAGGGAGAAATCATTAAAATATGATGCAAATGAAAGAACTAACTCATACAACTGCGTAAAAGAGTATGACTAATACCATATGGGAACTCTTTGTTTCGTCTCCATTGGATCTCGATGTGATCCTCAGGGTGGAGGTCGTGCAAGCAATCCGAAATGTGAAGATCGTGCGATGAAGTGTGGACAAAGGGAGCCCTCAACCTATCCCATGTCACACCACTCTCAATAGCACTTGGTCTTGCTCCATGAGCAGGATATCTACACACCAACAAATCAGAACAACCATCTTTTAACACTACGCATCATCACAAAATCCTTAAGCTTCAATCAATCATATCTAATTATGTAATAGTAACCTGGCATTGAAGGTGTCAGTTTTCCTATCATAGCTCAGCATAGCATCATAGCAAGACAACATAAATCCTACATGACCATTCTGCACACACACATCAACAACAAGATCAATCAACACTTGTCTATGATAGAAATCCAAGAAATCAACACAAACTTGAAAATACAAACCTCACGGTTATAAACTTGAGCAGGAAACCAGAACTTTCCAGACTCAAGAGCAAGATACTTGGACATAACCGAATCAACGGCCGTGAAGGAGCTCCTCCTCCTCCCACCGCCGCCGCTCAAGCCAGATCTAATCAACCCCCACAAATACCCCACCACCCCCTTCTGCAGCTTCTCCCCATTCAAGAAAGAAAGCTCTTTTCTTGAAGCTATAAAACACTCCCATTCTCTCGCCGCAGCAGCCCCAAAAATCCCACCCCATTTCCCCTCCATATGCTTCCGCCACAGATGATCGCTCACGCAGCCGTCTCTCAAGGAGGTGCAGACGCTCGCCATCCTGCACAGCCCCTCCGGGGGGAGCTTCTCGAGGATGCATTCCAGCACCAGGTCAGGCAACTCCAGCACCGACATCGCCGTTGCTGCCGAAGGCTTGGATTTGGGCGACATTATTGAAGTGAGGAATAATGAGAAGGAAGTGATCAAGAAGAGGAGAGAGTGTAGCATTTCACAATCTTGCTCAACTTGAGGAATATATATAGAGAGAGATTAAGAAGAAAAAACACCCCCCCCCCCCCACACACACACACGCAAGTATACGTGTGTATTGTAGAGTCAATTTACAGTGGGAAAATTCTTGAAGAGATGTGGCTTTTAATTGGCCAATTAGAGTGAGATTAGCAGAAGCCCACCTAACTAAAAACTGTGGGGCTATGAACAAAGAAGCAAGTAAATCTTTTTCTAGTAATAAAATAGGATTATCTTCAGACACGTATAAAGATCCTTTCTCTACGAAATGATCTTTGCCTTAAGCAGGCACGGAATCTAAGAACACCCGAATTGTAGCATTCGAGGTCGACCAACTTGATATTGAGTTGGATTCGAATCAAATATTTAAGAATTCGGAATTGATTGGATGACGAAATTGATTGAGATTCAAATTTTTTAATGTATATATAAATTGTGATTTAATGAATACTGTCCACAAAAAAAGGACATAATTTTCTTTTCAAATTATTCATTAGAAATTTGCTAATTTGATTAAGAATTCGGAATTGATTGGATGATGAAATTAGAAATTTGCTCATTTTCGTTTATAGTTACACACTCACACGATCTTAGAGAATCTGCAACGATGGACGGACCGCGTCCGTCCGTCCGTGCCGCTGGCAAGGACGAGCTCCACCGCCGCTACGCTCGCGCCGCTGGCACGGAGCTGCTCGATGCATCGAGCACGTCCGTGCCAACGAGCAGCTGATGTGGCGGCACGGGATTAGGCAACGGCATAGCCATTGCCTTTGAATTATTATTTTTTAATTAAAAATCGATTTTTACTTTAAAAACCGATTAAAAAAAATTCCGCTTCCCAAAAAAAATATCCGTTTTTTAACCATTTTTCATCATTTTTAATTTTTTTTTATTTTTCCCCCAAAAATATACATTTTCATCTATAAATACCTCACTTTCACACCCAAAAATTCACCCCACACTACACAATTCTCATCTACACTCTCTAATTTCCATTCTCATTCTCATTCTCATTCTCATTCTCATCTTCATTCTCTCATATCCATTCTCAATCTTTCTTCCACTGCTACAACATAACAATCTCCGGCCAAGGCGATGACCCCCCGCCCTCCCACGGTTGGAACCCCGAATGGTTCGGTTCACAACCGTTTCCTAGTCCGGAAACGGAATATTCGGCCCCTTCTCTAACCCAAAGTTCGGGCGTTCCGGGTGGCTACCGGCCATACCCAATCGACGACCAAGGTGCCCCCGAAGGGCGATACGGGTGGTCACCGGAGCCTAGGCCGACCGCTCCCTCCCAAACTCCAACTCCTCCTACTCGTGGTGTCCGCACACCGTACACTCCGGCGGAGATGGATAAATTGTTCACGACGTACTTGGAAATCTCCGAAGATCAGGTGGTTGGCACGAACCAATCCGGCGATCACTTTTGGTGGCGCATCGCTCGCCGGTACAATGAAAACCGGCCGCCGGAAACAATCGAGCACAACGAGAGTATGGTGCGCAACGCCATCTACCGAGCCAACGATGAAATTGGAAAGTTCAATGGTTATTTCCTCCAGGAAGAGCGGAATGCGGGGAGAGGCCGGAGCGAGGTCGACATCATCACTGCCGCGTTGAGCACCTACCAATCCATGAACTACAAGTCGTTCAAGTACCTCAACGTTTGGCAGGAGACGCGGACGCACCCGAAATATATGGGAGGCGTAACATCCTCCTCTAGCGGCTCCTCCAAACGGTCAAGGTCGGTATCCCTATCCGACGCCAGCTCCGAAGAAGTGGCTAGCCAACTCGCCAGAGATAACTTGGGTAGCCCTGAAGCCGGCCCGAGCGGTTCCCAACGCCGACCGCAAGGAAGGAAGAAGGCGGCGGCTGCAACCGCCGATGCTCCAGTTCCTGCTCCCGTTCCCGTTCCATATGCGCCACCTCCACCCACCACCAACTCGTTGTGGCAGCTTTTGGCCCAACTCAATATGGCCGATAGGTCCACTATGACCCCCTCGCAACTTCGATCGCACGAGGCCATGATATTGGGCCTCCAAAGACAATTAGGGGTGATGCCGCCGGATGAGTAGTCGTCCACGGGGGTATTTTTAGCTTTTAATTATGTAATTTTTAATTTTTAGGAGTTTAATTATGTAATTTTTTATTTTTAGGAGTTTTTAGTATTTTAATTATGTAATTTTGGGATTTTAAGTATGTCTTTTTATTTTATTTGTAATTTATAATATTTATTGTGGTTTTTTAATGAATTTTGATTTTATGGAAATGTTTTTGTTTAATTGAATTTTAAATTGAATTGTGCTCGTCCTTGCGGAAGAGCACAACTGTGGGTGTTGTGCTCTTGCCAGAGAGCAGGCAGAAAAAGTGGGGTCGGGCCCACAACCGTGCTCGCTGGCAAGAGCACGGTTGTGGGTGCTCTTAACATTTTAAAGTAAAAAAATATTAGTGTGGTGGCAAGAAAAAATTGGACAGAGGCACATTTGATATGAAAAAGTATTATACTAGTACTATATTATACTCCCTCATTCCATAAAATATTGTCCAAGGGCACGGTTTTAATAAATGTGAAGAAAAGTGAGTTGAAAAAGTTAGTGGAATGAGAGTCTCATATTTATAGTAGTATTAGTTTTATAATAGAGTACAACTCCTTTTTGGTCCAAAACATATGAGCAAATTACCAATTTTGTCCGTTACATTAATTTTCAGGTTTTTGGGTCCATAACATACAAAAATCGCTCTCGGTTAGGTCTTTTTTGGACGGCTCCGTTAAAATACGCAAGTCAACCATTACTTAGCAAAAGTTTGACTAAATTAAACAAAAAACTAGATTATTAGTGACTAAATAATTTGCTAATTATTTTCTTTAATAAAATACCAAATATTGTTATTTTCATTAGGGTCTTCAACTCTCATTTTCAAAAATACGCAACTCTCATTTTCATTAGGGTCTTCCGATGATTCAGGGCGATAAATTCCAACTCTTAGGCGATCTTCCGGCGATTCGAGGCGATATACCAGTGTTCCAGCCATGAGTTGGGAATCGCCGTCGTGAAACCCACCTGAACCTGAGAATGAAGGCGAGAAGGGTCATGGTTCGTCTGTAGCTAACCCTAGTCCCGAAGGTGGGTTGGCCTCGTCGAACCTTAGCCCCGTCGCGGAAGTCGAAGTGGAGCTACATTCCGGTAACGACGGGTCAAAGTCAAATCCTAATTCTTCGAAGGCTGACCGACGACCTCCGACTGACGCCGATGACCCCAAAGTAGAGAAGAGGACGAAGATGAGACTCGACCGCTCGGTTTCTCATAAGCCGCCACTTCCTCCGAAGGAGAAGGCTGCTGCTTCTTCTTCGAAATCCAATTTGAGTTCACCAGTTGAGATCCTCAAAGATAAGCCGCCATTTGAAATTCCAGTTCCACGCCCTCGAAATCCACTTCGAGAAGGTTAGTTTCGAATTGAGCATATGAGTTATTCGTTTCATGTAAAAAACTAGGGTTTGCAATAATTGGTTATGTATGAATTTTTCTGGAATAGATTGAATTGTGGTCCCATAGAATATGTATGTAAGTGTGGTCCCACCGAATATAGATTGAATTGGTGGTGGGGAAACCAAATGGATGGTCTGGTTGTAGGGAAACCAGACGACAAGGATAAATGTTTTTGTCTTGATATGTGTTGGACTAATAGGGATTGTTCTGTATAAATGTTGGACCACTTTGTTATGTTTTTATTGTTTACTTATGGTTGACACCTTTGCTTACAGATGATACATTCACTACAAGGATCCACTACAATGGTGTTATGGAGACATTGGAAGGGAGTGGAAAGCGTTATATAAATGGTGAGTGTGATTACATTCATAAATCCGATATGGACAAGTGGTCAAAACTGGAGGTTGATTATGCTCTGGAGAAACGGGGGGTAGATGTCAGTGGTTTGGAGTACTTCTACCTGTGGCCAAGGATGACCTTGGAGAATGGATTGGTGCGGCTGTTTGACAACCAGTCCGCAATTGACATGGCAAATTTAGGAGTCTATTATGGAGTCGTGGATGTTTATGCAGTTCAGGTTGGGGGTATGGTGATTGATGCTGCTGAGGGGCCAGAGATGCCTATGAGGCGGCTGTCAGATGGGACTGAGAAGTTCTCTGGCATTTATGTTTGCTATGAAGCGTGCAAAACGTTATTCAAGCAACATTGTAGACGTATTGTGGGTCTGGATGGATGCCACCTGAGGGGGCAAGGGAAGGGCATACTGTTGACAGCCATTGGATTAGACCCGAACGATCAGATATTTCCCATTACATTTGCCGTTGTAGCCGTCGAGAGTACAGAGACGTGGAGCTGGTTCCTGAATTTTTTAGTCAAATATTTGGAAATCAATGACTCAAGCAAGTGGACATTTCTATCGGATAGACAAAAGGTATATATACTCTGAAAGTTATCATAATCACAGTTGCTAATTATGGACTTATGCATAATTTACTATGTTGGCAGGGGTTGATCAATGCGGTACGGAGTTGCTGCCATATGGCCGAGCACCGCTTCTGTGTTTGGCATATGCATAATAACTTCCGGAAGGTGTTCACCTCGACAACGTTGAAGGACAAGATTTGGGAAGCCGCTCGTGCGACAACTGAATATGCCTTTGACAAGTACTTTATGAATATGAAGGATGACTTTCGCATGTAAATTTTTTGCATATTTATGCCTCAAATTCCAAACCCAATTTCGAACAAGAAGAGGTTCGGATGCCAAAGAAGAAGAAGCAAGCAAGCTAGCTCGCAAATGCATCGAACTCAAAACACAAAATTTAGACAAAACGGTATGTGAAGATGCAACCAGCTGCAAGTAAGTTTAGGACCAATTTGAAGTACTTTATGAATTGAAGGATGGCTTTCGCATGTATATTTTTTGCATATTTATGCCCCAAATTCCAAACCCAATTTCGAACAAGAACATGTTCGAATGCCAAAGAAGAAGAAGCAAGCAAGCTAGCTCGCAAATGCATCGAACTCAAAATACAAAATTCAGACAAAACTAGGATTCTCATCAAATTAATTCAATATACAAAATAACCCAACAATAACTACAAAACATAGAGCATATACAACAACATACACTAATTTCTCCAATTTTGCCTTCATTTCTGCTTTAATTTCGTCCAACATCAACTGTACAGCCTCAATGCTTTCATTAATTTATGCTAAAACCAACCCTAAATCAGAAGCAACAACTGAGGTTGACGAAGAAAAGGCTTCGCCTTGATTAATTGGCTCACACCACTTGAAGAAATTGCATTCGTTCTTCTCACAAGTAAAGTAAAGCTTCCCTTTTAACGGCTTGGTGTCGCTACTGACGATTCGGAGTGCCGCTACCTTCTTACAAAAGCAGCGCAAGGTCCTAAATCGAAGGTCGCGTCAACCACCGTTGTCACCGTAATTTCCGCTGGAAGTCGACCGATGCATTTCAAACGGTTTGTCATGTGTTGCAGGGATGGGGAAATCAGACGAAGAATTAGGGTTCTTCGCTGATTGTGTGGGGAAGAAAGAGAGTAAGAGTAATACAAGAGGATGAAGCGTATCCAAATGAAATAATGTGGGGAAAATAAATACATTTTATTTTTTAATAAAATAAATAAATGGTAGTGTTTTTTTAATAAAAATGATCATTGGTATTTTTTGTTTAATTTAGTCAAACTTTTGCTAAGTAACGGTTGACTTGCGTATTTTAACGGAGCCGTCCAAAAAGGACCTAACCGAGGGCGATTTTCATATGTTATGGACCCGAAAACCTGAAAATGAATGTAACGGACAAAATTCATAATTTGACCATATGTTTTGGACCAAAAAGGAGTTGTACTCTTTATAATAATACGTGAGTATAAAGAGTTAGTAAAAAGTGGGGTCCATTTACCAAAAATAGAAAAAAATAAAATGGATAACTTTTCACAGACGGACTAAAATGACAAAATTGGACAATAGGCGGTAATCATTCAAATATGGTTTTGTCACTTTAAACGTATTCCTACTTTCTTAATTTTTTAAAACTCATGCATTTACTTCCGTATCTTACTATTCCCTACAAATGCAGGTAAACTTAGTAGTACTCCACTATTTAGTCCAGAGCCTTTGTCTTAGCGGTAAAGAGCTTAGACATTATTGCATGAGGTGCCGAGTTCGAGCCCTCTTGACAACATCAGTTGTAATTTCCTCATATCTATAGTATAGGATTTTATTTGTAATTTCCTCCCTAATATAGGAGTTAATTTAAAAAAAATAGTAGTACTCCACTATTTAGAGCATCCACAGCGGTTGAGCGCAGTCGTCCGTCCGTTCGTGCCAGCGGCGCGACACCCGCTGCTCGCCGCTGGCACGACGCTGCTCGATGCATCGAGCACGTCTGTGCCAGCGAGGAGCCCACGTGTCAGCCGTCCATTGGCCAACGGCATTGCCGTTGGCAATTTGTTTTTTTTTTAAAAAAAAATTGGATTTTAATTAAAAAATCTGATTAAAAATTAAAAAAATATATTTTCCCACTTCCTAAAAAATTATATCCGTTTTCTACCCACTTTTAATTTATTTTTCAATTTTTTCCCCAAAAATACACATTTTCATCTATAAATACCCCCACTTCCACACCAAAAATTCACACCACACTACACAATTCTCACCTAAATTCTCTCATTTATATTCTTACAATTCTCAATCTTTCTTTCACTCACAACAAAAAAAATTCCGGCTCCGGCGATCACCCCTCCGGCTCCCACCGTTGGAACCCCGATTGGTTCGGTTCACAACCATTTCCTAGTCCGGAAACGAAATATTCGGCCCCTCCTTAATCCCAAGGTTCGCAAGTTCCGGGTGGCTACCGGCCTTACCCGATCGACGACCAAGATGCCCCTGAAGGGCAATACGGGTGGACACCCGAACCACCCGTACCTAGAGCGGGAGGGTGCGACCCCTCTCAAACTCCTCATCTTCCTACTCGTGGTGTCCGCACCCCGTACACTCTGGGGGAGATGGAACAATTATTCAAAGCGTACTTGTCAATCTCCGAAGATCCGGAGGTTGGCACGAACTAATCCGGTGACCATTATTGGTGGCGCATCTGTCGCCGGTACAATCAAAACCGGTCGGATGGAACAATCGAGCGCAACGAGAGTATGGTGTGCAATGCCATATACAGAGCCAACGAAGAAATCCAAAAGTTCCAGGGGTATTACCTCCAGGAAGAGCGGTCGGCGGGGAGCAGCCGGAGCGAGCTTGACATCATCAGTTCTGCCTTGGCGACCTACCAATCTATGAACTACAAGCCGTTCAAGTACCTCAATATTTGGCAGGAGACGCAGGCGCATCCGAAGTATAGGGGAGGCGTATCATTCTCTTCTAGCTCCTCCTCCAGACGGTAGAGGTCGGTATCCCTATCCGACGCCGGCTGCGAGAATGTGGCTAGCCAACTTGCCGGAGCTAACTTGGGTAGCCCCGATGCCGGCCCGAGCAGTTCCCAACTCCGGCCGCAAGGAAGGAAGAAGGCGGCGGCCAACCGCCGTCGCGCCGCGACTCCATCCGCCCCCGCTCCCGCTCCCGCTCCCTATGTGCCATCTTAACCCCCCACCAACTCGTTGTGGGGGATTTTGGCCCAACTCAATTTGGCCGATAGGTCAACTATGACCCTCGAGCAACTTTGATCGAATGTGACGATGATACGGGGTCTCCAAAGAACATTGGGGGTAGAGCCGGATGAATAGTCATCCACGGGGGTAGTTTTTATTTTTTAGGTGTTTAATTATGTAATTTTTAATTTTTAGGATTTTAATTATGTAATTATGTAATTTTTAGTATTTTAATTATGTAATTTTTAATTTTTAGTATTTTAATTATGTAATTTGTAATATTATTTCGGGTATTTTTAATGCATTTTAATTTTGTGGAAATATTTTTATTTAAATTGAATAATAGAATGGTGGGACCCTTGAGCTTGTCCTTGCGGAAGAGTACAGATGTGGGTTTTGTGCTCTTGCCTAAGAGCAGGGAGTAAAAGTGGGATCGGGCCCACATCCGTGCTCGTTTGCAAGAGCACGGATGTGGATGCTCTTACTGTTCGTCCACATATTATTGTTCGTCCACATAGTGCCTCTTATTTTTTAAAACTTGTGAGCTTACTTTTGTATCTTAATCTTCATAGATGTAAGGAGTAACCTAGTTGGTATAATATGTTTTTTGAAACAATAAATTTGGGATTTATGTTTATTGGAGTATTAATAATCACTTTAATATCATGTTTAAATTTCAATTATTTACTCCCTCCATCCTTGAAATTTTGTCACATTTTTCTATTTCCTTTCGTCGCACAAAATTTGTCACATTTCACTTTTTACCATTTTTAGTAGTGGACCCCACATTCCATTAACTTATTTCCACTCGCATTTTATTATAAAATAAAACTAATATTTTAAAAGTAGGACTATAGGACTCATATCCTACCAATTTTTTCAACCAACTTTCTATTATATTTCTTACAATCCATGCCCGGTCAAATTGTGACAAAATATGGGGGGACGGATGGAGTACAAAATATTCAAAATTTTATAATCTCTGCAACTCAAAAGGGGAGTTTCATTCTTTGTACTACTCTCGAGTTACCTCAGTTTAAGAAGTGCACTTCCAATTTATATCATTTGATACTACAAATCATTCTACCTATGATATCCATTATGAAATCGTTAATTGGTTGCAAGGCCGCCAATTATTAGTATATTACGCTAATTTATCAAACATAAACTTTTATGAATCTTCCTACAAATTCTAACTTCAGCCAAATTAAAATTAATGCACATCACTTAAAATTGATGATATTGCAGTAGAATAAAGAGGTGGAAAGTTCAATATTCAAAGCAATATCGTTTTAATTATTAATAGAAATTTAAAACATAATCAGTTTTCAAGTAACTTCTCCTTTCTTATCCATTGTAATCCGCGTGGACCAGCGTTTTGGTGTCCCAAATCTTGGTCACCAACCAAATAATGCAATAATTAAGTAATTATCTATTCTTTAGTTCCTAAAAAGAAGTAATTGATTATCATTATCCTAATATAAGAAGATTTAGTAGAACCTACAAATCCATAAAAACTAACCTTATAAGAATTTATTAGCTAACTAATGTGATTCTCGTGACTAATAGTAGATTCGGATGATCCATTAGGTCGGTTAGCGTGGCGGTATTAAATTAAATAGAAAGTTAGGTAAAACAAATGCTATGCCAATAATTCAAGAGAATAATTGTGGTTGATTGCATTTCTTTTAAGTGATTGTGCAAATAAGTGACACATTGTGAATCTCATGTGATATTGCGCAATTCGACTAGCTTAGCAAGTAGGTACATATTGGCATATCTAAGCAGGTCCGGAAAACTCAATTAAGTTTGATATTTAGAACTGTCGTCGACTCCATTGTACGACAATTCTGGCCCAACCGTTTGGATTGAGATTCACTTTCGTTTTTTGTTCGTTATTCATCGCCTAGCAATGACCGTCATATTGCATCTGAATTCAGAGACTAGAGACAACTTTCTTCATTGTGTCCGACCCTACGAATTTCATTTTCTAAATTTACAGGTAGAATACACAACAGTCCATCTATTTCTTCATCTTCTTCTCCAGGAAACTCAATACCTTCGAGATTTGTATTGCTTACTTGACTCATCTAATCTAATATCATTGACTCATATCTGCCTATGCATTCATCATAATTAAGCATATTCTTTTAGATACGAGGAGAATTTGAGTTAGCAAGCCCAAACACCTAATGAACTTTTTTTATGAAAACATGGGCTTTATAGGCCCAAACATGAATCCCACTTTTCTGTCTCTACCTAAATATTTCAGAAAATAAGAATCAAACAAACCCAAACTTGAAGCTACTAATTTTTTTCATTTTTCATGGCATAACCTAAAAACAGCCTCATAAATAGCATTGATTATTTCTAGCTACAAAGTCTAGCATGAGAGTGAATATTCAAAGAATCCATAAATACATCAATAAATGTTCATTGTGGACTAGGACTAGTAAGGTAAAAGAGGTTCTATTCTATGCCTAACAATTTGCAATTTTTTTAACAAAAACTTTAGTAATCCCTACGTCCCACTTGAGTTCGGCACGAGTTTTAAGAAATGTAAAGAAAAATCGGTGAAAAAAGATAGTAGAATGTGGATCCTACTTTTTTATATTAGTTTTATAATAAAATGTGAGTGGAATGTGGGGCCTAATACCATTTATGAAATATTCCAACCGGGACTCCTAAAGTGGGATACCCAAAAATAGTAAACCGAGACTCCTAAAGTGGGACGGTGGGAGTAGTATTTGACAACACTTATCGATTATACATCAATCATTACAAACGATTATTCTTGAAAATATCATTCAATTCTTGAATTAAGAGCATCCACAACCGTGCTCTTGCCAGCGGCACGGTTGTGGGCCCGGGCGGTACTATTCATGCCTGCTCTCTGGCAAGAGCACAACACCCACAACTGTGCTCTTCCGCAAGGACGAGCACAATTAATATAAAATTCAATTACACAAAAACATTTCCATAATATTAAAATTCATTTAAAACCCACAATAAATATTACAAATGACAAATAAAATTAAACATTGTATAATTAAAATCCTAAAAATTAAAAATTACATAATTAAAATCCTAAAAATTAAAAATTACATATGCTTCGTAAGCGGCACGATGTTGTTCGTAGTATTCTTGTTCTTCGCGTTCCGCTTCCGCCATAATATGGGTGAAATCCATTTGAGATTTTGAGTGGGGGATGAATGTGTTGATAGTTTGTATGAGAATTATGAATGAGAGATGAATGAGAGATGATTTGATGTGATAAATGGATGATGAATGTGTGTATTTATAGATGATTTTGGGGAAAAAAAATAAAAAAAATCAAAAAAATTCAGAAAAAACGGGAAAAAAACGGCCATATTTTTGGGATTTGGAAAATATTTTTTTTTATTTTTTAGCATTATTTATAATTAAATACCGATTTTTAAAAAAAAAAATAAAATAAAGTTTAAACACAACGGCTATGCCGTTGACGAATGGGAGCGC
Organism: Salvia splendens; assembly: GCF_004379255.2. Classification (NCBI taxonomy): domain Eukaryota; kingdom Viridiplantae; phylum Streptophyta; class Magnoliopsida; order Lamiales; family Lamiaceae; genus Salvia; species Salvia splendens. The sequence goes on from NC_056040.1 coordinate 6,243,742, forward strand.
GCCACGTGTGCGTCCGCTGGCACGGACGTGCTCGATACATCGAGCAGCGCCGTGCCAGCGGCGCGGCTGCAGCGGCGGCGGTCCTGCGCCTTGCCAACGGCGCGGACGGCGGTGGCGTCTTTCGCCACCGCTGCGGATGCTCTAATGAGCCACCTTGATTCAACCCTATATAAGTTCAGCCAAATGCCTTGAGTCGGATTCAAAACAAAAATAATGAAAAGGTATCCTATGCTTTTGGACTTTCATTATCAATAAAACAAAAATAAATTACAAATAAAAACAAGCTTCATAAATGACTGATAGGGATTGGAAAAAAACTATCGATAACATGTTTTTTTTTACATGAATCGATATAGGTGATACCTAGGTGATTTTAATAAAGAAAGGGAAAAAAGATGAAAATTTGAAGTCTAAGCTAAACAACACTACATAATGATTGGTGAGCCCAATACACAGTTCACTTCTCAACTGCACTCTCCTTTTTAGTTATTCTTTTCTTTTTTTTATTACTACTATGATAATGATACTATCCTCTATAATTTCTTTTATTACAATCAAATTCAGTTTTATTAGTTAAACCTCAAAAACTTTTAATTAGAAAGTAGATCTATATATTATAATCATGAATCTATCAAATTCAAATCAACATAGGACAATCTCAAATATAAAGAGATAGTACATTCCAAGTTTATAGCTTTATTAGGCATTTTCATTTATTCATAATTTTCTTGAGGAAAATCTTGTTATTACACGTGTATTGTGACTGTAATAATGTGGTATAGAATGGATATTCTATTTAATTTTGGTTAAAATACAAAAATGGTGACAACACAGCAACAGTTGCAGTGTAAATAGTTGATGTGCAATTATAGGGATGAAGGAAACATACCCCTTTGCCCTTTCATTTCATTGGCTTTCTAAAAGCAAACAGACTTCATTTAACTTTACCTTCTCTCTGCAATCACATGTATTCTCCATCCCTTACATTCAAGCACTGTTTCTAGACTTCTTGTGCTCCAGTTTATCACTTCAGTTTTAATTTCCAAGAACCACGTCTACCTCCACTTCACATTGCATGATCTGGGAAAATTAGTGTGGGTTAGTTTTTTATTTTTGTTGTTTTTTATTTTTTCCTTATTAATTGATTCATCCAAAAGATTTTCTGGCTTGACATATATTTGATGTTTATGCTGATTTTCTTTGGGATGCTGGTTAGCCTCCCAGACCGTTTGGTGGTTTTGATTACTACATTTGCGTTTTTGTAACATTGTTAGTTAAAAAATGTATTCAATGGGATTATAGTGAAAGGACTGAAAATCAAATCGTTTATTTTTGGTGATTGCAATGGTAAAAATCCATTCTTTTGTGGTATGCCGATGATACTTTTTTACCTTTCCTTAGATTTTTTTGCATTTTTCATCCGGACATGAGTATTACATTTGCTGTCAGATAATTGGGAATTTTCTTGGATTAGGGTTATGTGAATTGGTGGTGTTGGTCATTATAATTGCGTTTTATGTAACATTATTTGTCAAAAATGTGTTCAATGCTATAGTGGAAAGACTAAAAATCCAATCTTTTCGTGTATGCTCATGATGCTATTCTTCCTTTTTTTTCTTGATTTTTTTGCATTTATAATTTGGACAGAAGTGTTATATTTACTGCCTAATTCGGATTTTTTGCTTGGTTAAGGGTCTCCGAGTGTGGTGGGTGCTTAGGTAGAAAAGCTGCTGCTATGCAACAAGAATTAGTTGATATTTTGATGGTGGTTAATTCCTCTTTGTTTTGATAGTCTGCATTTTCACCGTAGACTTTTTCACTCTTCTTCTGATAAATTTGGTATTTTGGTTGAATAAAGAAGCATCTGAGCAAAACGAGAAGGTTAGGGTCGCAAATGATAGCAACATTTCTCAGTTTGTATGTTTCCTATGATAATCAAAGATGTAAAGATATGCCATTGATTTTGTGCTTTGCCCAAATGTTGATATGAAACAAGTAAAATCACTACAGAGATTTTGTTAACAATGCTAATTTAAGTTACTCTATGGCCGATTTTTAGGAAATATTTCGGAATGACAAGGTTTGCCCGGGGATTTAGTTACACGGTGCAAAAGGATGCCGTCTCACCGGTGTCAGCAGATGTGGTTTTTGCCTCTACTCGTTTTCCAAGATACACAATTGGAACGAACAATCAGATTGTAGAGGTCAAAGAAGATTTGAACACACTGTCTACAAAGGACTTGGTTGCACGAGAGAATGCACTGTTTCTGGAGCAGCAGCAACGCCTCTCAGTACGTGATCTTGCTAGCAAATTCGAGAAGGGTTTGGCTGCCGCTGCAAAGCTATCTGATCAGGTCTATCTATCGTTAACTTAGCTGATTAATGAATTATTTTAAAGATGTGGAACCACTATATGGAGAGCTTGGGTTCGTATGTGTTGTTCTCGACAAGCATTTGAATTTCGTACATTGCAATATTGTTGCAGGCGAGACTTAAAGAGGCAGCTTCGTTGGAGAAACATGTGATTCTGAAGAAACTCAGGGATTCTCTCGAAGCTCTGAAAGGCCGAGTTGGTGGCAAGAACAATGATGATGTCGCAGATGCTATATCCATTGTTAGTTATCGTGTTCTCCTTTTTCTATACATACCTCTCAAGCTTGTTCTTATCAAGATGTCAAGATTTTTTTCCGATTTATGCTTAAAACATGGCTATTATTCGTGCTCGACCAATAACAGTTATTTTTTCATGAACAAGCATCCAATATGTCTGTTTAAAGACCTTCATATTTGCATCATACGAAAAAAAATGAAACTATTTATGTGAATAAAATATAGCTACTCGATTCCATTAGCTATGCTTTTGAAAGTGGCTGCCAGTGCTACTTATCTGCTTACTTTGTGTCTCACTTTTCCCCATATGTTCTCTTTTGTTTTTTTCAGGTCGAATCCCTAGCCTTTCAGTTGACTCAGAGGGAAGGCGAGCTTATTCAAGAGAAGGCTGAAGTCAAAAGGCTCGCTACCTTTTTAAAGCAGGTAAAACTACCGAATGTGTTTAGTAACCAGATGTAATCGCCCTCTTCGCATTTACAATTTTTATTATCAGACTGTGTTCGTCGTCTTTCCTTGCTTCTTCTCTTCTCTGTAAGTATTTCTTCTTAATCTTCCAGGGAGTAACAGGATGAACGACTAACAATGTAAGACTCATTGCTGTTGTGCAAAAATGTTATGATATTGGTTAAGGACTTCTTCATGTACAAATTTTTTCTTGTTATCTCTTCATCTTCTACTGAAGATGCCTTCTCTTGCAGGCTTCTGAAGAGGCTAAGAAGCTTGTTGACGAAGAACGAGCTTTTGCAAAGGCAGAAATCGAGAATGCTAAAGCCGCAGTGCAGAGAGTGGAAGAAGCTCTTCAGGAACACGAACGAATGTCTAGAGCTGCAGGAAAGCAGGTCATTTACTTAAAATAAATTTATGTGGTGATGCTTTGTTTTCTCAAACAAACCTGAAACAACGATGGAAAAGTAATGCACAGTTTATATTTTGATGTATAAAGTGGCATTCTGTTTTTGGAATCAGGACTTGGATGAGTTGATGAAGGATGTCCAAGAGGCTAGGCGGATCAAAATGCTGCATCAGCCTAGTAAGGTAATTACATATGTACGCAATATGATATTTCATTTTGATGCTTTTTATTTTCATCGAACGCACAAACTGATCAAATAAAAGTAATATATGAAAACTATGATGCTACTACAAATATACTTCACTTACCTTCAGTTACACCATTCATTCATCTACAATAGTTAAATTTTTAAAATTTTGGATTCTGTACTGTGTATTGTATACCTATTGCTAGTGATACGAAAATTTGTTTTCCAGGTCATGGACATGGAACACGAATTGCGTGCATTAAGGACTCAACTTGTGGAAAAGTCGAAGCATTCACTAAAGCTCCAGAAAGAGGTTTCTCTTTTTTCTTCTACATCTGTTTCCAACTTTTCATCCCTTACAATTATGCAGTCATTATCACATGTTTTGCTTAATACGACATGCTCGTTAATTTACTATGGAACAAATTCTCTCTTCTCCATTTTAGTCGTCTAACAATACTTACCATAACTAAGCTAAAAATACTATGAATGGAAGTTGAAAAATAGAGATAACATAGTGTTAATCATTTTTAAAAAGCAATGACAGATCTCAATTAATATGCCACATCAAAATAGAATAGTAAGTGGAAAGGCTATATGCCTATAAAATGGGGTGGTGGGGCTTTTTAAGTAACATGATGTAACCGTTTTGGCAAATGAAAATGTTAAAAGTGTCATGTTAGGCGCCTTCTGTTCGTAGCCCAGGTTGTTATACGAAGTCAAATGCTCGTGGTGGCAATATGAGGATATTGGTTTTTTACTCCTGGAAAGTAAAACCAATAGCTAAGATGCACTTTGATATTGAAATTTGCAGCTTGCAAGCAAAAAGGGCAATGAAAACTTGCTTCGTTTGTACGATATAGATGGCACTGAGGCACTGGGTTCATGTCTGCGGATATATCCTTGTTCTGATAGTGCTCCGGAGCTTTCTGAATGCACTATTCAGTGGTTTCGCACTACTTCTGAGGATGGCAAGAAAGAACTTATATCAGGTATCTGTATGTTAATATTTAATGATCTTGACTGACAATGCCATAATCATACAAGTCGTAGAATATTCAGAGGTATTTTACAAGCTCGCAGATTGTTATTACCTTTCTGGCTATAAATAATGGGGTAACATCGCCTAGATACACAGACTTTCATCGAAGTCCGGTTCTGCACATTAATTGAAAATTTGCCTTCTGAATACACAACTTTCAGTTAATATAAGTATTCAAACAGTTGTCAATTGCTTTAAAAGGCTGATGCACTAAATGAAGTGGTTAGATCTGGATGTCAATGCTCAACTTGTCATGATATCATTAATTTACCATTTCAGATAGCCACATTGGCATTACTTCACCAGAAAGCGGCAAACATTGAAAAAATTGGAACAATTGATAGTTTGTGTCTTTGGAGGCAAATTTTTTTGCTCATATGCAAAACGAGCATTTGGTGACTGGTGAAAATTTGTGTATTTAGACGCCATTACCCTTTGAAGAAAATCCCATCTCCTTTTAATGTGTACTAGTATTTTGTAAGTTTGGCTCTTTGTATGAGTTATTGATATCTTATTGAAATTGAGGTCCTTGAGTCTCTCACTTAATCGTGCAGGAAATAGCATATGCCATACCCTCATAAAATTAATTCTCTCAAAAGCTTTAATGTGTTTGTTATTTACTGGCTTATGCACTATGCCAGGGGCAAACAAATCTGTATATGCTCCGGAACCTTTTGACGTTGGAAGAGTACTGCAGGCGAATATCTCGACTGATGATCAGACTATTACTTTATCAACTTCTGGTCCTATTGATCCTGGTCTGTAAAAATATTTTCCTTTCCTTTTCTTTTTTTTATTTCACTAATTCTAACACTAAATAACTAAATCTATTTTCTCAACAGCTGCAGGATTGGGAAACTACGTAGAGGCATTGGTGCGGAGGCATGACACCGAATTCACTGTATGTTTATTCATCTTGTTGATCGAAAATTTGGCTTTCATGATGCATGTGTTTGTGGGAGATGCGCCTCATATTTGTGTCATTACTTTCCCTGATAGAAAGTTCACGTTTCTTTGAAATAATCTGCTGGATTAATTTGACTTGTCTCATTGATTACTGATCGGAGGATGCCAAGAAAATAATGGCCATTTTAATATTGTAAAGACAAAAAAGCAGCCATGAAGATAAAAGAGATGAAAAATAGCCATGCTTACATTTCACTCTTTAAGTTTATAAAATTCTACAAAGCAACATGTCTTCCATAAATTCACTTAAAAGAGGGTAAATAAATTGTTTAGGTGGCTATTTATATATAATATGATTGTGAATTCATTGTTGTGTAAGATTTTCCCCGGCCTATTACATGCGTGCAAACTGTTTTTGGGTTGGTTCTCATTTCATTACGTGTTTCCCAAATCGTAATAAAGGAAAGACCTTTCTTTGCAGGCTCTCCTTATCCAGATGAATGGAGAAGATCATCCTTCACAGTCAATCCATGTGCTTCATATAGGAAAGATGAGAATAAAACTCAGCAAAGGGCAAACAACTATAGCTAAGGAGTACTATTCCAATTCAATGCAGGTAGTCGTCCGACTGTCGCAAAAACTAGTGTTAAATTATAGTCCAAACTTGACCATGTGGCTACTATTTAGTCTGAATATAAAGGTATTACGGATATAGTCTGCATTGTTGCCCAAATCACAACTTTCGAGCAAAATAAGAGAGTTTTCGCTGGCTATCTTTTACCTAAGATAACACAAATATTATTAAGTGGAAGATGCCCTCATCAAGGCTATCTTTTACCTGGGATATAATTACAATTCCTTTTTTATATACATCAGCTTTGTGGAATTAGAGGTGGTGGGAACGCTGCAGCTCAGTCAGTATATTGGCAAGCGAAGACGGGATTGTCCTTCATCTTAGCATTTGAATCGGAACGAGAAAGAAACGCAGCCATCATGCTGGCAAGAAGATTCGCATTTGATTGCAACGTAAGTATCATAATCTTGAAGGAGAAAGCAGAATCTTATGTTCATTTTAGTCACTTTTTCTTCAACATGATGCACTTTGTTCGAAAACTTATCTCGAAAAATGAGCATAACACACAATGCTTATTCAAACAGATTGCGCTTGCTGGGCCAGACGACAGAACTGGTGAAGGAAGTTGCTGAGCTTGTTTTAGAGTCACTTTTACCAGTTCACATTTTTCCAGTGAATATATTTGAAGTTTATTGTCTTTGTTGTGTTTAGCAGCTTGGTTGCCTTGTTCCTATTTGTCCCATTTTTATTTTATTGATTGATTTATTTCCATTTCAACTGTCTGATAGAGATCATACAGAAGTACTGAGAGAAATATCTGATTGTGACTATTGTTGTAATGACTATAGTTCGTGTCTTGCGACGAAGTGCTATCCCGTGTTCGACCGATATTTTTCTTCGATTTCAATTTTTTTTCTCGAGCGATGCATGGAGAATTTTATTGTCTTTAATATAATTGAGTGGTTTGAAGTGACATGTTCATTATATAAGACTTTTGCACAAGTGATTTTAAATTTCTCGAGCCAATGGAGACGACACGAGCACCAAAGGAGCTAACGAGAGCCTGGTCGATCGGGCAGAGCCACTCCTACTCGACAGCAGGAGAAAGCTTATAATCATTTTGCACATTTTGTAATGTGATGACACAATCCACCAAAAACTTCATATACTATATGTCTATATTAGTAATAGTAATACTGTTTGTCTCTCATCATTGGCAAATAGTAAAACAAGATTTTCCCAATTATGTGTTCAATCTTTGAAATGCAATACACTACAATGAATAGTGTGTTCTTCCTTATACACACAACTATTAATAAAGCACACCTTACAAGAAAACTATCTATAATCTCCAGTCTTCACACCAAGAACTGAGCTCAAAACTGCGGAAGCCAATGCTCCTCTCTCGGAAGAAAAAGGTCCCGCGAGAGAATCCAAATCAACGAAAGAATGACAAATCCATCAATTTATACACGTGAATCTAAAACGCGCTCTTTGAGATCGCGGCTTGATTTACTTCATTTGTTGCATATCCTCTTCTGTTTTCCAAACTACATCCTCAAGGCATGTAGAGAGGTTCTTATAGAACTGCATATGAAGAACATCACAGATTTTTAAGTTGAGATCAACACATTCATCATTTTTACACATAGTAAGAAATTACATTTAATGTTCTTTGGCAAATGTAATTAACTATATGCAATTAGTATTTGGTTAAATGCTTATATTATCTTCACAAACATCAACTAAGGTTAAGTTGGTAAAAGAAAATTTTTATAAGACAATTCAAAATAAGAATGTGGACGACGTCTAAATAAGGAATATAATACTAATTTCGTGGAACGAAAGGAGCATATGCTATAAACCACACTTTCGGCCAAATAATGTTACCTTATGGAATTCAAGAGTATCTCCTTTTGCTTTCCTAACCTCAACCATGTGCAAAGAAGGCGCGACTTGAAAAACCTAATTCAAGCACGTAAATTCAGATCACATACCGCGCAAACAATGTACGAAAAATTTTCATATAATACCCAGTTAACGTGCAATATACAAACGACATACCTCAGTTGCAACATTGAGGTACCCTTTCCTTCCCACTTTTGAATTTTCTAGCCTCATCTGGAAATGTTTGGAAAAAGATTATCAAAAAGGAAGCACGAAACAAGGTTGCTCGTTTAGTTTGTAACTAAAGAATTAACCATTACCTTGTAGTTTTTCTTTTGAACATCGAAACCAAGAGGTTTTGCAGCTTGTTCGATCTTTTGAATAATATCTTTTGCTGAAGATTTAGACGTGAACCTAGTTTCCTTCTTATACCCCTGTCATTGAAGACATGAGAATCGGGTTAGTCACTGTCGTGCTTATTCTGAAAATCACTGCATACATCATCTCACGCGACGTTTACTTTTCATGATTGATAAAATACATTATGATTGAGTATCTTATCTCAATAGTCAATACTAAGATTTCTCCAATTCTAATTATATAAGCAAAGAGTTTTTGCATTAAAAGTTCATACCTGTTCATCATCAAATAGATTCCCTAGATTGAGACCTTTTGACATCGAAATCAACTCAAAGGCATTCATTGCAGCCGGCTGTTGCTCTTTCTTCTCCGTCACGAGAAATTCCTGTTGTAAATAAATTAGTGAGATGCTTTTTACGAATCAAAACTATTAGCAAATCGAAATATGTGGAGATTTAACTGTGCATATGTACCTCAGAATCCTTGAACACAGCTTCCACATCATCCAAACTTGCATCTTCTTTCTCGTCAAACACTGCTGGCTTGTAATCTTTCTTAAACCACTCGTCCTTCAATATTTCGGGGATTGTAATTCGCTGCAAAAATGCAGAAGCTGATAACTTAAATTTCTGAGAGAGATGATGGTGAGAGCATAAACCAAATAGGTTTGTATAGCGATCGACTAATGTTCTCACTTTAAGAGGGTTCGGCTCCAAGATTCGAGTAATCAACTTCATGGCACCAAAGGAAAGCCAAGGAGGACATGTGAACTCAGCAGAAGATATCTGGACATGTCCAACAGCAAATGATTAAAACTGTAGCAGAACTAAAAACGAGTAAAATGTCCGAAAAATCACAAAAAATGCTCACCTTTTTATACAGGTTTATAATATTTGAATCATCGAAAGGCAAGTAGCCCGCAAGCAATACGAAAAGTATGACTCCACAAGACCACAAGTCTGCATTTGCTCCATCATATCCTCTATCATTAAGTACCTATGAAGATTTCAACAAAATTAGCAAAAAACCACAACTTAAATGGAGAGGCGAAGAGAGACGAAATGTATACCTCCGGAGCGACATAATTTGGTGTTCCACATGCGGTATGCAGCAAACCGTCATCCTGCCAAAATTATATCAATAAGTAATCGTTTTCCACTAGTTGGAATTTACAAAATGGCAACTATTTCTACACTTTATATCAAAACTAACAGAATTTTTTTTGGCATTTGAACAAAATGGGCAGTATAAGTACTACTTATTAACCAATTTTTTTCATTATGAAGTTTACCCTGACTTGCTGGGACAGAGCACTCAACCCAAAATCGGAAACTTTGAGGTTTCCAGCAGCATCTAACAGCAAGTTTTCCGGCTGCAACAGAAGTATACAGAATCAAGCATAATAGTAAAGTTTCGAACATTCGTGGAATATTTAGAAGGCTGGTCAAGTACCTTTAGATCTCTATGGAAAACCCCCCTACTGTGGCAATAATCGACAACGTGAATAAGTTGCTGAAAATACTTTCTAGCTTCATCTTCTCGCATCCTTCCATGATTTACCTTTATAGTAACATAATTTAGTTTTAATAAGATAATAGAAATGTACTGCTAGACGACATACGTCAGATTTCAAATATGAATGCTTAAATGAAGAATAATAAAAATGTCGAGGATTGAAAGGGTTAAAGTTCTTGTCTTACTATTTTGTCGAATAGCTCTCCTCCGGTAACAAATTCCAAAACGATGAATATCTTGGTCTTGCTGGCCATTACCTAAAGAAAAAAGAGATGATTAGACGACCAAATGTAAATATTCTTGCATTTATTGCTAATGCACTATTCATTTACACGAAAACAGTCGGTCAAAATCATTTATACAAATATGTATTCAGAGAGGGAAGAAGCAAGATACCTCGTATAGCTGAACAACGTGAGGGTGTTTGATCAATTTCATTGTAGCAATCTCTCTCCGGATCTGCAAAATCAATAAAGCAATAAGTTAATCAACTCGGCTTCAAAATCAAATCTGAAGAAAGTGAAAACTAGTAAGTTATGAAGGTTAAAGCAAAGATCAACAACCTGCTCAGCCATTTTGTGCTTAAGAACTTTATCTTTGTCAAGAATCTTGATCGCCACAGGCTGCCCCGTCTCAGTGTTCTTTGCGAATTTCACTTTTGCAAATGTGCCCTCCCCGATTGTCCTTCCAAGCTCATACTTCCCGATCATACGCTTCACTTTTTTCGGTTGATTCATCTCTGCAAACTTGATTCGCACTCACTTCCGTTTTTTCAGAAAGAAATCTCTGCAGATCAACGGCACCTACTTCGACTGCAAAAACTGAAAAGTGCATCCATTCAAACTCAGAGATCATGAAAACAGAGTGCCCCAATGAAGATTCATTTCAAAAGCAAAGAATCAACCATATAAACACTTTCAACTAACTATATAACATTTGAAAGCCAACAAAACTTTTTTTTCCCTCTCCAAATGATCTGATTTATCTCTGTTTCTTACTTTCTTCATTGTTTTTTACCAATTCTTCAAAATTGTATAGGCAGTTAATATTGATCAACTACAATAAGCAATGAGAGTATCATTTGAGGAATCAACAAATCAATAAATAACAAAACAAAAAAAAAACTGACCAAATAAAAAAAATGAGAATTTAAATCGAAGCAAAGAAAGGGTCAAAGCGAATCACAAAATACTAATCATGGTTAATCACGTATATTAGTATTATACAAAATTAAACAACAACATGCATTTCAAAGTTCAAGGTGACTTTGGTTTAGTAACTAATGACAAGAAAAGGACCCCAACAACATTAAACAAAACAAAATGGAATAAAAAAATTCATGACCACTGAAAGATCCCAAACCTCTGCTGGCAAATTGCAAGAATCACAATCACAAACAAAGCAGCAAAAAAACTCAGCCGCAAATCTATCCCAATTCGAAATAATCACTCCCTTTTCAACCCAAATTCCCAAATCCCAACTCAAAGAAATCCCTCAAGAATTCCCAAACCCAGTTTCAAGACAGCGCCTTTTTAGGGGAAAATGTTGGAAAACAACTAGTAAAGCACATCTCTCTACAACACACGTATATATATACCTGTGAAAAGAAACTGTGGGTGTGAAAGAGAAACAAGGGCCCAACAATCCAAAAGGATAGACTCAAATATTGTGAGTTGTAAATATTAATCGAAGCTCAATGATTTGATCAGAGCAGGAGCTGCAGCAGTGCGGCTCTTGGAGTATGCAAAGGGTCAAATAAAGCTCAAAACTTTTTTCAAGATTTTGTGTGTGTGAGAGAGAGGGAGAGATAAACACTGGCCCCCAATTGAGAAAAGGGCAAGAAACCAAAACCAGCCATCACACAGGAAAAGAAAGGGTTCCTAAAATGATCAAGATGAAATTAAAAAGCTTCACCAAAATGATTATTTACAGTTGGCAATTGTTTATTCTCTTTTTCAGAAGCTTCCAAGAAATTAAAGCGGCTGTTAGCTGATTATCAAATTGGTTTCTAAGATATCTTGCAGTAAAAAGTAGTGGTAATTGAGCTGGATTGAGAGGATAAAAAATTGATGCGAATATGCACGTGAATCTCACAGCAACTGCGGAGGTGGGGACGGGATTTCCAGGGGGCAAGGTCGTGAAATGCATGGGAGGAGAGGAGAGGAGAGGAGAGGAGAGGTACGTATGCAGTGATAACAACCACCATTTTCTGCATCTTCTCTTTTTTTAATTGGTAGGCCGCCAACATCAATTCTTTGACCTTTTTTCATTTATTTTCTCTTCCGACAGGGACATTTTGTTTCACTTTACTGATTTTTCAAGTTTACAATTTTTTTTATAAAATATGTACTCCTTTCAACTTGAATTATGCGATTTATCATAAAAAGATTGGATTTGTAAATTTTAATGTGTTTGTTCTTAAGCTTTGATGTTTTGAATCTGTTACATTAATCACTCTTTTAGGGGTTGTCCGCCCCGGGGGCGGACGTGGCGAGGGGGGCGAGAGGCGGCGGACGCGCGATAGCCGGGTGCGGGGCGAGGACGCGGCGGGGGGCTATAGTTGCGCCTATAGGCGCGGCACCTATAGTGGACGACATAGCCGCGGCGTATTAGCCGGTTGCGTGGAATTTGAAATTTTTTTACACTCCCTCTATAAATACCACACCCCTCTACTTATTTTTCATCATTTTCACAAAATCCATCCACTCACTATCCACACAACCACTATCTAAAAAATGAATCGAGAAGACGACGACTCACCCGACTCTCAGGAATCGGGATATGACACCAATACATCACACCCGTCGGGTTTTGCCGGATATGGCACGACTCCGTCCCAGTATTGGAATTGGAATCAATCTCCCCCACCGTGGGCATCGAGTCCACCCCTTCCTCCATCTCAGCCGTGGAGGTCTTCTCCAACGCCGCCACCTTTACAGCCGTGGAGGTCTTCTATTATTTACACTGCGATTATTTTAATAATAAAATTTGGGGGCTATTGGAGGTGTCCACTATAGTGGCGGAAATAGAATTTTGGGGGTATGGACAACAAAACTGGGGCTATGGACAAAAACTGGGGCGGGGCTATTGGGCGTGTCCGCCTTATAGTGGACACTCTAAGGTTTGAATCTCGACGGTGGTAATATGACTGTTTTCTTAAGAAATAGATTGAGATTTACTGAGATTTATTTCCTCCTCACCGCTTTGAGTTTGAGGGTGTTCAAAGTACATGAATAGAAAGATTTTATTTTTCCATGTTTATAACGATCTTTCATTTGATTTCCTCCACTGTTATTGATTGATTCCTTGGTTTCGGATTTCCTCATTCCAACATATGTGTGTGCATGTAGCCGGTCCCTCAGTGTTTGAATTGGTAGATAGACACATTTAGAGTGCATTTAATGGCTCAATCTAGTGTTTGATATGTTGGTTAAATTTTATGTGTGACACATTCAAAATAGGCAAGGGCCCGTTGAATTAAAACTAAAAATGGTTGTCTTATTATCATGCAAAATTGAGTAATAATAATATGTGCAACCCTATTTCAATCTTAGATTACCTAAAATTACTAATATAGCCCTCAATCTTGGAATTTTAGAAAAAGTCAGAAGATTGTTTTGGAATTTCCTACTATAATATGACTTTGAATAACAAACTAAAGATGTGTTATTAAGAAATATAGATAATATGAATTCAAACACCACAAATAGAAATGGAAAACCAAGAAAAACATTGCTACAAAATAATTGTGTTCTTATTTAAATGAAAGATAAACTTTAATTCAAACACACCAACCTTTATTGTGTGTATGTAATATATTCCGTTCAATCTTTATATTATATAGTTGTCAACTATAAGAATGATATTAATTAATAAAAAATAAATTAATCTTTTTATATAGTTTTTTATGTTTATTAAAAAAATAAATTATCATTCCATTTCATATTTACGTTGAATCCTTGATGGCCATGAAATCCTCATTTTATTTCATTCCAAATTATTGTCAAGTTATACAAAATTTCCATTGCAGTAGCGAATGATTTTTTCTTGCAAGTGTGAATTTATTCTCCAAAATGAATCAAAACATAGATGATGGAGTAATATAATAATATTAATATTCACGTATGAGCTTGTGGTGGAAAAGTGTGTATCGTGTACATAAGGATATCCTAAAATGAATATGTTTCATCCAAATACTCGATGTCATGTGTGAAATCATTCATGAAGAACTATTATATCATTAAGTATATAGAAGAATGAGTTTATTCGTAAGAGATTACAACAATATAGAAAATAAACGTTATTCTATAAAAAGACTAACAATTGAGAAAAACGTAAAAAAGCGCAACTTCGTTTGAAAACAATTTTGATCATCCATCGATCATGATATTTTAACAATATACTATTGGTTTTATATTTTACAAATTTAATAGTAGTATCAATAGTTTAGAATATATATTTGCGACTCAAGTTATAGTTTAAGCATTTAATTGATATTTATTCTGATTGCAAAATGATATTAATGTTGAAATATGATTTTTTTAGTTATGATTTTGATCAGATAAGTGACAAGTCATATATATATATGATTGTGATCAAGATAGAACCATTCTTAAACGCAGAATATATATATATATATATATATATATATATATATATATATATATATATATATATAGAGGGATGTATTCATTTCCTTTTCCTATATTTCCTCCTTTTTCCTTCTTAATATCAGCCATTAGATTAGAGAAATGGACGGTCAAGATCAACATTGAGTAATTAATCTCGTGTTGCATTATTTGTCCTATTTTGTGCATTATGAGGGTACAATAGTAATCTAATAATGGCTGGAAACCGCTACGAATAATGCACCACATGGTCACGAGTAATGCATATAATTGCCTATATAATGCACAATATGTGAACTGCAATGCATACGAACAAGATGTGTTGTGTTATGATGTTTGACACACGTTTCTTGTTTCCCCTAAGGGTTTAATAAGCTTAGGGGCTATGGTATAGTACGTAGACATGTATGTAATCTTCACATGGTAACGAGTAATAGATATATTTGACTATATAATGCACAATTTGTGAACTGCAATGCATACGAACAAGATGTGTTGTGTTATGATGTTTGACACACGTTTCTTGTTTCCCCTAAGGGTTTAATAAGCTTAGGGGCTAGGGTATAGTACGTACGCATTAATAACAAATTATAAAACGATACGAATAATTCACCAAATTATCACGAGTAATGGATGTTATTAACTATATAATGCACAATATGTGAACTGCGATGCATACGAATAAGATGTACCATGTTATGATGTTTGACACACGTTTCTTGTTTCCCCTAAGGGTTTAATAAGCTTAGGGGCTAGGGTATAGTACGTAGACATTACTAAATGCACGTATGTAATCTTCAATCCGTTGATTAACACATATACACAATACCTCTAATAATGCATAATATACTGAGATAATGACAATTAACAGCTACATAATGCACTACCTAAACCAAATAATGCACATACGTATATTCCAATAACAACAATTTGTTAGTAATGTCTACGTACTATACCCTAGCCCCTAAGCTTATTAAACTCTTAGGGGAAACAAGAAACGTGTGTCAAACATCATAACATGGTACATCTTATTCGTATGCATTGCAGTTCACATATTGTGCATTATATAGTTAATAACATCCATTACTCGTGACAATTTGGTGAATTATTCGTATCGTTTTATAATTTGTTATTAATGCGTACGTACTATACCCTAGCCCCTAAGCTTATTAAACCCTTAGGGGAAACAAGAAACGTGTGTCAAACATCATAACACAGCACATCTTGTTCGTATGCATTGCAGTTCACAAATTGTGCATTATATAGTCAATTATATCCATTACTCGTTACCATGTGAAGATTACATACGTGTCTACGTACTATCCCCTAGCCCCTAAGCTTATTAAACCCTTAGGGGAAACAAGAAACGTGTGTCCAAACATCATAACATGGTACATCTTATTCGTATGCATTGCAGTTAACATATTGTGCATTATATAGTCAATTATATGCATTACTCGTGACCATTTGGTGCATTATTCGTAGCGGTTTCCAGCCATTATTAGATTACTATTGTACCCTCATAATGCACAGAATAGGACAAATAATGCAACACGAGATTAATTACCCAATGTTGATCTTGATCGTCCATTTCTCTAATCTAATGGCTGATATTAAGAAGGAAAAAAGAGGAAATATAGGAAAATGATATATATATATATATATATATACTATCTCACCTATCTCTCTGAATACACCTCAGTTTTCGCACTTGTTTTTGGCAAAGTATAATCACTTTCTTTAATTTTCATCAATGTAGATTGATATGAAAATATTTCATGATTATGATGTTCACCTAACAAAATAATGGAAATTCGTTTCTGTATTAAATTCATCATAGAAGTATTGATATATACATATGAAATCGTAATATCCACAAATACTGTCTACCACCCTAGATTTTAGTATCGATATATTTGCCATTCCCTTCTAATCATCCTTTCATTCTCCACTGATTTCATTATTAAGTAGTAGTACAAAAAAATATTACAACTGTGCATTCGGATTTTTGTCCAATTCGATCTAAATATCTGAAATTTAAAAAAAACTTAGAACTGAAAATTCAAAAAAATCATATCGAATTTTAAATTTCAGCTTGTTTCACGTCGAATTTTTGGACTTTGGATATTATAATCACCCATGTTGACCCGCCACAATCCAAGACGCCCATTTAAACTTTATTAAATTTGCCTTTTGAAGATGCCACACACCATTGCATAGTGTAATAACTGAACAATGATAGTTTCACTGCCTTTTTTTTTTAACATCGATGACCTTATTCATTGTATTTGTATCCGATCCTACAAACTTGATTTTCTAAATTCGTCAATGTATATATGTCGTTACATTACATACAACATATTGTTACTTATTTTATGAATCACCAAATATGTACTATTAAAATGTGAATGCGACACTATATATAGTGGTAATAAAATATCTTGCATGTAAAACTGACGGCGAGTATATTGGCATTTAATTTTTTGTTAGGTAGCCAATTGAATATTCCTTTTACATAATAACCATTAAATATCCTGACTAGTTTCTACTAGGTTTTTATTATTATTTTTTAGTTTGTGAATACGATGTATCGATATCTTGGTTAAACCACATTATTTTCCTAGTCATTTTTTATTGGATCCAAAAAAATCGCAATTCTTATTGCTCTCAACAATTCAACTCTTCACAATCATGCTTTCATAAAACAATTATTTTAATCAAATTTGGATGCATATGGCATGCCTAGTTGAACGATGGAGAGATCAATTAAACTTTAATAATGTTATATTCCAAAAATAAGTAGCAATAAAAGGAATGACTCACTTAGTATTTATATTTATCTATATTTATCTCTTTTTATTTTATATTTTTGATATAGAACAATTCAGCTATGAATATCTTAATATACAACGATGCTAATATTCTCTGTTCTTTAACGTAACCCGTACTTTTATGATTAATATTATTAGTACCACGCACATTTTCTTCAAGAAAAAATAATCAAACAATGGATCCAGAGTTAGGTGCTCACACAAAGTCTTTTTTTTTTCCAAGGTGCTCACACAAAGTTTGATAATGTATATGATGTGGCGTATAGATTTAGATAAAAGTAACAAATATAATACCCTTAAGGAATGTGATCAAATACAAACTCTAAATATTGTACAAACTCCAAACTATGATCTGAGCCGTTAGAAAATATCAATAGATGATAAAATAATAGCAATAAAAATGTCAATGGTTGATGCTGTGTTGACATCAAAATCTTGAAATTTTACACTGTGATGACATTGTGCTGAAGTTGTGTTGAAAAGTTTGGAGTTTATACAATATATGTGTTTACATTTTATCACTACTTATACCCTTAATATAGTACTGTATGTAGTATTATGTGAATTGAATCATTGAAAGATGTAGATAAAAAAACATTAGTTTTGGAGAGTGTGATTAGCGTGACCATAATAAATATTAACTTTCTAGAATCACAACATGAAACGTCTTCCATTGGCCAACCTTTATTAAGTAAAACGACAAGAAATAAAGCATATTAGAAATATAACCCTGCATCGATATAATATACTCACTTATTATTTAATTACAAGATGGGTTTAAAAAAATATGTGAGCTCAGTATATTTATTAATTTAACTGAAATGCCTTGAGATTTGCGTGAAGACTTTTGTGATCTTATCAAACTTTAGTGGATGCTATGTGTAATATTGAAATATATTACGTGTAATTTATAGTTTATCTTTCAGCTTTTGATATACTACTACAATGCTATTAAAAACAAAAACAAAAACAAAAAAGTAAATGTTTGAGACAAAAAAAAAAGAGAAGTGAAGAAACTCAGCGGTCTCCTCTATCCAATAATCAGAAATTCTGAGTTATCATGGATAAATGAAAACTATAATTGATTATATTAAAAAAATCAGTGAATAATCCATCATTACCCTAGCATCTCCAGTGGCGGCCTTCCGGTAGGACGTCGGGTCGGACGTGCGGAAGGGCGTTAGGGACGTCCGCCATTGGAGCGTCGAAGGTCGGATACGGACGTCCCGTGAGGACGTCGGGTGTCCTCGGACGTCGGCGCGACGGGCGGGCGGACGTCCGCCATTGTGGCGTCCAGTCGGACGTCCCGTTTTTAAATTTTTTTTTTTTAAAAACTCTATATATACGGCTTGTTGAATTTTATTTCATTCGTATTCTCGGTCAAATTTTATTTCCGTAAATGTAAATTGTTTTATTTGTAAATGTATGATTTTTTTTATTGCGGGATGTCCTAGTGGGAAGGGCGATGGGAAGAGCGGATTGTGCAGGGGATGTCCTAGTGACGTGGCAGTGGGATGGGAAGTCCTAGTGACGTGGCAGGAGGTGTTTTTGGGATGTCCTAGTGGATGTCCTAATGGGGCATCCGCCCACTGGAGATGCTCTAAATTGACTCACCCATCCCCTTGCAATTAGATTTATTTTCGAGAATAATGGGCCCACAGTTCTATAATAGTAGTAGTAAATTGAAAGCTCCAAATTCATCCACTAAAATTCTGCATATCAAATTTGATTGAAAATGCTTGGCCCAGTACGTGAATTAATTGAAGATCTAAAGCCCAATTAGAGCAATTTTTAATAATCTCAAAATCCCAATTCAATCAAACTGAGCTCTCTCTCTCTCTCTCTCTCTCTCCACTGGAAATCCTCTACACACTGTGGGTTTACACGAAATCTTCAGTTGAAAAGGATACTAAATCGCGATGGGTTCAGGTAATGCGAAAAGTCTAGGTTTTGATCTTTTCTTTACTCAATCACGCCATTTGTTTTAATCGTATAATAATATGGTGCAGATGCTGATATGGAGGATTATGGGTTTGAGTACTCCGACGAGGAGCCGGAGGAACAGGATGTTGATATCGAAAATCAGTATTACAACTCTAAAGGTACAATTAGGTTTCTGAATTTAACCCTCTTTTACCATTTTGATTACTTGTTTCGCCAATTTCTGTATACCCTATATTTGCGTACAAGTCATTATTTGAATTTGGGAATATGAATGGGTTAATGACTTGGCTATGCTATTTCTGAGTGAAATTCATTAGCTTTTATACACTGTTGCTGTTAGCTTTGCTATTTGTTAATGTTGGCGCGACTGTTTTTGTTTTCGTATAGGGTTAGTAGAAACAGACCCTGAAGGGGCGCTTGAAGGTTTTGCAGAAGTGGTGCGTATGGAACCAGAAAAGGCTGAATGGTAATTGATCACTTGTTTCTTATTTATCTTGCAGCTAATAGTGTGGCGTTTAGTTTTTTTATGCTCTCTGTTTTTTAAGCTGATAAAGGAAACCAGCATGTTCCCTCAAGTCTCATCCATTGCTTTATTTAGCTTTGATAAAGGTTTTCAAGTTTCAGAATATGGTCATATCATATGGATATATGTATGTAACAGTGAAAGTGAAAGATCTTTGTGGAGTGTGTTTTTAGATCTTTTTTTCTCTTTTCCAATTTTCTGATTAATTCGGATGTGTTTTAGTATTAGTTAATTTCTTATGTTGATTCATTATCTGAGTTTAAACGGCCATTACGGAAATCATCTTCTAATCATGAGCGTTCCTGTTTTGAGGGCTCATGTCGATCTTTATGGAGACAGCTCTATTCACAAGCCATCTGGTTTATTTCTTTTGTTTTATCACCTGTGAGAAGAAAACTGTGTCTTCATTTTCCTGCTAAAATTTCAGAGTCTGTTTGTTCCTTAAGTTTTTCTGCTAACAAGCATTGTTGTGGGAGGAAAATTTTATCAGCAGTAGGTACTTAAAACTTGAGTACAGATCATACTGTTTTGTGGATGACGGGAGCTAAAAAGAATAACAGTCTAGTTTTCTCAATTTGAACAGTTTGAAGTTCCTTACCTGAAGCGATGTTAAATTATTCAAAATAATAGGTGCTACATGCACCTGGTCGGGTAGATGCGATACTTGCTGACACCATGCATCTTGAATGGTTTGCAGTCTTTGACTGTTGGTTTCTTGTTTATGTTCAGGGGATTTAAAGCTTTGAAACAAACTGTTAAGCTTTACTATAAACTTGGGAGGTACAAGGAAATGATGGATGCCTACAGGGACATGTTAACTTACATCAAGTCTGCAGTCACTCGAAATTACAGTGAAAAATGCATAAACAATATCATGGATTTTATCTCTGGATCTGCCGGTCAGAACTTCAATCTGCTGCAAGAGTTTTACCAAACCACCCTGAAGGCCCTTGAAGAGGCAAAGAATGAGGTGAAGAGTTGTTTTGGTCTAAATTAAGTTTTAATTATTTAATTAATTTGATTTTTTTTTTCATTAGTGGAAAATTCTCATGTTATTATTTATTTGCTACAGAGGCTATGGTTCAAGACAAATCTAAAGTTGTGCAAAATATGGTTTGATATTGGCGAATATGGGCGGATGAGTAAGGTATTTCTGAAGGTTGCAAATTAATAAATTTGATTCAGAATATTTTTATTCAAATTTCAGAATTCTTTTTCAGATTTTGAAGGAGCTTCATAAATCTTGTAAAAAAGAAGATGGTACTGATGATCAAAAGAAAGGCACACAATTGTTGGAAGTGTATGCGATTGAAATCCAAATGTACACTGAAACTAAAAACAACAAAAAACTGAAGGTGCTGTAGCATATTTCTACTTTGTGATTAAAAAAAGTTATGCTGATGAATGATGATATAATATTTTGACCTTCTTGTTTAAATATTGCTCTGAATTTATTCCAGGAATTATACCAAAAAGCACTATCTGTCAAATCTGCAATCCCTCATCCAAGAATCATGGGTATTATTCGTGAATGTGGTGGGAAAATGCATATGGCAGAGCGACAATGGCCAGATGCAGCCACTGATTTCTTTGAAGCTTTCAAAAACTATGATGAAGCTGGGAATCAAAGGCGCATCCAATGCCTAAAGTATGCCTTGACTTAATTATTTCATTTACCACTTTCGGGGATGGAGGGGATAGGGATGATACTACTGATTTTTTTCCTTTACTGTATTCATGTTACTCTGAGAATACCTATCTGGTTGAAAATAATCTAAAACTGACTGTTATTTACCTCTTGGCCCTCTTCAGCATATCTAATATGCAGATTCCAGTTTAAATGCTATGTTAGATGTGCGTCTATGTTGTTTGTGTTGTGTGTGGATGAATTGTCTTCACAAATGTATACTTACATTTCTATGTATTTTGTCTCGAATGATTGCCTATCTAATTGACATGTAAGCTTTCTATTTTGAAGTCAGTTATATGTGCTGTTATGTTTTTAAGCATAAAAGATTGGAGAACGTTCTGTACAAGAAGCTGTCACCCCGAGTTGTTATTAGAATGGCTGGTGAGCTATTTCAGCAACTCTATGCCAATTCAAGTGGAAACTATTGTGAACTATGATAGCATGCGTATATAGGCTGGTTGGTACGATATATCTTGATAGTTAGCATGCGTATATAGGCTGGTTGGTACAGTATATCTTGATAGTTAGCATGCTCAAGTTATCTTCTAGCTGGATATGTCATAGATTAATGGTTGGACCTAATTTAATTTAATTGACTTTGGGTCATGCAGTTGATGTATTTTTTGAAATTGCAAAACATGAATATCCTTCCTGATTAAATTTTAGAATGCCCATTGAATTCAATCGCTACATGTCAGGTACTTGGTTCTGGCAAATATGCTGATGGAATCAGAAGTCAATCCATTTGACGGTCAAGAGGCAAAGCCGTAAGTTGTTTGGTGAATTTTAGCATCTCAGTGTTATTCAAGCATATATTTTGAATCTAAACTTAGTTGTCTACTTGCCTCATTTGCTAAGCAGATACAAAAATGATCCTGAGATTCTAGCAATGACAAACCTAATCGCAGCATACCAAAGGAATGAGATTTTGGAGTTTGAAAAAATTTTGAAGGTATGCTTTTGCCAAAACATGTTATTGCTCTGAACAGTTTTGACCCTTCATAAACTTGTGCGTGTAACCCTGTAATAATTTGTTGGAAATGTTGCAGAGTAACAGGAGGACAATTATGGATGATCTGTTTATTCGCAATTACATTGAAGATCTCTTAAAGAATGTGAGAACTCAAGTGCTGCTCAAACTCATCAAGCCTTACACACGGATTCGGATCCCCTTCATATCAAAGGTAAAAACAAGTCTCATGTGCTTAGCTAGGAACCCTTTCCCCCCTGGCTCTCTCTATACTATTTTGCTTGGTTTGTTTCCACATCATTGATAGAATTTATAAATAATAGGGAAAGGTACAGACAGTAAAATCCATTTGGTATGCTATTTCTGAGAGCAGCAAGACATTTCTTGCGAAGCTGATTCTCATAGGCACAAGTTGAATTTTTCCTTTTTTTGTTACCAACCACCGTTTAAATTAACAACGCAGGAGCTCAATGTCCCAGAGAAGGACGTTGAAGAGTTGTTGGTGTCACTCATTTTGGATAATCGGATTACTGGGCACATTGATCAAGTGAATCGGCTGTTGGAGCGTGGTGACAGGTTGAGCTTCAAAATTGACCTCAACCTTAATACTAATACTTACCGATTTCATCATCCACAGACTCCAAAGCATATGTATAAAATCAAGACAATATGTTATGGTTGCAGGTCAAAAGGAATGAAAAAGTACACTGCAATTGACAAATGGAACACACAGCTGAAGTCACTGTATCAAACTGTTGGGAACCGAGTATGTTGAGTCAGTCCCACACAAAAAGTACAGAAAATTTATGATGTTATTAAGTGTCTGATTTTGGGATCTGCTGCTGTAAAAGTATTATTGTGTATCAGTAAGCATATTAGGAGAGTACATTCTCATTCTTCTCTCTTTTGACGTAGATTTTGGTCACTCAATTATCCATCTAAAAAAAAGATTTTTGCTTCTTTTCCTCCATGAATTATTATGCTTTTATATTATGCATTAATTGATGTGGCCATGGGGGAGTTGAATGTATTTGTTAAAACTTGGAAGTGGGATTGGTATCAGAATTTTGCTAGAATGCTACTGTGAATTTTTGGTGTCAAGTCATTATTCTCTACTAAAGTTACAATTAGAACTACATTGATTCTATAGTTGAAAAGATGAGTGTGGTCACATATAATTATCGGCTGTGACAATAAAAAGGGTAAGTCTCATCCAAAATCTTATAAGCTTCAACTTAGATCCGAGTGTTCAAACTAAATTTCTCAACTTGAAGAGTAATTCATATAGAAATTTAGGAACAACTTTAGAAATACACAATCACAATTTGTATATGTATAAATTTTTTTAAAAAATACGATAAATAGGAGTAATAATTTTTGAGTCAAACACAAGTATGAGCTCTCTAACTTACATCACATGGTCCAACTTATATGACAATACATCGAAACCAATCTTTATAGTACTCCATAAAATTTGTACAATGCATCATCCAGTCCAGTTGAGATTCATCAATCTCCATTTAGAATTTATTAATCACAATTTAGATTTAATCAGGATAGATTGATAAATTTACCTTTCATTCAGGTGGGAGTTCATTGAGATCAAAACTAAACACCTTAGCTTCATTTTCATTAACAATGGGGCCTTGGCAATGCCGCCTATGCCCACCAAGAGCCTGCCCTTTTGAGAACTCTTTGTAGCAAAACATGCACCGGTGCACTGCTCCGCCGCACACGGCCACCGCTTCTTCCAGAACTCCATCGTCTCCTCTGCCCCCAGCCGCCGCCACCGCCTTGTTGTGATGGGCCTTGTGGCCACCCAATGCTTGGTAGCTACTAAAAGACCTCTTGCATATGTTGCATCTATGGTGCTTTGTGGACATCTTGTAACTCAAAATTTTCCCATTTCTTTCACTACTTGATTCCAACTTTCTCTTCTTTGGTGGGAGATTCTCAGTCGCTAATTCGTCGTGGTGAGCCCGCACCGCCCTTGTCCTTCTGCCCGTTTTGGACCACCTGGGCAGTTTCGGAGTGGACTGGCATCCCTTCGGAGCGAGTTCCTTCCCAAGAATTTCAAGCTCCATTGTTTTTCTTATATCAATTTTTTTGTGAAAATGCCAATTTGAGTGAGGCTGGATTGACTAGCATGTGAGATCTATTTTGTGATTTTTTGTAATCTAAAGCTGGATTTGTTACAAGATTGTGATATTTCAATGAAGAAGGGAATCATAATTTAAGCTGATGTTACTAACCAAAAAGTTGCAACGGATTGTTGAGTGTTAGGCATCTTAATTTAATATTCATTAAAGAGTGATGAGATTTCAACTTTGGAGAGTAGATAATTAAGCTGTTTTCGGTTTCTATAGTGTTGTTTCAGTATAATAATGGTTTAGTAATTAGCATAGTCGCCTTAAATTTGTAAACTTTTGTAACTTGTAATTTGTTGTGTGTTAGAATTATGTGCATTTGCATGGGAGCATTGGAACTACATAATCTTGTTTGTAGAATTGCTAATCTTATTGCAATGGTCTTATTATTTGAAATCTTGTTCCTATTCCAAGTATTTTATTGCAATTAACTGTATATAGAGCACGGAATATGTTTTGAAGATATTTGTTAATTATTGTACAATATAGATTTCTACTATATTCTCATTTTGTTATCTTTATCTTTTCTTATACACAACTCCTTTAATTTTTCTTATTGATAAATGAACAAAATTTGAAGGTAGGGTATGGTATAGTCGTGGTACACAAATTTTCACAAAATTCTAGTTTGCACATGAATTCTATGAATCTTCAACTATCCTGAATTTTCCAAACCAATACTGAAGCAAAAGTTTGGTATAGCTTAAACAATCGTGTACTCATATTGAACATCTACATCAACTAGTCATTTATTTGTGAATTAATTCGACAAAATTTGATAATTGTGTGAAAAAACAGAAATAGGTATCACACCTAAACAATTACTCTAACCTATAGAAATTTCAAGATTAACAAGACAACAAATAAAACCAAACACTCGTACAATGTCTCAATCGTGGAGTGTTGAATGGAAGTAAAGAAAGAATGAAAATACTTAACAAATTGGAATATCAAAAAAATCTTAACTGATGATTAAAAATCAAAGCACAATGTTCTCCAAATGTTGTAGAAACAATACTGAAGGGAAATAGAAGCAAAGACTAACAACCCAAAATACTAAAATCTGGGACACCAAAAACAAGCATATACTGAAAAACAGCACTTTGAAACAATGCAAACAGGTAAAGCTAATAATGTCAAAAGCACATCTAGCAGAAACAGATATCTCATCAAACTTAATCCGCTCTGTTTCATTTTTTGATCTATCTTAAATACTTAAAAAATTCAACATGGGAGTTGGTTCCTTCCTCACTTGGCCATCATGACCTTGACGAACTCCTCGTAGTTGATCTGGCCATCGCCATCCACGTCGGCCTCACGGATCATCTCATCAACTTCCTCGTCAGTTAGCTTCTCCCCGAGATTTGTCATCACGTGGCGGAGCTCAGCTGCGGATATGAATCCATTCTGGTCCTTGTCAAAAACCCTGAAAGCTTCCTTGAGTTCCTCCTCAGAATCGGTGTCCTTCATCTTGCGAGCCATCAGGTTGAGGAACTCTGGGAAGTCAATCGTCCCATTACCATCAGCATCAACCTCGTTGATCATATCCTGGAGCTCAGCCTCCGTCGGGTTCTGTCCCAAAGAACGCATCACAGTCCCCAACTCCTTCGTGGTGATGCAACCTATAAATCATTTTTTCCAGAAACATAGTGTGTAAGAAAGTAGCAAGTCACAAATTGCATTACAGCAGCAGCTGTACATGACTACATGTAAGTGTGGCAAAGATAATAACTTTTCTAAACTTAGCCGAATAAATCTTTAGTATGATCCAAGTATATGTATGCTACAAATTTGATAACTATAAAGCGTTCTCATTTTAATTTTTTACATTTTAAACAACAACAGGAAAAGACAATGGATATCTTATAAGAGTATGACGCTAGTGTGTAGCACAAAGCATTTGTAAGATAAAAATTGTGACGGGGGATTTTTATTTCTTTCCAAATTGGTCTCAGGAAGAAATGCCAGACCGATTCTCCACCTAACACAACCGCAACAAACGATCCAATCTGAAAATGCTACCAAATTTGTGTACCATAAATGACATGAATATCGCCACACAACACAACTAAAAATTCAGCTCAAATTAGCGCAGAACACAACTAGATTTGCTTGATTTAATGCAAAAAAACAGCGGTTAAGGTCATCATTAAAATGAGGAAAGATATAAATGAAGACAAACAATGCATAAATTATTGAGCTAATCGTCGCTAATAATCTATAAAATCTCCAACAAACAGAGCGAGAGAGAAAAAACCCTAGGTTCATGGAAAATCCAATTCCTTATCATAAATATCAAATCAACACAAATTACAAACACGCAACTCCACCAATGACGGAGATAACAGACCAATAGACCGTAAACCACGATGAACCACGGCAAGAAAAAATAGCGATCTATGTTTCTCACTCAGATCACAGCAACATTCACAAATAAAGCGATGACGAAAAACCTAAATACGCCGAGAAATTAACAGCATTCAACAAGTAAATAGATCTACTTCGCAGAAACAGATCGACAACAGAAACACAGCAATCATATAAAATTAAGAAATAGGGATCAAAATGCAAATCAGGATATGGAATTTAGAGCACTGACCGTCTCCATCCTTGTCGAATAGAGAGAAGGCTTCCTTGAATTCGGAGATCTGTTCGTCGGTGAGCTGAACCGCCATCTCTTCTCCTCACGAAGCTTTTTTCTGTAAGGCGATTCTACAAAATCAGTGTGGATGGGAGTAGAGAGAGAGAGGGAGAGAGCGCGTCACCGAAGAAATGTAGGGAAAGTGTGGGGCTATTATATAAAATCGGCATGTAAGATGGATTCTTTTTCATTTTTACTTTTTTTTAATTATAGTATTTTACATCTGTACATCAAAGTCAATTTATTCTTATTTTCTTGCTTTTCTTAATTATGAAATTAGTGCAATTATTTTGATCGTAGATATTGAATTCAATTCACTTTTTTCAAATAGCCCATTTTAAATTTAGACACGATTGTCCTACCCTTTATTTATACTTTAAATTGAATGGAAAATGGTTATTACGTTCATAAACATTCCACTCTTTTTTGGAGCATTCCATATCACCGTATGATATATTAATATAATAATAATAATAATAATAATAAATTGTTCTTTTATAAAACATGATACACTATAAAAAAAATACTAAGTTGTTGTAATTTTAAAAAATCTTATTATAGTTTCTTTTATTAAGATGAATTTGCACTTAATGAGAAACTAAAAAATAACCGTAGAGGCGATTTTGCGCTATTGAAGACTGAATTTAGAAATTAAAACTTCAAAGGAGCCCAACAAAATTTGCAGGTTTAATTTTCTTCCTAACATGTACATATGCTACTAGTAAAAAAAAGCTTCTCTGGGTAAAATTATGTTAATTGGAACATTAATCACACTTTTTATAAGGTTGGATTTTGTGAAGATAGAACTTTAGTTGCTAACATGTTTCAAAATACAATAAAAAATTGGTATTCTAACATTATTTATTCTAAAAACAATTCTCCACTATCCATCCCATTTGCATTATTAATACTACTACACATTTGATTCAATTGCTCAACTTGACTCAGTTGATGCTGTCTATGAGTAAAAACAAAATCTTATGCCAGACTAACAGATTCGAGGAGAGGTGTTGCAATTACTATCAAATATTCTAAAATTATTTGATACTTATGTTATGATTTTATCCTATTTAAGAATTATTTAAAAGATGTTCCGCGCACCTAAGGAATAGTAGCTTAGCAATGGAACCAATAACTTTATGTATTTGAAAACTTATTCTATAATTACTATCAAAATAAACATAAAAATATGTGTGCTCTTTCACCTCCAATCAAACAAGTAGATATTAAAAACAAATTATAAACTTTGCATTGATTTCAGTTATGAATAAATTATAAACAAATAAAGAAAAAATTGTCAAGCGCAATGACTATCGGGTTTTATTAGGTCGATTTTCACAGCTCGATCCATTTTCATTGGACTTTAACTATAGCCTAAATAAATCAGAAATGGATCATACTCAACAGCCCATTATATATTCATAATATTTGGAGGTGGGAAATGGCAATTTTCACACCCTTTATTAGCCTCTTACAAATTTGATATATCATATCTATACCTAATACTACCAGTTATAGATAATTAAGTATATCCTGCCAAATATAATATTGATATGTAGTAGTAATAGTCTAAAAGGAAAACATATATTGTGACATGTGACTTTTCTTAATATTTATGTCCCGCTATTATAGTATTAGCTCGTAGAATGAGAAAGTTTTTTAATACACATAAATTGGTGAACAATTCTAAACATTTGTATAAAATAGGTACATATGAATTATGAAATGTATATATGGAAACGACTTTGCATATGATACGTATGATTAAATTAAAGTCCAATTGACAGCGATTTAATGGATGTCTATCAAATGTTTGTCCCGTTTTTATGTCAACTGAATTTGATGAACCTGAATCGGCCCGGTCAAGGTTCGGCAGTTCCGGTTCGTGAACCGTGAACCGCCGGAACCGCCGTGCAAATCCGGTTTCCCGCCGGTTAGTCCGGTTCGGCGGTTCGATTTTTTTTTTAAATTGTAAATTTGAAATTCAAGTAAAAAATGTAAATATATTTGCATAAATAAAATTAGAATAAAACGATGTACAAATGCAATTTTATTGATACACATTACAATTTCAAAAATTACAAATTACAACTTTAAAATTACAAATTACAACTTAAAATTTACAAATCACAACTTTAAAATTACAAATTACAACTTAAAATTTACAAATTACAACTTAAAAATTCTAAATTACAAAAGACCTAAAGTCTTGATTACAATTTACAAATTACATATTCGAAACAAAGGGGAGAAAAAAAAATAAAGGAAAAGGACTCGAGCTCAACTTAAGTTGAGATGCCTACATATCCTCAATGCTCAATTGCATTTTGGAATCAAAGTCCACGTAGTTCTCTTACCTTGCTTACCTATTTGGCTTGATCGGAGGAATTGGCGGCGCGCCTACTCTTCTTCGTCGGGGAAGTAGTCTTGGTCGGGTTGTACTACTTGATTGTTCCAATCCGGTTCTTGGTCTCTAATTTCGGCGGAGCACCAATCATCAAGTAACATGGTGGCTTCCATGTTTTGCCCGGTGAGTCTACTTCTTCTATCGTCCAAGACGTTGCCTCCAACACTAAAGGCGGACTCGACGGCGACAGTGGAAGCCGGAACCGAAAAGATCTCCTTGGCCATTGATGCAAGGATGGGAAAATCTTTCTCGTGTGATCCCCACCAATCTAGGACGTCGATTTGTTGGGGAACGAGACCTCCTTCTTCCTCATTGAATGAAAAGTGTGAGTCAAAATATAAGTCTAACTCACTTGTCGAATTTGCCGTCCTTCCTCCGCTGCTGAAGCCGTATAGGTCCGCCAATTGGGATTGGGCGTCGGGGTCATCAACTTGGAAGAAGCCAAAGTTATGTGTTTGACGGGGGGTCTAGGTCTCACTTGGTGGGTACGGTTGTACTTGGCTTCGTAATCGTGAAAGAGAGCCCGCAAGTCGAACTCAAAACTTCTTTGGAGGCTTGGGAGGTGGGGGATGTTTATTTGGAATGTTTGGGCTAGGTTTATGTAGTTGTCGTTGTCCTCGTCAGTTTGCAAAGCTCGGAGTGGTTCAAGATCAATAGAAGCCAAATTGTTGTAATAAAATTCTAAAATTTTGAAAGTACCAACTAGTTTCCACTTTGGATCCAAAACTTTGGCAAGCAAAAAAACCGTGGGGATCTCGTTGAAATACTTGAGCCATTTTTCAACCATATAATATAAAACACACATTAACTCAAGATTGTTTGTGGAATTTTTCATTGCAGTTTTAAAACCAAGTGATATGATCATGCAATGTTCTAAAACACGAACGGATGTGCAATAATACACACCCGATAACTCAATAGTGGCATTTCGAAAACCTTTGAATAACTTAAACAAACTCATGCTTTGATCCCAACAAGAAGATGTTAGATATAAATCATCAACAGGGTAAGTTCTATAAAAATCAACTAAATATTCTATATGCTCCAATGTAGATTGCAACATATCATATGTGGAGTTCCATCTAGTAGACACGTCTAAAGTAAAAGTTGTGTACCTTATTTTATTCGAGTGGCAATACTTCTTCCACACCTTGCCAATTTGAGGCTTCCAGTGGATCAAGGATACAGCTGTAGTAATAGGTTGAATATGTCTTCGCCATAAAGACAAAGCATCTTGTACACATAAGTTCAAAATATGACAAATACATCGTTGGTGAAAATACTTACCACTTATCACCGGGGAGCAAGTCGCAATTAAATCGGATATACTTGCGGTGTTAGCGGTTGCGTTAGCAAAACCAACCGAAAATATCTTGTTGCATAACT
This sequence comes from Salvia splendens, assembly GCF_004379255.2. Lineage (NCBI taxonomy): Eukaryota > Viridiplantae > Streptophyta > Magnoliopsida > Lamiales > Lamiaceae > Salvia > Salvia splendens. The sequence continues at coordinate 6,274,843 of NC_056040.1, forward strand.
CATACTCATTCAAAACTTGAATAATTAAAGATGCAATTGCTTGTGCGGTGTGTGGGGAAGGAAATTGTCTAAAACCAATTAAACGTTTATTTAAAGACCAACTATTGTCGATAAAATGACATGAAATTCCCATGTAAGAATTTCGTTGGAAAGAATCCGTCCACACATCGGAGCAAATATTAACTTTGTGCCCCAAGGTGGAGAGGAATTTTCCAACCTCTCGTTTTTCGTCAAAAAACTGACGGTTGTTAGATCTTTGAGCAGTAGAAGGGGGAATTCTCTTTGTAGCAACATTAAAAGCGGTTTGCATAGTAACTTCATATTTTTTGTCATTAAAAAAATTGAACGGCAAATGTTTCATTGCCGCCCATCTTACCATAGCATCGGTAACATTTTTTGGATCATATTTAAATAGCGGCGTACCTGTTTGAGACGATGAGCCGGCGGGGAAGTTTATTTGGCTTTGGGACTTAGTATGCCCATATTCCACGGGGTGTTTTGACTTCAAATGGCGATGGAGAGTACCATATCCCCCACCGATAACAAATGGATATACTTTATCGCAATAGTTGCAATATGCTTTGAACTCACTTGTCTCCACGGTAGTGGTCGGATCATTAGGATTTGAAATTACCACCGGGGCCTTCTTGAAATGTTTGGTGAAAATCTCGGATTTCAACTTGGGAGGCATCTTTTTCTTTTGTCGTCCTGCGGAAGGAGGAGGATCGGCCTCCTCCTCATCATTGTCGCCAACTTCGCCGGTGCTACAAGGGGGGAATTGATGCAATCCATCATCGCCTTCGTCCGACGATAGATTCACGTCGTACTCGAAACACGAAGCCGAATGTGAATGCCCCCCTTGTTGGTCGTCGTCGGCGAGGGCAAGTAACAAGGATGCATTTCGATCTTCTTCCTCCTACGAAAATTATACAACTAAGTAAAAATACTAACACAAAAATAAAACACATAGACACATAGATGTTGAAAAATGAAATTATGAATTTAATAAAAATGAATTAACAAAAAATTAAAACATATTATAACTTACTTGAGCTCGAAGAGCGGCTAGCCTTCCCACCTCCTCCGCAACTTGTGCTCTAGAAGGGGCACGTCGACGACGAGTATCACTTTGACTTTGATCTTGGGCAATTCCCTTGCCCCGATCACCACCACGACGAGATGAAGACATGATATAAATATTTATGGAAATTGAAAGTGAAGAATAGAGAGTAGTGTGATTGTGTGAAGATGATAACGTGAACAACGTGAGAGTAAAGTATGAGCGCAAATAACGTAAACAACTTGAGAGAATGAGGATGTAGAATAGAGAAATTGAGATTGAGAGAGAAATTCTTATTAACACAAGAATGTGGTGAGTAGAAATGAAAAGGAGGGGGGTATTTATAGGGGAAAATTGTGATTAAAAAAAATTAATTTTTGAAAAAAAACGGCCGAACCGCCGAAACCGTCGGTTTTCGGTTGGAACCGGCGGTTTTTCGTCAAATTCAAAATTCAAATTTTTAAAAAAGCCGTTGGAACCGCCGGTTTTTTCGGCCGAAACCGACGGTTTCCGTCAATAGTTTCTGACCAAACCGGCGGCCGTGGGAGCGGTTTCTGAAAAGGCTAGGAAGTAGGCCTGAAAAGGTGTCGGGAGGTGTCGGGAACCGCCGAACCGGCGGTTCCGGCGAGACCAGCGGTTCGGAACCGCCGGTTACGGTTCTTCAAATTCTGCAAACCTGAACCGGCCCAGCGGTTCAGGCGGTTCCGGTCCCGGTTCGAACCGCCGCCGACGGTTCCGGTTCCGGTTCAGAACTGCCGGTGACGGTTTCGGGCCGGTTCCGGGCCGGTTCGGTTCGGTTTGGAGACCTCTAGGATTAGAGCATCCACATCCGTACTCTTTGGCAAGAGCACGGATATGGGTCCGGACCCACTTTTATTAGTTTTTTACTCCCTGCTCTTCCCCAATAGCACAACACTCACATCCATGCTCTTTCGCAAGGACATGGTCAACGGTCCCACCATTCAATTATTTAATTTAAATACTTCAATTACTAAAAACATTTCCACAATATTAAAATGCATTAAAAATATCTGATACCATTACAAATTACTAAAAAATTAAAAATTACATAATTAAAATCCTAAAAAATAGAAATTACATAATTAAATTTATAATATTAAAAAACACACTACTCGTGGCCGAATTTCGCCCAAATGTGTTTGATTAGGCCTTCTTGTAGCTCAGTGTGGGTTCTGGTATCGCGCATTTTGAGTCTTGTTTCGATCCTCTCGCCCACTGTCGTATGCACACCTCGGCGTGGGGGAGACCTCGCGGTTGGGCTTCCGGCTTCATCCTTGTCGTAAAAGTTAGCTGCCCTTGGTCCTTCGTCAGCTATAATCATGTTGTGCAAGATAATACACGTGTACATGATATCGACGACATAGGCTTCATAGGCGGCACGATATTGTTCATAGTATTCTTGTTTTTCGCGCTCCGCTTCAGCCATGATATCGGTGAAATCCATTTTTAGAGAGAGTTTGAGTGAGAGAGGAAGATGTAGATGAGTTGTATGAAAAAGGATGAATGAGAGATAAATTTAATGTGAAAAATGGATGATAAATGTGTGTATTTAAAGATGATTTTGGGGTTTTAAAAAAATTAAAAAAAAATCTAAAAAAGCAGTAAAAACGGCTATATTTTTGGGAATATGATTTTTTTTTAATTTTAGGTATTATTTTCAATTTTTTTTAAAAAAATTCCAACGGAAAATCCGTTGGCGAATAGAAACGCGCCACGTCGCATGCTTAGCGGCACGGACGAGCTCGATGCATCGAGCAGCGCCGTGCAAGCGGTGAGCCGCGCCAGCGGCACGGACGCCGTCCGTCCCAGCGAGCACCGTTGCGGATGCTCTTAGTTATATGTTGCAATTTGGAATTGACCTCGAGGAGAGTTCGTTAGTAAGATGAATCAATGTTGAGCATTGCAGTGTTTGCTCAATTCGTTCTCTTAAATTAATTTTGAAATAGAATAGTGGAGCATGTTATTTTATAATCATTAATGATTGTATTAAATCTCTAACTATAATTTTTTTTTTTGCAAGATACTACAAATGAATATATTAGGTTGTCTAACTTGAAAGCAAAAAATAAGTTGGAATCACTTTACTACTTTTAGCCCTTTAGCACATGCAAACGATAATACAAACGAATCATCCACCCAAATAGAGAGAGATGACATTACTCGAAAAAACAAAGCTACAAATGACAGATCTTCATCGCAACGAAAATAGTCATTGTAATTACAGTTGGAATTGCTGATGACGATGAAAAGTACCATTACTTTTTTGCAAAATTAAAGCTACGTCTTACAATTATTGGTGATTATATTATTTTTGGCAAATAATTTAGCTATAGCGTAACACTTCAATTTACATACGCCTTATTCTACCAATAATAATCAACAGCTATAGAAAAATTACACTGAATAATTAATCTGCAACTTCATTATATGAAGATGAATTCCCTCCGCCGCAGCTCCGATACTCATCCGCATTGACCTGAAAATCTTCGCAATTTGCAAAAGGAGGAAAAGGAAAAGGTAAATCCGTGAGAATTGAATTAAGGAGTTGCTGTTTATAGTATACTTGGTTTCGCTGTTGCTATTCTGAAATTAAAGGAGTAAAAGGAGTGAAATTGCGATGAGAAGAGGCGGAAATTTGGAGTGAGTTGTGGATTGAGCGGAATTGAAATCGTCAGTGTGGGGGTTCGACGGCGGCGGATTGTAGTAATAGAAGGGGAAATACGGCATAATTGGATTCGGCGGCGTCGGAGTGGGGTAATCGGTGGAGCTAGGGTTTGGCGGTGGATAGTACGTGCCGCCGCCGGAAGGTGGAGGCGGCGGATAGTAGTAGACGCCTCCGCAGCCTCCGTCGCAGGGCGGCGAAGGCGGAGGGGGACAATTGACACCATATGGCGGCGGCGGAGAAGGTGGCGGAGGGGAGGGGACCGGCTCCGGCGGTGGAGGGGAGAGGACTGGCTCCGGAGGCGGAGGAGAGAAGATCGGTTGGCAGGGATTGTCGCAGGATGAGCACATTGTGCAGGCGATGTGGTCTCTGGTGATGGCGGTGGCGGCGAGAGAGGGGGCGGGGAGGGAGGCGGAGATGAGAGAGAAGATGAGGAGTGAGAGAGCGACGGCCATGGTTTGGGGATGAGAGAGAAAGGTGTTTTACTTAGGGAGAAAGGTGTTTTACTGTTTATATAGAAGAGGTGAAGTGAGAGAGTAGTGCATGTGCAGTGCATAGAGATTAGAAAGGCTCGTATTTTTATCGTCTACGCAACCAATATCTTTGCTAGATGAAAATGTAAAATTAAATTTTATGTAGTGTGAACACGATTGTTTTGTCATTTCTATAACATTTGAATTTTTTGCTAAACATTTGAATTTAAATTTCGGTGGTGTTGTCAACTTTATTTACTAAGATGAGGTGTTAATATTTGGTCCTCCGCTGCTTTTAGCATTCCAAAAAAAAAATTTACTCTTATAACACATTTTAATTTTATAATATTAGTTCATTTTTTGCTAAACATTTGAATTTAAATTTCATTGGTGGTGTCATTTTTATTTACTAAAATAAGGTGTGAATATTAGGTTGTGTCAGCATACACTGTTTTTAGGCTTTCAGCATTCTAGAACAAAAAAAAACTTTACCTATTTTAATTTTAGGCAAATTCATCATATCGTTGCGGACTAAAAGATAATTATAATTATATTTATAATTTTTTGTTGAAAATAGATTAATTTGTTTGGATGATTATAATTTATAAATAAATGAACATAACCAAATCATCTTAGTTAAATTTATGTATAGTGGACATGATTGTTTTATCATTTCTATTTTTTTGCCAAACATTTGAATTTAAATTTTAGTGGTGTTGTCAATTTTATTCGCTAATATAAGGTGTGAATATTTGGTTGTGTCAGCCTGCGCTGTTTTGCATTCTAAAACAAAAATAACTTTACCCATTTTAATTTTATATTAGTTCATTTTATCATGGTAAATTGTATCTAAGCGGAGCAATAGATAATTACAATTATTTTATACTAATATTTTGTTAAAGATAGATGAATTGTAAATATAAACACAACCAAATCTTAGATCGATCATGCATAATGTGAGAGCATAAACATGTCGAGTAATTAACTTTTGAGTTTTGTACTTACATCAATACTCCTTTTCATACATAAACGATATAAATCACAAGTAGTTTGAACATAAATATGGGAGAAGGGTTAATATTTGAAGGATCTTCAGCTACTCGTGTTTCATTGTTTTACACGAAATGAACAATATCACGATGAAGCAGATATAAGAAAAAAGTGGATATGAACTATAAGCAGAAGAAGTTACTAAAAATATGGGCTTGCTGACCGACTACTTATTATATCTTGTTTAATAATCATATTGCTTCTTATATTAGAGAGAAGTATATCAATATATTCATATCTTATAAATAAACAATTTAATTTAGATAAATAACTCCTGACTTTATCATTGATATCCATTCGCTAACTTATAAATTCAATATAACGAGATTATTTATTAAAGCTTAATGTTAATTGTTTAGTAACTAAGCTTCATTAAATCCGAATAAGTTCATAAATATTGTGATGCAACAACTGCGAATTTAGATTACTTATTACTCAAATTAAAGTAAGATGAATTTGCTTTGACCCATGAATAAAAGAGCTGCACGTGAAATGTATGGATCCAAAGAAGTGGACGAAGCCATTTATACAGTTTTTTTTCATGATGAAATCTGAAATAATTTATTTGTTTTTATATATGTGCATCAATAATTTGGGAACCTAAAAGATGTACTATCCTGTAATGTGCCCAAATTAATAGGAGTAGTAGTAATAATAATTTCTTTGTATTTATATGGATAAATAAGTAGGTTGGCACTTCTCCACTACCCAACGAAAAATAAACCTTATTTTTTAAATATAATAATGGGCCGAGCCTGTTTTATCCTATGTCTCAAATTGCAGTATGGGGCCGAGCCTCCATTTTTAATATTTTTATAAGTGCAAATAAATAAGGAGTAGTAGTGATAATAAAAATGAAAATTTTATTTAATTCTCATTTTTTTCTAAATTGCTACTCCATTTCATTTTATTCTAAAGAGTGACAATTATTATGAGTAGTTTATTAAAAGTATTGAAAATTATGTAGTAGTCTATTTTTTTTAGATAGTGGTTATATATTTTGTTGAATAACCAAATAGATGAAAAAGTGTTTAGTAGAACCAAAATTATATTAGTGAATAACAGCATTCTTGAATAAAATCATAATACAAATTTGAGAAATTTCGATCTTATAAAATCATTTTATAAGTTCAAGAACTTTGATATTATCCATTTCAGATCCTAAATAAACAAAACAACTCAGCTCAATTTTAAGGCGGGAAAATATGAATAGCAAATTTTGATCAATTTTCCCCCTAAATGTTGTTTCGAATTTTGAAAATTTTCAAACCTATATTTTTATCAGTTTTCTCACGTTCATTTCAACAGCTCTCAGAGCATCCGCAACGCTTAGTGCGGGCGTTTCGTCTTGGACAGAAGAAACGGCCGCGAGACAGCGTTGCAGCCTTCCGTCCTGGTCCCGTCTCGTCCCGGAGGGACGGCTCGCGAGATAGCTCGCCACGTGGCGCGCGCTGGCGCTAGGCGTGACGCCCACTCGCCAGCCCGCGAGTGGGCGTCGTCACACTGACGCAATAAATCAATTTTTTTAAATTCGATTTAAAAAAAATTATAAAGGTAATGTTACAGTTTTTACCGTTGAACGGTAATTTTTTTATTTTTTATTTTCTTTTTTATTCTATAAATATTCCTCTTTCATTCTCATTTATACACACATCTATTCTTCTCAAATCATTATTCTTCTCCCAAATTTAAATTATTTATGGATCCATTTGAGCAAATGTGTCGCATAATGGAAGAATCGCTAGCAGAAGATCGACGTCGGGAGGAGGAGAAAGTCGCAGCGCCTCCAAGGCGATCCCGGACTTACATCCATCGTACCGGGAGGAAGCCGCCACAAGGTTAGTACGCGAATACTTTTGTGACAACCCGGTATGGGGAGAGACCTACTTCATTCGTCGTTTCCGCATGTGGAAACGGCTATTTATGCACATCGCAAATACGTTGGCAGCCCGAGAAGAGTTCTTCCAAGAAGGGTTCGACGCCGTTGGCGGTCTCAGTCACACAACGCTGTAGAAATGTACTGCAACAATCCATCAGCTTGCTACTAGACAAACGGCGGATGTGTTCGACAAATACCTACACGTCGGGGAAAGCATTGGGAGAATGTGTCTGATAAACTTCTGCAAAGGCGTCCGGGCAGCCTTCACCGACGAATTTTCCCGAGGCCAAGCACGGCAGATTGTCAGTTTCTGCTTGGACTTCACGAAGAAGTGCACAGATTCCCCGGGATGCTTGGCAGCGTCGATTATATGCATTGGCAATGGAAAAATTGCTTTGTGGCGTAGAGAGGGTCATACACGAGCGGCCACAAAGGCACCCACCCCATCGTTATACTCGAGGCCGTTGCCGACTACCGGCTATGGATTTGGCATGCGTATTTCGGGGTCCCCGAATCGAATAACGACGTCAACGTGTTCGACCAATCCGACCTCTTCACCGAAGTTTTGAATAGTAAAGCGCTGGCCATCAACTTCATCGCTAACAACCGGCAGTATAAAATGGGGTACTATCTTGCCGACGGTATCTACCCGAAGTGACCAACCTTAGTGAAGACATTCAACAGGCCGGTGAATTAAAAACAGGCTCTTTTTGCGCAGAAGCAAGAGGCTGCTCGCAAGGATGTTGAGAGAGCGTTCGGGGTTCTCCAAGCTCACTTCAACATTATCAAAGCTCCGGCTCGTACGTGGTTTATGGAAAATATGGTCGACATCCTGTATACGCGCATAATCTTGCACAACATGATTGTCGCCGACGAAGGACCTGAGGCGGGAAATTGGTTCGACCCTGAAACCCTGGGAAGCTCTACCGCAAGTAGTCCGCCTCGCAGTGCAGTGCATCCGTCTATGCAAGATCGGTTGTCTATTCGGGCAAGGACGCGTGATTCTACCGCCCACGCCCAACTCCAAGATGATCTAATGGAGCACATTTGGACAAACTTTAGCAACCAGTAGAGTGCGTGGAAGAAATTAAATTATGTATTTTTAATATTTTTTTAGGATTTTAATTATGTGTTTTTTAAATTTTTTTAGAATTTGAAGTTGTAATTTTATTTTATTTTATTTAATGAAGTGTGTTTTTATTAATTGAATTTGTTGGAAATAAAAATAAAAAATGAAATTGAATGAACAGTTAAATGATGAGATGGTTAAGAGACGGATAAGAGATGAGGGGTTGCAGGGGAGGTCTCTAAGTTAAGAGATTGAGTGAAAAGTATAATTGGGCCCATAGAAAGCTAAGAAATGAAGTTATTTTTACGTTTGATTTAGTGTTTTTCTGTTTAATTATGGTTACGAGTTTAGGATTTGAATTTTATGTTTGGCTCTTCTTTAAGTATGACATTTTGTTCCAGTATAAAGTTATTATTATTAATGCATTATTAGTATTAGTACTATGTTTTTTTTATGAAATTATATTATTAATGGAATAATCTTATACTAACCTTTAAACTTTTAAATAATTACCATCTGAACATGAGTAAGAGCTACTCAATATTTGGTTTAAAACATGTACCCCTGAGAGCATCCACAACAGCAAGCAAGACGGCGTCCGTCCGTCCGTGCCAGCGGCACGGAGAGGCTGTCCGCGCGCTGGCACGGCGCTGCTCGATGCATTGAGCACGTTCGTGCCAGCGAGCAGGCGACGTGGCAGCGTGTGATTGGCCAACGACATAGTCGTTGGCAATTAAAATTTTTTTTAAAAAAAATCAAATTTTAATTAAAAAATCCGATTAAAAATAAAAAAAATATTTTCCCATTTCCCAAAAAATTATATCCGTTTTCTACCCACTTTTAATTTATTTTTCAATTTTTTTCCCAAAAAATACACATTTTTCATCTATAAATACCCCCACTTCCACACCAAAAATTCACACCACACTACACAATTATCATCCAAATTCTCTCATTTCCATTCTCATCCAATCTTCCATTCACTCTTACTCTTACAACAAAACAATGTCCGGCCACGGCGATCACCCCCCGGGCTCCTACGTTTGGAACCCCGATTGGTTCGTTCACAACTGTTTCCTAGTCCGGAAACGGAATATTCGGCCCCTCCTCAAACCCAAGGTTCGGAAGTTCCAGGGGCTACCGGCCTTACCCGATCGACGACCAAGATGCCCCCGAAGGGCAATACGGGTGGACACCCGAGCCTAGAGCGAGGTCGAGCGGCCCCTCCCAAACTCGGACTCCTCCTACTCGCGGTGTCCGCACACCGTACACTCCGGCGGAGATGGAGCAATTGTTCAAAGCGTTCTTGTCAATCTCTGAATATCCGAAGATTAGCACGAACCAATCCGGCGATCATTATTGGTGGCGCATCTGTCGCCGGTACAATGAAAACCGGCCGGCTGGAACAATCGAGCGCAACGAGAGTATAGTGCGCAACGCCATATACAGAGCCAACGAAGAAATCCAAAAGTTCCAGGGTTATTACCTCTAGGAAGAGCGGTCGGCGGGGAGCGGCCGGAGCGAGGTCGACATCATCAGTTCCGCCTTGTCGACCTACCAATCCATGAACTACAAGCCGTTCAAGTACATCAACATTTGGCAGGAGACGCGGTCGCATCCGAAGTATAGGGGAGGCGTAACATCCTCCTCTAGCGTCTCCTCCAAACGGTCAAGGTCGATATCCCTATCCGACGCCGGCTCCGAAGACGTGGCTAGCCAACTTGCCGGAGCTAAATTGGGTAGTCCCGACGCCGGCCCGAGCGGTTCCCAACGCCGATCGCAAGGAAGGAAGAAGGCGGCGGCGGCCAACCGCCGTCGCGCTGCGACTCCATCCGCCCTCGATCTCGAACCCGCTCCCGCTCCCTATGTGCCACCTCAACCCCCACCAACTCGTTGTGGGGGGTTTTGGCCAACTCAATTTGGCCGATAGGTCAAATATGACCCCCGATAAACTTCGATCGCATGTGGCGATGATACGGGGTCTCCAAAGAACGTTGGGGGTATTGCCGGATGATGATTAGTCTTCACCGGGGGCATTTTTACGCTTAAATTGTGTAATTTTTATTTTTTAGTAGTTTAATTATGTAATATTCATATTTTAGGATTTTAATTATGTAATTTTTATTTTAGGATTTTAATTATGTAATTTTTATTTTTTAGGAATTTAATTTTGTAATTTTTAATTTTATTGTAATTTGTAATATTATTTCGGGTATTTTTAATAAATTTTAATTTTGTGAAAATGTTTTTATTTAAATTGAATAATAGAATGGTGGGACTATTGTGCTCGTCCTTGCGGAAGAGCACGGATGTGGGTGTTGTGCTCATGTCTAAGAGCATGCAGAAAAAGTGGGGCCAGGCCCACATCCGTACTCGCTGGCAAGAGCACGGATGTGGATGCTCTAGACCTTTTATACTTGAACAATATAAATTTATAGAGATTTGATATGTTCGTCTTATTTTGATAAGCAATACTCTAGTCTCTATCTCTCCTACATGAAATTTGATAAAATTAGGTGACTGACACTGTGAAAGTATCATAGTCGATGGAAATGGATATATGAGATAAAGATGGTGGGAATTATTGTTTGTAATGACGAGAAGGGAGTGTAATACAGATGATACAAAAATAAGATGGTACAAAAAAATTATTCAAGCTAATTCATTAAATAAGTTTTGCTATGGGCTATATTTCTGTATGGATTCAGAATTTCAAGCTAAATAAGTTTTGCTTTGGGCTATGTTTCTGTATGGATTCAGAATTTGGGCTATATTTCTGTATGGCAAGTGTTACTTTGGTAAGCCAAGATTTGGGATGAATATCGTAGGTTTTTTATTTATTTATTTTTTTATTATTATTATTACCATTATCATAATTATTATTATTTCAAATGTCTCAGTTAAAATATTTGGAAAGAATATTCATTGTTTTATTATTACTATGTTTGATAGTATACGCTTGATTAAAGAGTTACTCCACCATTTAACACTTTATAATACTCCTAGCATACATACGTCAGTTTATTTCGGAGAGAGCTGAAATATTCATAGATACTACTATTAGGATTTAAGAGGTAGCTGAAATTTTATAAAGGTGGAGTATATTTTTGGGCACAGATATAAGAAAATCAAGTGAATACATATGAAAACAGAAAATAATAATAATAATAATAATAATAATAATAATAATAATAATAATAATAATAAATTTAAGCAAAGTTGCTTTCTGTTAATGAGTTGGCAATGCTTAAGGTAAAGTTTAATATCTTTTCCGTAGATTCATCTCTTGTCACGAGTCACGACACGCCCATGTGTGCATGATATTATACAAATAGATTTGTAGTACTATATTTTAATACTCCATCGATCTGAATTACTCCATATTTTATCATTTCAGTCTATTCACATTTCACATTTACTATAAATGATAAGTGGGTTACATATTTCACTGACTCACTTCACTTCCCAGGAATCCAGTTTTTAACTAGCAGAAATAATTAAAGTACTAAGTACTTTAATTTGGTGTCAATACAAATAAACCATTTCATAATCAACTTCACAATTAACGATAAATAAATAAAATTGATAAAATAAATATTGAGGTGTATGCGTGAGCGCGCACAAAGCTCAATGTATAGTGTCGATTTCGACAATGCATGTGTGGCTTCATAATTATACACTGACATATCAAAATTAGTTGAATAATGAACAATATAATTCAAGGGTGCGTTTGGCTGAATCTGATATTGACATAAGCATCGAAATACATAAATTTGAAGTTAAATATGTTTTGAAGCACATTTTTTACGTCAAAAAAAATCACAATTTGATGACGTCAAAATTGGCACAATTACATCTTTTATGTATTATGTGCTTACTTAAACAATATGCATAACATAATATTTTTTGAGGGCACATACAAAATACATAACTAAAAACTAATTTTTCAATCATTTATAATGCTACTATTTGTGAAGAAGCCCGTCCCACTCCCACTATAAAATCACAATACTTCTATTTACTATATTGGACATAATGATTTATTTGACGTATGTACTAGTCACTAGTCAAATTTAGTTTTTTTAATCGTGTTTGATAATGCATACTGCATAGTACCAAAAGATCACTGAAAACCTTGTCCACGTATTAAATAAGTTAGGCATAAAGATTATGACGTAGTTATCGTGTTAATGATGTATTTACTCATTCAACATCACCAATAGGCACTAATCACTAATCACTATAGGTAAAAACTGAACCTAACTGCCATTAACTAGACCGACATAGCCTTTCTACTATTTTTAGGGAGTACATTATATTCTCTTTTAAAATATGTAATTTTTTTTAATGATTTATATCTCGTATGATTTAATTTCATGAATAATTAATCAATTTAGAGAATAGGTTGGTTTTTATTTTTCCACCTCTATATCAAATACTCTTATCTTTTATATATTTGGTAGTTTTAGTAATAAACTCATACTACCTCCGTCTATGATTGGAGTCATATTTGGATGAGCACGAGTTTAAAAAAGCAAAAAAAGTGAGTTGAATAAGTTATTAGACTATGAATCTCACTTATATATTGGTTTTATAATAAAATATGAATAAAATAAGTTTGTGGAATGTGCGGCCTACTTATTATTTATAGTAGGCCTTGCGACACCAGTAATGTAAATTTTATGGAGTATATAATGTTACTATCTTTAATAATGTATACATAATTCATACTCTCTCTGTACGTCATTAGAAATCTCATTTATTGGCGCACGGATTTTAATAAATATTAAGAAAAGTTGATGGAAAAAAGTTAATGTAATATGTGTTTCACTTAGTATTAGTTTTACATGAAATGTGAATGAAATGAATTAGTAGAAGAAGAGACCTTATTACCATTTATGATATAAATAAACTGAGACTCTTATTCTCGGATGGATGAAGCGAGAATATTTTACCTTATATGAGATTGTAAATTATACATAAATATACACACCGTATATATACGTTGTGTTTGTTTGGGCATTAATGTGAATCACATTTTGATGCAGTTTCCCCATTGAGTTTTGGCCTTCAACCAAACCGAAAACCCTTTTGCAGCATTTATTACTCACCACTCTTTTGCATTTCCCTTCCCCATTATTTTATTCATCACTCACGAATCTCACTCTCACAAATCTCTCTCTATCAATGTTTTAAAAACCGAACAGGCAAGAGAACCGGCGTCGTTACTGGTTCTCTGGTTCAACCGGTTCACTGGTCGAACCATTGGTTGAACCGGAATATATAATAAACATAAATATTATATATTATTAAATATATATATAATAAAAATTGTGAATAATAAATAAAAAATAGCATTATCAAAATATCAAAAATGACAGATTTGGTGCCACTAAATATCAAAAATGGCAGATTTGCATTACAATGCCAATAAGTTCAAATACCAAAATACAAAGATCAATAAGTTCAAATATCTAAATACACAAGTCTTTATCAAAATGCATAAGTCTTTATCAAAATACCAAGCTACGAACTCAAAACAAAATACTTAGTGATCATCTCAATCACTTTCATTTCCAACTTCAAGATTAATGCAACTCAAGTCACAAAAACCATCGTTGATGCTAGTAGTATTTCCATCATCATCAAATCTTGACAAATCAATTTCGTCATCATTAATCCCCATTATATCATCTTCATCACCTACATAAAGATTAAACAATATCAAGCAATGAACACAATAACACATGAAATTATAAATAAATCTATAAAAGTTTATTCACCTTTTACTTGTTCTTCATCTAACATTTCCTCCAACTCCTCATAATCAAGCTCATAATAAATATACTAACTAATTCACGAACAGCCTGCTTTCTTCTATTGTGAAAAAATAATGCAACAGTATTAAAAAGTATGTTAGCCGTGTTCTTGAACATATAAGCAACAGAATGCAAAACATATCACAATAATGCATAAGGCAATCCACAATAACCGCCCAGCGACCGCCCAGCCGAGCGCCGGCGCTGGGCGATCTATTGCAGCCGCCCAGCGGGCGATTGGAGAGAGAAACCGCGCAGCGCTGGGCGGTCGCGTGGCGCTGGGCGGTCGGCTGGGCGGTCCGTTCGGCGCTATTGCAGCGCCCGGATCGCCCAGCGCACCGCCTAGCGCGAAAATTAATTTTTTTTTTTCCGAAACACTATATATACGCGCTTTGCTCGTCATTTTCATTCGCACCACTTGTTTTAACGAGTACTCTCTCTATCTTAATTTCTGTTCAAGATCAACAACGGGAAATGGATCTCAACAACGAGCCTAGTTCCGGGAGTAGCGGGTCACAAACTCCGACGATCCCTGTGGGAAGTGGATGGGGTCAGGTGCCCGGGTACTACAACATGTACCCGTGGCAGCAGATGATGCCCGGGGCCCCAATAGGGGGAGTCCGCCGGGGGGGGTTTCCGCCGATACCGGGGTGGGTACCCGGGATGCAGATGATGCCCGGGAGAGCACCGACGACACAGTGGACTCCGGGGGTCGTACCGGCGACACAGTGGACTCCGGGGGTCGTACCGGCTACACAGGAGACTCCGGGGGTCGTACCGGCTACACAGGGGACTCCTGGGGGGTCCCCGGCGACGGCGGGGGATGTCTATCGCCCCAGTTTTGATTTTTCGACTGGGTCTTCGCACACATCGACCCAAACACCCTTGGGGTTTGATAGTTTCTCCTTAGATGAGTTGGGGTTTGATACTCTCGGAGCTCCGGAGATTCTAGTTCAAGGGGGGGCAGTGCCGGGGCGTGGCGCCCCAAAGAAGAAGGGCAAGAAGAAGGTCGGCGAGTCGTCGCAGCCGGGTGAGGAGGAGGTACGGAGGAGGTGGACGGACGACGAGAACGTCGCGCTCAGCAAGGCGTGGGTGAGTGTTTGCGACGATCCTCTCGTTTCGAACGAGCAAAGGATCGTCAACATATGGGGCAAGATAGCAGCAGCCTACCAGAGATTTTGCCCGGAGGGGAGGCCCCGCAACGGGGAGGATTGCCGGAAGGGCTGGAACCGAATCAGGGCGGCGGTCTCCCGATTTTCGGGTTTGTACACCAACGCACTCCGCATGATGAGCTGTGGCCAAACGGAGGATGACTGCAGGAGAATAGCGGAGAAAGCCTTCCCACTGAAGGGTTTATACAAGGACTTCACCTACTGGAACTGCTATCTTGTACTGAGCGAGTCCGAGAAGTTCCGAGTAGGTGTCGACTCTGGCTGGCCGAAGAAGCAACGACTGAACTACACCGGCGATTACAGCGGCAGCAGCGGAGGTTCCCACGACCTCCCCGAGACGACGCAGGAGTTCCCCACGCCGCGTTCGGTCGGTGGCCGACCTCGCCCGATTGGGCGCAAGCGCGCTCAGCAGGCGGCGAGAGGGAACGCCGGGGCTTCCCAGGAGGTCCAGTCTAGGGGTGGGTCGATACGAGATATCGTATCGAAAACGTTGTATCGTATATCGTATCGAAAATATCGATATGAAAGAATTTCATATCGTTATCGTATCGAAAGTTTCGATATATCGAATTTCGATATATCGAACTTTCGATATGGATAATATCAATATCGTTATCGTATCGATATTTCGATATATCGTACCGAAATTCGATATATCGATATATCGAAATATCGATATCGTATCGAATACCTGTATATCGAAAATTATAATTTCAAATCTGTTTCGATATATACGATATATTCGAATATTCGATATAAAACGATATATCGAAAATATCGATATATATCGTATATTCGATATAAAACGATATATCGCGATATAAGGAAATTCATATCGTTATCGTATCGAAAACTTACGATACGGTATCGTTTCGTATCGAAATTTATGATATATCGAAAATCCGATAATTTTTCGATATTTTTCAATACGATACGAGCGATATATCATTTTTCGATATTTTTCCCCAGCCCTAGTCCAGTCGGCATCCCCCCTTGGCCAATCCACCCAGGAGCTCAAATTCTTCGCTCGCGCCCAAACGCGCGCTCAGTTGATCAAGACGATGGCCGAATGGCGGGTGGCGACGGATCCCGTGGAGAAGAGCGTGCTTCAAACCTTGCTCATGAGCCTGCAGGACGAGTTGGAGGCTATACGGAGGGAGACCGGTGGCGGCGGCAGCGGCGTAGGCGGCGGAGGCGACGGCGATGGTGGCGGCGGCGACGGCGACGGAGGCGACGACGACGGAGACGAGGAGTGAATTGTCACTTTTTTTTATTAATGTATTTTTTTTTAAAATTAATGTATTTTTTTTAAATTATTGTACTTTTTTAAATTTTAATAGTATTATTAAACTTTTCCCGTATATGTCTCGTAAATTAAATTCGTATATTGTGTGATTGTTAATTATGTCATTTTATATAATTGTTATTAGTGATGTGGCTATTGATGTGGCTGGGCTATTTATGATGTGGCTAGGCTATGGCTGGGCTATTTATGATGTGGCAGGAGGATTTTTAGTGCTGTTGATGTGGCAGTGGCTAGGCTATGGCTGGACTATTGTTGGGCTATTCCTATTGTGGATGGCCTAAGTGTAAAAGTATCCAAAAGGCCACAATAATGTGGAAAATGACTTTCAAAACCAAGATTTTGAACTGTCACAGAATCAATAGAATCCAATTCCAACTAAGCAAAATCAGATACTCCACCAATGCTCATTCTTAGATAACTCACTCCAAATCCAGCAAGCTATCCCAAAGAACAATCAATTAGACCTCGATACCAAATATGGCTGAACAACAATGATACGAGAAATTGTTGTTGTAGAGATGACAAATATGGCTACGGATAATGGAAAGCTGACCAACCTCTAATGCGCGACGGCGATGGGGAAGCGGAGGCGGCGATGTACGGTGGGGCTTTCGATCTCGAGGTTGTCCGACGGCGGATTCACAGTGGGGAGGTTCGTCGAGGGTGAGGAGTCGGTGTAGGCGGTAGGGTCGGTGCTGAAAAGGGAAGCGAATGAAATGAATAGAAACCAAACCCTAACAGAATATTAATTAAAAAAAATTAAATATAGTTGAACCGGTTCCCGGTTCGCGGTTCAACTGGTTAGACCGGCCGGTTTTACCGATTCTGGGCGGGTCAATCTACATGCGATTTTTAGAGGCAACCGGACCGGACTGCCTACCAGTTCGCGGTCCAACCGGTCCGACCGGCCGGTCCGGTCCGGTTTTTAAAACATTGCTCTCTATATATAAACACACATGGTTTCCAACACTCCAATTCCATTCTCAATTTTCCTCCATTAAAGCAACACCTTCACCAAATCTTCATCCAATTAGCCAATGGAAGGCGTTTCCGCCACCGTCTACCGAGGAATCAGAGGCTACTGGCGCCGCAAGGGCTACCAGCGCATCGCCGGCGCCGGCCACAAGCGGAGGACGCGAGTCGTCGAGCTAGGCGATTCCGGCGCGGCGCCGCGGCGGAGGTCGTCGCGCATCAAGCTGACGCCGCGGCTGAAGCTGAAGCTCCGATTCTCGCCGAAGAAGCTGCTGATAGGGCTGCGGGACGCGTACGTCGGCATGATGATGAAGATCGCGAACACGAGGATGATCGGGAGCGGATTCAGCGGCGGATTTCCCGGCGACGGCGTGACCGGATTCGGTGCGCGGCCGATCAAGGAGTACGACGAGAGGATGATTGTTGAGATCTACAAATCGATTGTGATGGCGCAGGGGCAATTGGTGCCTCGCGACGCAGCTTGGATTGGCTCTAAAATCACCTCTCGACAGTAACTCTTTATTTTTTGTTATTTTTACTGTGAATTTTTTCGCGAGCTGTGTATCTATATTTTATTCTGATTTAAGTTCAGAAATGATAATCTCCAGTTCAAGTTCGTCTTCACTCTCTTTTAACACTTTCGTCGACGACAACGGAATCTGATTCGAGCAGTGTATATTTCAATTTACGATTTAACTTCAGATCAATAAAAATCTCAATTTCAGTTCGTCTTCTCGATCTTCTAACAATTTTGTTTTAATCTGTTTATTTAATTTCTATTCCGATTTAACTTAAAAACCCCAAGCTCATTTCATATGCTCTCTCTCTCAGCGGAGTCTGCTTTTGATAATTGTGGTATTATCTCTTTGTTCTATATCAGCAAAAGACAAATAGTTCGTCTTAACTTTTGGATTAAAAAAAGGGTATGAATAACCAAAAAAATTGCCGAAAAATGAAAAAGTAGGGATAGAATATACATTTCCTTTTTGAAGAAGGAAAATGAGTTTTTATTTAAATAATTAATAAAAGGAAAATGTGTAATCATCTAAAATAATAATAAATTACTACTACTTTATGCGTAATTCACTGATTGAAACAGAAAAATAAACGGATCTATTGAAATGTGACACATAAAATTAAAATAATTATATGGCTTCAAAAAATAAATTAAAATGATTCTCCTATGATGTTAGTCAATCCACTCAGACATCAAACTAAAACGATTATCTAATTTTTTAAGTCAATCCAAATTGTTTATAAAGTTTGGACCATATTAAATGCTCCAACATGAAATATTTCAAGGATTCCGTAATTAAGTAAATTTTTATGTTAACTTGTGTTTTCACGAAAATATGTACTATTTCTGTAATTGCTATTCACAATCTGCCGGAAAATCAACCACTCGAATATTGCTTTCTTATTGGTTCCTTTATTTCCAGTTTTTGAATGGATAGGGAAAAGCTAATTTAATGTTGTCAAAAGTTGGTTGTGTGCTTTTACGTGAGCAATTGCATACTTCAATGGCTATGAATGGATGCCTAGCAAAATCAACATCAAATTCGGACATCAGTTTCGTCTTGTATGATTATCTATTTAAGATTAAGTAATGAGATTTTTTTTTGAGAGATGACTATGACTCATTATCATATAATTATTTATCTAAGATTATGAGATTCGATTTAATGAACTAAACAATACATATTTAATTTTGAGATATAATCTTGCAATTAGAACGAGTCCGTAATAGAATAAGGTCTTGCTGATCATTTTATCTATTTATTTTGATTTCATGAACACATAGAGTATTATTTTCTTTCACATTTTTAAGTATCTCCACCAAGTCAAAACGATATATTATATGCATTATGCAGAATGAGTGAACATTTCATAATGTTTAAATTGTTCTTATAACTTTATCCCAATTGTATTCAAAATTACAATTAATGACTATATTTTCTATATTGTTAAAATTATGTTTTCGTGTATTTGGCTTGTGCAATCGAATGATAGTGTATGAAGCAACGACATGGACAATGACTTAACATTTAGCAAAAATAAAATGCGTAAACGACTTGTTGATTGATAGATGTTGGAAAGGAATTATAAATATTAATGCGTTTAGTCATTAGAAGACGATAATTAAGTATCAAGAAGATTAAAAATTAGTGTAGGTAGGAAGTGTCACATCAAATAAATCGTGCTTAAAGCCACCGAATACTTAGGTAATTAGGTTAGGACAAGTGCTTCTAACTACTTGTCTAAATCCTATGGTCAACAGTTCAACTCTTATTAACACTATTTTTAATTGGTACTACCATTCTCTAATCATAATAATATGTCCATTAGCAAAGATAAAGATGAGTAATAATTAAAGAATATATTATTGGTGAAAAATGCGACGAGCCATGGAAAATGTAAATTAATTAATGCATTAAGGGGCAATATATTGTGGGGGTACTGTTTATATATGAAAAAAGATTAATTTTTGCAGATAATATATTGTGGATTGATGTCTTTAATAATGTTAGGGCAGTTTGATGTATCAATCTCAACCACATTATACTAATTAATACTACTATTTAAAATAATAATTGTTCAATTCCTTTGTAACCAATACAATTTTATAGTATCTGGAGTATAATTGTTCAATTCCTCTGCAACCAATAAGATTTTATTTATATGTTTTCTTCAATATGTATGACTATGTATAATTGTGGTCATCTTATAAAAATTGACTTACTAAATCCCATAGTTTTTAGAATAATTGACTTACTAAATCCCATAGTTCTGGGGAGCTACTATTACTTACTTTTGTAAATATTACACGATTAAAAAATAAGTATATAAAATGGGAAGATACCTTTGAAATGAAGAGACGATTCTTCTATTGTATATCTTGTTTTATGGCGTTAAAAGTCGTTGTTGCGTTTGGATTGTATGCAAAAGCATCAATATTTAGGACAAATGGGATAATAACTCCAAATAATTTTGTAGAATAAAAAACTACGAAGCCTTAAGAATAATCAGATTAAGTCAAAATGTGTCTTACCCACGTTACACTATAATGTATACTAGTACTATATTTCTTATTCAAAATCATAGCAAATTCACTTAAATGTATACAAGGCTGTGCTCGCAATTTACGAAATATTTTCGAGCACATTTGTAAGCATAAATGGAAAAAACGACCATTTTTCAAAATATTGAGTGGTATTTCTAGCACTACTATGTGCTAGCAAATTTGTGAGCAACTGATGCTAGCAAATTTACCCATTAGTCAAATTTCCTTCTGTTTGCGAGCACTCGTATGTGGTAGCAATTTTTTTTCATGCAAAAAGGATATTTAATCATTTTCCACCGATATTTTTACGAGAGGAAGCAAATGTGCTAGCAAATTAGCGAGCATATGTACATGTAGAGGTGCTAGCAAAATCTTTGTAGAGGTGCTAGCAAAATCTTTAGCTGTTATCCAGAGCGGATTTCCTCATTCTCATTTTTTAATTCCGACGTAGACTTTGTGTATTAGAAAAAGAAAAAAAATGAATATTAATTTGTCTAATTTAATGACTTTTTGTTTTTTTTGGAAAGACCAAAAACTACGACTGATTCTCGCCGCCCCTGATTCTCATTTCTCCCCTCTCCGCCGCCAGCCACAGCCACCGATCAAGGAACAACACATGTCAGTGATCATTTACAAACTGCTGGAACAAACCGATTGAGGAACAACAGATTTCAGTGATCATTTCAGTAAAACAGCGGCGATATTGCCCTACATCCGTCTCAGTTTTTTCAGTTCAAATTATGATTTGTTTTCATTGTTTCTGAGAATTGGATTGATTAATTACAATTGCATATTGTTATTTGAAGTCTGAAATTGCAACCCGATCATTTCTAATCGGCTATCTAACTAATCTATGATGATTCATGTACATAAATTTGTTACATTAATTGATGCAGATCATATTTGCTACTCTTGATGGTATTATTACCAACTGATGATTATTGATCCACCGATTGAGGAACAACTGATCTTTTTGTTCTATTTGCTTCGCCACCAGCCTCTCCCTCTCAAATTGAGGTTCTAATCTATCTGTAAATTCAACTTGCTTACAATTTTCTGTTTTCCTGCTAATGCATGTTTGTTCCAATTTACAGAAATTCATATTTGATTGATTAATTTACTTTTGCAATTTAGAATGTTTGATGATTTGTTTTCTGATAGATTTAGGTGTTTTGAATGTGAATTAGTACGTAGCTGATTTTGTTTGTTATCACAATCTGCATCATTGTGTTACAGATTGAGCTGCTTCTGTTTAGCTTTATAGATATGTTGTTTAATGTGAATTAAGTTGCAACGTAGTTGATGATTCTGTTATTTATCATCAAATGTGAAGCTGTTACTAATGTATTAAAGCAACATAATTCAATTCTATGGATAATTCGATGTGAATTAAACGTGTTTATGTAAGAATCAGTGACAGAATTAAACGTGTTTATGAAAGAATTTCGATCTGAAGTTATGGAATCCAATTCTATGTCACTTATATCTGAATTTCTTAGTTTGTATCTTGCAATATAGCTGGGGTAGCATTAAGAAAATGAATGTGATTTCAACTTATGCTCCAGTAACTTTCCACAATAAATTTGATATAGGATTGCAATTTCCTGGGCATCGGGGTCCATCTGTGTCTTAGGCTTGGTAACACAGTTTTTCCACTAGTATTTGATAGCTCGATGTACACATATTATCATTTTTCAATGGAGAGCATTGAGACAGTATAACTAAAGTTAACTCATCCATTCCATTTTCAATGGAGCAGCACATATTCTGAGTTGAGTTTGTCTGCCAAAGAAGATAGCCCACAGCCTGCAGTGGAGCAGTTCTTACATCTGCACCCTCAGCCCGGTTGCATCGTCGGCTCCCTCTCCAGTTTCAAAGACAAATACAGGTTATCAACGACAAGTGCACTTAATTAGAGAAAATACTTAATTTGTACAAAATCGTACAGTGCACTTACAAGTAAAAGCAAAATCAATCAAAATAATTACTACTGTATATAGTATATACTCATACTAATTAGAGCTTTGACATTTCAATGAAACTCAACGACAATATAATTAAATCAACATATATATTTTGCGCTTCAAGCTTCGTATCATAAAATATGTGTAGAGCAGTGTAGGTAGGCATGTAATGTAGTTATGATAAAAAAAAATCCATACAAATACTTGAGCATTTCATCAATTAATTATACTCCAGTGTAGCCTTAGCATTACTGATTGGGCCTCCATAAGTCTTGAAGATGCAGCATGTAGCAGAAAAATATTTTGGCCCCAATTAATATACGTACTTACTAAATACTAATACTACGTATTTAGTTATCCATCAAATGACTAAGTCATGATTTCTTTAAGAGCGAAGAAAGTATTATCCATGAAAAAAATGGATTTACACAAACCTTTTTCCAATATAACATAAATTTAATCATCATATATAGCTCAGAGATTTTTGCGCCACGTGTCACGGATTCATCTTACATGTCACTCTACCAACGAAACTCATTGCCACGTCACACGTGATAAAATACTAATATACCCTAAATGAAGGAGGAGGAGTAGTAGTAGTATATTAAATGTTTTCATGAAATAATATGTTGCACTATTTTATAGTGCCTAAAATGGTTCGGTTTAGCTAGTTTGTTTCATGCTACAATTTGATTTGATTTGATATGTGTATCAAGTTTCACCTATTTTGGTGGGTTTGGATAAAAAAGATGTATAGACAAGTCATGTTTTAGTGACTGTTTCTTTTTTAATACTCCATATTTTTAACATTTTGAGTTGATAACATTGTCATAGATTTGATCGGAAAGCAAAGAAAAAAGAGTTGGTTTCCTAGATTAAGCGAAGTATAACTTTATTATTAAAAATTTATATTGATGAATTTGTTAACTAGACTATCAATTACCTACTTCTCACACAAGTGAAGATTAAAATAGAAATAAACAATATTAGCTTGAGAAATACGAAAGTCGAATATTCCTTTTTAACGTAATAATATTCGTGCATGTAGGATGATATTCTAATATGGATTTAGTAGAAATGAAACAAATTCCTAACAAAGCAATGATGAAATATTATATTTCATGAATAACAAATGCGAAAATTAAAGTCAATGCTTCTTCGTATAACCAATTATATTTTCATTTTGTTGCATATTCAAATGTAGGACATTGAACTTAGGTTATAAATGAAAAATCAAAATAACCACAAAATTATACTCCTAGTTAACGGTACATGAAAAACGAGAATATTCAATTTTTTTATATTTGTAGTCCTATCATATGGGTTTTATATACTACTATAATAATATATTTTCATATTAATTTGTACATACTCAAAATAACTCGAATGTCTATTTATTGGTTAAAGGATAAGAGTATTGTGGACTATGTATGTTTGATAGTTTATTTTTACATAGCAGTTTTTAATTATGGATTTTTATTGAAGTGAAATTTCTCGTCACATGTGCATGTGTTTGAAGATAATAAACTATTACTAATTTGATATAAAGTCAATTTGCTAAAAGTAATTGCCGTTTACGCAACGCATTATCCAAGTAACAAACCTTCTAACTCGATTTAATTTCCTTTGAAAATGTTTTTTTTTAATTCAGGAAAAAATTGAAAAATAAAAAAAATCCCAAAAATATACTAGCCGTTTATAGCCGTTTTTACAATTTTTTAAATTTTTTTTGTATTTTTTTAAGCCCCCAATCACTTTTATAAATATCAAATCATTCCCACAAATTATTCCACCATAAAAAAAACTCTCTATTCTCACTCAAAAACTCTACATTCTTCATCTCAAAACATTATTCTTCTTCCAAATTTAATCCATTCATGGATCCATTTGAGCAAATGCGTCGAATAATGAAAGAATCGCTAGAAGAAGATCGGCGTAGGGAGGAGGAAGCCGCGGCGCCTCAAAGGTGATCCCGGATTTATACCCATCGTAATCGGGAGGAAGCCGCCACAAGGTTGGTACGCGATTACTTCTGTGAGAACTCGGTTTGGGGAGAGACCTACTTCCGTCGCCGTTTCCACATGCGGAAACCGCTATTTATGCATATCGCAAATAAATTGGCAGCCCGGGAAGAGTACTTCCAAGAAGGGTTCGACGCCGTTGGTCGTCCCAGTCACACGACGCTCCAGAAATGTACTGCAGCAATCCGTCAACTTGCTACTGGACAAACGGCGGATTTGTTCGACGAATACTTGCACATTGGGGACAACACAGGGAGACTGTGTTTGATGAACTTCTGCAAAGGCGTCTGGGCAGCCTTCACCGATGAATTTCTCCGGAAGCCAATCACCGCAGATTGTCAGTTTCTGCTCCGACTTTACGAACAAGTGCACAGATTCCCCGGGATGCTTGGCAGCGTCGATTGCATGCATTGGCAATGGAAGAATTGCCCTGTGGCGTGGAGGGGGTCATACACGAGCGGCCACAAAGGCACCCATCCCACCGTTATACTCGAGGTCGTTGCCGACTACCGGCTATGGATTTGACATGCGTATTTCGGAGTCCCCTTATCGAACAACAACGTCAACGTGCTCAACCAATCCGACCTCTTCAACGAAGTTTTGAATGGTAAAGCGTCGGCCATCAACTCCATCGCTAACAACCGCCAGTATAAAACGGGGTACTATCTTGCCGACGACATCTATCCGAAGTGGCCAACCTTCGTGAAGACGTTCAACAGGCCGATGAACGAAAACATGCTCTTTTTGCGCAGAAACAAGAGGCTGCTCGCAAGGATGTGGAGAGAGCGTTCGGGGTTCTCCAAGCTCGATTCTACATTATCAAAGCCCGGCTCGTACGTGGTTTATGGAGAATATGGTCAACATCATGTATACGTGCATAATCTTGCACAACATGATTGTCGCTGACGAAGGACCTGAGGCGGGAAATTGGTTCGACCCTGAAACCCCGAGAAGCTCTACCGCAAGTAGTCCGCCTCGCAGTGGAGTGCATCCGTCTTTGCAAGAGCGGCTGTCTGTTCGGGCAAGGACACGTGATTCTACCGCCCACGCCCAACTTCAGGAGGATCTAATGGAGCACATTTGGGCAAAATTTGGCAACTAGTAGACGCACATGATCGTCATTAGACAACTCTTTCTTCTGCTTCTTTGATTTTTGAGATTTTGAATTTAGAGAGAGTGAGCGGAAGATTTTAAATTATGTATTATTAATTTTTTAAGGATTTTAATTATGTGTTTTTTTTTGTTTTTTTAGAATTTGAAGTTGTAATTTTATTTTATTTAATGAAGTGTGTTTTTATTAATTGAATTAGTTGGAAATAAAAAAAATGAAATTGAATGAATAGTTAAGGGATGAAATGGTTAAGAGATGGAGGGATGTAGATGCAGTCTCTTAGTTAAGAGATGAGGTGAAAAATACAGTGGGTGGGGCCCATGAATAGTGAAGAGATGGGACGGTTAAGAGACGGATAAGAGACATGCATGCGGATGGCCTTATATATTTAAAATTTGAAACTTCGGATAACTATCTACGAGATATTGATATAAAAAATATTGCACCATATTGAAAAAGCGGCAATGTGAAGTAAATGCCATATTACACTTCTACAAATTGTGGACTAAAGAGGGTATTCGATTTTAAATAATGGAAAGGAGAATAAATCTTGTCAAATATTTTATGACTGAATTAATTTGAGACAATTTCATATAATTTATAACGAATTTAATTTCAATACCAACAATATATTTAAATGAATATGAAATGAATTAGTAGTATAAAAAATGAAGATGATGAGAGAGCCCATGTGTACAGAAAGGACGTGTGTTTGTTTTATATAATACGGACGTGTTGGGATGCAATTGTCATTGTGTCAATGGACAACGACAGCTGGCCTTTCTATATTGTCACATTTTATTAGGTTTTATTTATCTTATACTAAAATTGTTGGTGAATCTTTTATTAGTACCTTATAGTATAATATGTATGTAAAAATATCCTATTTGGTTTTGACGTGACTTTTAAAAAATTGTTTTAAAGTATGTTGGAAATGTAGAGTGTGCATTGAAATATAAGTCGCTATTTTTAATTATTTTATTAGTTGAGTATTAAACGATTTATCCAAAATATGACCAAAGATTTAATGGCGGACACCTTTTTATTATCAAAATACTACTATATGATATTTAATGATGGACCTCCTATAATACTACTTTTACTAGTTAGTAAAACAATTTGATCTTTTTCCCCGTTTATTTTTAGTCATTAAAGTGAATTGTGATATCAATTTGGCGTAATACTTATTTAAGTTTATAAAGAATGAAGAACATTTTGGTCTAATAAGGGTTAATACATTGTGTTTCATAATTTGACGAACTGACAGAATAATATTTTGATATAAGAATTGGTATTCAATATGAACTAACTGTGTAAAGTTTACAAAGTTACACATATTGATTGATTTTGTGATATGCTGGTATTCTTCATGAATACAAATATTCGATACGAATTTTAATGCATAATAATTGATAAAATAGGAAAGAGGTAGAAAGAAAAAGTAATTAGAGTATTTTTAATATAGATTGAGTCTCATCTTAATAGAGAGAAAATAGTTTCCAAAATTAGAAAATACATATTTTTGTGGGACAGACTAAAACGGAAAGAGTGCATGTTCTTATGGAACGGGGGAAGTAGTATTTATATATATGAGTTTGTCGAACCTCAATCTTCAATTTTTTGTAATGAATAATCAAACTATTAAAATCTTTCAAATTTAAAAGTTAGTAAGTCAGTGTAATTCGAGAAACATTTCCAGAAGTGGAATCACATTATCGAGATCGACTTATGATTTTATAATAACGTCTTAGCTAGGGTTTGTGATTACAAAATCATTAACCAATCTCGATAATTCGATTCCACTTTTGACACTTCTAATATGTTGTAATAGAAATTTTTTTGAGTGACTGACCAAATTTCCAATAAAATAGATTCTAACGGTTTGGTTATTCATTTACTCATATTTTATAAAAATTAAAGATGGAGTTTTGACAAATTAAAAAATTTGAATATATTAATTAATGAGAATATCACCATATCACAGCATCAATCGATACTTGAGCTTAGTGTAAATGATTGGAGATACCCTAAGGGCGGAGTGGATCGCCTACTCCAAAACATCAATCTATTACTCCACATTCACAATAAAATAAAATGGACACACCATCACTTATTAAAATTGCCCATGTTTATAAAATTATTTTATTTTGTTGTGAGTGTGGAGTAGGAAATTGATTGATGTTTTGAAGTAGATGATTTGCTCCGCCCTAAGGGCACGTACCACGCCAAAAAAATAATTTTAATTCAACTATTTACACTAAAGTCACACCATTTTTTAGTATATCTCATAAAAGATTTGCAACAGCTGTAGTGTACACTCATATTTGGTTTTTTCCATAGAAAAACACTAAAATTGGGTTGGTTTACAATATTATTGGAGAAATTTTCTTAAAAGAAAAAGGAGATTTAATGTATGATTTTAGGTAATCTTAGAGCATCCACAACCGTGCTCTTGCCAGCGGCACGGTTGTGGGCCCGACCCCACTTTTTCTGCCTGCTCTCTGGTAAGAGCACAACACCCATAGTTGTGCTCTTCCGCAAGGACGAGCACAATTAATTTAAAATTCAATTAAACAATAACATTTCCATAATAATAAAATTCATTAAAAAACCTAAATAAAATAAAAACGAAATAATTAAAAGCCTAAAAATTAAAAATTACATAATTAAAATACTAAAAATTAAAAAAACCACTACTCGTTGCCGAATTTCATCCACATGTGGTTGATTAGGTCTTCTTGTAACTGAATGTGGGTTCGGGTATCGCGCATTGTGTGCCTTGTCTCGATCCTCTGGCCAACCGTTGTAAGCTCACCTCGGCGTGGGGGAGACCTCGCTGTTGAGCTTCCGGCTTCATCCTCGTCGTAGAAGCTAGCCGCCCTCATGTTGTGTAAGATAATACACGTGAACATGATGTCGGCGATATTATTCGCGTACCACAACCGAGCCGGGGCCTTCACAATGTTGAATCGGGCTTGAAGGACCCCGAAGGCTCTTTCGACGTCTTTCCGCGCGGACTCTTGACGCTGCGCAAAAAGAACCCGTCTCGGGTCTTGTGGAGCGTCTTCACGAACGTCGACCACCTTGGGTAGATACCATCGGCGAGATAGTAACCCATGTGGTATGTATTTCCGTTGATGGTGAAGTCGATCGCCGGTGCTACACCATTCATCACATTATTGAAGAGTGGTGAAGAATAGAGCACGTTCAAGTCGTTGTTGGCTCCGGCAACGCCGAAATATGCATGTCAAATCCATAGGTGGTAGTCGGCGACCGCCTCAAGGATAAGTGTTGGGCCGCCGCCTTTGTGACCGCTTAAGTGTTGCCCCCTCCAAGCATTCGGGCAATTCTTCCACCTCCAATGCATGCAGTCAATGCTGCCAAGCATTCCGGGAAAGCCATGGATTGATTCGTGAAGACGAAGCAACCGTTGGCAATCATCGGTGTTGGGTGCCCTAAGGAATTCATCCCCGAAAGCTGAACGAACGCCCTCACAAAAATTATTTAGACAAAGGATTCCAGTGGACTCACCGATATGCAAATACTCGTCGAAGATGTCTGCCGTTTGCCCAGTAGCGAGTTGTCGGATGGCACACGTACACTTCTGCAACGGCGTGATACTTTGCCGGCCGGCTGCATCTGGACCTGTTTGGAAGAATTCAACACGTGTGGACAATGTGTTGACAATTCGCATGAACAAGCGCTTTGACATGCGAAAACGGCGCCTGAAGTAATCTGCCGGAAACCGCGGCTGGTCGGCAAAGTAGTCGGCAACGAGCCTTTCGTGGGCTCCCTCCCGGTCACGATGGATGTAGCGGCGATTTGATCTAGTTCGTTGAGGAGGAGGAGCGGGGGTATTCGCCGCGACATATGCTTCGTAAGCGGCACGATGTTGTTCGTAGTATTCTTGTTCTTCGCGCTCCGCTTCCGCCATAATATGGGTGAAATCCATTTGAGGTTTTGAGTGGGGGATGAATGTGTTGATAGTTTGTATGAGAATTATGAATGAGAGATGAATGAGAGATGATTTGATGTGATAAATGGATGATGAATGTGTGTATTTATAGATGATTTTGGGGGGAAAAAATAAAAAAAAAATCAAAAAAATCAGAAAAACGGGTAAAAAATGGCCATATTTTTGGGATTTGGAAAATAATTTTTTTTATTTTTTATCATTATTTAAAATTAATTAACGAATTTTTTTTAAAAAAATTATTCAAAGGCAACGGCTATGCCGTTGCCCAATCGTGTGCCGCCACGTCGACTGCTCGCTGGCACGGCGCGAGCGCAGCGGCGGCGAGCCTCGTCCTCGCCGCTGGTACGGACGGCGGCCTTCTTCCCCACCACCGTTGCGGATGCTCTTAGTCAATAGAATCTCTTTTTTATTTTTAAATTTCAATCTGGCAATCAATAAAATTCTATTTTCACTTTTATGTAGATCCTATATGTCATTATACTGTAAGACTCTACTCGTACTATATTTTGATTCAAAATCACACTACATGCAATTGTGAATTATCCCAAATTTTACATTTTTATTCAAAATTACACTACATGCAATTGTGAATTATCCCGAACATTATATTTTCATTCAAAATTACAGTATATGCAATCGTGTATTATCCCGATTTGATATGCATTACGTGAATGAGTGAATTGGATTTAATTGGATAGATTATAATTAGTCCTAAAATAAATTCCACATATTTTAGGGTAAAATAAATTCACATATTTTAGGGTGGAGAATGCGAAAACGAATGGAGGCTGCCGAAAATAAAATTGCGAAGGAAAAAAAAACCCTCCCAAAAACTGTGTCTCAATCTCAATCCACCCTCTCTCTCTCCCGTTGTAAAAAATTGTGCTTTGTAGTCCTTCCTTTATCATCTTCCTCTTCCCCATCCAGAGGAGAGAGAGAGAGGGAAAAGGAGAGAGAGAGAGAGCAGCGCCTGTGTTGTTGTGCGTGACTCGGTGACTGCAACGCACGTCGGTGCTACATCGACAGAGACCTTTTCATCGCCTCCTATCCAACTTCCATTTTTCGTTAAATTGATTTTGATTGGTTTATCTCTCTCTCTCTCTGAGGAAATTCGCTTTATTCTCACGGCATACCAAAAAAGCAAACCACAAATTTGATTTCCCCTTGAATGTTATCCGATTTCCCCCCAAATTAAGTGTCTCTCCAACTCTGGCGGACCTCAGAGGAACCCTAGCGTTCCTCGTCTCCTCGCTCGCCTCCGAATCGGACGCCTTCGGATTCAAATCGCGGCGGAAGAGCCACGGGTACCGCCGCCGGGGATCGAAAATGCTGTGGATAATGCGATTCTCAGGGTTCTTCTCCGCCGCGATGGTCATGATCGTCCTCTCCCCGTCTCTGCAGTCCTTCCACCCGGCGGAGGCGATTCGCTCCTCTCACGGCGGCGATTCCGATTCCAATTTCGATTCCAAATCCTACCTCCGCCTGCCGACGTCCGCCGCCGAGAAATTCACATTCCGCAGAGCGCCGGTTTTCCGCAATGCTGGCGATTGCCGCGCCTCGAGACTCGGGGAATCAAGCGTCTGCGATCCATCGCTGGTCCACGTGGCGATCACGCTCGATTTAGAGTACCTCCGAGGCTCAATCGCCGCCGTCCATTCGGTTCTCCAGCATTCGAAGTGCCCTGAGAGCGTCTTCTTCCATTTCCTGGTCTCGGAAACGTCTCTCGAATCGGTTGTCCGATCTACTTTCCCGGAATTGAAGTTCAAAGTGTACTATTTTGATCCAGAGAGAGTGCGTAATCTGATCTCTAGCTCCGTGAGGCAAGCGCTCGAGCAACCGCTTAACTACGCGAGAAACTACCTCGCGGATCTTCTAGAAGCCTGCGTCAATCGCGTCATCTACCTCGATTCCGATCTCGTCGTCGTCGACGACATCTCCAAGCTCTGGAGTACGGAGCTGGGGAAGAAAACGATCGGCGCGCCGGAGTACTGCCACGCGAACTTCACCAAATACTTCACGGAGCATTTCTGGTCGCGACCAGCCTTCTCCGGCGTATTCTCCGGCAGAAATCCGTGCTACTTCAACACCGGCGTGATGGTGATAGATCTGGCCAGATGGCGGCGGCTCGGCTACACCCGCCGAATCGAGCGGTGGATGGAGATCCAGAAGACCAGTGCGAGCCGGATCTACGAGCTCGGCTCGCTGCCGCCGTTTCTGCTCGTCTTCGCCGGGCAGGTGGCGCCGATCGAGCACCGGTGGAATCAGCACGGCCTCGGCGGCGATAATGTGCGCGGCAGCTGCCGTGACCTCCACGCTGGTCCCGTGAGCCTCCTCCACTGGAGCGGCAGCGGCAAGCCGTGGCTCCGGCTCGATTCGAAGCAGCCGTGCCCGCTCGACTCGCTCTGGGCGCCATTCGATTTGTACGGACATTGACGGTGAGAAGAAGAAGAAGAAGAAGAGAAGATTTCACAAAATTTATTTTTGGCCGCCGGTAATTCCTTCAGTGACTGCTCCACTTTTTTACAATTACTTCATGATTTTTTTTTCTACAGTTTCACATTTTTTATTATGTTTGATCATAGCCCCTTTTTTGTTTCTTTAATTACTTGTTTATTTTGATGATTGACTTGTTACATTACTTGTCATGATCGATTTGTACCATATCATGTTTATTATTCTCTGTTTCTTGAAAAATAAAGTGAATGAGGAAGATATATACACTGTACACATTTCTGTTTTCATTTTCTTGAATTTATTTGTGTTTATTAAAGGGATTTTGTTAATTACGAAACTACCCCGGTATACAGAGTTGTCGGTGTCTGCATATGCCTAGTTTAGTAATTTCAATCAATGGTGTGTTTCTTGAACTTTCAAGTTGATGTCGTTTCATGAATTGGTGTTTGTCGTTTTCGTTTGCTATGTTGATGATGCAGAAATGGTGACAGGTTGGGCATAGTGGGTGGGTCTATGTAGACAATGATCATAGAATTTGTCTACTAGTATTAGTTTGTGAAAAAAATCAATGGTTAATGTTTTGTTTTTGTGGTAGGTGTCTAGTGATTCATATTCTATTGGGTTGATTGGAGCTCATTTGTTGGTGTGGAATGATTCTTTGCTCTCTCCCACTTTCTTAGATATCTCAAACTGATTACATGTTCTGTAAATAATTACCTCATATTCTATATTTATCATCTTTTCGTGATTGTGTGTAGTGTGTTTTTTGCACTTCATGGCCTTTAGTAGTTGTGAACATGTGATGAAATTTATGGAGGAAAAAAAGGTAGCACGAGATTCATTTGTGATGAAAGTTGTGTTTTTTTGTTTGATATATCATGATCTAATCTAATCCCTTCGCAATATATTTTTCTCTGACAATACTAAATTTGTTGGTTTGTTTCTGTCGATTGTGGTTTTCTCATTTTGAGATATTTATAGAATGTTGTCTGTTTTTTTTGCCATATTTTAGAGGATACATGCTTTATTTTTGTTGTGATTAATCTGTGAAGAGTGTTTGATTGTTTTTGTTGAAGATTTGATTGATTTTGATGTCGGCAAAGGTAGTGTTTTGATTGAATGATTGTTGTATGCACTAACAATAATTTGTGCATATTAATTTGCTGATGATGATGCTCTTAATTATAGAATTAGTGAATAGTCTATTATTTATTTTGATGCCGACTGATCGTCGAACAACGCATTACCACATGGTTCTTTCAATATTTTTGGAATTGCTATTTGATATTTTAATATAGTACAGATATAGGATTATAATCGTACGCAATCAAAGTTTAAAATGATGGCACAGATCGAATATAGGCTATAGGATTTTGAAATTTTATCATTTAAATTTATAATATATCAAATGAAAAATAATGATTTTTTAATTAATTATGCCATATTAACATTATTTCATATTGTTCCTTTTATATTTTAGCATATGATCATTCGTGAATGTTCTAGTATTAAAATGTTGGCCCAAATATAAATCCTAGTTTTATATAGTAAGGGCATCCACAACAAGAATAGCCCAGTCATAGCACAGCTACAAACTCCTCCTGCCACATCATCAGAACTAAAAATCCTTCTGCCATATCATCAGGACAAGCAAATAGCCCAGCAATAGCCTAGTCACATCACTCAAAATTATATAAAACAAATAATTGACAATCACACAAAATACAGAATTAAATTTACGACAAGATACAGGAAACTTCAATAATAATATTAAAATTTTAAAAATTACATTAATTAAAAAAACACACTTTATTAAAATTAAAATAGCATTACAACATTCTCATTAATGAGTTTGTCCCACATCGAAAGTGAAACATAAAACATTCAAGGATGTCTCTATAAAAGAGAAACAACGAAGAATGATTTTGTCCCACATCGAAAGTGGAACATAAAACATTCAAGGATGTCTTTATAAAAGAGAAACAACCAAGAATGAGTTTGTCCCTCATCGAAAGTGGAACATAAAACATTCAAGGATGTCTCTATAAAAGAGAAACAACCAAGAATGAGTTTGTCCCACATCGAAAGTGGAACATAAAACATTTAAGGATGTCTCTATAAAAGAGAAACAACCAAGAATGAGTTTGTCCCACATCGAAAACATTCAAGGATGTCTCTATAAAAATGAAACAACAAAGAATGAGTTTGTCCCACATCGAAAGTGGAACATAAAACATTCACGAATATCTCTATAAAAGAGAAACAACCAAGAATGAGTTTCATAAAAAAAACATTAAATAAAAAAAATTAAAAATTCCGCTCGCCGATCGGGAGCCTGCAATAGCGGCCAGCCGATCGGCGTGCGCTCGCCGATTTGGCGCTCGCCGGCTGCAATAGCCGGTCCGCTCGCCGCTATTGGAGATGCTCTAACAAAAATAAATATGGGAGTAATAATTTTGGGAATGAGAACGTTACTGTCTCAAAAAATAAACTTAATGCCTAATGGGGATGTGGGGTTTGACATATGATTTAATAAAAATAATTGAAGTAGTATTATAAATGAATAAAGTCTCACCACCTTAAGAGCATTCACATTGGTGCTTGATGCGGAGGACGGCGTCCGTGCCGCTGGCACGGCACTCCCCTGTCCGCCGCTGGCATGGCTCTGCTCGATACATCGAGCACGTCCGTGGGGAAGCCCCGACGCCGGCTCGAGCAGTTCCTAACGTCGGCCGCAAGGAAGGAAGAAGACGACGGCCAACCGCCGTTGCGCCGCGACTCCATCCGCCCCCGCTCCCGTGCCACCTCAACCCCCCACCAACTCGTTGTGGACCCTTTTGGCTCAACTCAATTTGGCCGATAGGTCTCGGATGACTCCCGAGCAACTTGATTCACATTTGGCAATGATACGGGGTCTCCGAAAAACATTGGGGATAGGGCTAGAGGACTAGTCTTTCACGGGGGTATTTTTTAGCCTTTAATTATGTAATTTTTAACTTGTAGGATTTTAATTATGTATTTTTTATTTTTTATTATTTTAATCATGTATTTTTTATTTTGTAGGATTTTAAGTTTGTAATTTTTATTTTTTAGGATTTAATTATGTAATTTTTATATTTTAATATATTTTTAGTAATTGAAGTATTTAAATTAAATAATAGAATGATGGGACCCTTGAGTATGCCCTTGTGGAAGAGCATAGATGTGAGTGTTGTGTTATTGAGAAAGAGGAGGGAGTATAAAATTAATAAAAATGGGTTCGGGCCCAATCCATGCTCTACCTTAGTAAC
The DNA here is from genome assembly GCF_004379255.2 of Salvia splendens. Taxonomy (NCBI): domain Eukaryota; kingdom Viridiplantae; phylum Streptophyta; class Magnoliopsida; order Lamiales; family Lamiaceae; genus Salvia; species Salvia splendens. Next base: position 6,310,203 of record NC_056040.1, read on the forward strand.
GATTGATGTACATGTATTATGAGTGGATAGAAATGAAAAGTATAGTAAATTGATATAGATAGAATAATGTGGGTGGGGAGCGTTATTCTCCTTTTCACATTTTAGATCCTTTTTCCTTCTTAATATTACGCGTTAGATCTAAGGCATCAACGGATCAGATTGATTCTATAAAACTGGTTCCGTGTTGCATTATAGAAGGTGGTTGTATGCATTACAGGGTTATTATTGACATTTGACGGAAAAGTAACTGCCACATTTTGGTATCTGCGAATAATGCACCACATGGTCACGAGTAATGCATATAATTGACTATATAATGCACAATATGTGAACTGCAATGCATACGAATAAGATGTACCATGTTATGATGTTTGGACACACGTTTCTTGTTTCCCCTAAGGGTTTAATAAGCTTAGGGACTAGGGTATAGTACGTAGACACGTATGTAATCTTCACATGGTAACGAGTAATGGATATAATTGACTATATAATGCACAATTTGTGAACTGCAATGCATACGAACAAGATGTGCTGTGTTATGATGTTTGACACACGTTTCTTGTTTCCCCTAAGGGTTTAATAAGCTTAGGGGCTAGGGTATAGTACGTACGCATTAATAACAAATTATAAAACGATACGAATAATTCACCAAATTGTCATGAGTAATGGATGTTATTAACTATATAATGCACAATATGCGAACTGCAATGCATACGAATAAGATGTACCATGTTATGATGTTTGACACACGTTTCTTGTTTCTCCTAAGGGTTTAATAAGCTTAGGGGCTAGGGTATAGTACGTAGACATTACTAACAAATTGTTGTTATTGGAATATACGTATGTGCATTATTTGGTTTAGGTAGTGCATTATGTAGCTGTTAATTGTCATTATCTCAGTATATTATGCATTATTAGAGGTATTGTGTATATGGGTTAATCAACGGATTGAAGATTACATACGTGCATTTAGTAATGTCTACGTACTATACCCTAGCCCCTAAGCTTATTAAACCCTTAGGAGAAACAAGAAACGTGTGTCAAACATCATAACATGGTACATCTTATTCGTATGCATTGCAGTTCACATATTGTGCATTATATAGTTAATAACATCCATTACTCGTGACAATTTGGTGAATTATTCGTATCGTTTTATAATTTGTTATTAATGCGTACGTACTATACCCTAGCCCCTAAGCTTATTAAACCCTTAGGGGAAACAAGAAACGTGTGTCAAACATCATAACACATCACATCTTGTTCGTATGCATTGCAGTTCACAAATTGTGCATTATATAGTCAAATATATCCATTACTCGTTACCATGTGAAGATTACATACATGTCTACGTACTATACCCTAGCCCCTAAGCTTATTAAACCCTTAGGGGAAACAAGAAACGTGTGTCAAACATCATAACACAACACATCTTGTTCGTATGCATTGCAGTTCACATATTGTGCATTATATAGGCAATTATATGCATTACTCGTGACCATGTGGTGCATTATTCGTAGCGGTTTCCAGCCATTATTAGATTACTATTGTACCTCATAATGCACAAAATAGGACAAATAATGCAACACGGGATTAATTACCCAATGTTGATCTTGACCGTCCATTTCTCTAATCTAATGGCTGATATTAAGAAGGAAAAAGGAGGAAATATAGGAAAAGAAAATGAATACATCCCATGTGGGTAATGTCAATAAATATATACTTTGAATGTTATTGAGAAAGAGGAGGGAGTATAAAATTAATAAAAATGGGTTCGGGCCCAATCTATGCTCTACCTTAGTAAGGATTGATGTACATGTATTATGAGTGGATAGAAATGAAAAGTATAGTAAATTGATATAGATAGAATAATGTGGGTAATGTCAATAAATATATACTTTTTCAAAATTTGTTGTTGGCAAGACTTGAACCAATGATCTCTTCTCTATATACCAACACTTTTACCACTCCACCATATGACCATTTTGAAATAATAAGAACATTAATTATTCTTATACACTAAAAATGATATTTTTAATCCACATAAAATAATAATTCATTTTGATTTTATATTATTTTAAGAAATTGTTAATTATAATATATTTTTTAATTATGTTTTAATAATCACTAGATTTTTGCAATATATGAGTTTGTAATTACACATAAATTTAATATGTTTTATATGTAAATATAATTTATTATTACTTAATATTAATATTTTTCTTGTACCATATACTCCCTCCGTTCCATAGTAATAGAGTCATTTTGTCATTTTGGTACGTTCCATAGTAATAGAGTCATTTCCCTTTTTAGTAAAAGTCAACACATTTTTTCCACATCTACTTTACTCTCTCTTACTTTTTTCTCTCTTCATCTCTCTAGCTTTTTCATTTTCCACTTTATTCTCCATTTACTTAACTCACCTAACACAATTTTTCTTAATCTCCCTGCCGAAAAGAAACGCCTTCATTACTATGGAACGGAGGGAGTATTTAACTTATATACACTAACCATTGATATTAATATTTTTACATAAAATTACTAATGATTCATGTTTAATTATTACTTAATAGTATAATATTATTTTGTTCAATACACTTTTTTTAGTTACAATGAAATTTATCTATTTATATATAAAATATTAAATTTTTTATCTACAATAACTAATGAATCATATATTTATTTTTATTTACCAACAAAAATATTTATGAAATTTATTCATTTACTACTAAATTTTAATATTTATATTAATTATATGTAAATTTAATATATTTTGTATATTGTATACTTAATTATATGTATTTGCAACAGTAAAACGGTTCGACCAGTGATTGAACCGGTTAAACCATGAACCAGTAGCTTTGCTGGTTTGCCGACCGATTTGGTTTTTAAAATATTGCTTTTGACCCAATCATTCTCTCTATTAAAGACGGGTGTTAGTGTCCTACTTTTTTATCACTTATTTACACATTGGGCTTTATTTTAGCCCAAAAAAGAATTTTTTTTAACTCTTTGCTTGCATTTATTTCTCCTTACATGAAATACATAATCATACAAAATGATATTCCACATTAATTTCTCTTCAAAGTAGAGCATAAAAAAACGTTAATGATACTAGTCCACAATACTATTTCCATTCTCCATTCTACAAAAGCGGTTTTTTCACGCAACACAACTATAGTACTATGGTTTCCATTCTCATTTTTCAGTGTACATAAAAATGCAAGATTTTAAAGATGTTAATTTCTGGAATTTTCTCCATTCTCATTTTCACCCTTGTTAATTTCTGGAATCTATCTCCCATTCTAAGAACCAAATATAACATATTAACACCATAAATAAAAATCAAACAAACAGATAATGAAAAAAGAGCTTTCTCGAGAAAATGTTGGACTAAATCTTCCATAATTTTGACTTTCATTTCTTCACAAATCTTTCAAACAGATACAGCAATCTCTACAAAAACTACAAACAATAGTTTTTTTTATAAAAGAAACATACTAAAACGAAGTTAAAGCATAACTTCATTTCCACAAACACACAACAGAAACCAACTAACTATCTTCATCCATCACGGCATCTGAAAACTCCCCGCCGGCGGATACACATAAACCGTGAGCAACGAAATCACAATGCAAACCAGCCCCGACCACAGATACACAATCGTCGGTATCTTCCCCTTCTTCCCCATCATCCCCTTCGCAAACGGATACAAATGCGACAGCACCCAAAAGCTGAAAAACACTCCCCCCACCAGCCTGCTCCACTGCGGGAACGGACTATACACCGTCCTCGACACCGCCACCGCCACCGCTATCGCATTGAACATAATAATCGTCATCGGCGGTACCATCAGCGTCGTCCACCGGAACTCATACAGCTCCGCAAACTCCTCCTCCCCGTCCTCCCCCACCCCCGACTTCGACGTCAGGGTGAACGAGATCTCGATCCCCGCGATCACCTTCAGCAGACCCTGCACCACCGCCGCCGGATGCGCGCTCGTCCCTCCGATCAGCCAGAACTGCTCGTTCCGCCACCAATCATGCAGCGTTATCCCTGACCATCGGATTTCTAATAAAGCAAGTAAACACAATGTCACCGTGATCGTCAATAGCATTGCTAGAAACGTCACATCGAGCGTCGCAACGATGAATTCGCCGGAGAAGAGCGAGAGCGCCGGAAGGAGGCAGTAGACTACGAGGAAAATTGATGTGAAAGGATATATTCCGACGTTGAAGTACGCGATCCGCTGGAGGAATTTCATCCGTGGAGACGCGAAAATCGCGTTGTTTCGCGAGAAGAAGATCTCGACGGAGCCGGTGGCCCACCGGAGGACCTGGATTAGCCGGTCGGTGAGGTTGATCGGAGCAGTTCCGCGGAAGGCGTCGCGCTTGGTGACGCAGTAGACTGAGCGCCATCCTCGGTTGTGCATTCTGTATCCTGTCACGACGTCTTCTGTCACCGAACCGTAGATCCATCCTACTCTCTTCCCCCACTCTGTTTTGTCCTCGTAGAAGCACGTAATCACGCTGACAGCCTCTGCTAGTGCTGACGCGTCTAACGGCTCTCTTTGTACTGCGAGAGAGCCTGACGGGCGTCCGAGGCAGCCTTTGCCTCGGAGCTCGTGGATGAGCCTCCCGCCGAACTCGGCCACTCCAATCGAGTCGATTAGAGTGGTTGAGTTTCCAAATTGTTTTGAAAGGGAGCTTCTTGTGGCTTCGTCGTTGTCGTTGTCGCCGTTGCTGTTTATGGGGATGAGTATTTCATTTTCCTCATTCTCTAGCTGTTGCTTGTTTTTGGTGCGGAGGAGTTGCTTGCGGTGCTTGCGGCGGCCAAACCAGCCGAGGTGCTCGGTGGCGCGGGGCGGGCTGAAGCCGTATAAGGCTATGCGTCGGAAGATGCAGCCTGTGCCGACGTACATGGGGCCCTGGAGGCCGTCGAGGGCGCGCATGCTGACGTCGAAGAAGACTGTGTTGTGGTTGGCGTAGCGGTCGTTGGGGTCGATGCCTTCGAATCTTTGGGGGAACTGGACATAGCATATCTTGTCGCCGCCCCGATCGAGCATGAAGCACATGCCTTCGCGGATGGCGGTCGAGTTGTAGACGTAGTGGTCGCAGTCAAGGTTGAGGATGAAGGCGCCATTCGACATGATCGCGCTGGCACGGACTAATGCATTCATGGCGCCAGCTTTTTTGTTGTGGTCGAACCCCGGCCGCTTCTCGCGGGAGACATAGACTAGCATTGGAGTCCGGATGTCCACGTCTGTCGTGTCGATGAGGTTCTCGTCATCGGCCTCTTGCCCGAATTGCTGCTCTGGGCTAGCCGGAACAAGCATAATCTATAACAACAAACAAAATCAAAATATCAGAATCAAAACACAAGCTGAACTCCAACTAGCAAGTAGGGCTACTATTGAAAAACAAGTAAAATTAAAACTAATATAACTAGTTACACCAGAGTATTATTTGAGACAACATATGTGCATCAAAAAGAAGTTGAAACTAGCAAGTACTAGTAGTTACCTGTATGATGCCCTCATGATCACCTCTCGAGTGGCCATCCTCGGCCGAAGGCCACGCCCCGTGCCAATGGCTCCCGTCGGCCATCCAAGTAGCCTTTGGGACCTTGACAGCCTCGGGAAGACCGCCCTCCCCGAGCTCAACCTCCTTCTTCGCCCTCAACTCCGCCTGCGCGTTGTAGGCGTCCGACCTCCGCCTAATCGTCTCGGGCAACGCATTGATCCTCACTTTAAACTCATCATACTCCCTCTTCACCCTCCTCCTATCCCTCACAAAATCCAGCCTCACCTTATTCTTCAATGGATCCCTCTTCTGCCCAAAATAAGCCTCCGGATTCCTCGGCTCAATCTTATGCTTCCGGCAGAACGGAACCCAAATCCTCGCAAAGCTCGCCGCCTCCGCCACAGCCTCAAACGTGACCAGCGACCCGCCGTCGTCAGACAAGTAGCAAGCCACTTTCTCAACAGGGTAATCAACTGCGAGGATGGATAGGATCGTGTTGGCCGTCACGAGAGGCGGCTCTTTATCAGCGTCGGCCGTGGAGACGAACACGTCGATCCCCGGTAGATCGGAGAACTTCTTCGGGTTTCTGAGATTAGGCTCCGACGACTCGAACCGGTCTTTTAGCACGGCGAGATCGGTGACTCTTTTCACAGGGCAGAGCTTGGGGAGCTGGTCGAGCAGCCATGAGAAGGCGAACCAGATTTCGCAGATAACCGACATTAGCCATAGCCAGATTGCTTGGCTGTTGGGATGCATAATCCGCCATGTGAGGAAGCAAGCAAGGACAATCAAACGAATAGCAATCAACAATCTGCATTTTTCAAATTTCAAATCATGATTAACAAACAATCTGCATCTTTTTTCAACATCATCAAATAAATGTGTAAAATACCTGTAAGGACTGAGAATTGCTGCAGAAATGGCAACTTTTCTAGTTAAAGGTCTGTTTCTTTTATCTGTGAAATCAGGAGGGGTTTCATATCTACCGCCATTTTCTCTTCCAAATTCATAGCCATTTGTAGGCCACAGAGCATTTCCATAGCCATAAGTCCCCTTGGTTTCGAAGAGCCAACGCGTGTGATCGAAATCGTGGTTAGTGTTCTTGAAAGACTGCACAACAGAGAGGTTTTTGTCTAATCTAGCTCCTTTCCCCCACTCCGGCAGCGGATTCGCCTGATCCTCCTCTTCCTCGGCTTCGGCTTCGGCCTCCTCCTCGGATTCGCCTTTATAGAGCTCCTTGCAGCCGGGGCAATGGCCGCCACAATCCAAGTAGCAATCGCGGCAGATGGTGAATCCACAGTCGCAGTAGCTCTTGAAGCTCCCTCCCGCTGCTTTCTCATCGCAGCCGTCCATTCCGCAGACCGATTTCGACTTCGTCGCCGAAGGAATTCCGTCGGAGCTTTTCCCCATGTGCGCTTTCGTGACGGAATTGAATCCGCCGGTGAAAATCGCGTCCTTGATGATAGAATTTTTGCCGGAGCAGAGAGGGGGGCTGCCGTGGGAGTCGGTGAGGGGGCGATTCTCCGGCGTCGACGGGATTTGAACCGTGTAGGCGACGAATTCGTCGGCTGATTCCTTCGAGAAGGCCAGGCGGCGGCCTCCGGAGCTGTAGCGGTGGTTATCGGAGAGCGGGGAGGCATTGTTGTTGTTCGAGATCGATTGGCGGCGGAGCTTGGGGCTTGTCAGTCCGGCGCTGCGAGATCCGTCGGTGGAAGTCACCGTGATCGTCACCGGAGACGACGTCGGAGAATTTGGTTTCATCATTTTTTAGAGAATTCAACGGATTGATGAATCGATCGAAGAAGAGAGGAATGTGGATTTGATCGCAGCTAGCTAGGTTTCGAAAATTTGAAACATTTTCTTTTTGGTTTTTGAATTTTTGGATGTGGAAATTTGTAGTTGTTTTTTTGAACATGAATTGTTATCTTCTTTATTAATGAGAAAATTTGAATGTAACGGTCGAGTGTTTGATGAGAGTGAAATCTACTGCTATTGTTTGAGCTGAAATGGTCAGATTGGGTGAGTGGGTCCGTCCGACGTGGCAGAGCTTCTTTTTCTTTTATTTTATTGGTTTTTGGACATTGAAGTCAACAAAGAAGAGGTAGAAAAGTTGGGGGATGCAGCTTTAAATTTTCAACGATCGAATAAATAAAAAGAAAGATCTGATTTTGTAACGCTGATTTATTTAATTTTAAACTATACATGTGACATGAAGTGTATTTCATACGAAGTTTATGTATTCAAATAATTGGGTGTCATAAACTAAGATCATCCGCATCGGCGGGCGTCCCGGCGGACGTCGGACCGGCGTGCCGGACGCCCCCCATTAGGCGTAAGTCAGACAGACGCGGACGTCGCTTGCGGACACCGAAGTTCCGCGGCTTTCCGACGACGTCCGTCGGGACGTACGTCGTGACGTCCGCCATTGTGGTGCCACGCGGACGTCCCAATTTTTATTTAAAAAAAACTCTATATATACGGCTCGTTGAACTTCATTTTATTTGCACCACTTGTTTTAACGAGTTTCTCTCTCTCTACGTTTCTTTTATATCCAAAATGGCTAGTGGTAGTGATAGTGGTGCGGGTGGTAGTGGTGCGGGCGCTGATGACTTACGCCGGCGAATTAAAGAAGAGGTGCGGGCCGTTACGTCCAGGGAGATAAATCGCTTGATACAATGTTCGATGAGTACCTCCACATCGGTGAGACGACTGCCCGCGAATGTCTGCAATATTTTTGTGAGGGCGTTAGGGAGATATTCGGGGATAGGTATCTTCGGAAGGCTACCCCCGAAGATTGCCAGGCTCTGATGGATATGCACGGGAGTCAGCACGGGTTTCTGGGAATGTTGGGCAGCATAGATTGTATGCATTGGGAGTGGAAGAACTGCCCCGCCGCCTGGAAAGGGTTGTACACTACCGGGTCGAACAACGACATCAATGTCCTCCAGTCGTGGCCCCTTTTCAACGAGCAGTGTATGGGGGTTGGTCCGGCCGTCAGTTTCGTCGCCAACGGCAACCAGCACAATATGGGCTATTATTTGGCGGATGGGATATACCCTATGTGACCCGTCTTTGTGAAGTCGATCAGATGCGCAGCCGAAGAAAAGAAGATCTATTTTGCGGGTCGTCAAGAGGCAGCGCACAAGTATGTGGAGCGGGCATTTGGTGTGCTCCAGGCTCGATGAGCGGCAGTGAAGGGTCCATCACGTATGTGGTATATTAACAGCATCGCTGATGTCATGTACGCATATATTATCATGCACAACATCATTGTCGAAGATGAAGGTCCAACACTGTCTGATTGGGCCAATGATGATGTTGATGCTGTCGGTCCAAGCCACGGCGTGGCCATCGCCAATGTACGTATGTGGATACCCCATGAAGAGGCTGATCGGGTCCGTGCATTTGCTTACATGTGCCAACGAAAAGCTCATATTCGACTCCAGAACGATATAATTGAAGAACTATGGACGCGGAGGGGTCGTCGTTGATATTTATAATGTAATTTGTTTAGTTTTTTTTGTTGAAATGTACTTTTTTATTTTTTTTATTTAATAAAATTATCATTGCACTTTCTCGTCCGTATTCGTGTCGAAATTTTAATTTCGTAAATTGTTTAATTTGGTGAATTTGTGAATTTTTATCATTGTGGATGTCAGTCGGGATGTCCGCCATTGTGCAGTGAGATGTCCTTATGTCGTGGCAATGCATTGGGAGGTCCTTATGGCGTGGCAGAATGTATTTTTGGGAAGTTCGTCGGAATGTCCGTCGGGACATCCGTGATGATCTAAGCTCTGTACATTATTGTGAACTAGCTAGATTGCTGTAATAATTGATTTTCAGGTTGTGTTTGTAATGATGTATATGTATGTAGTAATATTAAGGATGCAATGATGGCATTGGCACGTATTGTATAGACTATAACATAGTCACACGTAATAGTATTATTTTTAATACTCAAGAGTAATAATAAATAATTAATTAGCTTATCAAGATTGCCGCCTAAAATAAAATCTACTCCATGATAAGAGCTTTAGTAGTCGTACTACTACTTATAACCGAGTTTTGTTAGTAGTAATATGGATTTATGATACCAGCAGCTAGTCAGATACTAATGTTGCAGTATTTTATTACGTGGCAGATTCAAAGCCATTGTGTGGTTGGAGAAGACAATAATTATAACATGTCTCACAATAGAGGTGATCATTCATTATGTTAAAAATCAAAATACAAGTAAATGAAATGACCATTCATTGTGCTAAAAACCAAAATACACATAAATGAAATGACTATGTATTGTGCTAAAACATAAAAATACAAGTATATGAAATGATCATTCATTGTGCTAAAAATAAAAATATAATGAAATATTAGTGAGTAATTATTTTACAATGTAAAGTAAATACACATGTTAAAATTAGGTGCAATGTGCTTGGTTTGTGACCTTGGTTGAAATGTCACACGGTCACTCCCATCTTGGCAACCCTTTTATTAAATTAATACACTTATATATTATATTTTGTCGACTGTGATGATCACCTCAAATATTAGCGATGAGATAGCCTAAAATCAAAATCTTCATTCATAAATCTATAATAACATATTGTACTACTAAATAATATAGTACTACTAAATAACAAGTAAACTACAATAGAAGGAGCGAGAATATAGTATTTCCACGAAAAATGATCCAACAGAAGATTATTAAGTTTGAATATTGCCACATTTCCACTCGATTTGGTGGAGTAATATAAAACATCCATCCTTGCATTTTTGTGTTCATACCGTTTGAAATAAATAGGGGTGCATCTAAATCCGGAAATACAGTCCAAATCTAGAAATGCAGTCTAAATCTTGGCCCTATGATTAGATGATCTAATGGTCAATAATTAACCAAAAATACAGAAGTTCATTATTAATCAGTTTTAGGTCATTTTATAAAGTTTGGGTTTGATGTCATATTTAGATCATTTTAGGTCTTCCTTTATTAAAATGACCTAAAAATAAACTAATAATGACCTAAAAATGCTCTACGTATGATTTTGTTCTGTATTTCTATATTTAAATCCAGTTTTGCATAGATCAAAACCCTATACATTGGAGATTGAGAAAGTAACCTATGGTATAAATTTGAACTAAAAAAAATCTCCAAATTTGCAATGTTCAAATCCAACTTTTTTGAAATTAACATTAATCTCATCCTCTCCAAATAAAAAAAGCATAGTACTCCCTCCGTTCCACTAGAATATGTACTTTCTAATTTTGGAAAGTCTTTTCTCTATAATGAGATGAGACTCATTCTTCATTAACAATATTTTAATAACTTTTTCTCTCTACCTCTCTTGTTTTACCAATTTTACATTAAAATTTGTACCGAATCAAAAGTGCATATTCTTTGAGGACGGAGGAAGTATATTATAATAGTAGTACTCCATTCAAGTTGAATTGGATAGAAATGTGAGGTGAATTTATATAAGTATAACTCCAATTTCGTTCTTCAAAATGCTTGTATTCGAATGAAAATTAAAATCTAAATATCCAAATTAACTTTACCATCTTATTCTGTATTCTTTTTTTTCACTCCTAAATTCTACTACTAATATCCAAATTAACTTTACCATTTTATTTTGTATTCTTCTTTTTCACTCCTAAATTCTACTAGTATTATGAAAACTTTTAGACATATAATCCATTTCAAGACATATAAAACACAAATAAGAATGATCGGATCTAAAACAAAATAATTCTCCACCTTTTACTCCAAAATGCCTAAATTGAATTTTCGAAGCCCTAATTCTCCATTACGTTTTCACAGTCAAAGAGTAGTAGAAAAAGAAGCCTCTCAAATCCCACCTTAATCTCATCTTATCCTCAAACCATCGCCATCTCTCATCGTTTTTCCCCGAGAAGATCGGCACGAAATACATCAGCCGCCGCCATGGACGAAGTGGAGCTGAAATGGAACTCAATTTAGCTGAATGGCCGTAGCGCCGCGTGTGCAGAAGTAGTAGAATGCAGTGCTAAATTAGAGAGAAAGAGCAGACATTTTGGTTAGCTCGTTAGTGTTTAAATTTATCAATTGTGTGTAAATTGGGATATGGCTATGCTGCTGCCAGTTCGTTATGTGATGCGATCGCATGGTTTAAGCTCCGAGGCTTCTGAATCATCTAAATTGTTCTCATGCAGTTGTAAAAGAGATCAGATTTTCAATAAACTGGTTTCGAATCCTAAAATTGAATGCGTGAAACGTATTGAAAGGATTCATTGTGATCGTTCAAAACTCAAGGCATTGGCCACTTCAGATGTTTATGTTGCAAAAGCCTCGGAAAAATTAGCAACATATCGGTTTAGGACGGAGTTTGGTGGTCGATTGAAGGTAGTAGTGGAAAAGAAGTATAGTAACAAGTATGGAGTTCATGTTGAATTGGAGTCACTGCAGCTTCTTGAGGGGGAGGAGGAGCTAGTCATGATTTGGGGGGCTGTTCACAGCTGATTCACAATGTTAGATGCCGTTAGATTTCCAGCAATCGAGTGTTGATGGCCAATGTGAAACTCGATTCGTGGGAGGTGCTGTTAAGTTGGATTTTGAGGCGGATTTAGCACCAGTGTATCTGTCGTTTCTACTGAAGTCCGACTCTGGTTCTGATTCAAAAGTTTCGATGATCAGAAGCCACAGGAACACAAAATTCACTGTACCGGTTGGTTTTGGTGCTGGAAATCCTTCTCCATTAGGGGTTTCCTTTCTAAGCGATGGATCAGTGAACTTTGCTTTCTTCTCGTGCAATGTGGAAAGTGTTGTTCTGTGTCTGTATTCAAACGCAACAGCTGAGAAACCTGCTTTGGAGATTGATCTTGATCTGTATATCAACCGCTCAGGTGATATTTGGCATGCTTTGCTATATAGTTCTGCGCCCTTTGTGAGTTATGGTTATCGCTGCAGAAATGGTGGTGATAACAAAGAGCATCATGTGTTGTTGGATCCATATGCGAAGGTTATTGAAGGGTTTGGTTTGAATCAGCCTCTAAAATGGCTTGGGAAATTGTGTGAGGAGCCTGCATTTGATTGGAGTGATGAAGTTTGTCCCAATTTACCGATGGAGAAGATGATTGTGTATAGACTGAATGTTGCACGTTTTACCAAAGACAAGTCCAGTAAGTTATCTGGTGGCATTGCTGGAAGTTTCTCTGCTATTTCTGAGAAATCGCAACATTTTGAGGATCTTGGTATCAATGCCATCTTGTTAGAGCCAGTTTTCCCTTTTTGATGAGCAAAATGGTCCTTATTTTCCCTGTCATTTCTTTTCTACGGCAAGCTTGTACAGACCCTCTGGAGACCCGTTGAATGTTGCTAAATCGATGAAGGAGATTGTCAAGAAGCTGCACTCCAGAGGAATTGAGGTTTTGCTTGAAGTTGTCTTCACACATTCTGGTGATGTTGGAGCCCTTCAAGAGATTGACAGTTCTACAAACGCGTTAAATTGCAACCACCCAACTGTTCAGCAATTAGTCTTAGAGAGTCTTACGTTATTGGGTGACAGAGTTTCATGTCGATGGTTTCTGTTTCATAGATGCATTTTCTCTGACTAGAGGTTCGCAGGGCGAGTTTCTCTCGCGCCCTCCCTTGGTCGAAGCGATTGCTTTCGATCCTGTACTTGCAGGAATCAAGATAGTTGCAGACTCATGGGTTCCACATGGTATGGCGACGAAGGTGGTGGGGTTCCCTCACTGGCAGAGATGGGCAGAGATGAATTCAAAGTTTAGCATCGACGTGAAGAACTTCTTGAGGGGGGGCCGTGGCCTCATCAGCGAATTTGCTACGCGTCTCTGTGGTAGTGGGGATCTGTTCTTGGCAGGACGAGGACCGGCATTCTCTTTCAATTATGTCACGAGAAACGCAGGGCTCACTCTATTGGACTTGGTCAGCTTCAGTTCTAGTACTGAACTGGAATCGGAGTTGAGCTGAACTGTGGAGAAGAAGGAGCCACGAATAAGAAGGTTGTGCTTGAGACGCGGCTTAAGCAAATCCGCAACCTCCTCTTCACACTGTTCATCTCTCTGGGCGTCCCCGTGCTCAACATGGGAGACGAGTGTGGCCAATCCACCGGAGGCAGCCCTTCTGCTGCTGACCGGGAAACCTCTGGACTGGAACGCGTTGAGGTTAAGCTTTGGCGCTCAGATCAGTCAGTTCATCTCGTTTCTGGGCTCGCTGAAGATGAGGCGAGGCGATCTTCTACAGAGGAGGAGCTTTCTCGAGGAAAACAGTATCGAATGGCACGGAAAGCAGCAGTTACCGCCGAGATGGGATGATCCAGCCTGCAAATTTGTAGCCATGACTCTGAAAGCTGATGCAGGATCAAGCTACGGTGACTTGTTTGTCGCCTTCAACGCGGCTGGTCAGTCGGAGAAAGTAGGTCTGCCACGCCCTGCAGATGATGAGACGACTTGGGTGCTTCTGGTGGATACGGCGCTTCCCTTCCCGGAGTTTTTCAGCGAGGAAGGCGTTCGGCTCGAAGAAGATGAGACGCTGACATATGAGATGAAGTCTCACAGTTGCATATTGTTTGAAGCTCGGAGGTTGAGCTTGTCTTGACCCTCAGCTCTATTTATGATACACATATATATAGATATTCTATGAGAGTGTGTATAAATAAATGTTAAATCCATATTTCTTGTAATATAAGGTTTGATCTATTTGAAGCATTCCCTTCAAATTTTGAGCTATAAACCACATTTCATGGTACTGAGTCAAATTCTAAAAATTCCATTTCTAATTGATAATGATGCTATAAACAATTTTACAATAACTCACCATGTATAATAATTTGAATTTGGTGCGCAATAACCAAAGAGTTATATCAAATGTTACGTGGATAAATGACCAAAATATAGTAATTATTTCACAATATTTTCCTCAGTGTGGAAAATGACAAAGGATTTAAACAAACTTCGTATATAAAGGAAATTATTTTTTTACTAAAGGAAATCACTTTTCATGATTTGTCATAAGATTCAATGTTATCTTCTTCACAAATAATTCTACTTTTTCTAACAATGTTCACAATTTCTTTTATTTTCTTGAAAATACAGAAGGTAAGTTTACTTATATCCCAAAAACACTAGTATAATTGAAGAAAAGAAATCATGAAAATCCTAAAGTACATTATTCCAAAAATATCCTAAACTTTCATTGATATTACAAATAGTAAAATACAATATTGTACTCCCTCTAACCCTCTTTAGCTAAGTCCTATTCCCTTTTTAGTTGTTCTCCTGTAGCTGAGTCATTTCCTATTTTAGCAAAAAGCACCAATTTTTCTTCTCTCTTATTTTACTTTGTCTTACTTTATTCTCTATTCATCTCTCTACCTTTGTTCTTTCCTAGTTTATTCTCCCTTCGCTTACTCACTTTTAACACAATTTCTTAAACCTCATGCCGAAAAGAAACGTCTCTACTACAAAGAGACGAATGAAGTACCAATTATGTGTTTAGACCGACAAAATCACTACTGTGTAATACTCTCTCTGTCCTTTGCTAAGTGATGTATAGTTCTTTTTGGAATGTCTCAAACTAAATGAGTCACTTACTTTTTTGACATTTTCTCTTTTATTTTTTCTCTCTATTTTATTTTACTTCACTTAACTAATAAAATCTTATTTTCTTAAATCTCGTGCTGAAAATAAATATCCCACGCTTAGTGAGAGACGAGGAGAAATATTTCTTTGTTTTTTAGTGAAAATTTGAACTTTATAAGCGCGAATCAGCATGCCGTCCAAAAATATATTAGCAAGAACATAATTGTTTGTTGCAATATTAGAATCTTTTATTGTTATTATCAAAATGCCAGGTCATCTTCTTTAACACTCCATAGAAAAAAAGAGAAGAAAATAAAAAAAAGGTGAGGCACTCACAAAGCCTTAAGCGGGTGGCCTGAATTTCGTTCCTCCGTGACGAAACGGTGGCGGGACGCGTTGCAGCTTCCCGTCCCGTCACCATCCCGCCGGAACGCCTGTCACGCTGAGACGCAGCGCGAGACGTCTCGCCACGCGCTCCTAGGCCATGCGTGACGTCCACTCGCCAGCCCGCGAGTGGGTTTCGTCACGCTGACGCAATAATTCATTTTTTAAAAAATTTGAATTAAATAAAAAAAATTTAAAAATAAAAAACGGTAATATTACCCGTTTTCGACCATTTTCTTTTTATTTTTTTTATTTTTTTACTTTATAAATACTCTCATTTCATCCTCATTTCACACCCAACACACATCTAAACCTCTCAAATCCTCTCTCTTTCCTCTCCAATTTTCATCTCAGATCATCTCTTTTATTCTTCCCTCAAATTTAATCGATCTAATGGATCCATATGAGCAAATGAGTCGAGTAATGGAAGAATTATTTGAATAAGATCGACGCCGGGAGGCGGAGGAAGCCGCGCCGCCGCAAAGACGCTCTCAGACTTACATTCATCGTAATCGGGAGGAAGCCGCCGCAAGGTTAGTCCGCGACTACTTCAGCGATAACCCGGTATGGAGAGATATTAAATTATGTTTTTTTTTTATTTTTTATGAAATTATGTTTTTTATAAATTTTATATTGTAAGTTTATTTTATTTAATGTGATGCATTTTTATTAATTTAATTTGATTGAAAATAAAAATAAAAAATGAAATTGAATGAATAGTAATTTAACATAAAATAGTACACTGGCATAGCCATTCACCAAACAAAAAGTCGCAGCCGTTGATGAAATAACGCGGGAGTCGACGAGTATTTGGAAAGGCCGATCCGCGTTTCTTCCAAATCGCCGACTCCTAATTTGCCCTTTTCAACGCTTTCTCTCTCTCTAACTATTCAATTTTCCCCTTAATTTTATCGCACCTGCAAAGGGATAAAGCCAATAAACCATCCCCAAACCCTACTAAACTGCCGTTTAATTTCTTCCGATTTCCGATTTTCCGCGTCGTGTGTAATTCTAGTCGACTTTCCTATTTTTTTCTGCTTAATTCGATTCATTTTTTTAATTAGACATGGCCGATCGATTGTACGATGATTTGGAGATTGCGCTGTCCTCTTATTCCATACATAGCAACGGTGAGCTTCGTGAATCGCGGTTCAGCTTGTTCGCGATGATGATTATTCGCGCTGATTGATTTTTTTTTGTGTGCGAATGTTTGTAGATGATTACAATGAAGAGGATGAGGAGACCGAGGGCGAGTATGAGGACGAGGAGGTCAACGATGTTGAACTTGGGGGGAAATCGGAGGAACTGGCGTGCCCTTTTTGCTCCGAGGATTTTGATGTTTTGGGATTGTGCTGCCACATTGATGCTGACCATCGCATGGAGGTTAAACCCGGGGTAAATTTGACGTTCTTCGACTTTTTTCTGGTTTTTGGGTGGTTTCTAGTCAACAATTTATTGCCATGCGGGAGTACTTTAGTTGTGATGATAACTGTTGTAGTAGTAGCAGCAGCAGCAAGAGGGAGTGATTAAGAACATGATAGGTGCACTGTTGTGTTTAAAAGGGTGATTTGGTTCATTATTAGTTGCAGAAAGAGCTTAGTTAGTATAGTGATGTGTGTGTTTTGGGGATGGGTTTGTATTTTGAGTGTCAAGGATAAGGCTGGTTTCTATTTGAGCGGCGTAGATGCCAAAAAGTGTTTCGATTGATAGTGATGAGATGATTGAGAGCTGATAGACTGGAGTGGCTTTTTAGCTGCCAATGGTGGAAGTGTGTACTTTCTTGCTTTGGAGAATGGGGGATTCTAGTAAATAGTGGATAGATGTAAAGAAAAACTCTTTTTTCCGTTGAAAGTATGATTCTTGCTTGCTGAATATTAGGTGGAAGTTGGGTCATGCAAGGTTTGCTGTCTTTTACTTTTTAGTGCTAAGTGGAATCTTTGATGTATCTTAAATAGTGTTTCATTTGTTTCCAGATTTGCCCTGTTTGTGCTGTGAAGGTACGGATAAACATGGCTTCACATGTGATTACTCATCATGAGAGTATTTTGAAGATATCCTTTGAAATATGTTTACATTCTTCTCTCTTTTTATCTATCGCATCTAAATTTCCTCTGTTGATTGATGTTATCTATAAAGACTCACACGTTATGAAAAAGATTACCTTAACTTACTTATACGCTCTCTGCAATAAGAAGCATCGTAGCACTCGCTCTCGTTCATCAATATATCTACTGAGGAAGGAATTGCAGGAGAAACATTTACGCGCTGTTAAGGAGTCTCCTTCTGTTGGTTCTTCCTCTAATGCAGCAGCTGATTCCATGCTTTTGTCGTTTGTCAATAGTCCTCAACCAGCTTACAGACCCCAAATCACTGAAGCTGCCTCTCCATCTGAAGCAAGCTTATCAGAAAATAATTCCCTTGATGACTCTGCTGAGAGGTAAGCCAATGGTTTTTCATCTCAAATTTCATGTTATCGAATCCCATACAAGTGAAATGAGAAATGTGATCATTGTCCAGCAGTGAAAGAGGATCACCTTATAGCAACTAAACGGGGAAATGATTATACAAATTTTTACATAAGCTGTTAACATTCATCTGTTTACATGTAGAGCGGAACATGAGCTTATGCTGATTGATTAGTTATTGCTATGTACTATAATGTTTTGATGCTGGGAAATTCATCATTTCTCCATAGTATGTTGCAGATGGTTGGAATTGGATTGAACTTGAAAAGGGTTTGCAGTTTGAAAGTAGGTTTGGGATCCTAGATGGTGGTGTTGCATATATCCTGCATATAGTTAGCTATGTATTTTAATATGGGAGTTCTATCAGCTAGCTCTCTGTTGCTTAATGCGAAGTTGTAAAACTTCTTATATAAGTAGGAGTATTTGGCATTATAGGTCGTAGACAATTTTTTGCACCATTCCATCCACGTACTTCGGTCACTCAGTGAGAAGTAAAACAATGTTCTTGATTGACCTTTATCCTTTTAGTTCTAGGACATTAAAAAGAATATATTTAGAAGAATTAGATATTGGTAAGAGGTCTCCAGAAGCCTTCAAATAAAGGTCTATCTCTGTTGCCGCGTTTCTTGTTTCCCTGTTAGAACCTTCATCGAACCATATCATCTTGGTCTTGCTGGAGAACCAGTAATAATGATGAGTTTTCTTGTCACTTTGGGACTTGCAACATAATTTATTTTATTTTTAAAAGCATGTCACTAGGTGCTACTTACATGTAGTTGATAAGAAATCATCTATTTGGTTTTCTCTTGCTTCAATCACATAATTTATCTATATTTTTTTTGTGGTAGTGAAGTTCTTTCCATAGTTGATGTTAGACAGAGCAAGCCTGTGTTGGTTGGTAGCGGGGGATTGGACGTACTTATTTGTACAGTATTTTGATGTTACATCAGCTAATAGGATCTAAACTAATGAACTAACATTGGTCAAGATGTACCAAGTGCAATCAGCATGTTCTCCTAATGCATCAGATGTGGTTCTGATTTCAGAACTCGTAACATATTCTCTTATGTGCGTGTCATTGCAGATTTCCACCGTCTCTGTCAACAGACAGGAACAACGAGATGGCCAGAAGGTCCGAGTTCGCACAGGGATTGCTGCTATCGACCATTCTGGATGATTTGTAAAAGAGCCTGGTATGCCAAAGCTCCACTTTGTGATGCCTAATTATTGACAGAGAGGCGATTGTTGAACTCATGCACCGACTCTGCTTGTGATTTTAACCACATCTTGCCTGTGCAATTGAACGTGATCGGCGACACAACAGTTTCTGTGGTCGGTTAGATGCAGCTCCTTATATTGACTGTGTTGGTCCGATCTTCGTGAGCTACTTAGCGTATAGTGTAATAATGTAAGCAGCTAATGTATTGTGATAAGACCATGGTCAGCTGCCTGCTTTCTTCTTTGTAGGTTATTTTTATCAATATACATTTTCACGAATAAATTTGAATTTGTGATTTTGCATCTGCTTCAGAGGATGACTTGGTGTTATTGCCTTGTAACCTTGCTCACTTTCTTATTGATTTATCTAATAATCAAATAAATATTGGGAAACCATTAAATGTTTTGCATTTAAAATCAAAATATTCATGTAACACTGATTGTTTGAGAGATTATTCTTAAATCATCGCCAGAACTCGGGTTTCAATGGTGAATTTCTAGGCATCGGAACCATTAATATGCTACAATTTGATATGTTTTTAAAAGGTGAAAGATCAAAAATAGAATTTTCCTGAACTGTACAAAATTGTTACTCCCTATTAAGTGAACAATGAAGATATAATTGAGATATTTTTCACTAAATAATTGCAATGATATCAAATTTTAATCTAAATTTATAATAATTCTAATTTTGTAGATATATGTAATGTTTGAATCTTGATTTGTGATTTTCTCTTTACAATTTTGTTTCACTCTGACATTCCCCTTTTGGCACATTTCTATTTACATTATTCTATTATTTATTTATTACACTCTCGGATTATCCCCCTTTCCCTCTGTCTATTGGGAGCTTGAAATTTATTACTAGTACTATTTGCAGAACCAATGGTTCTTAAATCTTATTCTAATCATGGAGTATTCCTATTCTTTTTTTTCCTAAAAATGACCATTAACCATTTTTTCATTATCATAACCGCAATTACTCAAACCCCAAATTGTAGTCGTTAGAGAAAAGTCGTCTTACAAACTAAGTTACAATTCATCATAAAAAAATCCAAATGTAGTTGTATTTTCCAAGTAAATCCCTATACTTGATTTTATCATGTATATATATTAGGATTGTATATATAGGAAGAGAAGGTTGATCTATGTACAGCATATAAATTACTCCTACTCCATAAACTTTTCTAATAAAAGACAATTAAAACAATGAATATAGTATTTCCATCACAAACATAACCATCCAATTAAAAAAGGCAATCAAATATGAACCAAAACTAGCAATAAAATGCATTTATAGTAAACAAAATCGAAAACTAGTCAAATAAGAGCATGTATATCTAAGAGTTCAAACTTACATATACCATTTTCAATCTTAACTAATCTCAACTGTATCATCTCTCCTGAATCTAGCCAAAATGCCAAATCATTATACTACTATTCTATAAAAGAACAATTTTTTTGTTCTTTTAGATTTCATTATTCTTTCGTTTTTCAAGTAATTATATAAAACTATAACATTCCAAACAGCTAGAAAAACACTCCACCATTTCTTCTACGGAAGTACATGTAGTCAGGTAGCTCAACCTGCACACATTTAAGCCAATTCTCCGCAGCTTGCGAAAGACTTTTCTCTTGTTCCCATTCTTCAGTCCCACGTGGACCGAAAATCGACCCCTTGAGTTTGTATGAAGCGAGGGCAAAGACTGGTAAGGAGATTCTTGCAGTTGGATCAACCAAGCCACGAACAGTTCTGGTATTCGCTTGATGGAACTTAGGTGATGCGGGGCTACCTGGATCAACAAATAGTAGTTAGCCACGAACGCTTGTGTAGGAACCATGCATTGTAAATATAATGGCACACTTTATCACTCTAGGCTGACTAGCTCCCCCACCCAAAAGCACAACGCCCCCAAAGAAAAACTTGGAGAAAGCATGGGTATAAGAGACGAGATATATACTTATAGACTGTGTCGATAAGGAATGGAATGTCAAAGAGGCTGCCTGTGACTCTTGCATCGTTGAGCCAACTGGAATTCTATAGATGGGATACCTGCAAAAGAGCATCATGCATTAGCCATGAATCACAGTTGTTGCACAAGAATAATACTAGTGCGAAGAACTTACCAAGCAACACAAATCCAACTTGTAGGGAGCAGATCACAGCTCTTGATTTTACTAAGCACGGGAAAAGGGGAAGCAAGTAACGACATCTGCACATGAGTTAGCAACATCTTCAGCCACAAGTCCACAATCATTTGATGGGATGGAAAATAAGACAACAGTTCAGCATTTAGATTCTAACTAGATTCACCTTATTAGATAAGGGTCTACGGTCGTGTGGTAAATCCCTTTCGAAAAACTGAATCGATAGCTGGCCAGGTGAATCAGCGTTATCAACTCTACTTAGTTGTTTTGTGTGGAGATCAAAAACATATTCATCACCTTTATCTACTTCCCAGTTGCCGCAGCCAGCAGTACTCATCAACCTACATAAGTCAGCATCAGTCTCCTGAGTGGTTCCACTAGAAATTAACTAAAATAAGAGCACATAAGAAGTGCAATTTCTTTCTACTTTTAGCACTTATGAAAACTAAATAGGTAAATACACCACATGCTATGTAAAAACCAAACGTCTCGTAGAAAGAGAAAAGGAACATACAGAGAAAAAGATCATTAATGCAGGGAACTACACATCTACCAAACTTCCTACTACAACCATGCAGCATAGATCTCACACAGAGCTCAACGGAATCACGAATACACATTAGGAAACTGTTTGTGCTTTACTGTGGATACAAAGTCTCTATTTCCTTTCTTGCCATAAACTCATGTACAGAGATGCCAAACTTATGAGGGCATACTAACTTGAATGCAAATGAATAAAAAACTGCAGGAGTCATCCTAGATTATTAGCATCGCCTCATTAAACACTTAGTATAATGTATCAATAAGATAACAACCAAAGACATTGTCACAGGTTATCAATATGGAAATAGAAAGCAGTCAGGGGCATTTGTAATTAAGTTCTAAATGAATGCATAATACTTTCACGATCTAGAGTGTGTACATGCATAAAAATCCTCAAGTCCGAATTAAAAGATGTATTTAGGTTTTCATGTTCAACAATAACACTGTAAGATAGGAATGAGGATAAAAAGAATAAGATGTGTACATAAGATCAAACAAGTGGTAAACCAAACAGATTCTAGGACTAGAGGATCATAATTCACAACATCAGCAAAAGAAACAAAACTACCATTTTGGATAAGCAATATCAGCAAGTTAAGAGATTAGTGAGATAAACAATAACTAATGAATATTACGAGAACCTAGCTTGGTTGAGTTAGAACTCACGCAGTCAAAATAGAAGAAGCCTTTGACGGATGAATGTGCAACTGTATGCCAGAGAGAGACGGAACATAGTATTGTTGGATAGGTTCTCCTTGTAAGAGAAGAGGTACTCCTCTTCCATACACACTCCATTCGCTAAAAGATTCCCATACATCCTCCAAGTAAAAAAAGGCACGTGAATCCACCTTTTTCGTCTCGAATCCCCTTGCATACACCTGTCAACAAAACGAGACTCGTGCAATTAATTATTTTTTTGTCGCGTTCCTTAAAAAATTACTTCCACAAATGCAGCCAACAACTCTTTCCGATGAATGAGCTGCCACGGATTAATTAAATTTCCAAAAGTAAAAACTTTTTCCGATGAATGAGCAGCCACAAATTTATTAAATTTCCAAAACTAATGCTTCCATAAATATTTAAAAGAGGCTGAGAGGTAAAAATATTTGAAAGTAGCATGATATTTGGCAATTAGAAGCTGGTTTTAAAGATCATTAAAACAGCTTTCTTCAATAACAAATCTCCAAAGAACACGTGTTCGAAACATCTTTGGTGTCGACCTTTTAAAAAACTAACTAATTTTTCCAAAAGACCGCGAAGCTAATGACTTTTTGAAACTAATACGCTGTCGTATACGCCAAAAAAACTCTGATCATTATCAAGAATCATTGAATACAAACTAATTTTTCCAAAAGACCGCGAACCTAACGACTTTTCAAAACTAATACGCTGGGATACACAACAAAAAAACTCTATACATAATCAAGAATCATTAAATACAAACTAATTTTTCCAAAAGACCGCGAACCTAACAACTTTTCGAAACTACTGCACAGGCACAAACAAACCAAAAGAACTCTGTACAACATCAAGAATCATTACTGACAAGCACTTTCGACAAAAGCCACAAGGCCATTGAAAAGAATTGGAAGCTCAGCCAGGAATGACACAACAAGCACCACCTGAAATCAAGATTTCAGAAACCACATTTTGCAAACACTCAACTCTATTTGCATGTAGGCTACATTTGATTAAGTTTAAGCCAGGATCTTGAGTCCAAATAAAGTTTCCATTCAATTCCAAATCATTCTTTTACATGCAAACAAACACTCTACCACAACCATTAAAACAAGCTTGCAACAAATCTTCCCTACGAATTCAAATTTCATGAACCATTTCAAGTAGCCTTCTTATTGCAAAATCTTGATTTCTTTAATCAAACGGAACACTAATACGCATAGAGATCTAGTTTTGCATGCATCATCATAATCCTGTAATTTAAATAGCGATTCAGGGTTTCAACTCCAAAATTAGCGAGATACACATAACCAACACGCTCCTGTGTATACCTCCGGCGAATAACGCGCCTCGATGAACGGAGCAACCGATTCCATCAAACGATCTAAGTTGGTAACAGAGCGCGGCACGAACAATGCAGGAAACAGCAACGAATCATCTCCATCGCGCGGCTTCTCCTCCGCCTCCACCTTCGCTCCCCCACTCTGCTGCATTTGCCGCTTCTGCTGCTGCTGCTGTCGAACCACTAGCTGCTGCTGCTGCTGCTGCTGCTGAGCAAATCTCTCTCTGCAAGCCCTGTCTCCGCCATTCCGATGCCGCGGCGCCCCCCCGTGACCTCCCATACCAGGCATCACTCTTCAATTTGAGGCACAAAAAAAAATTGAAAATTATGTGTGCGCGCCTAGTTATTTATACGTGAATTTGTTGGAGAAAGCGTTTTGACTTGAGAGGAATTGCGATGGAAAGGTTGAAGATGTGAAGATGTGATTGAATTCAACTGAATTTGGGAACTTTAATAAGTGTATTTTGGTTTGAGGTTTGTTAGTATATGCTAGGAGGAGGAGGAGGTGGAGGAGGAGGTGGAAGGTTTACGACTCACTACTGCGCTTTTTTTCCGTAGCCTGCTTTTGGATTGTTTCTCAGTCGGGGGGTACTTTTGGAAATGCAGATATTAATGAAATTTGGTGGGAGATAGAAGAAGAACTAAGGCATTTTCGGCTGCCAACTTTGTTCCATTCATGCTTACGCGATATAGTTCATTCTGGACCCTCCGATTTGACGGAATTGCCCCTTTATGCGATTTTAAATTTGTCAAACTAGGGAGGGAGGGGGAAATAGTTTCCTTGTATATATTTTTGGGTTAATGTAAAATACTATAGTCAATTTTAAAATTTTGAATGATAAATAATGTAATTACTATCAAAACTTTTAATTGTTCTATTTTATCAAATTTTTTTTCATTTTTAGGATTAAAATGATCATTTAGCATCTACGTTGTCATATTAATAGTACATTTTTATGTCGTTGTTCATTGAATTGACCAAATTTTTACATGCTTGCGCCAATTTAGCACTAGATTTATCCCAAAAATGATCGCAATCGCAAAATAACTGAGAATTCGTGACTGTTCTTCGTAAGTTGACCACATTTTGTGATTTTATAATCAAAATAATCTTATTTTTAATCAAATTTTAATGAATTTGTTGAGTATTATGATGAGTGGTTATGAATCTAATTTCTGGAGTAGCTTTATAATAGAATTTGAATACATGAGTACATTAGTATAATATGAATCCTACTTAGTAAAAACAGAATGTAGTTAACATTTATTGAGGGATAATTACTAATACTTAGTGACACAATATAGAGGTTGGATTTTTTCTATTTTCATGAGGTTGGATTCTTTAATTTTGTAAAATGAAAAAAAAAAATCGGAATTGTATTTATGGAAGTAAACCCAATCGTTTGTTACCGTTATTTTGTTTGTCATTACATTTCTCATCGTGTTTTATTAGTGTATATAGTGTAAATTGCAATTAGTTAATGTGTTTAAATAATGTGAAACACATATTAATTAATTGTAGTAACATTGGGTGGGATCTGTCTGGTATGGTTTCAGATACTAGTTTTTTGATTTTATAGCAATTATTTCATTTATTATTTTTTTTTCGACATATAAGAAATGAAGTTGTTATAAATGCAGTTTGCACTTTATGATTAATATACATTTACAATTTTAGATAATGCTAATAAAGTAATAAGTAATAAGTGAGATATCAATGTAGTCAAATTATTATTACTCTAATTAATCATTTTTTCCTATTAAAAAAAATAAGGCGATGACTACACGGTCAATATTATGTTAATTTGGTGAAATCTAAAATTGTTGTGTGTGTGTGTGTGTGTGTGTGTGTTTTAAAAATTTTAAAATCTTTTTGGGGGATAAATGGCCCTCATTTTGTATGTTTACCTTATTTATTTATTTATTTATTTTGATTATTTCTATAAAATATGTACGAGAAAACACACTCACCATATCTCCAATTAAAGGTCATTAAATCTTATGGTTACTTGCAAGAAAAAAACATTAGTCGTTGTAGGTTGGATGTATTAAAATATAATTTAATGCTCGAATATTGTCCATATTATATTCATGATGAAAGCATTTGACTATTGTCTCCATACTTTAATTTTTGTTGGTTTTATTTAATGATTTTTCTTTGTTTTAAGCATCGTGATCGTACTTTTTATTATTATTTCAAATAAATAAAAATCAATGTTCGCATCGCAACTTTAATTTGATTTTCTTTTGTAATTTTAGCAAGAAATAATGTACTTGCAATAATAGTGAACACACTTCTATAAGTATGTTAGTACTAGTATTTTTAAAATACTAAAGGCTGTCTAGTATTATCTGTTTTTGTTTATTTTAGTTGACAATTTATATATTTGTTGTGTTCACTTTATTCGTGTTGGTAAAAAAATCATTTTGTCTTTAGTAATCTTTCATAACAACTTCCCCTTTTTTCGGTCATCTGCATTCATTGCATTATGTCAAGATAGAGATAAACGAGTATATAAACGAAAATTTCATTATTAAATTTTCATTGCCCAAATAACAACGGTGTTATAAAGAAGTTATTATCACACATAAGTATTTATTCATCCTCTATTTTTAGAATAAGGATTCAATCATCCTTAGAAATTAAACTTGTACATTGTTGATTTAACAATAAAAATTCCTAGTGTTAAATATGATTCGTGGGATTAATTAAAGTAAATAGTACTACTACTTTAATTTTTTTTAAATAGAACGACAGTATACATCAATAATTTTTTAAGTTCAGAAAAAAATAGGAAGAACAAGTGCTATTCCAAAGAGGCAAAGATTCTGAGCCTGAATTAGGAAGTTAAAAAATAGAAGTACAATGTTTTTTTTATTTTATAACATCTCATGATTCATTTAGGATATTCAAAATAAAGTAATAGTATTCCAAAATTTTGAACCAAATTAAGACACAGAAAAGTATTGCCAATTTTGGAGTCTTGGCATGCGGTATTGAGGTTTTTGCCCGATTGCACATCGTTGTATGATTGATGACTTGGAGATATTCAGAGGTGGTCGGAACACCATAATTCTTGAATACAATAAGTGTGTGTGTGAGTCTCAACCTTTTTTAGTGTGTTTGGCTTCGGGCGATCTGACTTCTTTTATTTGACGATTCCTTTTTGGTTTGGGTGTATTGTGAAATTGGTAGACTTATTTATTTTTTGTTGTTGGCTTTTGCGCCACTTAATGATGCAAGGTGTTGTCTTGGGTGTATTGTGAAATTGGTAGACTTAGTTATTTTTTGTTGTTGGTTTTTGCGCCACTTAATGATGCAAGGTGTTGTCGTGTGTTGTTTTATTTTGTATTGTGCTCTAACGATCGATTGTTTTGTTTTACTGATTTTGTAACCTAATGATTTGTTTTTTTAGCCTTCATTTCACATAAAAATAAGCCATTAAAACTCTGAATTGCTTATGAAAGAAACACTATTGTCATGCATATATCGAATTTGAGGTATTTATACTAATGGATTTTACGTGAGGAATGCGTATTTAAGGTCACATGCGATGCAACCATTAATTCTTCATTTTGTCATGTCAATTCTGAATTAATTCTCCATCCATTTGTGGTATTCAAGTCTTATCACTTCCATACACTTGACAATAATTACATAATACTAGTAGTATATCATTTTCGATTTTCATTATTAATTCTTCCTCTCTATATAAGAACGAAAAACGATTTCTTAACACACAAATACATGCATATATCAGTTCGTAGTCAACATGAAAAAACAACTCTTAGAAATCAATTTTTTATTCAGAGTTAATGTTTCAATTTATCATAGTTTTCTTTATCATTTTTCCCAAATATTTTAGTAATTATAATTGGATCCTACTATACAGCAAACTACTACATTTTTCACGCAAACTAAAATAGAGTCCAGAGCCTTTGTCCTAGCGGCAAGGAGCTTAGACATTATTGCATGACATGCCGAGTTCGAGCCCTCTTGAGTTCAACAAATTACAAATATTATCAACCAAAAATATTAACACAACGTCAAGTCGTCAACCGATTGATATTGTGTTGACATTTTTTATTGACGTTATTTGTCATCTGTTGATATCATTTCTTAAAATCTAATGACCTGAATTTTAGTTTGTAGGAAAGATGTGGTTTGAAATTGATTACACCGCTCTATATATAAATTTTTATCCCAATCTTTCGATTTATTAATTCTAACTCAATTTTTTTTAACATTTACTACTGAAATTTCACTTCAACGGTTAATTCGTGACATGACATATTAGAGAATAAACCATTATTTTGCTCTAAAATATAAGTTAGATGAAATCGATGATTCCATTTTCACTTCAATTTTTTAGAACCAATTGTCTAATAATTGATTGATGAATGGTTACGTCTAATAATTGATTGATGAAATAGGTAAGAGTTGCAAAGTAAAAAAAATCGTTAAATGAAAAAGATTAAAATTATATTAAGTCATATGTACAACTGATATATGAATCAAATTTATAATTGAAATGATAGATTTAGAAATTGAAATGAATTTGCTAAAATTGCTAAAGATCGCCCCAAAACTAATACTAATGTTTACCCATCGTGTGCTTGGACTATTTGACACATTATTACAAAACATAACTAAAATATGAGAGTGCTAAATTGGAATTAGTGATAATTTGAATTTTTCAATTCATTATTGGGCCCATTAGTCCACCTATCGTCTTTACACAACCAATTCAGCCCAACATAAATTGAAACAAGGTTCGACACTACCAAGTTTTAATGCTTATAAAAATGTTTAATTATTTCCAATAAACTTTGATAATACTCACTGTTACGAATTTAATCAATTTTGTATTTTTATATTTTAAAAACTATGGCAAAATTTATTTTTTTGTAATTCAGAATGTATTTATATTTTAAAAATATGACAAAATGGACACAATTGGAGAAATTAAGTTAGAATTAATGAGTTGAAAACATTATTGACTTAAACACAATTATCAAACATCGGAACATGAGTAATTAATAAATTTAAAATTGATTTATTATTCAATCGTTATCCAATTTTCATTAGTTACGGAATTTAATTATTCATCAATATTCCATTTCTTATTTTCCCCTTCATTGAGTGCCCCGAATTTAGCTCTCTCGTCTACCGACTCTATACAACGACTGCGAGGATCCGAATCTGCGTTTTGGTTTTCTGCCGATTTTAATCCTGGCTGTGATTACGTCGCCGCACTCGCTCACAATTGAAATCGATAGTTGATGAATCCGCGAATTTTTGATGGTGATGAATGCAGGAAAATGCAGATCACGACACAGAGAATTTACGTGGTTCGATTTACTGAGGTAAATCTACGTCCACGGGAAGAAAAGAGGGCAGAGTTGTATTGCTTGATCTGTTTTTTACAGCTTACAATACAGACTTGCTATTTGATCTTTTATCTCTAGAGAGCTTAACAGAACTTCTTAGAACTTAACCCTATCTATCTGATCTAGGTTCTATTTATACATTGAACCAAGATCGTGGCATGCAGCACCATTTACTAGGCAGTGGATGTCGTGGAGATCGTGGCGATCTTGCATGGGTCCACTATCCTGCATGAGTTAATGACTGCTTGACACCACTAAATAGATCGTGGGTGTAGTGGAGGTGGAAATCCTGCATGAGTCCACTATCTCCTAGTTCGGTCGAATACTGAGACCGAACTGCTGAATTATTGCCGAGCAGCTTTTGCCGATCTGAGAGTAGAGCTTGATGCCGACCTGAGAGCAGAGTTTGATTGGTTGGCTTTTACCGAGCTGTAGGCTGGGGCCGAACTCTTTGGTCGTGCCGAACTGAACTCTGATACTCTTTAGCCATGCCGAACTGATACTCTTTCTTGGGTTTTAGGCTGATGGGCTTTACTGCTGTTGGGCTTGTTTAGTACGTACTCCATCACTACCCCCCCCGAAAAGCGAAGTGAATCACTTCGGCATTCTGGATAAAGGTACGGGGTAAGTTGATGTTTGTCCTCGGTCTTATGAAGTGAACTCTTCTTTGACCGGACTTGGTTTGTGTCCTAATTTGGCGAGTTTTATCGCTCGGATCGGACTTTCCGTTGTCCTAATTTGGGGATCGGACTTTCCCTTGTCCTAATTCGGCGAGTTTTATCGCGTGGATCGGACTTTCCCTTGTCCTAATTCAGGCAAGTTTTATCGCGTGAATCGGACTTTTGTTGCAGTTCGTTTCAGACGAAGTGCTTGATTCTTAAGCTGAATTGTGGTCTTGTATCCTCTTTAGAAGCTTGGACTTCACAATCGTTGGCTTATTGCAGTTCGTTTCAGACGAAGTGCTTGTTTAAGCTGAATTGTGGTCTTGTATCCTCTGTAGAAGCTTTGACTCACAATCGTTGGCTTATTGCAGCTCGTTTTAGACGAACTGCTTGTTTAAGCTGAATTGTGGTCTTGTATCTTCTTTAGAAGCTTTGACTCACAATCGTTGGCTTATTGCAGTTCGTTTCAGACGAACTGCTTGTTTAAGCTGAATTGTGGTCTTGTATCCTCTGTAGAAGCTTTGACTCACAATCGTTGGCTTATTGCAGCTCGTTTTAGACGAACTGCTTGTTTAAGCTGAATTGTGGTCTTGTATCTTCTTTAGAAGCTTTGACTCACAATCGTTGGCTTATTGCAGTTCGTTTCAGACGAACTGCTTGTTTAGGCTGAATTGTGGTCTTGTATCCTCTTTAGAAGCTTTGACTCACAATCGTTGGCTTGTATATGTTCTAAGAAGGGGATCAGCCTTCGAAGAACAAGATACCTCAGTAACATTTGTAAGAGACGACACGCACATAGACAGACAAAACACACCTAGACAAATAAAAAGCACTTAGAGACAAAAACGCACAGAGACAAACAAAGACCAAGCAAACCAAAGAAAGCACATTGACCGAACAGGACTCAAGACTGACTGACCGGACTGTCTCTTACAAATGGAACTTCTTGAGGTTGGAAATGTGCCATGTTCGGGGTACCTGTTCTCCTGACATGTGAGCCAATTTGTAAGACCCTTTGCCGAGGACTTCTGACACCCGATACGGACCTTCCCATGTGGGTTCGAGCTTACCCAGCTTTTCTGCTCGGCTTACTTCGTTGTTTCTCAAGACGAGATCTCCCACTTGAAATTGCAGCTTCTTCACCCTTTGGTTGTAATACCGGGCTACTTGCTCCTTGTACTTGGCTGCTTTTATGCATGCCAATTCTCTTCTTTCTTCGGCAAGATCTAGCTCGGCTCTCAGTCCGTCGTCATTCATTTCTGCTGAGAAGTTTAGAGTTCGGGGACTGGGTATGCCGATCTCCACCGGAATCACGGCTTCAGTGCCGTAAACAAGACTGTACGGAGTTTCACCGCTGGAGGTTGTGGGTGTAGTTCGGTAGGACCATAGGACTTGAGGGAGATTTTCTACCCATTGTCCTTTGGCTTGTTCTAACCGAGCTTTTAACCCTTTCACCAGGATACGATTTGTTACCTCCGTTTGTCCGTTTGCTTGTGGATGAGAGACCGAAGTGAACCGCTGTTGAATATTCAGCTCTTGGCACCAATTCTTGAACGTCTTGTCGGTGAACTGAGTCCCGTTATCCGAGATGAGGATGTGGGGTATGCCAAATCGGCACACTATGTTCTTCCAGACGAAGTCCAATGCCTTTGAGCTCGTTATCGCAGCTAATGGTTCAGCTTCCACCCACTTCGTAAAGTAGTCCACGGCAACGATAAGGAATTTCATTTGCCGAGGAGCTTGAGGAAGTGGTCCCACTATGTCTATGCCCCATTGCATGAAAGGCCAAGGGCTTTGCATAGTGTATAGATCGGTCTGCGGCATCCTTGGGACATTTGCATGGATTTGGCACTTCGTACACTTCTTGACGAGCTGCACTGCCTCTTGTACCATGGTTGGCCAATAATATCCCCATCTCAGAACTTTTTTAGCTAAAGCTCTGGCTCCGATGTGGCTACCGCACGATCCTTCATGAACTTCTCTGAGGATGTAGTCCGTCTCTTCTGGTCCTACGCACCGCAATAACGGCTGGAGGTAAGACTTTCTAAAGAGGACTCCTTCATGAAGTTCGTACCGAAGTGCTCGGCACGTGATCTTCCGAGCTTCTCTCTTATCCTCGGGCAATTGTCCTTGATCCAGATACTGCAAGATCGGCGTCATCCAGTTCGGCGAGCTGGATACTGAATGTACCTCGGCTTCATCAATGCTTCGATGCATTAATTCTTCCGCCTTTGAGCTCGGATCTGAGGCCAACTTACTTAAGGTATCTGCTCGGCTATTTTCCGCTCTGGGAATGCGGATTATCCGAAAATAGGAGAAACTTCGGCTGATGCTTTGCGCTTTGTCCAAATACTTCTTCATCCTCTCATCACGGGCTTCACTTGTACCCAACATGTGATTCACTATGACTTGTGAATCACAATGGATTTTGAGAGACTTGATACATAGACTTTGCGCTAGCTGGAGTCCGGCAAGGAGGGCTTCGTATTCGGCTTCGTTATTAGTGGTTGGGAATGAGAACCGAAGTGAATAGGTTACCTCATGTCCATCGGGAGCGATAAGCAGAATACCAGCTCCACTTCCCGTTTTATTCGAAGCTCCATCTACGAATCCGCTCCAGCAGTCCGGCGGCTCTTCTTCGGATTCCAAGGGCTGTGCTTGTTCGGCATTGGCAGAATTTTTCTGTTCGGCAATGACAGGGATTGCTTGATCGAACTTGGCCTCTGCAAGAAAATCTGCCAAGGCTTGTCCCTTGATGGCTTTTCGAGGTAGGTACTCGATTGAGTGTTCTCCCAGCTCTATGGCCCATTTGGCGATTCTGCCTGATGCTTCTGGCTTGGTCAAAACTTGCCGAAGAGGCAGATCGGTTAAGACGCATACCTTGTGAGCATAGAAGTATGGCCGCAGTCTCCTTGCTGCATTTACTAACGCCAGAGCAATTTTTTCCAGAGGTTGATACCTTGTTTCTGGACCTCTTAATGCTCGGCTTGTAAAGTAGATGGGAAACTGCTTTGGGCCTTCTTCTCGTACAAGCACCGCGCTAATGGTTTGATCGGATGCCGCTAAGTATAAGAAAATCACTTCGGCATCTGTTGGAGCAGAGAGAATTGGAAGCTTGGCTAAATAACTTTTGAGCTCGTCAAAAGCCTTTTTCTGCTCGGCTCCCCACTCAAACTTTGGTGCCTTTTTTAACACTTTGAAGAACGGCAGTTGCTTTTCGGCTGCTTGGGAAAGGAATCTATTCAATGCGGCTAGACATCCAGTTAGTCTTTGCACATCGTGTATGGACTTCGGCATCGCCATGTTCTGAATAACTTGAACTTTTGAGGGATTTGCCTTGAGTCCGTCCTTTGAAATCCAACAACCCAGAAATTTTCCCGAATCTACCAAAAAGGTACATTTTTGGGGGTTGAGTTTGAGGTTGGCTTTTCGGAGCACGTCGAGGGTGGATTTGAGGTTGTCTTCGTACTCCGAAGTGCTTTTGCTTTTGACAACTATGTCGTCGACATACACTTCAACCTGTTTTCCGATTAGGTGCCGAAAAAGCTTGTCTACCATCCTTTGATAAGTGGCTCCGGCATTCTTTAAACCGAATGGCATCTTTTTATAAGCGAAAATGCCGAAATCGGTAATGAAAGCTGTTTTCGGAGCGTCACTCTCATCCATCAACACTTGGTGATATCCTTTGTATAAATCAAGAAAACAGAAAATTTCGAAGCCGATCAAAGCTTCTACTTTTTTATCTATATTCGGAAGGGGATAGCAATCTTTAGGACAGTGCTTGTTTAGATCGGTAAAATCTATGCACATCCGCCATCCTCCTTCTTTTTTCTTGATCATCACAGGATTGGCCACCCAAGAAGGATATTTCACCTCGAATAGTACATCCGCTTTTAGTAATTGGCGGACTTCGTCATGGATGACTTGGCTTCTTTCTGCCGCGAAGAGTCTTTGCTTCTGTTTTACTGGCCGGATTGAAGGATCAATATTTAACCGATGAGTGATTACTTCGGGGGGCACTCCGGTCATGTCCAACGGAGACCATGCAAAGACATCTTTGTACTCCTTGAGGAGCTGAATGGTCTTTTCCCGGAGTAGAGGCGTTCCTGCGAAGCCGATCACACTTTTTTAGTAAAGTGTGGGGGTTCGCTACCTAAAATGACACTTTAAATTGTGGACATTACAAAATAGTAAATTGAGACGTTTTATCACGAATGAATGGAGTACTATTAGTTTATTTTACAATATCCTTATAATTCGTACGTATGTATTTATGTTCATATAAAAATGAACTAATATCTACTTCGAATATAATCTTGGATATGTGGGGATAAAGGCTAGCTTCTTCCGCATATAACAAGGACATGTTATGCAACACTTTTATTAAATTTTAGCACCGGCTTCTTTAAATTTCTAGTTCCGTCACTGCCGCAGCTGGTAAATCGATTATCTGTAGTTATTGTTCTTATTTTCCGGGCGAATTTTGTTATGATTAGCACGCTTTTTTATTTTCCGGGTCCTCGTGGACTATATAGGTTACTTTCTCTTTCTCAGAATCGTGGAGATAGTATATTTTGTACTATAAATCAATCTATATTTATTTTAGGGTTGAAGGTTTGATTTCTAATCCTTTCTCTGTTGTTCTTTTTGGTGCTCAGTGGTCTTGTGCCAGCTTTGGCTGGTATCAGTCATGTTGCAATTCAGTTTCCTACATATGAGAAGATAAAAAGTTACTTAGCCGATCAAAGTATGTTGTGACTAATTCTTGCCTTAAATGCATCCATCTTGTTCTTGTATCTTCTTATTGATGAAACAAGACACACTTCTTGTGATTATGATAGATAACACCACCACGGATAAACTCAGTGCTAGCGATGTTGCAATTGCTTCCTCGGTTTCAAAAATATCAGCTTCCACCTTGACATATCCCCATGAGGTACTATGCAAAGCCAGCAAATCTTTTGCTGCATAATCTCTTTTGAATTGTGATGGAAACATATACACCTTCTGAAAGCATAAGGATCCTAACTAAATGTCATAAATTATGAATATATATGACTAATCAGTCAATCCTTGCATTGAGAATTTTAGATATTCAACCCTGTCAACTTAATGCAGGTTGTGCGTTCAAGGCTTCAAGAACAAGGACACCACTCAGAGAAACGGTATTCTGGTGTGGTAGATTGCGTGAAGAAAGTATATCAGAGCTCAGGTGTCCCTGGTTTTTATCGGGGTTGTGCCACCAACCTGCTGAGGACAACCCCAGCTGCTGTAATCACATTAACCAGTTTTGCAATGATTCATCGCTTTCTTGTCACCGTGTTCCCTCCTGGTCCACACCCTCAAACACTGTGAGGTTGCAGCTCAGTTGAGCTGGTTTCAAGTAGCAGTTGCCAATCATAGACTCCCTTCTTTCCTAATTTGGTTAAATTCTGGTTTTAGGAGAGAGGTTATGTGATTGATGTTGATGATGATGATGAGTTATGATACAGGAACACCCTAATTCAATGTTTCCAATTAATTTCTCAAGGAATTGTAATATCATCAGATATGGTAAGAACAACATTCTTTATCTCCTATATTTGACTTAAACCGTCATACCAAATTCATTTTATTTCCTTCTGGGACGCTTGTAATTGTATGTCTGATTTTTCTATGCTGTTATACGAATAATATGATGGTGTTTGTAGGGATGTGATCAAATGCAAATTATATATCTAATATAAACTCAAAACTTTAATCCTAGCCATTTATTATAACAGATCTGTAGTTAATATTGCGTAGAATTTCCATCTCAACAAGAGCATGTATTTTGTCAACAGAGGGTATTTTTGTAAGTTAAGTTTATGAACGGTTCTTGCATTCCTAATTTCTCTCCCACCTTCCAAAACCGAAAATATTAACACCTTCAAAAGGATCTTAACACCACTGTAATTGACGTCAAAACTTTATTCTGAAGACTTAAATTGATTTCTTTGCCGGTGTATTCAAGAATTTATTTTATGACTGTACCGTCACCGGCGTAATATTATCCGGCTGAATCTCATAATTCATAAAATCAATTCCGGCGTATTATGTGTCACAACGATTTTTTATTATATGGAGGGTTCTAATGCTGATAAAGGTAATTTCATAGTAATGAGAATTATAGGTTAATCTTAGTCGCAAAAGATCTATGATTTTTCATTTCCAGATTCGTGTTTTCCATATGTCGAAGATTGACACATTAGTGATTAATAATTTCCATACGTTGAAGATTGACACATTCATGATTCGTGATTTCCACATTTTAAAGATTTTTCATTTCCAGATTTGTGATATTCAGATTCTTAGGATGTAGATGTCCGTATGTTGAGTCGATATTGTGAATACAATTTGTTATTCAGATTGTGTTTGTTTTTCTGTTGAACTTGTGTTAAAATTATTGGAATTTTTGTTGATATGTCGTATCACATGCCTGATCCTATGTTGACATTTGTAAGCAACGGTTGATTCTACGTTGCAATTCTATTGACATTTTTGTTGATTCTATATTGATATATATAGCTGTTGTGCGAGTCCATTTTTTTAATTCTCTGTTGACATTTGACTGCTTTGTGTATCAGTCTCAATCATTCCAGAAGTGATTCAACACGGTTAAAACAATGGACACAAATTCAACAAAAAATCTACAAAAAAATCAACACATCTTTTAGAATCAACATAGAATCAATACGATTTCAACAAAATATTCAACATCAACCGAACAAAAGAATCAACGCAATTTCAACGCAAAAAATCACCAACAGTAGAACAAAAGAATCAACGAAATTTCAGTGCAAAAAATCAACACAGATTTCAGAATTCAACAAAAAAAGCAACACGATCCATTCAACACAAATTCAACAAAAAATCAACACATATTTTAGAATCAATACGATTTCAACAAAATATTCAACATCAGCAGAACAAAAGAATCAACATAATTTCAACGCAAAAAATCACCAACAACATAACAAAAGAATCAACGAAATTTCAGTGCAAAAAATCAACACATATTTCAGAATTCAACAAAAAAGCAACACGGTTGATTCAACACAAATTCAACAAAAAATCTTCATAAAATTAACACAGATTTTAGAATCAACACGATTTCAACACAAAATTCAACATCAACAAAGAATCAACGCAATTTCACCGCAAAATTCAAGCAATTTTTCGACGAAAAGGGGAGAGAACGACGAAAAGACAAAAAGTTGGAATGAGGGGGAGTAATTGAAACGGTTTAATTAGCGTGAATAGTGGAAGGAGAGAGAATGACGAAATCGGGATTACACAATTATTCAGTAATTAAATGATTCACCGTATTATGAAAAGTGTCCAACGTACCCTCTGTTGATAGATTCGTAGAAGTTATTGAAATTTTAATCTGGAAACATAATAAGCATTGATCTATAATAATTAGTGGCTAGGATGAAAGTTTTGAGTTTGTATTGAATATATGGTTTTCATTATATCACTACCATGCGTTTGTATGTGTAAAATGTGGTTCAAATTAAAATTTCTTATTGGGAGAACTGAGTGACATCTTGCACTGGATCTATGAAATAACTATGGTGAACTGTACACTCATCAAATACTGCATATTACTATGTGTATGTGTGTTATTGTGTTATCCTAGCAGTATAGTGATTAATGCCGAGATCAACTGTCTCATGTTTGTGTCCACTGTGACACGTGATGGTCAAATTTAACAAAAATATCAGATTGCTTGTAGAGGTTTTGAACTCTACATTTAGATAATATCGCATATTATAGTATTCAATATAAGAACTCTCACCATTTTCACAATAAGAAGTTTTTTGTATGAGCTACTCTCTCTGTCTGTGTATTTGCAATCAGTTGGTTTTTTTTTGTAATGGTTGCCAACTGTGAAACATCGAAAGATATAAACATAATTTGGATCAAAGTTGATTCTTGCACTATGCCGCATGAATTATAGAAGGATATTTACCAAGTAACTTAAGTAATTATGTAGAGAAATAATATCTTGATTCGTGAGTGATGCTCCTATACTCGATGAATATTGTGATGCAGCAGCAACATTGGATATCATTGTTGACGTTGACGTTAACATTATTGATATAATTTGCAACAAACCATGATATTTTTTTCTTGTCTCCATAATTAGTTTGAGCAGCTGTAAAAGTGAAAAGCCCCTCAACGAAGTCATTAAGGAGTGTCATGATATTTAGATAATGTATGGT
Source organism: Salvia splendens (assembly GCF_004379255.2). Classification (NCBI taxonomy): domain Eukaryota; kingdom Viridiplantae; phylum Streptophyta; class Magnoliopsida; order Lamiales; family Lamiaceae; genus Salvia; species Salvia splendens. The sequence goes on from NC_056040.1 coordinate 6,348,375, forward strand.
GGTTTTTTGGACCCATTCTTTGAATGTTGAAACAATAACACATGATGATGAGTTTTCACCTTTCTGTGCATTTAGCCAAAGTTTTAGTCACGACGAAATCGTTATGGGTGTTGCTTTAGGGCATCAACAGCCATATTGCTACGGCCGTTCACTTCTTCGTCTTTAATTATCATGTTTTGTAATACGCAGATATGATGTCGTTGAACACATCCATGTACTATATAATATAGTATACGTCCTAGACCATTTACGACAGTTAGCTTTGATTAGCACACACTCATAGTAAAATTTAAAAAAATGGTATAAATAAAGGTAACAAAACCAAAAAAAATTAAATTAAAGTTGAAAATTTGATACTTATGTACTAGAGCTACATTGTGGTAATTTATGAGATATTGTTTATTTATTGATTGACAATGAGTTAAAACTTGAAAATCAAGATTTGGAGAGCAATGAAAAAAGGTGCAGGTTGGGGAGATGTATTGATCTAGATGCTGGAAAAAGGTGGATTAAAATAATCGATTTATGGTTAGAATAGGAAGTTGGGTGAATATTATATGAATTGGGACCAAAATTAAAGTCTATAAGCTTTTTTTTATGTATGTTCTTTATAGAAGGATTTGATTTGAAAACAATAGTTTATAAGGAGGTGTCCTTCAAAAAAAATAATTTATTAGTATTATTATTGCGATTTAGCACATTACATTTTATTTTTATAATCATTAAAATATATACAGATAATGTTACTTTACATACATAATGTGATTTATAATATTTTAATATGGGGTCGCCTATAATTTATAAACAAAATAGGTTTCTTTAGTTATTATTTCGGATTAAGAAAAGTTTAGCCTCAATAAAAGGATAATGTGGACATGGGACAAGATATTTGATTGAACTCGTTGAGCTCAAAGCCCCATTTGCAAAAGCAATGGATATAACTTGGCATGGATATATATTTTATTTATATATTTTTCTCATAAAAGTTTGTTGGTTAAAGAAAAATAAATAAATTAGAAAGGCTGTCTATGGATGCATTTTTTAGTGTCGGGTAGGGATCTAGAATATCCTAACACCAAAATGTGTGATATTATGAGAGAATGTTTTGAAAATTTGGATAAAAAAGAGTGTTAATAATTTTATTTGATAGTAACTATTTAATACGACTAATACATTTATTAATTCACTCACCAGTCACAAATTAACTTAAGCAAACCACTTATAACTAACAAAAAAATTCTCTTGAAACTTTGGGAGGAGAATCATTCTTAATTATTTAGCAGTAACATGAAGTTGTCGGAAAAAAGAGAATTATGTGATAAGATAAATTTGGCCATTGTTGATAAATCAAGTCACACTACTCTTTATGTCGTGTTTAAAAAATATTTAAAGATGAGTTTAGCTAGTAATAGTACGAAATACTATATGCATGATAATGCACCAACTCTATACATCAAATTGGTTTAAATTTGTCTCCATAAGTAGTAACAATAACATATAGATAATTATTTTTTATGATATTAATTAATTCACGATTTTGTGAATGAGTTTATCTAGCTGGGGACTGAAGGATTGTCTATCCATTTTGCATCAAGTATCAGACTTAATCATGATTCATGCTTCGTAAAAATAGACTATAGTATCAAATTTAATTTTTCTTTTAAGAAAAAAATAAATGAAACTTAAGCCATCTTGAGTATTAGTTCACGCATCTATTCTTTGAGGTCGGCCAATAGTACAAGTAAAGCACAATTTTCAAGAAATTATATATAATATTCACCCAAAAGAAATATAGATATGCAGTCCGGAATATAATTTACATAAAATAATCATAATATTGTGGAATATTAATTGTGAAAAAATTTATAGTCGAAGTGGAGCTCAACTTTGAACTAGAATGTCTATATTTGCCTTTTCTGACGAAATAGTAAGATTTTCAAAAGCAAAAAAGAAAAATAGTTGGAATCATGTATTGTTCTTTTCAGATTTGTGATGGGTCATGAACAAACATATATATATGTGTGACAATTATTTTGATGGTATACCTAATTGATGATACAAGTATAACGGTGTGTAGTATAATTATAAATCAGCTTCTATTGAATATGATTATCAAGTTTTTTAAATATTTAATTATATCAATCCTTAAGAGTTGAGAATAAAGTCAAAATGTGTTTGGCAAGGTTAGTTCATCGTTTAAATATTGGTTTTAGAGTTAATTTTTTCTATATTTTGTAATGACGAGTAAAAAAGTATTAGACGGGCACTTGATATATAAGCACATTTTGTAATCCTCGTCGATTATGAGGCTAAATTAGGAAAAAATCTTTTTTTGGTAAAGCATGTTAATTGAATTCCATTTTAACGAAGAAGATTAGATCTATTCCGAATAGGGGAGTGACGCACAAGGGTTATGCGTCGTTATTAATGAAACGCACAACCCTTATGCGTCTTTGGTTAATGACGCACAAGGGTTATGCGTCGTTCAACGACGCATAAGGGTTATGCGTCTTACTTTAATGACGTATAACCCTTGTGCGTCACACTGGTTAGTATTCCTGCCTGTCACCCGGGTGACCCGGGTTCGATCCCTGGCAACAACGCATTTTTTTAAGTGATTAGTATTTGATAAAAATGAGTTATTCTAAACATTTATTTTTGGCAAATACATATTACTCTTATTGTCTATGTTTATCACCCTCGATTACTTTAAAATCAACACAAACTTTAAAAAGTAACTATAATTATAACAAAACCATTAAATGAAATATACTTAAATTCATAATTAATCTTATTCCACAATACTATAATTAATTTCTGAAGTTAATAAAAATTATGAAGTTTGATTCCATTGAAACAAAATCAAAAGCATTTCCTCTTTTAAATAAAATTCCCACAACAGTGTAAAAAAAATAATGCGAAATATCTTATAAATGCATTAATATGACACAAAAACTTGTGTGAGTCTATTTAAGCATTGAAATAGATAAAACATCGGTGACTCCAAAAATTGTTAGATTCCATTTATTCTGATTTAATACTACTTCATTTTAAATGGAGCTTGGCCAAGTCAAAGCTATTATACAAATGAAATTATTTGAGAAATGTTTGTAACAAAAGAAGTTTATGCGAATTGTCTATCAAATTCGTAAAATAATTCCAATTAACTTCTTTAATTAATTCTTTTATAAGAGTAATATGTATTTGCCAAAAATAAATGTTTAGAATAACTCATTTTTATCAAATACTAATCACTTAAAAAAATGCGCCGTTGCCGGGGATCAAACCCGGGTCACCCGCGTGACAGGCAGGAATACTAACCAGTGTGACGCACAAGGGTTATGCGTCATTAGGGTAAGACGCATAACCCTTATGTGTCGTTGAACGACGCATAACCCTTGTGCGCCATTAACCAAAGACGCATAAGGGTTGTGCGTTTTATTCTGATTTAATACTACTTCATTTTAAATGGAGCTTGGCCAAGTCAAAGCCATTATACAAATGAAATTATTTGAGAAATGTTTGTAACAAAAGAAGTTTATGCGAAGTGTCTATCAAATTCGTAAAATAATTCCAATTAACTTCTTTAATTAATTCTTTTATAAGAGTAATATGTATTTGCCAAAAATAAATGTTTAGAATAACTCATTTTTATCAAATACTAATCACTTAAAAAAATGCGCCGTTGCCGGGGATCGAACCCGGGTCACCCGCGTGACAGGCAGGAATACTAACCAGTGTGACGCACAAGGGTTATGCGTCATTAGGGTAAGACGCATAACCCTTATGTGTCGTTGAACGACGCATAACCCTTGTGCGCCATTAACCAAAGACGCATAAGGGTTGTGTTTTTTATTCTGATTTAATACTAATTCATTTTAAATGGAGCTTGGCCAAGTCAAAGCCATTATACAAATGAAATTATTTGAGAAATGTTTGTAACAAAAGAAGTTTATGCGAAGTGTCTATCAAATTCGTAAAATAATTCCAATTAACTTCTTTAATTAATTCTTTTATAAGAGTAATATGTATTTGCCAAAAATAAATGTTTAGAATAACTCATTTTTATCAAATACTAATCACTTAAAAAAATGCGCCGTTGCCGGGGATCAAACCCGGGTCACCCGCGTGACAGGCAGGAATACTAACCAGTGTGACGCACAAGGGTTATGCGTCATTAGGGTAAGACGCATAACCCTTATGTGTCGTTGAACGACGCATAACCCTTGTGCGCCATTAACCAAAGACGCATAAGGGTTGTGCGTTTTATTCTGATTTAATACTACTTCATTTTAAATGGAGCTTGGCCAAGTCAAAGCCATTATACAAATGAAATTATTTGAGAAATGTTTGTAACAAAAGAAGTTTATGCGAAGTGTCTATCAAATTCGTAAAATAATTCCAATTAACTTCTTTAATTAATTCTTTTATAAGAGTAATATGTATTTGCCAAAAATAAATGTTTAGAATAACTCATTTTTATCAAATACTAATCACTTAAAAAAATGCGCCGTTGCCGGGGATCGAACCCGGGTCACCCGCGTGACAGGCAGGAATACTAACCAGTGTGACGCACAAGGGTTATGCATCATTAGGGTAAGACGCATAACCCTTATGTGTCGTTGAACGACGCATAACCCTTGTGCGCCATTAACCAAAGACGCATAAGGGTTGTGTTTTTTATTCTGATTTAATACTAATTCATTTTAAATGGAGCTTGGCCAAGTCAAAGCCATTATACAAATGAAATTATTTGAGAAATGTTTGTAACAAAAGAAGTTTATGCGAAGTGTCTATCAAATTCGTAAAATAATTCCAATTAACTTCTTTAATTAATTCTTTTATAAGAGTAATATGTATTTGCCAAAAATAAATGTTTAGAATAACTCATTTTTATCAAATACTAATCACTTAAAAAAATGCGCCGTTACCGGGGATCGAACCCGGGTCACCCGCGTGACAGGCATGAATACTAACCAGTGTGACGCACAAGGGTTATGCGTCATTAGGGTAAGACGCATAACCCTTATGCGTCGTTGAACGACGCATAACCCTTGTGCGCCATTAACCAAAGACGCATAAGGGTTGTGCGTTTCATTAATAACGACGCATAACCCTTATGCGTCACTCTCTCTTCCGGAATAAATCTAATCTCCTTCATTAAAATGGAATTTCATTATTCGGCTAGAACAAAAGTAGAAAGACCTCGGCTAAATTACTAAAGCTGTCTTTTTTCATCTCTAAAATTCAACCCAAGTCCAAATATTTTTTATATTTCTAATTGATATGCAGTTCAATATTTCTAATGCTCAATGCATTGACCACATTGAAAACACTAAATTTATCTTTTTTTTCATATTTAAAATACTGTCTTTGCGTCATTTTCATTCCACAACAAAAATTTAAATGTATGAGAATATTAAAAACGATACAAGATTTTTGTTATTAATGATGTCACGTGTTTGAAAGTTGATTAACACAAATAAAATTGATTCAAAAAATTCATGTATTTTACTATATTTTCCTATTTTTCCTAAAAAAAAATCAACAAACTTTTTTAACATGTACTCACTCCATCCCAAAAGGAATATGCATTTTGGATTCGGCATGAGTTTTAATACAAAATTGATAAAGTAAGAGAAAGAATAGAGTGAAAAAGTAAGGTATTGTTAGTGGAGAATGAGTTTCGGCTCATTAGAGAAAAAAGGGTTTTCAAAATTAAAAAGTGCATATACTTTTAGGACTGGATTAAAAAAGAAAGAATGCGTTGGAGAGTAATATTTATTTTTCCATATGAAGAAAAGTACAATAAGTATCTTCAATAAAAAAGTTCCCTTTGATCTGTTAAAATCAAACACCTTAAAAAAATGCCCCTGAACTGCAATCTCACTCGACACCGGCAGCTCCGTATGTTACACTTTTCTTTTCTGTTTGTTTCATAAAAGATGTCATATTTCCTTTCTTTTTCATTTGTTCCCTCTCACATCAATATAAAATATAAATATATTATTTTTTCTTTTCAACTAATGACCTAAAATACAAAATAACCTCTTCTAAAATCTTGTGTCAATCTCCAAATCATCATCTATTATGGAACAGGGAGTACTACTAGTCTACTACTAGATTTTAATACAACCGTCCACATGTGATCCTAACTCCTCGCCCCGACGTGGACCCCATCCAAAGCGCTCTTAGTGGGAGGACCAGTACACCTCATACCGAATCTAAGGGCACCCGCAACGCTGTGCCGTTGCGGTTCCTATGCCGTTCCGGCGGAACGGTTCCGCGGCGGCACGCGTTGCGGGGTGCGTTCCGTCGCCGTTCCGTGCCGTCGCCGTTCCTATGCCGTTCCGCGTTCCGTTCCGGAGGAACGCGGAACGGAACGTTCCGCCACGCGCCGAGGCGACGTGGCGGCCTCCCATTCGACGCGTGCAGCCCACTCGCTGCCCCGCGAGTGGGCTTCGTCCGGTGACGCAATAATTAATTTTTTTTAAAAAAATTCGAATTTAATAAAAAAAAAAAAAAAAATTGCAACGGTAATGAGACCGTTTTTTTTTATATCCGTTTTTTTATTTTTTTTTTTTATTTTTATTTTATTTATTTACTCTATAAATACTCCTATTTCATACTCCAATCACAAACACACATCTATTCCTCTCTATTTCCACCCCAATTTTCATCTCAAATCAACTATATTTTCCTTCTCCCAAATTTAATCAAACTAATGGATCCTTATGAACAAATACGTGCATAATCTTGCACAACATGATTGTCCAAGACGAAGGACCCGAGGCGGGAAATTGGTTCGACGACGAATCCCCCGGAAGCTCAACCGCAAGTAGTCCGCCTCGAAGTGGAGCGCATCCGTCTATACAAGAACGGTTATCTATTCGTGCAAGGACACGCGACTCTAGTGCCCACACCCAACTCCAACATGATCTAATTGAGCACATTTGGGCAAATTTTGACGGATGAAATTATTAAAATTGTGTACTTTTATTTTTTTAGGATTTTAATTGTGTGCTTTTTATTTTTTACGTTTAAGTTGTAATTTTTTTTAATGTTGTGTGTTTTTTTAATAAAGTGTGTTTGTTTTTTAATGTGTGTTTATTTAAATTGAATTGGGTTGGAAATAAAAAAAAATGAAATTGAATGAATAGTAATTTAAGGAACGGTTAAGGAACGGTGGGTTGCAGGTTCCGTTCCTTAGTTAAGGAATGGAGTAAAAAAGTACAGTGGGGCCCTCAAATAGTGGTTTAAGGAACGGTATAGGAACGGTATAGGAACAGCGTTGTGGATGGCCTAACAGCTTCGGTACCGAACCAGAATTTGAAAAATTCGAACGTTAGTTCCAGAAATACATGGCACACAAATGACGAAAAACACCCTCGGGTTTAAATAGTTGCCAGTAAGCCAACGACCTTATATTAATTTTTGAGGCAGCTCTTGAATAATAAGATGCCGTCTTAAATAAATAGCACAATTTAATAACGTTGTTTCTCATAAATTTAATGTTTTGATTTTGAGATTGTTATTTTTGACTTTAAAAAAATGGAATGCATTCAATACCATATTCAAATTGAGATATAGTGGTTGTACATCAATAATATCCACAACTATGTTATAAAATTTATTATAGAAACCAACATATATTAGTCTCTAAAGTCCTTTACAGTAATGTATCAAAATTATTTAGAATAATTATCATAATACCATTTATTTTATCAAATGTTCAAAAAAGATACTTAAAAATTCATTAGGCAATTTTTGTACTATAATTTAATAATAGTGGTAAATATAGTTTTAAAACTCGGAGTTACATGTGTTTTCATAAATTGATCAATGTGGAAAAATATATATAAAATACAAGTGAAAAGTAGCTTATGTTATAAGAAAAGGAAAAATATCAAATTACAACCCACCGAGCATATCGCCAACTTCTATAAAAATAAGTTCTATCAGTCCTGTTCGATTTAGCTTATTTCTTATCATCATGGTTATTTATGAGATTAAGATTGTAATGTAAATATGTGTGACCTATATAGTAAATACAACGTAATATAATTATTCATAAAAGAAAAATGCTAGATGTAATGAAATATTATGAAAAAAGTCAATTTGAGTTGTGATAAAACATAAACTCTTGGAGCCTTATGTTTAAAATCTTTAATTGTGGCTTTGGCTCAAAGAAATGAAAAGGGGTTGGTAAAAAGATTGATACTTGGGATTGAATCTCATAGTTTGTTGTCTTGTAATAAATTCTTTGTATAGTTTTGACACCAGATTTGAAGTTAACCGCTTTCAACTACAAACAATTTCAAGATTATGACATTTCTCCAACCAATTGCGGCCTACTTTTCTTTCAAAATTCAAATTTTGATTTTTTTTAACGTTTGTGTGTTGCTATCTAGCTAGTTATATTTTATTTAATTCTGGATAAAATAATGTTTATTTCTTTTGTCGTTGAATAAATTTTGAATTGGAATTATAAATTACTATGCCCCTAATATATAGACAGGATATCCACAATTGTGTTTTCAAATATTTGAAATTCAATTTGATCCATTATTATTTTTTCATACAAGAATATACAAATTCTTGAATGCCACTATCGCAATCTCTGTAGACTGTAATTATAAGTGCTCGATAATTATGGGAGCATTTTATTCGATAATAAATTTGTAGAAAAAGATTAAGTATATTAGTAACCAATACACAAGTAAAATAATATTGTTCGTGTGTAACTCACACGATATTACAATAGTTTAGGACTAATTGTGGGAAATAAAATAGTAGTATTAATATCGACTTTGTAATAACAACACAACTATTTTATATTGTAACACCTCTAATTGTTGCATATTGATTTTAAATTCCCGAGTTTCTTTTCTTTTTTATCAATTGATTAACATTAATATATAAGTATTTGGGAGCGCTACTTCCACCCAATATCAAATTAATGAAATTAGGGTGACATGTACATTACCCAATCCATTCAAGATAAGTATTTAGGTGCTTATTATATAATACTATAAGTTATAACCAAATGTTACATCTTGGAAGCAAAGCAACAATTTATTCCAGATAATCGAATATGAATATGTGGTCAAAGGTAATAGAGTATTCTTATTTTGAACATTTGAAGTGGACATTATCCAATAACCGAATTTAATTTAATATTATATCCGCTCGAGCATTGCTAGACGCAGGAATATAATTTGGAGAGCTAAAATTTAAAATAAAATCGATTACAAAGGATAATAAAGAATTATTAAAAAAATAACACTATGAAATTATGAGATAGGTAAAATATATGTGATGCTCCACAATTCCACCCCTCCATAATGTGATTTATATAATAACATGACAATACGAAAAGACAATAATTCTATCTGTATTTAACATTTATTACATATGTTCATATCTATCCCATATTTGATCTACAATTATCCACATATGTTCATAACTATAATTATTTACTTAATGATGCTTCCTTCAAGAGAAATTAACAAGCTAGCACTGATATGATTATCAACAAAGGTTCACATTAATATTAGTAACATATTTTAATGAGTGATTGGAATTAGATTTTAGGAGGGTGGGGGGGGGGGGGGGGGTCCCAAAATTATTTTTCTTTTTGAAACGATGGCAAACAATGTTGTTTTAAGAGATTTATTTAAAAACTATTTTGTGAAATTAAAAATTTTACATCTCATTAAGGTAAAACCATTTTCTCTCTCGCATTTGTTCTCTTTAGGTTGCTAAATTTTTTTTTTTCAAATTTTCACCCAATATATTTGCCACCCTCAAAATTATGTTTTGGATCCACTGACATTGAAGGTAAGAATTTGTGATATATTGCAAAAGAAATGGATAAAACAATTTATAAGACCAACAATTAATTAATTATAATGATGGGCAAATGCGTCAAAACCTAGTGTTGGACCTGCTTTACTCAAATTTGAATGTAAGAACCACTACTGCTTAGACTACGAATCAAGTAAGTGACAAATGAATCCCCACCTTCCATAATTTCTGCAATAAATTAATTTCTCAAACAATAATTCAAATATTGGCTAATCATTGCTTCGTAAAAATGAATTGTGCCATCACAGTTTATTTTTGCACATGCACAACATTTCCATCTAAATCGAATATATACATCTCTTATGTATTTGTGCAATTTGCAAACTATTATATCGACAAATTTACTCAAACGTTAAAACACATTAAAAGTGCAAAATAGGTGACATGTCGACTAATAAAAATTTCCAACTACTAATATTAAGAGGTGCAATGAACTGCTCTAATAAAAAAAATAGAAGTGCAATGAACCAAAGTTTATTTTACTAATTTTGTCACAAATTTGTAACAATGAAATGATACTCTCGTCTATCAGTGAAGAAATACAATATTAAATCGGAAAACCATCACAATTAGTAATAAATTGCACGTTTAAAATATTAAATCACGTGTGCATTATCTCCCATAATACATCACAAGTTCAAAGTATACCAAAATTCCATTGTGTTACCTTTTTCATATCCATTATTTCATCGTGCATAGAGATAATAATGAAAAAGTTATGCTACATTTTTCCATCTCAAACACTGCCAATTTCCCTTTTAAATTATAAACTTAATTTCACATAGTTCTTTGTACATGGATTGGATGCTAAGTTGCTAACATCGTTAATACTAGAATTCAATCTTTAAGGAAAATGAATTAATAGAAATCAAAGCATAAAATGCTTAATTTGTAGATTCAATGTTTTGCCTTCACTATATTCAATATTCATAAATACAAATTTATTAGGAGTATCTGACTAATCATTTTTCCTATTATTGTAAAAACAATTACTGAAAAGTTCAAAGGTGGGAAATAGAAATACAGTACATTTAGCGGTTGGACTCCGAAGCTGCAGATTCGGAGTGAGGCTCGTGAACGTGGCAAAACTATATTCAAAAAGTGATGCACACTCATATACTCGTTACCGGTTACAGTATAAAGCAGAGAATGAGCTTTTAAAGTTTTGGAGAGAGAGAGAGTGAAGCAGAGGAAGGAAGCTACGACCGATTGCCTAATCACAACTCCGGTGTTGTTGTAGAGTGAGATAAAAGCTACCGATTAATCTTCTCTGTATGTGTGCGTTGTTGAACTGATTGATCACTCGCCGCTTCTATTTGCTCCGTCGCTCTCCGATAATTAATAGTCTACGAATCTCAGTTGATTTGATTGTGGATGTTTTGGTTCGTGTTGAATTGAGAATCGAGGTTTTTGTGGCTCGCTTGTATTTGAAGGGATTGAGAATGGCAGCGGTTGAAGGCTATTCGTTCTCCGTTGCATCAGTTGTGGAGGATGTTCTGCAGCAACACGAGAATCGATCTCGTAATCTCGATTTTGATGCTCGTAGGGCAGAAGAAGCCGGTAATTCTGAGTTTTTCCAGTTTCCTTCTGTAATTTTGATAAAATTTATCCTCTTCTTAGTTGTTTATTTTAATTGCTAGTACTCTATTTTTTTGGTTGTTTCTGTTATTATTACTCTTCATATCTTTGATGGAGGGTAGAATCTCAGATTATGAGGTAAACTTTATGTGCAGCGATAAGAAGATATGAAGCTGCTGCGTGGCTAAGAAAAGTGGTTGGAGTAGTTGGTGCAAGGGATTTACCTGCAGAGCCTTCCGAGGAAGAGTTTAGACTCGGATTAAGAAGTGGGATAATTCTCTGCAATGTACTCAATAAAATTCAACAAGGAGCTGTGCTAAAGGTGAATTTGATATATATATATTTAAGAACAATTGTCTCTTTCCTCCAACAGTCGGCCATGCCAATGAATTTTCCTCTGAGTAGAAGGTCTTGATTCATTTGTTTCAGGTAGTCGAAAGTCCATGTGACGCTGCACTTATAGCCGATGGTGCTGCATTGTCAGCTTATCAGTACTTTGAGAATGTGAGGAATTTTCTTGTTGCCGTGCAAGAAAGGGGGATACCGACTTTCGAGGCATCTGATCTGGAGCAGGTACTTGCATTTATGCTATGTGATATATAATCTGAGCTCTCTATCGTTTTATAGAAATTGATTTGAGAATAGGACTAATTTATCATTGCTGATTGTTATTCTCAGGGAGGAAAATCTTCGAGGATTGTGAATTGTGTTTTAGCTCTCAAGTCCTACTATGAATGGAAACAGTCCGGAGGAAATGGGATTTGGAAATTTGGCGGAAATGTTAAGCCGACTACATCTGGTAAACAGTTTGTTCGCAAAAATTCTGAGCCATTCATGAGTTCTCTGTCACGGAGCTCATCTGCAAGTGAGAAATCACTAAATGGTGTCTGTATAGACAACAAAGATACTAACAAAGTGGTAAGTCCGGTTTATTGAAGTGAGCATTAAGTCTTACTTAGTAACAGTGAAGTATAGAGTTGTAAGACTGTTTTATCTTCATTTCAGCAGCCTAGTTCCAGTTCATCGTTGAGTAAGCTTGTTCGTGCAATTCTTTTAGATAAGAAGCCTGAAGAAGTCCCAAGTGTAAGTTGTGAATGAACTAGGTTCAATATATGTGCACACATTAGTATTGTTTCATTTGTTTTTCTTGATTTCTAGTCTACAAATATGTTGTGACAGTCCTTCATTTTAAGGTGACTTATCCTCTGTTTTGCAGCTTGTTGAATCTGTATTGAGTAAGGTCATGGAGGAGTTTGAACACCATGTTTCAGGCCAAAATGGATTGGTTAGTATTTGTTTGTGAATGATCATCACAATGCTATTTATGTTTTTACAAAGTGATACTAAGAATTCTTTTAAAACTCCATTGCATTATATCGTATCTGTTTGTTCTTGTAACAGAAGAAGGATAATTTCAGAGGCTCGAATATTTATGATAGTAACAAATCCACAAAGCCGCCTCCATCCAATGTTCAGGTAATCATTGATTCGTAACATTTGTTTCTTATAGAGAAGAATAAATTACAAGATGATCAACTTCTCTTTTCTTCATGCGTTTATATTTCCTTAACTAACAAGTTCATCATGTCTTTCCAAAATGCTTGAACAGAAGAATGCTGCAATCTCAAATGAAGATTTGGAGAAAAATAGAAATTGTGACAATGAATCCCATGGAAGTTTAATGAAGCAGATAATGATTGTTAACCAACAGCATAAAGATATGAAGGTATGGACTGATCAAATTAGATATATTCATCTTCAACAATCGAGATATTCTTTCTCATTTTCTCTCATTTGAGCTGATAAGGTTTTGATATGTATTATTTGTTCCAGGAGCTAAAGCAAACTCTTTCTACTACAAAAGCTGGTGTGCAATTCATGCAAATGAAATTCAACGAGGATGTTCAAAATCTTGGTAGGCATTCACATATTATATATAATTAGTGGTGAATGAATGAAAGTGCTCCAATGGGGGTGTTGTAATGATAAAAAATGAAGTTCCGTTTTTTCACTTTGACTGAGAATTAGTATGTTCTTGACAGGCCTCCATATTAACGGACTAGCATATGCTGCTTCGGGTTATCATAGGGTTCTGGAGGAAAATAGGAAGCTTTATAATCAAGTCCAAGACCTAAAGGGTAACAAAATTGCTTCTTATTAGTGTATGCCATAGTTTTGTTATCCTTTCGACACTGCTTTATATTAACCTTATGTTTTGGTAATGTATTCAATCAGGAAGCATAAGGGTCTATTGTCGTGTCCGACCATTCTTGCCGGGACAGAATAATAACATGAGTACTGTTGATCATATTGAGGAAGGAGTTATAACGATAAACACTTTAGCAAAGAATGGGAAAGTACGGAAATCCTTTAACTTTAACAAAGTGTTTTGGCCTTCTGCAACGCAAGGTTCGGTCTTAAATTTGTGGTTTTTCACCCGGCTACTCTTTGAAGTTTGACAAAGTCTTAACATTTTACTGTTATCTCGATGCAGAGGAGGTGTTTTCAGATACACAACCACTAGTAAGATCGGTTCTTGATGGTTACAATGTTTGCATTTTCGCCTACGGTCAAACGGGATCAGGGAAAACTTTCACTATGGTTAGATAGCAGCCACCTTTTCTTTCTTCCCACTAGAGGTGTTCTCACTTGTTCACTGTTTTGAAAGATGAATGGAGTTGTTGATTTGGTTTGTATGTTATTCAGAGCGGACCCAAGGATCTCACAGAGACGAGCCAAGGGGTGAATTACAGGGCTTTGAGTGATTTATTCATGCTTGCTGAGCAAAGAAAGGATACTTTCTTCTATGACGTGTCTGTTCAGATGATTGAGATTTATAATGAACAAGTTCGGGATCTTCTTGTTACTGATGGATTAAACAAAAGATATCCTTTTCTGTATCTAGTTTGTTATGATTTGATTGTAGTTTTAACCAGAATTTGACGAATTATCATGTTTGGATGTATCGTTAGATGATTCCTTAACTAAGAACACATTAGAAATACGAAACAGTTCTCAGACAGGACTCAGTGTGCCCGATGCCAGTCTGGTCCGCGTTGCTTCAACATATGATGTTCTTGAATTGATGGACCTTGGCCACAGGAACCGGGCGGTTAGTGCAACAGCACTTAACGACCGCAGTAGTCGCTCTCACAGGTGAGCAAGTTTGAAACAGAAATAAATGTTTTTGAAGTGACCTTTTGTTCTGAACTTCTCGTTCATTGCAGCTGTTTAACTGTTCATGTCCAAGGGAGAGATTTGACAACGGGAACTATTATCCGAGGTTGCATGCATCTTGTTGATTTGGCCGGAAGTGAGAGAGTCGACAAATCTGAAGTGACGGGCGACAGACTTAAAGAGGCTCAACACATCAATCGATCTCTCTCTGCGTTGGGTGATGTTATATCATCTCTTGCACAGAAGAACTCACATGTTCCCTACAGAAATAGTAAACTGACACAGCTGCTGCAAGATTCACTTGGTAAGGATTAGCATATCCTCGAAACTAACCAACTGTTCTTCTTTGCTTTGGTTCAACATTGTCCTCACTCTCTGGTCTGATATAATAGGAGGGCAGGCGAAGACATTGATGTTCGTCCACATAAGTCCTGAGCCAGACGCCGTTGGAGAGACCATCAGCACGCTTAAATTTGCTGAGCGTGTAGCCACTGTTGAGCTTGGTGCTGCACGTGTGAATAAGGATTCAGCAGAGGTTAAAGAACTCAGAGAACAGGTGCTTCTCGTCTTACTATTCTGGTTATCATTCTTTTGCTAGATAGGCTGTGATCATCGCTAAACTAGATCGGTCTCTGTTGTAGGTTGCCAGTCTCAAAGCAGCCTTAGCAAGAAAGGACGGTGAGCCGGGCGTCTCCATGCAGCAGAAAGCATCTGGCACCGGTAGTCCATGTAGCTTCCAGGTCTCACCTTGTAACCCGACTATGAATGCTAGAAACATGGAGTTGGCATCTCCCATTGGCACGAGGAAGCCAATGGAAGAAGTAGGCAACATAGAGGTAAATGAATACTATGGTAGCATTTGCGACATAGTAAACCTTGTTTTCCCCTAATTTAAAAAATTGATAGTATCATTTTGAGATTTGGCACTGTGTCTTGAATTCACAGGCTCGTAGCAACAAGAAAATGAGGCAAAAGAAGCAAAGTTTGGACCTAGACGACCTGCTGGGTAATTCCCCGAGCTGGCCACCTTTCAACAACCAGAACCAAAACAGCGATCACGATGATAGGGAACCGGGCTCTGGTGAGTGGGTAGACAAGCTCATGGTGAACAAGCAAGACCCTGTTGGAGTTGAAAATCCAATCACGTGTTGGAATCCCACCAATGCGAACGTCTACCCCGAGAATAATCCATGCACCATACTTCCTGCAAGCAATCAGATTGACCTTAGCCCAGCCGATTACCTGGACGACGAGCTTAATGCTGGAACCAGCGATTTATCCGAGCCAGATTTGCTCTGGCAGTTCAACCATTCCAAACTCGGAAGCTTCAGCAATGGGATCGGACAGAACGTAAAAAAACCTCATGCAAAGCAAACAAAAAGTCCAGAACTCAGGTAAACTCAACTTTTAACAACCATCATCTAGTTTGAATTCATTTTTTGACACTTTTTAATGTTTTCTTTTTTATGAAAATGTGCATCAGAAGCATGATCCCGAAGTTAGGCGGCCCGTCACCATCTCGAAAAGCAGTTGCTTCAGCTTCTCCTCCACAAAGGATTGGCGGTAGGCAGCCTACTGAAATGAAAAGAAAAACAGGGCTGAGGAAGTAAAACAGCAGTGATGTTAAGGTTGAATGTAGAGGTTTTTTCATTTTCATTTTTTGAGTCATTTAACTCATATCATAGGCGCCAAAGCAATTATTCCAGTTGCAATATAATGTGTATTATGTGATCAATATAATTTTTATTTTTTTTTACTTATTTGCTGTAAAGATAAATACTGAGGGTTTCATTTGTTAATGTATTTTTTTGGTTTTTTTCTTTATTCATGTGGTGTGGTCTATTCTTTTTTCTCGCTGAAACGGGTAAGCGGGGTAACTCTTATACTCCAATTGATTCAACTTAGCATGTCGTTACCCTTCTAGTCAAAATCAATCTTAATATGTTAAATTGTAGTGTGGCTAATATAGAAGGCCAAATATTTCGAATTGAGCCTATTGTAACACGCTATTTATGGTTTATTTATTAATAAAAAATATTCAATGTTATTTTACTTTTTTCTTCTTTTTGATAGATAAAATGAATTTAAATTAAAAAGTAGCTAATTCACATATCAATTATTAACCTCTGCTTGACTAACTCATATACACAATCAATCATTTTTTTTTATTGTTTTAGAGCATCCTTAACGCACGGGGTCGGGCCGCAATAAGCGAGTCCGGCCCGTGCGTGGCATTGGACGGGAGAAAGTTCAGGCCCAGGCCGGTCCCGGGGCCGCAGTTGCGGCCTGGGGACGCTCCCGGGGTCCGGCCTGACCGGCGTTAAGTGTGTCCGGGCCGCAACGAACTCGTCCCGGCCCAGCGTTAGATGCTGAACAGCTATGAACGTCAAATGAACTAGTTCGTCAACGCCAACAATTGGTACGTGCCGCCATCACCCCCATCGCATACGACGCCTAATCCGAGGGTGGCTAGCAACATCGACATAACATCGTCAGTTAGCACTGATGAGTACGAGATCAGTGATATGAAGCCCGCTGAAGGGAGGGGCAAGGGGCAAGGTTGCGGATGATGAGGGGCCGAAGAAGTATAGTCCGCACGAGACATTGTGGCTGGCCAAGAACTTTGTCGACGTCTCTGAGGATCCTATCATCCTAGAGGGTCGTCCTAGAGGGTGGTTCGAGCGTAGCTACGTGAAGCTACGCAAGCATTGGAGTCGGGGCCAGAAGGAGATGAACAAATGGAATGGCAAGTGGACCAACGTAATCTGGCCGAGCGGGCACAACGAGATGGACCTAGTGGAGAAGGCCAAGGCGGAGTTCTTCGCTGACGGGAAGAAGCACTTCAAGTACTTCGACGTTTGGAAGATTGTCGAGAAGAGCCCGAAGTACACCGGTGGGGCCGAACCGACGGCAAGTGGGGCGCCGAAGAGAAACAAAGTTTCCGCCGCCGGAAACTACTCTTCGAGCGAAGGAGGTCCGACGATCGACCTCAACGTGACGGACGACGACGTCTTCATCTCATCCCCTAGCACTCAAAGCCGTCCGATGGGAACAAAGACGGCAAAGAGGAAAGCGAAGGGGAAGGCAACTGCAAGCTACTCCGCTATGGCGCCACCGCCGCCCAATCAGTCTCTGGATAAGATCTCCGACTCGAGTCTATGTCGGAGATGAGCATTACCTGGCGGATGAGCCAGCTGACAGAGTTGACATCGAGAGATACTTCGACAATGTCGGAGTTCGATCTCTAGTTGCACCATGAGATGATCACTTACCTTCGTGCACAAATGAAAAAGTAGTAGTTTTATCCTTTTTTAAAAAACAAATGTATGCCTTGTATTTTTATTTTTTAGGATTTTTAATTTGCTTTGTCTAGGATTTATAATTTTAATTTTTACTGAACAATGTATTTTCCCGATTTGAATTGTTCAACGTATTGCATTTACGAGTAAAATAGGTTGAAGTTGTGAATAGTGCAATTTATTAGTTGTGGTCGGGTTGGGGCCTGCAGGGTTAGAGCAGTTGTGGCCTAGGACTTAAATTTAAGGAAATAATAACGTGGAGGGGACTTGAGGCCTGAATCCGGGTCAGGGTTAAGGATGCTCTTTTGGTTACGTGGACAAAGAGTTGTGGCATCTATACAACAAAAGAGTTTTTAAAGGTTATTTAATGCAAATTTTAAATATTTTGTGTGAAGATAAAACCACGGTAAATAAATAATGTAATTAGCCCAGCTCGTAAAACCCTCCCATTTATCGCCGGCGATAAACCTCCGATTTTGTGCAATCCGATTGTAATAGCTCGTACACTGAAAGCGACAGAAATGGACATTGATTTCGAAGAAGAGAAGCTCAAATCTTTGCAGATATCATCCCTCAGTGAGGAGGAGGATGAAGGCGGAGCCCTAGACAACGACGTAGAGGATGCAGACAGTGACGAAATTGACGATGAAGAAGATCAGATTCCGATGACTTTAGGGTTCGCAGACAAGCCTAAAAATCCTTGGTCATCGCGCCGCCAATACTTCCCGAGTAAAGCTGGTGGCTCTCCGGTAATTTTAATTGGTTTTTCCGTTGTTAAAATTGAGAATTCATTTGCGGTTTGAATTTTCGAGTTGTATATTTACCGAATTTCATGAAATAGCACTTATTTAGTTATACGTGTTTGTTTCCTGGTAATGTGAATGCGTATGAAGAGTATTTGCATTTATATGGAGTACTGTTTTAAGATGGTATTCCTTTTTTTTTTGATTTAGGCATGGTTGGACCCCGTTAATTTTCCTTCAGGAAGCTCCAGTCTGTGTGATTTTTGCAGTGAGCCTTTGCAGTTTCTGCTTCAGGTGTAGTAATCAAATAGATGCATGAGTTTTTGGGATTACTTACAAAATATGTTTAAGTATATATATATATATATATATATATATATATATATTGGGATTCTGTAAACACATCCAATTTTATCTTTCATAATTATTTTGTTTGGGTAGGTTTACGCCCCTTTATCTGAGGAATCAACTTTTCATCGAACACTGTTCGTTTTCATGTGCTCGTCAATGTCCTGTCTTCTTCGTGATCAGCACGAACAGTGGAAGCGGTCTCCAGAAGTCCAGTCCCGAAGGTACGTGTTTCTCATTTGTTACGATGCGATATAAAATTAAAATGATCAATTGACATATCACTTGCAATGTAATGTTTCTGATAACAAAATGGCTTGACAGCATCAAGGTTTTTCGGTGTCAATTACCACGGGCAAACCCCTTCTACTCCAGTGATGCACCTGCTGAAGATGGAAGCCAGCAGCCATTGACAGCTGGAGGTACTTTTTTTTGGTTATTTTTAGGTACATGTCCTGTTTATGAATTGTTGCTTTGGTTGAAAATTCTTGTGATGGCAGTACTCGTACTATTGTAGACTTGTAGTACGATGACTTAAATGGTCATTCCCTTCCCCCCAAAAACCGCATATTTAATTTAGGTGCAACATTCTAGCTTTGGAAATATAGAAATTTATGTTAATGTGGTGGGAATTCACGGAACGCAATATGGCATTTACACCTAGGAATGAAGATATTCAGAAGTGCATTGAGATTGAAAGAAGGGGTTAGTGTCTGGTGTGCATGATATATCTATGATCATGCAAGTCGGGAGGAGGGGGCTGCTTAGTTATTTCTTTATCTGTTTTAACCGTCTTAGGTCATCCTAAGTGTTATTTTGGTTATCGGTCAGCTGTATTGAACTCTTGATGCGCTGAAGGGTTGGGAGATTGAAACTATCTAGAAAAGAGGATGTTAGGGTAGAGGTATGGTTACTGTTTAGTCAATTGGCCTAGAGGCTGGGTAGGAGTGAGTATTCTCCTTTCATTTTCCTTGTTCCTTCAGTTTGTTTTCCAGAATGTTTTTAATAAGAGTTACTCATAATTTTGTGTTATCTCTTACGGTGGTCTCCATCAATGTAGTTGTAGATTGCTGCATGTTATGATCTTTATGAAACATATTATTTGCACGTACGCTGATGCTCGATAGATTGTTCCAGCAATGCTATGTGATTGGTGTCGTGCATGGAAAGGAGACAAAATTTGTAGTAGCTGTAGAAGAGTACGCTATTGTTCTGGGAAGCACCAGGTACTTAACATAGCTCATCTATGCATGAAATATGGTTTCAAGCTTCAGGTAAAAATGAAACACTTGCAGGCTGCTCATTGGCGATCCGGTAGCTCAAGTCATAAAGTATTATGCCAACGGTTGGAGGCATCTGGCAAGGAGTCTGAATTAGGTGATAGTTCTAAGCATGGCAAATGACTATAGTATGTGGCTTGTGTTGGTTGTTATATTGGACTCGTGCTCTAATATGTTTGTTTGCAAGATAAGATTCCTCTAAATTCAAATGTTGTGCTTAACTTTCAATGCACATTCCAGTCATATGGTACTTACTATAGGATATGGTTAGTGCTTTATCTTCCATGTTTAAGGTTGTAGTTGAGTGAAACTATTGCTGGGGTGTCCTGTAATAAGATTTAGAGCATGTATTCTGATGTAACTTGGTTTCATGATTTTTATTGGCAAACAGCTGCAAGCAACTCCCTTTGGCCCGAGTATGAGATCACGTGTGAGGATGAATGTGATTTTGATGAGACAATGTCCAATGATAATGAAACTGGTAATGCATTGGTTTCTAGAAGCCGAACTGAGGGTTCTGATGGAAATCTTATGAAATATTTCAAGGTGATTTTTTCTTTTCTGGCGATCTGTTATTTCTGGCCTTGTACAGTAATAGTAGTGAATAATTTTAAACTTAGTTTTTTAATTATTGCTTTTAAACTTAGTTTTTTAATTATTGCTTTTAAACTTAGTTTTTTAATTATTGCTTAGGCATCTGATGAGAATAGTAGTTGGGCATCTTTCCAAGAGAGAATATCTTCAGCTCCCGAACAAGTCTTAAGGTGATCAGTTGGAATTGAATACTAACGAACCGTGTCTCCACTTTCGTAGACATTGCATTTTACTCTGTCTATCGAAATCTTTGAAACAAGTTGCTAGATAATCTGTCGCTTTCTGTTTCTTTGATGAACAGATACTCGAGTTCCTCTCAAGCAAAGCCATTATGGCCCATTTCTAGTGGCCGGCCATCAAAACCGGATATTCCTAGGTGTAACCATTGTGGTGGCACACGTGCCTTTGAATTTCAGGTTAGTGGTTCTTCCATGCACATAGATAGAGTCCAATAAAGTGGAAATGAGTTGGTATCAAACTTTTTCCTAAAAATCATGTCATCGCGGTACTGGCTTTTGTCAGCAACTACATTTTATTCTCTACTGATGCTGCTCTTGTTGATCTCCGGGTTCAGGTTTTACCCCAGATACTGTACTTCTTCCATGTGAAAGACGGTGAAGATTCTCTCGACTGGGCCACCATCGCCGTGTACACATGTGAGGCCTCATGTGAAGGAGGTGCGAGTTACAAAGAGGAATTCGCATGGGTTCAACTTTCTAGTCAGTCTATATCACACCAATGAATGCCGATGGTGGTGTTGTGTGCAAAGACAAAGTTGGGAAACCGCAAATATACCCATATATTCTTTTGTCTCCACTTCTCACATGAAAGAGATATATATAGTGACTTGCATCATCTCTGCATTTGTCGTTGTATGTTTTTGTCCTACTTTGTTGTTGGTTGGTCCCCCTTTTTTGGGTTTGGAAGATGTATGAGA
Source organism: Salvia splendens (assembly GCF_004379255.2). Lineage (NCBI taxonomy): Eukaryota > Viridiplantae > Streptophyta > Magnoliopsida > Lamiales > Lamiaceae > Salvia > Salvia splendens. Next base: position 6,370,198 of record NC_056040.1, read on the forward strand.
TTATTCCAGAGTTGAATTTTGTATTTTGGTGGTTTGGAATACACATGAAGTTGATACTCAGGTGTAATTCATGTGATGTTATTTTTATTATAATTATTACTCGATGTATTTAATTTTATACGAATATTTTTAATAAACAAAAGTTCTAAAATTATTCAGATTATAATTCTCTGCAGGGTAAAGCATATAAATTTATTCAATTAAAATATATTTAAAAATAAATTTTGCTTGCTCTGTTTCATCGAGAAAATTCGCATATTTAAGAAAATGCATTTAATGCCTTTGGAAAGTGTAAATTTTATGCATATATAATAATTTTTTTTGAACAAAAAATGGGCAATTATTCTAGCATTAATGCCTGACATTTGACGTTCAAGCTAGGGAACAAATTTATCACATGGGTGATAAATTCAATCATAAATAGTTGAAATTTTATCAAATATATGCCTAATTTTAAAAAAAGAAATCTACATTTGACATGATGGATAACTATATGGTGGTGGTGGCAGAAATTCCCTATTATGTTTTACGAATTTAAACAAACACACGATTACATTCATCTGAGGAAAAATTCCCTCAACTTTAACAATATTGCATTGCAGTCAACACATCAAATAACTAAGGACAATTGATATGATACATTGTATTTAAAAAAATGTAGTAGAAAATAAATAAGTACTCCATTTGAAAAATGAATACACGAAATGTGAAATATTATTTTCAAATTCCAACTATAATCAATCAATGCAAAATCCCACAAATAAGAAGAATGTACAAATGTGAATGAAAAATGACGAAATAAAGATGGAAATGAATCTTAACCACAAACAAACATCCGAGAGTCCTGCTTGCACTACCAAAACTTTTCTTACACATGAATGAAAGAAGTGACACTGTACACATAATCGAACGCGGACAAGCTTCCGCTTCGTTCTCGCCCGCGGTTGCCCCATCCGACCCAAAGATCGCACGTAGCGCTAGCATGCCCCGAGGGACCGGTTGAATGAATGACTCAAGTACAAACTCCGGATGCTACTTGACCGTTCGGATTCAAGAATACAAAGCAATCGGAGGAGCTAGATGACGAGACTTGGAGCTCCGGGCAAGGCTCGGGCGACACATTTACGGACGAGCCCTCGACATTGGTGCATATCCAAGCTGCAGCTGGATCGCACGAAGCTGGAAGGGAGACGTTGGACAGACATATGGATGTGAAAGGGGACTCGTCTATACCACAGAATACCCCGGCCGTGGTGACATTTATGCCAACGATGTCTCTAAAGGTGATGCCGTCGACGATTGGGAGGGCATTGGGGTCATATTCATCGTCGGGGTGATTCGTGAACTGACCTGACGCCTTGATTCCATGTTGCACGTTTTCCACATTCACGTCTGAGATGAATATGTCTTTAATGTACGCGCCCCTCCCCTTTGCCGTCTTCAGCTCGATGCCGTTCACCGAGCCGTGGATGTGAAGATGCTCGGCTAGTACGTCAGAGATCCCGCCAGACATCTCACTCCCGAACGCGAGCCCGGAACCAGAATAAGATTGCAACCGCATCTTCCTGACGTTGACCCTGGTGGTTGGTTTGTTGTAGCTAAGCCCGTATTCGTCCCAGCCACTTTTCAGCACCACGGCATCGTACCCCGTGCTAATGTTGCTGTTCTCGATGCAAACATACTCCGACGAATCTGAAATTAGACGAGTTTGAGATTTAGAGCGGAGAGACTAGAGGACAGTTTGGCCGGGAAGATAAATAAACAAAACATGACAAGAACACATATTTTAGGGAATTTTTGGGCATACAATTCCTTATATTCCAAGATAGATGAGTTATCTACCATACCAAACTGCCCCTTAGGGACACACGGATTCGCCACTCGGGGCGACTAGGCCACCCTCAAGGGTCAAGAAAACATCAAGGACAACGAGCATATGATATCGGTTAGATATAACTTAGAAGAACGAACTTAAGACGTAAATGCTATGAAAAGATCACAATTTCAACAAACCTGGAACGATTCCACTAGTGTAGGGAGAGTCGGGTGGAGCATAAGCCGTTATGTTCTGGACAAGCAATTTACTGCAACACAACATCGCACCAAAAGAAGTTACAATACTATAACGTCTAGAGATAACAAAGAAAAGAAAATTTGAAGAGAACTTAAGGAGACGGTACCTGCAATATGCCGGGTGTATGTTCCACGCAGGTGCATTTAAGAATGTTAGGTTCGACACAACAACGTTGTTCGACCACATAAATTCGACTAGATGTGGTCTGCTGTAGTTTAAGGAATGATTATTGAATTGGTCCCACCAGATAGAACCCTGTCCATCAATAGTTCCATTGTTTCCTGCACAGCAACGAAAATTAGGGTGGGAAAAAAATAAAGGCCAACAAAGTTGAAAAAAGAAAAATCGTCTGCAAACATTCCTACCTGTGACAACAACATCGGTTAAATTTTGCCCATAGATTAAGCTACGATATCTTCGACCAGGCACCTCAAGGCCACGGCCATAAGAAGGTAACGGATCGACTACATCCCAGTGCATAATATCCTGTGTATGAAGGTAAATTACTAAGATTACATATGCATTTTATAATTTAATAGGTTCATTCAGCAAACTGAAAAAAACAATATGAAAGTTTAATAATGCAGAAAGATTAATATATATATGTACCATAACAATTGATTGCATATTCTTAAAAAGAATGTAGAGGAAAACAAAATATGAAAATCATTTAGGCTTGACTAGAGCTTCATATCGAACCTGAGAGCCGAGAATCACAGCGTCTTTTTCGAGAAAAAGTGTGAGGTGGCTGGTAAGGGTGATGCATCCGGTAAGCCACTTGCCTGCCGGAACATAGAGCTGAGCACCGCCCTTATCTGCAAACGACTTGAGATAGAAAATTGCATTCTGAAATGCTACGGTATTCGATGTTTTCCCGTCTCCCACTGCCCCAAATTCTGAGACGGACACACTGTGAGGCCGGGGTGTCAATGGCCAATCGGAAGTGCATACCCCATTGTACTCTGCAGCATTGCTCAATGCCACGAGCAAAACAAAAACTACCTAGCACATAAGGAGAGAAGTTGAGCGCATTATACAAACAATATATACAGCAAATGCTAAGAAAATTTTCACTCTTGACAAGAAGAGAAAACATCCGATTGCAATGAACATCTTCTTCTATTTCTCGAACATATGAACACATGTTTTACACACGACAGTTAACTCAAAGTATCAAAGACTAGAGTGAAAAATCAAGACATATTCACTCTCAACAAGAAGAGAAAACATTCAGCTACGAACATCTTCTTCAATCTGATCGATCGTATGATACGTACGTCTACACATTGTATTTAGTAACAAAGTTCAGAAGAGATTAAAGTGAAAAATGAACTCTTTTGCTATCACAGCTCCAAAAGCTACTACACTTTTTCTTATCATAAAATAGGCATAATTAGCAAAATAAGTCCCTCAATAGTCAATAGCTATACCATATAGCACAAAATAGATCTCAATTACTAGCCTTATTGAGGCAGGCAGCAAAAGTATACAATGGTACAATCCAGCATTAGCACAAAATAGAACTCTAGTAGCTTAAACTGAACCTCCCACTCACAAACATTCACAATTTCAGATCTACAAACCAAGAACTAGCTGTAATAATCAGACAATGTAGGCAGTTTCCCTAACACCAAACTAGGAAGAATGAAAGATCAAATCAAACTTAACCTATGCAACAACACCAAATCTTAGTAAAGTAACTAAAACCAATAGTCTTAAACAAGAGCAAAAAGAAAAGGCAATCTTGACAGAATTGAAGCTCAAACAACAATGGTCCAATCTCAAGATTTCAATTTTTATGCAAGCCCACAAATAATAAACACCCAATTTTGATCCAGAGACGCAAAAAACAAAAAAATCTTTAATCAAAAAACTAGAGAACTCACATAGCTAATCACTGCAATAAAAAAGAGATTAAACGTACTTACTAGCCTCTTCATCTTTTCTTCTTCTTCAATTTCTCATCAAAAATCCACCCCTTTCTCTTCTGTGCTGCGAATGTTTGACTTCACACAAAACTAAGAAGAGTGAAGAAAAACAAGAATAGAGGAAAGAGGCGATTGATTGAATGATGATGAGTGGCAATTAAGGAGGAAAAAAAATTCTTACCAAAATTATAACAAGAAAAATAAATAAAAATGGATGGTAAAAGAAAGGGACACCACAGAATAAGAAAAAGACCCCTTCATCTAGCTCATATTTAAAGCATATATATGGGATTTGCAAAACGAAATATTTAAAAAATTTTACTTTGAAAAAAAAAATCTCAATACAATTATAATTAGGGTAAAATGGGTTTAATTTCGTTCAAGATTTAGGAGGCATTAATCACTCTCGTAATTTCTGTCCAACGGGTATTTGCCGACACTAAAATAACGGCAATTTTTAGGTTTATACTGTTTCCTTTCTTGTATATTGTGTGTGTGAGAGAGAGAGAAGAGGGGGGCGTAATAATGTGATGTAATAAGCATGATTAGGGAACCTTAAACATAATTAGAGGGTCAAAAATAAGAAGGGGACAAACGGAATTAAGTTTTTTAGTGTGTGTGTGTGCATGGGAAGGTTGGCATGTGCTTTGTGGATGATGGGGCCCTTTGCTCAATGATGTATGGCAAGTGCTAGGCTGGCATCACTGAGTTTGCCAGATCAGACCCCAACCGTGGCCCCACCTATTTCATATAAATTATTGAATTTTTTGTTAGGAATTTTCTGGAATTTTTTTTTTTTTTACATCGATTATTATTTTTCGGATGTTTTTATACGAATAATTGCAATGGTTAGTTAGTAAATCACATGGTATTAAGATTGAATGGTTATCAGGGGAAGGATATTAGGGCATCATTAACCCCGTCCCCATTTCCGGCCCCAAGTCCCCTCCACGTCATCATTCCTCTACAGTTGCGGCCCAGGCCCCAACTGCTGTAACCCTGCAGGTTGCGGCCCGGGCCGCAACTAATAAATGACACTATTCACAACTTCAACCTATTTTATTCGTAAATGCAATACGTTGAACAATTCAAACCGGGAAAATACATTGTTCAGTCGAAAAAAGAAAATTACAAATCCTAGAAAAAAAATACAAATCCTAGAGAAAAAAAATTACAAATCCTAAAAAAAAATATTAAATCCTAAAAAATAAAAATTACACGTCATAGAAAAAATATTGAAATAATTTAGAGGATAGAAATGGAGAAATTGGTGGAAGAATATTGAAGAAATGGGTATAAATGGACAAAAAAATAAAAAAAAATACATTTTGGGGGTTTGCGGCCCGTCCCGCACCGTGTAACCCTAGGCCGGGCCGGGCCGCGGGATGCTCACCAGGCCGGGAACGCGGCCCCGGGAGCGGCCTGGGCCGTGACTCGCCTCCGTGTAACGCATGGGACGGGCAGGGACTCGCGATTTGCGGCCCGGCCCCTAGCGTTACCGATGCTCTTAGTTTTGTACTACTGCTATTTTTTATAGCGGTCTATTCTCGTAGTAATAGTGGAGTATATGAGTTTTGTCGTGATAATTTGTTACTCGGTCACGAAAATTTAATGACGGCTTCATATAAAGTTGGTGAACTGACATATGTCACCGTAACATATTAGGATCGAAAAATTATACATTTGACATTTGGGCATATTGTCAATCTCATTGTGCAACAACTCTTCTCTAATCTTTTATGGTATGTATTGCGACTTGTGAGTACGTGTAAATATAAATTTCTAGATTGATTTTTTTTCATATTAACATACACATAAACTAAGCCATACAGATAACTCACATTTACCCGCTGAATTTTATAGCATATAATATACTCCGTATCCAATTATTAGTCTTTAAGTTTAATTAAGATACAAGGGTAATATACCTTATTTTTCTTAATTATTAGTATTGTAATTTAAGACACAATAACGCGAAATATAATTTACATATGTTGAATGAGGCAAACATAAATATAATCATCAAGTTATTCAGCCATATATTATACTCTATATTTGTCCGTTTAGATTAAATTAGAGAAGCATTTGCTGGAAATATGAATTAGTCTTTACATAAATATACAGATCACTATCTAATAATAGTACACTATACTATGATATCTTCTCTTTTTAACAAAAGATATGGGGATTAAAAGAAATGTCTTATATATGCTGCTATTTATATTTGAAATTATATAGTTAGTCCCATCTTATTTTTTTTCCATGTATAAATTTGGTAGGGTGGGTACCCCTTTTTTTTATATATGTCCTATAGTGGACCGTGCTGTCTCGTGTTACTTTCTTCTATTTGAATCTTTAATTGTTATTTTACTGACTTGTTTACAAACCAACAAAAATAATTGCAAATCATTTCTCTGTAAAGTTTTCTATTTATTTATTTATGTGATCTTTTTGGTTTTTGTCAAAAGTTATGTCTTAAACTTGTTTTTAGAGGGCCACTACCTCAATCTTGGCTAGAAGTTAAATTCCAGGTTACATAGCATTATTATTTTACATAAAGTTGATCCATTTTTCTTTAGCTATGATTGAGTCCATAAATGGTGATTTATTTCGAAATGAAGTGTTTGTTAGAGAATATAAATATCTCTATGTATAACTATATTACTCCTATAAATTTATAAATATATAAGGAGAGTTTAGTAATTCAATAGTATATTTTTTTATTACTATTATTTATTTAGATAATTTCCACCAATTATGACAATTTTTATAATTTATAGGAGATATAGAGAGATAGAGGGGTGGGGGAGGGGGGCAGAGAATAATAGTCTCACATTTTATTATCATTCAATCAAATTCAAAACCAAGTGTAGTTTTTTATTTCTCGAGACGAACTCCATTCCACGAATTTTGTTAACAAAATAATTCATTTATTTTGTAAAATTATTACCGCGTATTTTGCATCATTTAAACGAGTGTTAAATATAGTACACTTTAAATATACTATTACCTAAAAGAAACCCGTGGTAACTAACAAGTGCAATCAAAAGATAAATTTAATTTTAAGTATACTAAACATTAAGCTAGAGAGTCAATTTCGGTCTTTATCCATTTATTTCAATTGCCAATATATTTTTCAAACATTTGAATATATCATAAAAAAGACTATTTGTACTTCATATGAATATGGTTCATAATAATCATTGAGTCATTTTTATTATTATTATGAATACATTATCCAATTAAAAATGCGTTTTTTTTAAATTTCTATTGCGTGGATATGATTTTGCTCGTGACACATTATAGTTTGAATTCCAAAAAATTGCATATCAAGCATGTAAAGTTAATTCGGTTAACCATATTTAATAGAATTGAGAATGTGAATAATCGCGGTGTTTTAGAACCATTCTGTCACATTCAATATTTATTTTTTCAAAAAAAACTAATGTATACGTTGAAATCTAAATAGAGATGAAAAGAAAAGATAAATAGTCTAGACTGATCATGACTCCATGAGCATACAAATGAAATAACAGTTGCAAACTTATAACTTTTACAGGGTGAATTCTAATGACGTTATTTATTAACTATATTTATGACATTAATTTCTGGTCAAAAAAATATTTATTGGCATTTAGAGTATTTTAATTAATTGTTGACGCTTAATTTTAGTTATGAATACGTTACGTACGCACACACAGCTGTATCTCTACCCCACTATTTGGACTAAAATATTACACCTAAAAAAGATGTTGAGAATCCAACGGCGGATCCCCACCCACCACATGTAGGATTTCTTGCATATCATTTCTTATAATATTATTTTAATTTATTTAAAAAATTTCATATTTCTGGATTATAATTATTTTAGATTTTTATTATTATCTCCGGATTGTAGATTATAGTGTGAATTACGTGTGTGTGTGTGTGTGTTATTCACTTATTTGTAAACTGTAATGGTAAATTAAATGCAATAAGATTGTTATAAAAAGTATGTTCATACATAAATCGGTATATACGTTGTGTATTTCATTAAAAACGAAGTAGCAGATAAATTGATATAAAATCTAGTGTTAAGAAATCAAAAGGCATGCTAAGGTTTCAAAGTTTTATTTGAAAATGTTTCAATAGTCAGTATAGTATTATTATATGTTTCATTATATGTGAAAATGCTCACATACATGCACGTATTTACATGTAATAGAATGTCGAAAATCTAAACTATTAATCTACACAACTATAAGTTCAAGAGAACAAAATAAAAATAAAATCAAAATGGATTGTAGTACTGTTACATGGATATATTTAATATGTTTGTAATTATATTTCAATAGCTTCGTACCTCGAAATTAAGACAAACAACTAATTCATCATGTAAGGATTAATTAATTTAAAGTGCCCGAAGATTACGAGTAATTAGGTCACCAGCTTACTTTTTTTGCTCTTTGTTGTACTCTTCATATAATATTCAATTTACATCATACCAACTATAAGTGTTTCAAAACTTAATTTATGATTAAAATAAATTGATTAACAACAAATCCCATAATTAGTGAGTGCTTTTTTTTGCATCTGGTGGTCCTCAGAGTGCGTTTGTAGCTTGCACAATCATAATGAATTATTTGATTATTGGGTTTAACAATTCATAACCCTAACATTTAATTATTTGATTTTTGCAGGCTGCGTTTCACTTTGGAGGAAATGTAAAATTCCTGTTTATAAATGCACGTATTTATTTATTGTATCAAATTATACACATAAGCATGTTATATTATATCTATGCACTAATTCATCGTTTGTTTGATTTCAGTTAATTATAAATTAGTTAATACAACATAAAATAAAAAACCATCTCCTTAAATTTGCGGAATTCTATACAAAAAATACTATTTCCAACACCTAGAAACATAATAATCAAAATGTCGTCAGACGTGGATTTCATACACTACGCTCTTTCGATCTAATCATAACTAAACTGACAATAACCAACACCCAATTAATTATTGGTCCAACAAAGTACCCAAATTACAACATCAATAATAATAAAAATGTACTCCCTCCGTCCCGCACTACTCACACGTATTTCCTTTTTGGGCGTCCCAAGTTACTTGCACTCTTTCCATTTTTAGTAAAAATTTTCACCTATAGCCGTCATTTTTGACTTTCCTATACACTCATTCCTTAATCTCCGTGCCGAAAAGGAAATGAGCGAGTAGCTCGGGACGGAGGGAGTACTACGTACCACTAAAAAGCATTAAGGTTTTCCAATTGAGTCTACATTTAAATTTACACAATAATATTTAATTTTATCTATGTCACGTTAGCAATAATGCTTATTATATCAAACAGTGCACGTGGATTGTAACGTCGAGCTAAACAAGTTTTTGTATTCGTAAAATGGGCTGACTTGAAACCAAATGCATACTACTAATGAAAGTGTAATATTACAACCTCGATTTGTTTTTCCAATGGAACCTATATCACTTGCTCCTTCCATCCGCGAATAGAAGTCTCATTTCATTCCAACATAAATTTTAAGAAATGTTAAGAAGTAGGTGGAAGAAAATTAGTAGAAAATTAGTAAAACTTGTATATGTTAGTTTTACATGATACTCCATCCATCCCTCAAAAGTATAAACTATAAACATTTGATCGACACGGGTTTAAATGCACGATTCGTAAAGTAAGAGAGATAGAAAGAAAAAGTAGGAGGATGGGTTCCACCTCATTAGAGAGAAGAGTTTTTAAAATTAGAAAATAGTTTATACTTTTCAGAGAGAAGAGAGTATGTAAGTGAAATAAGTTAGTGGAAGGTGAAGCCTCTTTACTACTTATAATAATTATGAACCGAGACTCCTATTCGTAGACGGAAGGAGTAAGTATTTTGTCACGCCCGCATTTCCTAAGGATAGGAAGTACGGTGGACCGCGACTAGGGGAGGAATAAAGGAGCGGGGAAGAAAGGGAAAAAACAGGAATATTTGACCCAAAGACATTTGATAAAAGGAAATTCATTTTAAAACCAGGTACTGTAGCGACATTTCTAGAGTTAATGTAAACAGAGTTAAATAAATCATTGTATCGGATTACAAAGCAGCGGAAAAGACCCAAAGACAGATGATGCCGGGTATGACGACACGACACCATCCAAAAGACCAAGTAAAACACTCATTTGGCTTTCACTGCTCAACATCCGTCATCCCCATCGCCGCTCAACCTGCACATTAAGAAAACAACATGCAGGGCTGAGTACTTATTGCACTCAGTGGACACACGCCAAAATCATAGTTTGTCATGCCATAACAGTGTAACCTTGGGGTTTTAAGTGTAAGAAAATAACCCAAGTACACAAAAATATATTTTCATAAATTCGACTGCGCAGTCATTTTCCGATATTGCCACCCTTATTCCCTCAATCATACACTATCTGATCCCAACGGTGACAAGGGGCGTGGCCACACCCCAGGTCACTAGACCGGCCAACTTGCTCTCAGATGGCACCCAGTCTCGTGTACACTAGCCTGAGGGTTCGCAGCCCAACAGACCCGAATTCGATTAAACATATGTGGTAAACCACTTCAGATAGGTTTCAAATCAAAACATTTGGCAAGACAAACAGTTCACCTCCATAAACAATTCCGGAACAGAGTCCGTATTAAAAACAACCCACGTAAAAGTAGGGTAGAAAAGCCCACCTCGATTGCTTAGCTTTTAAAAAGGTTCCCTTCAACCGCACTTTCCTCGTAAAAGATCACCCTTTTGAAAGATAAATTGTATCATGATTAGAGTCAGAAGAGACGAGACTTTAAACGACAATGCATGATTCCTACGTGGACGACTTCAATATCTAGCACGTTACACGTACATACACTTAACAACATGTTACAAAACAAACACACAAAGTCACACGTTCGAAACACACCCCGCATGCAAACGACGTACCCAAAACGCGCACACGACACACGAACACAGCACTCCAAGTCCTGGCATACCCTTACTGTGCAAACGGCTCACTTGGCTCGGAAAAGGTTCGGAAAAACTCGGAAAAAGGATCGGCGTCTCGACATGGCTCGGTGTCTCGGCCGGTGGCTCGGCACCTCGGCCACCTGTTCGGCACCTCGGCCGCTGGCTCGGCACCTCGGCCGCCTGCTCGGCACCTCGGCCGCTGGCTCGGCATCTCGGCCGCCTGCTCGGCCGCTGGCTCGGCACCTCAGCCGCCTGCTCGGCACCTCGGCCGCTGGCTCGGCATCTCGGCCGCCTGCTCGGCACCTCGGCCGCTGGCTCGGCACCTCGGCCGCTGGCTCGGCATCTCGGCCGCCTGCTCGGCACCTCGGCCGCCTGCTCGGCACCTCGGCCGCTGGCTCGGCACCTCGGCCGCCTGGCTCGTTCCGTGCACACTCACTTTCCTCCAACTTCCGATTCTCAAACCCTATACAACATTCACACCACACATTCTCGGTCCCAAAACACACCCAGACACCTGGGATCATCTCCCAAAAACACACAACACGCAGAACTGCGCAGTTTACTTGCAGAAATCATAATAAAATCATACGACCTCCAAAGAAGCTGAAATTTACACACCACACAGAAGACACACCAAAGTTTATACAACTAAAAAAATCGTACCAAAAGGAGATCGTTTGCTCAGTCAAAACGGGGTCGGAACCCACTGTCAGTTATCACCGAAAACATGTTCAACACAAGCACATAGCCACAAATCCTATTCAACATCTAACCCATCCAAAAACGTCCTACATGCATGTTTTTCGAATTAAACGAGAGTTGAGGCCTTGTGTTACCTTTCCCGGATAGTTCAACGTAGTGAAAAAAAGCTTTACTTCCTCTTACGACTCCGATTCACGACGAAGGGGGGTATCACCTTGAGGAATCTAAGACGATGATGAGAGGGAGTGAATGAAAAAGATGAGAACCGAGAGGGAGAAGGAGAGAGGGAGCTTACCGGTGTTGAGAGCAATTGCAAGAGAGAAAAGAGAAAAACCGATGTGGGGAGAGATTGGAAAGGGGATGATGTATCGGTTAAGAGGGAGTGGGGAGGTTGAGAAAGTAGTGGGGAGGGGGAGAGAAACCGAGAGAGAGAGAGAGAGAGAGATTTAATTTTAATTAGGATTTTTAAAAACATGGCTTAATTAATTATTTAATTACATTTTAATTTGCCTAGGTAGAAAATACCACATCCACAACAATCAAATAAACACAAAATAATTTCCACACCATATTTTAAACACAAAAACATAAAGAAAATTTCATCCTTAATTAAAAGAATAAAATTCCACAAATTTTCGGGTATTACAATCCTCCCACCTTAACAAAAATTTCGTCCCGAAATTTGTTAGATTACTCAAACAGCTCCGGAAACTTCTCTCTCATCTTATCTTCTAATTCCCATGTTGCTTCTTCGACTCCATGATTCCTCCACCGTACTTTCACCGAAGCAATTGACTTATTCCTCAATTCTTGCACTCTTCGGTCCAAAATGGCCTCGGGCTTCTCCTCATAGCTTAGATCGGGATTTAGGACCATCATCTCTTCTTGGTGAACTATGTGTGTGGGGTCAAACACGTACTTCCTCAATTGTGACACATGGAAGACGTTGTGCACATTTCCAAAGCTTGGTGGTAGGGCCAATCTGTATGCCACCATGCCGACTCTATCCAAAATCTCGTATGGACCAATAAATCGGGGTCTCAGCTTTCCCTTCACTCCAAAACGAGTTATTCCCTTAGAAGGGGAAACTTTCAGAAAGACCTTTTCCCCGACCTCGAACTGTAACTCGGTCCTTCGAACATCCGCATAAGATTTCTGTCGATCTTGTGCCTCCTTGATCCTCCCACGGATTTGTCGGACAATCTCTATCATCTCTTCTACAGAGTCTGGTCCGAGAATTCTTCTCTCACCCACTTCATCCCAATAAAGTGGCGACCTACACTTCTTTCCATACAATGCCTCATATGGGGCCATCTTGATAGTCGCCTGGTAACTATTGTTGTACGCGAACTCTACCAAGGGCAACACTTCTTCCCAACCTACGCCTCGATCTAGCACCACGGCTCGCAGCATATCCTCTAAGGCTTGAATTGTTCTCTCCGACTGCCCGTCGGTTTGTGGGTGGAAAGCTGTACTGAAATTCAACTTAGTCCCCAACTCGCGCTGCAGGCTTGTCCAGAATCTAGAAGTGAATTTAGCATCACGATCAGATGTGATTGTCGCTGGAACTCCATGCAAGCGTATAATTTCCCGTACATATAACTTAGCCAACTGCTCGGATCCATAAGTGGCACGAACCGGCACAAAATGGGCAGATTTGGTGAGACGATCTATAATCACCCAAATCACCGTGTTCCCTCGCTGGGATTTTGGCAGTCCTATCACAAAGTCCATTGCAATATGTTCCCACTTCCATTCCGGAATCTCGAGGGGTTGCAATTTCCCATAGGGCCGTTGGTGTAGCGCCTTTACTTGTTGACATGCCAGGCATCTCTCCACAAATGCCGCAACATGTTTTTTCATACCGTTCCACCAAAACTGTCTTTTCAAGTCTTGATACATTTTGGTGCTCCCTGGATGAGCAGCGTATGGGGTTTCATGTGCTTCTCTCATGATTTCCATCCTCAGGCCTTCATCCTTAGGCACACACAACCTTCCCTTGTATGTGAGACCATTATCCGCTGCCTCACGAAAATTTCCGAGTTCACCCGTCCTCACTTCTGAGCGAATCTTTTCTAGTAACGTATCTCGCCGTTGAGCTTCTACAATTCTGGCTCTTAAGTCGGGTTCCATCACCAACGTGGCTACTATCCCTTCCACAGTCTCGGGCATTCTCACCACTTCCAAGCGCATCTTACTGAACTCTCGGATTATACTCTCCTCGATAGTAAGAAAGGTGGCCAGCTGAGATTGAGACTTCCTACTAAGAGCATCGGCCACTACGTTTGCTTTTCCCGGATGGTAATTTATACCACAATCGTAGTCCTTTACCAACTCGAGCCACCTACGTTGGCGCATGTTCAACTCCTTTTGCTCAAAGAAGTACTTTAGACTCTTATGGTCCGTGTATATCTCACAACGGACTCCATAAAGATGATGTCTCCAGATCTTCAAAGCATGCACCACAGCTGCCAGTTCCAAGTCATGCGTCGGATAATTCAGTTCATGGGGCTTCAATTGTCTCGATGCATATGCAATCACTTTCCCCTTCTGCATAAGCACACATCCCAGTCCCACCTTCGACGCATCCGTATATACCGCATAGTCAGTCTCTGGCTCCGGCACAGCTAGGATTGGTGCGGTGGTCAATTTCTCCTTCAACAACTGAAAGCTCGCCTCACATTCTGGCGTCCAAATCATCTTGACTCCCTTTTTCAGTTGTTGCGTCATTGGCCTTGCTATCTTCGAGAATCCCTCGATGAATCTTTGATAATAGCCCGCCAGTCCTAAAAAGCTTCGGATTTCGTTTTGTGTAGAAGGTGACTTCCACTCCTGCACCGCTTCTACCTTGGCCGGATCTACACGAATTCCATCTGAAGTTACTACATGTCCAAGAAAATTTACTTCCTTGAGCCAAAACTCGCATTTACTGAACTTGGCATATAGTTTCTCGTCCCTTAGAGTTGCTAGGACGGTTCTCAAGTGCTCTTTGTGCTCCTCCTCGTTCTTTGAGTAAACAAGCACGTCATCGATGAAAACCAGGACAAACCGATCCAGAAATGGATGGAACACGCGGTTCATAAGGTCCATGAACACCGCCGGGGCGTTCGTCAGTCCAAAAGGCATTACAACGAACTCATAATGACCATATCTTGTTCGAAAAGCTGTCTTGGGTACATCTTCTCGCCGAACCCTCAGCTGATGGTACCCAGACCTCAAATCCATCTTAGAGAAGACTCCTGCCCCTCGAAGTTGGTCAAACAAGTCGTCTATCCTTGGTAGTGGATACTTGTTCTTCAGCGTTAGTTTGTTTAGCTCCCGATAGTCGATGCACATCCTCATCGTTCCATCCTTCTTCTTTACGAACAACACTGGTGCTCCCCATGGTGACACGCTAGGTCTAATGAATCCCAAAGTATCCACACAAGACGTTGATATAAAGGAATGCGACGCACCCGTATCAAACAAGACAACTATAGGCATATTGAGAAGTGTGCCCATACCTGCCAAGTTTCCTTGCCCAAAGGTTTCTTTCCCGTTTGCCGGCTGCTTCCCCCTCAAGGCGTAGGCCCTTGCTTGCGATGGTAATCCTTGGCGGCGTTGTTGCGGTGGAGGTGCAGGTAGTGCCTGGGATTGTGGACGGAAACCTAGCTGGTTCTGTCTCGTTCCCGTTCCCATGTTCTTATTTGGGCAGCTTCGGAAGTAATGGCCACTTCCACCACAGTTGAAGCACCTAGGGTCTCGACACTCCCCGGCGTGGTACTTGTAGCACCTTCCACATTGAGGGTTCCTCGGCGGAAAGTTTGCCCTCGGTTGGAAAGTATTCTGTCTCCCGCCATTGTAGGGTGGGTTCCTCATGTGTTGTGGCCTCTTACCACCATACTGAGCCTGGTCACCATCTCACCTCCTCTTCTCTTGGTGGCCCGGCTGAGCTTGTAGAGGTGTCGCGTTTGCTGTTGCCACAACTCTTGGCTTAGGGAGTGCATCTTCCACGTCCAGTGCACAAGTCAAGATCTCCGAGTAGGAGAGTTCTCCTCGACAGGCCAATGCGGCCTTTATCTCATCTCTGAGCCCGGCCCGAAACTTCACCGCCCATTTCTCATCGGTGTCCATCAACTCGGGCGCATATCGTGCCATCTGCGCGAGGGCTCGGTCATACTCGGTTACAGTCATTCGGCCTTGGCTTAGTGTGTGGAACTCTACCACCTTGGCCCGTCTGTACGTCTTTGGAACATACTTGTTATCGATCTCCACTTTAAACTCCTCCCACGTCAGCGCCTCCAGGCGGGTAGGATTCATAGTTCTTTGCCGAGTCTCCCACCAGTAATCGGCAGCACCTGACAGTTGAAAGGTAGCACCAGCAATGCGCTCCCTATCTGTGCACTCCATGACCCTGAAGATACGCTCGAGGCCGCGTATCCACTCTTCCGCTTTGGATGGGTCTCCTTGTCCGTCAAATTTTGGGGGATTCTGCCTTGAGAACGTAACTATGAATCTTTCTTGTTGAGGCGGGGGTGGAGGTGGTGGTGGCGGTGGTGGTGGAGGTGGTGCCTCCACGTTGGGTCCTTGTCGTGGTTGGCGTGCACGTCTTGGCGGCATTCTGATTCAATATCCAAAAGTGTTACTACAATTCTCATCCAAAATTACCACTTTCTCAAAATTTTCTTATAAAATCTTCATGTAGTATAAGATGCAACACATAGGATATAAATCAAAATCAAATTCTCATTAAAAGAAAGAAGGCCAACATTGTTCCCGAGAGTAGATCGTACTGAAAGCAAAAACTGAAAAGACAACGAACTATTCTAATTCTAGACTACGACTCTATCATCCTCATCCATAGGTCCTTCCTCTGGGTCTTCGTCATCGTCCTCCTCGGGGTTCTCTTGCTGAGCCTCATCGGGTTCTTCCCCGTAGTCATCTTCAAACCCTTGCTCACCCTCGTACATGCTCACATACTTGTCCTGATACACGACCCTCTCCTCCACATCCTGTGGGGGCTGTTCCTCTCGAGAGTCTACCAGTGCACAATACACGGCCTTCCGAAAGCCAGCCATGTCACCCACCATGTCATCGGTAGCGGGCTCATGCCACGTGTACCTCCTCGCCGTTCTTTCGGCCCACTCTTTCCAGCTGTCGGGGAGCAATTCTATTAGCTTCTCAATGCCGTCATGCTCTGTCACTCCGAACTCCTGAGCTGCCCTCCAGAGGGTGTCGAAGTGTGCCACGAACTCGATCAGCGGTACGTGATCCTTCTTCCGGTACACTCTATAATCTCTGAGCACCCTCTGTGCCCTAAGTCTATCGCGATCACTCCGTCGCGGGGTTCGGAACATACGCGCCATCTATAGAAAAACAGAAACAACCGCCTCGCGTATAAAACAGAGTGCATAACCGAAGGAGAGAAAGAGATATGTGTATGCACGTATCGCTGTTCTAACCCAAACCCGCTGGTGTTCAAAGGCCAAAAGCTCTTATCTACTATAGGTCCAAAAGCACTAGTGAAATCCTATCACGTCTAAGTTCAAACATTCAAAAGGCCAACACATTCTCCCATAAAAGCTCACATCTACATTCACGTCATCATATCAACACACATCAGCCACATGCTTTCATATAAATTCATCATACATCAACAGTTCATAACACCATAACAGTTCATAACTCAAATAATTTCCAACTTTTCCACATCACGTTGTACCCTTCCACATGTCTCAACATTTACTTAAACTTTACATAAAAATCATTTTCAACACCAAAATCACAATTTCCTCCACTTCCATATACTTTCCAAAATTTCGAAATTTTCATTACCTCATTTCAGGTTGAGTGCGATGAGTCGGATGTTGAGCCAATGACACTTTTGAAAACTTAGTCAATTATTTATTTTGACACAGGGATACAAACTAAATCAAGACAGAAGAGACTCTTAGGTCCAGAGCAGAAAGAAAAAACCTGGCTCTGATACCACTCTGTCACGCCCGCATTTCCTAAGGATAGGAAGTACGGTGGACCGCGACTAGGGGAGGAATAAAGGAGCGGGGAAGAAAGGGAAAAAACAGGAATATTTGACCCAAAGACATTTGATAAAAGGAAATTCATTTTAAAACCAGGTACTGTAGCGACATTTCTAGAGTTAATGTAAACAGAGTTAAATAAATCATTGTATCGGATTACAAAGCAGCGGAAAAGACCCAAAGACAGATGATGCCGGGTATGACGACACGACACCATCCAAAAGACCAAGTAAAACACTCATTTGGCTTTCACTGCTCAACATCCGTCATCCCCATCGCCGCTCAACCTGCACATTAAGAAAACAACATGCAGGGCTGAGTACTTATTGCACTCAGTGGACACACGCCAAAATCATAGTTTGTCATGCCATAACAGTGTAACCTTGGGGTTTTAAGTGTAAGAAAATAACCCAAGTACACAAAAATATATTTTCATAAATTCGACTGCGCAGTCATTTTCCGATATTGCCACCCTTATTCCCTCAATCATACACTATCTGATCCCAACGGTGACAAGGGGCGTGGCCACACCCCAGGTCACTAGACCGGCCAACTTGCTCTCAGATGGCACCCAGTCTCGTGTACACTAGCCTGAGGGTTCGCAGCCCAACAGACCCGAATTCGATTAAACATATGTGGTAAACCACTTCAGATAGGTTTCAAATCAAAACATTTGGCAAGACAAACAGTTCACCTCCATAAACAATTCCGGAACAGAGTCCGTATTAAAAACAACCCACGTAAAAGTAGGGTAGAAAAGCCCACCTCGATTGCTTAGCTTTTAAAAAGGTTCCCTTCAACCGCACTTTCCTCGTAAAAGATCACCCTTTTGAAAGATAAATTGTATCATGATTAGAGTCAGAAGAGACGAGACTTTAAACGACAATGCATGATTCCTACGTGGACGACTTCAATATCTAGCACGTTACACGTACATACACTTAACAACATGTTACAAAACAAACACACAAAGTCACACGTTCGAAACACACCCCGCATGCAAACGACGTACCCAAAACGCGCACACGACACACGAACACAGCACTCCAAGTCCTGGCATACCCTTACTGTGCAAACGGCTCACTTGGCTCGGAAAAGGTTCGGAAAAACTCGGAAAAAGGATCGGCGTCTCGACATGGCTCGGTGTCTCGGCCGGTGGCTCGGCACCTCGGCCACCTGTTCGGCACCTCGGCCGCTGGCTCGGCACCTCGGCCGCCTGCTCGGCACCTCGGCCGCTGGCTCGGCACCTCGGCCGCCTGGCTCGTTCCGTGCACACTCACTTTCCTCCAACTTCCGATTCTCAAACCCTATACAACATTCACACCACACATTCTCGGTCCCAAAACACACCCAGACACCTGGGATCATCCCTTCCAGACTCTCCACAAATCTGCCCTAGGCTGAACCCAACAACTCTCGGCCAACACACACGAAAACTCTCGAACCAAACACTGATTCCTCCGAGCCATCTCTTGGCCAAACACACCCACATACATCACAAAAGCACAACACTCAGAAACCCAACCATTGCACATGAAAACATCTCCCAAAAACACACAACACGCAGAACTGCGCAGTTTACTTGCAGAAATCATAATAAAATCATACGACCTCCAAAGAAGCTGAAATTTACACACCACACAGAAGACACACCAAAGTTTATACAGCTAAAACGGGGTCGGAACCCACTGTCAGTTATCACCGAAAACATGTTCAACACAAGCACATAGCCACAAATCCTATTCAACATCTAACCCATCCAAAAACGTCCTACATGCATGTTTTTCGAATTAAACGAGAGTTGAGGCCTTGTGTTACCTTTCCCGGATAGTTCAACGTAGTGAAAAAAAGCTTTACTTCCTCTTACGACTCCGATTCACGACGAAGGGGGGTATCACCTTGAGGAATCCAAGACGATGATGAGAGGGAGTGAATGAAAAAGATGAGAACCGAGAGGGAGAAGGAGAGAGGGAGCTTACCGGTGTTGAGAGCAATTGCAAGAGAGAAAAGAGAAAAACCGATGTGGGGAGAGATTGGAAAGGGGATGATGTATCGGTTAAGAGGGAGTGGGGAGGTTGAGAAAGTAGTGGGGAGGGGGAGAGAAACCGAGAGAGAGAGAGAGAGAGATTTAATTTTAATTAGGATTTTTAAAAACATGGCTTAATTAATTATTTAATTACATTTTAATTTGCCTAGGTAGAAAATACCACATCCACAACAATCAAATAAACACAAAATAATTTCCACACCATATTTTAAACACAAAAACATAAAGAAAATTTCATCCTTAATTAAAAGAATAAAATTCCACAAATTTTCGGGTATTACATATTTATACTGTACTACTTTATCATTATAGCCTAAAAATTATCTAGAACAAAATCAATATTTTCACAAATAATATTTCATTTTACCAATTTGTTTGTGCTTCTTCGTTACTAATGATACACCTTACTTTTTAATAAGGAAAATTGGTCCCTAAAATTGTTCAACTATGGTATTTCCCACAAATTTAAGTTTTTTTTTTAAATATTACAAACCTTTTATTTTTTGTTTGTTACTTATTTCTCAGCCCGACACAAATAAAATATTTTTGGTGAAAACTTATTCTACACGGGCAACCATGAACGTTAATGAATTTTAAAATATTTTTTAATTTCGTGGCAAGTAGGATAAAAAAACACGTACGTTAGTCGGAAATGATGATTGACCCAACGTGGAAAATAGTAGTAACAAACAGAATGTAAAGGTTGGTAATAATTTAGACCAATTTTAAAATTTATGAAAAATACCATAACTTTACCAAATTTTATAATTTTAGTGACTAATATCCCTTTTAATAATTTGATTGGGCTTATATAAATAAAATAGTACACATATCACTGTTTTTATGAAGTAGGAGTATCATTTTAAATAGATAAAAAAATTGGACTCAATTACAATCACATTTTTACTATTTGAACTCGGCCCGAAACAAGGCCCAAATTATACTCTTGAGATGGGCCCGTTAGAAATGGGCTGTAGACTGCGCGTGCCAACCGGGAACCAGTAAAGAAATCAGGAAATCAAACTACGCTCGATTAATTCCGTTCTGAATTTTCACCTAATTTCTATTTTTTGTCGCGGCGGCGATCTGCGAGAGCAACTACTTTTCTCGGCAGCGGAAATTTGACTCCGGCAATGTCGATACTGGCATCCAGCCGTCGGGCATCGTCCAAGGCGTCGTACTTGAGAGCGAGCTTCAGATGCTATTCATCGGCCTTTAGAGAAGAGAGAGACACTTTCGGCCCCATTCAAGTTCCGTCGGACAAGTGCGCGACCTCATTTCTGTTTATTTGCCGTTTGCTTTTTTCTATTGTTATGATTTTTTGCCTACTATTTAATCGTTTAGTTTGTTTTTTTTAATGGATCGTTGCTTTTATTTGGCAGTTAAAGTCGCGATCACCGATTATTATTAATATTTATGAATTCGCGCGCGTGTGATTTTTGTTTGATTTGATTTGCTATGTTTATTCGAGCATGTCCGATATGAGTGATGGATATCTCATGAGCTGAATTAGTTAGCTGGATACTAAAAAAACCAGCAATTTTATGTTCTGAATGATGAGAAGAAATTAGAATTGGCAAGGTGAAGGAAGAGCCGGCTCGAGCAGTATTGGCGTCTGCTAAATTTTGCATCTGTAGATTCATAATACTAGCGTGACAAATTTTGTTGTATATCATATTTTTAAATAGTCAGCTAACTAGTATTGTGCCTTGTAATGGTTTTTGTGAAAGCTTGTAGCTTATTTTCTTGTTGCTTCCTGGTTATATTCAGATTATGGGGTGCCCAAACTCAGAGGTCGTTGCAGAACTTTGAGATTGGTGGTGAGAGGGAAAGGATGCCTGAACCAATCATTCGTGCATTTGGGGTTCTTAAGAAATGTGCCGCAAAGGTGAAATGTGCTGCATACTTATCTTCGATAGCTGTACTGGCTCGATAGTAACTTTGTAATGGTTTTGTTAGCGTCTATAGATAGTAGACGTATGTGATCCACTTTCCTTTATCACCCCCCTAAGATCGAACATACCGAGAGGGAATGATTAACTCAAGTTCTTGTATCCTATCAATCATTAAAGGTGAAAGCTTCTAAATATATTTTTTTGCTTTGCAGGTAAACATAGGATATGGCCTTGACCCTGCCATAGGGAATGCAATAATGCAAGCTGCACAAGAAGTGGCTGAGGGAAAATTGAATGACCATTTTCCTTTGGTTGTTTGGCAAACTGGCAGTGGTACTCAGAGTAACATGAATGCCAATGAGGTATTCACTGTTTTACATAATTTCTGTTTCTAGTTCTGCTTGATGGTGCTGAATTCTGTTCAATTTCTTGAATTTCATCAGAACTTGGGACTATATGTCTTTGAGAGTCTGTATTTATTTTATCCTAAATTTAAGGTTTTGGTAGTTCTAGGAAGCTGATTGTTTCAATAAAACAAAATATAATTATTCAGGGATTAAGTGGTGGGCTGTCATTTGCGAACCTTTGTCCTATTTTTTGGTAGGAAATGAGGGCAAGAAGGAAGCAGCTTCTCTTGCAAGTTATATTTTTATCTGTTGAACATTTTCCCGGGGGTGGTGTTGGAGTAGAGATTTGGTCTGAGGAGGATCTTGTAATTGAACCTTTTGTTCTTAAGTACTACAATTTATTGAAGTCAGTTTGACTCATCCTTTGTTTTCAGGTTATTGCTTTTGTTTTTAAAATTGTAACAGAGCTGTTCATTTCTTTCATAAGTTGCTTTTCCAAATGTACATAAACAGGCTCTACGATCTATGCAGAATTGCAGAGTTGCTGGTAATGTTTCTATATGATGAGATTTTTATTTTGCAGGTTATTGCTAACAGAGCAGCTGAGATTCTTGGCCACAAGCGTGGGGAAAAGGCTGTACATCCAAATGACCATGTAAACAGGTCGCAATCTTCTAATGACACATTTCCAACTGTAAGCTTCTAACAAGAACACCATCCTTTTTTCATATCAGAGTTACCAGAAGGTTATGTTGATTTTGGCTCATCTTACATATAGGTAATGCACATTGCTGCTGCAACAGAGATCAATTCAAGATTGTTACCAAAACTGAAACAGCTACACACAACATTAAATGCAAAGGTTTTGCTACCTTCTGCCCCCCTCTCCTTTTTGTGATAGTTATGGTGTAGGCATTGGTTACTGCCTAAACTGTGTGATTTGATTACTGAAAAAAGTGGCTGGCTCTAGTCTTTTCTCCCCTCTTTCTCTTGGCTTCTCAATTCTCTCTCTCTCTCTCTCTCTCTCTCTCTCTCTGTGTTTCTCTTTCTTGAACTCAGCCTACTAATCTGAGAGTGCAGGAGTTCACTGGTCGCATGTCTTTCTTCCCCCTCCCTAAACCCTATCAACTGTCCGCTTCCCCTCTGTATATTCTGTAACTGGGTGTCAGGATGCTTTGGTTACTTTCGAATTTTATCTTTATTTTTCATTTTCTAGTGAACCTCAAAACCAAATATGATGTGGCCCTCTTCAAAGAAAAACATAACTATCATGCTTTGTTTTTTTATTAACAGGGTGAGTGTTTTCCAGAGTAGCAGTTAAGTTCCTTTTGTCCATCATTTTGATGATGGGTTTGAGGTTTTGTGTTAATTAACATAAATCTGATGTGTTGGCTTTCTTTGTGGTGTCATGTTCCACATTCTGTACTTAATTGCGATGTGTTAATAAATATTGACTCATTCTTTCAAATGTGTTTCAGTCTCTTGAGTTCAACGACATTGTTAAAATTGGCCGTACACACACACAGGATGCTACCCCATTGACACTTGGACAAGAGTTTAGTGGCTACACCACACAAGTAAGCTATTTTAATAGTACCTTTTTGTGAGTTGTCACGGTGTAGTGAATTTATTTCCATTGAATTGTGAGGACAGCCAAAATTAGTGATAAATAATTCGTTTCGAATGTGGTTTGCAGGTGAAGTATGGAATTGATAGAGTCTTATGCACCCTCCCTCGCATCTATCAGGTTAACTGATTACTTCAATAGCCTTGTATTATGGCTTGTTAACTAGCTTCATCCTCTGGTCCTAAGTGTTTGGAAAATATGTACAGCTTGCACAGGGGGGCACTGCTGTAGGAACTGGGTTGAACACCAAGAAAGGGTAAGAAGAGTGAAGGATAGAATTTATTATTGTTGTTTATATCCTCTTATGTGCTGACTCAAATACCAAATGCTCTTTCTTATCTTTGTGCTGTGATAGTATTTTTTCAACTTAATAAAAGAAACTTTTTGTTGTCAGGTTCGATGTAAAGATTGCTGAAGCAGTAGCTGAGGAGACCAATTTGCCATTTGTGACGGCTGAAAACAAATTTGAGGCCCTGGTAAATCTCTCTTTTAAGTTTTCCTTGTGGTCATTGTGGATGTGGAACCTTATTTCTCTAGCTGCTTGGCTTCTATAGCTGTCCCCTGAGAAGTTTTCTCACTGAATGTATCTGTACATGAGTTTAATTGTCTCAGTATAGCTTCATTGCTAAGAACTAATCAGTCTAGAAATTTTCCTTTCCATGCTCATTTTGATAGGCTGCACATGATGCTTTTGTTGAATCAAGTGGTTCACTAAATACAGTTGCTACTTCTCTCATGAAGATAGCAAATGACATACGTTTCTTAGGAAGGTAATGGAGATCTCAGGATGTTTATCCTATACTTTTAGTTTATTGCTTTTATGTTTTAAGTGCAGTTCTTACATTATGCATTATACATGCAGTGGTCCACGTTGTGGTCTAGGAGAACTCATACTTCCTGAAAATGAACCTGGCAGCAGTATAATGCCGGTAATGTGTTTCCTCGTCTTATTTATGGAAACATGAAGGTTTATTATCTTTTCACTAGCATTGACCGTGTGCTACTCAAACCATCTTACATTTCAGGGGAAGGTGAACCCTACGCAGTGTGAGGCCCTTACGATGGTTTGTGCTCAGGTAATAATAATCTACAATGAGGATGTAGAAGTAATTTTCCACTAAGATGCTTTACTAATGCTCCCTTTTCTTTTTCCAGGTTATGGGCAATCAT
This sequence comes from Salvia splendens, assembly GCF_004379255.2. NCBI lineage: Eukaryota > Viridiplantae > Streptophyta > Magnoliopsida > Lamiales > Lamiaceae > Salvia > Salvia splendens. The sequence goes on from NC_056040.1 coordinate 6,394,970, forward strand.
GTGGCAATTACAGTGGGGGGATCCAATGGCCATTTCGAATTGAACGTATTTAAGCCTGTCATGGCCAGCAACTTGTTGCACGTATGTTTCACTATCAATCCAGTCATTCATAGACATCTTGGACATACTTCAGCCTGTCATTTAGGTTTAGCGGAACTACATGTTTGTTGCTCCAAACCTAAGTTTTCTTTCCCTAGCTAATGGTAATAATAAATAGCCCAACTACGCAAGCAAATGGAACATATTGCTTACTCCCAAAATTTCATATCGCCCATTACATTTTTTCGTGTTGCCCTACACTCTATTTTTTCTTAAAAACCATTCTCAACCTTTTTCGACTTGCTGCCAATTTTTGTTAGAGTTTCAGCAATGTTTATATGGGTGTCTTGATACCTGAATAGTGAATACAATAGACGTACTCCAAAATATTGATGCTATGGGAGAATAATCTGTATATTTTCATTTGTTGGTTAGTCGGTGAGATTGCTTGGGGATGCCTCTGCTTCTTTTGAAAAGAACTGTGTCCGAGGAATCCAAGCCAATACAGACAGAATTCATAAGTTGTTGCATGAGGTCAGTCTCTATCTTGTTTGAATACACTATTGATACTATTTGAAATTTTGAACCATCCTTGTCTAACCGCGATGTGGTGTTTTTATGATATTGCAGTCCCTCATGCTCGTCACTTCTTTGAATCCGGTAAGTTTTCCTTGTGAGTTACTATGATTGAACTATTTCAGCTGTTATCCATGTATACCCACTGCTGGAATACTCTTCTCATTACTGAATCCTGCTATTTATTCCAGAAAATTGGCTACGATAATGCTGCATTGGTTGCCAAGACAGCTCACAAAGAGGGAAGTACTTTAAAGGTCAGAGACTCTCACTATTAGCATCATCTATCCCAAATAAATGAAAAAAAAGAGAGACAACGTTATCTTGATATATTATGACCCTTTTTTCAATCTGAGCTCTGGTGTGGCATTATTAACAGCATAAATTCGAGAACCATGATATGCTCAAAACGAGATTTACCCTTGTACAGGAAGCTGCATTGAAACTCGGGGTGCTTACTTCGGAAGAATTTGATACCCTAGTGGTTCCTGAGAAGATGATTGGCCCATCCGACTAAATCATTGAGCAACACAGATATTCTCCGAAGGAGATCCCGATAATCATCCGACTAATATTTTTGAGGTTTTCTCGTCTTTCCTAATTCACGGGTTCACATAACCTGTGTTCTCTTTGAATTTTTGGAACCCTACGTGTTGAGAAAGCCTCCTCATTTGTGACGGAGATGCCTAAAATAAGTACTACTGCAATTCTACAATGTGAAAACTACGCTTAGTTTCAGTTTGAGAAGTTTTCAGATGCTGTTTTCCTGATGAATAAATGACAAGTCAATAGTGATTTACGCCAACGCTTGATAACTCTTGCCACTTTGGATCTATTTAGTTTGTAAATTTTGTTACACTACAAGATTGAAGTTTCTTTTTCCAGTAAAATAATACTACCTCCTTTGTGTACCTTAAAAATATAAATGATTTCTTTTGTCTTTTAAAATTTGTCTTTCTAAATTTTCTATTTTATGAAGTAGACTTACATTGAACTAATACTATTTCCACTATTTTTTCTCTTAATCTGTACTGCCTCCGTCCCCAAAATATATACACTTTGAGTTCGACATGAGTTTTAATGTAAAATTGGTAAAGTAAGGGAAGTAGAGAGGAAAAATAATTAAAGTATTTTTACTAGAAAATGAGTCTCACCTCATTAGAGAGAAAAGACTTTCTAAAAATAGACCGTGCATATTCTTATGGGACAGACTAAAAAAGAAAATAGTGCATATTTTTATGGGACGGAGTGAATACTACTTTTCCTATTTTTCATATTTTACTCATTTGCCTCTCCATTTCTCTTATTTTATTCATTTTTTTTCTTTTATTTTAACAATTATACTTTAAAACTTGTAGCATTTAAAATGTTTCTATTTTCCAAAAATGAAGGTAGTATGACCACTCCCCTTGGAATGTTAATGACATAAAATGAAAGAGAGAATGAAAAGAATATGACAAAGGAATTCTATCTCCATTATAGGTTGAGTGATGATAGTAAATCATTTTAGAATATAAAAAATAAAAAGAAATGTAAAAATCTAAGAAATACTAGAGCCAATGGAAATAGCTACTTTACTAATAAACTGATAGTTCAATTACTCCCTCCATCCCAGTTTAAGAGTCATGTTTTGCCATTTCCGTTCGTCCCAGTTTAAGGGTCTCATTTAGAACTGGCCATATTTGGACATAAAATTTAACCTCATTGTTAATGAAATTTACACTCAAATGCCACTACTTTCATAAAAATAAAACAAAACAAAATCCTAAATATACAAAAAGTTTATGAAATTTACACTCAAATGTCATTACTTTCATAAAAATAAAACAAAATCCTAAACATACAAAAAGTCTAAAAGATCCCATTTTCACTACCTCACTTCAATTATTACACACTCTCCAACAACCACTACCTAACTTCATTTGTTACACACAATTTCTTAATAGCATCCCCATCCGTGCCCTTGCCAACGAGCACGGATGTGGGCCCGGACCCACTTTTACTCCGTGCTCTTAGGTAAGAGCACAACACACATCTGTGCTCTTCCGCAAGGGCAAGCTCAAGGTTCCCATCATTCTACTATTCAATTTAAATAAAAACATTTTCACAATATTAAAAAGTATTAAAATTACCCGGAATACTATTACAAATTATAAAAAAATAAAAATTACATAATTAAAATTCTAAAAATTAAAAATTATGTAATTAAAATCATAAATATTACAAATTACATAATTAAACTCCTAAAAAATAAAAATTACATAATTAAACTCCTAAAAAATAAAAATTACATAATTAAAAGTTAAAAATACCCCAGTGGAAGATTATTCATTCAGCTCTACCCCCAATGTTCTTTGGAGACCCCGTATCATTGCCACATGCGATCGAAGTTGCTCGGGGGTCATAGTTGACCTATCGGCCAAATTGAGTTGGGACAAAACCCCCCACAACGAGTTGGCGGGGGTTGAGGTGGCACAAAGGGAGCGGGAGCGTGATCGGGGGCGGATGGAGTCGCGGTGCGACGGCTGTTGGCCGTCGACTTCTTCCTTCCTTGCGGCGGCGTTGGGAACTACTCGGGCCGGCGTCGGGGCTACCCAAATTAGCTCCGGCGAGTTGGGTGGACACCTCATCGGAGCCGGCGTCGGATAGGGATACCGACCTCGACCGTTTGCTGGAGGAGCTAGAGGAGAATGATACGCCTCCCCTATACTTCGGATGCACACGCACCTCCTGCCAAAAATTGAGGTACTTAAACGGTTTGTAGTGTTGGGATTGGTAGGTTGCCAACGGGGCACTTATGATGTCGACCTCGCTTCTGCCGCTCCTCACCGACCGCTCTTCCTGGAGGTAATACCCTTGGAACTTTTGGATTTCTTCGTTGGCTCTGTATATGGCATTGCGCACCATACTCTCGTTGCGCTTGATTGTTCTAGCCGGCCAGTTTTGATTGTACCGGCGACAGACGCGTCAATCTCCGGATCTCCGGAGATAGACAAAAACGCTTTGAATAATTGATCCATCTCCCTCAGAGTGTACGTGGTGCGGACACCACGAGTAGGAAGATGAGGAGTTTGAGAGTTGCCGCTCTCTCCCGCTCTAGCTACGGGTGGTTCGGGTGCCCACTCGTATTGCCCACCAGGAGCATCTTGGTCGTGCACCGGGTAAGGTCGATAGCCACCCGGAGCTTGCGAACTTTGGGTTTGAGGAGGGGCCGAAAATTCCGTTTCCGGACTAGGAAATGGTTGCTAGCCGAACCATTCGTGGTTCCAACCGCGGGAGCCGGATGGGTGATCACCGGAGCCGGACATTTTTTTTTTGTAAGAGTGAAAGAAAGATTGAGAATTGTAAGAATGGAAATGAGAGAATTTAGATGAGAATTGTGTAGTGTGGTGTGTAATTTTTTGTGTGAAAGTGGAAGTATTTATAGATGAAAATGTGAATTTATAGGGAAAAAATTGAAAAATAAATTAAAAGTGGAGAGAAAACGGATATAATTTTTTAGGAAGTGGGGAAATATATTTTTTATTTTTTATCGATTTTTTTAATTAAAATCCGATTTTTTTTAAAAAAAAAGGAAATTCCAACGGCATTGTCATTGGCCAATCAGGCATTGACACATGTGCTACTCGCTGGCGCAGACTTGCTCTATGCATCGAGTACCGCCGCGCCAGCAGCAAGAGTGCAACGCTGAGTAGGCAGTGTCGTGCCGCTTGCACGGACAGACAGACGCACAGCTGCGGATGCTCTAAAACCCATGCCATAACTAAATCTTACTCTTAACTTGAGATAGAGGGAGTATATTATATTATTATGGACATTCAGCAAGAAGTTACCTTGTTTGTTTTGGAAACAATAGTTTTTTTCAGAATTAACAAAAGTTTGAAATACAACCGAGATTGGAAATATGAATAATACACCAACATATCCATAATACACAATCAAAATCAAGACAACATATATCAGAAGCACAAGAACTAATAAGAAAACAATAATAAATCAACTTACGGAAACATAACATTGGCACACAAACTAAAAAGAAAACCAATATAAATCAAATTATGGAAACATATGTCAATACTCCTTTCACTAAACAACATAGTTATAAGATAAAGACAACTCAAAAGTAAGAGATCAAAAAAGTGGGGGTAAAATCCTAGCAAAACCATAGACACAATGCCAAGGCGCCAGTAACGAAAGATAGTCGTCAAGGATTTCACTTCTTTGTTTTCTTAGTAGCCCTGAAACAATATTTAACATATATCAGATAGTCTGTTTCAAAATCAAATCCCACAATTTGTGCAGCAATTGAAATCCACTTACTGTGCTGGCTGAGCTGTCGGTGCAGGAGCAGCAGCTGCGGGTGGCGCTACCTTCTCTCCAGGTCCCTACGTTGGTTACAAAATAATCAAATTAAGTAAACAAGAATAGAGCATATCATTTTCAGTCAATTGTAACGGGAGATATACCTGAGCAAGTCGTTCTTCTCTCCTAGCAAACTTCCTTTCCCTGCTAGCCTTGTTCTTTGCTCTCTTGGCCTCAAACTGGTCGGACAGGGTCTTCTCCCTAGCCTTCTCAGCCTTGGACTTGTGAATGCTCTCCATCAACACACGCTTGTTCTTGAACACATTACCCTTGACCCTCATGTACATGTCATGGTACATGTGTTTGTCAATCTTCTTCGCCTCGCGATACTTGCGGAGAAGACGTCTCAACACTCTCATCCTCCTCATCCACAGAATCTTAGTGGGCAACCTAGCTTCCCTGGTACCCTTACGCTTACCTGAAATAATTCAGAGATAAGAAATAGTAAATAAACAAATAAAGAGAGCAAGTTGAAGCATAACTATCAGTCGTAGATAATCAGAAAACAATACCATATCCAGAGTGACGTCCCTTTCTCTTGGCCTCCTTCATGCGGCGGGCACGGGAACGTGAGTGGATCTTAGTAGGTTTCCTGATAATGAAACCATCCTTGACCAACTTCCTGATATTTTGTCCTGCAGTCAAGGGAGAATCCATACTATAAATGCAACAATGGTATATTCCCAAACAAAATAAAGAACAATCACTCCACTACTCAAACTACTTCAAAAACTATCAGTTTAATTTGAGTTTAATTTATCTATTCCACAGCTCCATTTTACAATAAGCATTCTTTGCACTGGTTTTATTAACAATAGTATAATACTACTTAAACAGCTTTAAGAATGTGTTAGATATTCAAAATCGTGCAAATTGAACAGTCAAGCCGAACCTCTATTAAAAAATTATCATCTAAGCTACCACTATAAACTTGGTTACAATATAACTGCAATTTATGTTCCATTCATTAATTCCGGAATAATTTGTCACCTAAATTACAACCAAATGCTAAAACAATCAACAAGTAATCTCCCTAAGCTCAGATGCATCTCATAGTCAATCACAAACACAAACTAGCACTCACAAACTCATCTCAATCAAAACGCTCAACAACGAAGGAAGAAAAGCTAACGTAACACAACGAATAATTGAAGCAGAATCAAAATAAATCAGATCTCAGAGTACGACTCCGTAAAACTCTAGAACGATAACATAGGTCTGAAAAAGGTAAAAACGTACGGGAGTTGGCCATGGAGATTTCGTTGACTTCATTAGGATCGAGCCAAACCTTGCCCTTGCCGCACTTCAATACGCTGGAGGCGAGCCGCTTCTGCAGCTTTAGCGTCACCATCTCTCTGTTTCGCCGGTGATGTGTGTGGAGATGGCAAATGAAACAAGGGGCGCTGATGATAAGATTTTATACGCTTGTTGCCCTAGGGTTTTACATGGGCTTACCAATCCATATCTCTTTCTTATATGGACTTTTAAATATACTTGGAGCCCAAGGATTTCTATATTATACTATGGACTTTTTATTTTTATCATACTTGGAATCCAAGTAATTGATTTTGAAAGATGTTAGAACTAATCATATCATATGCAATTGTGGTTTCAGTTGTGATTTTGAAATTAGTAGTACTATTTTGTATACATCTACCAGTACTTCATTACTTCTATATTTTATATTTTGAAAAATGCACATTAAACAAATGTTACTTGTATCTTACTCCCTTCGTCCCAGAAAGATTGTCTCATTTCATTTTTCACATTCGTTCTACAAAAATAATAATAAATAGTTAAAGTAGAAAGAGAGTAAAGTAAACTGAGAGAATAATGTAGATAATAGTCTTATCTACATTATTCTTTCTCTTATTTTACTCTCGTTCAACTTTACCTATTTATTATTATTTTTGCAAAACGAGTGCAAAAAATGAACTGGGACAATCTTTCTGGGGCGGAGGTAGTATATATTTTGATATATACTCCATAAATAATCCATGAATTTCTAAATGTGCACATTTATGGTTTTATCACTTTTATGGAGAAAACAAAAAAAATATAGACTGCATTTTACATAATTCTGAAATTTTAATTTTATTATATATTTTTTAGATACAATATCCTTCACCGTTAAAGAATATTTTAAGTCTACAAATTTGATTATTCTTTCTCCACAAATGTATAGATGGACCCATGTCGAGTCAGATGGGGTACCATTGGTCCATGAAAGCCACCACAATATACTTACTTGGTATATGGTGAATTGATAATGGGCATTCAACATAAATTTGAACCTTTAAAATAGAGATTATGAGTTTCTAAATTTTATTTTTATAGCATAAACTTTCTATAGTACTATATCATGTATAAATTCACTATACTTGCATACCACTCTTTAGGACTCATACTTTAAAAAAGGTAAAAAGTTGATTAAAAAAAACGATAATGTGTGGGTGAACATTGTTTTATCAGACTGAGTTATTATGACAAAATAAGTTAGTGTTTGTAATCTTGCTCTCTATGTTACTAGCAAATAATTTTACGTAATATACGAATATGATCAATAAAAACATATGATAATTTATATTTACATAACATATCAAAAATTTTATACTATACAATACTTTGAAATATTAAAAACCCATGCTCATGCCCGACAACTTAATAATATTCACTCCGAAAGCTAAAAATATAGCCTTTTTGAGATGACACGAGTTTTAGTACAAAATCAATAAAAATACGAGAGAGATTTAAAAAAATTAAAGTATTGTTGGTGACTAAAGAGATATACATTGTAAGAGAAAGAAACTTCTTAAAAATAAAAGTACGAAAATTTTGTGACACATACTAAGATAAACAAAAATGAGATTATTGTTTAGGAACAAAGAGAATTTAAAGTCGCGTGATGTGTTCCTAATACTTAGATATAAATATTTATAGGAATCAATCACACATCTTTATACTCTCTTCATAAATATAACACATTTTCTCTAATTCAGAAATTGATTGAACAATAAGACGAGGCTCAGCCCTCTGGCCCGTATATAGGGCCCAATTTCAAAATGTCGGCCCAGTTAGGCTTCCACCTGCATCTGCAAAACCTATCCCTCCGGCATATTGCGATAATTAGGGTTTCACTACGCAATTTTTGCAGAAAACCGATTCCAATTTCCAGTATATCTACCCGCCTCGACTTGCAATGGTATTATCTCTCTCCAATTCTCCGTAATTCTTCGTGTTCAGTGTTACAAATTGTCAAATTTTGAATTTAAAGTGAGGTGCATTTGGTCGACTCCTTAGAAGTCGAGTTTTACTGTTGTTTAGAGTTAAGGCAGGAAATCTGAACCGAAAATTGAGCTGTGTGGATTGATATATGCTTATTTTTTCTGATACACGAATCCATATTTGTTCTAAGTAAATAATTTTAGATCTGTTTAAACTTTAAATCAGGTAGATTTTCCCAATCTGGTTGTATCCGATAAACTAAAGCAATCTACTGAGAACTTGTTTGTAATGACAGTTGAAACTGTGATGATAGTGCAATTTCAGTTGCTATATCTGTTTTCACCCTGGTAGCATGTGTTTTTGCTTGAACCAATAGTGTTTTACTCTAATGACCAAAAATTTATGTTTCAACGAGTTAGATTTGAAGGTAATTACAGTATGGTGAGTTCTATATGTGGATATTTACAATTCTTGAAATGTTGGCTATTACTCAAACGAACTGGTATTTGATTGTCATGTATTGGAATAATTTGTTGGGTGGGAGCGGGATATCGATTTTGCGTAGAAAATTGTATTTAAAACAAGTTAGAATCATTGGTTAATTACAATGCAGTGAGTTCTCCAAGTGGATATGAAGCAATTTTTTTTTGGAAATTTGGTTAGTATGCCTGATTTACGGAGGGTGTGTTTCGTGGTATTGATCTTATTTTGGGGGTTGGAAATCAGTTTGGAGTATTAGGTAAAATAATGAAATTTGTAACATGGATCTTGGCTGCAGTTTTTCTACTTCTAGATTCAAAATTAATTTCTTGGTTCATGTTGGCAGGTGAATGTTCCAAAGACAAAGAAGACTTACTGCAAATCAAAGGAGTGCAAGAAGCACACCTTGCACAAGGTTACCCAGTACAAGAAGGGGAAGGATAGTTTAGCTGCTCAGGGTAAGCGTCGTTACGACCGCAAGCAGTCTGGCTATGGTGGACAGACAAAACCCGTTTTCCACAAGAAGGTAAGGACAATGTACTGAGTTGGCAATTGCCAACTTTGCTATGGATTCATGATTGTCATTGGAGCTTGCACTGTTACATTTTTCATACAAACTAATTCAAAAGTCAATCTTCAATTCTGTTTAGGCAAAAACAACGAAGAAGATTGTGCTAAGATTGCAATGCCAGGGCTGTAAACATGTTTCCCAGCACCCTATTAAGGTTGGTGTCTTGTTCTTACATTTTCTCAATACCTGCTCTCACATATCTACGCTTAAAACTTTTTCCCGTTTGTTGCAGAGGTGCAAACACTTTGAAATAGGAGGAGATAAGAAGGGCAAAGGAACCTCACTTTTCTAAGTATATTATTGCTTGCTGCCTTTTTTTTCTATTGGGTTCCTTTTTGGTAAGGAACCTCACTTTTCTAAGTATATTTTGGATTTAGTTAAGCATTTGCTTATATGAGACTTGGTTGTAAGTTTTGTTTCGAACACTATTGTTATGCATAATTAAAGCAGTTTTCGCTAGTTACTACTTGGTCATTGGTCAGTTAAATAATAAACGAATTTTGTGTAATTTGCTTTTGTTGTTCTATTTCACTCGAAATTCAGAACTTTCTTTTATTTATCAATTGATTAAACTTGAACTAATTCGCTCGCCAATAACCCAATTATGCTTGCATGAAAACCTCATGGTACGAATAATAAATAAATACTACTCCTACCTATCTAATTATCCATTTCCTCACGCTTGAAATGTTATTCAATATTTTTCATGAAGCATGTTAAATTTGGTTAAACTAACTTTATCAACATAAATATTAGGGCCTGTTCGGTGTTTGCTAAAATGCAAACAATGTAATCCATTTCTCGTAAAGAGGTTATACTAGGTTTTAAGTTCATAACAATTCTCATTTGGTCGTTAACTAGATGACATTTACTCAATTCCAAATTAAGTGCATATTTCAATCACTCACTTTGAATCATCTTTATTAACTTTTAATAAAAATATTATAGTACTATCATAAAGTTAACAGTAACACACAAGTCACCAGTCAACTTGAAGAAACTGCATCGCACGATTCATCCACCGCGGTCAAACAAACGACTCCACATCACCACCAGCGGCGACGACACCTGCCTCCTCCCGTCCGACCACACCACCTTCCCCTGCTCCCACAAAGCAGTCCCCGGCCTCAACGCCATCTTCTCGGCCTTTATCCTCACCCTATAACTCCTCTTCTCACCCTTCGCCCTAAACCTCATCACCGCTGGCGTCACTGTCACACTCACCCCTCTCGGACTCGTCACCGCAGCCACAAACCTCGCCGCGCGGTCACCAACATACGTCACCGTTCTAGTAACTACAACCTCAAGATCACCGCCCGCCGCCGCCTCAAACTGAACCACAATTGCCGGATAATTTACATCCCACGGCTTCAGCTGTTTTCTACCACAGCTATATCTCTTTCGATAAATGCGCCTTATTTCATCACCACTGAAATTCGACGCACATAGAAAGTTCAAATAATCAGCAACCGTCAGATCATACACGAGGCCGGGATCAACGGCTCTCTGTGGGTCCACGTGTCCGGCGCCGATATCCCACACAGTGGAGATATTATACGATTGCTCATCCAGCAGCGGCTTGCCGTCTCTGTACCGGCTGTACGCCGTCGTCATCATCGCCGACCGGATCATGGCCGGCGACCAGTCGGCGTGTGCACCTTTGAGCAGCGCCGCCACGCCGGAGGCGTGCGGGCAGGACATCGACGTCCCCGACGCCACGTTGAATTCGGTCCGCCGCGGATCGTCGGCGAGCTCGCTCGGCGATGATCCGGCCGGCCACGCCGCCAGGATGTTGACTCCCGGCGCGATCACGTCTGGTTTGAGAATGTACGGTGAATCGATGTTCGGACCCCTAGCTGAGAACGACGCCACCACCGGCGCCGGCTTCACCCCCAATTTAGTGCCGCGAAACGCTATCGTCGCCCTAGGGTTAGGGCTCGAGTTTATGTAATCGCGGATTGATTTTCCCGCGGATTCCGTAACGGCGAGGCCGGGCAACACGAGCGGGTCGGCGATGAGGCCTTCCCCGATCGGCGCAACATTTGCCACCACCACACCAACACCGCCGGCTTTTCTCACGACGGCGCCCTTCGCCACCCGAGAATTGCCGCCGCGATCGCACACCACGATCTTCCCGCGCACGGCGTTCTCGTCGAGGGATCCGTCAAGGCAGGTGTCAGAGGAGAAACTCCCGGCGCGTTTTGTGGCGTCTCCGCCGATTGAAGCATTTCCGGCGTAAATCAAGGGCAAAAAGGTCTTTTTGGGGAGGGGTGGGCCACTATAGAGTGACACGCCTGTGATCACCCGCCCATTCCCGAGCACGAGATCAGCGGGGAATGTCCTATCGATTGTGCTAGCACCAACAGTCATCATCCACGGGGAAACGTTACTGACGGTGAGTTTAGTAGGGCCGTCGTTACCCGCGGCGGCGGAGACCAAAATCCCCTTCTCCATAGCTCCAAACGCGCCGATCGCCATCGGATCGAGGTAGTAGGGCACTACGCCGCCACCGACGGAGATGGAGATCACATTCACGCCGTCCCTCGCAGCCTGGTCGAACGCGGCGAGGATATCCGAATCCATGCATCCGTACTGCCAGCAGATCTTATACACCGCGATCCGCGCCTTTGGCGCCATCCCGACGGCGACGCCGGCGGCGTAGCCGAAGAGAGAGGCGTTTCCAACGGCTCTTCCGGCGGCGGTCGATGCCGTGTGCGTGCCGTGGCCGTTCGTATCCCTAGCCGATTTCAATTCTTCCGATGAATTAATCTTCCCCCTCCGCGCCTCGTAGCCGTCTGAGAAGTACCGAGCGCCGATGATCTTCCGGTTGCAGTGATTTTTTGTGAAATTGTCTCCTTCGACGCACTCGCCTCGCCAATTGGAAGGTATCGGGCCGAGGCCTTCGTCGTGGAAGCTACGGTGCTCCGGCCAAATTCCGGTGTCGAGGACTCCGATAACAACATTGGCGCCGGAGTCGGATTCCGTGAGCAAACCGCCGGGATTGGTGTTGGATAGGCCTAAGAATCGCGGCGAGCGCGTCGTTTGCAGCTGCCGCACGCGATCGGGGAAGATCGCGACGATTTCCTGCCGTTTTTGAAGCCGTTGAGCTAATTTTGGAGTTAATTTCACGGAGAATCCATGGAAAACAGTTTGGTAAATATGAAGAAATTCACTAGATTCTCCGATTCCTTCAGAATCGGAGATAGGGTTTGAATCTAGGTTACGAAGAGTGGATTTGTACCAACGTTCTACATCGGAGAAAGCTGAGGGTTTCAACTCATTCTCGACTCTAACGATGAATGTTTGCGCGACTTCGCCTTCATCATCATCGAATTCAGCGGAAACGGCGGCAAATAGGAGAGGGGATAGGAAGAGGAGACACCAAAAACGACGCATTTGGATTCAGTGAGAGTTCGTCGGAATTAAAAGGACAAATTTAATTGGATGAGTCATCGATTTGCAACACCGTATTTATAAGGAAATTATCAGAGTAGAGACAAAAATGGTGAAACGAAGTTGTTAAAGAGGTGTATGAAACGTTGAAAATCCCAGAAAATGGCTAAAAATAGAAGTGCGAGAATTGCATGCGATGCCTATTTTACGCCATGCGAAGGTGGCGAAACTCGACTGTTATTTCCTTTTTCGAGTAGGGAAAGTGATGCAAATGCACAACTCATGCAATCTTTTAGTACTAGTACTATTTTTAACATATATGGAAGTGTTAATTCCATGCGAGCTTCAGTTTGGAACATTAGCCTGTTTAATTTACATCTAGAAATATTTTTTTAATTTTAATAACTTATACTCCCCCGTTCCATAGTAATAGAGTCATTTCATTTTTTAGTAAAAGTCAACACATTTTTCCACACCTACTTTACTCTCTCTTACTTTTTACTCTCTTCATCTCTCTACCTTTTTTATTTTCCACTTTATTCTCCCTTTACTTAACTCACCTAACACAATTTTCTTAATCTCCGTACCGAAAAGAAACGTTTTCATTACTATGGAACGGAGAGAGTAAATTACTGTCATTAATTTTACAATTTACATAAAATATCAAACTTGATTAGTTCTTTTTATTCATTTATTTAAAGTTAGCAAAATATATACAGATTAAACTTTCATTTTATGTAATTCTTAAACTTATAACATCAATAATGATATATATATATTTTTTTAATTTTGGGTTAGTTTATAGCTCGACTTTGATATGAGACTGATACTGTCATTTTTGTACGATAGCGTGTTCGTCATTTATGAATGTATTATTCGTAGAAAACATTATATTACGCAAAAAAGATCCAATTAATTTGATCATTTATGGCGGTTTGCTATGTGTATGTAAATTGTGAAGCAAATAGATATGGATACACGTATACTAGTAAGAGTGTAGATGCAGCTACACTACGTTAACAGATCACGCAACCCTCATTAGTCTCACTTGCCATCTTAAAATTAAAATAATGTTGACATCTTGCTCCATATCAAATCTGTTAAGATATTATTTTCTCAAAAACGATTAAAATCAAATTCAGTTATGATAGTAAATAGAAAAGGAGAAAATTCAATTAATTCTCATTAATTGTCACAATAAAGAATCTGTTAAGATAAGAGTACATCAAAGGAAAAAATTTAAATACTTCTCATTGAGGAGTGAGGACCACTCAAATAATTATAAAATTAATTAATTAGTAATTATTGTTCAACTAATTAGGGCTTAATAAATTTAATTGGAGGTCACCAAACTGTTATTAGGAATTAATAAACCTTAACCTCAGTTGGAGATCAATAAGCCCAATGCTATTTGCGATTTTTGTAAGCAAATATTAACCCTCAACTATAAAACGAAATTAGTTTTAAGTTTATAGTACTAGAACAATGCAAGTGATAATAAGCCAAACGTAGGGAAAATCTGAGATGATTTGGATTGGTTATGGTCGAAATGCAACTAAGTACATAGTACGGAGTAGTATAATTTTATGAAATGTGGTTATGGTCGAAATGCAACTAAGTACATAGTACGGAGTAGTATAATTTTATGAAATGCAATTACGTAAGAGCATCTCCAATGGCGGACGTCCGGTCAGACATCCGCGACGGGCGACCGGGATGTCCGCCATTGTGGCGTGGAAGGTAGGATACGGACGTCTCGTAAGGACGTCGGATGTCCTCGAACGTGCGGGCGACGGGCGGGCGGACGTCCGCCATTGTGGTGTGGGTCGGACGTCCGGTATTAATTTTTTTTTAAAAAAAACTCTATATATACGGCTCGTTGCACTTCATTTCATTCACACCACTTGTGTTAACAAGTTTCTCTCTTCTTTTACTACAAATTTCATTTCTACTTAATGGAGAATGACAGAACCTCCCACGGCACGAGCGAGTCGCTGACTCCGACGTTTCCCGCCGAACTAGAGGGAAACTCTAGCGGAAATGCGACAATGCTTCCGGCAATGTCGGGGATGGGTGGAATGCGTAGGATGGGTGGTATGATGTCCCCTTACTTCGGTATGTACAATTGGATGGGTGGGATGGGTGGTATGATGCCCAGGGCAGCGGTGATGGGGGGCATGACCCCAAATATGATGGGGATGGGGTGGGATGATGCCGGGGATGATGTTGGGGATGATGCAAGGGAAAAGCCACGGGCTCTTCCTCGCGAACGGTGGCTGAGGAGGAGGATGATGAGGAGACGGGAAAGCGGACGGTCTGGAGCGTGTGGGAAAACGTCGCGCTTTCGAAGGCTTGGGTTTCAATAGTCGAGGATCCCTATGTGAGTGCTAACCAGCATATTGACAGACTGTGGCATCGCGTCGCTGAAGCCTACCTCACACACAAACCGGCTGGGGCGAAGAGTCGCGTTCCCGAACAATGCCGGAAACAGTGGGAGCGGTTGAGGCCTAAGCTTAGTCGATTTGCCGGCCTCTACCAAAACAATCCCCGCCAGGCAACCAGCGGTATGTCCGAGGAGGATGTGAAGAACAGTGCCCTGGCGCAGTACCCCGACAGATCTTTGAAGTTCAAAGATTTCGACCAGTGGGAGTCCTATCTCGTGGTGAAGGATTCCCAAAAGTTTTGTGGGGGTGTCGAATCGGGCTGGCAGAAGCGGACGAAGATCAACGCTTTCGGTGAATACAGCAGCAGTGCTGGTTTGCACGAGCTCCCAGAAGCCGAGGAAGTGTCCCCGCTACCTCAATCAGACTCCCGCCGGCGTCGTCGCCCGATTGGGCAAAAGGCTGCGCAGCGGAAGGCTAGGGGAAGCAGCAGCGGGTCGTTCGAGGTCCAATCGGAGGCCCCTGCTCCCCCAGAAGAGTACGACCGCGCGCAGATAACGACTAGCTTGGTCCGGACCATGCATAGGTGGCATAGCACGACAGATCCTGTGTACAAAAGGATGTTGAAGGATGTCATCGATGGATGGCGCGATTTGGGCATGCCACCCATTGGAGATGATGGCGCCGAGATTAGCGGCGGGGACGACGGGGGCGGCACGGGCGACGGCGAGGGTGGCACGGACGACGAGGAGTGAGTCGAGTCAAAAATTTTATTATGTAATTTTTTCTTTTTTATTAAGTAATTTTTTTCTTTTTTTTTATGTAATTTTTTTAATGTAGCATTTGCAATTTTCCCGTATTCCATGTCAAAATTATAATTCCGTTACGTATATTTGTGAATTTGTGATTTTTTTTATTGCGGGAAATCCTAGTGGGAAGAGCGATGGGAAGAGCGGATTGTGAAGGGGATGTCCTAGTGACGTGGCAGTGGGATGGGAAGTCCTAGTGACGTGGCAGGAGGTGTTTTTGGGAAGTCCTAGTGAATGTCTGAGTGGTACATCCGCCCACTAGAGATGCTCTAAGTATTTGGGAAATGTGACAATAATTACGTACATACGCGTAATGCATAATAAAAGGTTGTCGGTGAAACAATCTGAATCCATAATGAATAAATCAATAATCCGTACTGCTATTACACATCTCAGATAAAGTAGAGTAGTACTACTACTCCATAAATCTGATTCATTTGGTTACTAATTATGTGCTTTTTTATTGTGTTAATTTTAGTATAAGTAGAAGCGAAAAGTTAAATTAAAGAACTCGAACAGCTTTTGTTATAGTACTACAAAAAAAAGTTACTGTAAATAAATAAGAGCAGTCTAAAATTAAACAATACTACTTACTAGTAGTAGTACTATTACTACTGTTTTCCATAGTTTTTGAGGGTGGGTGGCAAAGCAGTGGGCGGCCGCCGCATTTTGATAAAGCAGTCAGCGCCCACTGGTAAGTGGTATCAGCCTCACGAGTTTTACGCACACACTTAACTATTCATAAATGATTAGTTATTAGTACAACAATATTTTAAAGTTAATTGGAGTTTTCATATTAAGAAGAAAGGGAATATGATACAATCATTTTTTTGGATGTAATCGACACCATTTTATATATTGGACTAAAAAATGATCGAGTTCCAGTCAAAATTTGTAATTTTAGGAATTAAACTAATAGTACCCTAAATGGTTATACTCCATTCCATTCGTTCTTTGTTAGTAGAGATATTTTTTTCTAGCATAAAGTTTAAGAATAGTGTGTTAATTAGATGGTGAATAAAGTAAGACAATATAAATTAAGTGAAATGATAACTTTTTGCTAAAAATAGAAATGACTCACTTATATTGGAATATCCAAAAATAGAAAAATGACTCAATTAATATGAAACGAAAGAGGAAGTATTAATTTTGACTATCATTAGTGTTATGTGTTAATTAAATATAACATGTACTCCATAAAACATGCTTATATATTTGGAGGATTCAAAAGAAAAATATAAAGTTTCCAGCCATTATAAAGTTACTCTATTATTTTAATCAAGAATTGCTTGAGTTATAGACTTATATGATAGTGAAGGAATCATACTCATCTCAATATCTTAATTAAAAAAACAAGATTATTATAAGTCCTAGTGTTTTCAAAGCCGCCAATCTTTTTTTAGTGGTACCACGAAAAAAAATAAAATTATCTTCATAGTCTATTCGAAGTTTCCATTTACTAAAACATTTGTATAAATTTTCAAAAGGCATTATCGCTAAATGATTAATCAATAAATCTATCTAAGATTAAAATTATCAAACTCCTTGGCATTCGATTCTACTTTGGACCTTTGAGTAATACGCATTCGAAAAATTTATTCAAAATATAATAAAAAATTGTACTACAAAAATAACAAAATTTGCAATTACAACGAATAATCCATGATTAATCAGTAATTAACAACAACATTACACAATTAACACAAACTACTAACACTCATCGTATCCGCTAGAGTTCACCGGAAACTTCATCGAAGCTCCACAGCTCCACCGTATCCGGCGGCGGATTTCTAGGAGGTGGCGGCGGCGCCGACTGGCCGTCGTAATACGGAATCTGATAGAACTTCATGTAGTTCTCGTACGCCATCAGCTCCTCCGACAGCTTCTGCACTTCATCCTCCGTCTCCTCCTCCGCAAGTTCAATCGCCGCATTTTTGCTGCCAATCCCGTCCACCTCAGGCTTCGATTCGGCGGAATTATTCACGGCGTAGAATAATTCCACATCGTCGCAATCCCCCAATCCAATTTGATTGAATTCGGCGTGATGCTCGAAATCGATAAGTTTTCTAGGGTTACGATTGTAGTTGCAGCTATAATGATCGTCCTCGTTTGGGAAATTGACTTTGGCCTTTTTGCCTCTGATTTTGCGCGCTTCTCTGTCGTAAGCGCGGGCAGCTTCTTCAGCAGTGTTATACGTCCCCAGCCAAACGCGGACGCCTTTCCGCGGATCGCGAATCTCCGCCGCCCATTTCCCCCATGGCCGCTGCCGTATTCCTCTGTACAGATTTTTCCTCTGCTTCCTGTTCTTCTCCGGAGCACAGCTCGCGACGCGATCATCGCCTATGTAGATTTAAATCTCCGGAAATCAGAAATTGAATCGATGAAAATGAATTAGGAATTCGGAGATCGATAAATAATGGAGTAAATCCATCGAGTCAGATTACCTGCTGCAGAGGATCTGGATCTTTTGAGAAGAGGAGTATCGTTGTGGTCAGAATAGGTGAAAGCAGCGGGCCAGAAGTCGGAGGCGGAAGGGAGGACGCCGGCGCAGGAGACGCGGCGGCTGGGAATAAGTCCGGCAAGGATTGAACCGCCACACATTTTAGGTGAAATGACTCCGAAATCAGTAGGAAAAAATTACTTTGGAGAGAAAAGTGAGAAGAAGATGGTTGTTTAAGACTTTAAGCTTGCGAGTTGGCGATTTCAAATTATGAGTGAAACAGACGAAGTTTCATCGTTATATATAGATAGCACCGATACATCTGTTTCGCGGTGCTCTACCCAATAGCCTAATACTGTAGCACTGATACATACTGGAATAATTATATTTTATCAAAATTTATACAATAAATTGTAATCTCCCCATTCCAAAACGTTTTTTAATTTAACTAATTGTATACAAATGAAGATTTGCTAAGGTGATGTTCGGTTTGCAAGATAAAATAATACCAAGATACAATTTAGAATTGAGTTGTGAGATTATTTTAGTCATAGGGGGGTTAGCTATAACTAATTATTCCATGATTATCCATCTAGGATTGAGTTGTGGGGTTGAATCTCATGGACCAAACACACTACAAATTTAATCATGAATACAATCTTGCAAACCGAACACCCCTAAAAGTATTAAGCCAACCTAATAACACATTCACGAATCCACAAGATGATGAAACACAACTAAATTAATACTAGTAAAATGTTTACTATTTTCCATTCTCTGTGTATAGTAATTTTATAATTGAGAATACACGAAATATTTTAATGGAAATGCAGTGTGTCTTAAGTCTTAACCGAAATAAATAGAAAAGTTGTGTTTTATTTTGCAGAGGAAATATGCATCATAAAAATAACAACTACAACTATAATTAAATAAAAACAAAATTTGATAGTATTTAATAACTGATTTTTAGTCGTAAACGAAGAGTATTGGAATATTATTTTATATTTATAGTACAGTGCCGTTATTTATATACATATGAATTAATTATGAAAATAAACAACTGACTTTGTGAAAAAATATTCAGTGGACTTCTCATGCCAAAATGTCATTATAAGGTGGTGTACTAAACCATATAATATTTTACAAATGGAAACATAAATGATTAGATATGCCAACAAATGTAAGGTATTTTTAGAAGATATTTATTAAACCACTTTTATAGAATATTGCATAATCTTAATTCTTAAAATATGAAAATTGACAATATTTTTTCTTCCTATTTATAAATATATTGACACACTTATATAGTAATAATTTAGTTTTTATTTTCATATTAAGTTACTAAGTAAATATATAACCTATTTAATGCATTAAAATCTTAAAAAAATTTATTAAAGGAATATTGTATAATCTTAAAATATAAAAATTGCTAGTAATAATTTTTCCTCCTACATATAAATATATTTACGTACTTAAATAGTTATAATTTATTTTTAAATTTCATATTAAGTTACTAAGTACATACTGTAGAACTCTTTAAATGCACTAAAAATAGAAAAATTAAATTATGATCATACTTTTTGTTTGTGTGCATTTTCACTTACATATATATTTTTATGTATAAATATATAAGAAAAAAATTATAATTATAAAATTTAAATAATACTAACAAAGTGTTTGTACTTCGTGATTATACTTATTTTTTTATTGATGCCAAAAGATGATGAGTACATATAAGATGTTATTGTTATTATATTATATATATAAGTATGTAGTGTATACGTAGGAGGTAATTTTTTTTTTTGATAATTTCAATATCAAAAATTATGCATTATTCTATAAAAGTGATTTAATGCATATCTTCTATAAAAGTGGTTTAATGAATATCATCCAAAAATAACTCTATTAGTTGGCATGTCTAGTTGGATGTGAGCTATTTATTTTTTCATTTGTCAAAAATTAAATGGTTGAGTACACCATTTCATTGTAACACTTTAGTGTGGAAGGTCCACTAAATATTTTTTCCACTGACTTTATAGTTTTTTTTCCATGCTTTAAATCCTCTAGATTAGCTGTAAAATCCTGATACTGGGTTGGACCTTAGAAGACTGGTTGCATTTTCTTGGACCGCCAAATTCGAATTGGATTCTTCGAGCATCCACAACCGTGCTCTTGCCAGCGGCACGGTTGTGGGCCCGGGCGGTACTATTCATGCCTGCTCTCTGGCAAGAGCACAACACCCACAACTGTGCTCTTCCGCAAGGACGAGCACAATTAATATAAAATTCAATTACACAAAAACATTTTCATAATACTAAAATTCATTAAAAAAACCACAATAAAAATAACAAATTACAAATAAAATAAAAAGACATAATTAAAATCCTAAAAATTAAAAATTACATAATTAAAATACTAAAAATTAAAAATTACATAATTAAACTCCTAAAAATTAAAAATTACATAATTATTGGCTAATATAACCCGAGGAAGACTACGCATCCGGCGGCACCAACCCCAATTGTTTTTGGAGACCCAATATCATGGACTCGTGCGTTTGAAGTTGCGTGGGGGTCATAGTTGACCTATCGTCCATATTGAGTTGGGCCAAAAGGGCCCACAACGAGTTGTTCGGGGGTGGAGGTGGAACATAGGGTGCGGGTTCGGGAGCAGGGGCAGATGGAGTCGCGGCGCGACGTCGTTCGGCCGCCGCCTTCTTCCTACCTTGCGGTCGGCGTCGGGAACCGCTTGGTTGGGCATCGGGGCTACCCAAGTTAGCTTCGGCGAGTTGGCTAGCCACTTCTTCGCCGGCGTCGGATAGGGATGCCGACCGTGAGCGTTTGGAGGAGCCGCTAGAGGAGGATGTTATGCCTCCCTTATACTTCGGGTGCGTCCGCGTCTCCTGCCAAACGTTAAGATATATGAACGACTTACCGTTCATGGATTGGTAGGTGCTCAGCGAGGCGGTGATGATGTCGACCTCGCTTCGGCCGCTCCCGGCATTCCGGGACTCCTGGATGAAATAGCCGTTGAACTTGCCAATTTCTTCGTTGGCTCGGCCGATGCAGTTGCGCACCATACTCTCGTTGCGCTCGATCGTTCCCGGCGGCCGGTGTGCATTGTACCGGCTAGAGACGCGCCACCAAAAGTGATCGCCGGATTGGTTCGTTCCAACCACCGCATCTTCGGAGATTTCCAAGTACGCCTTGAACAATCTTTCCATCTCCGCTGGTGAGTACGGTGTGCTGACACTGGCGCGAGATGGAGGATTCGGCATTTGGGAAGGGGCGCGAGGCCTAGGCTCCGGTGTCCACCCGTAGCGCCCATCGGAGGCACCTTGATCGTCGATTGGGTATGGCCGGTAGCCACTCGGAACGCCCGAATCTTGGGTGAGAGGAGGGGCCGAATATTCCGTTTCCGGACTATGAAACGGTTGCGAACCGAACCATTCGGGGTTCCAACCGTGAGAGCCGCTTGGGTTGTCGTCGTTACCGGACATAGTGGTGTTGTAGGGTGTGAGAGGAAGATGAAAATGGATATGAGAGATTGATGATGAGAATTGTGTAGTGAAAGTGTGAATTTTTTGGAGTGAAATTGGGGGTATTTATAGATGAAAGTGTGTATTTTTGGGGTAAAAAAAATAAAAAAAAATTAAAAAGTGGGGAAAAACGGTTATAAACGGATATAATTTTTTGGGGAAGTGAAATTTTTTTTTTATTTTTTATCGATTTTTTTAATAAAATCCGATTTTTTAAAAAATAAAAATAAAAAAATGTTTGAAACCAACGGCTATGCCGTTGGCGAATGGGAGACCGCCACGTGTGCGTCCGCTGGCACGGACGTGCTCGATACATCGAGCAGCGCCGTGCCAGCGGCGCGGTTGCAGCGGTGGCGGTCCTTCGCCTTGCCGCTGGCACGGACGGCGGTGGCGCCTACCGCCACCGCTGCGGATGCTCTTAAGTAGTAGTTCAAATCAAATAAAATAAAATAATGGCTGATATCAGCTAAGCCATAATAAAAAATAGTACTACGAGAACTATATATAATAGAAAAAGTAATTTACTACTACTAATTATCATTACAAATGTATGTACTTAACAAATACTATTATTTTGCTTAGATTATATACTTATTTTTTACATAAGATAAAAATATCAACTTATTACTCAATTTTAAAAAAATTGACAGAGATTATCAATTATTTATATATTTAATGATAACCTCTTTTAGAACATCCGAGGAACAAAAAATAGTCAGTGTTTAAATTGTATCCTACAATTTAGATTGAAATTTGAGTCATGACGATCACATAGGTAGATGTGAATCAATATCGTTTTATAAACCATTTTCCACAACTTAGTTTTAAAATAAATTCTGACATCTTATAAGCCAAATTAAATGAATATGTAAATATTTAATTAAAAATAGGTGATTCGTTCAAAGCTGATCTAAGGCAAGATTTGTTTGACAACAATCCCCAAAATGGAAAGCAAAAAAAAACACAAAACCTCGGAAGCACGTTGTATCTCTAATCCCATTTCTAAAGCAAGTGAATATTTTAATTTACGAGATTCAACAACTCGAAGAGAAAAATTATTTATTTCAATCATTATCTAGTCAGCTGTCTAAAATTTCATTTTATTCTACTATTGAACCTTGTTAAAACTTTTTTGTTTGTCTGTTAGTGTATGCGTGTAACATATAATTAGTAGTACTCCTACAATAGTATCAATAAATTTTTAATTAAATATATACATATAATTTAAAATTTACTTGAAGTATGGTACACAAAAGGTGCAATTTAAAATTCATTTGTAGAATTGTAGGTCGCGGATTGTGTATTACTACTATATTCAAACGTCTGTATGTTTGTTTTGATTATTGATTTCACAATTACAGACAAGTAATCCGAATTAAATATTGATTTCAATTGGATAATACTATAGTAATAATTAATTTAGGAAGTTTCAATAGGCCGGAGCAAAGGACGTGCTACCTTCTCACCTCTATGTGATTGCACATCTTCAGTATAACTAACGTTAGATATCAAGAACCAAAATTTTGGTTTTAAATAATATCCATATGCAAATAAATTTTACAATGAATGAATTTTGAAAAATATATCTCTACTACTAATATTATGTGAAAATCCGAGGATTGGGAAAATTCGCCACATCAATCTCATGAGACTAAAAGGCTTGTGCGCCATGTACGCGAGTAATATAAGTTAATTGTAACCAGTACCTACTGACTCTATGATATATACTGATTAAAATGTACAAAATAATATTATTGCAATAAAAAAAACCCAAACCTCTTATAACTAATTAGAGCATAAAAAAAAGAAAATATCGTGCTGGCAAGTAAGGCAAATTACATAATCGTGCGTAACATCAGACATATTAATGCCTATACATAAACAACATATATGGGCATAAAAAAGCATTGGATTTGAATCAAAAGAAACAAACGGAGTTGAATTAAGAATCGAACGACATGGCTATGGGAAACCGCTGTTCGTTGTTGCTAACGTTGTATCTGTTTCCGTTGACTGTGATTGTCCGAGCTTCGGCAACCGGTTACGGGTATGGCCCGAATCCGAATTCATATGATTCCAACAATAAGTTTTTTCCAGAAGTTTTCAGCGTGCAAGGAGTCGTTTACTGCAAATCTGCCTCCGGAGTCATCCCGCACAAAGGTCAACATTTTATGTCGTTTTTTTTATTTATATAAATTATATTTTCATTAGCTGAAGAATGTTTTAATATGAAAAAATTAAATTTTAGTTATTTTTTTTGTGATTTTTCAAAATTATAAACTCAAAATAAGATTTAACTCTTGTTGTTGCTATAAATGTGCATGAATTGTTTGCATCTTAATTATAGAAGAATTATGTGTCAAATACTAATATTTATCATCAATCTCACAATTTTATCATCACTTTAAAATGCTCCAACGAGGGCTTCGCAATTTAAAGGTTTCATATTTAATATCCCACATTAATTTGACTATTGAGCAATGAAATAATCAGAGGTGGATAAAAGTAGGAGTATTTTTAAAAAAATATATACATACTTTTTATACTCTTATTGGCACATACTGACATACAACAACATATCATATTATCATGCACACCTTATAACTCCAATTTTCAAATTACTAGCTGAAAAGAGTTTTACCAATTAAATTAATTTATTCAACAAAAATATCTTTGTAATAAACTCATATTATTCTCTCTTTTCATAAATTGAATATAGGAAGTGTAGTAAGAATTACATGCGTAGGGCTTGATAAAGACGGCTATGAAACGGCTCCATTCTCGGTTTTGAGCCGGCCAACCGACGCCAACGGCTACTTCCTAGCCAAGCTTTCAACCGAGCTGCTTGAAGCCGACGGCTTCAAAATTACGCAGTGCAAAACCTTCCTCCACAGCTCAAAGCTCAAGGCTTGCCCTTACGCCACCAACATCGGCAGTGGCTTGAGCGGCGCGCCTCTATCGGCTTATCGGACGCTCGGCTCCAGCAAACTGAGGTTGTACTCCGTCGGCCCTTTTGTTTACGATTCTACCCCTCAACAAAAGACACCTTCGCACTATTGAAGAAGGCTGTTTACGGTAAGATAATCCTAAAGAAACTTCATGTTGTACCTTACATTTTTAATTTGTTATTTTAAATTTTATTATTTTGGCTCTTTTAATCTATGACTATGGATTAAATTTTAAATTTGTTATTTTAGATTTTATTATTTTTTCCTGTCTCTATATTATTCTCTCTTTTACTTTACCATTTATCTACTTTAACTATAATATATTATCATTTTTATAAAACGAGTACAAGAAAGTCAAAGTGACTCCTAATGTGGACGGATCTATATTATTATCTCTTTTATTTTACCATTTCTCCACTTTAATTATTTATTAATATTTTTATAAAACGAATACAGAAAATTCAAAGTGACTCCTAATGTCCGACAAAGGGAGTAATATTTTTGGAATGAATAAGGATAAAAATGTAAAGATACTAGTAGTAATTTGCATTTGAAGAAAATCCCCATTTAAAAAAGGTAATTATTTGCTGGCCCAATATAAGCTTGCGACAAATCCAATTATAAGCGTATAACTGTTGGGTCTAGCCCGACATGTTTTGGGCTGGACATATTTTCTTTCTTTTAAATTGCCTGGGCTCCAAAACTTTAGCTAAGTGGGGTTATGGAATGGTCGATTACTTTTTTTTAAAGATTATAGGTGAATCACAACTTAGTTGGTAAAATATTTCCTCTCGAACCAATATATCAATTGTCAAAGGTTCGAGTTATATCGATCACAAGGGTAAATTAGGAAATTTAATTTTAAGAAAAATTTGTAAATTACATTGAACATTTAGGCTGCAATATAAACGAAACTTATAGGAAATTGATAAAATTCGAAATATAATGCGTCGATGACATAAATTGATCTTGAACAGACTGTTTTTGTTTGTCTTAATTTAGCATTTAATCCTTACTAATGGATGCACTCATGCAAGTGTCTCAAAAAAATAGTTTCACTAATCACCAGACAAATAAGTATAGCACCTTGATTTAAGTAATTCTTGATGACGATATTCATTCTAAATTAAAAATACGTTCAGTAGCCAATCAAAATAAAAATAAAAATACGTTCAATAACTATTGAACTCGGGCTATTATTGTAAAGGGTTTTATAATCATATCAAACATTTGATAGTGGATACTAATAGTAATAATAATTGTTTGTGACTGAGTCCCACAAATCACCATTTATGTTACCATCTTATTTTTTATTTTAATTAATGCCACGCGACATCGTCATGTCATAATTTTTGTTTGAATACTAATAGAACGGATATTTGTAATTTATTTTCTATATAAATTATGATTGCCATTAGTCAAAGATGAAATGTCTGAGTACACTCAAATTTGTTAAACAATGATAGCGGTGGCAAACAAATTAATAAATTTAGGTACCTGATATTTGACTATATAGTGAATAGACAGGTAATATTAAATAAATTAAAATTGTTGACAATGGTCCCCAAAATTAGATGGATTTACATGAATTAGGTGGACATCAATACACACCAGGCGAGCCAATAATTCACATGAATTTGGTGGGCATCAATAGTCGTCAATCTCAATGCAATACAATCGCACCAGCCGAGCCATTACTATTCCTCCCATTTATTCATCTTTCATCCATTTACACCAACGATTATCAACACCATGTTTCTTATCCCATAAATTTCTATCCTCACAATTTATTCCGTGAATTTTCCAAATCGGAACTCGCCAATATTTAATCTAATTTATGAGTTTTAACTTTTACGTCAATTTGACATGTTTTTTCACCAATAAGTAACAAAAAATTATATACTCCGTAAAATGGAATGCGACGTCCGCTTCAAACTCCGAAAGCGTATATTATGAATCAATGAAAAAACTAGGCATTAATTACAACAAAAAAAGTCGCGCACACACACACAACTAATACTGTTTTTTGGCTTGATCACAAAGAAAGGAACATCATATTCATATTGAACATGGCGGAAACCGAGAAATCTCGAGATGATCAACGAGGGAGCAACAAATTGGACATAAAACTCGGTGGTGGAAGCGGCGGCGGCGCTGTTGGAGTTGTTGTTCTGTTAGGCGGCGCGTTGGCTACCGCAGCCTTTGTGTTCGGCCAAAAGAGGTGGAGCTCCGGCAAGGATAACCGCCACCGGAATTCATCACCTGAGATTGACGAGAAGAGAGAGAAAGAGCATGAACGCATAAGGTCTGTGTGATTTCTTATATGATTTCGAAGAGTTGTTTGTGTTTATGGTGGATTTTTGTGTAAATCGGAGATTGATTTTGTGCAGGAAAGGGGGAAAAGAAGAGGTTCAGTTAGAAAAGGTTTCTGCTCACACCTTGAAAGTGGTAACTCTGTTTTTCTCTCTGTTATTTTAATTTGGTTATGCAACAAACAAGTCTGTCAAGAATACATATGATTTACGGGCGTGTTATATGATAATTTTGAATTGAATTTGATCAATTCAGATACTGAAAATTTCAATTTACGAATTTCTTCAGGATGTAGAGGCAGATGCAATTTCTGATGATGGCTTCGTAATCGTCAAGCCTTCATCAGAAATTCCTTTGTTGAAGAAAGGGGAATTGGACAAAGTTGTTTCGGATGATCACTCAAAATATGAGCAAATCTACATTGAGGACGATAGCGCAGAGGGAGAAAGTGATGACGATGGTGAAATTACTGAGGCATCTGAGAGAGAAGAGGATAATGGTGTTGAAGGAGATGAAATTGATGATAAACATTTAGAAATGGAAGTGAAAGAAAAAGAATTTGTGTTTTTTTGCAGTGGTAAAGGAGAAATTAATGAGGAGAAATCTGTACTTCATCCATCACCAGCAATCATTCTCAACGTCGATAAGGAAGAGCCGATTCCAACAGAAGAGGTGGAGGGAACCACGAAAAATGGTAAAAGTGAGGAAGCCCCCCAAAATGTGGAGCTGAATGAGAATGGGGATATGTTGCAGCAACCCAATTCTCAGCCAGACGAGGATGATGCAAAGAGGGCGAATGAAGAGGAAGTCGAAGATCATTTGATTGATAACGGAGATGGTGAAGCTACAATAAGTAAAGTTGCAAATGGGGAAGTTGATAGTGAAGATGGTGTGGTTATGGATTATGGTGTTGATAGAAGAGGAGATTCTTCGAAGTGGGAGGCGCTATGGCAAGCAGAATGGCCAAAGAGGTCGTCTTTGGTGTCTCAGAGAGTCAAGCTCGTGAGCTACGAAGTGGGAGGGAAAGTTCGGGAAGATTCTGAGGCAGTGATCAATAAGTACACGATGGAGATGGGGATGGTGAAGGAGGATCCAGCGAGTTCGACTAGGGTGAAAATGATGGTCTGGGCGCTGTCTGTGCTATCTTCGCTCTGGTGCTCCTGGTTCTTCGACATGTCGTTTGCTAAGCTCTGCCTCGTCGTGTTCCTCACCGCGTTCCTGCTGGAAATCTACGGCTATTTGCTGATTAATCGCCAGCAGGCTGCAAAAGGGGAAACAGAGAAATTGGGTAATATGTGATGATATTTAGTATAGCAGATGTTAGAGTTGTCCTAAGATTGGAGGTGTTTGTCACTGAAATAATGTATTGGCAATTTGGCATGCCGTAATAATTCTTTATCAGCTTTGAATCTTGGCATGAAAAACACAGTACACACAGTGTGATAGTATATCGTCGTTTGGTTTTGAGTCCTTTGACTAAGATGTGGCGTAAAACAAAAACAAAAGAAGGATGAGAAAATCAATGTTTTAAATATCAGATTGTTTGATCATACTTCCCTCATCATAAAAAAAATAGTAGTACTACTGTATTAGCAATATGTGGGCACATGTTTAACAAAATGAAGTGCTATTGCCTGTTTTATTCACAAGAATTGTACAGTAGATGGAATTTGTGGGCGATACAATTCGCGAATATGCAAATAAATAAATAATTATAATGAGAAAAAGTAAAAGCCTAGCATTTGGGAACAGGAGGGTTGAGGACGCCGGAACCTTTGATTCCGACGGCGCTCTCACATGCAGACGAGACGGTCTTGGCTTCCCCAGTCGGTTTCAAGTCTATGTCTGCCAATTCGATGTTTGAGCATGGCACCTTTTTGCTGCAGTTCAACAACACCGCAATCTCTGAGATGGTCGTGCCCTTGATTCTTCTGAAGTGAACGTCGCTAATCTTTACGCTTGATTGCTACCACCAAAAAATATCACGTTTCAGTACAGCAGTGCTCAGTTTTGAAAAATGATATGTATACCTCGGGCTGAGTCTTGGAGAAGTAATGTTGATCGATGATGATGGGGTTCTTGACATTATTCATAGTCAAATCTTCGAAGACGATGTTGGTGGCGGTGAGCACCGGCGACTTGTGGTAGCTCTTGACCCTGGCCCCGTTGGTTGTGCCCGTCAGAGTGCAGCTCGAGAAGGTGATGTTCCCCACGCTCAATTCGTCGGGCCGCTTCCCTAAACTCCCCACTCTGCCCGGGGAGTGTTTTAATTAATTATAAAAATTGTATCGTCGAAATATAATATATTAGGTGCTCACGCGAGTCCGTGTCCAGGGCCACATTTGAGATTTTTGACTAAGATGTTTTTGCTGCCGGTGCCGATGGAGATGCAGTCGTCTCCGGTTCCAATGACGGAGTCGATGATCTCGACGTTGGTGGCGTTGCTGAGATGGATTCCGTCCGTGTTGGGGCTCTCGTCGGGGGCGGTGATAGTCATTTTTGACAACTTGATGTTGATGCTGTCGATCAACTTGCTATGGAACCCCATTGCGTCCACGAAATTGAGGTTGCTAATGTCTCCATTTGATGACGATTGGAACGTGAAGCTCTGTCATGAATTCAGAAAAATATAGTACAATAAATAAGTTTTATAGTTTAATTTCAAAATTATGGAGTATTTAAACTGACAATTATGGCATGTGTTGTATATATATATAATGGTAAACTTACGACAGGCATTCTGTTGGCTTCTCCGGCATACTTCCATGCGTTGGCCCCTTGGCCATTGAGGGTGCCTCCTCCGCTGATCTTGACGTTGTCGATGTGCTCGAGCAATATCCACATCTTATTGGAGTAGGCGCTCGGGTCGGGATTGGCCAAGATGGTACCTTGAATGTCGATGATCAGTGGCGGGGGCGCGTCGCACTTACCGCTTAGGATCACCTCCCCCATCATGAATTTCCCTGGTGGCACCACAATCTTCGCCGGTGTTTTGCCTTCGCATCCTGCCCTAAATGCCTGAATAAATGACTGCATGCCACATGTGTAAAACAACTTTATTAAATCACTACAATATAAATTTAAATAATTACTCTGTATGATTTCAAACCATTGCGTCGTCGGTTTTGCCATCGCCCTTGGCGCCGTATTTGGTGATGTCGTAGACCGTCTCAGCCAGGAGGCGGCGTTGTTCGCCGGCAACCGCGATGGCATTGATAATATCAAACAACTTATGCCTAAGGCCAAGGAGCCCATCATATGAGAAGAACTAGCCATATATATTATTCACCAATATTATTTCATTTTATTTCTTATCAAGTTTATTTTACTCTTTCTCATTAATATGTGTTGCCCACGCATTATATATGCGATCGTCTGCGAAAAATTCAAACTTCTTAATCCTACTTTTGGCAAAAAAAAATTAAGTTCAAATCGATAATTTCTTCCAGCTGTTCATTAATTTGAATTGAGCCACAGACAGAATATGAAAAAATTTGTGAGGTGATGTAGAAATATGTGGATCTTGAATTATTCATAGCAAATTGTTACGAACAAGACTAGATTTAATTAAGCAAAAATATTAAAAGGATTATAATATGTGCTTCTAATAGGAAAAGAAATTAGATTCAATAAGATTAAATTATCAGAATCAAGTAATTAATTAACTGAACTTGTGTAATTACAGTGATACATAGTGGGAAAACACTTGGTTAATTTTGCATTAATTTAAGTTTTGTACGGTATAAGTAGGACTTCAGGAACACTCTAATTAAGTATAACTAAAGTCTCAATTTGGTCCTTTAACGTATTGCGTTTTTTTTTGTCCAAAACATTATCTTTTGAATTATTCGGTCCCTCACATTTGAAATCGGATCACATTTGGTCCATTTTGGACGGCTCCTTCAAATTTTTAACAGTTTTAATTACCGGGTCACAAAGCTGTCACTAATCCGTCACAAATTTGTCACTAATTATCATTTTAGTCATTTACGTAGTCATTTACGTGTAAGTTACATAAATAAGGAGGAAATTGAGGCATGAAAGTACTATTATTAGAATAATGATAATATATTAACTAACTAAAATATAGAATATTAAGTGGTACCAAAAAGTGGTACTTCTATATTTTATTGTTGAAAATCGACGGACACGTATTTACATGTTTCTATATGTAGCCTAATAAAATTTGGCTCTTTTTCTATAAGTACACAATTACATACACTTTCATTTAATTATAAAGTCTAATAAAGTAAATACCTATATTTATATACTTTACAAATATTAATTTTATGCATGTGTACGTAGTGACGGATTAGTGACTGATTAGTGATGAATTTGTGACGGATTAGTGACGGATTAGTTTCTCCCAGTTAGTGACGGATTTGTGACCCGGTAATTAAAACCGTAAAAAATTTGACGGAACCGCCCAAAATGGACCAAATGTGAGGGACCGAATAATTCAAAAGATAATGTTTTGGACCAAAATTAAAAAAACGCAATATGTTAAAGACCAAATTGAGACTTTAGTCATTAAGTATTGTCAATATTAATATATTTTTTTCTATTTACTATTTATATTCAGGTTCAGTTTATCATGGTACTTCATTACTCGGGGTATTTAATTACCTCAACATTTTATCAATGATAAAAAAACAAATCCAAACTCATTGATACGTGCGTATTATGTTATGAGTTAGCTTGAGTTAATCACGCGAACATTACACAATAGAAATTTAACATATTAATCCACATAATGTGTATAAAATAAATTAGTGGACGCAAAAATTTGTTTCGCTAGGAACTATATATTCTAAAATCAGAGTCTGTAACTTTTGAGAATATAAGTTGAGATGGTAAGAGCTTTTGTACAATGATTCACACAAAATAAAGTAAATTCAATGATATTATACATATAAATAAAAAACGATTAACATATATGGTAGGGGGCTTAAGCCATTGATTATGTCAAACTTTATCGTATTCATTTTTTGTCGGCTCGATGTAATACAAATTACAAACAGTTCAGATTGAGTTAGGGCTCTGAGTTCGATTCAGGTCGGATTCGTATAACCTGTTAATAATTAACATCATTATTCTTAATTTTTATTAGAATTAGAAATTTGAGTTTCATATCCTCACTTTACATATGTTGCCACCATTCCATTATCTATCTTCACCGCCACGAATATCATTACCACGTCGTCGTCAGTTCATATCTCATTCGCAACGCGCATGAATCATTTCGCATAATTATCGTGAAGTTGTCATGT
Source organism: Salvia splendens (assembly GCF_004379255.2). Lineage (NCBI taxonomy): Eukaryota > Viridiplantae > Streptophyta > Magnoliopsida > Lamiales > Lamiaceae > Salvia > Salvia splendens. Next base: position 6,427,315 of record NC_056040.1, read on the forward strand.
CGAGTTTGTGCCATTGTCGTGTTGTACGTCGGGTTCATGCCCTTATATATTGCATTGTTATCGTGTCGTGTCAACAAAATAAAATCATGTCATCAACGTTCTGTCATGTGCGAGTCGTGTACTCGTGTTCAAAATTTTCATCCATGACTAACCCCTTAGGCATAACTAATGTCTAAGTACACATATTACAACTTACATCAAGACATAGACGAATGAGATTTAAGAAAATACGATTCATTACATCGGTATCAAAATTTTGTTATGAGGCTAAAATCTCCAATATATAGTGTGATTTTCAGTTGATTTATTTTAGGAACGATCGAAATTTTAGGCAACCAAAACTTCACCATACACACGGTACGAGATTGAAAGGAAAATTGTCTTATTACATAGGCATGAGATAATTTTCATATTGACAACATGTTTAACATATAATAATAAACTATCATGATCACTGTGATGGCAAATATAAATGATAAATTAACTAGATCAAATGTAACTATACTATATCTCATAAATCATAATGAATATTACTACTAGTGTAATAAAGATTTTGTAACATTATGATGACAAGTAGTTAACACTGTGATGAAAATTGACGAACATCGCATGAAATCAAAGATAAAAATATATTCACGTTAACTATGTTAATCTAATCTAACTGGACGAAGATATAGTTAGATCATAATTGAAAAAATTGAGCGACACTACATATTTACACTTTTATATTGGTTTTTAATTAGCAAATGAACAAAAATTTAAAGGCTGCATAATAGTGGATTTGAATCCGAGACATTAATTAATTATCACTCTACAATTATATATGCTTTCAATTTAATTAATACTTGCCACATGTCTTATAATTAATTACTCCATATTTATTAGATATTCCAATTTATTGATTTGTTAAGTACTCCATTTCTTATCTAATAGGATTTGGTTATGATTTTAATATAACATCCCTTTTCCTGTACATTACAAAAATACGAGTAAATTAATGAACTAGAAAGCACATTTTGTTCACCAAACAATTGATTAAGATCGAAGTAGAGGTACATCTATACGTCTAATGGTTGATAGATTTGTAATTGTATATCTTTTCAAGTTTAATGCTTCAAAGTGAACAATATTATTCATTATATTATTTTGATTTTTATAATTACGTATAAAAATAACTATTTTCTTACTTTGTGTCTATTTTTTCTTTACATTAGCAAAACAATCATGAATTAATTAAAATATACACATTGTTAAACACGAGATTAAGTTCAAACAACAAAATTATTGTTTTTATTGAATCACAATGCACACTTATTTAAAGAAATTTCTTGAACTGATATGCATGCTTAAATATGTTCTAAGGGACAGTACAAGCAGTCGGAGCTGGCGGGATTATGGTGCCGGTGACTTTCAAGTTGGTAGTGCTGACGCACTCCGACGAGCTCTCGGTCAACGGAGGCACCGGTTTCAAGTCAATGTCGGCCAATTCAATGTTGTCGCATGGATACTTTGAGCTGCAGTTCAATAGAATTGGAACTTTCGAGATGGTCGTGCCCTTTATGTTTATGAAGTGGACGTCAGTGATCTTCACGTTCGATTGCTGGAGAGAAGACGAAGACCAAAAGCACGTGAATGAGCGTTCAATGCAATCGGTTTTCACGTTTTTACTTCAATTCTAAATTGAGAATGGATTAGATGAACATTCTCAGGTGTTTACATTTATTTGTTTATCTTGTGTTCATAAATTTACTACCTCCATCCTTTAAAATAGCAGTAGAAACTTTTGAAACAGTATGCGTTTTAATACACAATTGGTAAAATAAGAGTGATAGAAAGAAAAAAGTTATTGAAGTATTATTAGTGAAGAATGTCTTACCTTATTAGAGTATAATTTTTTTTTCTAAAATAGAAAGTTTCTATTTTTAAATGACAGAGGTAGTATGTGCTTTATGCATGTGTAATTCGAGTTTACTAGCGTACCTCTTTCTTGGTCTTGGAGTCGTAATGTTGATCGATGAGGATGGGGTTCTTGACGTTATCCATTATGATGTCTTTGTATATGATATGGTCAGCGGTGAGCTCGGGCGAGTCGTGGTAGCTCTTGATCCTCGCGCCGTTTGTGGTCCCCGTCAGGCTGCAGTTGAGGAAGGTGATGTTCCCGACGGGCAATTCGTCAGGCCGCTTGCCCAAGCTCCCCACACTAAAGAGATTAATTTAATAAAATGAGTTTTGCATATGATTTAGGTATGTAGCTTCATATTGTATGTTGAATTAAAATGTGGTATGTATGTACGAGAGTCCGTGTCCGGGGCCGCATTGGATTCGCTGGAACAACATGTTCTTGCTACCAGTCCCGATGGAGATGCAGTCGTCCCCGGTCCCAATGACGCAATCGGACATGTCGACGTTCGTGGCATTGCTAAAGTGCATTCCGTCGGTGTTGGGGCTCTCGTCGGGAGCGGTGATCTTCAACTTGCTCACCTTCAAGTCGATGCTGTCGATCAATTTGGTATGGAATCCCATTGCATCCACGAAATTTAGGTTGTTTATGTCTCCGTTTTGGGATGATTGGAATGTAAAACTCTGCCAAAATAACAATATCAATTAGTAGTAAATTTACTATTGTCATAACCTATTGTCCCATTCTATTCACACAATTCACTTAATTCTAACCTTTAAAATTACCTCCAACATCTTAATAAATTACTGTTTCAAAAGTTAGGTGGATGGAGGGAATAGTGATACTTAAAAAATGCATACATAAGACAATTTTTTTTTTCAAAAAGTGTCATGTGTGAAGTATGTAGTATAAGGTGTACGGTTACTTTACATACTTCACAAATGACACTTTTTGGAAAGTAAGAATGAATAGTAATACATACAACGGGCATACGGTTCCCCTCGTCAGCATACTTCCAAACATTTTGTCCTTGCCCGTGGATGGTGCCTCCACCAGTGACAATCATGCCGTCGACATGTTCTATCAAGATCCACATCATGTTGGAATAGGAGCTGGGGTCCGGATTGGCGTTGAGGGTGCCCTGGATGTCGAGGACAATCGGCTTCACCGCCTTGCATGGCCCACTCAAGATCACCTCTCCCATCATGAACGATTTCCCGGCCGGGACTAGAATCCTAGCTGCCCCAGTACCATCGCATCCCGCCCTCCATGCCTGAATCAATGCCTAACAAAGATACATGGACTATATTAGAATATTGTGTTTTACTTAGTAATTAATTAAAATTGCACTATTAATTCAACTAGTAGTACTATGTTTTCTTATACTCCTAATATAGATGCATGCATTTCAGTGATACTGAATTAACACTTTTGATTAATATGAAAGTTTAATTTCTCCACCATTGCATCATCTGTTGTGCCATCGCCCTTAGCTCCGTAGTTTGTGATATCGAAAACGGCCTCGCCCTGCAGAATGCGGCCTTTGGGGGCACCATCAATTCCCAGCATAACATGGCTAACCAATAAACAGAGAAAACATGTCTTGATCATATTTGCAATGTTTTTCTTGTTAACTACACTATCTAAGTAAAAGCTAGGGTTTATATTTATATGTGTGTGTGTGATTGCTTCAGCCTAAAAATTTCTATTATTAGTATCTTTTTTTGTGTGAAGGAAAATCAATCTGAGTATTAGTTCATTGATTTTTGTGACTAATAGAGACGTACAAATCCTAAAATTTCTCTCAGCTGTTCATTTGAGATTGCTACTTGTTAAGCCACATACTAAAATAGGTCATGGAGATGCTAATATTAATGTAGAAATAAGTGGATCTTAGATTGCTAATAGTTTTGTTTCTGTGTAATGTACATTGATAGTTTTAATTAAAATAGTCTTAAAATATTTACTAATTTGAAGTATTTTTTTTAAAAATCGGATGCCTTCTCCAAGTATATAATTGTAAGAACATAGAAATTTTAAAGAAAACATCTTATAATAATTTAAATTTATGTGCTCGTTTATGTTATTAAAACAAATATCATACCGATTCAATTAATATATGAGTTCGTTTTGTAGTAGGAAAGATATCGCCACTCGTGGATGTTTTGTGTGCCTTTATTTTTCTTCATGTTTGATTTAGGGTTAATATACTAAATATATTGGATAATAGCTAAGGAAAATTTAATTTAAAAATTACAATTGTTAAGTGTCATTTGGAGGAAATGATCAAAAGATCTAACACATTTTTTATATAACAATCATTGTTTTTTTATGAATGCAAAAATGCTCAACACCAAACACAACATACAAATGTATACTGATAGAATAACCAAAAATACTAATCTAATGATCATTGTTAGTTAGCTCGTTAAAGTATCCATATATTTTTTCGTGAAGGTTTCCACTAATTAGCTATGAGTTTTTACACTTTTATTTGATCAATGTTATGCAACTTAACTTTTATTCCAAATTTATTCTTCAATAAAATTCCATGCATGGCATTGTACACTGAAAAATATCACATAATTTGTAAGATTAGAGTTATTGAAAAATGATTTATACAATTTGCCAGTATTTCACTTTTACATGTGTAATAGTTTTGTCAGTAATAATTGGCGGATTCAGATGGGTCGGGACCGGGTCGACCGATCCCATGCGAAATTACAATTGTACCCTCTTTCAATATTAATGACCACCTTGTTACACTCATATATATTAAAGAGGCGTGGAGCAATTTTACACCTACTCTATTTTGTTTTGGAAATTGTAGAAAAACAATGTCGACGCACATACTTCACTATAAACCGGACACGAATACAATCCTAATGTGCATTTTCAACTATGGGCCCCCACTTTTTTATCCAATTCTTTATTAAATTATTTCACTTCTTATCCAAAATATTTTTATCAAAAGTTTCACTTTTCTTTATAATGCTTGACTATTAAAGCTAATGCGATGCATTATCTATCTCAATTATACATTCTAGAAGTTCTTAATATGCCATTCAAATTTTCCTACTTTTGGGAAACCATTAAATGTGCCACATTTATTCGACAAGGTCACGATTTTACGTAAGCTATAAAAATATTTGTATATAACAATATACTACTACAAATTATGAATTCGAGATAACCAAATAAGGTAAGACATGCCCAGTCACATTTATTTGAGTTTATGTATGCATTATACTAGTAGTATTTAGTACAAGTATTTGTTTATCTCTAATTTATATGTTGCATCTCAATAACTCATCTCACTTTTTTGCACAAAATCAAAATACACACGGCATGTTTGGTAGGATAATATAACTTATCTAGGGATGGATTTCTATAAATAAAAATATTTATATGTGCATCTCAATATCTCATTTCATTTTTTACATAAAATTGAAATGCACATAAACATGTTTGGTAGGATAGATAATTCATTTAGAGATGAAATTCTATGCAAAAAATGATATTTTTATTTATTGAAATCCGTCCCTGAAACTATTCTACCAAAGAAGTTAGAAGAAGCGTGAGATATTTATTGAAATGTCTTTTAGTATGTTATATAGTTGTATAACAATATCATGTTTGATGGATTATATAGTACTCTCTATGTTCCCAAAGAATATGCACTTTAGGTTCGCACGAATTTTAATACAAAATTGGTAAAGTAAGAGAGAGGTAGATATAAAAGTAAATAAAATATTGTTAGAGGAGAATGAGTCTCACTTCATTATAGTGAAAACAGTTTCAAAAATTTGAAAGTGTATATTCTTGTTGGACGGATAAAAAAAAGGAAAGAATGCATATTTTTATGGAATGGATGGAGGATTATTTTTCATACCGATAATAAATGCTTAAGATGATAGGTCATGGGTTCAACGTGTCTCTAGACTGTAAAGGGGAAATTGCATAGATTTTATGAAACTGGGTGCATAGAGAGTATTTTTTCGTTTGTTTTGATTTACAAAATTTTCATTTTATATCAAACAAATTGTTATAATTATATTGGAAGTAACTCTCAAAATCTTATCTTGACCAATAACTTGAAATCTTATCTCCCGTTAATGTAACTCTCAACCGCCACCTTTTCTCTCTCACTCCTCTCTCAGCCTCACAGCTCTCTCTCTCTCTCTCTCTCTCTCTCTCTCTCCACTCCATTCGTGTACAAATTGAATCAGCATCACTCCGATTCTCTCGCGTCTGATTTTCATTTCAAGTTCTAATCCCCAGAAATCGGAGAATTATAGGTCAGGAATTTGTAATTATTTGTTTTACGCCACTTTAGATCTCAATGGGGAAACCAAGATTACAGAAATTACCCAGCATGAGAGAAAGGGTTGAAGATACTCTTTCCGCTCACAGAAACGAACTCGTCGCTCTCCTTTCCCGGTCTCTCTCTCTCTCTCTCTCTCTCTCTCTCTTAAATTCTCTGAAAATTCCATTAATATCTCAACCTTTTAATTCCCACGCAATAAACTAGTGTGTGATAAGCAGCGATTTCTTCAAAGTGCAGATCATATTATTTTTCAGCTGTTAATTAGATCGGTTAGGGTTTAAACCGGAGAGTAATTTCGCTGATTACTATACGCCGCGTTACTGAATTTCTACTCTATGTGAAGAACAGAACTAGTGTTTGATACGCCCTTGTTAGGTTTCTTCAAACTGGAGATCATAGTACTATTATTTAATTATTTTGGTTTGATATTTCTGTTTGGTTTTTAATCTGATGTGTATTTCACTAATTACTATATTTGAGGTGCTGATTTCCTACTGTGTGTTAAGAACTAATGTTTAGTAAGCCCTTTTAAAGTTTCTTCAAAGTGGAGAACTGGAGATCATGTTATTTACTTTAGTTTATCTTTTTAAGTTTAGTTTGATACTAGTATTTGATTTGGATTAAAATCTGAAGAGTATTTCACTGATGACTATGCCGTGATCCTGATTTTCTACTGTGTGTGAAGATATGTGGCGCAGGGGAAGAGTATACTTCAGCCCCATCACCTGATAGACGAGCTAGAAAACATCTGCGTTGATTCTGCAAAGGAAACTCTAAGTGACGGCCCTTTCAGCGAAGTTTTGAAGTCTGCTCAAGTAATTATATTTCAAATTTTTAAATATTTTCCATGACTACTAGCTTCATTCATTTATTTTTCTCTAGAGGAATATTATAATGGGGAAGGTTCTAGCCGAGAACGCCCTAGTTTCTTCATATTGTTAAGTGCTTATTTGATGATTTGCTTGTGACCGCATAGTGCAGATATTGAGTGTGTTTTTGACAAATTCATTATGTGGTGGCGGTTTCTATGTTTTAGTTAAAGGGAAATCTTTATTTTGATGTCAGGAAGCTATTGTTTTACCACCTTTCGTTGCTATAGCTATTCGGCCGAGGCCCGGTGTTTGGGAGTTTGTGCGGGTCAATGTGTATGAACTCAGTGTCGAGGAGTTGAAGGTTTCTGAATATCTACGTTTTAAAGAAGAACTAGTTGATGGGGAGTGAGTGACATTTATATTTGCTGCTTAATGTTCGTCGTTTTCAGTTGCTAGATTGATTCTGTGATATTCATTTTCTTCACTTGCAATGTTCTTTAGGAAGGATGATCCCTATTTTCTTGAACTGGACTTTGAGCCGTTTAATGCATCATTTCCTCGTCCTACTCGATCTTCATCAATTGGCAACGGGGTTCAATTCCTCAATCGCCATCTTTCTTCAATCATGTTTCGGAACAAAGACTCTCTCGAGCCATTACTTGATTTCCTAAGGGTACACAAGCATAAAGGCCATGTAAGTTCTCACTGTCTTGCACTTATACCACCTCTCTGTTTCAGCTTGTATCAGCTTGTGGGATATTATGTTTAGCCAATAAATCCTGATTCTTTCTTGGGGATTGTATATCAATTGCATATTTATGCCTATCAAAAGAGTGGATTGGTTTACAAAAGTTCGTAACTGCCTAAGTGAATCAAAATAATGCTATCTGCATAGGTTTTGATGTTGAATGATCGGATAGGGAGGATCTCCCAGCTTGAGTCTGCTTTGGCGAAGGCTGAGGATTATGTTAACAAACTACCACCAGAAACACCTTATTCGGAGTTTGAATTCGCGTGAGTTTTGTTTACAATTTCAAGCAGGGACCTGCCTTTGAGAAGTTAGATTAATGTTATTTCATGCATTTTTGTTCCCTTGTGCAGATTGCAAGGATTAGGTTTCGAGAGAGGTTGGGGAGATACTGCTGAACTGGTTGTTGAGATGATGCATCTTCTCTCTGATATCCTTCAGGCTCCTGATCCTTCGACTCTGGAAAATTTTCTCGGCAGAATACCCATGGTGTTCAATGTTGTCATTTTATCGATACATGGATATTTTGGCCAAGCAAATGTCCTAGGTCTGCCTGACACAGGTGGTCAGGTAATAATCTCTGAATATGTTATTGGGTTAATAACTGATGAGTTTAATATAATACATCAGCTATATGAAGAGGCTCTCAGAGACAATGTTTCGTGGCATTATCTGGGATTAATGCAAATGAAAGTGTAACCTTAATTGATTGTTAAAAGAGTAAAATGGAAAAAAATACATACTGTTGAGATGGTATCTAGAAAGAAAGCGAACCCAAAATGTATTCAAGTTTTCTAGTGTTGGTGTGGGTGGGTGTTTGACTGTTTGGTTATTACTTTGTACCTGTATTCTTATTTTATTGTTCTGCAGATTGTGTATATACTAGATCAAGTGCGGGCCTTGGAAACTGAGATGATCCAAAGGATTAAGAAGCAAGGACTGAATATTATACCTCGAATTCTAATTGTAAGTTCAAGTAATAACATTGCTTTTTCTGCTCGTTTATGTGATGCTTATGTTTTTCTATCTTTACCTACCTTTTCTTTTTCCAGGTTACTCGATTAATTCCCGATGCAAAAGGCACCTCGTGCAACCAGAGATTGGAGAAGATAAGTGGTTGTGAGTACTCTCATATTCTACGTGTTCCTTTTAGAACAGAGAATGGGATACTTCGCCAATGGATTTCGAGATTCGATGTCTGGCCTTATCTCGAGAAGTTTGCAGAGGTGGATGACATTTATTTCTAAATCACGTCTTGAAAATGGCTGTTGTGCTTCATGGTGGCATGACTGAATTGCTAAAAATTGTCTTTTTCTGCTGTTAGGATGCTGCAGGTGAAATTGCTGCTGAACTGCAAGGTGTACCAGATCTAATTATTGGCAACTATAGTGATGGAAATCTTGTAGCTTCGTTATTATCCCATAAGATGGGAGTCACAGAGGTGAAAACTGATGCTTGCATATTTCTTTACTTAAACAGAGTTGGTTGCTGTATATAACTGTTGTTCTTGGTTCTGTATCCAGTGTACCATTGCACATGCCTTGGAGAAAACTAAATATCCAGATTCTGACATATATTGGAAAAAGTACGAGGACAAATATCACTTCTCATGTCAGTTCACTGCTGATTTACTAGCCATGAATCATTCTGATTTTATTATCACCAGTACATACCAAGAAATTGCTGGAACGTAAGTAACATAATTTTGCTTATTGATGTCAATATTTGCACTGAACTTTAACTTGCATTATGGTTCTGTTTTGTGGGCATTTTGATGCTTTTACTCAATTCTTGTTCCTTTTATGGTCTCATGTCTTTGTGAAACTGCCACAGGCCTTGAGCAAATGCATACCTTGAGGTCTTTGTGCCATATACTCTGTTTTCAGATTTTTAAAATATTATATTACCCATATGTCCTTGTAGATGCTGCAAGCCAACTAAATAATTATCATACAACCTGAACTTTGGTAGGTCTAGAAACTATACTACTTACTAATAGCATCTTTAAGCTGTTTAAGCACAGAAGAGCAACTAGTTTGCATCTCAAGTAATCATGACTGACAGCTGCTTTGGTTCCAGGAAGAACTCTGTTGGTCAATATGAGAGTCATACAGCTTTCACTCTCCCTGATCTGTATCGTGTTGTACACGGAATCGATGTTTTTGATCCTAAGTTCAATATAGTTTCTCCGGGAGCTGATGAGAGCATATACTTCCCCTACACCGAGGAGGCAAAACGACTCACTTCTTTCCATGAATCCCTTGAAAAGCTAATATATGATCCTGAACAAACTGATGAGCACATGTAAGTGGAATTTACATGATTGCAATTCCCACTTCAGATCTCTTGTTAGATTATTGTATTTACGATGAATACATTGTTTAGGAGGTAATCTACTTGTACACATGGTAGGCATAATCTACCATATATATAAGTGTATTGTGTAAACAAGAATTTTTGACTTTTTACTCTCATTCTCTATGAGCCAGTGGTACACTGAAAGATCCATCAAAGCCCATAATATTTTCAATGGCAAGGCTCGATCGAGTGAAAAACATCACAGGACTAGTGGAAATGTATGGTAAAAATCCGAAGCTTATGGAGTTGGCTAATCTTGTGGTGGTGGCTGGTTACAATGATGTAAAGAAATCAAATGATAGAGAAGAAATAGCAGAAATTGAGAAGATGCACGCCCTCATTAAGGAATACAACTTGGATGGCCATATAAGGTGGATATCATCACAGACAAATAGAGCCCGTAATGGGGAGCTCTACCGCTACATAGCTGACAAGAGAGGGATTTTTGTTCAGGTAAACACGTTTGCAACTAACTCATCTGCTATTACTTGCACTTCATTCTTGGTTAAAATATGTACTCTTTTGTTTCTTGCTTCAGCCTGCATTCTATGAAGCATTTGGGCTAACAGTGGTCGAGGCTATGGGTTGTGCCCTCCCGACTTTTGCTACTTCCCATGGCGGTCCATTGGAAATCATCGAAGATGGTATATCTGGATTTCATATAGATCCGTACCATCCAGATAAAGCTGGAGCCCTGATGGCAGATTTCTTCCAAAAATGCAAAGAAGATCCTAACTACTGGGTGACTATATCAGAAGGAGGTCTTCGCAGGATTATGGAAAGGTATGGATTGTGAAATTCTGCACTTTCAGCATCCAGTGGAATTCAAATACGAGCATTCAAAATCACACTCCTGTTTTATGAAGGTATACGTGGAAGATCTACTCTGAGAGGCTGATGACCTTAGCTGGTGTGTACGGTTTCTGGAAATACGTCTCGAAACTTGAGAGGCTTGAAACTCGCCGGTACCTTGAGATGTTCTACATCCTCAAATTCCGCCCGCTGGTGAGATCCTCTTCCTTTACACTACGCAGTGTACACTGTTTTTGTTGCTCGTCGCGTGCCTATGTTTTTACCTGACATGTGAGATGATGTGTTCATCCATAGGTAAAATCGGTTCCTTTGGCTGTGGACGGTTCATCTTGAGATCTATTGAAAGTAAAGCTAAGGTTGTGCAAGAATAAGCAGCTATGTATGTATTGTTTTCCTCTACTGTGATCGAAGAGAATGGCCATTGCTGACCTAATGTTGCTCTGTAGAAAGTGTTGTTGGCATCTAATGTAAATTAAGTTATACTCCAATAAATAAGTGAGTTTCAACTGTGTAAATACAAATACTTTCAAAACTACTAATATCGTGTGCAATAACATTTTATTTCTTCGACTGCCTTTTAATTTTTTATGGGAAGGTTACTATCTTATGTTGTCTAATTGAAATCAGTGTATATTGTGGAGATATTTAGAACATCTTCTGTGGTGGTCTATAATCTAAAATGGTGTTCTATAATCTATAATGGAGTAGTTAATTTGGTCCAATGGTATATTAACACTAATCTTATTTTAGGATTTTGGGTTTTAATTAAATTAAATATAAATTATTTTTTAATTTTTGTGAGTAAAAGAAGTACTTCTAATGGATATAAACTACTATCTTGTGTAGGTGTAAAAGATTTAAGTGAAAATACTACTTCCTCGGTGTCAAAGAAGATGACTAATTCACGTGGCACATAATTTCATACAACTTTTAATCTCTATTTTGTAGGCTTCATCAGTCCAATAATTTATTACTACTACGTCATGTAAGGGTGAGTAATTATTTAAAACAATTGGAAAGATAGTATTTCATAATAATCGTTTGAATAATAACAATATTAATAATACAACAAATCAATCTAATCCTACCCACAAAACCCCCTCAGAGTCAAGTCGTAGCCGTCAAATTCGGAAAAAACGGCACCCCCGTCGCCGGCAGCCACTGACTCCCCTGAATAAAATTGGCGACCGTAAACTGTGCCGCCTCAGCAGAGCTATTAATAACCCGGTAACCCGCCCACGTGACCCGGTCCGTGGTATTCGAGCCGGGGCCCCGGTTCATATACTCCCCATAATAAAGCGTACCAAGCGCGAAATCCCCATCCCACTCGAGCCACCCTCGCCGGTTCACCACACTCTCCATGTTACAATACATGAAAACCGTCCTCGAATACTGCTTCCACGGCCGCCCGAGGTAGGTCGTGAAGTTGCCCAAAACGGGGAGGAGGTCGGCGGCGGCGGCGGCCTTCGAGTTGAGCACGGAAATGCCGGTATTCTGGTTGGGATCCTCGCGGCCCTGGGCGGTGAAGATGTTGCGCTGGTTCGGGTCGGGGCGGCGGGCGTAGAGGTTGCAGTTCTGGAGGACGACGGCGGCGTTGCCGAAGATGAAGTCGACGGTGCCGTAGACGTCGCAGTCGCGGTAGAACTGGCGGAGGGAATGGACGTAGAGGGTGTCTTGGTACGCGATGAAGCTGCATTGGTAGAAGGCCGAGAAGTCGGCCCCGCTGCGGAGGGCCACGGCTTGGTGCTTGCTGGGGCCCGCGTAGTTCTCGAAGCTGATGCCCTTCGCGATGAACCCGTTGCCCACCACGGCTGTCCAACATTCGAATTCGAATTCATGATTGAGTTTTCGTGACAAATAACTATAGACTCCTACTACTTAACTGTATCTACAAGCAAATAATTTTGTACTAGCACTAAACTCTTTCTAACCCTAGTAGTGAATTATTCATATTACCTAACAAAAAATGAAATTAAATGATAGTAGTAAAACATTATTTTATATTCTGACTGGGTGGAATAAACCACAGTTAAATTACAAGACATAAAATTGAAATTGAAAAAAAGAAATTTGAAATAAAATAGAATATGTTAATAGTTGTGCTATTCACGAAGCTAAATTGTCCCACGCAGCCCATGACTTTTAAAAGGTTTCCTACACTCTTACTACTTTCATATATAGATATTTGTGTATATTATAAATATTAAAGTTTCCATCGTTGTCAATATAGACCAACAAAGAGGAAAAAGGGGAAAATGTTGGGTTCACCACTGCTAATATTGGAGAAAAAGAAGACCAACAATGGATAATGGTCCATGCACTTTAAAAAATTTCCAAGTGTAATGCACTACTTTATACTATCGTCTTGGAACGTCGGTGCATGGTGTAACTATTAAGTACTACTAAGATTAATAGCTAAATAAAAAGAACTAAGTAAATATTAGGTGTACATAGCATTTAGTGAAACGAAGAAAATATGGTTGGCTTTTCTACATGAGCTGTCTCTACAAATCGAACAACTTAAATTATTAAAATACATTCTCCCTTTTTCATTTCAGGCTATGTCCAATCACTATTTATTTAGACCACCGACGGCGGATGTGGCATTATGTGATAATTGCATCACACTATATTTTCAATCATGTTTTCTTGGGACCCTATTTTGAAGAAGACGTGTTTTTAGATAATCAAAATAAATTTACATCATTAATTTTCTACCTAGACATAATTAAACCAAGACAAAGTTATATCGAAATTAATCTGGTTATTTATCAAATAAAATCATCATTAAAATTGGTTATCATGGGACTAATTAACAATGGATTATTGAAGAATTTCAAGGGAGTGTGACAAAAAACGAACCACATTCAAATTAATTAATTTATGAGTACATTACCTAGACCTAGATTTCAAATTTACATGGGTGATTTCCCTTGATGAATTTAATTATTGTTGACACCAAATTATTTTGTTAGGTTATTGTTAATCGTCTCGGAACCAAATTATTGAATCCACATATTTTTGAAAATTATTCATAAATGTCCTCCTCACATTTAGATTTTTATACATAAATCACCAACCAACCAAAATCCTCTATTCACGACAAACGGCATGGATAAATTTAATCATTAATGACCAATGTGACATTCCAACATTCCAATTTCGCTAGCTCATATCTCAACCCGTGATAAATCATAAGTACTCCACTTTTTAATCATGTTAAATATTAATATGTGTAATAATTACCTAAATCAGACAAAAACCCTAGAGATTATTCGATTCAGTAATCTTGGACCCCCATTTCACCTACTTCACTCAATTATCTTTAAAAAGAGTTGTAGAATTATTTACTTACTGCTATCTTGGTAGTCCTTCATTAAAGTTACTAGTTAAGACAAATTTTACTGCAATGGTTTCCAAAGATTAAGCTAATGCATGCAAAGAGGGGGCCCACACCGCATACATGCAGATTCGAATCTAATTAGTAAATTAAATAAACAGTAAGTGCAGAAACCGCACAGAAGCAATTGATTAACTGAAGTAGTAGAGTACTACTCACCAACTGTAGACGATCGGAAAGTCGTCCATCCGTCGACAACGCTCCGGTTCCCTTTGATCCACGTTTTCCCAATTCCATCCCCCAAAAACATGATGTTCATCTTCCTCCTCTCCAGCTCCACATACTCGAAATACGCCCCCGCTTTGATGTAAATCACAAATCTCGTGTCGCTATTGTTCGGCGCCGCCGCCACCGCTTCATTCACGGTGGTGAAATTGCCGCTTCCGTCCTTCGCCACCACCACATCGAACCTCGTCTCGTTCGCCGCCGCCTGCAGCAGCCTCCGATCCGATCTACTCAGCCACGCCGGAAATCCGCCCCGCATTCTCCCGTACTCGGCGAAATGCTCCTCCTCCGAATTCACCAATTTCCTGCCTTTTTTCTTCTTCAGCTTCTGCACCATCGCCAGCGAATTGCTGAAATGGCGCGAGATGCGGCGGAGGCGCCCCTCGATGAAGCGGCGCGTGTTGTTCTTTCCGTACGCAAATCCGTCGAGGCAGGTGTTCTGATTCGTCATCGCGCCGCTGAGGAGCGTCTGCAGATCGGCGTAGTGCTTCTCCGGCAATGCGTCGCCGGAGGAGGAGAGGTCGGAGAGGACTTTTCCGAGCTCGGCGACGGTGTCGGCGAAGAGCTCGAGGCAGTCCTCGAGGGCGTGGAGCTCGAGCGGCTCCAGCCTCTTCAGCAGCTTGCGGCGGAGGCTGCTGCAGTTGGAGGCGGAGTCGCGGACCTCCTTCATCGTCACGTTGATCGTGTGCGATATCACCTCCGGCAGCGTCTTCCGCCGCAGCTCCGGCAGGGCGGCGACGGTGGAGACGCAGAGGTCCTGGTACATTGCGCCGTCGCAGGCCGACGAGGCGGCGAGTAGTTGGACGTGTTTGTGAATATGGATTTTTCTAGGGGCATTTTGGAGGAATTTGGGGTTGAAATTTAGAGAGAAGAGTGTGAGTGTGAGTGTGAGGATGAGAGAGGCAAGAGAGAAGATTGAGAGAGCGAGTTTGGACATTTTGTGGAAAAGGGAAAGGTTGAGGGTTGAGAAGATTCAATTGGTATTGCTGGATATATAATTGAATGGTCAAATTGATCAAATAATTAAATATTGAAATTTGATGGTTGCAATTTAATACGGCATAGAACTGAGGGAAAGACAGTGAATACCAACGTGGCTGGGCCAGGTGGCACGTTATATAATTATGAACTTTTATCCAATACTAAGATCTGTATATATTTATCATAATTGTGTCACCAGCATTAATTGCCTACCTTTGCAAATTTAGAAAAAAAATATTACTATAACCTGGATATTTTGAAAGCAGAATATAGTTTTGTATAAGAAGTTGTGTAAAAGATGTGGACTGCTAATGCATGTGAAAAATGTAGCTGATGATTAGTTATGATGAAAACTATGTCAACTAAAACTAACTGTGGGAGTTATATTTTTTATTTTTTTTTAACTGTGGGAGTCATATTTGAGGGGGTGGAGTTGCTTGAAATGAACTGATCAAACAGAAAAGTTTCAATTTTATTCGTGTTTGTCTTAGACGACAATAATATATTAGTCAAATTTCTTGGAACTGAAAAAATAAGATGTCAATAATAGTGCATCTCAGAGTGCCGGTGCTGACCTTGATGGGAATTAAATGATTATTTTGCTCTTGCATGGGAGGTGGTGATTAATTAATTAATAAATTTGAGATGTAATCATAGATCGAAATTTCAGGCACTAAATTTATGCATAGAAATTCAGAAATTTGTCAGAGTTTAACGTTGCAAAGTTTTATGGTGGTCGCAGACCAATTTCATAGGACGTGAACCCAAGAAATTGCACATTAGACAAACATTTATTTTATTAAAAGATAGTACAAATAATCATAGAACAACACAACACAACACAAATTTATTTTCATATATACACACAACTTAATTAGTCGTTGAGGAATATAATTAATTTTTTAAAATTAAATAATAAACCACGACACTTTCGCCGTTGAATTGGTTGCCTTGTTTTTCTGGAGCGTCTCAATTTATTTGTATAATATCTGTAAAAACGTGTTTTCTTCAGACAAATGAGGTTTCCTTGTCTCTCACATTTTTTTTCATTTCCTATTCACCGCCTTCAAGTTTATAGCTCGGTTTCATATGTTGAGCAGATTCAAAATTTCAATGTTTTTAAAATAAGTCTAGTTAATTGATAGCAATAGTGAAAAATAATTATTTTGCTGAGTAAGTACTCCATATTACTACTACATATATATTGTCTTCGTTCAACAATAAGTGTCTCGTTTTATCATTTTCGTCTGTCCACCAATAAATGTGTTATTTGTTTTTTTTTACTACTTTTAGTAATGAATCCCACATTTCAGTAACTTTATTTTACTCGCATTTTAATATAAGTATATAAAAATAGGACTTACATTCCACTAACATTTTCCCCTCACTTTTTCTACTACATTTCTTAAAACTCATATCCTATTAAAATTGGCCTTATATTGGTGGACGGAGGGAGTAGTCCTCAACGTTTTAAATATTTAACCCATAGTTCTTTGAGGGAACATCATTTTTGGTCCACGAACTTTGTCAAAGTATCATTTTAGGTCCGTGAACTTTGAGTTAGTATCATTTGAGGTACTTTTTACTATTTTCAAGTTTGTTTGGACGAAAATACCCTCAATACATTAAAGTGTATATATTTTTAATAAATTTATCATATACTCATAATTTTTTATAAATATCTTTACAATATATTTTTGACAAATTTTCTAAATATAATTTGACCTTAAATATTATCACTTAATTTTGTGACATGAAAGTAAAATTGCTACTTCAATTTTTTATATTAATTTTTTTAAAATTGAATAAAGAACTTTTCTTTAATAATAAAAAATTGAATAAAGATCTTTTCTTGCATGTCACAAAATTAAATGATAATATTGAAGGTCAAATTATATTTAGAAAATTTGTCAAAAATATATTGTAAAGATATTTATAAAAAGATCTTTATTCATTTTTTTATTATTAAAGAAAGTTCTTTATTCAATTTTTTTAAAAAAATTAATATAAAAAATTGAAGAAGCAATTTTACTTGCATGTCACAAAATTAAGTGATAATATTTTAGGTCAAATTATATTTAGAAAATTTATCAAAAATATATTGTAAAGATATTTATAAAAAGATCTTTATTCAATTTTTTATTATTAAAGAAAGTTCTTTATTAAAAAATTAATATAAAAAATTGAAGAAGCAATTTTACTTGCATGTCACAAAATTAAGTGATAATATTTAAGGTCAAATTATATTTAGAAAATTTGTCAAAAATATATTATAAAGATATTTATAAAAAATTATGAGTATATGATAAATTTATTAAAAATATATACACTTTAAGGTATTGAGGGTATTTTTGTCCAAAAAAATTTGGAAATAGTAAAAAGTACCTCAAATGATACTAACTCAAAGTTCACGGACCTAAAATGATATTTTCAAAGTTCACGGACCTAAAATGATACTTTGCCAAAGTTCGTGGACCAAAAATGATGTTCCCTCTAGTTCTTTTTAGGTAAATAGATTATTTTCACCGATATATGAAAGGGTCGCACGGTATTTCAAATTGAACGATTACATGTGAACTTTCAGTTTTCATGGAGTACAATTTTACCCTACCCTCTACTTGAATTAATTTTACATTGCAAATTACTAAGGGTATTTTGGTAAGAATTTATAAATTTTAGCCAAAATGTAGTGGAGTAACATTTTGGTAAGTGAAACGGCTATATGTTGGTTCTAAAATATATGCATAAATAGGAGTGAAATATCAATTTGTGGAGTATATGATAGATATATCATCTTAAAAAAACATTGCCCCTATATTAATGTGTAACTAGCTGGAAACACATTTTGTAGTCCATAACTTTTGACTTTTGTTAAAAAAAATTAAAGTCATATGTTATGTTCTTTGAATATGATCTGGACTCTTGGCCACAGGCCTACCTACAAGTTAGCAACGTTAAACTCTGAATAATTACTGATACCGATGCACAATTTTTTAGTGGTTATATGAAACTTAAAATCTATACACAATACATATAGGGGAGTCCGGTTGTCAAGATTAAATCTCATGATTAAATATGTATCATGTTTGGTTTATAAGATTGAACCCTTCAACTTAATTCTAGATTGATAGTCTCATGATAATTAGTCATAGCCTCCCCCTCTAACTAAAATAATCTCACAACTTAATCCTAAATGGATAGTCTCATGATATTAGTCATGGCAACTGAACGCCACCATACAGTGTTAAACAAATACTATTCCTTACTCAAAATGGAGAATATCATATAAGATCATAAAGATTGTTTTACCTTACAGAATATGGAGTATATGTTATTTTAGGAGTATCACTCTCCTATAAAGAATGGAGAGTTGGAGACTACCGTGTATTCACAATATCAATGAATAATAATTTTAACCCAATTCAATTCAACACATAATTCTCACCCAAAAAAAATGTGTCCACCCATATTATATAGACATGCAATGCAGCCTATACATTAAAGCTAAATTACGAAAAAAAAATTATTGTAACATTGATTTTTCTTGAAAGTAGTACTCGAAATTCGCATATGTATGGAGGTGGTTCTAGTAGGAATAATTGTTAGTTTAAGAACTACAAACCAATTTGTTCTACACGAATCTTGATTAAATGGATGGCTATATATGATTGATTTTCATGTTGAGCATCTTAATGTTTTTAGATCCTGCTGAAAGAGTATCTTATTTGATCACCCCTATGTGGCTATGTGCATACATAAATAGATAAGTTGTAGTACTAGCTTTGATGGATTTTGTATACTGCGAGATTTCACCACAAGCCCAAAATGAGCCTACATCAATATATACATACGATATATGGATGTGAAAATGCAATTTTTCATATTCTATATTAGCCTCTTATAATAAATGTTAGGGCAAGCCCAAGTCAATTGCTTTTTTTGAAATTATAATTGGTTGGACACAATGGCAAGTCTCTGAAATTTTATTCCAAGACCACATTATCATGCTCTCGGTTTAAATATTACATTTGCCTATCTATAAATACATAAGGCATAACATAAACATAACAAAATAAACACAACTAATCACTCACAGCACCTTGCATTAATTCAATCAATTGTAAGAATGTTGAGAGCGTGTTAAGAGTACAATTCTCTTAACGAAGAAATCCTGCGATTACACTCGCAACACACCAATCCGGCGCCCCGAACGTTGGGGTCGGCGGCTCAATTCGTGGCTGGCGCGGAGAACTTCCTCAGTCGGCAGTCTTCAAGGTTTGATAAGGAGTATTGCACAAGTAATGTGGGCAAATTATTTCTTCATTCAATGAATAAAAAGATAACAACCTAGCCCTATTTATAATACTAGAATACTAGCTTAGGGAACAAGAAAACAAGATATGAAAATATACTATGAATCAAAAGATATGGGGAATAAAAAGATAACTAAATATTTGGGGAATCCTAAGATATAGGGGGATCGTAACAACTCCCCCACGGTTAAAATCCACCTTGTCCTCAAGGTGGAAACCACGACACCACGAAGAGTCCCTCCGGGATCAAACGCACAAGACTGCCCTCTCTTTTTCAATATTTTCTTTGTGTTGCTGATTGCGGTCTTCTTCGTAACCAATTTTACAGTCTTGACTCTAATCTCATCCTCAAATAACATTCTCTTCTCTTCCATTTCCTCTTCAAGGTTGTACTTTTGTATCTCAAAAGCAGCCTTGTCCTCCTCAACAAGGCTTAGACTCTCCATCCTCTCGATTTTGCTCTGCTTTTCAGGATGCATACCTAAAGTCTTTTCTTTCGACTCCAAACTAGAATCAAGAGCTTCAGGTTTCATCTCTTTCTCGATCACCCTCAGAAAAGTGTTGTTAACCTCATCTTCTCTTTTGGTAATAGAGTCATTCTCTTTCCTTATCTCTTTTTGATTCCACACATTACTAAGTACTATCAACTTCTCTTCCCTCTTCTCTTCATCATCGTGCGAATCAATTTTCCACTCCTTTTTCCTTGAGCTTGAGACACCCGCTTGCGGTTGACGAGGAAAGGCGCATAATGGAGCTTTCACGGACATCGATAGCAAGGGCTGGCAAGGGCTCGGTGCGACGTAGGGAGGAAGCTCAATAGTCGATGTTGTACTTGGCTGCTGTAGCTGATGATCTGACGGAGTCAGCTGTGGCTGATGTTCTGGCAACGGGGGAGCGCGAATCTTTCCAACACGGCGATCGGACGTTTGGGAGGGCAGATCCCAGCAAGTCTGGTTTTTCACATGCAGAAACGGCTGCTGGTGCGATTCTGACGAAGACCAACCCGAGTTCGGGCTTTGGCGAGCGCAATGCGGCTGTCGGAGTGGCCGTTCCTGCTCCGCGAACTGATCCCCAGAGGTGAAGGCGTTGCGCGGAGGCCGGTAGACATTCTGTCGGGCGGAATACCAGCTGGAAATAGAGCGTGCGTGCGGCGGCTCGTAGTAGTCGCTGAGCACTCCAGGTTGTTCCCAGTCTGAACACGAATACGGCTGCGGGCCGTACGTATCTGGGCTGAAATATGATGAAGGCCTAGAGGTGTATGGAGGTGTTCTAGGCCGCGACTGACTGTGGGGTGGATAGCGGCGGGTTCGCTGCGAGTACATCGGGTCTGGAGTCTGATGAGGCGGTGGCTCCGGCAGGGGAGGCGCACGAAGTTTGCCAAAGCGTCGATTGGCTGCGTCCAACCGGGTCTCCAGTTTGTCAATCGCAGCATGTATGCGATCAAACAACTTGGTTGTATAAGAGTCTTCCAAATTTGGCATCTCAAAGTCTCTAATTAGGGTGAATGGATGCGGAGGGTGAGAACCGATGAAAGCACCAGTTGTTAAGAGTACAATTCTCTTAACGAAGAAATCCTGCGATTACACTCGCAACACACCAATCCGGCGCCCCGAACGTTGGGGTCGGCGGCTCAATTCGTGGCTGGCGCGGAGAACTTCCTCAGTCGGCAGTCTTCAAGGTTTGATAAGGAGTATTGCACAAGTAATGTGGGCAAATTATTTCTTCATTCAATGAATAAAAAGATAACAACCTAGCCCTATTTATAATATTAGAATACTAGCTTAGGGAACAAGAAAACAAGATATGAAAATATACTATGAATCAAAAGATATGGGGAATAAAAAGATAACTAAATATTTGGGGAATCCTAAGATATAGGGGGATCGTAACAGAGCGGCAGACAGCACTTGCTTGTGCAGAACAACGTATTTGGTAAGATCTCTTGCCATCTCAACATGTTCTGCGTCTTCGCAATCTTTTTTCTCCTCGAAATTGCTGTTTTTGAGCTGAGAACTGCAGAGTTCAGCACCGGAGAGAGCAGCCTTGATGAATTTTTTTATATTTTTTGGCCGTGGCGGATATGGAGCCGCGCGGCGCCGACGAGGCCCAAGAGGAGTGCCAATAGCAAAAAACGATTTGCGCAACATTTTGTAAAAAATTGCTTATGAGTTTTGATTGATTTTACTCCTTGATGGATCCGCGAATTTCTGATGTTTGTAAATGCTGGTAGAGAATAAAGATCACGACACAATGAATTTACGTGGTTCGATTTACTGAAGTAAATCTACGTCCACGGGAAGAAAAGAGGGCAGAGTTGTATTGCTTGATCTGGG
This sequence comes from Salvia splendens, assembly GCF_004379255.2. Taxonomy (NCBI): domain Eukaryota; kingdom Viridiplantae; phylum Streptophyta; class Magnoliopsida; order Lamiales; family Lamiaceae; genus Salvia; species Salvia splendens. The sequence continues at coordinate 6,449,525 of NC_056040.1, forward strand.
ATTACAGCTTACAATACACACTTGCTATATAATCTATTCTGTCTCTAGAGAACGAAAGAGTGAGTGTCATTTCCGTCAGATCTAAGTTCTATTTATATATTGAACTGAGATTGTGGCTTGCATCACCACCCTAAGTCGTGGAGGTCATGGAGGTCATGAGATCCTGCGTGGCCACTAACTAGGCAGTGGCTTACATCATCAGTAATTATGTCGTGGATGTCGTGGAGGTCATGAGATCCTGCGTGGCCACTAACTAGGCAGTGGCTTACATCATCAGCAATTATGTCGTGGATGTCGTGGATGTCATGCATGAGTCCGCTATCTCCCAGTTCGGTCGAATACTGAAACCGAACTGCTGAATTATTGCCGAGTAGCTTTTGCCGATCTGAGAGTAGAGCTTGATGCCGACCTGAGAGCAGAGTTTGATTGGTTGGCTTTTACCGAGCTGTAGGCTGGGGCCGAACTCTTTGGTCGTGCCGAACTGATACTCTTTCTTGGGCTTTAGGCTGATGGGCTTGTTTAGTACGTACTCCATCACTACCCCCCCCGAAAAGCGAAGTGAATCACTTCGGCATTCTGGATAAAGGTACGGGGTAAGTTGATGTTTGTCCTCGGTCTTATGAAGTGAACTCTTCTTTGACCGGACTTGGTTTGTGTCCTAATTTGGCGAGTTTTATCGCTCGGATCGGACTTTCCGTTGTCCTAATTTGGGGATCGGACTTTCCCTTGTCCTAATTCAGGCAAGTTTTATCGCGTGAATCGGACTTTTGTTGCAGTTCGTTTCAGACGAAGTGCTTGATTCTTAAGCTGAATTGTGGTCTTGTATCCTCTTTAGAAGCTTTGACTCACAATCGTTGGCTTGTTGCAGCTCGTTTCAGACGAACTGCTTGTTTAAGCTGAATTGTGGTCTTGTATCCTCTTTAGAAGCTTTGACTCACAATCGTTGGCTTGTATATGTTCTAAGAAGGGGATCAGCCTTCGAAGAACAAGATACCTCAGTAACATTTATAAGAGACGACACGCACATAGACAGACAAAACGCATATAGACATAAAAAGCACATAGAGAAACAAAGGCCAAGCAAACCAAACAAAGCACATTGACTGGACAGGACTCAAGACTGACTGACCGGACTGTCTCTTACAAATGGAACTTTTTGAGGTTGGAAATGTGCCATGTTCGGGGTACCTGTTCTCCTGACATGTGAGCCAATTTGTAAGACCCTTTGCCGAGGACTTTTGACACCCGATACGGACCTTCCCATGTGGGTTCGAGCTTGCCCAGCTTTTCTGCTCGGCTTACTTCGTTGTTTCTCAAGACGAGATCTCCCACTTGAAATTGCAGCTTCTTCACCCTTTGGTTGTAATACCGGGCTACTTGCTCCTTGTACTTGGCTGCTTTTATACATGCCAATTCTCTTCTTTCTTCGGCAAGATCTAGCTCGGCTCTCAGTCCGTCGTCATTCATTTCTGAGGAGAAATTTAGAGTTCGGGGACTGGGTACGCCGATCTCCACCGGAATTACGGCTTCAGTGCCGTACACCAGACTGTACGGAGTTTCACCGTTGGAGGTTGTGGGTGTAGTTCGGTAGGACCATAGGACTTGAGGGAGATTTTCTACCCATTGTCCTTTGGCTTGTTCTAACCGAGCTTTTAACCCTTTCACCAGGATACGATTTGTTACCTCCGTTTGTCCGTTTGCTTGTGGATGAGAGACCGAAGTGAACCGCTGTTGAATATTCAGCTCTTGGCACCAATTCTTGAACGTCTTGTCGGTGAACTGAGTCCCGTTATCCGAGATGAGGATGTGGGGTATGCCAAATCGGCACACTATGTTCTTCCAGACGAAATCCAATGCCTTCGAGCTCGTTATCGTAGCTAATGGTTCAGCTTCCACCCACTTCGTAAAGTAGTCCACGGCAACGATTAGGAATTTCATTTGCCGAGGAGCTTGAGGAAGTGGTCCCACTATGTCTATGCCCCATTGCATAAAAGGCCAAGGGCTCTGCATAGTGGATAGATCGGTCTGCGGCATCCTTGGGATATTTGCATGGATTTGGCACTTCGGGCAGGTCTTGACGAGCTGCCCTGCTTCTTGTACCAAGGTTGGCCAATAATATCCCCATCTTAGAACTTTTTTAGCTAAGGCTCTAGCTCCGATGTGGCTGCCGCACGATCCTTCATGAACTTCTCTGAGGATGTAGTCCGTCTCTTCTGGTCCTACGCACCGCAATAACGGCTGGAGGTAAGACTTTCTAAAGAGGACTCCTTCATGAAGTTCGTACCGAAGTGCTCGGCACGTGATCTTCCGAGCTTCTCTCTTATCCTCGGGCAATTGTCCTCGATCCAGATACTGCCAGATCGGCGTCATCCAGTTCGGCGAGCTGGATACTGAATGTACCTCGGCTTCATCAATGCTTCGATGCATTAATTCTTCCGCCTTTGAGCTCGGATCTGAGGCCAACTTACTTAAGGTATCTGCTCGGCTATTTTCCGCTCTGGGAATGCGGATTATCCGAAAATAGGAGAAACTTCGGCTGATGCTTTGCGCTTTGTCCAAATACTTCTTCATTCTCTCGTCACGAGCTTCACTTGTACCCAACATGTGATTTACTAGGACTTGTGAATCACAATGGACTTTGAGAGATTTGACAAGCAGACTTTGCGCTAACTGGAGTCCGGCCAGGAGGGCTTCGTACTCGGCTTCATTATTAGTAGTGGGGAATAGGAACCGAAGTGAGTAGGTTACCTCGTGTCCGTCGGGAGCGACAAGTAAAATACCAGCTCCACTTCCCATCTTGTTTGAAGCTCCATCTACGAATCCGCTCCAGCAGTCCGGCGGCTCTTCTTCGGATTCCAAGGGCTGTGCTAGTTCGGCATTGGCAGAATTTTTCTGTTCGGCAATGACAGGGATTGCTTGATCGAACTTGGCCTCTGCAAGAAAATCTGCCAAGGCTTGTCCCTTGATGGCTTTCCGAGGTAGGTACTCGATTGAGTGTTCTCCCAGCTCTATGGCCCATTTGGCGATTCTGCCTGATGCTTCTGGCTTGGTCAAAACTTGCCGAAGAGGCAGATCGGTTAAGACGCATACCCTGTGAGCATAGAAGTATGGCCGCAGTCTCCTTGCTGCATTTACTAACGCCAGAGCAATTTTTTCCAGAGGTTGATACCTTGTTTCTGGACCTCTTAATGCTCGGCTTGTAAAGTAGATGGGAAACTGCTTTAGGCCTTCTCCTCGTACAAGCACCGCGCTAATGGTTTGATCGGATGCCGCTAAGTATAAGAAAATTACTTCGGCATCTGTTGGAGCAGAGAGAATTGGAAGCTCGGCTAAATAACTTTTGAGCTCGTCAAAAGCCTTTTTCTGCTCGGCTCCCCACTCAAACTTTGGTGCCTTTTTTAACACTTTGAAGAATGGCAGTTGCTTTTCGGCTGCTTGGGAAAGGAATCTGCTCAATGCGGCTAGACATCCAGTTAGTCTTTGCACATCGTGTACGGACTTCGGCATCGCCATGTTCTGAATAACCTGAACTTTTGAGGGATTTGCCTTGAGTCCGTCCTTTGAAACCCAACAACCCAGAAATTTTCCCGAATCTACCAAAAAGGTACATTTTTGGGGGTTGAGTTTGAGGTTGGCTTTTCGGAGCACGTCGAGAGTGGATTTGAGGTTGTCTTCGTACTCCGAAGTGCTTTTGCTTTTGACAACTATGTCGTCGACATACACTTCAACCTGTTTTCCGATTAGGTGCCGGAAAAGCTTGTCTACCATTCTTTGATAAGTGGCTCCGGCATTCTTTAAACCGAATGGCATCTTCTTATAAGCGAAAATGCCGAAATCGGTAATGAAAGCTGTTTTCGGAGCGTCACTCTCATCCATCAACACTTGGTGATATCCTTTGTATAAATCAAGAAAACAGAAAATTTCGAAGCCGATCAAAGCTTCTACTTTTTTATCTATATTCGGAAGGGGATAGCAATCTTTAGGACAGTGCTTGTTTAGATCGGTAAAATCTATGCACATCCGCCATCCTCCTCCTTTTTTCTTGATCATCACAGGATTGGCCACCCAAGAAGGATATTTCACCTCGAATAGTACATCCGCTTTTAGTAATTGGCGGACTTCGTCATGGATGACTTGGCTTCTTTCTGCCGCAAAGAGTCTTTGCTTCTGTTTTACTGGCCGGATTGAAGGATCAATATTTAACCGATGAGTGATTACCTCGGGGGGCACTCCGGTCATGTCCAACGAAGACCATGCAAAGACATCTTTGTACTCCTTGAGGAGCTGAATGGTCTTTTCCCGGAGTAGAGGCGTTCCTGTGAAGCCGATCTTGACCGTTCTGGATGGATCATCTTTGTATAACTGAACGGTCATTGAGTTCGGCTCTGAAGTGACCTCGGTCATCTCGCTTGCCTCCGACTCCGGTCGCTGTGATTGCTATGCTTGATGGTGCCGAACTGATTGCTCGGCACTTTTAAGCGCAATCTGCAGACATTCTCTTGCTCTCTTTTGATCACCTCGGATGACCGCTATCCCACCTTTAGTGGGGATCTTGATGGTGAGGTGATAAGTAGAGCAAACGGCCCGAACTGTGTTGAGCCAGTCTCTCCCCAGGATGATGTTGTACGGGGACCGAGCTTTCACCACAAAGAACTCGATCATCGTATTGGAGCTTGTAGGCGCTTTTCCCACCGTGATCGGAAGGCTGATAATACCTTCAGGGCGGGTGTCCTCCTGGGCGAAACTTTTCAGAGGAAGTGGAGCCGGACTGAGCCGAGCTGGATCCACTTCCATTTTATCGAAACATTCTTTAAAAAGAACGCTGACTGACGCTCCTGTATCCACAAATACTCTGTGGATCAGTTTGTTTGCCACTCCGGCTTGAATGACAATAGCGTCTTGGTGAGGAGAGATGGCTGGGACGGGATCGGCATCTGAAAATGTAATCACTTCGTCTTTCTTCAGCCTTTTATGTGTCGGCTCCTCTTGATTGGAACCTCTGCGTTCTGCTTTTAGGGACGACTTAGTCTTCCCGGCAGGGAGAGCATCAATAGTCTGGATTACTCCATCATATTGCGGCTCGTCGTCGTCTTCGGGATCTTCATGCCTTTTCGGATCCTGAGGATTGCAGTTCGCACCTCTCTGCTTTTTGTTCTTTTTCGGCTGCTTGCTTTGGTATTTTTTTAACGTTCCTGTTTTCACAAGAACATCAATACCTGCAGCCAAATTTCGGCACTCCTCGGTATCGTGACCGTGGGCTTGATGGAAGGAACAATATTGATCCTGAGGTCGCCGCGCGGCTGATTTCGTCATCCGCTTGGGTTTTTCGAACATATCGGAATGTAGTTCGAAAATTTCCGTTCTTGACTTGTTTAATGGTACGAACTGAGCGGGCGGCTTCTCAGGATTGAGACGTGGCCCCAATCTGCCTTGTACCGGTGCCCTTTGAATTCTTTCAAAAGGAGTTCGGCGAGGAAGCACCTGGCCACTTTGATCGGGCTTCTTTTTCTCTTCTCGGGATGAGCTGTCTAAAGACCGTTTTCGACGGTCTGCCTCATCCGCACGGGAAAACTGGTCCGCAATGTCCCACATTTCTTGAGCTGTTTGCGGGCCGCACTCCACGAGCTTTCTGTAGAGAGCTCCGGGCAGGATTCCATTTTGGAATGCCGAAATGACAAGTAGATCATTGAGATTATCTACTTGTAGGCATTCCTTATGGAATCTCGTCAGGAAGTCGCTGATCTTTTCGTCGCGACCTTGACGTATAGAAAGCAGCTGAGCCGAGGTAATTCGGGCTTCCGCTTTCTGAAAGAACCTCCTATGGAAAGCATCCATTAGATCTCGGTAGGATCGAATGCTGTCTTGAGGAAGGCTGTCGAACCACCTTCTGGCGTTCCCGATGAGCAGCTCGGGGAACAGCTTGCACATATGGACCTCATTGAGACCCTGGTTCGCCATATTATATTGATAGCATCCCAAGAAGTCATGAGGATCCACTAGCCCGTCATAAGTCATTGACGGTGTCCGGTAGTTCCGCGGCAAAGGAGTTCGGATGATATCGTCCGAGAACGGAGTCTTTAATGCTCCGTACATGGCGAACCCGACATCTCTTCGGTACGGAGGAGAAAGAGTTCTCCTGTGATTCCGGTGCCGAGGAGAAACAGGAACATGTCGGGATTGAGGATTCTTCTTCCTGGAGGACACGGCACTACTGCGGTAGTGACTTTCATGTCTGGATGAGGAAGGAGAATCTACCGTTTTCGTCTTCGGCTGTTGGCTCTTTTGCAGGAAGGCTAAGAACTCCTCCTGCTTCTCAGCCAAGAACAGCTTGACAGCCCCGTTCAAATCAGGCTGCTGGGAAGACTCGGTGTGTGGACCTTTTGAGCGGCTTGTTCCTTCACCGTGAGAACTGGAGACAGACTTCTCACGAGGCTGCTTTCCAGGCCTATGGGCTGCTGGATTAGCTTCCTCATGGTCATCACGGACGGAGGCACGGGAGTTATGTGATCTGGCATGCATTTTTTTTTTTTTTTTTGGTGGAAAAAGGGTCAAAAATTCGCTTTATCACAGATTTGGTTCTCTGTTTCCCACAGACGGCGCCAGTGATGGATCCGCGAATTTCTGATGTTTGTAAATGCTGGTAGAGAATAAAGATCACGACACAATGAATTTACGTGGTTCGATTTACTGAAGTAAATCTACGTCCACGGGAAGAAAAGAGGGCAGAGTTGTATTGCTTGATCTGGGATTACAGCTTACAATACACACTTGCTATATAATCTATTCTGTCTCTAGAGAACGAAAGAGTGAGTGTCATTTCCGTCAGATCTAAGTTCTATTTATATATTGAACTGAGATTGTGGCTTGCATCACCACCCTAAGTCGTGGAGGTCATGGAGGTCATGAGATCCTGCGTGGCCACTAACTAGGCAGTGGCTTACATCATCAGTAATTATGTCGTGGATGTCGTGGAGGTCATGAGATCCTGCGTGGCCACTAACTAGGCAGTGGCTTACATCATCAGCAATTATGTCGTGGATGTCGTGGATGTCATGCATGAGTCCGCTATCTCCCAGTTCGGTCGAATACTGAAACCGAACTGCTGAATTATTGCCGAGTAGCTTTTGCCGATCTGAGAGTAGAGCTTGATGCCGACCTGAGAGCAGAGTTTGATTGGTTGGCTTTTACCGAGCTGTAGGCTGGGGCCGAACTCTTTGGTCGTGCCGAACTGATACTCTTTCTTGGGCTTTAGGCTGATGGGCTTGTTTAGTACGTACTCCATCACTCCTCTTTGTATAATATTTCCCCCCCTTTTTCTACCGTTCAACCACGAAAATGAAAAGCAGGAATTTGCTTAAACAGATTGTTTTCCTTCAAAACAGGTTCGCCTCAAAATATTAAGTTTATTATATAAGTGCCTTTTTTAAATAATTGTTGGTGTGCTAGATATATATGCTCAAATCAAATCAATAATTATGTAAAAAAGGCTAGTTAGTGGTTGTGGAAGTTTTGAAATATATTTCGCGTCCTCACATGAAATATTGCCATACTGCCTGAACACTTTCTTGAATTTTTCATGCAAAACCCAAATTATCCAGTATTTTGACATTCATAATTATGGAATATAAATTCAAATGATTTATGAGATTTATGTAAACTATCTCCTTATCACAAAAAAAAAATACAAATGTTTGTTAAAATAAATGGGCCTCGAACAATGGTACATTGACCAATTTACAGACCATTTCAGCCCATTGGTCGATTTCCAAATAAAAAATGAACCTTTGATAAAATACATTTTTTCTACTGGTGCTACCTTTTTTTGGATTTTCGCATTATAAATAATATTTTATAGTTTCCACCATTTTCATTTATTAATAGTGCAGGTCGCAATTAAATGTCTATAGATAAATTCATGCTCCAAATACATGTACAATAACCTATAAATCACAAAGAGATCCCAATCACTTTTGGAAAACCAATTGGACAGATTTAATAAAGAAAATTATAATACAATTTGATGGATCCGCGAATTTCTGATGTTAGTAAAAACTGGTAGAGAATGAAAACTACAACACACAGAATTTACGTGGTTCGATTTACTGAGGTAAATCTACGTCCACGGGAAGAAAAGGGGGCAGAGTTGTATTGCTTGATCTGTTTTCTACAGCTTACAAATACAAACTTGCTATTTGCTATATGGTGTTTTATCTCTAGAGAGCTTAACCCTCTTCTATCTGATCTAAGTTCTATTTATATCTTGAACTAAGATCGTGGCTTGCATCACCACCCTAAGTCGTGGATGTCGTGTAGGTCATGGCCTAAGATCGTGGATGTAGCGTAGGTCATGGCCTACGATCGTGGCCTGAGTTGACACCACGTGGTAGTGGGTGTGTTGGACATCCTGTATGGGTCCACTAACTCCTTGTTCGGTCGAATACTGAGACCGAACTGCTTTGGTTGCCGATCTGAGAGTAGAGCTTGATGCCGACCTGAGAGCAGAGCTTGATTGGATGGCTTTTACCGAGCTGTAGGCTGAGGCCGAACTCTTTGGTAATGCCGAACTCATACTCTTCCTTGGGCTTTGGGCTGATGGGCCGTCATTGCTGTTGGGCTTGTTTAGTACGCACCCCATCACTACCCCCCCCGAAAAGCGAAGTGAATCACTTCGGCGAAGCGAGTCACTTCGGCATTCTGGAAAAGGGTACGGGGGAGGCTGAAGTCAGGGGACGTGCCCTGCGCGTGACTGCATTAAATGCGGCATTAAATGCGACAGTAAAATCCGGCCGTCGAATCCTGAAAAGGGTGGAATATGAAACGGTGCGATGATTGAAATCTTTCCAAATCTGATAATACCGCCTTTCTTCATCATTTGAACACCTTTGCTATTGGCTTCTTCTGCACTCTCTATCTTTTGCGTGAAAAATTTCCTTCCGCTTTCAAAAATTTCCTCAGGATTTCTTCAAACTTTCAAAGAGTAAGAACCATGTCTGCTTCTTCTTCGTCTGAGTCTGGTAGCGGTAGAAAAGGGGGTAAGGGGTCTTCTAGCCGGAAAGAATCCGGGAGAAGACCGTAGAGTATTTTCACAGTATCTTGAGTAAGGATACTGTGATATCCCTTTACGAAAAATACTCTTTTCCTGGGGGGAAGGCGGTGGTACCTGACGGTGATCATAGGGCTGACTCCCCGCCGGAGGGGTACGCCACCGTGTACGAGGCCTGCTTAGAATGCGGGCTTCGTTTCCCCCTCCCTTCTGCCTTTATAGATTTACTAGATTTTTTTCAGCTTCCTTTAGGCCAAGTGACTCCGAACTTTGGAGGCACTTGTCGGCCTTCGCTGCCGAACTCCGTAGGTTAGGAAGGGATTTGTCTTTGAAGGCGATCCTTAAATTCTTTCAATTTAAGAGGAAGGGGTCTTGGTTTTACTTGATCCCTTTACAGCCCTTTAGAGCCTTTTGTAAAACGAAGTGGCCGAAGTGGCAAAATCGCTTCTTCTACTATGATAGGACCGCGGCTCCTAGTTTTCCCTGGAGAGGGCCGGAGGTCCGTTATCCGTCACCCTCGGCCTGAACCGTTGGACGAGCTCGATGGCGAGCTCAACAAGATTCCCATAGTTAGGAAACAATACACGGAGTCTGAGCTCGTCAAGGGCGACGTCGTGTTCGACATCTCGTCTTCGGACGAAGAGGCCGAGGGTGAGGATTTCTGTTTACCTTTATGTTCTACTGCTTTAACGAAGAAAACTAACCTTGCTTTCTTGCTTTTTGGCAGTGTACATGCTGAACAAGGCTACCCGAAAATCTTCGGAGTCCAAGGAGCCGGAGAGGCCGAAAACCACCAGCTCGGCGTCTGATGCGAGAGGACTCCGAAAAGGCAAAAAACCTCTTCGGATCCGAAGAAGCCGGGTCAACTTCGGCAAAGGGGAGGGGGAAGCCCAGAAGCCCCCGAGAGAGCGCCAGAGAAAGACGTGGTCTTGGAGCCTCCTTCGGAACATATCTGTGAGCCGTTTTTATGGCCCACGGACTTCGCCGAGGTGTGAATTCTCTTCTTGATTTTCTGGCCTTGCTTTTTTTCCTGTATTTTTTGTGGTCCCTTTGTTGACTTTTTTCTTTATTCATTTTCAGAGGAAGATATACTCTCCCAAGCTCGTCGCCGTCGAAACTCTCCAAAGCGTCCAATGACTATGCTGAGATGCAGAGGAAGTTGGCGGCTGCTTGTCATCGGGCCGAACAGGCTGAGGCTAACTTGAGAAGGCCAGAGCTGCTAGGATTCGGCCCAGGATGAAGCTCAGTTTGCCAAAAACCAGCTCTCATTCCAGCGGGAGCAGACGAAACGAAGGCGGAGGGGATGCTGCTGCCGTGGTTGCCCAAGGGGAGGCTCTCCGTGTTACACGGAGAAACTCTTTTTGAGCAGCCAGTTCTCGGCCTTTGTCGGTAGTCTGGTAAGGCTAATTGCCGATAAGGGCGAGCAGGGGGCCGACGTCGTGCTGCCTCTGTACAGCCGAGAGATATAGCGGCTCGGCTTCAGAATCTGCCGCTCCTTGAGGAGCTCGCTTCATCTTCGGACCTGCTTTCTGCAGACCGAGTCCGGAGTTGTCGAGCTGATCGGGACGAGAACCTGGAGGCTATCTTTGCCTCCGTGGGACCCGTTTCACCCGCTTCGACTTACAACGGAGAGGGTGGGCCGAGCCACTGGAGCGGGAGGCCGAAGTCGATCAGGCGGGCATCCGGAGAAGGAAGCCGATCAGGAGGCGGAGGAGGCGAGGCCGGAGGAGGCGAGGCTGAGGCTGAGGTAGCCCAGGAGAAAGAAGATTTGTTGTACCAGACAGAGGAGACCGAAGGAGCGGAGACGAAGCTGGCGGAGTATGATTTCGTCTCCCTTCTCTTAGTCTAGTTTCTTCCTTGTAAAATGGCCTGAAGCCCTAGTGTAAAAAATTTTCCTTGTGAATGAAAAGTTCTCTACACTTGTCTTCGTA